>NW_027362761.1:418894636-420151802 GCF_046119375.1 Phyllobates terribilis | reverse complement strand
ACCGATCGGTCCTAGACACTGGAGTTTCCCGGCTTCACCGGGCAGGAACGGATCAGATGCTCCTTACTGCCACAGTAGAAGCAACTCCCTTCGGCTCGGCGCGTCTCCTGGCGAGACTTGACCATCTTGGTTTGGTCAACTTGCATGGGTTCAGGCGAGCGTGCCAGGGGAATTGCTGATTGTGAGGCAGGCTTTTGGAATACAGGAGCGAGATGCGGAAATCTTCTCTCCCAGGTAGTCTCCTTAGCTCGTTCCAAAAAACGGATGTCAATCCGGGTAGCTAGTGACACCAGGTCGTCCAGGGTGGAAAGGATGTCACGACCGGCTAGCTCATCCTTGATCCGTCCGGAAAGACCCTCCCAGAAGGTGGACAACAGAGCCTCGTTGTTCCAGGCAAGCTCAGATGCGAGGGTACAGAAATGTATGGCATACTGGCCCATGGTGAGACTCCCTTGGCGGAGACAGAGAAGTGAGGAGGCAGTAGACGTCTTTTGTCCGGGCTCATCGAAGATCTTCCAGAAGGCAGTGAGGAAAGCCGGAAGATCGGACACCAGGGGATCCCCTCTCTCCCACAGAGGGTTTAGCCATGCCAATGCCTCCGCAGTGAGGTGAGACATGATGAACGCCACCTTGGCCCGGTCGGAGGGAAACTGATGTGCCAGGAGTTCAGCGTGCACTGATTTAGAAAACTCCAACGTAAGACGGGGTCACCACCAAAACATGGAGGCGCAGAGAGCCAGGGACCAGAGCTGGATGCCATGGCACTAGTAGGCTGAGGCGCCGCCGGAGCGGGTGCCGCTCGGCTCAAGATGGACACAGATGGGGTGGGCAGCATGTCCAGGCGGGAGTTGACAGACCGCAGATAGATCAGGATAGTTATTTCTCATTCCTCATTCTATATTAATAATTTAAATAAGGAGATCAAAGTACTCAGTAAATCTGCTATTTCAAATTTTTATTTATGTTATCACAAAACATGTGTAAATAGAATACATACCCGTATATATAAGCCATAAAAGTATCACATGACATGTACAGAAAAATACAAATTCTCACATTCTGAAGGATATATTCTCATATGGGATTATCATATAACAATTATAGACAAGGTACAGGTCACACCCCCCGACGAAGCAGCACGCGAAACGCGCGTTGGGGTACGAGGCAGTGTGGTCTTATAACACTCTGGCATTGGTTTGTATTATGCTTGCCTTGGGGGTACTATAATGCTGATATCAATTGAGTGCTGATAAGGATTCTGATATGATCCTTATGACTGGTGATATGCACCCGGGTTTATGTACTAGCTTATGTGTTCCATATGTAAGCTGTAATTGATGTAACCACTGTGATTATTCTACTGGCTTGTATATGGGAGATATCCCTCAAACCATGAGGATTTATATTTTACTGACATGTGTTACACGATAATCTTATGACTTGTGCAGGAGGATATTTTCCTCAAATTGTGAAGACCTGTACCTTGTCTATAATTGTTATATGATAATCCCATATGAGAATATATCCTTCAGAATGTGAGAATTTGTATTTTTCTGTACATGTCATGTGATACTTTTATGGCTTATATATACGGGTATGTATTCTATTTACACATGTTTTGTGATAATCTAATGGCAGGGACATGGGGCATATCCCACGAAACTAAGAGGTTTGGAACTTTACTGATAGAGTTTTACATCCCTACGTTCTGAACTGTATTAATTTTTGTGCTTACAGTGATATCTTCTGACCACACTGCCTCAATTTTATTGGGGCTTTCTATGTCTAAGGGGTTTTTGACATGATTTTATGGGGTGTTTGTATGTCTTGTGATAACATAAATAAAAATTTGAAATAGCAGATTTACTGAGTACTTTGATCTCCTTATTTAAATTATTAATATAGAATGAGGAATGAGAAATAGTTTAGTGTATTTGGGTTTCCTCATTTTGTTTGAAGGATATTAATACATTATATTGAAATGAACGTCTATATCCTTTTTTGTTTACAAAAAAAAAAAGATCAGGATAGTTTCCTGCTGGGATCTCTGACGAGAAACCTCCTGGTACAGGTCAGAGAGCGAAGGAGCCTGGGGGCCACTGGGTTCCATGTCCCATGCAAACTCTTACGGATCCGGGTGGTGGAACCTCTGCTGCGGTGCAAGGAGGGACCAGAGGGGCATGACTAAGTACCTACTCGGCCTGACCAAGGTCGCACGGCGGCTCAATCGACTCCGTGAACCAGGGAGGGACCAAGCAGGGGGACCAGGTGCCACTCTGGGACCGACCTTGTATGAGAGCAGGTGACTCCCACGGGTCAGATGGCAAGAACTGACCGGTACAGCGGATAAGCACGGCAGGCAGGCTGACGGGTGGTCCTGGTAGACGAGCAGGCTGATTCGGCTGATAGCCAGACGGGTGCTCTGGGTAGGCAGGCTGGCGAGCACAACGGATATCTGGCAGGTGCTTCCAGGTAAGCAGGCTGGTGGGCACGGCAGGTAACAGACAGGTGCTTCCAGGTAAGCAGGCTGGTGGGCACGGCAGGTAACAGACAGGTGCATCCAGGTAAGCAGGCGGGCAGAGCCCATAGACAGACTGGTGGACTGGACTGTAGACAGACTGTCAGACTGGATAATAGTCAGACTGGCGGACTGGACTGAAGAACAGACTGGCGGACAGGACAGACTAGCAGAGGGACCTGAGGGCTGAAGCAACAGTAAGAATCACAGAGCAACAACCTTGCATGGGCACCTCCATATTGGAGGAGGTGCTTTAAATAGGGAAAGTCCTCCGGCCATTGGCTGGGGACTTTTTAGGACGGTGCGCGGCCCCTTTAATTGGGAGGGAGAGCGCACGCCCTAAGCACAGTGCCCGGGAAGCTGCGTGCACCAGCAGCAGCAGCAGGGAGGCCGGAAGACGCCGGATCAGGAGCACGGCGGTAAGGGGGACGGCGTCTCTGCCTGTCAGGGGGCTGAGACGCCTATGCTACACTGGCTCTCAGTCTCAGTGTAGCTTGGCACACTTGGGTGGACACTATGCTCTGCTAGTGTAAAGATCTGACACAAGGTCTCACACAGGAATTGGGGCTGTGTTCTGCTGTATCCCCCTGGGTGCAGTGCTATATGTGCCTTTATGCCAGTGCTTGGGACATCTTGATGTTGGGGTCAAGCCACTGCTAAAAAAAATAACATCTCTTTTATATGTACCAAGGGTGAAGGTGGTGGTGATAAGGGGTATCTGATTTGGACACATAAGAAGGTCGAAGTCTGCAGAGTGGAGTGAAACGAGCGATTAGTAGATGAGCCAAGTACTTCTCTACTGATGGCTGTGCACACTTGGTAATACAGGGTGCGGAGGTATTGCTGCTGCTCTTCTCGGGGAAGGAGGAGGGAGAGGTTTGCAGAAAGAAGAATTCTACATAATAAAGTGATTAATTTGCCTGCAACTTGTAACACTCCCCTCAAAGGAAGCATGTTATCATATATGAAGCCCCTAACCTGTGATATACAGGATATGTCAGCCTTGTGAATATGTCACCCTCTAAAATGTCACTTTCAGCATAAAGAATTTTAATTTTATTCAGCAACATTATGGTGGTATTGTCCAGTTCACCATATGGTGGTGTTGTCAACTTATAGTATGGTGGTGTTAATCAGTTTCTGTAAAGTCATATTCCCCAGTTCGCTGTATGGTGGTTTTATCCAGTAATAGTGCAGTTTAATTATTTATAAATTCATCCAACGAAGAAAAAAAAATGCCAGGACCAAAATACATCCATTTTATTTAAAAAGATGTAAATTTTACTGAATAAAAGACACAAACAAATATAGAGTAACATAGTCATTGCTCACTCACCAACAACCCAATGCGCATTTCGCAATAGCTTCATCAGGCGAAATGCGCATTGGGTTGTTGGTGAGTGAGCAGTGACTATGTTACTCTATATTCATGGATTGCTTATGTAGCGCCCCAAGGGTTCGGTTGCTACAGGGGAATTGCATCTCAACCAGAGGTGTCATATTCCACTCCCAGGTAAGGATGGAGTATGGACCAGGGCTCAGTTAGCTGCATACACCACACACACCCCATTTCCGGGGGACAGTTCGACGGTGCTCCCATGTATATATATGCAGGCACGACTGACCATGTCCCTGGATGGAGTGGGGAGGGGGGAGAGAACCCTGTGATGTAGGAGCAGAAGGGGATGGTTTCTGGAGCATAGGAAGGAGCTCATTGGGTGCAGGTCACCTGAGCTCAGGCACAGAGAAGCAGATAAAAGGTGGGAGCCATCTTAGGAGGGAGTTCAGTGTTCTGTGAGAGGAGAAGGCAGGGAGCAAAGCTGCTGCATGGGCTCTGCTCCCTGGGCAGGCCTAGCACAGAGGCCGGAGCCTGAAGGGAGAAGAGGAGAAGGAAGGAAGAAAGGTGGAGAGAAAGAGGAGTAGAAAGGCTCCAGAAACAAGAAGGCAGAAGGGACCCTAAGAACCCACGAGATAACGGGTGAAGGGTCGGGCAGAATAAGGGTACCGGATTCCCAAGTTGGTGGAGGTAAATCATCCCTCAGCCAAAGACCGGAGGTCGTAATCATCTATTGGTGCGACCCCCTGCTACACCCACTAGGAAGGCACCACATAGGGTCAAGGAAACCGGCGACAGGTTTCACCAAGAGAAGGCCCGAGGCAGCTGGACAGAAGTGTGGTCACTGGTGGGGCACGAGAGGCCAGAGAAAGGACAGAAGGGGGTCCTGTGCCATACTCCTGAATTGTCGGGGGGTTGACCGAGCCCCTCACCTGGTGGACGCAGCTCGGCTCGGGCAGTCATTCCCTGCAGAAGTGACTCGGATAACAACTGTGAGTAAAAGACCCTGGACTGCATCACTGACTCTGTGTGATTTATGCTGCGCCTGCACCATCACCCCCAGCATCCTATTACACTGCCCTGAGGCTATACTCTTCCAGTGGGGAGTTGTCCTATCCCTGTGCTGCATATCTACATCAGCCTCAGCGGTCTGCCTTGCAGCGGCGGTCCTCCCTGACCGCAATCCACGGTTGGCGTAGTCGGACATTCAAAACCTACAAATACACTGCCACAGCATTTGGTCTGACCACCCTGAGCCACGGGATCGGGTTGCCACCACTACCCCCATCATCACACTGAAGCCCGGTTCCGAGTGCCCCACGGCCCAGGGGGCGAGTCACTTATATGCTTAAAGTTGAGGGATAGTACCCAATTATGTATGTAAGTTTGATTCACAAATACATTGATTTATGATTATACTGATTATATACTCACTTTGAGTGTACAGATATATATTTTCTTTATATATATGTATTTGATGTATTATTTATATGATCAGAGCACTATGTCACTTTATACCTACAGAATTAATTAGAGTATATACAGTATTGGGCTATCTCTGTTGCTCACTCACCTTTCTGTGCATCATTATACCTGTTGTTGGATTCCTATAATATTTGTGTCTTTTATTCAATAAAATGTACATCTTTTTAAATAATGTGGATGTATTTTGGTCCTGGCATTTTTTATTTTTCGGTGGATGTATTTATAGGTAATAATGCCCTCTAGGACTCCTTATATACACCAGGGATTCATTGCAGTTTTTTGTAAATATTAGTTTAATTATTTAGTTCACAGTTTGTTGATGTTATCAAGTTACATTATGGGAAAGTTATCTTGTCATAGTATGATGGCGCTATTCACTAGCAGTATGGTGATGGTATCTAGTCACCATTTGGTGACCTTATCAAATTTCAGTATGTTGGTGGTGTTTAGTAACAGTATGACTGTACTTTTATGATACTTGTTGAGGGTAAATGTGGCTTTGATTGGGGTGCCGTTAATTTTTAAGCCAAGGCCAGAATGTACTGTAAATATGGCCCTGCCTGGATGGCTGTATGTGTAAGATGCCTGAGCTACTGCTTCTGCTCGCTCTGGCAGCCTACAGATGACGCGTCCCCTGGGCCGTGGAGTACTCGGTAGCCGGGCCGGTCGATGCTGGGGGATGTCACGGTGGCAGTGACCCGGGCCATGACCTAGGGCGGTCAATTAAAGGGGAAAGTAAAAGGGAATAAAGTTTTTAGAGATAATGTTCGTGATGCCACCTGTGGTATGCGACTATATGGGGCCACCGCTGCGGTGCAGATCCACTGTAGCTGATGGCGACGCAGCAGAGTAGCTCCAGTTATCCACAGGCAGAGCTTCGCTCTAGGGCAGTAGATGGTGATTTTATGAGGTAGATGTTGTTGGTGCTGTGTAATGAAGGGCTGGTGATGGCGCAGCAATAATTCCAGGACACAGTGGGGTGCAGTCTTCAGGTTTTACTCACAGTTGTTAAATTCTCCAGGTTACAAGGCCAGTGTGTAACCTCCCACGTCGTCCTGTGTTCACCAGGGAAGCGGTTCAGCAAACTATAAAGTCTCTCAGGAGTACTTAAACGGGACCCCGTTCTATGTTCCTACCTCGGTCGTCTTTCCTGCGCTGGCTTTTGCCCTCCTGCCCTGCGCCTCACAATCAGTGTCCCAAGCCGGTAGCCTCGGGTCTTGTCGGGCGACTTGCAGTCCCCTGGACCTATGCGGCCACCTTTTCGGCAATGTAATTTTGGTGGTTGGCAGCTGCACCTTGCAAGTACAGCAGCCTCTGGTTATCTAGCTGAGCCTGGTTGTACTCCACTAGTTAGGGACCGGTCCCCTTCTGCGGCCTGATCCCTCCACCCACACCCACTACATGGTTCCACCCTCCAGCTAGGGACCAGGGACTGTGCTCTCCCTTAGGAGCAATCTCGCCCTTCCCTACTGAAGTGGAGTGTATTGAATGCAAGTGTGTGGGTCCCGGGTAGTACCCCATCCTTACCTGAGAGTGGGGTACCACACCTCTGGGTGAGATGCAGTACCTCTGTGGTGACTGAACCAGCAGGGGCGCCACACAGACACCTTGTGTCCCAGTCACGGTGTGCTTCTGTATGTGGGGTGCATCACACTTACTTTTGGCCCACAAACCTTCACTGGCTCCAGGCTTTCCTCTTCCAGAACCTTTGCAGCAAGACACAGAATTCATAAAAACAATCAAACTTTTACTTGACAGCTGGCAGTCATTACAATCACGCATATAGGATAGGGCCCAACGAGTTAAGTCTTTTCCACAGGTATGGACATAACTTCAGCCCTGGTTCTTGGTATGAGTAGAGCATCCCTCTTGCTAACTCCCCTAGCACTAGGAATTCTTCTCCACCACTAGCAGTGCACTCGGATTCCATCAACCTCCGCCTCAGAGAGTTTGAGTCCATGTTTCCCTGTGGCTTCGCAGGCTGAGTGCGCCCAAGGGCCCCGACATCCATCTCGAGGTTCTCAGAAGTTGACAGATGGATACTCACGGAAGGGTTCTTTGTCAATCCACTGTCCCGAGTAACAGGCTCATGTTGTCCCTAACAGCCTATTGTCTGTGACCTCTGCTGACACTTCTTCTCCTAACTGAACTGACAATTCCTGAACTTGGCACTAACTCTCAGTTCCCTGTCCCCAATCTGGGCTGGCCTTACTGTCACACTGTCTCTGTGTCTGATGTGTTGCTAGGCAGATATCACCTTTCGCCTACATTCTAGACAGTGACATCATGTGACCGTTAGTTAGTACTGCAGCCCACTAGGAAATTAACACTCATTATTACAAGGAAACATATATTAGGAACACAACATTATTCACCTCCTACATATTCTATAAAATAGCTGCATTGATGTCTTCCGGGGGGAACACGGCAGCTGGTCCATCTCCTTATAAATGCAGCCAAAGCCTCTATTCTCAGCAAATAGTCTATAAATCTCCTCATAGACTGCTGTCCAGACTGTGGCTCAACTCTGCTGGGTAGCGTCACTGTCACAATCCTGTGCTAGCTTTGTACTACTGAGTACATGAATAACATAACTTTTATACAACCGGTTGACACTAGGCTACAGCATTGCCAAATCTCATGTTTATATTTACGTATACCTCAATTGCCATATACCAAAAGCATAATGGCTAAATGCAAAGCAATATACCCGTGGCTTTGCTTGATTTATAGGTAATTAAAAGGGTTGTCCACTCCAATTTCTTAGTTTAAAATGGGTTTTGGGTATCCTAAAATTAAAAAACATACAGTACCTACTGCTTGTGTTCCTCACTGGTCTCCTGCCTTTCTCTTCCAGGTTCATTAGGTAACTTCTGCATTTAGTCGGCAGCCAATGAATGGCTGTAGTGGTCATGTTCCGTCTGAGCAAGAAGAAACATTCTCCTAACATACAGTATTTTCAATAACATATTGTGAATAAAAATGTAGTGCTGCAATATGTTCTTCAAGCAAATCATTATTCTGTGTACAATTAGATACTCAGCAGGTTGCAGTACATTTATCTGAAATGAGATATTGGTGAGTAAATTAAGTAGAAAATGTAAAGGTCGCAGTGACAAGCACCTCTTGTGTGTCATCCAGTAGGTCATTATAAGCAGAGTACATAATGATTACTGTGTCATACACTGTGCAAGCCCGAAAAACCTTCCTGTGCTTCACAGAAGGATTCATGTACTTTAACAGACCAATGATACTGGTTATTACATATTTAGCAAAATATTCATTTTTCGTATTTTAGCAAAACACTATAAAGTAACCGCTGTTTACAAGAAAAATCTTCCACTGGTAATAGCTGCTGAATAGAGTTTAGCTTTACCCTTAGCTTTAGTTTTCACATTACCCAATTAGTCCTTTCCTTCTCCAACAAGAAAGCGCTGAATGCTTTGAAGGAATGAGAGAATCTGTGTTGTAATCAGTTTTCAAAGCACTTTGCATTTATTATTAACTTTTAGCATTTTTATTCTGAAGATCTAATCATATATTGCATCTTGTGACCTGCAGGCATGTAGAGTCAGGATGCTTTTTTTGTGCAGATGCTGACTGATAGCAATTATGAGACAAGCTCACACATTTTCTCCCTACCTAACCACATCCTTCAACTAGGGACAAGGAGTTGAGAAAAGTATCACGCAGTTACCAAATCATTTGAGGCCCATACAGATTTGATGTACTTGATCTTGCACTCCACTGATAAAATCTATAGCATAAAAACAGATTACATTTATCATATAAACACAGTTACAATAACATACTGTATGCATCAACATAATCATACTTGTAGGTAAATAAACAGCTGTACAGTAGTAATTAGAAAAGGGTTAATGGAATAAAACAGAAAATATCTACTATTAATCACACCAGATGAAACTATACAAGTATGAGTCGTATACTGACATTCAAATATACTGACAAAACCACAACCAAAGATTAACCCCTTCGTGACAGAGCCAATTTTAAGCTTAATGACCAAGCCCCTTTTTGGAAAGGTGACCAGTCTCACTTTATGTGGTAATGATTCTGAGAGAATTTTCTTCAAGATATATTGTTAGTAGTGATGAGCGAACAAGCTCGCCACTACTCGGTACTCGCCTGAGCATCACGGTTTTCAACAAGCTCGGCGCTGGGCGAGTATTTCCGGGTTGATCGGGTGGTCCCTCGGGTCCCCTCCCTGCATGGTTGGCGCTTTTTAGAGAGCCAATGAACATGTAGAGATTGCTTGCCATGCACTGTAATGCTATAGCCATGTTGGCTGTGGGCATTACAGTGATTGGCTGGCCGCATAGCATCATCAGGTCTATTTAAGACCCGGTGACGCTAGGGTCGTCACAGTCTACCACGGAAACAGGCAGAGTAGAGAGAGCTGCTGTTGAGTCAGGGAGAGATTTGCTTGTTTATAGTTAGTAAAAGTATTCCACAGCATATCTATATATCCATCTGAACTAACAGTCCTTCTGAGGATGAATCCAGCTGCATATATTCAGTGGTGATAGCAGGAGTTAGGCAGGGAGTCAGGGTATGTGGCAGACTGAAGTGCATACAGCACAAGAGGGTCCATAGCACATTCTGTCTGCTACTACTGTGACAGATATTTTTGGACATAGCCCCAGATATCAGGGGCCAGGGCTAATTTTTTTTATCTTAATCCTGGTTATTTGCTTAAAAAGCAGTCCAGAGTACACCATTTTTCTGCTCCATTTGCTTGTAAGCACTGCAGAATACAGCCAGATCTTTTCCATATTACAGCGATAAAAATCCAGAAATTTGAACTGAACATAGAAAATATTGGCCTCCATTTCCATTTTGTTGCAGTGTGTTGGTGAAGTTATTCACACGAGGTCGCTGTGAAGAATAGCATTAGTAAACTACAGGCCCGCTTTTTAAAACCACGGTTCTCCGTCAGACGTATCATATATAACTGCGGTTCAAATCCAGCCATTTGTAGTGAATGTGGAAAGTATTGTCCTGCATTTAAAATGGGTAAGGTGCATGGCAAGGGCCGGGGAAGTGGACGTGATGGTGATGGTGCATGCAGAGGCTGAGGCAACAGTGTGGCGCCCCTGCGGGTTCAGTCACCACAGAGGTACTGCATCTCACCCAGAGGTGTGGTATCTCACTCTCAGGTAAGGATAGAGTGCTGCCCGGAACCCTAACACCTGCATCCAACACTACACTACTCCACACCAGCAGGAGGGGCAAGATGCGCTGCTCCTCTGCTGAGCCCTGTCCCTGGCTGGAGTGGGGGGAACCAAGAGAGGGGGAACCATGTAGTGGGTGTGGGTGGAGGAAGGAGTTTAGGGGAGCACTTCAGCAGGTGTATAAAAAGGGATGGAACCATCTAGAAGAGTAGGATCCAGGGAGCTCCAGGTTGCCCAGAAAGATCCGAGGATACCAGCTTGGGACACTGTTTGTGAGGCGCAGAGCAAGAAGGGTGAGAGCCAGAGCAGGAAGATGGCTGAGAAGGGCATACAGAACGGGGTCCTGTCAGGCACTCTTGAAATATCTGAGGGATTGCTGAACCCCTGCCCAGTGAACGCAGCACGACGTGGGAAGTTATGATCTTTAGTTGTAACCAGGAGCAAAGTGAGAACTGTGAGTAAATCCGGAAGTCTGCACCCCACTGTCTCTGTGAATTATTACTGCTGCGCCATCACCCCCTGCACTACACTGCACCACAACCGCTACCTCAACATCTCTAACATCTCAGCACCTGTGGAGAGCTGAACCAACTTTGCTGCATTAACAACAGCTCCAGAGGATCTGCTCCGCAGCGGCGGCTCCATATAGCCGAATACCACAGGTGGCGTCACGAACATTAAACATAAAAACTATAATCCTTTTCTATAAATCCCCTTTTATTGACCGCCCTGGGTCACGGACCGGGTCACCGCCACTGTGACATCTCCCCTAGCAACGACCGGCCCGGCACCGAGTACCCCACGGCCCAGGGGGTGCGTTAATAGCCATGGGCAAGCTGAAATTGTGCCACAACAAACACCCACATCTTGTCGCTCGATCTTCCTGTACCAATTAATAAGGGACCGCAGAACACTATTATTGAACACAGAGCAGTGTCAAAAAGTTGTTGGATGGATAGCAGAAAACGCTTAAAGTCACTTGGCCACCACTACCAGCACCATGTGTTTGACACGGTCAAGTCTCAGTAGCCGTGTGTCTGGACCACATATTCATCCCCTGTTCCCCCTTTATCCCACCATGCCGAGTGCCCAGAGACAACAGATCCCACACTTGGATACTCCGAAGAGCTGTTCACTGGCCAGTTTCAAGCGGGTGAAGAGGAGAACGCGTGTAGCAATGCCCAAATATTTGAGCAGCCACGGTCACATGAAGGCAACGGTGGGAAAGTGCAATTACTGTCGCAAAAGGTGGATGATGATGAGACACAATTGCCAGAAAGTCAGGAGGAGAACCAGGGTGCGGAAGTGGAAGACAAGGTGGTGGGTGATATAGTAACTGACCCAACCTGGCAGGGGCACATGCAGAGCAAGGACAGCAGCACACAGGGGGAGGGAGGTGTTGCACCACAACAGGCAGAAAGAAGCAGCGTATTGGCCACAGACACAAGGCGGGAAATCGTTCCCCGTAACACCAACATGACGGAAGTTGCCAGAACAACTGTTAGGTCTTCCTGAGTCTGGTTGTTTTTTAAAGACTCTGCAGATAACCCCAAAAAGGCCATTTGCACTACCTGCCAGGCCAGCATCGGCAAAACTACCAGCTGGACCACCACCAGCATGATCAGGCACATGGCAGCAAAGCACCAGACTAAGTTGACCGAACCCCAGGGTCCAGAAACAGTGTCTGCGGGTGACACCACTGCTTCTTCCACTGTTGTGCATGCACGCCAATCCCCTCTCCATGGCACATGCGAAGATGACTCCCACCCTGCACCTGTCGTTGCACACTCTCAACTAGCACCATCAGCAAGCACGTCCTTGTCCCAGCGCAGCGTTCAGTTGTCCCTACCCCAGTCTTTGGAACACAAGCGCAAATACGCAGCCAACATCCCACAGGCCACATTAATAAATTCACACATTTTGCGAATGCTTGCGCTCAAAATGTTGCCTTTTAGGCTTGTGGAGACGGAAGCTTTCCACAACCTGATGGCCGTCTCTCGGTACTTGGTCCCCATCCGCCACTATTTCTCACGGTGTGCCGTCCCCGCATTACACAAGCACATGTCCCACAACATTAGCCATACCCTCAACAACGCAGTTACAGGGAAAGTACAGCAAACCACAGACATGTGGACAAGTGCTTGTGGGCAGAGACAGTACATCTCGCTGATGGCACACTGGGTTAATATAGTGGGAGCCGGGACCCATTCAGACCTTGAGATGGAACACGTCCTTCCGACGCCGAAGATTGCGGGCCATGGATCAATCTGGGTTGCCCCCACATTCTACAGCTCTTGCACCTCCTCCTCCTCTTCAGCCTTCATCTCCGAAATGACCACATCAGTCACAAGCTGGAAGCACTGCAGCACTGCCTTGGCCAAGCGACACAGGCTGTTCTGAAGCTAATATGCTTAGGTGACAAACTGCACAACGTTGAAGAGTTGTGGCCTGCTCTGAAATAGTAGACAGATCTGTGGCTGACACCGCTGACCCTACAGCCAGGCATGCTCATATGTGACAATGACCGGAACCTGGTGGTGGCTCTAAAGCGAGGCAAGCTCAAACACGTACCATGCCTGGCCCATGTGCTTAACCTCGTGGTTCAGCGGTTTCTAAAAACCTACCCAGATCTGCCGGATCTGCTTGTAAAAGTACACCGCGTGTGTGACCATTTTAGAAAGTCAGCTACAGCTTCCGATGCCCTTGCTGTGATTCAGCAGCATTTGCAGTTTCCAGCTCACCAACTGGTGTGTGATGTCCCCACACGTTGGAACTCTACATTGCCGATGTTGGGAAGGATTTGTGAGCAGAAGAGGGCAGTTGTTGACTAGCAGCATCAACATGGCCGTCGGTATTCAGGTCAACTCCACACATAAGACCTCAGGAGTGGGCATTGATTTCAGACATCTGCACCATCCTCCAAAACTTTGAGGACTCCACCAAGATGGTGAGCGGCAATGATGCCATAATTAGCGTCACCACTTCTCTGTCTTCCGAAATGCTCTCTGCTCATAATTAAAGAGGATGCATTGCAGGCAGAGCATGATGAGCTGGAGCAAGGAAACATACAGGGTAATTCCACACAGCCCAGCCTCATATCATCCCAACGTGGATTGGCTGACAATGAGGAAGAGGTGGAGGAAGAACAGGAGCTAGTTTCCTGCACTATAGATGGTACTACCAACAACTGTCATACCATTTGTTCAGCGTGGATGGCCTGAGGACAGGGAGGAAGAGGAGGAGAAGTAGGATGAGGAAAAGAGCATGGTCATTCGTCCTCTTGGTGAGGACACGGAAGTCTTGCCTGATAGCAGTTTGGCACACATGGCTGAGTTTATGTTACGCTGCCTTTCCCGTGACCCTCGCGTTGTCCAAATTTTGGGTGGCAGTCATTACTGGTTGGTGACATTTATAGACCCACTCTATAAGGAGAACTTTCTGTTTCTTATTCCCGAGCCGGACAGGCATAATAAAATAAGGCAGTACCAGAAGGCCCTTGTTGAGGAATTACTAAAACTGGGACAGCTTTCTCAGATCCTCCCATCACACAGGCCTTGAGACGCGGAGTACTCTCACAAGGAGGGAAAAGTCTGGGAAGATGCTGAGGGAGTACTTTGCCGACCATACCAACATCCTCCGTGATTCCTCTGTGCCTTATAATTATTGGGTATCCAAGCTGGAAACGTGGCATGAACTGGATCTCTACCCCTTGGAGGTCCTGGCCTGCCCTGCCGCTAGCATTTTTTCAGAGTGGGTTTTTAGTGCTGCTGGTAGAATTATAACCGATAGGCGCATCCGCTTGTCAGCTGAAAATGCTGACAGGCTGACTCTTATGAAAATGAACAAGAGCTGGATTGGGCCAGACTTCTCAACACCACCGAATGATAGCAGCGTAACATTAATTCAAATACAGTGTCTTTTTTTTGAGAGGTCTAACTATATTCCCATGCACCTCTGTCTTCACACCCAGACATGGGTCTACGCTTCCTGATTTTGTCTATTTGCACTTGTCCTCCTCCTTCTCCTCATCCTCCACCACTATATCTACCATATCACCATATCTACGTCTCTTGCAAGGGGCATTGGAGTTCCTCCAAATTTTTGGCAGCCGTTGCATTCACTGCATAGGCAAACAGTATGGCAGACCTACATAATAACTGGGAACCTTTTTTTCAGGAGGCCCTCCGACCTCTACGTCTCTTGCAAGGGTCATTGGAGTTTTTCCAAATTTTTGGCAACCGTTGTACTCACGGCATACCCTATAACTGGATAGCAGAACCACTCCTTTCTAGGAACATGTCGTTACTGAGGCCTACCTCTATGTGTCTTTAAATTGTCATTGGTGTTTTTCCTAAATTTTGGCAGTCGTTGTACTCACTACATACCCTATAACTGGATAGCAGACCCGCTCTTTTCTAATGGGAACATGTCATTACTGTGACCCATTTGTATGTGTTTATAAATTGTTATTGGGGTTTTTCCTAAATTGTGGCAACCCTTTTACTCACTGCTTACCCTATAACTGGATCGCAGACCCTCTCCTTTCTAATGGGAACATCTCGTTACTGTGGCCCACCTCTGTGTGTCTTTATATTGTTATTGGGGTTTTTCCCAAATTTTGGCAGCCCTTGTAGTTACTGCATGGGCATTAACACTATAGGAGACCCACTTCTTTATAATGCGAACATTTTTTTTACTGAGGCCCTCCAGTGTCTCTTCAAAGGGGTATTGAGGTGCGTCCAAATTTTTGGCAGCACTTGCAGTGACTGCATATGCAATAACAGTATAGGAGACCCACTCTTTAATAATGGGAACAACAAAGCATAGCCGGCTGTTGGCCCTCTTACAATAGTAAGGGCTGCCTGATGGCCCTGTAAAAATAGGCTTTGTGGCTTTCAGAGTCCCTCCTTCATAAATGAAACAGGATGTTTCTGATGATGTCTCACACACCACATGGCTAGATAAGGTTGTAAAATGTTAAAATGACAATTACCGGTGAATGTATTTTTCACCGTTGAAAGCAATGCAAAAGTGCAAAAATGCATCAAAAACGCTACGTCTGAACATAGCCCAAGGTGTGGAGGAGAATTTTTGTTTTTGTATATTTATTTTGCCTTATTTACAAGTTATAACCCTGTAAAGGATGCTCTTTAACATTTTTCCCAGGAAAATCCATTTTGGTTTTGTTTTTGTATGTTTTATTGTGAGTCCATAAAAGTGGCGTAATACTCTGACAACATTGTTGACAGCAGTGACCTGGGAGTCAGAGATGCTTCTAGGGGTCTTCCCCATGCTGTTCCCATGTCATTTGAGCACAGTTCCCATTGAATGTGGGCAATTTCTAGGAAAAATGCTCAGCTTTACCATAGACTTACATTGGGCTCATTGCTCAGACCGAGCAATTGATCGAGCATTCCAATTTGCTCGAACCGAGCAACGAGTACCCGAGCATTTTAGTGCTCGCTCATCACTAATTGCTAGCGGTAAATGTAGGTAGATACGTTTTTCAGGTTTTTTTCTGTGAAAACATCTGAAATTTTATGAAAATTTTTGCAAAAATTGTGGTTTTCATACTTTGAATGCTTATATCCCTAAACCAGATAGTCATACCGCATAAAATAGTTAATAAATACCATTTCCCACATGTCTAATGTAGCGCCGGCGTCCCTGCCCTCTGCTAGGCAGGGACGCTGTTCCCCTCACCTCTCTGCTCCGTGCCCGGCGTCCTCCTCCCGCTCTGCTGGCAGCGCGCGCTCCTTCCCGGCCACTGTGCTTAGGGCGCGCGCGCTCTCCCTCCCTCTTAAAGGGGCCGCGCGCGCCGTCCTAAGGAGTCCCCGGCCAATGGCCGGAGGACTTCACCATATATAAGGCACCTCCTCCAAAATGGAGGTGCCCGAGCAATGTTGTTGCACTGTTCACTACTCTGCTTCAGCCCTCAGGTCCCGTTGCCAGTTACCTGCCAGATACCTGCCAGATTCCTGCCAGCTTGCTGTCTTTTCCTGCCTGATTATCTGCTACCTGCCTGCTAGTCTGAGGTCCGACGGTCTGCCTTACTACTCCTGTCAGTCTGTCTAAGGACCAGCCTGTCCGCTCACCTGGGAGCGCACTTCAGCCACCTGCCTGCTTGCCTGAGGTCCGACGGTCTGCCTTCCAACTCCTGTCAGTCTGTCTATGGACCAGCTTGCCTGCTCACCTGGGAGCACACATCTGCTACCTGCCTGCTAGCCTACCTGGAGGCTCCGCCGTCACGTGCTGTGACCACCTGCCTGTCCAGTGACTCCTGCCCGCTCACCTGGGAGCGCTCATCTGCTGCCTGTCTGCTAGCCTACCTGGAGGCTCTGCCGTCACGTGCTGTGACCACCCGCCTGTCCAGAGACTTCTGCCCGCTCACCTGGGAGCGCTCATCTGCCGCCTGTCTGTTGGTCTTCCTGGAGGCTCCGCCGTCAAATGCTGTGACCACCCGTTCATCCAGAGACTCTCGCCTGCTCACCTGGGAGCTCACGTCTATCATCAGCCGCCACAGGTCGTACCAACCCTTTACCCAGAGACTGCCCCGGTCACTTGCCGTGACCATCTGCCCGTTCATCCAGAGACTGCCCCGGTCACTTGCCGTGACCATCTGCCCGTTCATCCAGAGACTGCCCCGGTCACTTGCCGTGACCATCTGCCCGTTCATTCAGAGACTGCCCCGGTCACTTGCCGTGACCTCCAGCCCGTTCACTCAGAGACTGTCCCGGTCACCTGCTGTGACTTCCTGCCCGTCTTCCCTGGTCGCCACCCGCTCCCTTACAAGGACCGCCCCCTTGTATAGTAGCTCAGAGGTTCCGCCTCCCAGACCCGTTACAGTTTGCTCGGGCCATGGAACCCGGTGGCACCCAAGCTCCCTCGCTCTCGGACCTGTGTCATGAACTGTCCCGTCAAAGGTCCCAACAGGAGTCCATCCTGGGTCACCTGCGGAATGTCAATACTCGCCTGAACACTCTGACTGCTCCACCAGCAACCTCCGCCAGTGCCATATCTTGCAATCCGGCAGCTCCGCTGCCCACTAATACCATGGTATCCTACCCCGGACCCCGGCTTTCTGCACCTCCTCGCTTCGGAGGCGACTCCGCCCAGGCTCGGGGCTTCATAAATCAGTGCACCCTGCACTTTGAACTATTGTCCCACCATTTTAACTCCGACCGAGCCAAAATTGCGTTCATCATGTCCCATCTCACCGGGGAGGCCCTGGCCTGGCTAAATCCTCTATGGGAGAGAGGAGACCCCCTGGTGTCCAACTTGCCTGCTTTTCTCACGGCTTTCCGGAAAGTCTTCGACGAACCCGGACGGAAGACCTCATCCGCATCATCACTGCTACGCCTCCGTCAGGGAAGTCTCACCGTGGGCCAATATGCCATACGGTTCCGTACCCTTGCCTCGGAGCTGGCCTGGGATAACGACGCTCTGGTATCCGTCTTCTGGGAGGGTCTGTCCGGCCGTATTAAAGATGAACTTGCTGGTCGGGACATCCCTACCACTCTCGATGACCTAATAACTCTTGCCACCTGGATTGACCTACGGTTCCAGGAGCGTGCCAAAGAGGTCACCCGTGAGAGGAGGTTACCACGTCTAGCTCCTACTTTTCAGAAACCCGTCACTCCCTCCGTCTCTACCCAGGTACACTCTCCTGAGCCTATGCAGGTCGACCAGACCAAGATGGTCAAAACCCGTCAGGACTTACGCCGTGCCGAGGGGAGCTGCTTCTACTGTGGCAGTAAGGAGCACCGGATCCGTACCTGCCCGGAGAGGTCGGGAAACGCCTGTGTCTAGGTTCGCTCAGAGAGGTCGACCTAGACAAGAATAAATCCTCTCCATCTCTGCTATTGTCAGTCTCAATCGTCTGCGGGGATAACCGTTATTTCGAACTAGCCCAACTTGACTCTGGAGCAGCCGGGAATCTTATTTCACAGTTCCTGGTAGAGAAATACCGCATCCCCACCAAACCTCTGGCTGTACCCTTGTCTGTTGCTGCCGTGGATGGGGGCCTCTTACCACGCCCCATCCAACTCATCACCGAATCCATTACTCTGCAGGTGGGAATGCTGCATTCTGAGAGTATCTCCTTTCATGTTCTGCCTGGACTCTCCCACGCCCTCTTGCTAGGCCTACCTTGGCTCCAGAGACATGCACCCGTGCTTGACTGGCAGACCGGAGAAGTCCTTCGCTGGGGACAGGACTGCCATAAGACCTGTCTGGTTCCCGTCCATCCCGTCCGTCCTTCTCCTACCCCAGCTAATCTACCTGGACTTCCGATTCCTTATTGGTCTTATGCTGATGTCTTTAATAAAAAGGAAGCGGAGACACTACCCCCTCATAGACCATACGACTGCCCTATCGACCTGTTACCTGGTACTACTCCTCCCCGTGGGAGTATTTATCCATTATCCGCTGCTGAGACCCGGTCGATGTCCGAATATATTGAGGAGAATCTGGCCAGGGGATTCATCCGGAAATCTACCTCCCCGGCGGGAGCAGGCTTCTTTTTCGTCAAAAAGAAGGACGGCTCTCTCCGTCCCTGTATAGACTATAGAGGCCTTAACCAGATCACGGTGAAGAATAAGTACCCCCTTCCGCTCATTCCGGAGTTATTTGATCGTCTGAGGGGGGCTAGAATCTTCACCAAACTGGACCTCCGTGGGGCGTACAACCTGGTTCGTATCCGTCAGGGGGATGAATGGAAGACGGCATTCAACACCCGGGACGGCCACTATGAATATCTGGTAATGCCCTTTGGTCTCTGTAACGCTCCTGCCGTCTTTCAAGAGTTGGTCAATGACATCTTCCGGGACCTTCTCTACTCCTGCGTAGTGGTGTACCTGGACGACATCTTGGTCTTCTCTCCGGATCTCCAGACTCACCGGAGGGACGTTCGTCAGGTCCTGCTCAGGCTCAGGCAGAATCACCTCTTCGCTAAATACGAGAAGTGCCTCTTTGAGCAGACCTCGCTTCCGTTTTTGGGCTACATTATTTCTCAGACCGGCCTACGAATGGATCCAGAGAAACTGTCTGCCATCGAGAAATGGCCTCGACCGGAGGGGTTGAAGGCCATTCAGCGATTCCTGGGCTTCCCTAACTACTACCGCCTCTTCATACCAAACTTCTCTTCCCGGACCGCCCCAATTTCCGCGCTCATCCGTAAGGGTACTAATCCCAAAGAGTGGCCGCCCGAAGCAGAGGAGGCCTTTCTTTCCCTAAAACAGGCCTTCTCTTCCGCCCCGGAAGTTGACGCCTCCTCCTCTGGAGCCGGAGCGGTACTTACTCAAAAATCATCTTCCGGGAGAATGGTAACTTGTGGCTTCTTCTCCAAACTCTTCTCCTCTTCTGAGCACAACTATTCCATAGGAGACCGAGAGTTATTGGCCATCAAGCTGGCGTTGGAGGAGTGGCGTTACCTACTCGAGGGGGCTCTTCACCCGGTAATAATTTACACTGACCACAAGAACTTGGCTTACCTCCAGCATGCCCAGAGACTTAACCCGCGCCAAGCCCGGTGGTCCTTGTTTTTTGCTCGCTTTGATTTTGTTCTTCATTTTCGCCCGGCTGACAAAAACGTCAAAGCAGACGCCTTGTCCCGATCCTTTCTGGTGTCCGATCTCGAGGAAGAACCTAAACATATCATCGATCCCGCCAGAGTAATGCAGGTGGCTCCCGTGAGTTTAAATCGTCTCCCTCCCGGTAAGACGTTTGTTTCAGTACCTGATCGGAAGAAGATCCTACACTGGGGCCATTCGTCTAAACTAGCTGGCCACGCCGGTCAGAAAAAGATCCTCCAGCTTATTGCCCGGCACTACTGGTGGCCTACCCTGCACAAGGACGTAATAGACTTTGTTTCTGCCTGTGTGTCCTGCGCCCGCAACAAAGTCCCGAGACACCTGCCAGCCGGTCGCCTCCTTCCGCTTCCTGTGCCTGCTGCCCCCTGGCAGCATATTGCTATGGACTTCATAACTGATCTCCCCGTCTCCGCCGGTTGCACGGTCATTTGGGTGGTCGCTGATCGCTTTTCCAAGATGGCTCACTTTATTCCCCTGCCAGCCCTCCCGTCTGCACCCGAGCTGGCTAAAGACTTTATCCGCCACATCTTCCGTCTTCATGGCCTGCCCCTCCACATCGTGTCGGATCGTGGGGTACAGTTCACCTCACGTTTCTGGAGAGCCACTTGTAAACTGCTAGACGTCACCCTGGACTTCTCTTCCGCTTACCACCCACAGTCCAATGGTCAAGTGGAGCGGATCAATCAGAACCTGACCAGTTACCTCCGGCACTTCGTTAATGCCCATCATTCAGACTGGGTGGATCTCCTACCATGGGCCGAGTTCTCTTATAACAATCACGAGAGCGAATCCTCCTCCAAATCCCCGTTTTTTGTAGTCTTCGGTCAGCATCCTCGGATTCCTTTTCCTGTCTCCACCTCTGTGGACAACCCGGCTGCGGAATCTCTCGTTAGCAAATTTTCCTCCATTTGGGAGAGTACCCGATCCGCACTCCTTCAGTCGTCCGAACGGATGAAAAGACACGCTGACAAAAAACGCCTGGATCCTCCACAATTTTGTCCTGGAGATAAAGTCTGGCTCTCATCTAAATATGTCCGACTCAAGATACCTTCTTACAAGTTAGGGCCTCGGTTCATCGGTCCTCTGGAGGTCATCAGTCAGATCAACCCGGTGGCCTATAAATTGAAACTCCCGGCCAACTTACGGATCCCTAACTCCTTCCATGTATCTCTCCTCAAACCTGTGGTACTTAACTCTTTTTCCAAGTCCACAGGTAGGCCTCCTGCTCCGGTTTCTGCTGAGGACGAGTTTGAGGTAGAGAACATTCTTGCCACCAAAAGGGTAAGAGGAAAGACCTTTTTTCTAGTAGATTGGAAGGGGTTTGGTCCTGAGGAGAGAACGTGGGAGCCCCGGGAGAACATCCATGCCCCTCTTATCCTAGCTAAATTTCTGTCTGGCCTAAAAAAGGGGGGGCCTAAAGGGGGGGGGTACTGTAGCGCCGGCGTCCCTGCCCTCTGCTAGGCAGGGACGCTGTTCCCCTCACCTCTCTGCTCCGTGCCCGGCGTCCTCCTCCCGCTCTGCTGGCAGCGCGCGCTCCTTCCCGGCCACTGTGCTTAGGGCGCGCGCGCTCTCCCTCCCTCTTAAAGGGGCCGCGCGCGCCGTCCTAAGGAGTCCCCGGCCAATGGCCGGAGGACTTCACCATATATAAGGCACCTCCTCCAAAATGGAGGTGCCCGAGCAATGTTGTTGCACTGTTCACTACTCTGCTTCAGCCCTCAGGTCCCGTTGCCAGTTACCTGCCAGATACCTGCCAGATTCCTGCCAGCTTGCTGTCTTTTCCTGCCTGATTATCTGCTACCTGCCTGCTAGTCTGAGGTCCGACGGTCTGCCTTACTACTCCTGTCAGTCTGTCTAAGGACCAGCCTGTCCGCTCACCTGGGAGCGCACTTCAGCCACCTGCCTGCTTGCCTGAGGTCCGACGGTCTGCCTTCCAACTCCTGTCAGTCTGTCTATGGACCAGCTTGCCTGCTCACCTGGGAGAACACATCTGCTACCTGCCTGCTAGCCTACCTGGAGGCTCCGCCGTCACGTGCTGTGACCACCTGCCTGTCCAGTGACTCCTGCCCGCTCACCTGGGAGCGCTCATCTGCTGCCTGTCTGCTAGCCTACCTGGAGGCTCTGCCGTCACGTGCTGTGACCACCCGCCTGTCCAGAGACTTCTGCCCGCTCACCTGGGAGCGCTCATCTGCCGCCTGTCTGTTGGTCTTCCTGGAGGCTCCGCCGTCACATGCTGTGACCACCCGTTCATCCAGAGACTCTCGCCTGCTCACCTGGGAGCTCACGTCTATCATCAGCCGCCACAGGTCGTACCAACCCTTTACCCAGAGACTGCCCCGGTCACTTGCCGTGACCATCTGCCCGTTCATCCAGAGACTGCCCCGGTCACTTGCCGTGACCATCTGCCCGTTCATTCAGAGACTGCCCCGGTCACTTGCCGTGACCTCCAGCCCGTTCACTCAGAGACTGTCCCGGTCACCTGCTGTGACTTCCTGCCCGTCTTCCCTGGTCGCCACCCGCTCCCTTACAAGGACCGCCCCCTTGTATAGTAGCTCTGAGGTTCTGCCTCCCAGACCCGTTACATCTAAGTTATGTCAGCATCATTTTTCAAATGTCCTTTTATTTTGTTACAACGTTAGAATGGTTAAAATTTAGCAGCAATTTTTCATTTTTTTCAAAAAAATTAACAAATTCTATTCAGTTTTGAAGGGACTTTGAGGGTCCTATATATTGAAAAACCCCATAAGTGATGCCATTTTAAATCTGCACCCCCAAATTATTCTAAACTACTGTTAGGAATTTTTTTAATTTTTCAGGTGCTAAAATCATAGAATCATAGGAATTAAGGCAAAGTTACATCTTTTTTTCCACTAAAATATTGCATTAGCTGCAAATTTTTCATTTTCACAAGGGATAAATCGAGAAAATAGACCCTAAAATGTATTACGCAATTTCTCCTAAATGTGGCAATATTTTACATGTGTCAAAAACTGCTGTTTGGGTGCATGTCAGGGCTCGGAAGGGAAGAAGCCCTATTTAGTATTGGACTGCTGAAAAGGTAACATCAAAACTATAAATAAAGAGGTTTCCTCCCTCCAGGTAATAAAACGCTCTAATAAGGCACAGGACTCATGAAGCTTTGATCTTTGATGGACGGGGTCGGCCACAGCTTTTATTCCTTTTAGTTTCATATGTAACCATTCTCTTAAAACCGTAAAACTTGTATAACATCCGGAATGTGAAACGGTATGCACCACCTGCTCTCGGAGGGCAAGACATGCACTAGACAGAAATGTTAAGTAAAAAGAATTGTAAAGAATTAATAAAATACAGACAGCAATTCAGTCCAAATTCCTCCCTTCCAAACTCTCTGAATGCAAAGTCACTGAATCACAAGTCACACACATACTTCCGTTCACACTTACGCTCCGGTCACACTCAGCTCATTCACACTCGCTAAGGAAGAAGATTTAAAGAGATTTTTTTTTTCCTTTAGCAGCAATCCAACCTACAGCTTAATGCACTTCCAAAATGCACTTTCATATTCTGAAAGCTGTAACTTTTTTATTTTTTGCTGAATGAGCCATATTCTGGCTTGTTTTTTGCTGGATGATTTGGCATTTTCATTTATGCTATTTTTTTTACATATGACTTTTTGATCACTTTTTATGTAATTTTTGTGTGTCAGTATGATGAAAAAGTTACATTTTTGGGATATTTTGTTATGGTGTTTTCCATACAGAATAAATAAAATACACAAGAATAAATCCAAAAGGGACATGCTTATAAAATTAGGCCATGAGGTAAAAATAAATAATTATCAGCCAATATGCCACTCTAAGTGGAATATTTGACAAAAAAGGAAAGGATTTTTTTGGGGTAAAAAACAGTTAACTTTTTATTAAAGATACACATGTAAACAATATTTTTAATGTACCAAAGAGATGACAACTAGAGCACTGGCAAAATAGCAACATATTAAATTCAAGTATAATAGGTACATTAAAGGGTATCCAATTAACACAACTGTGACCATAGTATGTTGTGAAATGTAAAGCACACTGGACCCAGTGAACAGGACTTAAGGAATGGACAATTGCAAATAGACACCGTGATCGTAAGAAATATGTTCCCAGTATGTCCCTGTTCATATATTGACAGCATTAAGAAACACCCTTACAAATATTGGAATGCACCTAGCCAGGCCACCAGAGATGTAAAAGAGCCCCAATGCATGTTTTGCGTGCAATAGTGTTGCTTCCTCAGGGCGTTAATGCACTAACCTAACTCACAGGCCCTTAAATGCCTTAAAAACAGCAATACTGTGGTTGCATAGTGGCAAATGAGATAAAATCTGTTAGCGCATGCGCACCACGCCATGCGCTCCAAGCACACAGGCTGCAGCCATCAAGTTAGTCTGCGCCCCCGTGTGGGGGCATGTCGGATTACACAAGGGAGATGGAGATTCAGATTTGAGGGGTGAATATGAATGAAGTAGTGACAATAACGTGCCTGTGCATTATAGAATCATAAGAAACACTAAAATGCAGTAATAATCATGCCATTGGCACTAATGTGTCAAAATACAAGAATGAATTAAAAACAACGTGAATATTAAAAAGCAAAAAAATGCACCATGTAATTTTTTGACATTACCACTCCGGATGCCACTACAAACCACATCAATACCACATACTATGAATGTTTTAGGATTACAATCATGTTGTGATTTAAAGTGACATGGTATTGTCTTTAACTGGATTGTGTTGTTTTGAATGTGAAGTTATTTTTTTACTGAGACAAAACAGGAGTACTGTTTACAAATTAAATACGTAATGGCTTGTCACCAGGCATTTCCAAAAGTTAGCCCTATTTTGGATGGAATAGGTGCTGGAAAATGAACTATCTAATACTATGAAACACAGTGGGAAGCCAGGAGATGTGTGGCTGGCATACATCCATAGCAAACTGGACCAGTTTTTGACACTGGTCTAATTCTACTCTGCAGTCCATGAGATTTGGGCTGCAGTAGACTGTAGTCTTTTCTAAGGCAATGTATGACTTAACCTGGCCATTTAGCTGATGTGTGTGTGTGTTTGCTGAAGTGTACCAGGTTGTCGCAATGGTAGATAAAACATCTTGTCCATCACTTCAAATATACTGTAGATGTTACTGCTGTTGTTTCTCCTCCACTCCCACCTGCTGCTACTCCTTCTCAAAACCCTGAAGCATGTCACATGTACCTTGAGGATCCCCAACAGAGACAATTCAGTGCTGAACCAGTGCAAATTAGGGTTTTTCCTGGTGAGTGTTTTTTCCAGGAATAATAATATCATGATTACATAGTAAATTCCACACATGTTCCCAGTGACAAATTTTGTCACCTCTTTTAAAAGGCTTCAGCAGGCGACATGCATTCCTCATTAGCTGCCAATGTTGGATCTCTAAGTGACCCATTCTCCAGTACGACTGCAGAATGTTGCAGTCTGTCACCGATTTACGCTGGTCGTACAAATGCTGCAACATATACAGCGTTGAATTTCAGTGGGTTGCAAGTTCACAAACCAGGTGGCACTGTGGCAGCCTATTTTTTTGCAAGGTCAGGAGGGCATGCTTTGCCATATAAGATCTATTGAGATGGGCTTACAATTTTCTGGCCATAGCCACCACCTTCCTTAAACTTGTATATTTCTGAAAGAAGTGTTACACTATTAAATTCAGGATGTGGGCAATAAATAGAGTGTGAGTTACTTTGCTTGACCATAAGGCAGTCAGAATGTGCCAGACATTGTCGGCAACAAGAATTCCAAGTTGCAATCAATGGTGAGCCAGCCAGTGGGAACCAAATCATCTGCCATGTGGCTTTTCTTCCTAAGGGTTTCAAGCTGTAAAACTGCTTGGCAACACTTTGGCTTGCATGAGTGAAAAGAAAGTTGTCAGTGTGCAGAATCAATGGAGTGCCTTATAGTTGATTGGGATTGGATCATGTCACTAGAGCACAATTTTGGAGGAGGTGTAGGAGTAAACAGATAACCGATGCCTAGCGGTGCAAAAACATATAGCTTCTAGTCGTGGAGGCCTTACTACTTATCCCACATGTGGTGCTGCATCGTTGCTGCTGAAAATATTTACCCAGTGATCCATGAAACTTAGGTATTGTCTGTCCCTGGTCATGGTTATTGCTGCAGGTATCTGTAGTACAGTACACTTTGTAGCTCAAAAACAAATCCAAAGACCAGCCTATGTTCTGTACGTGAGAACAAAAAGCAGGGACCCTTTTTCTACAAAAAAAAAAAATGCTGGCTTGGTATCTTCTAGAAAGGCTAAGCGCACGCCATCATTTTTCAAAAGACAGCAGAATCCTTAAGATGGTAAGGCAGCAACTGCACCACCAGAAACCTGACAAGATATAAATTTAGTTGGCAAACCACCAGATGATTGGGAGCATGCAGTTTCTTCCTTGACACACAATAGAGGATAGATGTTGGCCATTATGATGGATAAGTAGAACAAGGCGTGCTCTGAGTACAACATGCAGCAGAGGAGGATGACCATGATGATAGTAGCGATGATGACACTGACCAGGTAGTAGTTAATGGTGCAGCTTGTCTGACAGAAAGATGAGTGTGGTAAGATGGGGGAGGAGGATAACTTGAGGCTTTCTTTAATTGCTGGCCGGCTTTACTTTTTCAATAAAGCAGGTTATATCGCTTAATGTGCTGATAGAGAGCTGTAGTTCCTAATCTATATGAACATTTTGCAGAGCCTGCAAAGTGCAAAATAATTGTCTGGCTTCAATGTGTTCAAGAGCCAGCATGTAAGACTCGCCATCACCGCGATCAGTGCTTTCAGACACTCTAGAGCCTTCTCCACCAACAGTATATGCGGCATCACTTGCTCCAGAGCTGACAGCAGGAAAAAACTGACTAAACTCCAGAGGATCTTTTTGATGTGCATAACCTGGACTGTATATGCCAACAAACTCCTCTTCTGACGATCACAACTCCTTGTTACCTTTGTTTGGTTCCCAGGTTTTGTCACCCATAGAATCATCATCAACTTCATTGTCATCCCTGATTTGACTGACAGGTGCTTTCTTGCCCCCCATCTGATATCCTCCCCAATATTTGCCCTGTATGGAGCAGAACACTAACTCCAGTTGATGGTGTCGCTGTCAGAGGCTTCATTAGTCTACAGTGATTGAAATGAGTGATAGGACATATACTTTGTTACAGTGGGTACGGAAAGTATTCAGACCCCTCTGACTTGCTGCCTCAAATTTGCATTGTATGGTACCTAACTTAAATGTGTAAATACAACCATTACAGTTTCCTAAAGGCAGCATAAAGGGAAGACTGCCTCCTAAAGGGAAAATTGTACCTATGCATACACTGAACAGTGTGTATTCATGTATAATATTAGTATAAATATAAAGTTTGTCATGTACTCACGATACTGTGAAAGTGGAAGGAGGATACCCAGTGAAGAACAAGTGGGAGGTGGAAGATGTTTTGTAAGAGCAGGCAAACATTTAAAAGCTTTACAAAGTTTGCTGGCAGCATATGTCCCGGCAGTAGAAGACCCAAATACAGGTCATATTTTTCCTCCTTTGCCTTTGGCAAGTTTATTAGTGGGAATGAAGTGGAGGATATACAGTGGGTACAGAAAGTATTCAGACCCCTTTACATTTTTCACTCTTTGTTTCATTGCCGCCTTGGTGAGAGAGGTAAAGAAGAACCTCAAGATCACTGTGGCTGATCTCCAGAGATGCAGTAGGGAGATGGGAGAAAGTTCCACAAAGTCAACTATCACTGCAGCCCTACACCAGTCGGGCCTTTATAGCAGAGTGGCCCGACGGAAGCCTTTCCTCAGTGCAAGACGTATGAAAGCCCGCATAGAGTTTGCTCAAAAACACGTGAAGGACTCCCAGACTATAAGAAATAAGATTCTCTGGTCTGATGAGACGAAGATAGAACTTTTTGGTGATAATTCTAAGCGGTATGTGTGGAGAAAACCAGGCACTGCTAATCACCTGCCTAATACAATCCCAACAGTGAAACTTGATGGTGGCAGCATCATGCTATGGGCGTGTTTTTCAGCTGCAGGGACAGGACGACTGGTTGCAATTGAAGGAATCATGAATGCAGCCAAGTACAGAGATATCCTGGATGAAAAGCTCTTCCAGAGTGCTCTGGACCAGAGACTTGGCCGAAGGTTCACCTTCCAACAAGACAATGACCCTAAGCACACAGCTAAAATAACAGAGGAGTGGCTTCAGAACAACTCTGTGACCATTCTTGCCTGGCCCAGCAAGAGCCCTGACCTAAACCCAATTGAACATCTCTGGAGAGACCTGAAAATGGCTGTCCACCAACGTTCACCATCCAACCTGACGGAACTGGAGAGGATCTGCAAGGAAGAATGGCAGAAAATCCCCAAATTCAAGTGTGAAAAACTTGTTGCATCATTCCCAAGAAGACTCATGGCTGTACTAGCTCAAAAGGGTGCTTCTACACAATACTGAACAAAGGGTCTGAATACTTATGACCATGTGATATTTCAGTTTTTCTTTTTTAATAAATTTGCAAAAATTTCTACATTTCTGTTTTTTCAGTCAAGATGGGGTGCAGAGTGTACTTTAATGAGAAAAAAAATGAACTTTTTAGAATTTACCAAATGGCTGCAATGAAACAAAGAGTGAAAAATTTAAAGGGGTCTGAATACTTTCTGTACCCACTGTATATCCTCCACTTCATTCCCACTAATACACTTGCCAAAGGCAAAGGAGGAAAAATATAACCTGTATTTGGTTCTTCTACTGCCGGGACATATGCTGCCAGCAAACTTTGTAAAGCTTTTAAATGTTTGTCTGCTCTTACAAAACATCTTCCACCTCCCACTTGTTCTTCACTGGGTATCCTCCTTCCACTTTCACAGTACCGTGAGTACATGACAAACTTTTTATACGAATATTATACATGAATACGCACTGTTCAGTGTATGCATAGGTACAATTTTCCCTTTTCGGAGGCAGTCATCCCTTTATGCTGCCTTTAGGAAACTGTAAATGCTGTATTTACACATTTAGGTTAGATACCACACAATGCAAATTTGAGGCAGCAAGTCAGATCCAAAAAAGGAAAATAATATGTCTTTTTATTTGTTCTTTTCCTATCCCTGGATTTTAGTAAAAATAGTGTATCATTCAAGAATGCACCTTCTTTCAAAGCAAGTTTAAATATTGCTGATTTTTCAGATTTTTGAATAAGATACTTTCCTTCTTAAATATTCAGTAGAGACTACCCTGATAAATTCTTTAATTAATCAAGCAAACCGACTTCTTATTTTTCCATTTTTATGGACCTAAAATAAATTAAGTAAAATGCAAAAAAAATGTTGCCACACTGATGCAAACGTTGGATCAAATTTCTAAGTTATGGCAACATGTCCATATTTCAAACTAAGTAAAGAAGGAACTTATTTAATGAATTGGCATCTTTTAGATATCTTCTTTCTGTACTTCAGCCAAGCCACTTTCAGTTAACTTTTGATCTTTTGTTCTGCAACAGCTGTAGTGCAAGATATGTATAACTTGAACTGTGGCATTTAATGTATTAATAAAAAATGCCAAATACAAGATTTAATTATAATTACCTTATTTTACAGCACTTCCAACCATAAGACACAAATGCATCCAACATCTTAACTGTAAAACATTTGAGCCGCATTCCTGAGCTGAGGTGGTACAGGTTGCACATTAATAAGACAGAAAATTAAAACAGTTGTCATTGATAATTTTGATGAGAAGTATGATGTCAGTCTACAGAAATATTTATCTGAACATAATTACATGTTTTTTGCATTTTACTCCTTAAGGCCTCAGAGATGTGGCTGTATTACAGCATTGTCCAATCTTTATTTGTAAAAAGTCTCTTATACTGTAGATTTCTATAGGCCATACAGATTTTTGCAAGTGGGACAGTTTTTTATATTGCTCTTCGACCTCATAGGTGGCCTCCCCAAATGAAGATGATACAGTGATGTACACAGCGTAGGATGGTGTTGAAATTGGTTTACTTGAAGTGAAACAGGCAAGCATAAGGCTGTGTGCCCACTATGCGTTTTTTAAGTGTTTCCGCAGCAGCAATTCCGCTGCAGAAAGGTTAAAAAACGCTTGTAAATCATATAGAAAAAATGACGTATAAGAACATAATTTTGCAAAATATTCATAAATTTATTAATACACATTAATTAAAAAACATCCATATTGAAAAGTGGCATAAATACATAAGTAGTGAGCTATAATAGGGATGCCAAGACCAATACAATCATATAATAAATAGATTAAACCTACATAATTGAAGCAAATACGGGTATGGGTATGTAAACCACATGCCCTATCCCAGCTGTAAGCATAATATCAAAGCTTCAATGCAAATGCTAAGGTGCACAGTGCATAAATAGTTCATATAAAAGCAAATCCATTTAACACTTGAAAATAAGTGGGAATGTAGTATTACTCACATATGTATTGTTTGTCAGTCCAGGTATCATCACCCCTACGCGCGTTTTGGCGCTGTTCCTTCTTCTGGGGGTTATATAACTTATTTTTCAAGTGCTAAATGGATTTGCTTTTATATGAACTATTTATGCACTGTGCACCTTAGCATTTGCATTGAATCTTTGATATTATGCTTACAGCTGGGATAGGGCATGTGGTTTACATACCCATACCCGTATTTGCTTCAATTATGTAGGTTTAATCTATTTATTATATGATTGTATTGGTCTTGGCATCTCTATTATAGCTCACTACTTATGTATTTATGCCACTTTTCAATATGGATGTTTTTTAATTAATGTGTATTAATAAATTTATGAATTTTTTGCAAAATTATGTTCTTATACGTCATTTTTTCTATATGATTTGCTATTATAGATATTGAACAGAGTCTCATTGTCCTACTGTAGAGAACTAATTATGTATGTGACCTTGGTGGTCAATTAATCTGTCTCATTAAAAAACGCTTGGTAGAAGGTCTGCCATGTTCCCCAATTATAATGCGCATGTGCTGTGCATATGCTGCGGAAATTTCCGCTGCGGATTATCATTGTGGAAAAATCCGCAGCACTACCAATTATTTTGCAGAATCGCAGCGTTTTCGCAGCCAATGACTTGCATTGGACCGCATGACATCCGCATCACTGCATGTGCACATGCGGATATCATGCGGTTCAATGTATGGATGTACCCGGGTTTGGAGAAGAGGAGACTCTCCTTCAGACCCGGGTACCATAGTACCTTTAAAAAGAAAGAATAAAATAAAAAATATACATTATACTCACCTTCTGATGGCCCCCGGTGTCCTTATCCGATTCATCCTGGCTTGCCGGCAACTCGCGTGACCCGTCACATGACTAAATGACATCATGGCAGGTCCTTTTAGACCACCGCGAGACACCGGGGACACCGGACGGATCAGATAAGGACACCGGGGGCCATCAGAAGGTAAGTATAATATTTATTTTTTATTTTTTACCATTCTTTTATGGTCACATTATATAAATCCATGCTGGTTGCATTAATTTATATAGTGTGACCAAGTTGTCAAGCACTTTCCAAGTGATGCTAAAATCGCTTGGAAAGCGCTTGACAACCCGCATGCGGAAATGTTTGTGAAGAATGCTTCACTTCCGCTTGTCCCTGGCAGGAAAAACGCATGTACAATCCGCATGTACAATCTGCATGTACAATCCGCATGCATTTTTTCTGGCAGAGAGATGCAGAAACGCTCAGGAAAAATCTGGAGCATTTCTGCATTGTGGGCACATAGCCTAATAATTATAGTTTCTCATATGAGAGTACAAGCCTAATGGTTACACTGCATTGGCACAAATTATAGTAGTAAAGACACTAAGATGGAGTCTCTTAACTTGGCTGTTGTTACGCTACTTGATAGTGGCACAAAGCTTAGTGGTTATACTACAATATTGTGGCACAAGGTTTGGTGTTTACACTATAGTCAGTGACTTTGCCATTATGGCAATTAACTAACACAATCTCTTTTACATAAACTTCAATATCATTTGGCAACAAACTCAGATGAGCAGCTTCGGCACAGGGCAATTAACAAGGATCTCCTTGCAGTAATTTACTACTGAAACGCCCCAAAAATGTTCTCTTACAATAAAAGTTTCTCTTTTGGAAAACGTCTGTCACCTTGCTGCAATTTGTTTAAAAAGCAAACTTCGCTTTACTCACTCTGCCTGGATCCAGCTCTGCTCCTGGTGTCTGTTTCCAAAAATACAGACTTTGGAGACACACACTTCCAGCAGGTCTTTTTGTGTAGTACACAGTCTTCTTCACTGTCTCAGGCCATATCAGTGTTCATTGTCATATGCTACAGTCTGCACTTTACACTGCCCTAGGCCACAGAACAAACACATTTTGGAGCTGTCACCCCTCCTTCCTGGATGGTGGTGCATTTATGAATACATATTGCCATCGTAACTAAATGAGAAAAGTGTGGACATCAGATGTTGTCACCCACATGATACATTTTCTGTTACTAGTAGTCACTGCATGGCAATCATTAGAAATATTTTGTCAGATAAATCTCAATTTAACCCAAATTTTTAGATTACTTAGAGTCCCCATAAGGCACAAAATTTTTTATAAAAATGTAATCTGTCTAAAATCACAAGAAATAGAAAGTCTTCAATTGCCCTGAAAAGATGTGTGTAACACTGAGAGATATCCCAAGAATGTATTAAACCCCTTTCAAGCTCTTTAATGCTTTATTTTGGCTGCAGAATAGGGGATCAGGGCAAGAGCTGGGCTCAACACATAGGCTGCAATAGATGTGCATTACATCTTACCCAATGGCATGGGAAGAGGCAATCTATGACTTTTGCAGGCCCAATAATCTGGAGAGAGCAAACCAATCACACTACCAATTTCTATTTCTGCATGGTGCCTTCCATTAGGAAAGGAGTTTCAAGGAAAAAAAATGGACTTTACAAACATTTCAACTGCAATACGCCCAGTACCACATACAGAAGAACTGCCGATTCCAAAAGCACCAGAAACCTTTTCAGTCAAGTGAGGAAGAAGAGGGCTCTTGGTGTCATAAAGCATCTTCCTCTCACGACCCAGACTTTCTTTCAACAACCTTAGCTAAACCACACTTTATGACACAAAGTGAACTGAATGATCTTGTTAGAGATTTGGATCTGCCCAAAAGTAAAGCTTTTAGGTTCCAGCCTACAGCAGTGGAATCTACTAGCGGGTGATGTTCGGATTTTTTTGTTCCGCAACCGTGATGAAAATCTTGTTCACTACTTCTTCATAGAGGGCGATTTTGTGGCATGCAACAACATCAACAGTTTAATGGAAGATCTGAAGACAATTCATAATCCAAAGGAATGGAGGCCCTTAATCGATTCATCCGACACAAGCCTAAAAGCTGTCTTGCTACATGATGGCCATGCGGTGCCTTCAGTTCCAGTTGGTTATGCAGTCCACATGAAATAAACCTATGACAAAGTGAAACAGCTGTTGAGGTGCCTGAACTATGACCAACACGTGTGGCCCCTCTGTGGTGACTTAAAGGTGGTTGCCCTCTTACTTGGTCTCCAGTTTGGTTTCACAAAGTGCTGCTGCTTTCTGTGTGAGTGGGATATTCGTGCAAGAGAATATCATTACAATTAAAGAGACTGGATTCTCCGGCATTCACTTCAACCAGGGAGTAAAAATGTCCTGCACTTGTTGACCTACATAAGATTTTGTTACCACCATTGCATATCAAGTTGGGCCTAATGAACTTTGTAAAGACAGTGGATAAAAATGCAAAATCATTCAAGGATCTCATTGATAAAATTCCAAGGGTGAGGGGAGCAAAGATAAAGGAAAAAGTCTTAATAGGATTCATAAGTAGAGATGAGCAGTGTTCGACTCGAACTGTTCGCCAATCTCAAATTCGAGCTGTTTTGGGCGGTGTTCGAGCCGTTCGGCGAACCCGAACGATTTGAAAAAAATTCGGCTGTTCGAGGTTATGTTCGATAACTGTTCATGCACCAAAATCATAACTGGATTTTTTCTCAGTAATGCTGAAAATTAATGTTAATGCGCAGTTTGAGTGTACAGCGGGGCGGGGGGAGGGGCAGGGGATGGATCTCTGCAGAAATAATGAAGATCTCCATTTTTTTTCTCTTTCCCGCATTTACAGTGGGGAGGTGCAATCTGTCAGCCTATCAGCAGCGCACACACGGAGCGAACTGCTTTTTTTCACACAAGCAAGGGCATGTGTGTAACGGGTCTGGGAGGTGGAACCTCTGAGCAACAATACAAAGGGGCAGTCCTTGTAAGGAAGCGGGTGGCTCCCAGGGTAGGCGGGCAGGTAGTCACAGCTAGTGACGGGGACAGTCTCTGGGTAGAAGGGCAGGAGGTCACGGCAAGTGACGGGGACAGTCTCTGGGTAGAAGGTCAGGAGGTCACGGCAAGTGACGGGGACAGTCTCTGGGTAGAAGGGCAGGAGGTCACGGCAAGTGACGGGGACAGTCTCTTGACAGGCGGGTGGTCACGGCAAGTGACGGCTAAGCCTCCAGATAGGCTAGCCGGCAGGTAGCAGGTGGACGCTCCCAGGTGAGCGGGTAAGAGTCTCTGGACAGGCAGGTGGTCACAGCGAGTGACGGCTAAGCCTCCAGGTAGGCTAGCAGGCAGGTAGCAGGAGGACGCTCCCAGGTGAGCGGGCAAGAGTCTCTGGACAGGCAGGTGGTCACAGCAAGTGACGGCTGTGCCTGCAGGTAGGCTAGCAGGCAGGTAGCAGGTGGACGCTCCCAGGTGAGCGGGCAAGAGTCTATGGACAGGCAGGTGGTCACAGCAAGTGACGGCTAAGCCTCCAGGTAGGCTAGCAGGCAGGTAGCAGGTGGACGCTCCCAGGTGAGCGGGTAAGAGTCTCTGGACAGGCAGGTGGTCACAGCACGTGACGGCAGAGCCTCCAGGTAGGCTAGCAGGCAGGTAGCAGGTGGACGCTCCCAGGTGAGCGGGCAAGAGTCTCTGGACAGGCAGGTGGTCACAGCACGTGACGGCAGAGCCTCCAGGTAGGCTAGCAGGCAGGTAGCAGGTGGACGCTCCCAGGTGAGCGGGTAAGAGTCTCTGGACAGGCAGGTGGTCACAGCACGTGACGGCAGAGCCTCCAGGTAGGCTAGCAGGCAGGTAGCAGGTGGACGCTCCCAGGTGAGCGGGCAAGAGTCTCTGGACAGGCAGGTGGTCACAGCACGTGACGGCAGAGCCTCCAGGTAGGCTAGCAGGCAGGTAGCAGGTGGACGCTCCCAGGTGAGCGGGTAAGAGTCTCTGGACAGGCAGGTGGTCACAGCACATGACGGCAGAGCCTCCAGGTAGGCTAGCAGGCAGGTAGCAGGTGGACGCTCCCAGGTGAGCGGGTAAGAGTCTCTGAACAGGCAGGTGGTCACATCACGTGACGGCAGAGCCTCCAGGTAGTCTAGCAGGCAGGTAGCAGGTGAGCGCTCCCAGGTGAGCGGGCTGACGGATCCATAGACAGACTGGCAGGGCTGGTAGGCAGGCTGTCGGACCGCAGGAATGTCAGCAGATAGACACGTATCAGGCAGGTATCAAGCAGGAAACTGGCAGGTAACTGGCAGGTAACTGATAACGGGACCTGAGGGCTGAAGCAGAGTGATAGGCTATGCAACAACATTGCTCGGGCACCTCCATTTTGGAGGAGGTGCCTTATATATGGAGAGATCCTCCGGCCATTGGCCGGGGACTCCTTAGGACGGCGCGCGCGACCCCTTTAAGAGAGGAGGAGCGCTCGTGCGCACTTAGCACAGTGGCCGGGAAGGAGCGCGCGCTGCCAGAAGAGCGGGAGGAAGACGCCGGGCACGGAGCGGAGAGGTGAGGGGAACAGCGTCCCTGCCTAGCAGGAGGCAGGGACGCCGACGCTACAGTACCCCCCCCTTTAGGCCCCCCCATTTTTAGGCCAGACAGAAATTTATCAAGGATGAGAGGGGCATGGATGTTCTCCCGGAGCTCCCACGTTCTCTCCTCAGGACCAAACCCCTTCCAATCTACTAGAAAAAAGGTCTTTCCTCTTACCCTTTTGGTGGCCAGAATGTTCTCTACCTCAAACTCGTTTTCAGCAGAAACCGGAGCAGGGGGCGTACCTGTAGACTTGGAAAAAGAGTTAAGTACCACGGGTTTGAGGAGAGATACATGGAAGGAGTTAGGGATCCGCAAGTTGGCCAGGAGTTTAAATTTATAGGCCACCGGGTTGATTTGTTTGATAACCTCCAGTGGGCCGATGAACCGAGGCCCTAACTTGTAGGAAGGAACCTTGAGCCGGACATACTTAGACGAGAGCCAGACTTTATCTCCAGGACGGAATTGTGGAGGATCCAGGCGTTTTTTGTCAGCGTGTTTTTTCATCCGCTCGGACGACTGAAGGAGTGCGGAACGGGTACTCTCCCAAATGGAGGAAAATTCGCTAACGAGAGATTCCGCAGCCGGATTGTCCACCGAGGTGGAGACGGGAAATGGGATCCGAGGATGCTGATTGAAGACTACAAAAAACGGGGATTTGGAGGAAGATTCGCTCTCGTGGTTATTGTAAGAGAATTCGGCCCATGGTAAGAGATCCACCCAGTCTGAATGGTGGGCATTAACGAAGTGCCGGAGGTAACTGGTCAGGATCTGATTGATCTGCTCCACTTGACCATTGGACTGTGGGTGGTAAGCGGAGGAGAAGTCCAGGGTGACATCTAGCAGCTTACATGTGGCTCTCCAGAAGCGTGAGGTGAACTGAACCCCACGATCCAACACTATGTGGAGGGGCAGGCCATGGAGACGGAAGATGTGGCGGATAAAGTCTTTAGCCAGCTCGGGTGCAGACGGGAGGCCCGGCAGGGGAATGAAGTGAGCCATCTTGGAAAAGCGGTCAGCGACCACCCAAATGACCGTACAACCGGCAGAGACAGGGAGATCTGTTATAAAGTCCATAGCTATATGCTGCCAGGGGGCAGCAGGTACTGGAAGAGGAAGGAGGCGACCGGCTGGCAGGTGTCTCGGAACCTTGTTGCGGGCGCAGGACACACAGGCTGAAACAAAGTCTATTATGTCCTTGTGCAGGGTAGGCCACCAGTAGTGCCGGGTAATAAGCTGGAGCATCTTTTTCTGACCGGCGTGGCCAGCTAGCTTAGACGAGTGACCCCAGTGTAGGACCTTCTCCCGATCAGGTACAGTTACGAACGTCTTACCGGGAGGGAGACGATTTAGATTCACGGGGGCCACCTGCATTACTCTGGCTGGATCAATGATGTGCTTAGGTTCCTCCTCTAGATCAGACACCAGGAAGGATCGGGACAAGGCGTCAGCTTTGATGTTTTTGTCTGCCGGGCAAAAAAGAAGAACGAAATCAAAGCGAGCAAAAAACAAGGACCACCGTGCTTGGCGCGGGTTAAGTCTCTGGGCACTCTGGAGGTAAGCCAAGTTCTTGTGGTCCGTGTAAATTATTACCGGGTGAAGAGCCCCCTCGAGCAGGTAACGCCACTCCTCAAGTGCCAGCTTAATGGCCAATAACTCTCGGTCTCCTATAGAATAGTTGCGCTCAGAAGAGGAGAAGAGTTTGGAGAAGAAGCTGCAAGTTACCCTTCTTCCGGAAGGCGACTTTTGGGTAAGTACCGCTCCAACTCCAGAGGAGGAGGCGTCAACTTCCAGGAAGAATTGTTTGTTGCCGTCCGGACGATGCAGCACCGGGGCGGAAGAGAAAGCCTGTTTTAAGGAAAGAAAGGCTTCCTCTGCTTCGGGCGGCCATTCTCTGGGATTAGTACCCTTACGGGTGAGCGCAGAGATTGGGGCAGTCCGGGAAGAGAAGTGCGGTATGAAGAGGCGGTAGTAGTTGGCGAAGTCCAGGAACCGCTGAATAGCCTTCAACCCCTCTGGTCGAGGCCACTTCTGGATGGTAGACAGTTTCTCAGGATCCATTTGTAGGCCGGTCTGAGAGATTATGTAGCCCAAAAACGGAAGCGAGGTCTGCACAAAGAGGCACTTCTCATATTTAGCGTAGAGGTGGTTCTGCCTGAGCCTGAGCAGGACCTGACGAACATCCCTCCGGTGAGTGAGAAGATCCGGAGAGAAGACCAAGATGTCGTCCAGGTACACCACTACGCAGGAGTAGAGAAGGTCCCGGAAGATGTCATTGACCAACTCTTGAAAGACGGCGGGAGCGTTACAGAGACCGAAGGGCATTACCAGGTATTCATAGTGGCCGTCCCGGGTGTTGAATGCCGTCTTCCATTCATCCCCCTGACGGATACGGACCAGGTTATAGGCCCCACGGAGGTCCAGCTTGGTGAAGATTCTAGCCCCCCTCAGACAGTCAAATAATTCCGGAATGAGCGGAAGGGGGTATTTATTCTTCACCGTGATCTGGTTAAGGCCTCTATAGTCTATACAGGGACGGAGTGAGCCGTCTTTCTTTTTAAGAAGAAGCCTGCTCCCGCCGGGGAGGTAGATTTCCAGATAAATCCCCGGGCCAGATTCTCCTCAATATATTCAGACATGGACCGGGTCTCAGCAGCGGATAAAGGGTAAATACGCCCACGGGGAGGAGTAGCGCCGGGTATCTGGTCGATTGGGCAGTCGTATGGTCTATGAGGGGGTAATGTCTCTGCCTCCTTTTTATTAAAGACGTCCGCATAAGACCAATAGGGAACCGGAAGACCAGGTAGATTGGCTGGGGTAGGAGAAGGACGGACAGGATGGACGGGAACTAAACAAGTCTTATGGCAGTCCTGTCCCCAGCGAAGGACTTCTCCGGTCTGCCAATCAAGCACGGGTGCATGTTTCTGAAGCCAAGGTAGGCCTAGCAAGAGGGCGTGAGAGAGTCCAGGCAGAACATGAAAGAAGATGCTCTCAGAGGGCAGCATTCCCACCTGCAAAGTTATGGATTTGGTGATGAGTTGGATGGGACGTGGTAAGAGGCCCCCATCCACGGCAGCGACAGATAAGGGTACAGCCAGAGGTTTGGTGGGAATGTGGTATTTCTCTACCAGGGACTGAGAAATGAGATTTCCGGCAGCTCCAGAGTGAAGTTGGGCTAGTTCAAAATAACGGTTCTCCCCGCAGATGATAGAGACCGACAGCAACAGAGATGGAGAGGGTTTACTCTTGTCTAGGACGACCTCTCTGAGCGATCCTAGACACAGGCGTTTCCCGACCTCTCCGGGCAGGAACGGATCCGGTGCTCCTTACTGCCACAGTAGAAGCAGTTCCCCTCGGCTCGGCGTAACTCTTGACGGGTTTTGACCATCTTGGTCTGGTCGACCTGCATAGGCTCGGGTGAGTGCGCCTGGGGAGTAGCGGGAGAAGTGACGGGTTTCTGAAAGGTAGGGGCTAGACGTGGAAACCTCCTCTCACGGGTGACCTCTTTGGCGCGTTCCTGGAACCGGATGTCAATCCGGGTGGCAAGAGTTATTAAGTCGTCGAGAGTGGTAGGAATGTCCCGACCGGCGAGTTCATCTTTAATACGGCCGGACAGACCCTCCCAAAAGACAGACACCAGGGCGTCGTTATCCCAGGCCAGCTCCGAAGCAAGGGTACGGAACCTTATGGCATATTGGCCCACGGTGAGATTTCCTTGACGGAGGCGTAGCAGAGATGATGCGGATGAGGTCTTCCGTCCTGGTTCGTCGAAGACCTTCCGGAAAGCCATGAGAAAGGCTGGCAGGTTGGACACCAGGGGGTCTCCTCTCTCCCATAGAGGATTTAGCCAAGCCAGTGCCTCCCCCGTGAGATGGGACATGATGAAGGCTACTTTGGCTCGGTCGGTGGAAAACTGGTGTGCCAACAGTTCGAAGTGCAGAGTGCACTGGTTAATGAAGCCCCGGGCCTGGCAGGGATCTCGGCCAAAACGAGGAGGGGCGGAGAGGCGGGGACCGGGAAGAGATGCCATAGTGTTGATGGGCAGCGGCGGTGCCGGGGTAGTAAGTGTGCGAGTGGAGGCAGTTCCCGATGAGGTAGTCAATGTGTCCAGGCGGGAGTTAACACTTCGCAGGTGACTCAGGATGGACTCCTGTTGGGACCTCTGACGGGAAAGTTCATGACATAGGTCCGAGAGCGAGGGAGCTTGGGTGCCACCGGGTTCCATGGCCCGAGCAAACTGTAACGGGTCTGGGAGGTGGAACCTCTGAGCAACTATACAAAAGGGCAGTCCTTGTAAGGAAGCGGGTGGCTCCTAGGGTAGGCGGGCAGCTAGTGACGGGAACAGTCTCTGGGTAGAAGGGCAGGAGGTCACGGCAAGTGACGGGGACAGTCTCTGGGTAGAAGGGCAGGAGGTCACGGCAAGTGACGGGGACAGTCTCTGGGTAGAAGGGCAGGAGGTCACGGCAAGTGACGGGGACAGTCTCTTGACAGGCGAGTGGTCACGGCAAGTGACGGCTAAGCCTCCAGATAGGCTAGCAGGCAGGCAGCAGGTGGACGCTCCCAGGTGAGCGGGCAAGAGTCTCTGGACAGGCAGGTGGTCACAGCAAGTGACGGCTAAGCCTCCAGGTAGGCTAGCAGGCAGGTAGCAGGTGGACGCTCCCAGGTGAGCGGGCAAGAGTCTCTGGATAGGCAGGTGGTCACAGCAAGTGACAGCTGAGCCTCCAGGTAGGCTAGCAGGCAGGTAGCAGGTGGACGCTCCCAGGTGAGCGGGCAAGAGTCTATGGACAGGCAGGTGGTCACAGCAAGTGACGGCTAAGCCTCCAGGTAGGCTAGCAGGCAGGTAGCAGGTGGACGTTCCCATGTGAGCGGGTAAGAGTCTCTGGACAGGCAGGTGGTCACAGCACGTGACGGCAGAGCGTCCAGGAAGGCTAGCAGGCAGGTAGCAGGTGGACGCTCCCAGGTGAGTAGGCAAGAGTCTCTGGACAGGCAGGTGGTCACAGCACGTGACGGCAGAGCCTCCAGGTAGGCTAGCAGGCAGGTAGCAGGTGGATGCTCCCAGGTGAGCGGGTAAGAGTCTCTGGACAGGCAGGTGGTCACAGCACGTGACGGCAGAGCCTCCAGGTAGGCTAGCAGGCAGGTAGCAGGTGAGCGCTCCCAGGTGAGCGGGCAGAAGGATCCATAGACAGACTGGCAGGGCTGGTAGGCAGACTGTCGGACCGCAGGAATGTCAGCAGATAGACACGTATCAGGCAGGTATCAAGCAGGAAACTGGCAGGTAACTGCCAGATAACTGGCAGGTAACTGGTAACGGGACCTGAGGGCTGAAGCAGAGTGATAGGCTATGCAACAACATTGCTCGGGCACCTCCATTTTGGAGGAGGTGCCTTATATATGGAGCGATCCTCCGGCCATTGGCCGGGGACTCTTTAGGATGGCGCGTGCGGCCCCTTTAAGAGAGGGGGAGCGCGCGCGCGCTCCTTCCCGGCCACTGTGCTTAGGGCGCGCGCGCGCTCCCCCTGTCTTAAAGGGGCCACGCGCGCCGTCCTAAGGAGTCCCCGGCCAATGGCTACCAGCAGAGCGGGAGGAAGACGCCGGGCACGGAGCGGAGAGGTGAGGGGAACAGCGTCCCTGCCTAGCAAGAAAAAACAAGTGGCAATCGGTGGAACTCAGTGTCATCATTATCCTCTATGGATGAATATACCCCCATAAACAATCAATCTAATGTTGGTGGCACTAAACCGATGAATGATAAACAACATGGACAATTAAGGGGTAAAACGTATTCAAAACGTAAATTGACACCCCCGCACTCACTGGAGAAAAAATCAAAACCAAATAAATTAGAGGTGATTAATTTGTCCACGCACATTCTCTCTGAGAGTCAGATAGAAGTACTCTCTCTGGGACTGACTTTCGTTCCGTCTAACGGCTACAATTTCTTTACAGTATTAAAGGACTTACAGCTTTTCCTTAGAAAAGTTATCCTACGCAAATTACACATGAAACCAACGCCCGAAATGAACCTTGACACGACCCTGGAGAGAGAAGCCCTGTCAGCTTTGGAGGAGTTAGAGGGAGAAGGCACCTCCACTAATACAGGTACTTTCCCGTGTTCCGTCCTGGCCAGATCCTCCACGTTTCCCCCCTTCTGCCTCTGCCCACAGGTAGAGATATTTAATAAACTGGTTAGTAGGGACCTTAGGGCCCTATCTGTGGGACCGAAATATCATAACCTTACGACTCAACAAAAAGAAGCTCTAAATGAACTACAATATTTTAAAGATGTAGTTTTCAAACCTGTGGACAAGTGGGGAAATGTTGTGATCTGGCCGGTCATTAAGTATGAGAAGGAAGCCTTCAAACTCCTTAGGGATCAGGCATCTTATAGTATCTTACCTAATAATCCCATGACACTCTTTAACGCCGACCTCTTAGACATCTTGGAGCGGGCATATGAACAGGGTATCATCCCTAAAAAAGTCTTTGACGTCCTCTACACCAAACATCCAATAGTTCCCACATTCTACCTGCTCCCTAAGGTTCACAAAAATTTGTTGGACCCACCAGGATGTCCCATTGTCTCTGGTATTGGAGGGCTATGTGACCCTATTTGCAAATTTATCGAGCATTATTTGCATCCACTCGTGGAAACGTTGCCCTCCTATGTCAGGGACACTGGAGATGTCCTTGGCAAAATTGATGGCGTATATCTTGATACGGGTTGTCTGTTGGTGGCTGTTGACGTCGAATCATTATATACCAGCATTGGCCACACAGATGGATTACGAGCAGTTAGTTTTTTTCTCGAATCCAGCAGTCTGGATATCTCTCTCCGTGCACTGGTCCTGGAACTATTGGAATTTATACTTACTCACAACTTTTTCACATTCAAAGACCGTTTTTTTCTTCAGAAACGTGGCACTGCGATGGGTGCGGCGTGTGCGCCATCCTACGCTAACCTCTTTCTCGGGTTTTGGGAGAGGGAGGTTTTCGGGGATGGCGCATGCGCCGCCTCCCATGCACAGTGCTGGTACAGATACATAGATGATATTTTTATCATCTGGCAGGGTTCCGAGACTGAGCTCCACAATTTTATCACCTCTCTGAATACCAATGAAATGAATATCAGACTTACGTATATATGGGATTCTGCCCATATTGATTTTTTGGACATTGGTATTACTGTCCAGCAGGATGGCATGTTACAGACCGATGTATTTCGCAAGAAAACATCGGTCAATGCACTTTTGCATGCAACATCAGCCCATATGCCGGCTACCATTCGGGCCATTCCTGTTGGACAGTATCTCAGAGCTAAACGCATTTGCTCTACCGATATGGCGTTTGAAGCTCAGTCTCGTGACCTACGTCAAAGATTTCAGGAACGGGGCTACAGTGCACGTAGTATTAAGAGAGGTTACAGACGTGCTAAGGGGACTCCGCGCGATCTCCTCATGACCAATGTTGGTAGAGTACATGAAAGAGATCCTCCATTAAGATTCATATCGACGTACAACAGCCACTGGCAGACCATTCGGGGGATCCTTGAGAAGCATTGGTCTATCCTAAAAACGGAACCAGTGCTGAGCAGGATTCTGCCTGAGAGACCACTGATGACAGCTCGAAGAGGCAAAAGTTTAAAAGACTCACTAGTCAGGAGCCATTACGTCGCCCCCACTCCCACCCCATTCGGGGTGACCAAATCACGATGGGGGTGTTATCCCTGTGGATCATGTATGGCCTGCCGTAACATTGTTAGGGCCAAATCTTTCTCTACCAACCAGGCCAGGGAATTTAAAATTACTCATCATATTTCCTGCAGCTCCACACATATTATTTATATGGCCACCTGCCCATGCAATTAGAATTACGTGGGACTTACGTCCCGTGAATTCCGAGTTCGTGTTAGGGAACACGTTAGGGACGTGGTGTCAGCAAGGGATGTGCTGGACGTATCAGCGCTTAAGACTGTCCCGCGGCATTTCAGACTGCGCCACAATTGCGACTCCTCCCTCCTTAAGTTCATTGGCATTGACATGGTAAATTTGGGTACTAGGGGAGGCAATTACAAACGCATTCTGGCGCAGCTGGAGTGCCGCTGGATTGCGGTACTGGACACAGTGACCCCTGGGGGTCTCAATGAACATAATAGCTTCTCTTCATTCTTGTAGGTCCTCTTCTCCTTTGTTTTTAATTGTGGAATTTTATTTTTCTTTCATTGTCTTAATATATTTTTTCTTATCCTCTCTATTACCTCTCCATATCCAGGCACATCTATCTACACCTCCATACCACCTTGGATGTTTTTTTGGACGTAATTAGGATGGGCATCTGCAATACTTATGAATATCCAACGTTACAAATAATTTCTAGGAGTCGTCCTACTGCCATGACCATGTATTTTGCTCTTTGATAAGATCAGCTTTTGAATGTTTACAAAGTGTGCAATTATTCGACCTCCATATACTATATATGTGCTTTTAATGTGGAAATCTATATATCTTTGTATATTTGAACTTGGTGCCGCAGCTATTACTGTGCCCTTTATGGGTAATATTGTTTCTGTTTTAAAAGTACATATTCATCATTATCCACCGTGCAATATATACCCATGGCGACATCACTACTCTTTTGTAACATGAATGAGATACTTGTTTTACATGTACCTCGTTTTTTGTCTATTCATCATCCGTCTCTGCACTAGAGCGATTTTTGCCCTTTCGTTTGCCCTCATCCGTCATGGCTGCAGCTGAGCCACGCATGCGCAGTGCCGTCCTCTCCTTTGCCGCGCCCCGTCGGGCTTCCGTACGTGGGAATTGTGGGTAGTGACATTAGCGTTGCGCGTCACTGTCCGCGTTCCCCCGGGAAACTGGCCGGACGTGACGCGGTGCCACTCCGCATGCGCTGCACTCATTAGCGATGCATCCAGGAGGGTATTTAACTGGTGCCCACCCCATCCACAACCACAGCCCCCTGAGGAAGCCACGCGAAACGCGCGTTGGGGCTACAGCATGGCTACGTGGTTACCCCAGTCCCCATGGGTGAGTTCCCTACTTTGAACTGCTTCTGGACTCTGGCCATTTCCTCTCTTATTCTGAGCAGTGGCCATTCTTTTCTTCATCTCTAGATTCTAAGCTTGCAGAAATGCCTTACATTGGTATATACTGTGGATATATTATCCTAATTGCTCTATGATTTATGAATCCATTGATGGGATTTTTTTGTATCTTGTCCTCGGGGGACCCACACATTTATTGCCGCCATTGCTGTTCATGTATTTCCTACCCTGTATGACCTTGTTCACTATCTTTATATATACATACATTTTTTTAATGTTTCTACCTAATAAAAGTGACTTTTTTAAATCATACAACAATCTTGTTGTTTTTTGATATGTTGGGTGTCCCACTCCAATTTTTCTAGGCTCTATATTTGATTAAGGAGTACCCTTTTCTATTGACTATTATTATGTACTATGGTGTTCGGTCCATTTGTTTTTCATGTGCTAATACTGTGTCTTTTCACAGCGTGTGGATCCGAACAGATGGATCATAAAACACGTGAGCAGACCTGGCTCACGCAACTTAATAAGGTCTTCGGGGAGGAAACCACCGTGGTTTTAAACACAAGGGAGAATGAGGACTTACTTGATGAATTGAGAACCCTGTATAACAAAAAAATCCGCCTATGGTGGAACAAAGCGTTTCTTGAACGCTATATTATTAGGGGGCTGATACCCAGGGGTCTACGAGTCCAGGTTTTTCCAGCATATAATTTTGATGATGATGCATTGAAGACTCAATGGGAGAACCTGTCTTCTGCATGCCCAGGTGAGTGGGCAAGAGTCTCTGGACAGGCAGGTGGTCACAGCACGTGACGGCAGAGCCTCCAGGTAGGCTAGCAGGCAGGTAGCAGGTGGACGCTCCCAGGTGAGCGGGTAAGAGTCTCTGGACAGGCAGGTGGTCACAGCACGTGACGGCAGAGCCTCCAGGTAGGCTAGCAGGCAGGTAGCAGGTGAGTGCTCCCAGGTGAGCGGGCAGACGGATCCATAGACAGACTGGCAGGGCTGGTAGGCAGACTGTCGGACCGCAGGAATGTCAGCAGATAGACACGTGTCAGGCAGGTATCAAGCAGGAAACTGGCAGGTAACTGCCCGATAACTGGCAGGTAACTGGTAACGGGACCTGAGGGCTGAAGCAGAGTGATAGGCTATGCAACAACATTGCTCGGGCACCTCCATTTTGGAGGCGGTGCCTTATATATGAAGAGATCCTCCGGCCATTGGCCGGGGACTCCTTAGGACGGCGCGCGCGGCCCCTTTAAGAGAGGGGGAGCGTGCGCATGCTCCTTCCCGGCCACTGTGCTTAGGGCGTGCGCGCGCTCCCCCTCTCTTAAAGGGGCCGCGCGCGCCGTCCTATGGAGTCCCCGGCCAATGGCTACCAGCAGAGCGGGAGGAAGACGCCGGGCACAGAGCGGAGAGGTGAGGGGAACAGCATCCCTGCCTAGCAGGAGGCAGGGACGCCGATGCTACAGTGTGTCATTGGCAGTGTATGTCACATGTCCTTGCCCTATAAGACCCAGCCATTTTCCCCGTCGGCACCATTTTCTCACTGCTGCAGCTGCGTGTTAGGCGGCACCGCTGTTGCTGTGTGCGCTATACTTTGTTAATTTCAAGCCAATTTTCGCACAAATCTACAGATAGCTTGGGAGTAGGGAATAGTTGTGATTGCAGTCCTTTTAAGGACTAGGCTACATCATTTCCTACGACTTTTATCAGGCAGGTCTGTGCTCTTAAATAGATAGGTTGGGAGTAAAGACTAATAGTAATTGTAGTCCTTTTCAGGGCTAGGTTACATCAGTTCCTATCACTTTTATCAGGCAGGTCTGTGCACTTAAAAAGATAGGTTGGGAGTAAAGACTAATTGTAATTGCAGTCCTTTTCAGGGCTAGGTTACATCAGTTCCTATCACTTTTTGCCAGGCAGGTCTATGCCAGTGCTGTGCAAGTTTTTTTCACAGCATTTGGCTAAATCTAGCAAAGCAAATCCTTTTTGTCCTCTTGCAGTGTGTGTTAGTCAGTGGAGAAGCCTATTTGTGTTGCAAGCTACACCACCTGTGTATAGAATACAATTTTTTTTACTGCACCTAGTGAAGTAAAATCTTTTGGGCATAGCATCATTCTATTAGTCCATCTATACTAACCACCAGGTTGCAATTTCAATCAAATTTTTTTCTGCATCTAGCTCTGAAAAAATATTTCGGCTTGTAGCAGTGTGTGGGACTTGTTCTATTAGTCCATCTATACTAACCTCCACCAGGTTGCAAATTCAATCTAATTTTTTTCTGCATCTAGCTCGGAAAAAATATTTCGGCTTGTAGCAGTGTGTGGGACTTGTTCTATTAGTCCATCTATACTAACCTCCACCAGGTTGCAAATTCAATCTAATTTTTTTCTGCATCTAGCTCTGAAAAAATATTTCGGCTTTTAGCAGTGTGTGGGACTTGTTCTATTAGTCCATCTATACTAACCTCCACCAGGTTGCAAATTCAATCACATTTTTTTCTGCATCTAGCTCTGAAAAAATATTTCGGCTTGTAGCAGTGTGTGGGACTTGTTCTATTAGTCCATCTATACTAAACTCCACCAGGTTGCAAATTCAATCTAATTTTTTTGTGCATCTAGCTCTGAAAAAATATTTTGGCTTGTAGCAGTGTGTGGGACTTGTTCTATTAGTCCATCTATACTAACCTCCACCAGGTTGCAAGTTCAATCTAATTTTTTTCTGCATCTAGCTCTGAAAAAACATTTCGGCTTGTAGCAGTGTGTGGGACTTGTTCTATTAGTCCATCTATACTAACCTCCACCAGGTTGCAAACTGAATATAATTTTTTTCTGCATGTAACCCAACCAATACTTTTGGGCTATTACCACAGTTTGGCCACTCAGCTCTGCTCGGTTCCCATCCATTGTTTTTTGTGCAAACATCTCCAGAGTTGTCAATTAGTTAACCACCAAAATGAGTGGAAAAAGGCCTGCTGATGGTGGAAAGGGGAATAGGCGTGTTGGGAAGGGAAAAAAAGGTTGTGTCGGTGGGGTAGGAGTTAAAGCAACAGTAACATCTGCAGAAGAAAGACCATCTTCCAGCCAAACTAAGATGTCTACTTCTTTTAGCGGACAATGTGATAAGATCCCTTTCTTACGGCCACGCCAATCGCTACAAAGTCCAGATGAGGCATAAAAACAGCAGGTGCTTCAACGGATATCAAGTGCTCCTTTAAGTGGGCTCTCCTCCACCTCAACTTCAACATCACAAATACTCCAGTCCTCAGAGGTGTCACCCCAATCGCACTTGCTTCCTCACAGCTCCCAAGTCTGCAGCTGCCCGTCTGAGTATGAGGTAGAACAGATGGTTGAGTCTGCAGAGCTGTTTACTCATACTATAGCCTGGGTATCAGAGGTCGGCTCCAGAGCTTTTGTGAATCCAGACGAGGAAATGATCTGCGCTGATGCCCAGAATCTTTATGAGTCAGATCCAGGACCAGAGGCAGAAGGATATGACTATAATGCAGACCCTCGTTCCCAAACTGTAACTCCTGTTAGTGGAGACAATGAGGAAGATGATGATGAGACTCAAATACCTGATTGGAGCGACAACTTTAGTTTCTTGTCAGGGCAGGAAGAGGTTGGCTCTGAGGACGACGGGTGTGATAACACACAGGGTGATGATGACGAGGTTGGAGATCCCACTTACTGTCAACCCACAGTCAGCCAAGAGATGAGGTCAGCAGAGGAGGTGGAGGAGGATGCTAGTGATGACGAGGTCAGGTTGCACCTTCCTGGACAGAGACGTAGTACTGGAAGCACGTCAACAACTGCATCCTCAAACACAACTCTGCCTCTGACCAAAAGTCGTGGTGGCTCTTCAGGTCGCATGGGTGCTAATCCTTGCGTAGCCTGGGCATTTTTTCAGATCGATAAAGATGACACAACTCGTGTTTTCTGTAACATTTGTCAGCAAAAGCTAAGTAGAGGCCAAAAAATACATAGTTTGAGTACTTCATGCATGAACCGGCACATGGATATGAAGCATAAGTTGCAGTGGGAAGCTCACTATGCTACAATGCGGCCTAGCCGGCCGGGCCAACCACCGTCTGCCAAATCTTGTGCATCCGTGGCCTCTTCATCCTCTGTGACTGGGGGGACAGCAGTCACACCTGTTTTGGGATGCAGACCTGCCACCTCTTTACCCGCAACAGCCAGCATGATTGGCAGGTCATCATTTTCTTTGGAGGTGGAAACACCAGCTGGTGTTGAGCTCTGTCCGACATCGATAGCACCACCTTTGGATCAAGGCAACCTAACATGTCCGCCTGCATCTTCCTCACAGACCGGCAGTTTGCCGTGGACACCCTTATCAACCCCGTCTAAGCACAACAGCCAGCCCTCGGTCCCTCAGATGTGGACAAGTAAAAGACCATTTCCTCCTAGCTATGAGAAAGCTAAGAGGTTGAATTTCACCATCTGCAAGCTCTTGGCTACAGAAATGCTGCCTTTCCGCCTGGTGGACACAGAGGATTTTCGAGACCTTATGTCCATCGCAGTGCCCCAGTACCAGATGCCCAGTCGGCACTACTTCTCAAAGAAAGGTGTGCCTGCGCTTCACCAGCATGTCGCACACAACATCACCACTTCTTTGAGAAACTCTGTGTGTGACAGGGTGCATTTCACCACAGACACTTGGACAAGTAGGCATGGACAGGGGCGTTACATGTCGCTGACTGGGCACTGGGTAACTATGGTGACAGCAGGACAAGGGGCTGCTGTCCAAGTCTTGCCATCCCCACGAGTTGTGTGTCAATCCTCTTTATCTCAAAGTTCCTCCACTGCTTCTGCCTCCTCAACCTCCTCTCGGTCCTCCACCTGCACCCAAATCCTGTCTGGTCATGCCACAAGCTTTCTAACTGCGCAGAAGGGATCCTGCACACCTCCTTACTATGCTGGCATTAGAGCTCAACGTCATCAGGTGGTTTTTACTTTGAAATGTCTGGGAAATGTGAGTCACACAGCTGAGGAGTTGTGGTCAGCTCTGGAGAACCAATGTCATGAATGGTTGTCTCCACTGGACCTGAAACCAGGGAAGGTTCGTGTGCGACAATGCTGCAAACCTGGGTGCGGCCCTTCGCCGGGGCAATGTCACACACGTGCCTTGTATGGCTCACGTGTTGAACCTGGTTGTCCAACAATTTTTAGCCCACTATCCCGGACTAGATGGCCTTCTGCAGAGGGCACGGTCGCTGTGTGCTCACTTCCGCCGTTCGCATCCCGCAGCTCAGCGACTTACATCTCTACAGAAGTCGTTGGGCCTGCCACTTCACCGGCTAAAATGCGATGTGCCTACCCGGTGGAATTCAACTCTGCACATGTTGCAGCGACTGTGGCAGCACCGACAAGCCCTGGTGCAATACGTTATGATGTATAGCCTGGGCCAACGAGATCCAGAGGTGGGGCAAATCACGCTGGAGGAGTGGTCTCAGATCAGGGACCTATGCACCCTTCTACACAGTTTTGAAATGGCGACGAAGATGTTTAGTGCTGACGATGCCATTATCAGCATGACTATTCCGGTGATTTACATGATGGAGCACATGTTAAACAGAATTCGGAGTCAGGTGGTGGCACAAGAGGAGGTGGAGGAAGTAGAGGAGGAGGAGTTGTATGCGGAAGGGCTAACATCTGCAAGGTCCAGACGGTCGGCAGCACCAAGGCGGCAGGCATGTGAGGGTGGGGGAGATGGTTTTACCAGGGCGCATGGTAGCAGCCAAACTAGTGAGGAAGGTACAGGAGCCCAGGAAGAACTGGAGGACGAACTGATGGAAGACTCATCAGATGGGGGAGACCTTGATCACATTTCTGTTGTGCGAGGTTGGGGGGAGAGGACAGAGGAAGTAAGCATGATTGTTACCTCGCCACCAACACAACAGGGACTTGGTGCTCCTGGATGCACAAGACTCATGAGTGCCTTCTTGCTGCACTACCTGCAACATGACTCTCGAATTGTGAGAATTAGAAATAATCCTGACTACTGGGTTGCCACACTGTTAGATCCCCGGTACAAAAGTAAATTTGCAGAAATTATTCCTGCCATAGAAAGAGATGCACGCATGCAGGAGTATCAGCAGAGACTGTTGCAGAATCTTACATGTGCTTTTCCACAAAACACCAGTGGTGCACGTAGTGAATCTCACAGTTCCAATTTGCCAACTGTTGGACCGTCGAGTGTTCAGCACTCAAACCGTAACAGAAACACAGTATCTGCTGGTAACATCAATTTTGCGGAATCATTTCACCACTTTGCAAGGCCACAGGAGACAAGAAGTCTGACACATAGTCAATGCCTAGAGACGATGGTACAGGAGTATCTCCAAGGAAACATTGAAGCCATGACTGTGTCACTGGACCCTTGCTCTTTTTGGGCTTCCAATCTGGATAAATGGCCGGAGCTAGCCACTTACGCCTTGGAGATCTTGTCATGCCCCACAGCCAGCGTTCTGTCTGAACTTGTGTTCAGTGCTGCTGCTGGTGTGCTGACACATAAGCACACGCGGCTCTCCACTGATAATGTAGACAGACTCACGTTCATAAAGATGAACAAATCATGGATCCAAAATGACTTTTCTACCCCTGTGTCATCCTGGGGAGAGTAAAAGCTTGATGATTGGTTAAAATCACCTCACCAACCATTTTAAGCTTTCAAATTACTAATCATGTTTATCTGTATCTTGGCTGGAAAATAATTTGGGCTTTGTAGCAGTGTGCAGTACTGATTCTATTAGGCCATCTATACTAAGCTCCACCAGATTTAAAATTACTAATCATGTTTATCTGTATCTTGGCTGGAATATAATTTGGGCTTTGTAGCAGTGTGCAGTACTGATTCTATTAGGCCATCTATACTAAGCTCCACCAGACTTAAAATTACTAATCATGTTTATCTTTATCTTGGCTGGAAAATAATTTGGGCTTTGTAGCAGTGTGCAGTACTGATTCTATTAGGCCATCTATACTAAGCTCCACCAGACTTAAAATTACTAATCATGTTTATCTGTATCTTGGCTGGAAAATAATTTGGGCTTTGTAGCAGTGTGCAGCACTGATTCTATTAGGCCATCTATACTAAGCTCCACCAGATTTAAAATTACTAATCATGTTTATCTGTATCTTGGCTGGAAAATAATTTGGGCTTTGTAGCAGTGTGGAGTACTGATTCTATTAGGCCATCTATACTAAGCTCCACCAGATTTAAAATTAACAATAATTTTTAGCTGCATCTAGCCCGGAAAATAATTTTGTGGCTCCGAGATGCGCAAGACACATAAGTGCCTTCTTGCTGCACTACCTGCAACATGACCCTCAGATTGTCATAAATCGAAGTAATCCTGACTACTGGGTTGCCACACTCTTAGATCCCCCACACTCTTCGATCAACCTTTTCATTTTAATAAAGACCAAAAAAATGGTCATTTTTGAAATTATAAGCATTAGCAGGTTATTAGAAACTGAAATCAAACAGTTTTCAACTCAAAACTTTATTCTAGGTGATGTTACATTTGCACATAGGACCCCTTGTTCGAAAGGAACTTCTGAACTCTCTCGTCCATTGAATTTGTCAGGTTTTGGATGGTTTCTGCTTCAATTGTTTTGCATGAGGACAGAATACCCTCCCAGAGCTGTTGCTTAGATGTGAACTGCCTCCCGCCATCATAGACACTCCTTTTGATGATGCTCCAGAGGTTCTGAATGGGGTAGAGGTCAGGGGAGCATGGGGGTCACACCATAAGTTTGTCCACTTTTATGCCCATATCAGCCAGAGATGCAGATGTGTTATGTGCAGCATGAGACAGTGCATTATCATGCATGAAAATGATCTTGCTGTGGAATACACGGTTCTTCTTGTTGAACCATGGCAGGAAGTGCTGTTTGAGAAACTCCACATACATTATGGAGTTCATCTTTACCCCTTCAGGGATCCTAAAGGGGCCGACAATCTCTCTCCCCATGATTCCAGCCCAAAAAATTACTCCACCTCCTCCTTGTTGGCGCTGTAGCCGTGTTTGCGTGGGGTGTCCATCAACCAGCTATCCTCCACTCCATCCATCTGGACCATCGAGCGTTGCACGGCACTCATCCATGAACAAAGCAGTTTTGAAATCAGTCTTCATGTATTGTTTGGCCCACTGGAGCCGTTTCTGCTTGTGTGCAGTGGATAGAGGAGGTCGACAGGATGGCTTACGCACAGCTGGAAACCTCTGAAGGACCGTGCATCTTGTTGTTCGGGGGACGTTGGAGGCACCAGCAGCTTCAAAAACTTGTCTGCTGCTATGACAAGGCTTTTTTGCCGCTGCTCTTTTAACCTGACGTAATTGCCTGTAGGAAAGAGTCCTCAATTTGCCCTTATCAGCACGCACACGTGTGTACTGTGAATTAGCTACATACTTCTTGATTGTGCGATGATCAGGATGAAGTGTCTTGGCAATGTTGATTGTAGTCATGCCTTGACCTAAACACTCCACAATTTGTTGCTTCTCAGCAGCCGACACATCCTTTTTCTTTCCCATTTTGGCAGAAAATGTAGGCTGCTTAATAATGTGGGACAGTCTTCTTAAGTAGTCTTGCCTTTCATTGGACACACCTGCCAAACTAATTAGCACAGGTGTCTGCAATTGCTTACAGTGATATAAAGAGCCCTGACACACATCACCATCAATGAGTTTAACTGACAAACAAACAAATTCTTCCCTTATCACTCCTAAACACTTTTTGCATAATAATTTGGAACACAGTGTACATGTGCTTTTCCACAAAACACCAGTGGTTCACGTAGTGAATCTTACAGTTCTAACTTGCCAACCGTGGTCTGCATGGAGTTGTTCAATAAAGGGCCCAAAATTAAGATAACATAGACTGGAGAGGTCTCTATGAATACGAATTCCTAAGTATTTGATACCCTGTGAGGGCCAGGCAAAGGGAAAGTTGGACTGGATGGAATCCTGTATGGATTTGGGGAGGGAGACATCGAGGGCCTCAGACTTCCCTGCATTGATTTTAAAATTTGACCATATAACAAAGTGATCTATTTCAGCCATAACAGCAGGGATGAATATACAGTACAGACCAAAAGTTTGGACACACCTTCTCATTTAAAGATTTTTCTGTATTTTCATGTCTATGAAAATTGTACATTCACACTGAAGGCATCAAAACTATAAATTAGCACATGTGGAATTATATACTTAACTAAAAAGTGTGAAACAACTGAAAATATGTATTATATTCTAGGTTCTTCAAAGTAGCTACCTTTTGCTTTGATGACTGCTTTGCACACTCTTGGCATTCTCTTGATGAGCTTCAAGTGGTAGTTACCGGAAATGGTTTTCACTTCACAGGTGTGCCCTGTCAGGTTTAATAAGTGGGATTTCTTGCCTTATAAACGGGGTTGGGACCATCAGTTGTATTGTGCAGAAGTCTGGTGGATACACAGCTGATAGTCCTACTGAATAGACTGTTAGCTGCTTTTTTCTTGCCATAATACAAATTCTAAGTAAAGACAAACGAGTGGCCATCATTACTTTAAGAAATGAAGGTCAGTCAGTGCAAAAAATTGGGAAAACTTTGAAAGTGTCCCCAAGTGCAGTTGCAAAAACTATCAAGTGCTACAAAGAAATTGGCTCACATGAGGACCGCCCCAGGAAAGGAAGACCAAGAGTCACCTCTGCTTCTGAGGATAAATTTATCCAAGTCACCAGCCTCAGAAATTGCAGGTTAACAGCAGGTCAGATTAGAGACCAGGTCAATGCCACACAAAATTCTAGCAGCAGACATATCTCTTCAACAACTGTTAAGAGGAGACTTTGTGCAGCAGGCCTTCATGGTAAAATAGCTGCTAGGAAACCATTGCTAAGGACAGGCAACAAGCAGAAGAGACTTGTTTTGGCTAAAGAAAACAAGGAATGGACATTAGACCAGTGGAAATCAGTGCTTTGGTCTGATGAGTCCAAATTTGAGATCTTTGGTTCCAACCACCGTGTCTTTGTGCGATGCAGAAAAGGTGAACGGATGGACTGTACATGCCTGGTTCCCACAGTGAAGCATGGAATAGGAGGTGAGATGGTGTGGGGGTGCTTTGCTGGTGACACTGTTGGGGATTTATTCAAAATTGAAGGCATACTGAACCAGCATGGCCACCACAGCATCTTGCAGCGGCATGCTATTCCATCCGGTTGGCGTTTAGTTGGACCATCATTTATTTTTCAACAGGACAATGACCCCAAACACACCTCCAGGCTGTGTAAGGGCTATTTGACCAAGTTGGAGAGTGATGGGGTGCTACGCCGGATGACCTGGCCTCCACAGTCACCAGACCTGAACCCAATCGAGATGGTTTGGGGTGAGCTGGAGTGAAAGCAAAAGGGCAAACAAGTGCTAAGCATCTCTGGGAACTCCTTCAAGATTGTTGGAAGACCATTTCCGGTGACTACCTCTTGAAGCTCATCAAAAGTGTGCAAAGCAGTCATCAAAGCAAAAGGTGGCTACTTTGAAGAACCTAGAATATAAGACATATTTTCGGTTGTTTCACACTTTTTTGTTAAGTATATAATTCCACATGTGCTAATTCATAGTTTTGATGCCTTAAGTGTGAATGTACAATTTTCAAAGTCAAGAAAATACAGAAAAATCTTTATATGAGAAGGTGTGTCCAAACTTTTGGTCTGTACTGTATGTGATTGAGTGATATTTACTAGGACATCATCAGCAAATGCAGAGCACTTGTACTCGGTGCCTCTCACCTCAATCCACCTAATATTGGGGTTATGGCGAATTGATGAGAGCAGGTGCTCCGTCACTAGGATGTATAAGAGAGGGGACAGAGGACATCCCTGCCTTGTCCCATTGGTGATTATGAAAGGTGATGAAAATGTTCTGACGCGCCCCCTGGGCCTTGGGACACCTGGAGCCGGACCCTTTTTGGTGGATGCTGGTGGTTGTAGTCTCCGTGGTGGCGACCCGGTTCCGTGGCTCATTGCGGTCAAACCAGTGGCGGAACTATTTATGTGGTTTTGATATTTAAACGTCCGACTACGCCACCCGTGTATTGCGGTTAGAGTGAACCGCCGCTGCAGGGCAGACCGCTGAGGCTGGTGTTGTGGGTGCAGCAGAGCGTAGCATAACTCCCCACTGGAGGAGTATAGCCTCAGGGCAGTGTATGCGGAGGATGGGGGTGATGGTGCAGGGCAGCAGCAGTAACGACACGGAGTCAGTGATGCAGTCCAGGGCCTTTACTCACAGTTCTTATTATCCAGACCACTTCTGCAGGTAACGGCTGCCCACGTCGTACTGTGCTCACCAGGTGAGGGGCTCAGACAACTCCCAGATAACTTTGGAGCGCTTCACAGGACCCCCTTTGTGTGTCCTTTGTCTGGCCTTTCTTACCAACGCTTCTGTCTGGCTGCCTCGGACCTCCTCTTGGTAAACTTGGCGCCAGTTTCCCTGACCCTATGTGGTGCCTTCCTAGCGGGTGTAGCGAGGGGCTGCGCCACATAAAATGTCACAGCCTTCGGTTTCTAGTTGAGGGTCATTTCCCGCCTCCACTAGTTTCGGGGACCGGTCCCCCCTTTGGCCTGACCCCTCCACGCAGGTGGATTCGGGCGTGCGGTGGCGACTCGCCCGTCCGCACCCCTGGGATCCCTTCATTCCTGGAGCCTTCTCCGCTCTTCTTCCTTCCTTCTCCCTCTTCCAGGCCTGGGCCTCTGGTACTAGGCCCGCCTCCGGAACAGAGCTCATGCAGAGCCCCTGCTCCCTGTCACTTCTGCTCAGACTTCTCTGCACTGAACTAAGATGGTGCCCACCATTTATACTCCCTTCTCAATGCACCCAGGAACTGCTTCCTCCCTGCTCCTGCACTACAGGGTTCCCCTTCCTCAGTGTTCCCTCCCCCCACTCCAGCCAGGGATAGGGACTGTCGTGCCCATCTCAGGGGCATATTGGTCGCCCTGCCCCACGGCAATGTGGTGTAATGCATGCAGGTGTCGGGTCCTGATCCACACTCCATCCTTACCTGAGAGTGAGATATCACACATCTGGGTGAGGTGCAATACCTCTGTAGAAACCGAGCCCTCAGGGTGCTACAGTTCCATTTATCTTCAGCCTAGGTGACGTATTGCGATACAGGGCCGTGATTTTGGCTATAAAAGGGTCCCCTAGACCCCTACCCCAAGCTTTTTAAGAGAATAATATATGGCGTGCCAGGAGACTCTATGGAATGCTTTCTCAGCATCCAACGAGAGTATCTAATTACAAATTTTTAACTGCATCTAGCCCAGGAAATACTTTGTGCCTAGTAGCAGTGTCTGCTAGTCAGCGGATTATCCCGGCTGTTAAGCAAGCTACACCACCTGTAGTTTGGACACTTAGTTTTTTCAAAGGAAATGCTTCGGGACCACGGGATACTCAGTGAAGAGCATCAGGAGGCACCCCAAGGCATAGGGGCTGGGACTGGCGGTAGGATGCCTTGCGGTGGACAGCCGAGCTCGATCCTTATAAAAGCTTTTTAACTGCAGCAGCTTTAGTGGACACTACTGGAGCTGGAATTACGCGGCTGCTGGCATGAGACTTGCCCTCCAATAGATCCTTGTAAAAGGATTTAAAGTGTATTCATTCAAATTAGAGAGACAATTTAAATTAAAAAGCTTAGAGCTGCCTCCACCACAGGGGGGCTCGCTCGACCCACCAGCGGACAGGCACCAGTATTGGGAGAGGGGGGCTGGCCGTCAGGGTCCACCGCGGCTCTGGCACAAACCCGGCGACACGGAGGTGGCTCGGGCAGGAACGGACTGGCTGTGTCGGCTTCTCACTTTTTGGCCTTTAGAAGGGCATGACATGCCTATATCTGTGTCTCTCCCTCCTTTTACTCCTCCACCTCTTTTCTTTTCGCATGACTATATGTACTTGTCACTTTTCCATGTGTTAGTTGTGTCTTCTGAGCAGTTTGTCAGCTTTTGGACACCTTTGAAGGTGTTTTCTATGTGTTTCTATGTGTTTTTGTTTGCCTGCCATTGGTTTTAACGGTGTTCGAAGGTGTTCGACGAACAGTTCGGCGAACATACGGGTGTTCGACGAACCGAACCGAACTCGAACACTACGGGGGTGGCTCAACACTATTCATAAGTTTCTTCAAGATGAGGAGTTTCTCCTTTTGTTGCAGGCAACGAAAAGGCTGCATGGGTACCATTTACATTAGTGGTAACTAATTAATTTTTTTGGAAACTCAAGAGCAGATAACTATGAAGAGTTGGTGGAAAATCTCCTTAAAACATATAAGGATCTTAGCTCTGACATGTCCTTAAAGATTAATTTTTTACATTCGTATCTAGACTCTTTTTCCACCAAACTACGGAGCAGTGAGTGACGAGCACTGTAAGAAATTTCACCAAGAAATTGCTGCTATAGAGAAAATATATCAAGAAAAATGGAATCCATCAATGTTTGCAGATTACTGTTGGACAATTGTAGGAGATGATCCAATCAGGAGTACAAGAGTCAAGCAAAAAAGAGTTGCCACTGAATGAGGACCAAATTTTGCAGTGCAATTTCTGTAACTGTTTTATAATTCACAATAGTGTTTAGACATGTTTTACTTATTTGAATTGTTGCTAAGTTTCCCCTAAATAAATATCAGAACATTGGCATAACAAAATATTGTGCATCTTTATATTTTCAAAAACAATAATGTTTCAAAATACTGAAACTTTTATGCATTAATTACATGTAGCAATGAAAGAAAACTCTTTGATATCATAGAAATAAGAGCCAACTAAAAATTTTCATTGTCAGATTTGAATTCAGGAGGTCAAAATCATTAAGAATTTGCTCATTTAATAACTGAACCTGACAACTTGTGAAAATATGTAGAACAATTATCAAATAAATCAACTGGAAGCCTTGTTGTTGTAAAATATCTTATTTAACCCTCTGGAGTGCTGTGGCTTAGATGATTAAGGTAACTTAGGAAATAGAAACATGTCTCTTTGGATTTAAAATCTGCAGTGTAAAAGTTTAAAAGGAAACTGCCACTCTGTTTTGCCACCCATTCTGAGAGCATGCATAGTATAGAGACAGAGACTGTAACTCTAGCGATGTGCCACTTACTAGGCTGCTTGCTGTAGTTTTGATAAACCACTGTTTTATCAGTAGGAGATTATCACTAGAGGACTAGTAAACCTGCTTTTATACAGTCCTACATATTCATGAAGTCTGTATAACCCCACTACCACCACTGATTGCTTTAAATCATACTTCATGTATTATTTAGTGTGAAGTCCAGCTGCTTACACCCCTCATCTGGATCCATTTTTTTAACCTGTATTTCTAATATACTTCAGTAAAAAGTTGTTGTTCATTTTAGATCCAGTTTTTCCTCCAGCATTCTTTTTGTGATATTTTAACTACAATAGGTTTGCAAAAAATAAAGTCACAGTTAAATGTCTCAACTTGTTTAATTTCTTTTTTAATTTTTATTTAGCACAATTCCCCTTTCCCAAAAAAAGATTGAACAAGAAATGCTGGATAAATGTCTGAAAAGCGAAATGCAGCAGCATGGCACAGTATTGGTGTGATGTGTATGGTTGTCAAATTTAACTACTAAAATAGATTTGCAGAACAAAAAATTACATACACTCTTTGTGAGGTAGATTGTTGTAAACCAGTACGGGGATGCAACAACGCAGACAATGAAGAGACAGCGGTAGTTGACAAACACTATTTATTTGACTAACATAGAAATAAAATCTATAAGTATATATATGTAAGGATGATGGACTATGCTGCAGCGTTCCTACACTGGAAGACACCATTCGCGTTCTGTGTGAATAGTATCCTGCGTCTTTGTATACATTGTGTCATGTGAATTGTGTTGTAATGTATTATGTAAGATAGGTAATGTTAGTAATGTACAGTATAGTGTGTATAGTGTTGGACATAGTGTATAACATAGGTAGTATAGGGATATGTAGCTGACGGGAGTTTAAGATAGCGTTAATGTTTGGGACTAGCCCATAATGGGAGGGGATGATTATTAAGGTGAGTGACTGCTTCCTGTAGTTAGTTCGAGTTTGGAGTGTTAAGTAAGTAGTGCTGCCAAAAAGGGGTCAGCCATATAATAAGGAGACTTAAGACCAGGCATAGCGAGATCCTAAAGAAGAAGTGACTGACTAGTCATAGTGACCTTTCGGAGGAGGCATCCATGGATAGGACGACGAGTCACAGACTCCCAAGCCTGCGATGTCGAAGGTAACAGACCTAAACAGGACTGAGTTCGTGGGACTGGTGGGCGTCCCGAGCGGTAGACACAGGGCTCCAGTAGTGGAAGAAATAGGACACAGAACCGAGTAGAGAGACTTGCTGATCAGAACTGTGGCGTTCAGGCTGGGTTGTGGCAACGTAGGACGAAACAGTGAGTCTGCAGAGCCCTGGAGTAGAACTACAGAGAAAGGATACCGTATAAGTGGAAACATTCATAACACTTTGTACATGCTATCCCTTGTCCGTTACTTTTGCCAAGTTATCGTTCAGTAAAGACTCTGTGTTTGAAAGATGGGCTCCTTTATTTAACTGCACATGCCCAGCCAGGTACCACTTTTTCATGTAGCGCTCCAGGGTGTAAATAGAGACAAGTGCAACGTCCACGCTACTGACCCGCTCTACATATATACAAGTAAGCACTATATTGTGAGTAACAATAACAAGGTCAATACAGTATATTAGGACACTATCCGAACAGAGCGATGTGGCTAAATATGATATCTATTCAACGTTCTATTTATATGCACTGTCCTTATTATCTAGCAAGAAAACGATGGTTGATCAGTAATGCTTAACCGTTATGTTTCAGTATAATGGGTCACTCTCACTACCAGGCCCGTCACCATCGTATTTCTCTTTAAGCGACTTTTATCACTACACTGGCCCTAACGGGGGTCACTGGTATTTCCCGCTAGGCCGCAAGTCCTAGATATGTGAGTCACTTGGTACACAGTGTGCTCGTCACACTTTCAGTCTCTGGCCCCTGGAGCACGGCCCCGTCTCGCACTCTGTACATATACGCTGGAAGTAATAGCTCATACGGATTCCCTGCTCTACAATGGCCTGGTCTGCTCCCTTTCTGACTCGACACCGCTCACGCGACACCATTCTTCCTAATCCAACCTCTTGTCCCCTTCACTCTTGGGACCTCTCGTCTCTGTACCTTCACTCTTGCCCGCTTGTCAGAACTGTTACAGGTCCGGGTGCTTACTGCCTTCCCTCCTTTCCTTCTTGGCCTTTTACAATTAATTACTGCACCATAAGTGTCACCTGACTTGTTATCATCTTCAATTTCTCCCTCGGGGGAACAGTTCTTCCACTCTTGGGTTCCTACTACTGTGATCCTTTTTGCTGTCACTTTCTTTATAGACTTTGAACAGCAAATGGCGGTGTTCGCTTGCAGTTACTCGGTTAGACACGAACTATACTCGTCTTTTGTTTTGTCTACCTCTTTACACAGTCAAAATAAAAAGTCTGGATTTGTGTGAATTTTTGCACAAATATTATACACTTCCCAAAAAAGAATGAAAGAGATATGTAAAAACTCAGTTTAAATGCTTGAGACAAGTAGTGCCCACTTTCCCTGACTGACACTGAGTCTAGATTTTTTTCTTTAATACATATTGTGCTGGCTTGCTGCTTTCTTGTACATGAAGAATGAAAAAGAAAATGTGTAGTACAAATGCACCAGTTACACTAAATCAGTGTGTGATCAATCACATGGGCACTGCTGCTGGCATCTCTCCTATTTTTTACTCCCCCAGTCAATTGAATCTTTTCATTATCCGCAGACTACTATACTCATCTTCTTCACTGCTACAATTGTACAACATACACTGCCGTAGTATTTGTCACGATTGGCTGACATATACTATTTGATGGCTGCAAGGTATTATGGGGAAGCCCGCACAGCCGTACCTAAAGTCATGGGAGCCTTCCTGGCTGTTACAATTTTCTGTTTTGTGTAAAATAACAGCAGCCTTTATTTTTTGACGTAACCCACAAATCAAATTTGCATTGAATTGATTCTCTCATCTAGTAAACATGATAGAAAACATTTTGTTGTTGAGTTCTCCTGTAACTTTTACATTTTTGAATGAGTGCAAATGAATTAAAATCCTTTTTAAGCCATGCCGATTCAATTTAATATCTATAGCAGGAAAAAGTTCATAATGACAAGTGCAGGCCAATGTGAACAGGGATATCGAGAATCAATTGTCAACTGCACTTTCACTTAAAGCAATTTGACATTATTGTCATAGAGACTTGGCCAGTGCTGAAATGTAAACTTTTAACCCAATGACATTGACTGCAAGGCAACAAGCGTAGAAAGTACATACCATTTAGTGATGATGAACGTACTGTGCACTATACATTGTTCCTTGTCTCACATCATATCATGGCTTGTTAATGAAAGCTGTTGGAGTATATTAAACCATTTATCAAGTTGTATATAGTGTTGATCGAGCACTAAAATGCTCGGGTGCTCGAAATTCGGGCCGAGCTCGCTGTGTTACTCGGGTGCTCGACCCGAGCAACGAGCCCAATGTTAGTCTATGGGAGACCCGAGCATTTTTGCGGTGGCACCCCCGGCAGTCTTTTAAAAGCCTAACAAGTGCCCAAAACGATAGTGACAGTGCTCAAATGACATGGGGACACCTCCAAGCTGTGTAAGGGCTATTTGACCAAGAAGGAGAGTGATGGGGTGCTACACCAGATGACCTGGCCTCCACAGTCACCAGAACTGAACCCAATAGAGATGGTTTGGGGTGAGCTGGACTGCAGAGTGAAGGCATCTCTGGGATCTCCTTCAAGATTGTTGGAAGACCATTTCCGGTGACGACCTCTTGAAGCTCATCAAGAGAATGCCAAGAGTGTGCAAAGCAGTCATTAATGCAAAAGGTGGCTACTTTGAAGAACCTAGAATATAAAACATATTTTCAGTTGTTTCACACTTTTTTGTTAAATATTAGTGTTGAGCGAGCACTAAAATGCTCGGGTGCTCGAAGCTCGGGCCGAGCTCGCCGTGATACTCGGGTGCTCCACCTGAGCAAAGAGCCCAATGTTAGTCTATGGGAGACTCGAGCATTTTTGCGGTGGCACCCCCGGCAGTCTTTTAAAAGCCCAACAAGTGCCCAAAACGATAGTGACAGTGCTCAAATGACATGGGGACAGCATGGGGATCGCACCAGGAAGCATTTCTGACCCCCAGGTCACTGCTGTCAACAACGTGGTCAGAGGTATTAAGCCACTTTTACGGGCTCACAATAAAACGTTCAAAAACAAAACTGAAACTTTTTTCCTGTGAAATATGTTAAGGAATTTCTTTTCCAGGGTAAAGACTTGTGTATAAGGTAAAATAAATAAACAAAAACAAAAATACTCCTCCACACCTTGGGCTATGTTCACAAGTAGCATTTTTTATGCGTTTTTGCACTTTTGTATTGCTTTCAACTGTGACAAATGCATTCACCGGGAAATGTCATTTTAACATTTTACAACCTTATCTGGCCATGTGCTGTGTGACACATGCATAAAGTGCTGAAAAGACATGGGAACAGCACTCCTTGCAATACAAGCGCAAGTATGCAGCCTGCCACCCACCCACCCCCAGGCTGCAATACTATACTGCTTGCTTGCTTGCACATGAAATTGGCCCTTTTAGGCATGTGGAGGCAGAATCTGGCCACCACGTCATAGCTGCGTTGGCGGCCTGGAATCCATACTCAGTCCCCAGCCGCCCGGCGGCCGGGTGTCCATGCTCGGTCCCCAGCCGCCCCGTGGCCGGGTGTCCACACGCGGTTCCCAGCCGCCTGGGGGCAGCCGGGTGTCCATAAACGGTCCCCAGCCGCCCCTATTTCTCCTTGGAACATCCCCCCACACACTTTTCTTAGCCCGGCCTGCTTTAGGGCAGCATTGGACGAGCCCACCAGAGAACCAGACTCCTCCGGTGGGCCCTGGCTTCTCCATCAGGGGAGTTGAGAGTGCCAAGGTGAGGAGCATGATGATGATGACAGAAGTTAGCATCTGCTTTGTTTTCTTTTAATGCAAGTGTAAGTGTGCAGCCTGCCACCCACCCACCCCCAGACTGCAATGCCATACTGCTAGCCTGCACTTGAAATGGGGCCTTTTAGTTTGGAGGAGGCCAAAGCTGGCCACTACCTCATGGCTGCTTCGGCAGCGAGGTATCCATACTCACTCCTCAGCCGCCCCTATTTGTCCTGGTGTGCCTTATACATAAGATTAAGCGTGTATACCAAAACATTACCTGTGCCCTCCCCAGTGCATTTAGTGGGAAGGAGAGCCTATTCCGCTGTAGTGTGTGCATGCCAAACCCCTGTTCATGGTACATGCGAAGATGCCTCCCACCCTGCACTGTTGTTGCAGACTTGCAACTATCCCCGTTCAAGTCCTTGTCCCAAGGCAGTGTTCAATTGTAGCTCTCCCATTCCTTGCAATGCAAGCGCAAGTATGTAGCCTGCCACCCACCCACCCCCAGGCTGCAATACCATACTGCTTGCTTGCACTTTAAATTGGGCCTTTTAGGCATGTGGGGCGGAATCTGGCCACCACGCCATGGCTGCGTCGGCGGCCTGGTATCCATACCCAGTCCCCAGCCGCCCGGTGGCCGGATGTCCCCGCTTGTTCCCCAGCCTCCAGGGGACGGCCGGGTGTCCATACTCGGTCCCTAACCACCCCTATTTGTCCCGGTAACCATTCCCACACTTTTCTTAGCCTGGCCTGCTTAAGGGCAGCATTGGCTGAGCTCACCAGACAACCAGACTCCTCCGGTGGGCCCTGGCTTCTCCATCAGGGGAGTTGAGAGTGCCAAGGTGAGGAGCATGATGAGGATGATAGAAGTTAGCATCTGCTTTGTTTTGTTGGAATGCAAGCGCATGTATGTAGTAGCGGCTAGGCCTGAGGTGGTCAGCATTTTGGCGCATATCCTATCTCCTCCGAGGATTGCTGGATGTTTTCCTGCTACTATCCAAGTTCTATGACTCCCATTAAAACAAAGCTTCAGGTGATAAATGATGGATGAGGTAGTGGCAAAGGAGAAAGAGCAGGAGGAACAGGGACCATTCACATCAATATCAGGCCAGTCAACCAGATATGTCTTGTAGGATATGGTTCTGTAACAAAAGGAGCGGTTCGGCTACACAGTTATAGGGCAAACAGTGAGTGCAATGCCTGCCAAAAATTTTGAGGCACTCCAATGCCCCTTGGAAATGACATGGAGGTCAGAGGGCCTTAACTAAACCTTTTTTTCCACTTATAGCAACTGGGTCTCCTGTGCACTGTGGGCCTAAGCAGTGAATGGAAGGCTTTCCAAAAATTATGAGGAACTGCAATGCCCCTTACAAGAGCCATGCAGTACAGCATATTACAAACATAAGTCCCATTATTGGGGAGTGGGTCTCCCATAGGATTTGCTTATGCCTTCCAAGCAAAAGCTTCCAAAAATTAGGACGGAGCAACTTGCAATGCCCCTTACAAGAGCCATGCAGTACAGCATATTACAAACATAAGTCCCATTATTGGGGAGTGGGTCTCCAATAGGATTTGCTTATGCCTTCCATGCAAAAGCTTCCAAAAATTAGGATGGAGCAACTTGCAATGCCCCTTACAAGAACCATGCAGTACAGCATATTACAGACATAAGTCCCATTATTGGGGAGTGGGTCTCCCATAGGATTTGCTTATGCCTTCCAAGCAAATGCTTCCAAAAATTAGGACAGAGCAACTTGCAATGCCCCTTACAAGAACCATGCAGTACAGCATATTACAAACATAAGTCCCATTATTGGGGAGTGGGTCTCCCATAGGATTTGCTTATGCCTTCCAAGCAAAAACTGAGAGAAATAAGGACGGAGGAACTGGCAATGCTGGCACCCTGGTGGAGGCTGAGGATAAGGAGAAGAACATAAAACAGCCGAAATGAGGAAGCGTATACCCATGTGTGGGTGTGAAGCGGTGCATGTGAATACACCTCCCGAAATAACACAGTGGATTTGACTTTATGTTACTCTGCTGTCATTTGGTGGTGATGAGAAGTCTGGCCCAATCCAGCCCTTGTTCATTTTGATAAGGGTCAGCTTGTCAGAGTTGTCAGTTGACAGGCGAGTGCGCTTATCAGTTATAATTCCCCCAGCGGCACTAAAAACATGCTCCGATAACACGCTAGCGGCAGGGCAGGCCAGGACCTCCAAGGCGTACAGAGCGAGTTCATTCCAAGTGTCCAACTTGGATACCCAATAATTAAAAGGCACAGAGGAATCACGGAGGACGCTGGTACGGTCGGCAAGGTACTCCCTCACCATCTTTTGAAACTTTCCACTCCTTGTGAGAGTACCCCGCGCCTCAGGGCCCGTAAGCTGGGCGGGTGTCAGAAAACTGTCCCAGAACGATGACAGTGTTCCCCTGCCTCTGCTGGATTGGAGTTGCATCTCTCTCGCCTGTACGCCTTGGTTGGGCAACGAACTGTGACCTCTGCCGCTAGCGTGTTCAGATGGGATTTTTTTTAAGAGTTCTGCAGCAAGGGGCTTCTGGTACTGCCCAATTTTTGTAGACCTCTCCACCTCAGGAATAAGAGAGTGAAAGTTCTCCTTGTAGTGGGGGTCTAAAAGTGGCACCAACCAGTAATGACTGTCACTCAACATTTTGACAACGCGAGGGTCACGGTTAAGGCAGCGTAACATAAAGTCAGCCATGCGTGCCAGACTGGTAACGGGCAAGATTTCCGTGTCCTCACTAGTGTTGAGCCACCCCCGTAGTGTTCGAGTTCGGTTCGGTTCGTCGAACACCCGTGTGTTCGCCGAACTGTTCGTCGAACTGTTCGTCGAACACCTTCGAACACCGTTAAAACCAATGGCAGGCAAACAAAAACACATAGAAACACATAGAAAACACCTTCAAAGGTGTCCAAAAGCTGACAAACTGCTCAGAAGACATAACTAACACATGGAAAAGTGACAAGTACATATAGTCATGCGAAAATAAAAGAGGTGGAGGAGTAAAAGGAGGGGGAGACACAGATATAGGCATGTCATGCCCTTCTAAAATCCAAAAAGTGAGAAGCCGACACGGCCAGTCCGCTCCTGCCCGTGCCACCTCCGTGTCGCCGAGTTTGTGCCAGAGCCGCGGTGAACCCTGACGGCCAGCCCCCCTCTCCCAATACTGGTGCCTGTCCGCTGGTGGGTCGAGCGAGCCCCCCTGTGGTGGAGGCAGCTCTAAGCTTTTTAATTTAAATTGTCTCTCTAATTTAAATGAATACACTTTAAATCCATTTACAAGGATCTATTGGAGGGCAAGTCTCATGCCAGCAGCCGCGGTAATTCCAGCTCCAGTAGCGTCCACTAAAGCTGCTGCAGTTAAAAAGCTTTTATAAGGATCGAGCTCGGCTGTCCACCGCAAGGCATCCTACTGCCAGTCCCAGCCCCTATGCCTTGGGGTGCCTCCTGATGCTCTTCACTAAGTATCCCATGGTCCCGAAGCATTTCCTTTGAAAAAATTAAGTGTCTAAACTACAGGTGGTGCAGCTTGCTTAACAGCCGGGATAATCCGCTCACTAGCAGACACTGCTACTAGGCACAAAGTATTTCCTGGGCTAGATGCAGTTAAAAATTTGTAATTAGATACTCTCGTTGGATGCTGAGAAAGCATTCCATAGAGTCTCCTGGCACGCCATATATGATTCTCTTAAAAAGCTTGGGGTAGGGGTCTAGGGGACCCTTTTATAGCCAAAATCACGGCCCTGTATCGCAATACGTCACCTAGGCTGAAGATAAATGGAACTGTAGCACCCTGAGGGCTCGGTTGCTACAGACGTATTGCACCTCACCCAGAGGTGTGATATCTCACTCTCAGGTAAGGATGGAGTGTGGATCAGGACCCGACACCTGCATGCATTACACCACATTGCCGTGGGGCAGGGCGACCAATATGCCCCTGAGATGGGCACGACAGTCCCTGTCCCTGGCTGGAGTGGGGGGAGGGAACACTGAGGAAGGGGAACCCTGTAGTGCAGGAGCAGGGAGGAAGCAGTTCCTGGGTGCATTGAGAAGGGAGTATAAAAGGTGGGCACCATCTTAGTTCAGTGCAGAGAAGTCTGAGCAGAAGTGGCAGGGAGCAGGGGCTCTGCATGAGCTCTGCTCCGGAGGCGGGCCTAGTAACAGAGGCCCAGGCCTGGAAGAGGGAGAAGGAAGGAAGAGGAGCGGAGAAGGCTCCAGGAACGAGGAATGAAGGGATCCCAGGGGTGCGGACGGGCGAGTCGCCACCGCACGCCCGAATCCACCTGCGTGGAGGGGTCAGGCCAAAGGGGGAGACCGGTCCCCGAACTAGTGGAGGAAGGAAACGACCCTCAGCTAGAAACCGGAGGCTCTGACATTTTATGTGGCGCAGCCCCTCGCTACACCCGCTAGGAAGGCACCACATAGGGTCAGGGAAACTGGCGCCAAGTTTACCAAGAGGAGGCCCGAGGCAGCCGGACAGAAGTGTTGGTAAGAAAGGCCAGACAAAGGACACACAAAGGGGGTCCTGTGAAGTGCTCCAAAGTTATCTGGGAGTTGTCTGAGCCCCTCACCTGGTGAGCACAGTACGACGTGGGCAGCCGTTACCTGCAGACGTGGTCTGGATAATAAGAACTGTGAGTAAAGGCCCTGAACTGCATCACTGACTCCGTGTCGTTACTGCTGCTGCCCTGCACCATCACCCCCATCCTCCGCATACACTGCCCTGAGGCTATACTCCTCCCGTGGGGAGTTATGCTACGCTCTGCTGCACCCACAACACCAGCCTCAGTGGTCTGCCCTGTAGCGGCGGTTCACTCTGACCGCAATCCACGGGTGGCGTACTCAGACATTTAAACATGAAAACCACATAAATAGTTCCGCCACTGGTTTGACCGCCCTGAGCCACGGAACTGGGTCGCCGCCACGAAGACTACAACCACCAGCATCCACCAAAAAGGGTCCGGCTCCGGGTGTCCCAAGGCCCAGGGGGTGCGTCAGAACATTTTCATCACCTTTCACAATCACCAATGGGACAAGGCAGTGATGTCCTCTGTCCCCTCTCTTATACATCCTAGTGACGGAGCGCCTGCTCTCATCAATTCGCCATAACCCCAATATTAGGTGGATTGAGGTGGGAGGCACCGAGTACAAGTGCTCTCTATTTGCTGATGATGTCCTAGTATATATCACTCAATCACATATATCCATCCATGCTGTTATGGCTGAAATAGATCACTTTGTTACATGGTAAAATTTTAAAATCAATGCAGCGAAGTCTGAGGCCCTCGATGTCTCCCTCCCCAAATCCATATAGGATTCCATCCAGTCCAACTTTCCCTTTGCCTGGCCCTCACAGGGTATCAAATACTTAGGAATTCCTATTCATAGAGACCTCTCCCATCTATGTTATCTTAATTTTGGGCCCTTTATTGAACAACTCCATACAGACCACGGTTGGCAAGTTAGAACTGTAAGATTCACTACGTGAACCACTGGTGTTTTGTGGAAAAGCACATGTACACTGCGTTCCAAATTATTATACAAAAAGTGTTTAGGAGTGATAAGGGAAGAATTTGTTTGTTTGTCAGTTAAACTCATTGATGGTGATGTGTGTCAGGGCTCTTTATATCACTGTAAGCAATTGCAGACACCTGTGCTAATTAGTTTGGCAGGTGTGTCCAATGAAAGGCAAGACTACTTAAGAAGGCTCTCTCACATTATTAAGCAGCCTACATTTTCTGCCAAAATGGGAAAGAAAAAGGATGTGTCGGCTGCTGAGAAGCAACAAATTGTGGAGTGTTTAGGTCAAGGCATGACTACAATCAACATTGTGCGATGATCAGGATGAAGTGTCTTGGCAATCAAGAAGTATGTAGCTGATTCACAGTACACACGTGTGCGTGCTGATAAGGGCAAATTGAGGACTCTTTCCTACAGGCAATTACGTCAGGTTGAAAGAGCAGCGGCAAAAAAGCCTTGTCATAGCAGCAGACAAGTTTTTGAAGCTGCTTGTGCCTCCAACGTCCCCCGAACAACAAGATGCAGGGTCCTTCAGAGGTTTGCAGCTGTGCATGCGCCATCCTGTCGACCTCCTCTATCCACTTCACACAAGCAGAAACGGCTCCAGTGGGCCAAACATTACATGAAGACTGATTTCAAAACTGTTTTGTTCACGGATGAGTGCCGTGCAGCGCTCGATGGTCCAGATGGATGGAGTGGAGGATGGCTGGTTGATGGACACCCCACGCAAACACGGCTACAGCGCCAACAAGGAGGAGGTGGAGTAATGTTTTGGGCTGGAATCATGGGGAGAGAGATTGTCGGCCCCTTTAGGATCCCTGAAGGTGCTAAAGATGAACTCCATAATATATGTGGATTTTCTCAAACAGCACTTCCTGCCATGGTTCAAGAAGAAGAACCGTGTATTTCACAGCAAGATCATTTTTCTGCATGATAATGCACCATCTCATGCTGCACATAAAACATCTGCATCTCTGGCTGATATGGGCATAAAAGGGGACAAACTTATGGTGTGACCCCCATGCTCCCCTGACCTCTACCCCATTCAGAACCTTTGGAGCATCATTAAAAGGAGTGTCTATGATGGCGGGAGGCAGTTCACATCTAAGCAACAGCTCTGGGAGGGTATTCTGTCCTCATGCAAAACAATTGAAGCAGAAACCATCCAAAACCTGACAAATTCAATGGACGAGAGAGTTCAGAAGCTCCTTTCGAACAAGGGGTCCTATGTGAAAATGTAACATCACCTAGAATAAAGTTTTGAGTTGAAAACGGTTTGATTTCAGTTTCTAACAACCTGCTAATGCTTATAATTTCAAAAATGACCATTTTTTTGGTCTTTATTAAAATGAAAAGGTTGATCGAAAAGTTTGGGGGATCTAAGAGTGTGGCAACCCAGTAGTCATGATTACTTCGAATTCTGACAATATGAGGGTCATGCTGCAGGTAGTGCAGCAAGAAGGCACTTATGTGTCTTGCGCATCTCGGAGCCCCAAAATTATTTTCCGGGCTAGATGCAGCTAAAAATTATTTTTAATTTTAAATCTGGTGAAGCTTTAGTATAGATGGCCTAATAGGATCAGTGCTGCACACTGCTACAAAGCCCAAATTATTTTCCAGTCAAGATACAGATAAACATGATTAGTAATTTGAAAGCTTAAAACGGTTGGTAGGGTGATTTTAACCAATCATCAAGCTTTTACTCTCCCCAGGATGACACAGGGGTAGAAAAGTCGTTTCGGATCCATGATTTGTTCATCTTTATGAACGTGAGTCTGTCTACATTATCAGTGGAGAGCCGCGTGCGCTTATCTGTCAGCACACCACCAGCAGCGCTGAACACACGTTCAGACAGAACGCTGGCTGCGGGGCATGACAAGATCTCCAAGGCGTAAGTGGCTAGCTCCGGCCATTTATCCAGATTGGAAGCCCAAAAAGAGCAAGGGTCCAGTGACACAGTCGTGGCTTCAATGTTTACTTGGAGATACTCCTGTACCATCGTCTCTAGGCGTTGACTATGTGTCAGACTTCTTGTCTCCTGTGGCCTTGCAAAGGATGGGCTAAAAAAGTGGTGAAATGATTCCGCAAAATTGATGTTACCACCAGATACTGTGGTTCTGTTACGGTTTGAGTGCTGAACACTTGACGGTCCCACGGTTGGCAAGTTGGAACTGTGAGATTCACTACGTGCACCACTGGTATTTTGTGGAAAAGCACATGTAAGATTCTGCAACAGTCTCTGCTGATACTCCTGCATGCGTGCATCCCTTTCTATGGCAGGAATAATTTCTGCAAATTTACTTTTGTACCGGGGATCTAACAGTGTGGCAACCCAGTAGTCAGGATTATTTCTAATTCTCACAATTCGAGGGTCATGTTGCAGGTAGTGCAGCAAGAAGGCACTCATGTGTGTTGCGCATCCAGGAGCACCAAGTCCCTGTTGTGTTGGTGGCGAGGTAACAATCATGCTTCCTTCCTCTGTCCTCTCCCCCCAACCTTGCACAACAGAAATGTGATCAAGGTCTCCCTCATCTGATGAGTCTTCCATCAGTTCGTCCTCCACTTCTTCCTGGGCTCCTGCACCTTCCTCACTAGTTTGGCTGCTACCATGCGCCCTGGTAAAACCATCTCCCCCACCCTCACATGCCTGCCGCCTTGGTGCTGCCGACCGTCTGGACCTTGCAGATGTTAGCCCTTCCGCATACAACTCCTCCTCCTCTACTTCCTCCACCTCCTCTTGTGCCACCACCTGACTCCGAATTCTGTTTAACATGTGCTCCAGCATGTAAATCACCGGAATAGTCATGCTGATAATGGCATCGTCAGCACTAAACATCTTCGTCGCCATTTCAAAACTGTGCAGAAGGGTGCATAGGTCCCTGATCTGAGACCACTCCTCCAGCGTGATTTGCCCCACCTCTGAATCTCGTTGGCCCAGGCTATACGTCAGAACGTATTGCACCAGGGCTTGTCGGTGCTGCCACAGTCGCTGCAACATGTGCAGAGTTGAATTCCACCGGGTAGGCACATCGCATTTTAGCCGGTGAAGTGGCAGGCCCAACGACTTCTGTAGAGATGTAAGTCGCTGAGCTGCGAGATGCGAACGGCGGAAGTGAGCACACAGCGACCGTGCCCTCTGCAGAAGGCCATCTAGTCTGGGATAGTGGGCTAAAAATTGCTGGACAACCAGGTTCAACACGTGAGCGATACAAGGCACGTGTGTGACATTGCCCCGGCGAAGGGCCGCACCCAGGTTTGCAGCATTGTCGCACACGGCCTTCCCTGATTTCAGGTCCAGTGGAGACAACCATTCATGAAATTGGTTCTCCAGAGCTGACCACAACTCCTCAGCTGTGTGACTCACATTTCCCAGACATTTCAATGTAAAAACCGCCTGATGACGTTGAGCCCTACTGCCAGCATAGTAAGGAGGTGTGCAGGATCCCTTCTGCGCAGTTAGAAAGCTTGTGGCATGACCAGACAGGCTTTGGGTGCAGGTGGAAGACCGAGAGGAGATTGAGGAGGCAGAAGCAGTGGAGGAACTTTGACATAAAGAGGATTGACCCACAACTCGTGGGGACGACAAGACTTGGACAGCAGCCCCTTGTCCTGCTGTCACCATAGTTACCCAGTGCCCAGTCAGCGACATGTAACGCCCCTGTCCATGCCTACTCGTCCAAGTGTCTGTGGTGAAATGCACCCTGTCACACACAGAGTTTCTCAAAGAAGCGGTTATGTTGTGTGCGACATGCTGGTGGAGCGCAGGCACACCTTTCTTTGAGAAGTAGTGCCGACTGGGCATCTGGTACTGGGGCACTGCGACGGACATAAGGTCTCGAAAATCCTCTGTGTCCACCAGGCGGAAAGGCAGCATTTCTGTAGCCAAGAGCTTGCAGATGGTGAAATTCAACCTCTTAGCTTTCTCATGGCTAGGAGGAAATGGTCTTTTACTTGTCCACATCTGAGGGACCGAGGGCTGGCTATTGTGCTTAGACGGGGTTGATAAGGGTGTCCCCGGCAAACTGCCGGTCTGTGAGGAAGATGCAGGCGGACATGTTAGGTTGCCTTGATCCAAAGGTGGTGCTATCGATGTCGGACAGCGCTCAACACCAGCTGGTGTTACCACCTCCAAAGAAAATGATGACCTGCCAATCACGCTGGCTGTTGCGGGTAAAGAGGTGGCAGGTCTGCGCCCCAAAACAGGTGTGACTGCTGTCCCCCCAGTCACAGAGGATGAAGAGGCCGCGGATGCACAAGATATGGCAGACGGCGATTGGCCCGGCCGGCTAGGCCGCATTGTAGCACACTGAGCTTCCCACTGCAACTTATGCTTCATGTCCATGTGTCGGTTCATGCATGAAGTACTCAAACTATGTATTTTTTGGCCTCTACTTAGCTTTTGCTGACAAATGTTACAGATAACACGAGTTGGGTCATCTTTATCGATCTGAAAAAATGCCCAGGCTATGCAAGGCTTAGCACCCATGCGACCTGAAGAGCCACCACGACTTGTGGTGAGAGGCAGAGTTGTGTTTGAGGATGCAGTTGTTGACGTGCTTCCAGTACTACGTCTCTGTCCAGTAAGGCGCAACCTGACCTCGTCGTCACTAGCATCTTCCTCCACCTCCTCTGCTGACCTCATCTCTTGGCTGACTGTGGGTTGACAGTAAGTGGGATCTCCGACCTCATCATCATCACCCTGTGCGTTATCACACCCGTCGTCCTCAGAGCCAACCTGTTCCTGCCCTGACAAAAAACTAAAGTTGTCGCTCCAATCAGGTATTTGAGTCTTATCATCGTCTTCCTCATTGTCTCCACCAACAGGAGTTACAGTTTGGGAATGAGGGTCTACATTATGGTCAGAACCTTCTGCGTCTGGTCCTGGATCCGACTCATAAAGATTCTGGGCATCAGTGCAGATCATTTCCTCGTCTGGATTCACAGAAGCGCTGGAGTCGACCTCTGATTCCCAGGCTATAGTATGAGTAAACAGCTCTGTAGACTCAACCATCTGTTCTACCTCATACTCAGACGGGCAGCTGGAGATTTGGGAGCTGTGAGGAAGCAAGTGCGATTTGGGTGACACCTTTGAGGACTGGAGTATTTGTGATGTTGAAGTTGATGTGGAGGAGAGCCCACTTAAAGGAGCACTTGATATCCGTTGAAGCACCTGCTGTTTTTGTGCCTCATCTGGAATTTGTAGCGATTGGCGTGGCCGTAAGAAAGGGATCTTATCACATTGTCCGCTAAAAGAAGTAGACATTTTAGTTTGGCTGGAAGATGGTCTTTCTTCTGCAGATGTTACTGTTGCTTTAACACCTACCCCACGGACACAACCTTTTTTCCCCTTCCCAACACGCCTATTCCCCTTTCCACCAGCAGCAGGCCTTTTTCCACTCATTTTGGTGGTTAACTAATTCACAACTCTGGAGTTGTTTGCACAAAAAAACAATGGATGGTAACCGAGCAGAGCTGAGTGGCCAAACTGTGGTATTAGGCCAAAACTATTGGCTGGGTTAGATGCAGAAAAAAAATATTTTGAATTTGCAACCTGATGGAGGTCAGTATAGATGGACTAATACAAATAGTCCCACACACTGCTAGAAGCCCAAATATTTTTTCAGAGGTACTGTAGATGCAGATAAAAATTATTTTTAATTTGCAACCTGATGGAGGTCAGTATAGATGGACTAATAGACCAAGTCCCACACACTGCTAGAAGCCCAAATATTTTTTCAGAGCTAGATGCAGAAAAAAATTATTTTTAATTTGCAACCTGATGGAGGTCAGTATAGATGGACTAATAGACCAAGTCCCACACACCGCTAGAAGCCCAACTATTTTTTCAGAGCTAGATGCAGAAAAAAATTATATTCAATTTGCAACCTGCTGGAGGTCAGTATAGAAGGACTAATAGAACAAGTCCCACACACTGCTAGAAGCCCAAATATTTTTTCAGAGCTAAATGAAGAAAAAAATTATTTTTAATTTGCAACCTGATGGAGGTCAGTATAGATGGACTAATAGACCAAGTCCCACACACTGCTAGAAGCCCAAATATTTTTTCAGAGCTAGATGCAGAAAAAAATTATTTTTAATTTGCAACCTGATGGAGGTCAGTATAGATGGACTAATAGACCAAGTCCCACACACCGCTAGAAGCCCAAATATTTTTTCAGAGCTAGATGCAGAAAAAAATTATTTTTAATTTGCAACCTGATGGAGGTCAGTATAGATGGAATAATAGACCAAGTCCCACACACCGCTAGAAGCCCAAATATTTTTTCAGAGCTAGATGCAGAAAAAAATTATTTTTAATTTGCAACCTGATGGAGGTCAGTATAGATTGACTAATACACCAAGTCCCACACACTGCTAGAAGCCCAAATATCTTTTCAGAGCTAGATGCAGAAAAAAATAATTTTTAATTTGCAACCTGATGGAGGTCAGTATAGATGGACTAATAGACCAAGTCCCACACACCGCTAGAAGCCCAACTATTTTTTCAGAGCTAGATGCAGAAAAAATTTTATTCAATTTGCAACCTGCTGGAGGTCAGTATAGAAGGACTAATAGAACAAGTCCCATACACTGCTAGAAGCCCAAATATTTTTTCAGAGCTAAATGAAGAAAAAAATTATTTTTAATTTGCAACCTGATGGAGGTCAGTATAGATGGACTAAAAGACCAAGTCCCACACACTGCTAGAAGCCCAAATATTTTTTCAGAGCTAGATGCAGAAAAAAATTATTTTTAATTTGCAACCTGATGGAGGTCAGTATAGATGGACTAATAGACCAAGTCCCACACACTGCTAGAAGCCCAAATATTTTTTCAGAGCTAGATGCAGAAAAAAATTATTTTTAATTTGCAACCTGATGGAGGTCAGTATAGATGGACTAATAGACCAAGTCCCACACACTGCTAGAAGCCCAAATATTTTTTCAGAGCCAGATGCAGAAAAAAATTATTTTTAATTTGCAGCCTGATGGAGGTCAGTATAGATGGACTAATAGACCAAGTCCCACACACCGCTAGAAGCCCAACTATTTTTTCAGAGCTAGATGCAGAAAAAAATTATATTCAATTTGCAACCTGCTGGAGGTCAGTATAGAAGGACTAATAGAACAAGTGCCACACACTGCTAGAAGCCCAAATATTTTTTCAGAGCTAAATGAAGAAAAAAATTATTTTTAATTTGCAACCTGATGGAGGTCAGTATAGATGGACTAATAGACCAAGTCCCACACACTGCTAGAAGCCCAAATATTTTTTCAGAGATAGATGCAGAAAAAAATTATATTCAGTTTGCAACCTGATGGAGGTCAGTATAGATGGACTAATAGAATGATGCTATGCCCAAAAGATTTTACTTCACTAGGTGCAGTAAAAAAATTGGTATTCTATACACAGGTGTTATATCTTGCAACACAGATAAGCTACTCCACTGACTAACACACTCTGCAATAGGCCAAAAAGGATTAGCTTTGCTAGATTCAGCCAAATGCTGTGAAAAAAACTTGCACAGCACTGGCACAGACCTGCCTGGCAAAAACTGATAGGAACTCATGTAACCTAGTCCTGAAAAGGACTCCAATTACAATTAGTCTTTACTCCCACAACCTATCTATTTAAGAGCACAGACCTCCCTGATAAAAGTCATAGGAAATGCTGTAACCTAGTCCTTAAAAGGACTGCAATCACAACTATTCCCTACTCCCAAGCTATCTGTATATTTGTGCGAAAATTGGCTTGAAATTAACAAGGTATAGCGCACACAGCAACAGCGGTGCCGTCTAACACGCAGCTGCAGCAGTGAGAAAATGGTGGCGACGGGGAAAATGGCTTGGTCTTATAGGGCAAGGACATGTGACATACACTGCCAATGACACATGCCCTTGCTTGTGTGAAAAAAAGCACTTCGCTCCGTGTGTGCGCTGCTGATAGGCTGACAGATTGCACCTCCCCACTGCAAATGCGGGAAAGAGAAAAAAAAATGGAGATCTTCATTGTTCCTGCAGAGATCCATCCCCTGCCCCTCCCCCCACCCCGCTGTACACTCAAACTGCGTATTAACATTAATTTTCATCATTACTGAGAAAAAATCCAGTTATGATTTTGGTGCACGAACAGTTATCGAACATAACCTCGAACAGCCGAATTTTTCTCAAATTGTTCGTGTTCGCCGAACGGCTCGAACACCGCCCAAAACAGCTCGAATTTGAGATTGGCGAACAGTTCGAGTAGAACAACGCTCATCTCTAGTCCTCACCAAGATGACAACTGACCATGCTCTCCTCCTCCTCTTCCTCCTCCCCCCTGTCCTCAGTCCACCCACGCTGAACCGACGGTATGACACTTGTACAGGTACTGCCATCTGCAGCGCATGATAGCAGCTTCTGTTCTTCCTCCTCCTCCTCCTCCTCTCCCTCATTGTCCCCCAATGCACGTTGGGATGAGATGCGGCTGGGCTGCGTGCAATCGCCCACTACGGCTTCTTGATCCATCTCATCATACTCTGGCTGCAATGCCTCCTCTTTAATTCTCTGCAGAGAGCGTTGCAAAAGACAGACAAGTGGGATGCTGACACTAATGATGGCGTCATCGCCACTCACCATCTTCGTGGCCTCCTCAAAGTTTATCAGGATGGTACATATGTCAGACATCCAGGTCCACTTCTGAGGTCTTATGTGTGGAGTCTGACCTGAATATCGACGGCCTTGTTGCATCTGCTATTCCACAACTGCTCTCTTCTGCTCACAAATCCTTTGCAACATGTGGAGGGTAGAGTTCCAACGTGTGGGGACATCACACACCAGTCGGTGTGCCGGAAGCTGCAAACGCTGCTGCAACACAGCAAGGGCAGCGGAAGCTGTAGCCAACTTGCGAAAATGAGCTGACAGGCGGCGTACTTTCACGAGCAGATCTGGCAACTCGGGGTACGATTTAAGAAACCGCTGAACCACGAAGTTAAGCACATGAGCCAGGCATGGTACTTGTGTGATCTCACCTCGCCTCAGAGCCACCACCAGGTTACGGCCATTGTCACACACGACCATGCCGGGATGAAGGTTCAGCGGTCTCAGCCACATATCTGCCTGCTCTTTCACAGCTGTCCACAACTCGCAAGCAGTGTGAGGAATATCACCTAAGCTTATGAGTTTCAGCACAGCCTGTTGCCGCTTGGCGGAGGCAGTACTGCAGTGCTTCCAGCTTGTAACTGATGTGGTGATATCTGAGGTGAAGGCTGAACATGAGGAGGAGGAGGAGGAGGATGATGCGCAGGAGCTATACAGTGTGGGGGCAACTATGACTGACATAGGGCCCGCAATCCTCGGTGTGGGAAGGACGTGTTCCGTCCCAAAGTCCGACTGGTCCCAGCTTCCACTATGTTTACACAGTGTGCCGTCAGAGAGATGTACCGTCCCTGGCCACAAGCACTTGTCCACGTGTCCGTTGTCAGGTGGACTCTCCCAGTAACTACGTTGTTGAGAGTACGGCAGATGCTTTGGGACACGTGCTTGTGTAATGCAGGGATGGCACACCGGGCAAATTAGTGTCGACTGGGGACCGAGTACCGAGGGACGGCCACCGCCATAAGATTGTGGAAGGATTCCGATTCCACCAGCCTAAAAGGCAGCATTTCCAACGCAAGCAGTCGTGAAATGTGCGAATTTAGGACTGTGGCCTGTGGGGCGTTAGCTGCGAATTTCCGCTTTCGTTCAAAGGTCTGGGATATGGACAATTGAACGCTGCGGTGGGACGTGGGCGTGGACGTTGATGCTGTTTCTTGAGAAACTGCCATAACAAGTGAAGACTGAGAGGAGGGGGCATCTTTACATGCAGTATGGACAGGGGATTGCCTTGCACACACAACAGGGGGTTCTATTGCACGCACAACAGTGGAAGAAGCAGTGGTGACACCCGCTGACACTGGTCGTGGACCCTGGGTTTCGCCCCACAAAGTCGGGTGCTTTGCTGCCATGTGCCTGATCATGCTGGTGGTGGTCAGGCTGGTAGTTTTGTCACCCCTGCTGATGCTGGCATGGCAGGTGGAACATATGGCCTTTTTGGGGTTATCAGCAGAGTCTTTAAAAAAATTCCAGACTCTGGAAGACCTACCGCTTGTACTGGCAACATCCCTCGTGTTGGTGTTACGGGGAACGGTTGCCCGCCTTCTGTCTGCGGCCACCACACTGCTTCTTCCTGCCTGTTGCGGTACTCTGCCTCCCTCCCCCTGTGTGCTGCTGGCCTCACTCTGCATGTCCTCCTGCCACGTTGGGTCAGTTACTAGATCATCCACCACCTCCTCCTCTTCCACTTGCGCACCACGATGCTCCTCCTCACTTGCTGGCAATTGTGTATCGTCATCGTCCACCTCTTGTGACAAATTGCCAGCGTCGACTTCCTGTGGCCGTGGCTGTTCAAATATTTGGGCATCGCTACATGGGATCTCCTCTTCCACCACTTCAAGCGTATCAGGCGAGGGACACGAATATGGAAATGGACCAGTGAACAGCTCTTCAGAGTATCCAAGTGTTGGATCAATTGCTGTCTGACTACACTCAGCATGGTGGGAGGAAGGAGCATCAGGGTGAGGAGGAGCATGCGGTCGAGACTCACGGCTACTAAGAGTTGACCGTGTGGAAGACAGACCGGAGGTGGTGGTGTCCATGTAACTGGAAGTATTATCTGCTATCCAATTAATAACCTGTTCACACTGATCAGTTCTCAATACTGGTGTTGTTCTGTGCTTCCCTAGTAATTCGGTCAAGAAGTGGGAGCGAGAAGATGTGGCTGTTGGTTGTGGCACATTTTCTCCTTGGCCACGGCCCCGTCCTCTGCACGAACCATCACCATAACGTCCACTTCCGCGTCCCTTGCCACGCGCCTTGCCCATTGTAAAGGAAGTAAAATAGCTTACACTTGCACTATCAATGGAAAAAGGGTAATAAAAAGTAGATTAGAACCGTGGAAGAGGAAAACCACAGTTCTATTTCTCTGGCCTACACCTGACTCTTTTAAACAATCTGAGCAATCAGGGAGAAACTATTACTGTTTTTCTTTGCGTAAAAAATACCAAAACCAGAATAATAGAGATTTTTTACCGTGGGATGGCAAAACCACAGTTATTGTTTACTGGGGTATACCAGACTTTTTTAAATAGATATAATTGCTGCTGAACAGTGAGTGACACACTCAAACTGTGTTTTTTTAGATACCAAAGGCCCAAAACTGGATAGTACAGACATTTGACCCGTGGAACTGCAAAACCACACTGGGATTTGTCGGGCCTACACCAGACTATTTTCAACAGATATATTTTTGTGTCAAAACAGTCAGGAGACACTACTGTTTTTCTTTACGGAAAATATACCAAAACCTGAGTAATAGAGATTTTTTACCGTGGGATGGCAAAACCACAGTTATTGTTTACTGGGGCGTACCAGACTTTTTTAAATAGATATAATTGCGGCTGAACAGTGAGCGACACACTCAAACTGTGTTTTTTTACATACCAAAGGCCCAAAACTGGATAGTACAGAGATTTGACCCGTGGAACTGCAAAACCACACTGGGATTTGTCGGGCCTACACCAGACTATTTTCAGCAGATATATTTTTGTGTCACAACAGTCTTGAGACACTACTGTTTTTCTTTATGGAAAATATACCAAAACCTGAATAATAGAGATTTTTTAGCGTGGGATGGCAAAACCACAGTTATTGTTTGCTGGGGCATACCAGACTTTTTTAAATAGATATAATTGCGGCTGAACAGTGAGCGACACACTCAAACTGTGTTTTTTTAGATACCAAAGGCCCAAAACTGGATAGTACAGAGATTTGACCCGTGGAACTGCAAAACCACACTGGGATTTGTCGGGCCTACACCAGACTATTTTCAGCAGATATATTTTTGTGTCACAACAGTCTTGAGACACTACTGTTTTTCTTTATGGAAAATATACCAAAACCTGAATAATAGAGATTTTTTAGCGTGGGATGGCAAAACCACAGTTATTGTTTGCTGGGGCATACCAGACTTTTTTAAATAGATATAATTGCGGCTGAACAGTGAGCGACACACTCAAACTGTGTTTTTTTAGATACCAAAGGCCCAAAACTGGATAGTACAGAGATTTGACCTATGGAACTGCAAAACCACACTAGGATTTGTCGGGCCTACACCAGACTATTTTCAACAGATATATTTTTGTGTCACAACAGTCAGGAGACACTACTGTTTTTCTTTACGGAAAATATACCAAAACCTGAATAATAGAGATTTTTTACCGTGGGATGGCAAAACCACAGTTATTGTTTACTGGGGTATAACAGACTTTTTTAAATAGATGTAATTGTGGCTGAACAGTGAGCGACACACTCAAACTGTGTTTTTTTAAATACCAAAGGCCCAAAACTGGATAGTACAGAGATTTGACCCGTGGAACTGCAAAACCACACAGGGATTTGTCGGGCCTACACCAGACTATTTTCAACAGATATATTTTTGTGTCACAAAAGTCAGGAGACACTACTGTTTTTCTTTACGGAAAATATACCAAAACCTGAATAATAGAGATTTTTTACCGTGGGATGGCAAAACCACAGTTATTGTTTACTGGGGTATACCAGACTTTTTTAAATAGATATAATTGCGGCTGAACAGTGAGCGACACACTCAAACAGTTTTTTTTTAGATACAAATGGCCCAAAAGTGGATAATACAGAGGTTTGAACCTTGGAAGTGCAAAACAACACTTCTGTTTCTCTAGCCTACACCTGACTATTTTCAACAGATATATTTGTGTCTGAAAAATCAGAGACACACTTTTTTTTTTGGGGGGGGGGACACAAAAAGGTTAATAAGACGGGTATTTGTACATTGTGAAGGAGGAAAAAAAAAAGAGGATTTAGATTAAAAAAAATGATTTTTCCTGGCCCCCGGGACCTAGAGCTAAGTCCAGCAATTTCAGCAACAGGAGCAGCACACAGGAATGTAATGCAGCGTTTGCTGGTATAACCACTGTGTCTCCTATACAGCCTGCCTGCCTGATATACCTGGGATGGATATTAGTCCTGAGAAGGACTGTTTGTTTGATCTGGCAGCCTTTACAGACCCTACACTAACTATTTTGCAGTTTATATCTCTCCCTAAATCAGCAGCGCTGTCCCTACACTGTCTGATCCGGAGCGACTGTGTCCAAGATGGCGGCGCCCGGTTTTAAATACTCGAGGTGACGCTGTGCGGCCAGCCAATCACTGTAATGCCCACAACCAACATGGCTGCGGCATTACAGTGACTGGCTGGCAATCCCTGCATGTTCATTGGCTCCGCGCCAAATATGCAGGGCGGAGACCCGAGCTCCCGCCCGAGTAACCCGGAAATGCTCGGTGCTCGCCGAACATCCCGAGTAGCGTGATGCTCGGGCGAGTCCCGAGCAGTGTCGAGCATGTTCGCTCAACACTAGTTGTATACAATGAAAAGCATCTTTCCTAATTTTTTTACTTGTTATAAATTATAGGAGAGATTTATTCATACTTAATCCTGCCAACACCTCCCATTGCTACCATTGTTTTCCGCCAGTTTTTTTTAAGTAAAAAAATAACCTCCTCTAATTTTGATGCAGGCGATTCATAAATAGAAATTTGGCTTAACTCCATTTTTATATGTATTTATACAAAAATACTGCCATAGTTGCATTGGCAAGTCTGTCCCTATGTATACAATGCATAAATGTGAGGAAAATGGAAAACTGCAACTATAGGGGGTGAAAAGGCATACATGTAACTCACCAAAATTTACCAGGAATCTTTCTCCTTTTTTATTTTGTATATTCTTTATTATATAAAACAAATAAGACATACATAGAACAGAGAAAAACATATGCATAATATTTGTTAGCATTTTACTCTGGCTCAGTTACTAGTGTGGTAGATCGGCTCACTCGGCTATGCATTGAGGTATAAACTGAACACTGTCTCTTTAAATTTTCAATTGGTTTATTGAGCTGCATAAACCAATGTAAAGTTCATGAAAAATAAACACAGCCCATCCAGCCTAAAGGCAAATAAAATGAGAAAAGAGTCCAGCAAAGTCCTTGTACCGGCCAGAGTCCGGTCAGAAACCACACGGTCCAGGGTTAGCAGGAACAAACATATGCTCCTCTGTCTGGAGCTGGCCTCCAGATACTGAACACCTCCTGAGTCAAAAGGCTGGCTTTTTATAGCCCTTAAACCACGCCCTGGAGTGGAGATAGGGTGGATAGCTTCGCTCTCAGCACTTAGCTATCCACTGATAAAGAATGCCCTTGTAACTCTGGCTATTTACACTCTCTGCACATAATGTGCAGGAGAAACCTCCATGTTTTACATCACTGAAGCAAATAGTCTCAGACATGTATCTCCCCTCCAGTATTCTGCCAGTGACCTTGTCACATATTCCCCCCCTCTGCCCAAAGCCGAGGATTTGACACCTTCAGACACTGGCAGGGAATTCTAGAGAGGGCATCAGCATTCCTGTGTGATTTCCCAGGCCTATGCTCCACATGGAAATTAAAGTCCTGGAGACCTAAAAACCACCTAGTCACCCGGACATTCTTACATTTCTTTTCCCTCAAGCACATCAAAGGGGTATGTTCTGACACGAGTTTAAACTTCCAGCCTAATAGGTAATATCTCAGTGTATCTACGGCCCATTTTATGGCTAAACACTCTTTTTCCACTATCGCGTAGTTCTTCTCGCAGGAAGAGAGCTTCCGGCTCAGATAGAGAATGTGATTTTCTTCCCCATTTATCTCTTGAGACAGCATGGCTCCTAGGCCAACTTCTGAAGCATCTATGTGGATCATGAACTCCTTCTCAAAGTCTGGTGCGACCAGGATCGGCTGTTTACACAGTGCCAGCTTCAGCTGTTGGAATGCCGTCTCCGTTTCATCCATCCATTTCACCATTGTTGACCTGGTGCTTTAGAGGAGATCCGTAAGTGGCGCGGCCATCATAGCAAAATTTGGGATAAACCACCAGTAATATCCCACCATTCCCACGGACACTCTCACTTGCTTTTTGTAGAGCGGTTGTGGCCAGTTCTGGATTGCTTCCACTTTATTGACTTGTGGCTTTATCTCGCCTCTCCCGACGACGTAGCCCAAGTACTTAGCTTCTTCCTTTCCAACGGTGCATTTTTTCGGATTTATTGTAAATCCCACCTTCCTTAGAGCATCTAGAATTGCCTGTACCTTAGGTAGATGACTAGCCCAGTCTGGGCTAAAGATCACAATATCGTCAAGGTAGGCTGCGGCATACTTCTTATGTAAGGCTAGGATCCGATCCATAGCCCCCTGGAAGGTGGCTGGGGGGCCCCTGAAGTCCGAACGGCATCCAAGTGTATTGGAAACACCCATTAGGCGTTGAGAAAGCTGTCTTCTCCTTGGACGTCTGAGACATGGGGATCTGCCAGTAGCCCTTTGTCAGGTCGAGGGTGGTAATATACCTCGCTGATCCAAGCCTCTTGATGAGTTCGTCGACGCGGGCATCGGGTATTCGTCACACTTGGACACCTCATTCAGCCGGCGGTAGTCATTACAAAACATCCACTCCCCGTTGGGTTTTGGCATGAGGATGATGGAACTCAACCATCCACTCTTTGACTCCTCTATCACCCCGAGGTCTAGCATCCTTTTCTCCTCGGTTGAGATCACCTCTCGGTATGCTTCAGGAATCCTGTAGGGCTTCAGATTCACTCGTATATGCGCCTCTGTTAGCACATCATGCTCTACCACCTGATTATGCCCCGGCAACTCTGAGAACAGGTCACAATTCCACTGCAGCAGTTCTCGACATTGTTACTTCTGGGCCGGCGATAGAGTTTCTGCTATCGTGACCTCTTCCACCTTGCCTTCGAGAGTGGCTCCCAGGCAAGGAGCTTCCACAGGTTCCTGGTCTCGCCACGGCTTGAGCAGGTTCACATGGTACACTTGATGCGGCTTTCTTTGGCCAGGTTGGTGGACTTTATAATTAACTTTGCTGATTTTCTCCACCACCTCTTATGGGCCTTGCCATTTAGCCAGGAACTTGCTCTCAACGGTAGGAATTAGGGCCAAAACATTGTCCCCAGGCTGGAACTGACTCGGCCTCACCGATTGGTTATAGACCCTTGCCTGGGTCTCCTGCGCCTGGAGGAAATGCATGATAGGCATCACTTTTGCCATTCTTTCCTGCATCTGGGCGACATGTTTAATGATGCTGTAACATCCCTGGCGGTGTGCTTGCATAGTGCACCACCTCCCACTATGCAAGACCGCAATATTACCTGTCAGTCCAGCCTGCAAACCTTGCTCCAGTTCATGCTGTGTGCATGTCTCTTGACTGACTGCTTAGGGCGGCGGCCCGGTTACTTCCTGATTCTTATAGCTGCTGTGGGCGCACCCCTAATGCGTCTCCAGCCTATTGCTGTGAGTCACTGGATATTTAAACCCCCTCCACCCAGAAGGAGGTGCCTGAGCAACACTAACTATCAGTGTGCTCTCTGCCTCTGAGTTGCCAGGTCTTGTCTTGTATCTTGTCTGTTTCTGCCACCCTGGGGGCTGCATACCCAGGCCTGTTATTTCTGACTTCTAGTCTGTTTCCGCCACTCTGGGGGCTGTATACCCAGGCCTGTTATCTCTGACTTCTAGTCTGTTTCCGCCACTCTGGGGGCTGTATACCCAGGTTCGTTCTTGTATCTCATTGCAGTAGCAGTTCCTGTCTGAACTGTATCCTAGCCTGCTACCTGTTTGTCTCTATGTCCGTACCATCTCTTTTCCTGCAGTATCTGAACCTGCACCTAACTCTAACTTGTTGTCTCTGTACTTCTGTTTGTGAGTTTTGTGTCCACTCGCTACTTCATAGTAAGTACCTTGTGTGTATCTGGTCCTGCTTGTCCCTTTTCCCTTCCTCCGTATCTTTCTCCTGTGTTCTAGCCATCTTCCTGTATTTTCCAGTCTGTTCCATGTGAACAGAGCCCTGTCCTCTCTGCCTGCACCTTCAGCCCCGTTCGGCTCTGCTTGCTCACCGCATCAGCGGTTTCTCTCTGCTCTGACTTGCCCACTGCTCCGGCAGCTTCCCTCTGCTCTGCCTTACCCACCGCTCCGGCGGCTTCTTTCTGTTCTTACTTGCCCACCGCTCCGGCGGCTTCTCTCTGCTCTGACTTGCCCACCGCTCCTGCGGCTTCTCTCTGCTCTGCCTTGCTCACCACGCCAGCGGTTTCTCTCTGCTCTGACTTGCCTACCGCTCCGGCGGTTCGGCTCTGCTCTGCCTTGTCCACCGCACCTACGGTTTCGCTCTGCTCTGCCTTGTCCACCGCACCTGCAGTTTCGCTCTGCTCTGCCTCGTCCACCGCACCTGCGGTTTCGCTCTGCACTGCCTTGTCTACCGCTCCGGCGGTTCCTCTCTGCTCTGCCTTGTCCACCGCTCCGGCAGTTCCTCTCTGCTCTGCTTTGTCCACCGCTCCGGCGGTTCCGCTCTGCTCTGCCTTGCCCACTGCACCTGCGGTTTTCGCTCCGCTCTGCTTGCTCACCGCACCAGCAGTTCCTCTCTGCTCTGCCTTGTCCTCTGCTCCAGCGGTTTCGCTTTACTCTGCTTTCCTACCGCATCTGCGGCTCTGTTCCTGTCTCCCAGTCTGTACTGGACCCTATCCAGCCTGCGCTACAACCTGCTAGTACCTACCTGTCTGCACTCCAGCCGTGCTTGCCAGTATCTCCCTGTCTGCATACCAGCTGTGCCTGCCAGTACCCACCTGTCTGCATACCAGCCGTGCCAGCCAACACCCACCTGTCTGTATGCCAGCCTAATCTGCCTGTTCCTGCATTCCCCGGTGTGGGTCAACAACTGTGACCGGGGTCTGACCTGGAGTAGCACCTGGTCCCTCTGCTCGGTTCCTCCTTGGTTCACGGAGTCCACTAAGCCGCCGTACGACCTTGGTCGGATCGGGTTGAAACTTAGTTACGCCTCTCCAGGCACTCCTCGGTTCATGGTAAAGTGGGATCACTAATCACGCTCACGCCCGTCAGTCCGGGCGCAAGCGTAACAAATGCTCTGGTGTGGCGTAACCTCGGCTTACCAGGTTTCCTTAGCGATATACAGGAGCCCTCGCGGATGTCGTCCATACAGTGATTCAAATGGGGAAAAACCGGTGGAGGCTTGTGGAACCTCCTTTATCGAGAAGAGAAAGAATGGCAGCAGGTAGTCCCAGTCACATCCATCCTTCTCTAGGACCTTCTTGAGCATCGCTTTTAGGGTTTTATTAAAGCGCTCTACTAGGCCGTCTGTCTGCGGATGGTAAACAGAGGTTCGCAGCTGGGTAATCTGGAGAACACTACACAGCTCATTCATTACCTTGCTCATGAACGGGGTCTCTTGATCAGTTAGTATCTCCTTCGGCAGACCAGTCCTGGCAAATATATGGACAAGTTCCCTGGCTATGCACTTACTTGATGAGTTCCTTAGCAGTACTGCTTCTGGATACCGGGTCGCATAGTCCATGACAACCAGAATGTATTGGTGGCCCCGGGCTGATTTGACTAAGGGCCCTACTAGGTTCATAGCAATTCTCTCAAAGGGGACCTCTATCACCGGTAGTGGAACTAAAGGACTACGGAAATGGGAGGTGGGTGCGGTTATCTGGCAGGTGGGGCAGAATCTACAATAGTCTAAGATTTCCAGGTAACATCCTGGCCAATAGAACCTCCTCATTATTCTCTTCTGGGTTTTCTCAACCCCTAGGTGTCCCCTTAGAATACAGTGCATTGTGAAAGTATTTGGCCCCCTTGAGCTTTTCCTCCTTTTGCCACATTTCTGGCTTCAAACATAAAGATATAAAATTCTAATTTTTTTGGGAAGAATCAACAACAAGTGGGTACAATCGTGAAGTGGAACGAAATTTATTGGATATTTTAAACTTTTTTAACAAATTAAAAACTGAAAAGTGGGGCATGCAATATTATTCGGCCCCCTTAAGTTAATACTTTGTAGCGCCACCTTTGGCTGCGATTACAGCTGCAAGTCGCTTGGGGTATGTCTCTAAAAGTTTTGCACATCAAGAGGCTGAAATTCTTGCCCATTCTTCCTTGCAAAACAGCTCGAGCTCATTGAGGTTGGATGGAGGGCGTTTGTGAACAGCAGTTTTCAGCTCTTTCCACAGATTCTCGATTGGATTCAGGTCTGCACTTTGCCATGGCCATTCTAACACCTGGATACGTTTATTTTTGAACCATTCCATTGTAGATTTTGCTTTATGTTTGGGATCATTGTCTTGTTGGAAGATAAATCTCTGTCCCAGTCTCAGGGCTTTTGCAGACTCCAACAGGTTTTCTTCCAGAATGGTCCTGTATTTGACTCCGTCCATCTTCCCATCAATTTTAACCATCTTCCCTGTCCCTGCTGACAGTATGACCCTGGAACCAACAGCTGTTCCACTACCTCTTCACTTTTTAGATTAGCTACCTGGTATAATAGTTCCCCATGCACTGCAAAGTGTGGATACTTGGTGTCCGCCCCCGGCTCTTGAGCAACACCATTACAAACAGTAACATTGTCGCACGCCCCTTTCGAGGTCAAGTCCCGAACTTGAGCTGACCCAAAGTTCTCTCTGGGCACCTCTAATTCAGGGAGGTCGGCCATCTCGGTCACAGTTTCGTCCTCGTCGCCAACAAGGACACACAGTGGGAGCTCATCCACTTCCGAAGTCGACTGGGGTATTTCTCTTGGGTCGTGTGTTTCATCCATGTGACTCAGTCTGGATCCCTTCTCCCACAAGTCCCAGAACAAGGGAAAATCAATATGGTGAGATGAATCAGGTCCTTGACCACCCCGACCCCGTGGGATTGGGCACCACAGTTTGTTCCTACTGTCACACTTGCCATCGGGTAATTCTTGGCGTCCCCAAATATGCAACGGACGCCCACAGTTTTGGTAGGGATCAGCTGGTGGGGAAGGTTGGCACTGATTAGGGTCACCAGACTCCCAGAGTCCAGTAGTCCAAGCACCCTTACTCCATTAATGGACATGGCACACGCCTGCGGCCCCTTGCCGGGTTGACCGTCCATTCTGCAGGCAGGATAAGCATAATATGAAAACTGCCTAGGCTGCAATCCATTGGATCAGGGCACATATGCCCACGGGCGGCTATGTATCCAGAGTTGTGACACCGCCAACAAACGACATTCCTCACAGCAGTCATTGTGGCACCTTTAGAGGAAGTGGGACACCCCCCAGTTGTGGCTCTGAACCCCTTCCGTGGTGAACCCGCCCCCTTTTGGACATCCCAGTACGGGGTAGTGACTATACCCAGTTTCCCAAGGGATTTCTCAACGACCTGGTACCTCTCTACTAGGCCGAAGAGGTCGTCTGCATTCTGGGGATCACCTTGGGCGACACAAGTCTGTACTGACTTTGGTAGGAAGTGTATGAACCTATCAATCATCACCCACTCAACCCTCTGGGCAGGAGTGGAAGAGTATTACGCCACTTTTACGGACTCACAATAAAACATACAAAAACGAAACCAAAATGGATTTTCCTGGGAAAAATGTTAAGGAACATCCTTTCCAGGGTAATGAATTGTATATAAGGCAAAATAAATATGCAAAAACAAAAATGCGCCTCCACACCTTGGGCTATGTTCACACGTAGCGTTTTTGATGCATTTTTGCACTTTTGCATTGCTTTCAATGGTGAAAAATACATTCACCGGTAAATGTCATTTTAACATTTTACAACCTTATCTGGCCATGTGGCATGTGAGACATCATCAGACACATCCTGTTTCATTTATGAAGGAGGGGCTCTGAAAGTCACAAACACTATTTTTATATAGGGCCATCGGCCGGCCCTTACAATTCTTAAAGGGCCAGCAGTCGGCCCTCACTATTGCTAGAGGGCCATCAGCCGGCTATGCTTTGTTGTTCCCATTATTAAAAAGTGGGTCTCCTATACTGTTATTGCCTATGCAGTGACTGCAAGGGCTGCCAAAAATTTGGGCGCAACCCAATACCCCTTTGAAGAGACATAGCGGAGGGCCTCAGTAACAAAAATGTTCCCATTATAAAGGAGTGGGTCTCCTATAGTGGTAATGCTCATGCAGTGACTGCAAGGGCTGTCAAAACATTTGAAAAAACCCCAATAACAATTTAAAGACACATAGAGGTGTGCCATAGTAACGACATGTTCCCATTAGAAAGCAGCGGTTCTGCTATCCAGTTATAGGGTAAGCAGTGAGTACAAGGGCTGCCAAAATTTAGGAAAAATCCAAATAACAATGTAAAGACACATAGAGGTGGGCCTCAGTAATGACATATTCCCATTAGAAAGGAGCAGGTCTGCTATACAGTTATAGGGTATGCAGTGAGTACAAGGGCTGCCAAAATGTAGGAAAAAAAACAATAACAATTTAAAGACACATAGAGGTGGGCCTCAGTAACGACATGTTCCTAGAAAGGAGCAGTTCTGCTATTCAGTTATAGGGCATGCAGTGAGTACAAGGTCTGCCAAAATTTAGGAAAAACCCCAATAACAATTTAAAGTCACATAGAGGTGGACCTCAGTAACAACATGTTCCCATTAGAAAGGAGCGGGTCTCCCATACTGTTCTTGCATATGCAGTGAATGCAACAGCTGCCAAATATTTGGAGGCACTCCAATTCCCCTTGCAAGAGATGTAAAGGAGGGCCTGCTGAAAAAAATGTTCCCATTATTAGGAAGTGGATCTCCAATACTGCTTGCCTTTACAGTGAATACAATGGCTGCCAAAAATCTGGAGGCACTCCAATGCCCCTTGCAAGAGATGTAGAGGAGGACCTCCTGAAAACAATGTTCCCATTGTTAGGAAGTGGGTCTCTCATACTGTTTGCCTATGCAGTGAATGCAACGGCTGCCAAAAATTTGGAGGAACTCCAATGTCCCTTGCAAGAGACGTAGATATGGTGATATGGTAGATACGGTGGTGATATGGTGTTGGAGGATGAGGATGAGGAGAAGGAGGTGGAAAAGAACAAATAGACAAAATCAGGAAGCGTATACCAATGTCTGGGTGTGAAGACAGACATGCATGGGAATAGAGTTAGACCTCCCAAAAAAAAGATACTGTATTTGAGTTTATGCTACGCTGCTATCATTCTGTGGTGTTGAGAAGTCTGGCCCAATCCAGTCCTTGTTCATTTTTTATAAGAGTCAGCCTGTCAGCATTTTCAGTTGACAGTTAGATGAGCCTATCGGTTATAATTCCACCAGCGGCACTAAAAACCCGCTCTGACAAAACGCTAGCGGCAGGGCAGGCCAGGACCTCCAAGGCATAGAGAGCCAGTTCCTGCCACGTGTCCAGCTTGGATACCCAATAATTATAAGGCACAGAGGAATCACGGAGGATGTTGGTACGGTCGGCAATGTACTCCCTCAGCATCTCCCGAAACTTTTCCCTCTTTATGAGAGTACCCCACACATCAGGGCCTATGCGATGGGAAGGTCTGAGGACACTGTCCCAGAACTTTGACAGTGTTCCCCTGCCTCTGCTGAATTGGATTTGTGTCTCTCTCGCCTGTACTCCTTGGTTGTTCAATGAACTGTGACCTCTGCGGCCAGCGTTTTCAGATTTTTTTTAATAATTCCACAACAAGGGCCTTCTGGTACTGACCCATTTTATTAGACCTGTCCAGTGCGGGAATAAGAGATAGAAAGTTCTTCTTGTAATGTGGGTCTAGAAGTGTCACCAACCAGTAATGACTGTCACCCAAAATTTGGACAATGCGAGGTTCATGGGAAAGGCGGAGTAACATAAACTCAGCCATGTGTGCCAGTCTGATAACAGACAAGACTTCCATGTCCTCACCAATGGGACGACTGACTATGCTCTCCTCCTCATACTCCTCCTCCTCCTCCTCCCTGTCCTCAGGCCATTCACGCTGAACAGACAGACGGTATGACATTTGTGTAGGTAGTACCATCTAAAGTGCAGGAAAATAGCTCCTGTTCTTCCTCCTCCTCCTCCTCTTCCTCATTGTCACCCAATCAACATTGGGATGAGATGAGGCTGGGCTGTGTGGAATCACCCTGTATTGTTCCTTGCTCCATCTCATCGTGCTCTGCCTGCAATGCATCCTCTTTGATTGTGAGCAGAGAGCGTTTCAGAAGACAGAGAAGCGGGATGGTGGCGCTAATTATGGCATCATCGCCGTTCACCAACTTGCTGGAGTCCTCAAAATTTTGAAGGATGCTACAGATGTCTGACATCCATGTCCACTCCTGAGGTCTTATGTGTGGAGTCTGACCTGAATACCGACGGCCTTGTTGATGCTGGTAGTCAGCAACTGCCGTCTTCTGCTCACAAACCCTTCCCAACATCTGCAATGTAGAGTTCCAACGCGTGGGGACATCGCACACCAGTCAGTGAGCTGAAAGCTGCAAGCGCTGCTGAAGCACGGCGAGGACAGCAGAAGCTGTAGCTGACTTTCTAAAATAGGCACACATGCAGCGTACTTTGACAAGCAGATTCGGCAGATCTGGGTAAGTTTTGGGAAACTGCTGAAACATAAGGTTAAGCACATGGGCCAGGCATGATACGTGTTTGAGGTCACCTCGCTCCAGATCTGCCACCACATTCCTGCCATTGTCACACATGACCATGCCTGGCTGTAGGGTCAGCGGTGTCAGTCACAGATCTGCCTGCTCTTTCAGAGCTGTCCATAATGCTTCAGCACTGTGTGGTTTTTCACCTAAGCATATTAGCTTCTGCACAGTTTGTTGTTGCTTGGCCGAAGCAGTGCTGTAGTGCTTCCAGCTTGTGACTGATGTGGTCATTTCGGAGATGGAGGCTGAAGAGGAGGAGGAGGTGCATGAGCTGTAGAATGTGGGGGAAATCCTGATTGACCCAGGGCCCGCAATCCTCGGCGTCAGGAGGACGTGTTCCGTCCCAAGATCCGACTGAGTCCCGGCTTCCACTATATTAACCCAGTGTGCCATCAGTGACATTTACCGTCCCTGCCCACAAGCACTTGTCCACGTGTCTGTGGCAAGGTGGACTCTCCCGGTAACTGCGTTGTTGAGGGCAAGGCTAATGTTGTGGGACACGTGCTTGTGTAATGCGAGGACGGCACACCGGGAGAAATAGTGGTGGCTGGGGACTGAGCACCGAGGGATGACCACTGCCTTCAGTTTGCGGAAAGCTTCTGTCTCCATGGGCCTAGAAGGCAACATTTCAAGCGCAAGCATTCGCGAAATGTTTGAATTTAGTAGTGTGGCCTGTGGGTCGTTAGCTGCGTATTTGCACTTGTGTTCCAAGGACTGGGGTAGGGACAACTGAATGCTGCGCTGGGACAAGGACGTGGACGTGCTTGATAATGGTGCTACTTAGAGATGAGCGGTGTTCGACTAGAACTGTTCGCCAATCTCAAATTCGAGCTGTTTTGGGCGGTGTTCGAGTTGTTCGACGAACCCGAACGATTTGCAAAAAATTCGGCTGTTCGAGGTTATGTTCGATAACTGTTCGCGCACCAAAAGCGTGTCCTGCATGTCTGGCGCTATTTAGAGCACCAATCATGCAGGGATTGTCTGCCACTCACTGTAATGCCACAGCCATGGTGGTTGTGGCATTACAGTGATTGCCCAAATCGATGGGAACAGTGCCAACAGTGAAACATGAAAAGCCGGCAATTCAGCAGCGGCATACACTGGTACCCGACAATTTAGAACCGAAAGAATAGAGCTTCACACATAGATTAGATAGATATAAACATGTCAGCCACATATATATGAAGTACAGTGAAAGTGCTGCTTACTGTACTTGTCATTTAGCGTAAAGGATTTATCAAAAAAAATAATAGTGTTTTCATGCACCGTCTCTTTAAAAAAGCCGGCCGGCAATTCAGCAGCGGTACCCGACAATTTATAACAGACAGAATAGAGCTTCACACATAGATTAGATAGATAGAAACATGTCAGCCACATATATACGAAGTACAGTGACAGTGTTGCTTACTGTACTTGTCATTTAGCGTAAAGGATTTATCAAAAAAAATAATAGTGTTTTCATGCACCATCTCTTTAAAAAAGCCGGCCGGCAATTCAGCAGCGGTACCCGACAATTTATAACAGACAGAATAGAGCTTCACACATAGATTAGATAGATAGAAACATGTCAGTCACATATATATGAAGTACAGTGATAGTGTTGGTTACTGTACTTGTCATTTAGTATTAAAATAAAGGATTTATTATTAAAAAAATTGGCGTGGGGTTCCCCTTAATTTTAGGCTCTAGCGGAGGTTAAGCAGACGGCTGGGGCAGATGTTTGAAGCCTGGGAAGGGGGTAATACCCACGGAGCTTCCCAGGCTACTAATATCAGCCCCCAGCTGAATACATAGCCTTTACTAGCTATTAAAATGGGGGACCCCCCCAAAAAAATGACGTGGGGTCCCCCCTAATTTAATAGCTAGCAAAGGCTAGGCAGACAGCTGGGGGCTGATATTAATAGCCCAGGAAGGGAGCCATGAATATTGGCCCCCTCCCAGGCTAAAAACACCAGCCGTCAGCCGCCCCAGAAATGGCGCATTCATAGGATGCGCCAATTCTGGCACTTAGCCTCGCTCTTCCACGCTGCCCTGGTGCGGTGGCAGGGGGTAATAGGGTTGGGGTTGATGTCAGCTTATAATGCCAGCTGACATCAAGCCCAGGTTAGTAATGGAGAGGCGTCTATAAGACACCCCCATTACTAACCCCATAGTCAAAGTTAAAAAAAACACAAACACCCAGAATAAAGTCCTTTAATTGAAATAAAGACACAATCCTTTATTGTTCTAAATTAAACCATACTTACCGTCACGCCCATTCCAGCTGAAGCCAACGATCTCCTGCAATAAAAGAAAAATAATAAAGCAACCTCATCCTTACCTTTCCATGGTTCCCACGACAGCTTCAGCTCTGCTACATCGAGATGACAGGCTGGACCGCAGCAGAACGCTGCCATCCAGCCTCTCATCCCGCAGACACTGAGAAGCGCAGGCTTGCTTGCGCTGCTCAGCGTCTCTCTGTGACGACATCCAGATGAGCCGAGTTCATGTCCAATGAACTCGGCTCACCTCATGCACGTCACTGACAGCGTGGGAAAACTCTCACGCTGAAGCGGTGAGTGCAGGAGAATTCTCCCACGCTGTCAGTGACGTGCATAAGGTGAGCTCATGTCCAATGAACTCAGCTCACCTCCTGCACGTCACTGACAGCGTGGGAGAATTCTCCTGCACTCAGCGCTTCAGCGTGAGAATTCTCCCACGCTGAAGCGCTGAGTGCAGGAGAATTTTCCCACGCTGTCAGTGACGTGCATAAGGTGAGCTCATGTCCAATGAACTCAGCTCACCTCCTGCACGTCACTGACAGCGTGGGAGAATTCTCCTGCACTCAGCGCTTCAGTGTGAGAATTCTCCCACGCTGAAGCGCTGAGTGCAGGAGAATTTTCCCACGCTGTCAGTGACGTGCATGAGGTGAGCCGAGTTCATTGGACATTAACTCGGCTCATCTGGATGCCCTCACAGAGAGACACTGTGAAGCGCAAGCAAGCCTGCGCTTCTCAGTGTCTGCGGGATGACAGGCTGGATGGCAGCGTTCTGCTGCGGTCCAGCCTGTCATCTCGATGTAGCAGAGCTGAAGCTGTCATGGGAACCATGGAAAGGTAAGGATGATGTTGCTTTATTATTTTTCTTTTATTTCAGGAGATCGTTGGCTTCAGCTGGAATGGGCGTGATGGTAAGTATAGTTTAATTTAGAACAATAAAGAATTGTGTGTTTATTTCAATTAAAGGACTTTTTTCTGGGTGTTGTGTTTTTTTTAAATACTTTACTAGAAATTCATGGTGGTCATGTCTAATATTGGCGTGACCCCATGAATTTCGGGCTTAGGGCCAGCTGATAATGCCAAGCTGGCCCTAACCCCTTTATTACCCAGTGAGCCACCGCATCAGGGCCCTGGATGAGTTGGGTACAGCGCCAGAAGATGGCGCTTCTATGAACGCGCCATTTTCCGGGGTGGCTGCGGACTGCAATTTGCAGCGGGGGTGGCCCCGAAAGCTTGGGCCTCCCTGCGCTGCGGATTCCAGCCCCCAGCTGCCTAGTTGTACCTGGCTGGACACAAAAACAGGGCGAAGCCCCACGTCAATTTTCTTTAAATTATTTCATGAAATAATTAAGAAAAAAAGGGCTTCCCTATATTGTTGTGTCCGGCCAGGTACAAATAGGCAGCTGGTGGTTGGGGGCAGCCCGTTCCTGCCTGCTGTACCTGGCTGGACACAAATATAGTGCGAAGCCCCACGTCAATTTTTTTTAAATTATTTCATGAATTTCCTGAAATAATTTAAAAAAATTGAAGTGGGGCTTCGCACTATATTTGTGTCCAGCCAGGTACAGCAGGCAGGAACGGGCTGCCCCCATCCACCAGCTGCCTATTTGTACCTGGCCGGACACAACAATATAGGGAAGCCCTTTTTTTCTTAATTATTTCATGAATTTCATGAAATAATTAAAAAAAATTGAAGTGGGGCTTCGCACTATATTTGTGTCCAGCCAGGTACAGCAGGCAGGAACGGGCTGCCCCCATCCACCAGCTGCCTATTTGTACCTGGCCGGACACAACAATATAGGGAAGCCCTTTTTTTCTTAATTATTTCATGAATTTCATGAAATAATTAAAAAAAATTGAAGTGGGGCTTCGCACTATATTTGTGTCCAGCCAGGTACAGCAGGCAGGAACGGGCTGCCCCCACCACCAGCTGCCTATTTGTACCTGGCCGGACACAACAATATAGGGAAGGCCTTTTTTTCTTAATTATTTCATGAATTTCATGAAATAATTAAAAAAAAAGTACGTGGGGCTTCGCCCTATTTTTGTGTCCAGCCAGGTGCAACTAGGCAGCTGGGGGCTGGAATCTGCAGCGCAGGGAGGCCCAAGCTTTCTGAGCCCCCCCCCGCTTCAAATTGCAGTCCGCAGCCACCCCGGAAAATGGCGCGTTCATAGAAGCGCCATCTTCTGGCGCTGTACCCAACTCATCCAGGGCCCTGGTGCGGTGGCTCACTGGGTAATAAAGGGGTTAGGGCCAGCTTGGTATTATCAGCTGGCCCCAAGCCCAAAATTCATGGGGTCACGCCAGTATTAGACATGACCGCCATGAATTTCTAGTAAAGTATTTAAAAAAAACACAACACCCAGAATAAAGTCCTTTAATTGAAATAAAGACACAATTCTTTATTGTTCTAAATTAAACCATACTTACCATCACACCCATTCCAGCTGAAGCCAACGATCTCCTGCAATAAAAGAAAAATAATAAACCAACCTCATCCTTACCTTTCCATGGTTCCCACGACAGCTTCAGCTCTGCTACATCGAGATGACTGGCTGGACCGCAGCAGAACGCTGCCATCCAGTCTGTCATCCCGCAGACACTGAGAAGCGCAGGCATGCTTGCGCTCCTCACTGTCTCGCTGTGACGGCATCCAGATGAGCCGAGGTCATGTCCAATGAACTCGGCTCACCTCATGCACGTCACTGACAGCGTGGGAAAATTCTCACGCTGAAGTGCTGAGTGCAGGAGAATTCTCCCACGCTGTCAGTGATGTGCATGAGGTGAGCTCATGTCCAATGAACTCAGCTCACCTCCTGCACGTCACTGACAGCGTGGGGAAATTCTCCTGCAATCAGCGCTTCAGCGTGAGAATTTTCCCACGCTGTCAGTGACGTGCATGAGGTGAGCCGAGTTCAATGGACATGAACTCGGCTCATCTGGATGTCGTCACAGAGAGACGCTGAGCAGCGCAAGCAAGCCTGCGCTTCTCAGTGTCTGCGGGATGACAGGCTGGATGGCAGCGTTCTGCTGCGGTCCAGCCTGTCATCTCGATGTAGCAGAGCTGAAGCTGTCGTGGGAACCATGGAAAGGTAAGGATGAGGTTGCTTTATTATTTTTCTTTTATTGCAGGAGATCGTTGGCTTCAGCTGGAATGGGCGTGATGGTAAGTATGGTTTAATTTAGAACAATAAAGGATTGTGTCTTTATTTCAATTAAAGGACTTTATTCTGGGTGTTTGTGTTTTTTTTAACTTTGACTATGGGGTTAGTAATGGGGGTGTCTTATAGACGCCTCTCCATTACTAACCTGGGCTTGATGTCAGCTGGCATTATAAGCTGACATCAACCCCAACCCTATTACCCCCTGCCACCGCACCAGGGCAGCGTGGAAGAGCGAGGCTAAGTGCCAGAATTGGCGCATCCTATGAATGCGCCATTTCTGGGGCGGCTGACGGCTGGTGTTTCTAGCCTGGGAGGGGGCCAATATTCATGGCTCCCTTCCTGGGCTATTAATATCAGCCCCCAGCTGTCTGCCTAGCCTTTGCTAGCTATTAAATTAGGGGGGACCCCACGTCATTTTTTTGGGGGGGTCCCCCATTTTAATAGCTAGTAAAGGCTATGTATTCAGCTGGGGGCTGATATTAGTAGCCTGGGAAGCTCCGTGGGTATTACCCCCTTCCCAGGCTTCAAACATCTGCCCCAGCCGTCTGCTTTACCTCCGCTAGAGCCTAAAATTAAGGGGAACCCCACGCCAATTTTTTTAATAATAAATCCTTTATTTTAATACTAAATGACAAGTACAGTAACCAACACTATCACTGTACTTCATATATATGTGACTGACATGTTTCTATCTATCTAATCTATGTGTGATGCTCTATCTTTCTGTTCTAAATTGTCGGGTACCGCTGCTGAATTGCCGGCCGGCTTTTTTAAAGAGACAGTGCATGAAAACACTATTATTTTTTTAAATAAATCCTTTACACTAAATGACAAGTACAGTAAGAAACACTATCACTGTACTTATTATATATGTGACTGACATGTTTCTATCTATCTAATCTATGTGTGAAGCTCTATTCTTTCTGTTCTAAATTGTCGGGTACAGATGCTGAATTGCCGGCCGGCTTTTTTAAAGAGACGGTGCATGAAAACACTAATATTTTTTTAAATAAATCCTTTACACTAAATGACAAGTGCAGTAACCAACACTGTCACTGTGCTTCTTATATGTGTGACTGACATGTTTCTATCTATCTAATCTATGTGTGATGCTCTATTCCTTCTTGTCTAAATTGTCGGGTACCGGTGTATGCCGCTGCTGAATTTGCCGGCCGGCTTTTTTAAAGAGAGTGTCTTCTGAGCATTTTGTCAGCTTTTGGACACCTTTGCAGGTGTTTTCTATGTGTTTCTATGTGTTTTTGTTTGCCTGCCATTGGTTTTAACGGTGTTCGACGGTGTTCTAAGGTGTTCGACGAACAGTTCGACGAACAGTTCCTCGAACATCCCGGTGTTCGACGAACCGAACCGAACCCGAACACTACGGGGGTGGCTCAACACTAGTGCTACTGTATTTGAGAGTGTGCAACAACAGGAGCAGGGCGGGAGGCATCTTCGCATGCCCCATGGACAGGGGATTGGCGTGCACACACAACAGCGGAAGAAGCAGTGGTGTCACCCACAGACACTGTTTATAGACCCTGGGGTTCAGACCACTTAGTCGGGTGCTTTGCTGCCATGTGCCTGATCATGTTGGTGGTGGTTAGGCTGCTAGTTTTGCTACCCCTGCTCATGCTGGCCTGGCAGGTGGTGCAAATGGCCTTTTTGGTGTTATCTGCAGAGTCTTTAAAAACAAGCAGACTCGGGAAAACCTAACAGTTGTACTGGCAACTTCCGCCGTGTTGGTGTTACGGGGAACGATTTCCCACCTTATGTCTGCGGCCACCACACTGCCTGTTGTGGTGCTATGCCTCCCTCATCCTGTGTGTTGTTGTCTTCGCTCTGCATGTCCCCCTGCCAGTTTGGGTCAATTACTATATCATCCAGCACCTCGTCTTCTACTTCACTTCTGCACCCTGGTCTTCCTCCTGACTTTCTGGCAATTGTGTCTCATCATCATTCACCTCTTGCAACAGTAATTGCACTTTCCCACCATTGCCTTCGTGTGACTGTGGCTGCTCAAATATTTGGGCATCGCTACGCTCATTCTCCTCTTCACACGCTTTAAGCTGGCCAGGCAAGAGGTGTCTATTAGTGTTGAGCGAACATGCTCGACACTGCTCGGTACTCGCCCGAGCATCACGCTACTCGGGATGTTCGGCGAGCACCGAGCATTTCCGGGTTACTCGGGCGGGAGCTCGGGTCTCCGCCCTGCATATTTGGAGCTCTTTACAGAGCCAATGAACATGCAGGGATTGCCAGCCAGTCACTGTAATGCCGCAGCCATGTTGCTTGTGGGCATTACAGTGATTGGCTGGCCGCACAGCGTCACCTCGAGTATTTAAAACCGGGCGCCGCCATCTTGGACACAGTCACTCTGGATCAGACAGTGTAGGGACAGCGCTGCTGATTTAGGGAGAGACATATCCTGCAAAATAGTTAGTGTAGGGTCTGTAAAGGCTGCCAGATCAAACAAACAGTCCTTCTCAGGACTAATATCCATCCCAGGTATATCAGGCAGGCAGGCAGGCTGTATAGGAGACGCAGTGGTTATACCAGCAAACGCTGCATTACATTCCTGTGTGCTGCTCCTGTTGCTGAAATTGCTGGACTTAGCTCTAGGTCCCGGGGGCCAGGAAAAATCATTTTTTTTAATCTAAATCCTCTTTTTTTTTTCCTCCTTCACAATGTACAAATACCCATCTTATTAACCTTTTGGTGTCCCCCCCCCCCCCAAAAAAAAAAAAGTGTGCCTCTGATTTTTCAGACACAAATATATCTGTTGAAAATAGTCTGGTGTAGGCCAGAGAAATAGAAGTGTGGTTTTGCAGTTCTATGGGCCATTTGTATCTAAAAAAAACAGTTTGAGTGTGTCGCTCACTGTTCAGCCGCAAATATATATATTTAAAAAAGTCTGGTATATACCAGTAAATTATTACTGTGGTTTTGATGTTCCACAGTAAAACATCTCTATTATCCTGTTTTTGGCATTTTTTGCTGTATAAAAATAATAATAGTGTCTCCCTGATTTTTCAGACACAAATATATCTGTTGAAAATAGTCTGGTGTAGGCCAGAGAGACAGAAGTGTGCTTTTGCTGTTTCACAGTAAAAAATCTCTATTATCCTGCTTTTTGCATTTTTTGCTGTAAAAAAAAATAAATAATAGTGTCGCCCTGATTTTTCAGACACAATTATATCTGTTGAAAATAGTCTAGTGTAGGCCCGAGAAATACAAGTGTGGTTTTGCAGTTCCACGGTACAAACCTCTGCATTATCCACTTTTGGGCCATTTGTATCTAAAAAAACAGTTTGAGTGTGTCGCTCACTGTTCAGCCACAAATATATATATATATATATGTTAAAAAGCCTGGTATACACCAGTAAATTATAACTGTGGTTTTGCTGTTCCACGGTAAAAAATCTCTATTATCCTGCTTTTGGCATTTTTTGCCGTAAAAAATAAATAGTGTCTCCTGATTGTTCAGACACAAATATATCTGTTGAAAATAGTCTGGTGTAGGCCCGAGAAATACAAGTGTGGTTTTGCAGTTCCACGGTTCAAACCTCTGTATTATCCACTTTTGGGCCATTTGTATCTAAAAAAAACAGTTTGAGTGTGTCGCTCACTGTTCAGCCGCAAATATATATATATTCAAAAAAGTCTGGTATACACCAGTAAATTATAACTGTGGTTTTGCTGTTCCACAGTTAAACATCTCTATTATCCTGCTTTTGGCATTTTTTGCCGTAAAAAATAAATCGTGTCTCTTGATTGTTCAGACACAAATATATCTGTTGAAAATAGTCTGGTGTAGGCCCGAGATATACAAGTGTGGTTTTGCAGTTTCACGGTTCAAACCTCTGTATTATCCACTTTTGGGCCATTTGTATCTAAAAAAAACAGTTTGAGTGTGTCGCTCACTGTTCAGCCGCAAATATATATATATTCAAAAAAGTCTGGTATACACCAGTAAATTATAACTGTGGTTTTGCTGTTCCACGGTAAAACATCTCTATTATCCTGCTTTTGCCATTTTTTGCCGTAAAAAATAAATAGTGTCTCCTGATTGTTCAGACACAAATATATCTGTTGAAAATAGTCTGGTGTAGGCCCGAGATATACAAGTGTGGTTTTGCAGTTTCACCGTTCAAACCTCTGTATTATCCACTTTTGGGCCATTTGTATCTAAAAAAAACAGTTTGAGTGTGTTTCTCACTGTTCAGCCGCAAATATATATATATATTCAAAAAAGTCTGGTATACACCAGTAAATTATAACTGTGGTTTTGCTGTTCCACGATAAAACATCTCTATTATTCAGGTTTTGGTAGTTTTTTCCGTAAAGAAAAACAGTAGTGTCTCCTGACTGTTGTGACACAAAAATATATCTGTTGAAAATAGTCTTGTGTAGGCCCGACATCCCAGTGTGGTTTCGCAGTTCCACGGGTCAAATCGCTGTACTATCCAGTTTTGGGCCTTTGGTATCTAAAAAAAAAGCAGTTTGAGTGTGTCGCTCACTGTTCAGCCGCAAATATCTCTATTTAAAAAAGTGTGGTATACCCCAGTAAACAATAACTGTGGTTTTCCTCTTCCACGGTTCTAATCTACTCTTTATTACCCTTTTTCCATTGATAGTGCAAGTGTAAGCTATTTTACTTCATTTACAATGGGCAAGGCGCGTGGCAAGGGACGTGGAAGTGGACGTTATGGTGATGGTTCGTGCAGAGGACGGGGCCGTGGCCAAGGTGAAAATGTGCCACAACCAACAGCCACATCTTCTCGCTCCCACTTCTTGACCGAATTACTAGGGAAGCACAGAACAACACCAGTATTGAGAACTGATCAGTGTGAACAGGTTATTAATTGGATAGCAGACAATACTTCCAGTTACCTGGGCACCACCACCTCCGGTCTGTCTTCCACACGGTCAACTCTTAGTAGCCGTGAGTCTCGACCGCATACTCCTCCTCACCCTGATGCTCCTTCCTCCCACCATGCCGAGTGTCGTCAGACAGCAAGTGATCCCACACTTGGACACTCTGAAGAGCTGTTCACTGGTCCATTTCCATATTTGGGCCCCTCGCCTGATACGCTTGAAGTGGTGGAAGATGAGATCCCATGTTGCGATGCCCTAATATTTGAACAGCCACGGCCACAGGAAGTCGACGTTGGCAATCTGTCACAAGAGGTGGACGATGACGAGACACAATTGCCAGGAAGTGAGGAGGAGGATCGCGGTGCGCAAGTGGAAGAGGAGGAGGTGGTGGATGATCTAGTATCTGACCCAACGTGGAAGGAGGACATGCAGAGTGAGGCCACCAGCACACAGGGGGAGGGAGGCAGAGTACCCCAACAGGCAGGAAGAAGCAGTGTGGTGGCCGCAGATAGAAGGCAGGCAACCGATCCCCGTAACACCAACACGAGGGACGTTGCCAGTACAAGCGGTAGGTCTTCCAGAGTCTGGAATTTTTTTAAAGACTCTGCTGATAACCCCAAAAAGGCCATATGTTCCACCTGCCATGCCAGCATCAGCAGGGGTGACAAAACTACCAGCCTGACCACAACCAGCATGATCAGGCACATGGCAGGAAAGCACCCGACTTTGTGGGGCGAAACCCAGGGTCCACGACCAGTGTCAGCGGGTGTCACCACTGCTTCTTCCACTGTTGTGCGTGCAATAGAACCCCCTGTTGTGTGTGCAAGGCCATCCCCTGTCCATACTGCATGTAAAGATGCCCCCTGCTCTCAGTCTTCACTTGTTATGGCAGTTTCTCAAGAAACAGCATCAACGTCCACGTCCACGTCCCACCGCAGCGTTCAATTGTCCATATCCCAGACCTTTGAACGAAAGCGGAAATTCGCAGCTAACGCCCCACAGGCCACAGTCCTAAATTCGCACATTTCACGACTGCTTGCATTGGAAATGCTGCCTTATAGGCTGGTGGAGACGGAATCCTTCCGCAATCTTATGGCGGTGGCCGTCCCTCGGTACTCGGTCCCCAGCCGACACTAATTTGCCCGGTGTGCCATCCCCGCACTACACAAGCACGTGTCCCAAAGCATCTGCCGTGCCCTCAACAACGCAGTTACTGGGAGAGTCCACCTGACAACGGACACTTGGACAAGTGCTTGTGGCCAGGGACGGTACATCTCTCTGACGGCACACTGGGTAAACATAGTGGAAGCCGGGACCCAGTCGGACCTTGGGACGGAACACATGCTCCCCACACCGAGGATTGCGGGCCCTATGTCAGTCAGAGTTGCCCCCACAGTGTACAGCTCCTGCGCATCCTCCTCCTCCTCCTCCTCATGTTCAGCCTCCATCTCAGATATCACCACATCAGTTACAAGCTGGAAGCATTGCAGTACTGCCTCCGCCAAGAGGCAACAGGCTGTGCTGAAACTCATAAGCTTAGGTGATAAACCTCACACTGCTTGTGTTGTGAGTTGTGGACAGCTGTGAAAGAGCAGGCAGATCTGTGGCTGAGACCACTGAACCTACATCCCGGCATGGTCGTGTGTGACAATGGCCGTAACCTCGTGGCGGCTGTGAGGTGAGGTGAGATCACACACGTACCATGCCTGGCTCATGTGCTTAACCTCGTGGTTCAGCGGTTTCTTAAATCGTACCCCGAGTTGCCAGATCTGCTCGTGAAAGTACGCCGCCTGTCAGCTCATTTTCGCAAGTCGGCTACAGCTTCCGCCGCCCTTGCTGTGTTGCAGCAGTGTTGGCAGCTTTCGGCACACCGACTGGTGTGTGATCTCCCCACACGTTGGAACTCTAACCTCCACATGTTGCAAAGGATTTGTGAGCAGAAGAGAACAGTTGTGGAGTATCTTGCCGATCGTACCAGCGTCCTCCGTGATTCCTCTGTGCCTTTTAATTATTGGGTATCCAAGCTGGACACTTGGAATGAACTCGCTCTGTACGCCTTGGAGGTCCTGGCCTGCCCTGCCGCTAGCGTGTTATCGGAGCGTGTTTTTAGTGCCGCTGGGAGAATTATAACTGATAAGCGCACTCGCCTGTCAACTGACAATGCTGACAAGCTGACCCTTATCAAAATGAACAAGGGCTGGATTGGGCCTGACTTCTCATCACCACCAAATGACAGCAGAGTAACATAAAGTCAAATCCACTGTGTTATTTCGGGAGGTGTATTCACATGCACCGCTTCACACCCACACATGGGTATACGCTTCCTCGTTTCGGCTGTTTAATCTTCTTCTCCTTATCCTCAGCCTCCACCACCACTATACCACCAGGGTGCCAGCATTGCAAGTTCCTCCGTCCTAATTTTTGGCAGCTTTTGCTGGGAAAGCATAAGCAAATACTATGTGAGACCCACTCCCCAATAATGGGACTTATGTTTGTAATATGCTGTACTGCATGGCTCTTGTAAGGGGCATTGCAAGTTGCTCCATCCTAATTTTTGGCAGCTTTTGCTGGGAAAGCATAAGCAAATACTATGGGAGACCCACTCCCCAATAATGGGACTTATGTTTGTAATATGCTGTACTGCATGGCTCTTGTAAGGGGCATTGCAAGTTGCTCCGTCCTAATTTTTGGCAGCTTTTGCTGGGAAAGCATAAGCAAATACTATGGGAGACCCACTCCCCAATAATGGGACTTATCTTTGTAATATGCTGTACTGCATGGCTCTTGTAAGGGGCATTGCAAATTGCTCTGTCCTAATTTTTGGCAGCTTTTGCTGGGAAAGCATAAGCAAATACTATGGGAGACCCACTCCCCAATAATGGGACTTGTGTTTGTAATATGCTGTACTGCATGGCTCTTGTAAGGGGCATTGCAAGTTGCTCCGTCCTAATTTTTGGCAGCTTTTGCTGGGAAAGCATAAGCAAATACTATGGGAGACCCACTCCCCATTTAATGGGACTTATGTTTGTAATATGCTGTACTGCATGGCTCTTGTAAGGGGCATTGCAAGTTGCTCCGTCCTAATTTTTGGCAGCTTTTGCTTGCAAGGCATAAGCAAATACTATGGGACACCCACTCCCCAATAATGGGACTTATGTTTGTAATATGCTGTACTGCATGTGACGCGCCCCCTGGGCCGTGTGTACACGTGTGTGGGATACCCGGTGCCGGGTCTCTGGGGTCTGTAGTCTCCGTGGCGGTGACCCGGTCCCGTGGCTCAGGCTGGTCAAACCAGTGGCAGTCTTTCTTAGGTTTTGAGGTTAATTGTCCGACTGCGCCACCCGTGGATTGCGGTCAGGGAGTACCACCGCTGCGAGGCAGACCGCTGAGGCTGGTGTTGTGTGCGCAGCATAGAATGGGATAACTCCCCTCGGGAGGAGTATAGCCTCAGGGCAGTGAGTGTGGATGATGGGGGTGATGGTGCACGAGCGCAGCAGGAACGACTCAGAGTCTTTGCAGTGCAGTTTAGGGTCTTTACTAATGATTATAAGGTAGACCCTCCCGGGAGTACTGGCTAGCATAAGAGGCCTGGTCAGTCTGTGAGCAAGCAGGAGTTCCCCTGGCCAGGTGGAGTTGTAGGCCTCCCCGTCTGTCTGCATTCTTCCTGGCTACCTTGCTGTAAGCGGGTAGAAGTAGCCCACGTCCCTGAGTGTACCGTGTAGTGCTCACCCGTATGGCTGGTGACTTGGGGCCTTCTGTTAGCCTCCGCTCCACAACCGCGGTGCTGGTCCCTTGCTTGTGACTGAGCCTCCGGGCTTCTATGGCCAGAGGACCTGAAATCCCCTGCCGGCTGGTTTCTGCTGCTGGATATATAAGTCCTCACAGCTTCGGACTCCTGTGTCCGGTTCCTATTGTCTTCTGCCAGGGCGAGCTCTGCTCAGCTTCCAGCCCCTGGTCTTTAGCTCCAAGCTCCTACAGAGCTCCTTGCTGTTACTTTCCCTTGCTCTCACTCTGACTCTGACTGTTCTCTGACTCACTCAACCCCGCCCCAGATCCAGTTTATAATGGCAGACTTCTCCACTCCCAGGACTGGGGCAGGAGGATGATGCATGTTTAAGGGATCCCGACCAGGAAACCTCCCACTTGCTCTCTGACGTAATATCTCTATTACTGTGGTGACCAGACCCCTGGGGTGCCACACATGGCTCTTGTAAAGGGCATTGCAGTTCCTCATAATTTTTGGAAAGCCTTCCATTCACTACTTAGGCCAACAGTGCATGGGAGACCCAGTTGCTATAAATCGAAAAAAAGGTTTAGTTAACGCCCTCTGACCTCCATGTCATTTCCAAGGGGCATTGGAGTGGCTCGAAATTTTTGGTAGGCATTGCACTCACTGTATGCCCTTTAACTGTGTAGCCGAACCGCTCCTTTTGTTACAGAAACATATCCTACAAGACATATCTGGTTGACTGGCCTGATATTGATGTGAATGGTCCCTGTTCCTCCTGCTCTTTCTCCTTTGCCACCACCTCATCCATCATTTATCACCTGAAGCTTTGTTTTAACGGGAGTCATAGAACTGGGATAGTAGCAGGAAAACATCCAGCAATCCTCGGAGGAGGTAGGATATGCGTCAAAACGCGGACCACCTCAGGCCTAGCCGCTACTACATACATGCGCTTGCATTCCAAGAAAACAAAGCAGATGCTAACTTCTATCATCATCATCATGCTCCTCACCTAGGCACTCTCAACTCCCCTGATGGAGAAGCCAGGGCCCACCGGAGGAGTCTGGTTCTCTGGTGGGCTCGTCCAATGCTGCCCTAAAGCAGGCCAGGCTAAGAAAAGTGTGGGGACCGAGTATGGACACCTGGCCGCCACCTGGCGGCTGGGGACCGAGCGTGGACACCCGGCTGCCGGGCGGCTGGGGACAGAGTATGGATACCTCGCTGCCGAAGCGGCCATGAGGTAGTGGCCAGCTTCGGCCTCCTCCAAACTAAAAGGCCCCATTTCAAGTGAAAGCTAGCAGTATGGTATTGCAGCCTGCGGGTGGGTGGGTGGTTGGCTGCATATTTTCGCTTCCATTGCAAGGAATTGGGGAGGTACAATTGAACACTGCCCTGGGACAAGGACTTGCACGGGGATAGTTGCAAGTCTGCATCTTCTGATGCGGCAAGGATCACTTCTTATGGGCACACTTTTAGACAGTGACCTGGGGGTCAGAGATGCTTCCAGGGGTCTTCCCCATGCTGATCCCTTGTCTTTTCAGCACTGTATGCATGTGTCACACAGCACATGGCCAGATAAGGTTGTAAAATGTTAAAATGACATTTCCCGGTGAACGCATTTGTCACGGTTGAAAGCAATACAAAAGTGCAAAAACGTATGAAAAATGCTACTTGTGAACATAGTCCAAGGTGTGGAGGAGTATTTTTGTTTTTGGTCATTTATTTTACCTTATACACAAGTTTTTACCCTGGAAAGGAAATTCCTTAACATATTTCACAGGAAAACCGTTTCAGTTTTGTTTTTGAACGTTTTATTGTGAGCCCGCAAAAGTGGCTTAATACCTCTGACCACGTTGTTGACAGCAGTGACCTGGGGTTCAGAAATGCTTCCAGGGGCGATCCCCATGCTGCCCCCATGTCTTTCAAGCACTGTCACTATTGTTTTGGGCACTTTTTAAGATAAGATAAGATATACTTTATTTATCCCGGAGGAAATTGCGGTATCACAGCAGCAGAACACAGATCTTGAACATGACACATATGATAACATAACATTTTGAATGCTTTAGACATTGCTTTTCAGACATTTGTTGAACACCCCCATAGCTGTTGGAACAAACGATCTCCTGTATTTTTCCTTTTTACACCTTAGTTGTATTAGGCGATTGCTGAATGTGCTCTTCTGTTTCGCAAACAGTTCATAAAGCGGGTGTGTGTTGTTGCCCATTATAGCTCTGCACTTCTTCTTAATCCTATCCTCTACCACCTCTTCAAAAGTCCCAAGCTGTAGGCCCACCGTCGCGCTAGCCTTCTTTATAAGTTTGCTGAGCTTGTTGGCGTCAGCAACACGCACACTGTTACCCCAGCAAATTATTGCCGCAAAGGTGGCACTAGCCACAATGGATTGGTAGAACACCTCAAGCATTTTGCCACACACATTAAAAGACCTTAACTTCCTTAGGAAGTACAATCTACTCATCCCCTTCTTGTAGACCTTCTCCATGTGGCACTTCCAGTCTAGCTTGCTATCCAGGTAAACCCCCAAATATTTGAAACTGTCCACCATCTCCACATCCTGACCGTCAATGGTAACAGGTAGGCATACCTTTTTGCACCTTCCATAGCTCATCACCAACTCCCTGGTTTTCTTAACATTTAGTTCTAGATGGTTAGCCTGGCACCATACTACAAAGTCCGCAACCACCCTTCTATATTCCTCTTCATCCTGGTCCTTCCCAATACCGCCAACTATCACAGAGTCATCCGAGTACTTCTGGAGGTGACAACGGTCTGATTTATACTGAAAGCCAGCTGTGTACAATGTAAAGAGGAATGGCGACAGCACTGTTCCCTGCGGGGCTCCGACACTGCTCAGTACACTATCTGATGTAGCCGTCCCCCACCTAACAAACTGTGGCCTATCCGACAGGTAGTCAATTATCCAATTCACAAGTCCCTCATCCACCGCCATTTTAATCAACTTTCCACGCAGTAAGAGTGGCTGTAATGTGTTGAACGCACTAGAGAAATCAAAGAACAAAGCACGCACTGTGGTTCCTTAATTGTCCAAAAAGGAATGTACTGTTTGTAGCAGAGACGCTACAGCATCGTCCACCCCAGTCCCTGCCGGTACGCAAACTGAAGAGCATCAGTATGCGCCATCACCTTCGGACACAAGTGAGCAAGTACTATTCTCTCCAAGGACTTCATCGCATGCGATGTTAAGGCCACCGGTCTATAGTCCCCTGGGGAAGCCGGGAAGGTAGTCTTGGGAATCGGCACCAGGCAGGAAGTCTTCCATAGCACTGGTACTCTCTTTGATTGTAAGCTCTGGTTAAAGAGATTCTGGAAGACAGTACACAACTCATTTGCACACACTCTGAGGACACGTGGACTGAGACCGTCAGGCCCTGCTGCTTTGCCAATGGCCAGCTTACTAAACTGGTCCCTCACGTCATTTTTGGAGACCGAGAAATTATCTATTTCACCCCCTGTTAATTTAGCTAGTTGTTCCCCGGCCTCCTCCCCCTTCCCTGCTGCTACCGCACCTTTATTGCTGAATCTATTGAAGAACTCATTCATTTCATTAGCCATTCTAAGTCCACCACCCCCCTGCTCCGACCTTGCCTTAAACCCAGTCACTAGCTTCATTCCAGCCCACACCTCTCTGGAGCTTTTTTGTGCAAATTGATTTTCTAATTTAACTCTGAATGCCTCACGGGCAATCTTAATTTTCCCCTTTAGGTCTCGCTGTATAATTTTCAATGCGTCCTTGTCCTTCCTTTTAAAAGCCAGTTTTTTCATGTTTAGTAAATGTTTCAACTCTTTTGTAATCCATGGCTTATTGTTTGCATAACACCGAATCTCTTGAACAGGTACTACAATGTCCATACAGAAGTTGATGTAATCAGTAACTCTGCCAGTAATCTCATTAACATCACAATTCTCTTTCATGGTACACAACACCTCCCAGTCTGTACAATCAAAGCAGTCTTGTAACGCCTCCTCTGCTGCTGGACACCACTTCCTTATCTTTTTAATTGTCACTGGTTGCTTGCGGACATCTGGTTGGTAAGCAGGAGACAATAGTATGAGGTTGTGGTCAGATTTCCCCAGGGGGGGTAATGCCGATGAATAAGCATTCTTAACATGCTTATTAGGCTTTCTACAGACTGCCGGGGGTGCTGCCGCAAAAATGCTCGGGTCTCTCATAGACTAACATTGGGCTCGTTGCTTGGGTCGAGCACCCGAGTATCACGGTAAGCTCAGCCCGAGCTTCGAGCACCCGAGCATTTTAGTGATCGCTCAACACTATCAGTCGTCATCTTGGTGAGGACACGGAAGTCTTGCCCGTTACCAGTCTGACACCCATGGCTGACTTTATGTTACGCTGCCTTAACTGTGACCCTCGCATTGTCAAAATGTTGGGTGACAGTCATTACTGGTTGATGACACTTTTAGACCCCCTCTAGAAGGAGAACTTTCACTCTCTTATTCCTGAGTTGGAGAGGTCTAAAAAAATGGGGCAGTACCAGAAGGCCCTTTCTGCAGAACTATTAAAAAAATTCCCAAATGAACACGGTAGCGGCAGAGGTCACAGTTCGCTGCCCAACTAAGGCATACAGGCGAGAGAGACGCAGCAGAGGCAGGGGAACACTGTCAATGTTCTAGGACAGTTTTCTGAGACCTGCCCAGCTTACAAGCCCTGAGGCGCAGGGTACTCTCACAAGGAGTGGAAAGTTTCAAAAGATGGTGAGGGAGTACCAGCGTCCTCCGTGATTCCTCTGTGCCTTTTAATTTTTGGGTATCCAAGCTGGACACTTGGAATGAACTCACTCTGTATGCCTTGGAGGTCCTGGCCTGCCCTGCCGCTAGCGTGTTATCGGAGCGTGTTTTTAGTGCCGCTGGGGGAATTATAACTGATAAGTGCACTCGCCTGTCAACTGACAATGCTGACAAGCTGACCCTTATCAAAATGAACAAGGGCTGGATTGGGCCAGACTTCTCATCACCACCAAATGACAGCAGAGTAACATAAAGTCAAATCCACTGTGTTATTTCGGGAGGTGTATTCCCATGCATCGCTTCACACCCACACATGGGTATACGCTTCCTCATTTTGGCTGTTTTTTGCTCTTCTCCTTATCCTCAGCCTCCACGATCACTATACCACCAGGGTGACCGTGGTCCATGTTGCCAGCATTGCAAGTTCCTCTGTCCTAATTTTTGGCAGCTTTTGCTTGGAAGGCATAGGCAAAGACTATGGGAGACCCACTCCCCAATAATGGGAATAATGTTTTTAATATGCTGTACTGCATGGCTCTTGTAAGGGACATTGCATGTTCCCCATTCCTAATTTTTGGCAGCTTTTGCTTGGAAGGCATAGGCAAAGACTATGGGAGACCGACTCCCCAATAATGGGAATAATGTTTTTAATATGTTTTTAATATGCTGCACTGCATGGCTCTTGTAAGGTGCATTAAAATCGTCTTGTTAAGCTACTGTGACCTCCACGTCTCTTCCAAGGGTCGTTAATATTGTCTTTTTATTCCACTGCTACCTCCACCACTCTTCCAAGGGGCATTAAAAGCATCTTGTTAAGCTACTGTGACCTCCACGTCTCTTCCACAGGGCGTTGATATTGTCTTTTTATTCCGCTGTAACCTCCACCACTCTTCCAAGGGGCATTGATATTGTCTTTTTATTCCACTGCGACCTCCACCACTCTTCCAAGGGGCATTAAAACCGTCTTGTTAAGCTACTGCGACCTCCACATCTCTTCCAAGGGGCATTAAAACTGTCTTGTTAAACCACTCTGAACTGCACGTCTCTTCTAAGGGGCATTAAAACCGTCTTGTTAAACCACTCTGAACTCCACAGCTCTTCCAAGGGGCATTGACATGTTGTTTTTAATTACCTCTAACCTCCACGACTCTTGCAACGGGCATTGCATTTCCTCCTAGAAGGTTTTTAATACGCTGTAATCCACGTCTGTTTCAAGGGGCATTGCAGTGCCTAATAATTTTTGGAAAGCCTTCCATTCCCTGCTTAGGCCAACAGTGTACAGGAGACCCAGTTGCTATAAATGGAAAAAACGGTTTAGTTAAGGCTCTTTGACCTCCATGTCACTTCCAAGGGGCATTGGAGTGCCTCGAAATTTTTGGTAGGCATTGCATTCACTGTTTGCCTTATAACTGTGTAGCTGAACCGCTCCTTTTGGTACAGAAACATCCTACAAGACATGTGTGGTTGGCTGGCCTGATATTGATGTGAATGGTCCCTGTTCCTCCTTCTCTTTCTCCTTTGCCACCACCTCATCCATCATTCATCACCTGAAGCTTTGTTTTAACGGGAGTCATAGAACTGGGATAGTAGCAGGAAAACATCCAGCAATCCTCGAAGGAGGTAGAATATGCGCCAAGACGCTGACCACCTCAGGCCTCGCTGCTACTACATACATGCGCTTGCATTCCAAGGAACAGAAAGCTAAGGAGGTGGATGGCCTCATGATCATGAATAATTTACTCGTTGTGTAGGAGGCCGACCACTGCTGCTGTCTACCTTCTGAACTTTGTGTTGAAGCCTGATTGACCCAGGACCCGCAATCCTCTATGTCTGGAGGACGTGTTGCATCCCAGTGTCCAACTGTGTCCCGGCTTCCACAATATTAACCCAGTGTGAAGGCGTCAGTGAGATGGACCATTCCTGGCCACATTCACTTGTCCACGTGTTTGTGGTTAGGCTGTCCTTCCCACTAAATGCACTGGGGAGGGCACAGGTAATCTTTTGGTATGCGCGCTTGTGTATAAGGCGCACCGGGACAAATAGGGGCGGCTGGGGACCGTTTATGGACACCTGACCACCCCCATGCGGCTGGGGACTGTGTGTGGGCACCCGGCCGCGGTGCGGCTGGGGACTGAGTATGGACACCCGGCCGCCCCCTGGCGGCTGGGGACCAAGCGGGGACACCCGGCCGCTGGGCGGCTGGGGACTGAGTATGAATACCAGGCTACCGACGCAGCCATGACGAGGTGGCCAGATTCCACCTCCACATGCCTAAAAGGCCCAATTTCAAGTGCAAGCAAGCTATCAGTATGGTATTGCAGCCTTGGGGTGGGTGGGTGGCAGGCTGCATACTTGTGCTTGTATTGCAAGTTATGGGGGAGGTACAATTGAACACTGACCTGGGACAAGGATTTGCACGGGGATAGTTGCAAGTCTGCATCTTCTGATGCGGCAAGGATCACTTCTGATGGGCACACTTTTAGGCAGTGACCTGGGTGTCAGAGATGCTTCCAGGGGTCTTCCCCATGCTGTTCCCATGTCTTTTTAGCACTGTATGCATGTGTCACACAGCACATGGCCAGATAAGGTTGTAAAATGTTGAAATGACATTTCCCGGTGAATGCATTTGTCACGGTTGAAAGCAATACAAACATGCAAAAACGCATAAAAAATGCTACTTGTGAACATAGCCCAAGGTGTGGAGGAGTATTTTTGTTTTTGGTTATTTATTTTACCTTATACACAAGTCTTTACCCTGGAAAGGATGTTCCTTATCCCCTTTCCGACCTGGTCAGTAATAGTACGCACCAGGTCGGGAAGGCCGGTTCAGCGGGGGCTCCGGCGGTGAGCCCGCACTGAAGCGAGCACGTGTCAGCTGATTATTGGAATCGCAATCCACCCGTGGCTGTTAACATGCTAAATCTCTGACAGTGGCATTTAACTCGCGCTTCCGGGAGTCCTAAGCCCCGCCCATCAGTGACCCCGTCACGTGATCGCGGGTCACCAATGGGTGGGCATGACAACTCAGGGTCTGCAGCAGACGCCTGTGGTTGTCATGTCTCAATTGCTATGAGCACCACCTAGTGGTCAGCGCTCATAGCAAGTGAGCATTTCTCCTGCATACAAGCGATCTGCTCATCGCTTGTATGCAGTAGAAGCAATCACACAACTGCTGCTTCTAGTCTCCTCTGGAGACTATAGAAGCAAGCAGAAAGTGTAAAAAAAAAGTTTTTAAAAAAATAAAAAATATATAAAAGTCACCCCCCTTTCGCCCCATTCAAAATAAAATATATATATTTTAAAAAAAAAACACATACACATATTTGGTTTCGCCGCGTTCAGAATCGCCCGATCTATCAATATAAAAGAAGAATTAATACAATCAGTAAACGGCGTAACGAGAAAAAAATTTTAAACGCCAGAATTAATTTTTTTTGGTCGCTAAAACTTTGCAATAAAATGCAATAACGGGCGATCAAAACATCGGATCTACCCCAAAATGGTATCAATAAAAACATCAGCCCGGCACACAAAAAATAAGCCCTCACCTGGCCCCAGATCCCGAAAAATGGAGAAGCTAAGGGTCTCGGAAAATGGCGTCATTTTTTTTGTTTTTTTTAGCAAGCTTTGGATTTTTTTTCACCACTTAAATAAAAAAGAACCTATACATGTTTGGTGTCTATGAACTCGTAAAGACCTGGAAAATAATGATGGCAGGTCAGTTTTAGCAATCTGTGAACGTGGTAAAAAAAGGACCCAAAAAACAACTGTGGAATTGCATTTTTTTTTGCAGTTTCACTGCACTTGGAATTTTTTTCCCATTTTCCAGCACACGATATGGTAAAACCAGTGATGGTGTTTAAAAGTACAACTCGTCCCGCAAAAAATAAGCCCTCACATGGCCATATTGAACGAAAATTAAAAACGTTCTGGCTCTGGGAAGAAGGGGAGCAAAAAAGGAAAACACAAAAACAGAAAGACCCATGGTCGTTAAGGGGTTAACATATTTCACAGGAAAGCACTTTCAATTTCGTTTTTGAACGTTTTATTGTGAGCCTGCAAAAGTGGCTTAATACCTCTGACCACGTTGTTGACAGCAGTGACCTGGGGGTCAGAAATGCTTCCAGGGGCGATCCCCATGCTGTCCCCATGTCATTTGAGCACTGTCACTATCGTTTTGGGCACTTTTTAGGCTTTCTACAGACTGCCGGGGGAGCCGCCGCAAAAATGTTCGGGTCTCCCATAGACTAACATTGGGCTCGTTGCTCTGGTCGAGCACCCGAGTATCACAGTGAGCTCGGCCCGAGCTTCGAGCACCCGAGCATTTTAGTGCTCGCTCAACACTAGTGTCTATAAATGGAAAAGTGAACAGCTCTTCTGAGTGTCCAAGTGTGGGATCAGTTGTCTCCGGGCACTCGGCATGGTGTGAGGAAGGAGGATCAAGGTGAGGAATATGAAGTCCAGACTCAACAGCTACTGAGACTTGACCGTGTCGAAGACAGGGTTGTGGTCGTGGCAAAGTGACTGGAAGAATTATCTGCTATCCAACTAACAACCTTTTGACACTGCTCTGTGTTCAATAGTGGTGTTCTGCGGTCCCCTAGTAATTGGGACAGGAAGGTTGAGCGACAAGATGTGGGTGTTTGTTGTGGCACAATTTCAGCTTGCACATGGCCACGGCCTCGGCTTCTGCATGCACCATCACCATGACGTCCACTTCCCCGTTCCTTGCCACGCACATTGCCCATTTTAAATGGAGGACAATATTTTCCACGTTCACTACAAATGGCTGGATTTGAAGTGCAGTTATATGTGATACGTCTGACGGAGAACCACAGTTTTAAATAGCGGGCCTGTAGGTTACTATTCTTCACAGCAACCTCATGTGAGTAGCTTCACCGACACACTGCAACAAAATGTAAATGGAGGCCACAAATTGCTGAATTTGTAACGCAGAAAAATAGCCTCGGCCCCTGATATCTGGGGTTATGTCTACAAATATCTGTCACAGCAGCAGCAGACAGAACATGCAATGGACCCTCTTGTGCTGTATCATGGACAGCAGTCTGTCACATACCCTGCCTGCCTTGCTTTTTAAGCAAATAATCAGGATTAAGATACAAAAAAAATAGCCCTGGCCCCTGATATCTGGGGCTATGTCTACAAATATCTGTCACAGTAGCAGCAGGCAGAACATGCATTAAACCCTCTTGTGCTGTATGGACTGACACATACCCTGCCTCCCTGCCTAACTCCTGCTATTACCACTGAATATATGCAGCTGGATTAGTACTCAGAAGGACTGTTAGTTCAGTTGGATATATCAATATGCTGTGGAATGCTTTTACTAACTATAAACAAGCAAATCTCTCCCTGACTCAGCAGCAGCTCTCCCTACTCTGCCTGTTTCCGGGGTAGACTGTGATGAGCATAGTGTCACCAGGTCTTAAATAGACCTGATGACGCTGTGCGGCCAGCCAATCACTGTAATGCCCACAACCAACATGCCTACGGCATTACAGTGCGTGGCAAGCAATCCCTGCATGTTCATTGGCTCTCTAAATAGCGCCAAACATGCAGGGCGCCTGAGCAACCTGGAAATACTCGCCAAGCTTGTCGAGCACCGTGATGCTTGGGCGAGCACGTTCGCTCATCACTAATTATCACCCAATCCGCGCAGAAAAGATGAGATGAGGCTGAGATGGATAGAATCACCCTCTTTAATTGTGAGCAGCGAGCGTTTCCGTAGACACAAAAGCGGGATGGTTACGCTGATTATGGCGTCAACTCTGCTCACCATCTTGTTAATTCCTCAAAGTTTTGTAGAACCTCACAGATGTCAGACATCCATCCAAGTTTTTGGGAAGGGTCGAAGTGACCTGGACATACATACATTAGAATCAGACCATGCAGCGGCCCATGGAGAGAAGAGCCCCATCTCTTTTGCTACAGGGAAACAAAACATTCTTTCGTCCTTGTTGCTAAAACCCAGAATCATAATGAGATCCTTTTTTGATCTTTATTATTGGGCACCCATTCTTTTATGAGATCAGCAGTCACCATCTTTAACAATCCCAGATCAGGTCCTAGACTGCTGGAATGTGATATGTCTATTGTTAATTCATGTCAGAGACTTGGAAACTTTACTACTTTTAATTATTCATTAATATTCATTGAAAATATATTTATCCATGCATTATATTATTCATGAAATCCTAGTCTTTGCATACAACATAACATGTATTTCCTGATTGCCCCCAAAATTAATGTTCTTCTAATGTATCAGATGGTAAATTCTCTTTTAGTAGAACCGTAACTAAACAGATTTGGTGCAATCAATCAATCGTGTTTTACAGCCATTTTAATTTCATACTGAAGCATGATTTATTTTGCTGGTGAGTATTAAATGAAAACATACATGATTGATCAGAAATGATTGATAGTGTGTAGACTGTATGCTACAACTCAGCAAACAGTAAGGGCATTTCTACTTAATAAAACAACATGTTCAATCCAAAATTAGGGTGGAATTGATATATAAAATGTTGCAAGTATTATTTATTTGTAGAAAATACAATCTATAAACTGGTATCCATTTTTCCAGTAAAATGACAGTTAAACAAAAGCTTCATACATTTACAATGCTCACCCAGGCTATACCGCAGGCAAAATGAAAACTTGAAAAACACATAATTTAAAATGGATGCATCACAGAAGCAAGGCCACATGTGTTCACTTAAAACATAATACTAGTGCGTGTTGTGTATTTGTTTTCCTGAAAGTGAATGGGATCGGAAAAGGCTATATCTAGTGATAAGCAAGTACCGTAATATTCGTAATCGCTATACTCATAACGAGTACTTTGTAATAATCGCATATTCGTCCCGAATAGCGAGTACAATGTAAGTCAATGGGAAATGCGAGTAATTTTCTGCTGGACCCTACAAAGGGGTCTGGGGGCCTGAGGAAAAGGCTGAAATGGATGGGAAAGTGATGAAACAGAATGGGAAGAGCCTGGAGAATATGCCTGCATGCATTTCTGACTCATATATGGTTTCTGGGAATAAGTTTGTCGCAGTATTACGCCACTTTTACAGACACAAGAACAATTACCAAACCTAACCTAAATTGCATTTAACAGGCCAAAAAGGTTAAGAATCAGCTTTTCCTGCACAATCACTTGTATATAAGGTTAAATAAACCAGAGAAACCAAAAAAAAAATCCCTTTTAGACTTTGTTCACCCATACTGTTGTGGCTTTTTTTCGCCTTTTACAATTGAGAGGGCCCTGACTTATACATTTTGTAGGTCCCTCTGTCATACATCATTTTTAGTTCGCTATTCCCCAGCACTTTACAAGCACCGCTAGAATGCACCAGTAGGTATATTGATCTTTGACCTGAGAGGCCTCAGGTGGCTCTGTAACATGCGTTTTGGAGGGACAGCTGTTACTTAGACATTTGGGCGGTCCCTCCATCATTGACACTCAGATAGTGGAATACATATTCAATAGCAGTTTACAATGTGCCCATTTTAGCGTTGGGCTTGACCCTCCTCCTCTTCCACCACCATGTGATACTGCGGCCCTAAATTCAAATGTTCATAGGCCCTGCAGTAGGCAGGAAAGCTGAGTTTTGTGAGAGTCCTCGTGTGGCCCTGTAACATACATTTTGAAGTTCCCTCCTCTAGAGAATTTGGAGGTCCCTCTTGTGTACAATACATTTGAGAGTGCCCTCACTTATTCATATTGTAGGGCCCTCACTCTATTATTTAACTCATTTAAGGGCAGAGACTACAGAGAAAAAGGCCAAGAGACATGGAGAACTAGAAGGTAGCAGTGAGTGCGGCCTGCGATCCTCAGGTATGGCTGTACTCTGTGAACCAGAAAAATAAAGCTGCACTAGTCAACTGGATGACGAGCTCAAATATATCACTTGTGCAAGTCAAAGGACAAAGGTTATATGGTGCCCCCCCCCCAGGATGAGTTGGAGAAGCTTCTCCAAATGGCTCAGAGATTTTGATTGTCAATATTCTCCAGATTATATAGGAAGAGAAGACTTCTTGATACTGTACTACTTGGTCCAGTGCAGAATGTGCATCGTATTTCCAAATATTACTTCTGGGGCTGTGTCATAGGTGCATGGAGATTCCATGACAAGGGCCTCCCTTGTCAAACATTATCTACGATGGAGTACTGTAGTAGTTGTGCCCCTCAATTCAACTTTTCAGAAGGCCATCAGTCGGTCATCAGCATTCAGTGTAAATTTCTATTGAATATGTATCCCCTATCTCAGTCACAATGTGGCACAAGCCTGGCATGTTTTTTGCCAAATAGGGTGACTGAGATAGGGGATACATATTCAATAGACATGTGCTATCTCAGTCACAATGTGGCACAACCTGTGCAAGGGCCTCCAATGACAAATATTAGTTTGGTAGGACCACTGTACATTCCAGATTTGTCCACTGCACAATGTGCATAGGGTTTGTAAAAATGAGGCCTATGGGCTGAGTCATGGTTGATGTAGGTAGCCAACATCCCAAGGGCCTCCAATCACAAATAGTAGTTAGGCTGGAGTAGGAATACTGTCCTAGTTTGTCCACTGCACAATGTGCATAGGGTTTGTAAAAATGAGCCCTATGGGCTGAGTCATGGTTGACGTAGGTAGCCACAATCCCAAGGGCCTTCAATCACAAATAGTAGTTAGGCTGGAGTAGGAATACTGTCATAGTTTGTCCACTGCACAATGTGCATAGGGTTTGTAAAAATTAGCCCTATGGGCTGAGTCATGGTTGACGCAGGGGGACACCATCCGAAGGGCCTCCAATCACAAATAGTAGTTAGGCTGGAGTAGAAATACTGTCCTAGTTTGTCCACTGCACAGTGTGCATAGGGTTTGTAGAAATGAGCCCTATGGGGTGAGTCATGGTTGACACAGGAAGCCACCATCCCAAGGGCCTGCAATCACAAATAGTAGTAAGGCTGGAGTAGGAATACTGTCGTAGTTTGTCCACTGCACAATATGCATAGGGTTTGTAAAAATTAGCCCTATGGGATGAGTCATGGTTGACGAAGGAAGGAAACAGGTTTTTATGGGAAGGGGGTGAGGTTAACAGCAGTAGCATGAATCTGCATTTTTGGTGAATTTAGGTTGGCTTGCTGTCATCTCGAGGGATTACAAACTGTGGAGATATCCAGTCCTTGTTAATCAAAGTAAACCTGTCTGCATTTTCCGTGGAGAGGTGTGTGCGCCTATCAGTGATGATTTTCCCAGCAGAACTGAAAACACGCTCAGATACCACACTAGCAGCCGGGCAGGCCAGCGCCTCCAAGGCATATAAGGAGGGGTCGGGCCAAGTGTTCAACTTAGACACCGAATAATTAAAGGAAACTGAAGCGTTAGAAAGGACGCACGTATGGTCACTTAAGTACCCCTTGACCATGTTCTGCAACTTATCCCTCCTTGGCATTGTTACAGGCACCGATAGCCCTTGCTCTTGTAACATTCCTGGCGGTGTGCTTGAATATTGCACCACCTCCCACTATGCAAGACCGCAATCTTACCTGTCAGTCCAGCCTGCAAACCTTGCTCCAGTTCATGCTGTGTGCATGTCTCTTGACTGACTGTTTAGGGCGGCGGCCCGGTTACTTCCTGATTCTTATAGCTGCTGTGGGTGCACCCCTAATGCGTCTCCAGCCTATTGCTGTGAGTCACTGGATATTTAAACCCCCTCCACCCAGAAGGAGGGGCATGAGCAACACTATCTATCAGTATGCTCCTCGCCTCTGAGTTGCCAGGTCTTGTACTGTATCTTGTCTGTTTCTGCCACCCTGGGGGCTGCATACCCTGGCCTGTTATCTCTGACTTCTTGTCTGTTTCTGCCACCCTGGGGGCTGTATACCCAGGCCTGTTACCTGTGACTTCTAGTCTGTTTCCGCCTCTGGGGGCCGTATACCCAGACTCTTTCCTGTATCTTGTTTCAGTAAGTACCTTGTGTGTATCTGGTTCTGCTTGTCCCTTTTCCCTTCCTCCGTATCTACCTCCTGTGTTCTAGCCATCTTCCTGTATCTTCCAGTCTGTTCCATGTGAACAGAGCCCTGTCATCTCTGCCTGCACCTTCAGCCCTGTTCTGCTCTGCCTTGTTCACCGCACCTGCGGTTTCGCTCTGCTCTGCCTTGTCCACCGCTCCGGCGGTTCCTCTCTGCTCTGCCATGTCCACCGCTCTGCTCTGCCTTGTTCACCACACCTGCGGTTTCGCTCTGCTCTGTCTTGCCCACCGCACCGGCGGTTTCGCTCTGCTCTGCCTTGTTCACTGCACCTGCGGTTTCGCTCTCCTCTGCCTTGTTCACTGCACCTGCGGTTTCGCTCTGCCTTGCCCACCGCACCTGCGGTTTCGCTCTGCTCTGCTTGCTCACTGCACCGGCGGTTTCGCTCTGCTCTGCCTTGTTTACTGCACCTGCGGTTTCGCTCTGCTCTACCTTGTCCACCGCACCTGCGGTTTTGCTCTGCTCTGCTTGTTCACCGCACCGGCGGTTTCGCTCTGCCCTGCCTTGTCCACCGCACCAGCGGTTCCGCTCTGCTCTGCCTTGTCCTCCGCTCTGGCGGTTTCGCTTTACTCTGCTTATCTACCACATCTGCGGCTCTGTTCCTGTCTCCCAGTCTGTACTGGACCCTATCCAGCCTGCGCTCCAACCTGCTAGTACCTCCCTGTCTGCACTCCAGCCGTGCTTGCCATTACCCACCTGTCTGCATACCAGCCGTGCTTGCCAGTACCCACCTGTCTGCATATCAGCCGTGCTTGCCAGTACCCACCTATCTGCATACCAGCCGTGCTTACCAGTACCCACCTGTCTGCATACCAGCCGTGCCTGACAATACCCACCTGTCTGTATGCCAGCCTAACCTGCCTGTTCCTGCATTCCCCGGTGTGGGTCAACAGCTCTGACCGGGGTCAGACCGGGAGTAGCACCTGGTCCCTCTGCTCGGTTCCTCCTTGGTTCACGGAGTCGACTGAGCCGCCGTGCAACCTTGGTTGGATCGGGTTGATACTTAGTTACGCCCCTCCAGGCACTCCTCAGTTCATGGTACAGTGGGATCACTAATCACGCTCACGCCAGTCAGTCCAGGCGCGAGCGTAACAGCTCTTATGCTGGTTTATTGAAAATTGCCCAATTTGTGCACATTTTCCCCCCACCTCTGTTGGAGCTGGTGTTCGTGTCTCACCCCATTATCCCTTGGTGTTGAAAAAAAACAGTACCTCTGCCACCAGCATTTTCTGATGGTGATGTTTTCAGCAACTGATCTACAACCGCCCTCTTGAACGATTCCATTGTAAAACTTTTTGTTGACTCCAAAAGGAGAGAAGGAAATTTCTCCTTGTACCGTGGATTGAGAAAGGTGGCCAACCAGTATAGGTTGTTGGATAAAATGTGTATCACGTGAGGGTCTTGCCACAGACACTTACACATGAACTGTGCCGTCTGGGCCAAGCTGCAAAAAGGCAAAAGTTCTGTGTCCCCAACAGTAGAAAAAGTACCCATCCTCTCCTCACGCTGACTCGCCTTCTCCTCCTCCTCCACCTCCTCATCATCTCCAGCCCATCCAGCCAGGACAGACATGAAGCTTTGGTTGGGTGTCCCCTCTGTAGCATTACGAGTCCCCTCGGTAGCACAGAAAAACAAGTCCTCTCCCTCCTCATCCTCCTCATCTTCCTCCTCATCACCCATTGTTGCCTCAGAATATTGGCTGGGCTGGGTAGTAACACCTATTGGGAAATCTGGCTTCATACCAACATACTGGGCACTCAAAGCTTCCTCTTTGAGATTATGCAGTGATTGTTTCAAAAGACACAGCAGCGGGATGGTTACGCTGATAATAGCCTGATCACCGCTCACACGGTTGGTGCAGTACTCAAAGTTCTCAAGAACCTCACAAATGTCAGCGATCCACACCCACTCGACAGTTGTCATGTGTGGTGGCTGACTCTCAGTCTCACGGGCATGCTGAAGCTAATATTCAGCTACTGCCCTCTGCCGTTCAATAATCCTTGTCAACATATGATAGGTGAAGTTCCACCGCGTGGGCAGGTCGCAAATGGTTCAGTGACTTGGCAAATTCAAACGTTTTTGCAGCGCTGTAAGAGCAGCAAAAGTGATAGAGGAATGGCGGAAATGGGCGCTAACCTTCTCAAGTAGGTACGACAAATCAAGGTAAGTTTTCAGAAATTTCTGAACTAGGTTCAACACGTGAGTGATGCATGGCACGTGTACAAGCTTGCCGACCTTTAAAGCCGCCACCAGGTTCCGCCCATTATCGCAGACGACCAGACCAGGTTGGAGGTGCAGCGGGGAGAGCCACTGATTGGTCTGTTGTTTTAAAGCTTGCCACAGCTTTTCTGCAGTGTGTGCTTTCTGACCTAAACAGATCAACTTCAGCAGAGCGTTGTTGCCGTTTTGCCGATGCGCTGTTGCACAGGTCCCAGCTTGGCAGTGATGGGGAGGGTATTTCAGCAGAGGATGAGGAGCAGGAGGGGGAAGAAAGGAAGTGGAATATGAAGAGGCGGAAACCCTGACAGAAATTGGGCCCGTTATTCTTGGTGTGGGCAGGATGTATGATGTTCCCGTCTGCGCTTTTGTCCCACCCTCCACTAGGTTCACCCAGTGTGCCGTGACAGAAATGTATCGTCCCTGTCCACAACAACTTGTCCAGGTGTCTGTTGTTAGGTGGACCTTCCCAGTTACGGCGTTGGTGAGAGCACGGTTCAGATTGTTCAACACGTGCTTGTGTAACGCAGGACGGCACACCGGGCAAAATAGTGGCGGCTGGGAACACTGTAAAGTGGGGCAGCCACAGCCAAGAGATCACAAAAAGACTGTTCACACAAGCCTAAATGGCAACATCTCCACAGATAGCAATTTGGCAATCTGCAAGTTTAGTATTGGTGCCTGTGGGTGCGTGGCTGGGCATTTACGCTTTCCTTCCAAGCTCTCAGGCACGGACAATTGGACACTTTGCTGGGACAAGGAAGTGGATGTGGTTGATGTTTGTTGTGTGTGGGCAACCGCAGCTTGCGGGCAGAAGGTATGAGCGCCTGTCTCCTGAACAGCAGATTCTGAAGGACATAGCCCAGGCGACATGGCATTGGGCAGATTTGGTACCCTGGTGTTCCGCCCACATACTGGGGTGCTTGGCTGCCATGTGGTTTTGCATACTGGTGGTGCTTAGGTTTCCTTTGCCCTGGCCTCTGCTCAACTTGGTATGGCAGATGCTACAGACTACAATGTTTTTCTCTGAAGGACTTTCAGAAAAAAATTCCACACAGCAGCTGAACTCCGCTTGCCCTGACTTGGCGCACAGTGGGGGTGCCCTTGGGAACAGTTGACCCAGTTCTCACTCTGCACAAACCACGACCCCTTGGTGACTGTGTTGGTGCTACATATCGATCTTCCTCTGTGTTGCTGTCATGGCTTTGCATGCCAATGGTCCAGGTCGGATCAGTGGACTCATCATTAGTGTTGGGACACCCCCGTAGTGTTCGAGTTCGGTTCGGTTCGTCGAACACCCGTGTGTTCGCCGAACTGTTCGTCGAACTGTTCGTCGAACACCTTCGAACACCGTTAAAACCAATGGCAGGCAAACAAAAACACATAGAAACACATAGAAAACACCTTCAAAGGTGTCCAAAAGCTGACAAACTGCTCAGAAGACATAACTAACACATGGAAAAGTGACAAGTACATATAGTCATGCGAAAATAAAAGAGGTGGAGGAGTAAAAGGAGGGGGAGACACAGATATAGGCATGTCATGCCCTTCTAAAATCCAAAAAGTGAGAAGCCGACACGGCCAGTCCGCTCCTGCCCGTGCCACCTCCGTGTCGCCGGGTTTGTGCCAGAGCCGCGGTGAACCCTGATGGCCAGCCCCCCTCTCCCAATACTGGTGCCTGTCCGCTGGTGGGTCGAGCGAGCCTCCCTGTGGTGGAGGCAGCTCTAAGCTTTTTAATTTAAATTGTCTCTCTAATTTGAATGAATACACTTTAAATCCATTTACAAGGATCTATTGGAGGGCAAGTCTCATGCCAGCAGCCGCGTAATTCCAGCTCCAGTAGCGTCCACTAAAGCTGCTGCAGTTAAAAAGCTTTTATAAGGATCGAGCTCGGCTGTCCACCGCAAGGCATCCTACTGCCAGTCCCAGCCCCTATGCCTTGGGGTGCCTCCTGATGCTCTTCACTGAGTATCCCGTGGTCCCGAAGCATTTCCTTTGAAAAAATGAAGTGTCCAAACTACAGGTGGTGTAGCTTGCTTAACAGCCGGGATAATCCGCTGACTAGCAGACCCTGCTACTAGGCACAAAGTATTTCCTGGGCTAGATGCAGTTAAAAATTTGTAATTAGATACTCTCGTTGGATGCTGAGAAAGCATTCCATAGAGTCTCCTGGCACGCCATATATGATTCTCTTAAAAAGCTTGGGGTAGGGGTCTAGGGGACCCTTTTATAGCCAAAATCACGGCCCTGTATCGCAATACGTCACCTAGGCTGAAGATAAATGGAACTGTAGCACCCTGAGGGCTCGGTTGCTACAGAGGTATTGCACCTCACCCAGAGGTGTGATATCTCACTCTCAGGTAAGGATTAGAGATGAGCGGTGTTCGACTAGAACTGTTCGCCAATCTCAAATTCGAGCTGTTTTGGGCGGTGTTCGAGTTGTTCGACGAACCCGAACGATTTGCAAAAAATTCGGCTGTTCGAGGTTATGTTCGATAACTGTTCGTGCACCAAAAGCGTGTCCTGCATGTCTGGCGCTATTTAGAGCACCAATCATGCAGGGATTGTCTGCCACTCACTGTAATGCCACAGCCATGGTGGTTGTGGCATTACGGTGATTGCCCAAATCGATGGGAACAGTGCCAACAGTGAAACATGAAAAGCCGGCAATTCAGCAGCGGCATACACCTGTACCCGACAATTTAGAACCGAAAGAATAGAGCTTCACACATAGATTAGATAGATATAAACATGTCAGTCACATATATAAGAAGCACAGTGACAGTGTTGCTTACTGTACTTGTCATTTAGCGTAAAGGATTTATCAAAAAAAATAATAGTGTTTTCATACACCGTCTCTTTAAAAAAGCCGGCCGGCAATTCAGCAGCGGTACCCGACAATTTATAACAGACAGAATAGAGCTTCACACATAGATTAGATAGATAGAAACATGTCAGTCACATATATATGAAGTACAGTGATAGTGTTGGTTACTGTACTTGTCATTTAGTATTAAAATAAAGGATTTATTATTAAAAAAATTGGCGTGGGGTTCCCCTTAATTTTAGGCTCTAGCGGAGGTTAAGCAGACGGCTGGGGCAGATGTTTGAAGCCTGGGAAGGGGGTAATACCCACGGAGCTTCCCAGGCTACTAATTTCAGCCCCCAGCTGAATACATAGCCTTTACTAGCTATTAAAATGGGGGACCCCCCCAAAAAAATGACGTGGGGTCCCCCCTAATTTAATAGCTAGCAAAGGCTAGGCAGACAGCTGGGGGCTGATATTAATAGCCCAGGAAGGGAGCCATGAATATTGGCCCCCTCCCAGGCTAGAAACACCAGCCGTCAGCCGCCCCAGAAATGGCGCATTCATAGGATGCGCCAATTCTGGCACTTAGCCTCGCTCTTCCACGCTGCCCTGGTGCGGTGGCAGGGGGTAATAGGGTTGGGGTTGATGTCAGCTTATAATGCCAGCTGACATCAAGCCCAGGTTAGTAATGGAGAGGCGTCTATAAGACACCCCCATTACTAACCCCATAGTCAAAGTTAAAAAAAACACAAACACCCAGAATAAAGTCCTTTAATTGAAATAAAGACACAATCCTTTATTGTTCTAAATTAAACCATACTTACCGTCACGCCCATTCCAGCTGAAGCCAACGATCTCCTGCAATAAAAGAAAAATAATAAAGCAACCTCATCCTTACCTTTCCATGGTTCCCACGACAGCTTCAGCTCTGCTACATCGAGATGACAGGCTGGACCGCAGCAGAACGCTGCCATCCAGCCTCTCATCCCGCAGACACTGAGAAGCGCAGGCTTGCTTGCGCTGCTCAGCGTCTCTCTGTGACGACATCCAGATGAGCCGAGTTCATGTCCAATGAACTCGGCTCACCTCATGCACGTCACTGACAGCGTGGGAAAATTCTCACGCTGAAGCGGTGAGTGCAGGAGAATTCTCCCATGCTGTCAGTGACGTGCATAAGGTGAGCTCATGTCCAATGAACTCAGCTCACCTCCTGCACGTCACTGACAGCGTGGGAGAATTCTCCTGCACTCAGCGCTTCAGCGTGAGAATTCTCCCACGCTGAAGCGCTGAGTGCAGGAGAATTTTCCCACGCTGTCAGTGACGTGCATAAGGTGAGCTCATGTCCAATGAACTCAGCTCACCTCCTGCACGTCACTGACAGCGTGGGAGAATTCTCCTGCACTCAGCGCTTCAGTGTGAGAATTCTCCCACGCTGAAGCGCTGAGTGCAGGAGAATTTTCCCACGCTGTCAGTGACGTGCATGAGGTGAGCCGAGTTCATTGGACATTAACTCGGCTCATCTGGATGCCCTCACAGAGAGACACTGTGGAGCGCAAGCAAGCCTGCGCTTCTCAGTGTCTGTGGGATGACAGGCTGGATGGCAGCGTTCTGCTGCGGTCCAGCCTGTCATCTCGATGTAGCAGAGCTGAAGCTGTCATGGGAACCATGGAAAGGTAAGGATGATGTTGCTTTATTATTTTTCTTTTATTTCAGGAGATCGTTGGCTTCAGCTGGAATGGGCGTGATGGTAAGTATGGTTTAATTTAGAACAATAAAGAATTGTGTGTTTATTTCAATTAAAGGACTTTTTTCTGGGTGTTGTGTTTTTTTTAAATACTTTACTAGAAATTCATGGTGGTCATGTCTAATATTGGCGTGACCCCATGAATTTCGGGCTTAGGGCCAGCTGATAATGCCAAGCTGGCCCTAACCCCTTTATTACCCAGTGAGCCACCGCATCAGGGCCCTGGATGAGTTGGGTACAGCGCCAGAAGATGGCGCTTCTATGAACGCGCCATTTTCCGGGGTGGCTGCGGACTGCAATTTGCAGCGGGGGTGGCCCAGAAAGCTTGGGCCTCCCTGCGCTGCGGATTCCAGCCCCCAGCTGCCTAGTTGTACCTGGCTGGACACAAAAACAGGGCGAAGCCCCACGTCAATTTTCTTTAAATAATTTCATGAAATAATTAAGAAAAAAAGGGCTTCCCTATATTGTTGTGTCCGGCCAGGTACAAATAGGCAGCTGGTGGTTGGGGGCAGCCCGTTCCTGCCTGCTGTACCTGGCTGGACACAAATATAGTGCGAAGCCCCACGTCAATTTTTTTTAAATTATTTCATGAATTTCCTGAAATAATTTAAAAAAATTGAAGTGGGGCTTCGCACTATATTTGTGTCCAGCCAGGTACAGCAGGCAGGAACGGGCTGCCCCCATCCACCAGCTGCCTATTTGTACCTGGCCGGACACAACAATATAGGGAAGCCCTTTTTTTCTTAATTATTTCATGAATTTCATGAAATAATTAAAAAAAATTGAAGTGGGGCTTCGCACTATATTTGTGTCCAGACAGGTACAGCAGGCAGGAACGGGCTGCCCCCAACCACCAGCTGCCTATTTGTACCTGGCCGGACACAACAATATAGGGAAGGCCTTTTTTTCTTAATTATTTCATGAATTTCATGAAATAATTTAAAAAAAAGTACGTGGGGCTTCGCCCTATTTTTGTGTCCAGCCAGGTACAACTAGGCAGCTGGGGGCTGGAATCTGCAGCGCAGGGAGGCCCAAGCTTTCTGGGCCCCCCCCCGCTACAAATTGCAGTCCGCAGCCACCCCGGAAAATGGCGCGTTCATAGAAGCGCCATCTTCTGGCGCTGTACCCAACTCATCCAGGGCCCTGGTACGGTGGCTCACTGGGTAATAAAGGGGTTAGGGCCAGCTTGGTATTATCAGCTGGCCCCAAGCCCAAAATTCATGGGGTCACGCCAGTATTAGACATGACCGCCATGAATTTCTAGTAAAGTATTTAAAAAATACACAACACCCAGAATAAAGTCCTTTAATTGAAATAAAGACACAATTCTTTATTGTTCTAAATTAAACCATACTTACCATCAAACCCATTCCAGCTGAAGCCAACGATCTCCTGCAATAAAAGAAAAATAATAAACCAACCTCATCCTTACCTTTCCATGGTTCCCACGACAGCTTCAGCTCTGCTACATCGAGATGACTGGCTGGACCGCAGCAGAACGCTGCCATCCAGTCTGTCATCGCGCAGACACTGAGAAGCGCAGGCATGCTTGCGCTCCTCACTGTCTCGCTGTGACGGCATCCAGATGAGCCGAGGTCATGTCCAATGAACTCGGCTCACCTCATGCACGTCACTGACAGCGTGGGAAAATTCTCACGCTGAAGTGCTGAGTGCAGGAGATTTCTCCCACGCTGTCAGTGATGTGCATGAGGTGAGCTCATGTCCAATGAACTCAGCTCACCTCCTGCACGTCACTGACAGCGTGGGAAAATTCTCCTGCAATCAGCGCTTCAGCGTGAGAATTTTCCCACGCTGTCAGTGACGTGCATGAGGTGAGCCGAGTTCATTGGACATGAACTCGGCTCATCTGGATGTCGTCACAGAGAGACGCTGAGCAGCGCAAGCAAGCCTGCGCTTCTCAGTGTCTGCGGGATGACAGGCTGGATGGCAGCGTTCTGCTGCGGTCCAGCCTGTCATCTCGATGTAGCAGAGCTGAAGCTGTCGTGGGAACCATGGAAAGGTAAGGATGAGGTTGCTTTATTATTTTTCTTTTATTGCAGGAGATCGTTGGCTTCAGCTGGAATGGGCGTGATGGTAAGTATGGTTTAATTTAGAACAATAAAGGATTGTGTCTTTATTTCAATTAAAGGACTTTATTCTGGGTGTTTGTGTTTTTTTTAACTTTGACTATGGGGTTAGTAATGGGGGTGTCTTATAGACGCCTCTCCATTACTAACCTGGGCTTGATGTCAGCTGGCATTATAAGCTGACATCAACCCCAACCCTATTACCCCCTGCCACCGCACCAGGGCAGCGTGGAAGAGCGAGGCTAAGTGCCAGAATTGGCGCATCCTATGAATGCGCCATTTCTGGGGCGGCTGACGGCTGGTGTTTCTAGCCTGGGAGGGGGCCAATATTCATGGCTCCCTTCCTGGGCTATTAATATCAGCCCCCAGCTGTCTGCCTAGCCCTTGCTAGCTATTAAATTAGGGGGGACCCCACGTCATTTTTTTGGGGGGGTCCCCCATTTTAATAGCTAGTAAAGGCTATGTATTCAGCTGGGGGCTGATATTAGTAGCCTGGGAAGCTCCGTGGGTATTACCCCCTTCCCAGGCTTCAAACATCTGCCCCAGCCGTCTGCTTAACCTCCGCTAGAGCCTAAAATTAAGGGGAACCCTACGCCAATTTTTTTAATAATAAATCCTTTATTTTAATACTAAATGACAAGTACAGTAACCAACACTATCACTGTACTTCATATATATGTGACTGACATGTTTCTATCTATCTAATCTATGTGTGATGCTCTATCTTTCTGTTCTAAATTGTCGGGTACCGCTGCTGAATTGCCGGCCGGCTTTTTTAAAGAGACAGTGCATGAAAACACTAATATTTTTTTTAATAAATCCTTTACACTAAATGACAAGTGCAGTAACCAACACTGTCACTGTGCTTCTTATATGTGTGACTGACATGTTTCTATCTATCTAATCTATGTGTGATGCTCTATTCCTTCTTGTCTAAATTGTCGGGTACCGGTGTATGCCGCTGCTGAATTTGCCGGCCGGCTTTTTTAAAGAGAGTGTCTTCTGATCAGTTTGTCAGCTTTTGGACACCTTTGCAGGTGTTTTCTATGTGTTTCTATGTGTTTTTGTTTGCCTGCCATTGGTTTTAATGGTGTTCGACGGTGTTCTAAGGTGTTCGACGAACAGTTCGACGAACAGTTCCTCGAACATCCCGGTGTTCGACGAACCGAACCGAACCCGAACACTACGGGGGTGGCTCAACACTAGTAAGGATGTAGTGTGGATCAGGACCCGACACCTGCATGAATTACACCACATTGCCGTGGGGCAGGGCAACCAATATGCCCCTAAGATGGGCACGACAGTCCCTGTCCCTGGCTGGAGTGGGGGGAGGGAACACTGAGGAAGGGGAACCCTGTAGTGCAGGAGCAGGGAGGAAGCAGTTCCTGGGTGCATTGAGAAGGGAGTATAAAAGGTGGGCACCATCTTAGTTCAGTGCAGAGAAGTCTGAGCAGAAGTGGCAGGGAGCAGGGGCTCTGCATGAGCTCTGCTCCGGAGGCGGGCCTAGTAACAGAGGCCCAGGCCTGGAAGAGGGAGAAGGAAGGAAGAGGAGCGGAGAAGGCTCCAGGAACGAGGAACGAAGGGATCTCAGGGGTGCGGACGGGCGAGTCGCCACCGCACGCCAGAATCCACCTGCGTGGAGGGGTCAGGCCAAAGGGGGAGACTGGTCCCCGAAACTAGTGGAGGCAGGAAACGACCCTCAGCTAGAAACAGGAGGCTGTGACATTTTATGTGGCGCAGCCCCTCGCTACACCCGCTAGGAAGGCACCACATAGGGTCAGGGAAACTGGCGCCAAGTTTACCAAGAGGAGGCCCGAGGCAGCCGGACAGAAGGGTTGGTAAGAAAGGCCAGACAAAGGACACACAAAGGGGGTCCTGTGATGCACTCCAAAGTTATCTGGGAGTTGTCTGAGCCCCTCACCTGGTGAGCACAGTACGACGTGGGCAGCCGTTACCTGCAGACGTGGTCTGGATAATAAGAACTGTGAGTAAAGGCCCTGGACTGCATCACTGACTCCGAAGTCATTACTGCTGCTGCCCTGCACCATCACCCCCATCCTCCGCATACACTGCCCTGAGGCTATACTCCTCCCGTGGGGAGTTATGCTACGCTCTGCTGCACCCACAACACCAGCCTCAGCGGTCTGCCCTGGAGCGGCGGTTCACTCTGACCGCAATCCACGGGTGGCGTAGTCGGACATTTAAACATCAAAACCACATAAATAGTTCCGCCACTGGTTTGACCACCCTGAGCCACGGAACCGGGTTGCCGCCACGGAGACTACAACCACCAGCATCCACCAAAAAGGGTCCGGCTCCGGGTGTCCCAAGGCCCAGGGGGCGCGTCAGAACATTTTCATCACCTTTCACAATCACCAATGGGACAAGGCAGGGATGTTCTCTGTCCCCTCTCTTATACATCCTAGTGACGGAGCACCTGCTCTCATCAATTCGCCATAACCCCAATATTAGGTGGATTGAGGTGGGAGGCACCGAGTACAAGTGCTCTCTATTTGCTGATGATGTCCTAGTATATATCACTCAATCACATATATCCATCCATGCTGTTATGGCTGAAATAGATCACTTTGTTACATGGTCAAATTTTAAAATCAATGCAGCGAAGTCTGAGGCCCTCGATGTCTCCCTCCCCAAATCCATATAGGATTCCATCCAGTCCAACTTTCCCTTTGCCTGGCCCTCACAGGGTATCAAATACTTAGGAATTCCTATTCATAGAGACCTCTCCCATCTATGTTATCTTAATTTTGGGCCCTTTATTGAACAACTCCATACAGACCACGGTTGGCAAGTTAGAACTGTAAGATTCACTACGTGAACCACTGGTGTTTTGTGGAAAAGCACATGTACACTGTGTTCCAAATTATTATGCAAAAAGTGTTTAGGAGTGATAAGGGAAGAATTTGTTTGTTTGTCAGTTAAACTCATTGATGGTGATGTGTGTCAGGGCTCTTTATATCACTGTAAGCAATTGCAGACACCAGTGCTAATTAGTTTGGCAGGTGTGTCCAATGAAAGGCAAGACTACTTAAGAAGGCTCTCTCACATTATTCAGCAGCCTACATTTTCTGCCAAAATGGGAAAGAAAAAGGATGTGTCGGCTGCTGAGAAGCAACAAATTGTGGAGTGTTTAGGTCAAGGCATAACTACAATCAACATTGTGCGATGATCAGGATGAAGTGTCTTGGCAATCAAGAAGTATGTAGCTGATTCACAGTACACACGTGTGCGTGCTGATAAGGGCAAATTGAGGACTCTTTCCTACAGGCAATTACGTCAGGTTGAAAGAGCAGCGGCAAAAAAGCCTTGTCATAGCAGCAGACAAGTTTTTGAAGCTGCTTGTGCCTCCAACGTCCCCCGAACAACAAGATGCAGGGTCCTTCAGAGGTTTGCAGCTGTGCATACGCCATCCTGTCGACCTCCTCTATCCACTTCACACAAGCAGAAACGGCTCCAGTGGGCCAAACATTACATGAAGACTGATTTCAAAACTGTTTTGTTCACGGATGAGTGCCGTGCAGCGCTCGATGGTCCAGATGGATGGAGTGGAGGATGGCTGGTTGATGGACACCCCATGCAAACACAGCTACAGCGCCAACAAGGAGGAGGTGGAGTAATGTTTTGGGCTGGAATCATGGGGAGAGAGATTGTCGGCCCCTTTAGGATCCCTGAAGGCGCTAAAGATGAACTCCATAATGTATGTGGATTTTCTCAAACAGCACTTCCTACCATGGTTCAAGAAGAAGAACCGTGTATTTCACAGCAAGATCATTTTTCTGCATGATAATGCACCATCTCATGCTGCACATAAAACATCTGCATCTCTGGCTGATATGGGCATAAAAGGGGACAAACTTATGGTGTGACCCCCATGCTCCCCTGACCTCTACCCCATTCAGAACCTTTGGAGCATCATTAAAAGGAGTGTCTATGATGGCGGGAGGCAGTTCACATCTAAGTAACAGCTCTGGGAGGGTATTCTGTCCTCATGCAAAACAATTGAAGCAGAAACCATCCAAAACCTGACAAATTCAATGGACGAGAGAGTTCAGAAGCTCCTTTCGAACAAGGGGTCCTATGTGAAAATGTAACATCACCTAGAATAAAGTTTTGAGTTGAAAACTGTTTGATTTCAGTTTCTAACAACCTGCTAATGCTTATAATTTCAAAAATGACCATTTTTTTGGTCTTTATTAAAATGAAAAGGTTGATCGAAAAGTTTGGGGGATCTAAGAGTGTGGCAACCCTGTAGTCATGATTACTTTGAATTCTGACAATATGAGGGTCATGCTGCAGGTAGTGCAGCAAGAAGGCACTTATGTGTCTTGCGCATCTCGGAGCCCCACAATTATTTTCCGGGCTAGATGCAGCTAAAAATTATTTTTAATTTTAAATCTGGTGGAGCTTATTATAGATGGCCTAATAGGATCAGTGCTGCACAATGCTACAAAGCCCAAATTATTTTCCAGTCAAGATACAAATAAACATGATTAGTAATTTGAAAGCTTAAAACGGTTGGTAGGGTGATTTTAAACAATCATCAAGCTTTTACTCTCCCCAGGATGACACAGGGGTAGAAAAGTCGTTTCGGATCCATGATTTGTTCATCTTTATGAATGTGAGTCTGTCTACATTATCAGTGGAGAGCCGCGTGCGCTTATCTGTCAGCACACCACCAGCAGCGCTGAACACACGTTCAGACAGAACGCTGGCTGCGGGGCATGACAAGATCTCCAAGGCGTAAGTGGCTAGCTCCGGCCATTTATCCAGATTGGAAGCCCAAAAAGAGCAAGGGTCCAGTGACACAGTCGTGGCTTCAATGTTTACTTGGAGATATTCCTGTACCATCGTCTCTAGGCGTTGACTATGTGTCAGACTTCTTGTCTCCTGTGGCCTTGCAAAGGATGGGCTAAAAAAGTGGTGAAATGATTCCGCAAAATTGATGTTACCACCAGATACTGTGGTTCTGTTACGGTTTGAGTGCTGAACACTTGACGGTCCCACGGTTGGCAAGTTGGAACTGTGAGATTCACTACGTGCACCACTGGTATTTTGTGGAAAAGCACATGTAAGATTCTGCAACAGTCTCTGCTGATACTTCTGCATGCGTGCATCCCTTTCTATGGCAGGAATAATTTCTGCAAATTTACTTTTGTACCGGGGATCTAACAGTGTGGCAACCCAGTAGTCAGGATTATTTCTAATTCTCACAATTCGAGGGTCATGTTGCAGGTAGTGCAGCAAGAAGGCACTCATGTGTGTTGCGCATCCAGGAGCACCAAGTCCCTGTTGTGTTGGTGGCGAGGTAACAATCATGCTTCCTTCCTCTGTCCTCTCCCCCCAACCTCGCTCAACAGAAATGTGATCAAGTTCTCCCTCATCTGATGAGTCTTCCATCAGTTCGTCCTCCACTTCTTCCTGGGCTCCTGCACCTTCCTCACTAGTTTGGCTGCTACCATGCGCCCTGGTAAAACCATCTCCCCCACCCTCACATGCCTGCCGCCTTGGTGCTGCCGACCGTCTGGACCTTGCAGATGTTAGCCCTTCCGCATACAACTCCTCCTCCTCTACTTCCTCCACCTCCTCTTGTGCCACCACCTGACTCCGAATTCTGTTTAACATGTGCTCCAGCATGTAAATCACCGGAATAGTCATGCTGATAATGGCATCGTCAGCACTAAACATCTTCGTCGCCATTTCAAAACTGTGCAGAAGGGTGCATAGGTCCCTGATCTGAGACCACTCCTCCAGCGTGATTTGCCCCACCTCTGAATCTCGTTGGCCCAGGCTATACGTCAGAACGTATTGCACCAGGGCTTGTCGGTGCTGCCACAGTCGCTGCAACATGTGCAGAGTTGAATTCCACCGGGTAGGCACATCGCATTTTAGCCGGTGAAGTGGCAGGCCCAACGACTTCTGTAGAGATGTAAGTCGCTGAGCTGCGGGATGCGAACGGCGGAAGTGAGCACACAGCGACCGTGCCCTCTGCAGAAGGCCATCTAGTCTGGGATAGTGGGCTAAAAATTGCTGGACAACCAGGTTCAACACGTGAGCCATACAAGGCACGTGTGTGACATTGCCCCGGCGAAGGGCCGCACCCAGGTTTGCAGCATTGTCGCACACGGCCTTCCCTGGTTTCAGGTCCAGTGGAGACAACCATTCATGAAATTGGTTCTCCAGAGCTGACCACAACTCCTCAGCTGTGTGACTCACATTTCCCAGACATTTCAATGTAAAAACCGCCTGATGACGTTGAGCCCTACTGCCAGCATAGTAAGGAGGTGTGCAGGATCCCTTCCGCGCAGTTAGAAAGCTTGTGGCATGACCAGACAGGCTTTGGGTGCAGGTGGAAGACCGAGAGGAGGTTGAGGAGGCAGAAGCAGTGGAGGAACTTTGACATAAAGAGGATTGACGCACAACTCGTGGGGATGGCAAGACTTGGACAGCAGCCCCTTGTCCTGCTGTCACCATAGTTACCCAGTGCCCAGTCAGCGACATGTAACGCCCCTGTCCATGCATACTCGTCCAAGTGTCTGTGGTGAAATGCACCCTGTCACACACAGAGTTTCTCAAAGAAGCGGTGATGTTGTATGCGACATGCTGGTGGAGCGCAGGCACACCTTTCTTTGAGAAGTAGTGCCGACTGGGCATCTGGTACTGGGGCACTGCGACGGACATAAGGTCTCGAAAATCCTCTGTGTCCACCAGGCGGAAAGGCAGCATTTCTGTAGCCAAGAGCTTGTAGATGGTGAAATTCAACCTCTTAGCTTTCTCATGGCTAGGAGGAAATGGTCTTTTACTTGTCCACATCTGAGGGACCGAGGGCTGGCTATTGTGCTTAGACGGGGTTGATAAGGGTGTCCCCGGCAAACTGCCGGTCTGTGAGGAAGATGCAGGCGGACATGTTAGGTTGCCTTGATCCAAAGGTGGTGCTATCGATGTCGGACAGCGCTCAACACCAGCTGCTGTTACCACCTCCAAAGAAAATGATGACCTGCCAATCACGCTGGCTGTTGCGGGTAAAGAGGTGGCAGGTCTGCGCCCCAAAACAGGTGTGACTGCTGTCCCCCCAGTCACAGAGGATGAAGAGGCCGCGGATGCACAAGATATGGCAGACGGTGGTTGGCCCGGCCGGCTAGGCCGCATTGTAGCACACTGAGCTTCCCACTGCAACTTATGCTTCATGTCCATGTGCCGGTTCATGCATGAAGTACTCAAACTATGTATTTTTTGGCCTCTACTTAGCTTTTGCTGACAAATGTTACAGATAACACGAGTTGGGTCATCTTTATCGATCTGAAAAAATGCCCAGGCTATGCAAGGCTTAGCACCCATGCGACCTGAAGAGCCACCACGACTTGTGGTGAGAGGCAGAGTTGTGTTTGAGGATGCAGTTGTTGACGTGCTTCCAGTACTACGTCTCTGTCCAGGAAGGCGCAACCTGACCTCGTCGTCACTAGCATCTTCCTCCACCTCCTCTGCTGACCTCATCTCTTGGCTGACTGTGGGTTGACAGTAAGTGGGATCCCCAACCTCATCATCATCACCCTGTGTGTTATCACACCCGTCGTCCTCAGAGCCAACCTGTTCCTGCCCTGACAAAAAACTAAAGTTGTCGCTCCAATCAGGTATTTGAGTCTTATCATCGTCTTCCTCATTGTCTCCACCAACAGGAGTTACAGTTTGGGAATGAGGGTCTACATTATGGTCAGAACCTTCTGCGTCTGGTCCTGGATCCGACTCATAAAGATTCTGGGCATCAGTGCAGATCATTTCCTCGTCTGGATTCACAGAAGCGCTGGAGTCGACCTCTGATTCCCAGGCTATAGTATGAGTAAACAGCTCTGCAGACTCAACCATCTGTTCTACCTCATACTCAGACGGGCAGCTGGAGATTTGGGAGCTGTGAGGAAGCAAGTGCGATTGGGGTGACACCTTTGAGGACTGGAGTATTTGTGATGTTGAAGTTGATGTGGAGGAGAGCCCACTTAAAGGAGCACTTGATATCCGTTGAAGCACCTGCTGTTTTTGTGCCTCATCTGGAATTTGTAGCGATTGGCGTGGCCGTAAGAAAGGGATCTTATCACATTGTCCGCTAAAAGAAGTAGACATTTTAGTTTGGCTGGAAGATGGTTTTTCTTCTGCAGATGTTACTGTTGCTTTAACACCTACCCCACGGACACAACCTTTTTTCCCCTTCCCAACACGCCTATTCCCCTTTCCACCAGCAGCAGGCCTTTTTCCACTCATTTTGGTGGTTAACTAATTCACAACTCTGGAGTTGTTTGCACAAAAAAACAATGGATGGTAACCGAGCAGAGCTGAGTGGCCAAACTGTGGTATTAGGCCAAAACTATTGGCTGGGTTAGATGCAGAAAAAAATATATTCAGTTTGCAACCTGATGGAGGTCAGTATAGATGGACTAATACAACAAGTCCCACACACAGCTAGAAGCCCAAATATTTTTTCAGAGGTAGATGCAGAAAAAAATATATTCAGTTTGCAACCTGATGGAGGTCAGTATAGATGGACTAATACAACAAGTCCCACACACAGCTAGAAGCCCAAATATTTTTTCAGAGGTACTGTAGATGCAGATAAAAATTAGTTTTAATTTGCAACCTGATGGAGGTCAGTATAGATGGACTAATACAACAAGTCCCACACACAGCTAGAAGCCCAAATATTTTTTCAGAGGTACTGTAGATGCAGATAAAAATTAGTTTTAATTTGCAACCTGATGGAGGTCAGTATAGATGGACTAATAGAGAAAGTCCGACACACTGCTAGAAGGCCAAATATTTTTTCAGAGCTAGATGCAGAAAAAAATTATATTCAGTTTGCAACCTGATGGAGGTCAGTATTGATGGATTAATAGAACAAGACCCACACACAGCTAGAAGCCCAATATTTTTTCAGAGGTAGATGCAGAAAAAAATATATTCAGTTTGCAACCTGATGGAGGTCAGTATAGATGGACTAATACAACAAGTCCCACACACAGCTAGAAGCCCAATATTTTTTCAGAGGTAGATGCAGAAAAAAATATATTCAGTTTGCAACCTGATGGAGGTCAGTATAGATGGACTAATACAACAAGTCCCACACACAGCTAGAAGCCCAAATATTTTTTCAGAGGTAGATGCAGAAAAAAATATATTCAGTTTGCAACCTGATGGAGGTCAGTATAGATGGACTAATACAACAAGTCCCACACACAGCTGGAAGCCCAAATATTTTTTCAGAGGTACTGTAGATGCAGATAAAAATTAGTTTTAATTTGCAACCTGATGGAGGTCAGTATAGATGGACTAATACAACAAGTCCCACACACAGCTAGAAGCCCAAATATTTTTTCAGAGGTAGATGCAGAAAAAAATATATTCAGTTTGCAACCTGATGGAGGTCAGTATAGATGGACTAATACAACAAGTCCCACACACAGCTAGAAGCCCAAATATTTTTTCAGAGGTACTGTAGATGCAGATAAAAATTAGTTTTAATTTGCAACCTGATGGAGGTCAGTATAGATGGACTAATACAACAAGTCCCACACACAGCTAGAAGCCCAAATATTTTTTCAGAGGTACTGTAGATGCAGATAAAAATTAGTTTTAATTTGCAACCTGATGGAGGTCAGTATAGATGGACTAATAGAGAAAGTCCGACACACTGCTAGAAGGCCAAATATTTTTTCAGAGCTAGATGCAGAAAAAAATTATATTCAGTTTGCAACCTGATGGAGGTCAGTATAGATGGATTAATAGAACAAGACCCACACACAGCTAGAAGCCCAATATTTTTTCAGAGGTAGATGCAGAAAAAAATATATTCAGTTTGCAACCTGATGGAGGTCAGTATAGAAGGACTAATACAACAAGTCCCACACACAGCTAGAAGCCCAAATATTTTTTCAGAGGTACTGTAGATGCAGATAAAAATTAGTTTTAATTTGCAACCTGATGGAGGTCAGTATAGATGGACTAATACAACAAGTCCCACACACAGCTAGAAGCCCAAATATTTTTTCAGAGGTACTGTAGATGCAGATAAAAATTAGTTTTAATTTGCAACCTGATGGAGGTCAGTATAGATGGACTAATAGAGAAAGTCCGACACACTGCTAGAAGGCCAAATATTTTTTCAGAGCTAGATGCAGAAAAAAATTATATTCAGTTTGCAACCTGATGGAGGTCAGTATAGATGGACTAATACAACAAGTCCCACACACAGCTAGAAGCCCAATATTTTTTCAGAGATAGATGCAGAAAAAAATATATTCAGTTTGCAACCTGATGGAGGTCAGTATAGATGGACTAATACAACAAGTCCCACACATAGCTAGAAGCCCAATATTTTTTCAGAGGTAGATGCAGAAAAAAATATATTCAGTTTGCAACCTGATGGAGGTCAGTATAGATGGACTAATACAACAAGTCCCACACACAGCTAGAAGCCCAAATATTTTTTCAGAGGTAGATGCAGAAAAAAATATATTCAGTTTGCAACCTGATGGAGGTCAGTATAGATGGACTAAAACAACAAGTCCCACACACAGCTAGAAGCCCAAATATTTTTTCAGAGGTACTGTAGATGCAGATAAAAATTAGTTTTAATTTGCAACCTGATGGAGGTCAGTATAGATGGACTAATACAACAAGTCCCACACACAGCTAGAAGCCCAAATATTTTTTCAGAGGTACTGTAGATGCAGATAAAAATTAGTTTTAATTTGCAACCTGATGGAGGTCAGTATAGATGGACTAATAGAGAAAGTCCGACACACTGCTAGAAGGCCAAATATTTTTTCAGAGCTAGATGCAGAAAAAAATTATATTCAGTTTGCAACCTGATGGAGGTCAGTATAGATGGATTAATAGAACAAGACCCACACACAGCTAGAAGCCCAATATTTTTTCAGAGGTAGATGCAGAAAAAAATATATTCAGTTTGCAACCTGATGGAGGTCAGTATAGATGGACTAATACAACAAGTCCCACACACAGCTAGAAGCCCAAATATTTTTTCAGAGGTACTGTAGATGCAGATAAAAATTAGTTTTAATTTGCAACCTGATGGAGGTCAGTATAGATGGACTAATACAACAAGTCCCACACACAGCTAGAAGCCCAAATATTTTTTCAGAGGTACTGTAGATGCAGATAAAAATTAGTTTTAATTTGCAACCTGATGGAGGTCAGTATAGATGGACTAATAGAGAAAGTCTGACACACTGCTAGAAGGCCAAATATTTTTTCAGAGCTAGATGCAGAAAAAAATTATATTCAGTTTGCAACCTGATGGAGGTCAGTATAGATGGATTAATAGAACAAGACCCACACACAGCTAGAAGCCCAATATTTTTTCAGAGGTAGATGCAGAAAAAAATATATTCAGTTTGCAACCTGATGGAGGTCAGTATAGATGGACTAATACAACAAGTCCCACACACAGCTAGAAGCCCAATATTTTTTCAGAGGTAGATGCAGAAAAAAATATATTCAGTTTGCAACCTGATGGAGGTCAGTATAGATGGACTAATACAACAAGTCCCACACACAGTTAGAAGCCCAAATATTTTTTCAGAGGTAGATGCAGAAAAAAATATATTCAGTTTGCAACCTGATGGAGGTCAGTATAGATGGACTAATACAACAAGTCCCACACACAGCTAGAAGCCCAAATATTTTTTCAGAGGTACTGTAGATGCAGATAAAAATTAGTTTTAATTTGCAACCTGATGGAGGTCAGTATAGATGGACTAATACAACAAGTCCCACACAAAGCTAGAAGCCCAAATATTTTTTCAGAGGTACTGTAGATGCAGATAAAAATTAGTTTTAATTTGCAACCTGATGGAGGTCAGTATAGATGGACTAATAGAGAAAGTCCGACACACTGCTAGAAGGCCAAATATTTTTTCAGAGCTAGATGCAGAAAAAAATTATATTCAGTTTGCAACCTGATGGAGGTCAGTATAGATGGATTAATAGAACAAGACCCACACACAGCTAGAAGCCCAATATTTTTTCAGAGGTAGATGCAGAAAAAAATATATTCAGTTTGCAACCTGATGGAGGTCAGTATAGATGGACTAATACAACAAGTCCCACACACAGCTAGAAGCCCAAATATTTTTTCAGAGGTACTGTAGATACAGATAAAAATTAGTTTTAATTTTCAACCTGATGGAGGTCAGTATAGATGGACTAATAGAATGATGCTATGCCCAAAAGATTTTACTTCACTAGGTGCAGTAAAAAAATTGGTATTCTATACACAGGTGGTATATCTTGCAACACAGATAGGCTACTCCACTGACTAACACACTCTGCAATAGGCCAAAAAGGATTAGCTTTGCTAGATTCAGCCAAATGCTGTGAAAAAAACTTGCACAGCACTGGCACAGACCTGCCTGGCAAAAACTGATAGGAACTGATGTAACCTAGTCCTGAAAAGGACTCCAATTACAATTAGTCTTTACTCCCACAACCTATCTATTTAAGAGCACAGACCTCCCTGATAAAAGTCGTAGGAAATGCTGTAACCTAGTCCTTAAAAGGACTGCAATCACAACTATTCCCTACTCCCAAGCTATCTGTATATTTGTGCGAAAATTGGCTTGAAATTAACAAGGTATAGCGCACACAGCAACAGCGGTGCCGTCTAACACGCAGCTGCAGCAGTGAGAAAATGGTGGCGACGGGGAAAATGGCTTGGTCTTATAGGGCAAGGACATGTGACATACACTGCCAATGACACATGCCCTTGCTTGTGTGAAAAAAAGCACTTCGCTCCGTGTGTGCGCTGCTGATAGGCTGACAGATTGCACCTCCCCACTGCAAATGCGGGAAAGAGAAAAAAAATGGAGATCTTCATTGTTCCTGCAGAGATCCATCCCCTGCCCCTCCCCCCACCCCGCTGTACACTCAAACTGCGTATTAACATTAATTTTCATCATTACTGAGAAAAAATCCAGTTATGATTTTGGTGCACGAACAGTCATCGAACATAACCTCGAACAGCCGAATTTTTATCAAATTGTTCGTGTTCGCCGAACGGCTCGAACACCGCCCAAAACAGCTCAAATTTGAGATTGGCGAACAGTTCGAGTAGAACAACGCTCATCTCTACTCATCATCGACCACCTCGTCTTCCATCTCATCCTCCTTACCAGTTGACATTGTAGGTTCACCTAATGGCAACTGTGTCTCGTCATCATCAGCCTCCACTTCTGGAAACAGTAAATGACGTTCCGCCAAGTGGCTTTCTTCTGGCCTTAGATTCTCAAATACTTGAGTATCAACGCACGCCACCTTCTCTTGTCCCTCTTCATTGCTGCATGGTGATAGGCCAGAGCCAACCAAAGAATACGTACCAAACAGATCATCAGGGTGGCCAAGCTTGGGGTCATATGTCTCCTGTGACTGATAATGGCGGGAGGAAGGCGAACCAGCTTCAGGATTGGATGGGCCAGCCTTCTGTGTATCCACAGTAGACTGTGTGGTCGTGAAAGATTTGTTGCTGCTTGACAAATGTGTAGAGGCCTTGTCTGCTATCCAAGACAGAATCTGCTCTCGCTCTTCTGGCTTCCACACACATTTATGTTCCAGACAGGGAAATTTTTCCAGGAACATAGTGGATGCATCAAGCTTCTTCTGACCTGACACACAGTGAGTGCCTTCTCATGCACCACTGACAACACCACGTCCACGTCCCTTAACAACAGGCTTTTTGGGCATTTTGGGTTTTGTTGACAGATTTTCAGATGTTGAAGGCACAAGCCAAGCTAGCTGTCACAGCTAAAATAGTGGTTAAAATGGCCTGGTGCGTGCTTTGTAGCAGGCATTAGGAAATGTTTCGACTACTGCTTTGTGCAGGGCACTCGATGATTTTAAAAGTGGACTAATATGGACAGAAGGCAGGCTGACACCCCAAAATAGTGGTTAAAATGGCCTGGTGCATGCCTTGTAGCAGGCAGTAGGAAATGTTTGGACTACTGCTTTGTGCATGGCACTCAATTACTTTTTAAGTAGAGTAAAATGGACAGAAGGCAGGCTGATATCCCAAAATAGTGGTTAAAATGGGCTGGTGCGTGCTTTGTAGCAGGCAGTAGGAAATGTTTGGACTACTGCTTTGTGTAGGGCACCAAACGCCTTTTTAAGTGGACTAATGTGGACAGCAGAAGCCAGGCTCTGACCCCTAAAACAGCAAGGAAAATAGACCGGTGATTAAAAAAAAAAAGGCAGCACAAAATGCTACTACTCTGTGTGCTGGAAAAATATTGCTTTGCCTCTGACAAGAGCTGTTTTAAGATGAACACTGGAAGAACACTTTAACCTCTCCCTACCTAATACACAATCTCTCCCTCCCTGTACTCTGACTTTGTTGTGTGCCTTCAGCTCTGAAAAGAGCTATTTTTTGGTGGTATTATGGAGCTAGTGAGCGGCTCCTTTAAACTGTCCCTGCTCGAGTATCTCTCCATCCCTACTCTACACAGAAGTAGTATACAATGCAGGTAGCCCCTAAAAGGGCTTTTGTTTTATCAGGAGGCTTAAACACTCTCCCTAGCAGCTCAGCGATCTCTCCTTATGCTTATAGAACGCAGGCTCCTGACGCAATGTGCACAAAATGGCGGTGGCAGGGATTAAATAGACCCTATGATGCTGGGCGGCCAGCCAATCACAGTAATGCCACAACCAAGATGTCTGCGGCATTACTGTGATTAGTTAAGAAGCCCAGCATCTTTAGTGGCTGCAAAGAAGGCACCAAAGCTGCAGGTCAGGACATCTGAAAATAGCGAGGCGAGTACACAAACACTCGCAGAATAACGAGTAACCTGAATACTGTACTATCCGTGCGAATAGCGAATAGTAACGAATACACTCGCTCATCACTAGCTACAGTGGTGGTCAAAAGTATTGGCACCCCTGCAATTCTGTCAGATAATACTCAGTTTCTTCCTGAAAATAATTGCAATCACAAATTCATTGGTCTTATTATCTTCATTTAATTTGCTTGCAAGGAAAAAACAAAAAAGAGCATGAAGCAAAAATCAAATCATTGATCATTTCACACAAAACTCCAAAAATGGGCCAGACAAAAGTATTGGCACCCTCAGCCTAATACTTGGTTGCACAACCTTTAGCCAAAATAACTTCCGCTTCCGGTAACCATCAATGAGTTTCTTACAATGCTCTGCTGGAATTGTAGGCCATTCTTCTTTGGCAAACTGCTCCAGGTCCCTGATATTTGAAGGGTGCCTTCTCCAAACTGCCATTTTGAGATCTCTCCACAGGTGTTCTATGGGATTCAGGTCTGGACTCATTGCTGGCCACCTTAGAAGTCTCCAGTGCTTTCTCTCAAACCATTTTATAGTGCTTTTGGAAGTGTGTTTTGGGTCATTGTCCTGCCGGAAGACCCATGACCTCTGAGGGAGACCCAGCTTTCTCACACTGGGCCCTACATTTTGCTGCAAAATTTGTTGGTAGTCTTCAGACTTCATAATGCCATGCACACGGTCAAGCAGTCCAGTGCCAGAGGCAGCAAAGCAATCCCAAAACATCAGGGAACCTCCGCCATGTTTGACTGTAGGGACCGTGTTCTTTTCTTTGAATGCCTTTTTTTTTCCTGTTCCTGTTTTGCCAAAAAGCTCTACTTTTGTCTCATCTGACCAGAGAACATTCTTCCAAAACGTTTTAGGCTTTCTCAGGTAAGTTTTGGCAAACTCCAGCCTGGCATTTTTATGTCTCGGGGTAAGAAGTGGGGTCTTCCTGGGTATCCTACCATACAGTCCCTTTTCATTCAGACGCCGACGGATAGTACGGGTTGACACTGTTGTACCCTCGGACTGCAGGGCAGCATGAACTTGTTTGGATGTTAGTCGAGGTTCTTTATCCACCATCCGCACAATCTTGCGTTGAAATCTCTCGTCAATTTTTCTTTTCCGTCCACATCTAGGGAGGTTAGCCATAGTGCCATGGGCTTTAAACTTCTTGATGACACTGCGCACGGAAGACACAGGAACATTCAGGTCTTTGGAGATGGACTTGTAGCCTTGAGATTGCTCATGCTTCCTCACAATTTGGTTTCTCAAGTCCTCAGACAGTTCTTTGGTCTTCTTTCTTTTCTCCATGCTCAATGTGGTACACACAAGGACACAGGACAGAGGTTGAGTCAACTTTAATCCATGTTAACTGGCTGCAAGTGTGATTTAGTTATTGCCAACACCTGTTAGATGTTACAGGTGCTGTTAATTACACGAATTAGAGAAGCATCACATGATTTTTCAAACAGTGCCAATACTTTTGTCCACCCCCTTTTTTAGGTTTGGTATGGAATTATATCCAATTTGGCTTTAGGACAATTCTTTTTGTGTTTTTTCATTGAAGACAAATTAAATGAAGATAATAATACCAAAGAATTTGTGATTGCAATCATTTTCAGGAAGAAACTGAGTATTATCTGACAGAATTTCAGGGGTGCCAATACTTTTGGCCACCACTGTATATCATTTAGTGCTGATTGCTTACTGGGGGGAAAGTTGTATCGTAAAATGTTGTTTTTAACATTACTGCTTATGCTGTAATTCTATATTTAGTAGTTGTTGGAAATGTGAAATCAATCTCCAATGACAATCCATGAATAAAGTGGACTACATATGTAACTGCAGGTGTTGTCCAAATCATTATCATCCCATCACAAAATTATTCTTTCCCAGTTTTTAGTGAGGTCACTTAGAATTTTTCATTTGAATGAAGTTAAAACTTGCAAACAAATTTCTTCTCTGTCTATCAGGTAAAATTCCAAAATGTATTAGGTCACATTAAAACAAGGAATAAAAACATCTAATGCGTTTCTGGTGCAGTGGTTGTGCCCTTGATTATAGCATGTTGAACAAAGAATAAAAGTGAGCATATATAGAGGAAAGGATCCAATCAAATGCAAGGAAAAATTTCATTAGACTTATGACGCGCCCCCTGGGCCGTGGGGTACTCGGTGCCGGGCCGGTCATTGCTAGGGGAGATGTCACAGTGGCGGTGACCCGGTCCATGACCCAGGGGGGGTCAGTAAAAAGTGGATACTTACAGAGGATTTATAGTTCTTGTATAGAGTTCGTGACTCCACCTGTGGTATGCGGCTAAAGGGAGCCGCCGCTGCGGAGCAGGTCCTCTGGAGCTGATGTTAGTGCAGCAGGGTTGGTTTAGCTCTCCACGCGTAGAGCTCAGCTCCAGGGCAGTGTAGATGTTAAAGATGTTGCTATTATGGTGTAGCGCAGAGGATGGCGCAGTTAATAATCAGTCCACAACTTAATGGCGGTTTCCTCTTATCTTTACTTGCGGTGGTTAGGCAGACCGGGGCACGGGTACTAGCTGGTAGTAGAGGTCCTGGCGACCTGGAAGCAAGTTGGGGGATCCACCTAGCCAGGTGGAGTTGTAGGCCTTCCCTTTGCGCTACCTCTTTGGCCCTGCTGCATATAGGTTTTCTGAGGCCCTCGTCCCTGAGTAAAACGTCTTTGCGCTCACCCGTATGGCAGGCAGCTCGGGCCTTCCTGGAGTGTCGCTCCCACGTGGCGCTGCTGGGCCCTATCGTGCTGCTGAGCCTCCGGGCGTCTGATGGGGCCAGGAGACCTGCAGTCTCCTGCCCTCCGGTTTCTGCTGCTGGACTTTCGGTGCCCCACAACCTCAGACTCCGGTGTCTGGTTCTTCTGAGCTTCCCTCGGGGGTGAACTGCCTTGCAGCTCCACTCCCTAGGTCTTTCCTCGTCGACGTCCTGAGTTCAACTCCTGTCTGTTCTCCTCACACTATCTAACCCCGCCTCCAGATCCAGTTGCTTAGGAGAGGAGCTCCCTTTGCTGGTCTGGAGCCAGGAAGTGATGCATGCTAGCAAAACCTGATTAGGGGACCCCTCCTTGCTTCCAGGCATGGCATCACCCCCTTGTGAGGGAGGCAATGTCACTGTGGCAACCGGACTCCTGGGGTGCCACACTTACAGCAGCTGTGCAGACAGAAACCAGTAGAAAAAAGGAATTGCAATATAAGCAGGTCAATATAAATAAAATAAATCGCCACGGGTATGAACTTTAGAAACGATTTATTTGGATTTGGGGGTGAGGGGGTACCATACTTGCCAGGATAGGGATGAGGGGTACCATGCATACCAGGATTGGGGGGGATGAGGGGACCATGCTTACCAGGATAGGGATGAGGCGGTACCATGCATACCAGGATTGGGGTGTGAGGGGACCATGCATACCAGGATTGGAGGGTGAGGGGACCATGCATACCAGGATAGGGATGAGGGGGCCATTCATACCAGGATTGGGGGTGAAGGGTGCCATGCATGCCAGGATAGGGATGAGGGATTACCATCCATACCAGGATTGGGAGGTGAGGGTACCATGCATACCAGGATAGGGATGAGGGGTACCATGCATACCAGGATTGGGTACTGGGGGGAACCATGCATACCAGGATTGGGAGGTGAGGGGGAGACCATGTATACCAGGATTGTGGGGTGAGGGGGGGACCATGCATACCAGAATTGGGGGTGAGGGAACCATGCATACCAGGATGAGGAATGGTGTGCCATGCATACCAGAATGAGGGGTACCACACATACCAGGATTGGGGGTAGAGGGTACCATGCATACCAGGATTGGGTACTGGGGGGGACCATGCATACCAGGATTGGGAGGTGAGGGGGGGGACCATGTATACCAGGATTGTGGGGTGAGGGGGGGACCATGCATACCAGAATTGGGGGTGAGGGAACCATGCATACCAGGATGAGGAATGGTGTGCCATGCATACCAGGATGAGGGGTACCACACATACCAGGATTGGGGGGTGAGGGGACCATGCATATTAGGATAGGGATGAGGGGTACCATGCATACCAGGATTGGGGGGGTGAGTGGTGCCATGCATACCAGGATTGGGGGTTGAGGGGACCATGCATACCAGGATTGGGGGGTGAGGGGACCATGCATGCTAGGATTGAGGGGGGTGAGGGGACCATGCATACCAGGATTGGGGAGTGAGGGGGGGACCATGCATACCAGGATTGGGGGGAGAGGGGGGGACCATGCATACCAGGATTGGGGGGCGAGGGGACCATGCATACCAGGATGAGGGATGGGGTACCATGCATACCAGGATTGGGGGATGAGGAGGCCATACATACCAGGATTAGGGGATGAGGGGTGCCGTACATACCAGAATCGGGATGAGGGGTGTCATGTATACCAGGAAGAGGGGTACCATACATACCAGAATAAGGATGCGGGGTACCATGCATACCAGGATAAGGGATGAGGTGCCATGCATACCAGGATTAGGGGATGACGAGTGCCATGCATACCAGGATAGGGGGGATGAGGGGACCATGCTTACCAGGATAGGGATGAGGCGGTACCATGCATACCAGGATTGGGGTGTGAGGGGACCATGCATACCAGATTGGAGGGTGAGGGGACCATGCATATCAGGATTGGGGGGTGAGGGGTGCCATTCATACCAGGATTGGGGGGTGAAGGGTGCCATGCATACCAGGATAGGGATGAGGGGTACCATGCATACCAGGATAGGGATGCGGGGTACCATGCATACCAGAATGAGGGATGGGGTGGCATGCATACCAGGATTGGAGGATGAGGAGGCCATACATACCAGGATTGGGGGATGAGGGGTGCCATACATATCATAATTGGGATGAGGGGTGCCATGTATACCAGGATGAGGGGTGAGGGGGGGACCATGCATACCAGGATTGGGGGGTGAGGGGACCATGCATACCAGGATGAGGGATTGGGTGCCATGCATACGAGGATGAGGGGTACAATGCATACCAGAATAGAGATGAGGGGTACCATGCATACCAGGATAGGAATGCGGGGTACCATGCATACCAGAATGAAGGATGGGGTGGCATGCATACCAGGATTGGGGTATGAGGAGGCCATACATACCAGGATTGGGGGATGAGGGGTGCCATACATATCATAATTGGGATGAGGGGTGCCATGTATACCAGGATGAGGGGTACCATACGTACCAGAATAGGGATGTGGGGTACCATGCATACCAGGATAAGGGATGGGGTGCCATGCATACCAAGATTAGGGGATGAAGAGTGCCATGCATACCCGGATAGGGATGAGGGGGCCATACATGCCAGGATTGGGGATGAGTGAGCCATGCATTCCAGGATGAGGGCTTGGGTGCCATGCATACCAGGATTGGGGGATGAGGAGGCCATACATACCAGGATTGGGGGATGAGGGGTGCCATACCATAACAGAATTGGGATGAGGGATGCCATGTATACCAGGATGAGGGGTATCATACATACCAGAATAGGGATGTGGGGTACCATGCATACCAGGATGAGGGATGGGGTGCCATGCATACCAGGATTAGGGATACCATACATGCCAGGATAGGGAGGGGGGGTGCTATGCATACCAGGATTAGGGGTACCATACATGCCAGGATAGGGATGAGGGGTGCCATAGATACCAGGATTGGGGGTAGCATGCATACCAGGATAGGGATGAGGGGTACCATGCATACCAGAATAGGGATGCAAGGTCCCATGCATACCAGAATAGGGATGCAGGGTCCCATGCATACCAGGATGAGGGATGGGGTGCTATGCATACCAGGATGAGGGGTACCTCATCCCAATTTTGGTGCCATACATACCAGAATTGGGATGAGGGGTACCATACATACCAGGATTGGGGGATGGGGTGCCATGCATACCAGGATTGGGGATGAGGAGTGCCATGCATACCAGGATTGGGGATGAGGAAGCCATGCATACCAGGATGAGGGATTGGGTGCCATTCATACCAGGATTGGGGATAAGAAGCCACTCATACCAGAATGAGGGATTGGGTACCATACATACCAGGATTGGGATGAGGGGTGCTGTGTATATCAAATTTGGGATGAGTGGTGCCATGCATACCAGGATTGGGGATGAGGGGTGTCATGCATACCAGGATTGGGGATGAGGGGTGCAATGCATACCAGGATTGAGGATGAGGGGGTATCATGCATACCAGGATTGGGGATGATGGGTGCCATGCATACCAGGATAGTGATGAGGGGTACCATGCATACCAGGATAGGGATGTGGGGAGGCCATGCATACCAGGATTCGGATGAGGGGCCATGCATACCAGGATAGGGATGAAGGGGTACCATGTATACCAGAATGAGGGGTACCATACATACCAGGATAGGGATGAGGGATGGAGTACCATGCATACCAGGATAGGGATGAGGCAGCCATGCATACCAGGATGAGGGATAAGGGGCGCCAAGCATGCCAGGATTGGGATGAGGAGTGCCATGCAAACCAGGATTGGGGATGAGGGGTGCCATGCATGCCAGGATTGGGGGTGAGAGGTGCCATGCATACCAGGATTGGGGGTGAGGGGTGCCATGCATACCAGGATTAGGGGTGAGTGGTACCATGCATACCAGGATTGGGGGTGAAGGGATGGGATGAGGGGTGCTATGCATACCAGGATGGGGATGAGGGGTGGGGATGATGGGGAGGATGAGGATGGGGATGAGGGGTGCCATGCATTCCAGGATAGGATGGGGGCAGCACATAACAGGATGGGGGAACAGGATTGGGGAGCACAAATACCAGGATGGGGGCAGTACAAATACCAGGATGGGGGCAGTACAAATACCAGGATGGGGGCAGCTCAAATACCAAGATGGGGGCAGCACATAGCAGAATGGGGGCAGCACATAGCAGGAGGGGGGCAGCACATACCAACATGGGAGATCATATGCCAATAAAAATGCTCACCACCCGGGCATAGAAAAGGTTCAATAGCTAGTCTCTTATATCGCAGGTCAGTAAAAAGACGTCTATTTTTCACTAAGGGGTTAATTCAGTTCATTAACCTCTTCACGACATACGCCGTACATGTACGGCACATGTCGGGTCTCTTCCTTTGGTGCGGGCTCCGGCGCTGTGCCCGCACCTTTTCTGGGGACATGACAGCTGATCTGATCAGCTGCCATTGTGCCCCTAACAGCCACAGGTGGGATCACGATTCACCCGTGGCTGTTAACATGTTAAATGCTGCTGTCAAACTCTGTCAGCGGCATTTAACATGTCCGCAGCTGAAAGGCATCACTAGTCCCGCCCATCGGCGCCTGTGTCACATGAAGATGAGAAAGTTCTGGTGGCTCCAACTGTGAATTAGGGAGCATAAAATATCCCACAGGTCCCAACTGGAGTTGATCAGGACACACAGATGCCGTTCCGCTGGCCCTAGGTGATCAAAAGCCGCCGGGAACGATGGACGGTGTAAGGCAGTGCTAGTCATTATGCTGGGGGACACTCGCTTCACCGGGTCAATTAAAGCACACATGCAACGCCTTTCCGGTATTTCACAATCCAGCAGTTTATTACACTTCATAACTGCTTATAACCGAGTCCATCTCAATGGCTTGTCGACATATTACACATATAATGTCCAAGAGCCTTTCCAGTGACAGATATGTCCACTTGGCTACAGATACAGCCTTCAGCAAGGTAACAATATTAATGTCCACATCAAGCAGAGTTTTTACCTTTGCCGGGTTTTAGCTGCTTCAGATTTGTTCTGCCACAGCTGTGGCTTTACGGCTTCCCAGATGGGGGTCTCCAGCCCTCGTACCTTCAAAGGCTACTAGTATGTTTTCACACATAACATCCAGCCTCTGCCTTCCAGGACTCTTGCCTTCCAAGCCTCTTGCCCTCCAAGGCTACTTGCCCTCCAAGGCTACTGGCATCTCTTACCCACAAGGATCCAGCCTCTGCCTTTCAGTCAGGCTTCACACTCTCACGGTGTCCCACACGCGGGGAACAGGCCTCACGCCTTTCACACACCTGTTTCAAAACTACCAGGGTTTATATATCTTCCAGTGCACACAGGACCTGTGCTGATGTCACAGTCATGTGATCAGACCTTCTGAGTGCAAAGGACCTGTGCTGATGTCACAGTCATGTGATCAGTCACCCGAGGGGGGGGTACATGGTCAGCCAAAACACACCCTGGAACATTACAGTAATGCCGCAAGCCGCTGCATTACATACCCCCCCCTCTGTTTAAACTTGTGGGGTTGAACACATAATATACACAATCACATTATAACCCCTAGTTCACACAGAGACCATGTACTTGACAATTGCGCTGCTCAGCCCCTGGAACATTAGTCAACGACATTAGCCCATTCCTTAGGGACCTACCATCTGTCATTGTCACTGACTTCGTCAAGTCACATTTCCAGGTCGTAACCTTGTCAGACCTCCCCCGCTCCCAGCGGTCAGTCATAACCTTGTCAGAGTTCCCCCACTCCCAGCGGTCAATACAGCAGTGTGACTCACATGCCCTTGTATCTAAGGTCCGGTTAGACTCCGTACTGTCCCATACTCGATTGGGTCGTTTGTATGGGCCTCTCAAACCTGAGTTACTGGAGGTCTCACTACCTCTAAACCCACTCCCACTACTCTCAGGACATCTTGAAAGGTCCCTAACTTCAGCTGTAGCTGTTCTGTTATTTAGGGGGCCCTTTCTCTGTCTGGTCTCACAATTTCTAGATGGCTGCCACCTTCTGCTGCTCAGGCGATTCTGCCTTTCCATTTGCAGTCTGGCGAGATTCAACTGTTCTACCTCTCACAGGTAGGTCACTTGGTACTCCATCAGCATGCGTATATATGCAAGATTTTCTTCCTTTCCTACAGCGGAGAATGACACCATGCCGTCTTCATCTGGTACCGAATCCTGACGATCACGTGGACTGCTTACTTTCATTACGCCAGACTTCTTTACCATCATTTGCATGGCTTGGCCATTTCTCCCAATGAGCTTTCTCACCAGAACATGAAGCACCCGGATGACCTCTTCCCGCAGACTGTGAGCTTTTCTCATAAACTCCAGTTGTCTAACGGCTTGTTCCATCTTCAACCGGAGAAACCGCTTCGTGCGAATACATCGCCAGTACATGTCACTTAGGATCTCCACCCTCTTCACTGTGACTTTGGTCGTGGACAGGACCACCAGCTGTTTAGCTTCTGAGGTCGAGTACACCTTACAGGCTCCCACGGCCTTCTTAAACTCTTCATGCACGGACTCACTGGTGCATTCTTCTCTCAAATCCTCGGGTACATCTATGAGGCACTTGTACCGAGAGGTTTCTGTCTCACCAGTGGTCTCCAAACGATCATCTGGCTCAGGTTTCAGGGGCAACTGACTTTCAGCTTCTTCACCCTGTATGCTTCCCCTGAGCTGACTCACAGCTACAAATTCAAGAATTTTCATCTTGACCACTTCCATCTCATACTTATCTTCTGTTAACACTCTCTTAGCTCTCCTCAGGTCCACCTTCTCATGGTATAAAGGAGTAAATGCAACTTTTTTTCCCTTTTCCTTCTCCAAGGAGGCCGCGTTCACTGAGTGATACTTTGCGAGGCGACCTTTGAGCTCGAAAACTTCTTCTTCTAGCTCAGCTACTCGCCTCTCAGCAGCCCATCTCTGAAGCTCTTCCTGCTTCAACTGCTCCTTTAACAGTAGAGTTCTCTCAGACCTCTCTGTCTCCAATGCGCCCACTCAGCTCTCAACAGCCAGTCTCTCAAGCTTCTCTTGCTTCAAATGGGCTTGTAGCATCTCCTTGAGCTCCTTGATCTCAGCTCTTACATCCACCGAATCATCCGAGCTCGTATTATTCGAGGAGGTATTTGTTTCATACCTCCCATCTCCAGTGGCCAACTCCTGGCCCTGGTTTGTGGCTTCTCCGATAGACTCCTCCATATTTTTCCGCTCAGCTTCCATCTTGCTGATTCTTTCCTTAAGGCACGTCTCTGCCCTATGGAGATTATCACAGAACGTCTACAGCTCCTTCACCTGAGCTTCCAGACCTAGGGTCTTTCTGCGGAGATCATCATTTTCATCACGGGTGTCCTGCAGAGTGGTCTCAACCACTTGGCGCATGTGGTCTGCATCCGCCTTATCATCCTCTAGTTTTTCCTTAACCTTGAGGAGATCCTCATAGTCTCTCTTAATTTGTTGCAGTTCCCCACTGAGTTCACCATACTCCTTCTTGGATTCACACAGGTCTTTCTTCACTTGGTACAGCTCTAACTGTACCAGGGTGAAACGATCTTTCACCTCGCACAACTCATCTTCACACTCCGCTTTGTCAATCTCCAATTGAAAAACCTCCTCCTTGGTTTTGCGGCGGTCCTCCTTAATTTCCTAGAACATTTCCTTCCATTGGTTAACTTCCTCGCGGTTTCCCTCCAGTTCTCGCTGTAAGTCCCTCACAACCTGGTACATTTTCTGCCGTTCAGACTCCAGGCTCTGCTGGTCTGAGGACACGTTCTCCAGGTTTTCCCATAGTTGCTGCCCGTCACTCTGACACTGCTGCCTGATAGGCTCCAGCTCTTGGTCATGACTGGCCACCTCCTCTTTCAGGGCTGTCAGATCCTTCTGTCTCAGTACTGTACCGGAGGTTGCTACTGGCAACGTCACCTCCTCTTCTGCCTCTAAAGGAGGATCCACACTTGAAACAAAGCCACACAGTACATTTTCTTTATTTTCACTAGCAGCAAAGAATACAGGAGCAACCTTTTTGTGGCCCTTGCGCCGTCGATGACGAGAGGGGGACTTTCTCTCCTCGTCTAGCTCCTCCTGACTGAACTCTCTTTCTACTTTCATAGTGTCACCATCAGTTGTGGGGTCTGTGTCACTCCCCATGGTGTCGTGGACCAACAAGTCACCTCCCACCTTGATATCAACCCCTTCTACTGGAGCTACCCCGTTACAACGGTCAAATTGTCATTTTTAGGTGGTACCAACCCACAACCAATAACAAATTTTGGTTTTCTATACTCCATGCTCTTTTGAAAATCCGCCCCCTTTTTAGACCCCGCCCCCTTTTGGACACCCATACCTGTAGGGAGATTTTTACAAAAAAATTCAGCAATAGTCTTGGGACCCAGTTCACAACGTCTATTACCACCTCCCCGGGCACTCTGGGACAATACTGGCGCCCCCAGAGAGTTCACAGAATGGTCCTCTGCCGCCATTCTATGTGGTGCCAACAGCTCCTGCCATTCCTGCACCATGTCCTGTAGACGTTTCTCAAATACCTGCTGCGGTTTTAACCAGCACTTTAATCGCTCAATAGCTTCAGTTTCATTTGCTGCTCTGTTCACAGGCATCGCTGTACACTATTCACACTAGACACTTCACACCGCTCTCCCCAGAAAATTTTCGTGGCCCCGCCAAGCCACAGCAAACCAGGTTTGAGTGCGAGGACAATTTTCGCAACCCCGCCGAGTTACAGCAAGATGCTTTAATCTTCGTGACCCCGCCGAGCCACAGCAAGATGCTTGTATCCACACTCGTCGTCCTGTGCCGATGCCCCTAGCAACTGGGCTGCAGTTGCCCCTAGCAACCAGGCTGCAGTTGCCCCTAGCAACCGGGCTGCAATTGCCCACATTCTCCAACCACATGTAAGGCAGCGCTAGTCATCATGCTGGGGGACACTCGCTTCACCGGGTCAATTAAAGCACACATGCAATGCCTTTCCGGTATTTCACAATCCAGCAGTTTATTACACTTCATAACTGCTTATAACCGAGTCCATCTCAGTGGCTCGCCGACATATTACACATATAATGTCCAAGAGCCTTTCCAGTGACAGATATGTCCACTTGGCTCCAGATACAGCCTTCAGCAAGGTAACAATATAAATGTCCTCATCAAGCAGAGTTTTTACCTTTGCCGGGTTTTAGCTGCTTCAGATTTGTTCTGCCACAGCTGTGGCTTTACGGCTTCCTAGATCGGGGTCTCCAGCCCTCGTACCTTCAAAGGCTACTGGTATGTTTTCACACATAACATCCAGCCTCTGCCTTCCAGGACTCTTGCCTTCCAAGCCTCTTGCCCTCCAAGGCTACTTGCCCTCCAAGGCTACTGGCATCTCTTACCCACAAGGATCCAGCCTCTGCCTTTCAGGCTTCACCAGGCTTCACACTCTCACGGTGTCCCACACACGGGGAACAGGCCTTACACTTTTCACACACCTGTTTCAAAACTACCAGGTTTTATATATCTTCCAGCGCACACAGGACCTGTGCTGATGTCACAGTCATGTGATCAGACCTTCTGTGTGCACAGGACCTGTGCTGACGTCACAGTCATGTGATCAGTCACCTGAGGGGGAGGTACATGGTCAGCCAAAACACACCCTGGACCATTACAGTAATGCCGCAAGCAACTGCATTACAATGGTTAGAGATTCGCGGCCTCCTGTCCACCCGCCAGGTACCACTGATCTGGACACTGGACCAGAGACCTGGGAATCAATGGTAACGGGGCGTGGACTGGGGTGTGGACAGGGGGCATGACCAAAATTTGTCGCAACATGCTACGCGCGCCGCATGATGTTTCCCTCTTTGTTATTTGAAAAAGTTGGGAGACATGTATATGTTTCAACCTATGGTATTCAGTAAGGATGGTATTCTGAAGGTCAAAGGACACATGGCATCTCACTTCTCATTCATAATCATGGGTTTTGATTCACCTGTTGGAACTTGTAAAAATTGGCTTGATGATGTAATCCACAACATGATCTCAGTGACCTTTATTTCATTGTAAACTGTAAACTGCAGTTGAGAAGGGCATCTGTGCCATCTGGATGAGCACAACAGCTAACTAATCTGTAATCAAAGTGAGGAGTGAAGCCAGCAACACTGCTCTAACAAATATGTGCTTGAGGATTGGAACATTGTGTCGCATCAACTGTATGATTTATGATCCTATAACCAAGGCAACCAGACATAATAAAATTTTTGCAGAAATTAAGTAATAGAATTTTTGCACAAAATTACTCAAGAAACAAACAAAACCACCATAACTGTTCCAAAGTAAAAAATGACCACCCTATTGACTTTAACACATACCACCAGTTAATGAATCAAATTGAGCACATAATCAGACACCACTGGCCCTTGCTATTCAGAGCAAATCCCATTATACCACAGTTTCAACCCCCATTGATCTGTCACAAACAACTGCCCAACCTCAGAGATTGGCTAGTTAGAGCTTACATACTGTCTGAACAACCAAGGCATACCCAATGCACACTAAACACTAAATGCAGAGGATCCCTTCCATGCCTATAGTGCAAATAGTGCTCCAACATTACTAAAGGCAACTACTTTACACACCTCAAAACAGGTTAGACATTAAAGAGGACCATCCAGCACAATCAAGTCTGCAATTCACAGACATTGCGGCAACACCACATTGTCACTACCTTCCCACTTCTCCACCGACCGCTACGCACTCAACTGAGGTTCCAAGTTATCAAGTACGTCCCAACAGTAAAGGAAGGAGTCAAAACTCAGGGAAAGACAGGCCTTCTGGATACTTATATGATTGGACCAGCTTCATTTTGTTGGTAAATACCCAAAATAATTGTGCTTGTTGGTCTAATTTCTTCAGAAATCTCTCAATTTGCCAAATTTGATTTTGACCAATGCTGAACATGTCCTTTTGTCCATTGTGGTCTCAATGATATTTGGTGAGCGGCACAGACTCATGCTGAATCCAAGGAGGCGTACTAAACTATGTGCTCATCTTCTAGTCAGTCAAAACACATTTAAAGTCACTTCCATCACCAGTGTGCACAGTTATGCTGCACCTTGACATATTTTTTTCCTTTTTGCCTTATGCGGATTGCCATATTCGATCGATCGGCTGTTGGAGGAGCTGAGTTCTGGGCTTATGCTCCAAAATACTAATATCAGACTTTGTATTATGACTGAGGAATGATCTGATTATTACCTTGAGGTAAGTTTTTAATAGCACATTTTACTTGAAATGTCACCTGTAAGCCTGTTTTTTTCAAAGTTTAACCCTTTTCTTGACTGGTACTATTAATTAGACCAGTCAGTAATGTTTGGTACTCAGGTGGGACCCATTTTATAACAGATGTGTTGCAGCCTTTCCTTTGTGGAGTGCTATAGATTCGTCCCAAGCTTGCCTTTGGCTGCTTTCACTCAGTTTCTCTGAATGGTGTGCCTTCACTTCTGTTTTTATCTGATCTGAGTGTTTGTTTAGTAAGTTGACAGCGTTTTGAGACACATTCATGCATGGCCTTCCATTCTACTAAATTATATCTTGAGCTTTCCAACCCACATATTATTCTGATGTGTGTGCAATACCAATTTCTGCTTTTCTACATATTATTATGCATTTGTTACCCACAATTGTATATTCAGCCAAACGCAAAACAACCTTAAACCACCAAAATAATGTTGAAAACACCTTGTGCGCTACATATTCTGTCAATGTGGCCCTTAATAGCCGATGTGGATGTGCACTCTTATTGTTAATTTATAAATTTAATATTGTAAATTATGTTAAATTATTATTGAAATTGATGTGTCCTTTTATTTTGCCTACAGGTTTCTTGCAACTGGAACTTTTTTTGTATAATTGCATTTGGAATTTTTTGTTTTTGGAAGTTAACCATTTTGCTGATTGTGAGGTTCACCGGTGATGTCATCTAGGAGAAACTCCAACAATTAGTGATGCTGAAGCCTACCTCACAACATCGGCTGCAGATTGTCAGGGACTTTGAGAAGAATTATCAGTTTCCCAATTGTATTGGGCCCTGGATGGCAAACACATTAGCACGAAGAAGGTGCTGCACTTAGGGTCTTGATACTAGAATTATAAGCAGTGCATTTCTGTAGTGCTTTTGGCAGCAGATATCGGTGCCTATGGAAGAACTGGATATCCAGAATTTTTAATTCTTCAATTCTTTCATAATGGGTCAGCAGCTTCTCAGGAATCAAATGGTGCCAGCACCACAGATCCTGCTTGGTTCCACTAGGGAACCTGCGTCATTTTTTTTATTGTAGCAGATGAGGCCTTTGGACTTACCACTAATATTCTGTGGCCATATCTGTGAAGAGGGTTGGATAACCGGCGATGCATGTTCAATTACCTCCTATCCAGGGTTCATAGATTGGTTGAGTGCACATTTGGAATACGGCAGGCAAAATGTGTCATCCAAATGAGTAAGACAAATGTAAATTTAGCTATAATAGCTTGTGTAATACTCCACAACTTCACACACATTCATGAAACAGCAGTGGATGTGGATGATATTGCAGATATGTTCCAAACTCCATCCAATCTCCAAAACGTGCTGCCAATTAGATCCTCCTCTTCAGGACTCAGAGTCCATGATTTTTTTTTGCAAATTATTTTATAACGCCTAAGGGAGCTACTCCATGGTGACATAGTTATTCTAGTGCGCAATTGTGAGGTTTTCTTTGAGAAAATACACAATTTTAATACACCATAAACAATCATTACATTCAAGCCTTGTCTATTTTGTGTAATGATTTAATACACACTTTGGTATAGATTAAAATACAGTATTTACTTTTTGTTGTAGAAGTCATTAATAGAGATGAGCGAACATGTTCAGAAAACGTTAGTTTTTTTCAAATTCAGCATGAACGTTGTACATTCGGATCCGTGCTTGGACCCCCGAGCGTTTTCTCAAAATTGGCAAAAGTCGAGCATGGACCTGAAGAACCCTGGTTTCCCATGCTGTCATCTGCGTGACAGCGCGGGAAACAGGGGCTTTGGGATCACACTGTCAGCAGTCAACGTGATCCCGCAACTGTCACTGTGACTTGCGGTAAAAAGCGTACTGCGGGTCACAGGCACCGGCTGATGGGACTACTTCTACCATCAGCCGGTGCCCGCTATCACTGTTAACAGCGAGCGCAAGCGCCGCTAATGAGAAGAGTAGTCTCAGCCGGTGCAGTGAAAGAAAAAAAAAGTTAAAATTAATAAATAATTATTTAAATAAAAATAAACAACACATTATACTAACCTACACCTAATTTCTGATGGCCTTGTCCATGGTAAAAAAAAACAAAACAAAAAAAAAACAGCATAATCCTCACCTATTCACCATAATCCACGTAATCCAGACTGTCCCACGGCAATTTGATCATTGATAGAACAGCCACATGTGGAGATGTGACTGTGCTATCTGGCAGCCGGCGATACACTGACAGGAGCATCATAGCTCTTGCAGTGTATTGCGATGAGCTGCCGTGAGCGAGGTCACATGAGATCATCTGCTGATGAACTCAAGTGACCTCTATCATGGCAGCTCAGCGCAGTACACTGCAGGAGCTATGATGCTCTTGTCAGTGTATAGCCGGCTGCTGGATAGAGCAGTCTCATCGGTGACTGCTGATGTGACTGTTCTATCAATTATCCGATTGCCGTGGGACATTCTGGATTATTTCATCACGTTGGACAGGTGAGTATTATGTTGCTTTATTATTTTATTTTTGATACAGAAGACATGGGCTTAGGTGTTAGATAAGTATAATTAGGTAGATTAGGTGTTTGATAAGTATAATTGTTTTTGGTTAATTAAGAATCTTAAAGGACTGTGTCATTATTTCAAATAAATTACTTTATTCTGGCTGTTTGGTGCTTTTTCTTACAATTTTACTATGGGGTTAGTAATTGGGGTGTCTTATAGACGCCTCTCCATTACTATCCTGGACTTCATGTCAGCTGCCAATACAAGGCTGACATGAACCCCAACCCTATTACCCCACTTGCCACCGGACCAGGTCGGCTGAGAGCTGATGTTTTTAGCATCGGAAGGGGGCCAATATCCATGGCTCCTTCATAGGTTATTAATATCAGCTCACAACTGTCTATTTAGCATTTGCTAGTTGGATTTTATAGGGGGACCCAACGTCAATTTTTTCTGGGGTCCCCCTGTAATCTAGCCAGTAAAGGCTAACTAAACAGCTGTGAGCTGTTATTAATAGCCAGAGAATATCTTGGGCTAATTACTTTCCCTGGCTAGTAATTAGAGATGAGCGTTGTTCTACTCGAACTGTTCGCCAATCTCAAATTCGAGCTGTTTTGGGCGGTGTTCGAGCCGGTCGGCGAACACGAACAATTTGAGAAAAATTCGGCTGTTCGAGGTTATGTTCGATAACTGTTCGTGCACCAAAATCATAACTGGATTTTTTCTCAGTAATGATGAAAATTAATGTTAATACGCAGTTTGAGTGTACAGCGGGGCGGGGGGAGGGGCAGGGGATGGATCTCTGCAGGAACAATGAAGATCTCCATTTTTTTTTCTCTTTCCCGCATTTGCAGTGGGGAGGTGCAATCTGTCAGCCTATCAGCAGCGCACACACGGAGCGAAGTGCTTTTTTTCACACAAGCAAGGGCATGTGTGATTGGCAGTGTATGTCACATGTCCTTGCCCTATAAGACCAAGCCATTTTCCCCGTCGCCACCATTTTCTCACTGCTGCAGCTGCGTGTTAGACGGCACCGCTGTTGCTGTGTGCGCTATACCTTGTTAATTTCAAGCCAATTTTCGCACAAATATACAGATAGCTTGGGAGTAGGGAATAGTTGTGATTGCAGTCCTTTTAAGGACTAGGTTACAGCATTTCCTACGACTTTTATCAGGCAGGTCTGTGCTCTTAAATAGATAGATTGTGGGAGTAAAGACTAATTGTAATTGGAGTCCTTTTCAGGACTAGGTTACATCAGTTCCTATCAGTTTTTGCCAGGCAGGTCTGTGCCAGTGCTGTGCAAGTTTTTTTCACAGCATTTGGCTGAATCTAGCAAAGCTAATCCTTTTTGGCCTATTGCAGAGTGTGTTAGTCAGTGGAGTAGCCTATCTGTGTTGCAAGATATACCACCTGTGTATAGAATACCAATTTTTTTACTGCACCTAGTGAAGTAAAATCTTTTGGGCATAGCATCATTCTATTAGTCCATCTATACTGACCTCCATCAGGTTGCAAACTGAATATAATTTTTTTCTGCATCTAGCTCTGAAAAAATATTTGGGCTTCTAGCGGTGTGTGGGACTTGGTCTATTAGTCCATCTATACTGACCTCCATCAGGTTGCAAATTAAAAATAATTTTTTTCTGCATCTAGCTCTGAAAAAATATTTGGGCTTCTAGCAGTGTGTGGGACTTGGTCTATTAGTCCATCTATACTGACCTCCATCAGGTTGCAAATTAAAAATAATTTTTTTCTTCATTTATCTCTGAAAAAATATTTGGGCTTCTAGCAGCGTGTGGGACTTGTTCTATTAGTCCATCTATACTGACCTCCATCAGGTTGCAAATTAAAAATAATTTTTTTCTGCATCTAGCTCTGAAAAAATATTTGGGCTTCTAGCAGTGTGTGGGACTTGGTCTATTAGTCCATCTATACTGACCTCCATCAGGTTGCAAATTAAAAATAATTTTTTTCTGCATCTAGCTCTGAAAAAATATTTGGGCTTCTAGCAGTGTGTGGGACTTGGTCTATTAGTCCATCTATACTGACCTCCATCAGGTTGCAAATTAAAAATAATTTTTTTCTTCATTTATCTCTGAAAAAATATTTGGGCTTCTAGCAGCGTGTGGGACTTGTTCTATTAGTCCATCTATACTGACCTCCATCAGGTTGCAAATTAAAAATAATTTTTTTCTGCATCTAGCTCTGAAAAAATATTTGGGCTTCTAGCAGTGTGTGGGACTTGGTCTATTAGTCCATCTATACTGACCTCCATCAGGTTGCAAATTAAAAATAATTTTTTTCTGCATCTAGCTCTGAAAAAATATTTGGGCTTCTAGCAGTGTGTGGGACTTGGTCTATTAGTCCATCTATACTGACCTCCATCAGGTTGCAAATTAAAAATAATTTTTTTCTGCATGTAGCTCTGAAAAAATATTTGGGCTTCTAGCAGTGTGTGGGACTTGGTCTATTAGTCCATCTATACTGACCTCCATCAGGTTGCAAATTAAAAATAATTTTTTTCTGCATCTAGCTCTGAAAAAATATTTGGGCTTCTAGCAGTGTGTGGGACTTGGTCTATTAGTCCATCTATACTGACCTCCATCAGGTTGCAAATTGAATAAAAAAAATTTCTGCATCTAGCTCTGAAAAAATATTTGGGCTTCTAGCAGTGTGTGGGACTTGGTCTATTAGTCCATCTATACTGACCTCCATCAGGTTGCAAATTGAATAAAAAAATTTTCTGCATCTAGCTCTGAAAAAATATTTGGGCTTCTAGCAGTGTGTGGGACTTGGTCTATTAGTCCATCTATACTGACCTCCATCAGGTTGCAAATTGAATAAAAAAATTTTCTGCATCTAGCTCTGAAAAAATATTTGGGCTTCTAGCAGTGTGTGGGACATGGTCTATTAGTCCATCTATACTGACCTCCATCAGGTTGCAAATTGAATAAAAAAAATTTCTGCATCTAGCTCTGAAAAAATATTTGGGCTTCTAGCGGTGTGTGGGACTTGGTCTATTAGTCCATCTATACTGACCTCCATCAGGTTGCAAATTAAAAATATTTTTTTTCTGCATCTAGCTCTGAAAAAATATTTGGGCTTCTAGCAGTGTGTGGGACTTGGTCTATTAGTCCATCTATACTGACCTCCATCAGGTTGCAAATTAAAAATAATTTTTTTCTTCATTTATCTCTGAAAAAATATTTGGGCTTCTAGCAGAGTGTGGGACTTGTTCTATTAGTCCATCTATACTGACCTCCATCAGGTTGCAAATTAAAAATAATTTTTTTCTTCATTTATCTCTGAAAAAATATTTGGGCTTCTAGCAGCGTGTGGGACTTGTTCTATTAGTCCATCTATACTGACCTCCATCAGGTTGCAAATTAAAAATAATTTTTTTCTGCATCTAGCTCTGAAAAAATATTTGGGCTTCTAGCAGTGTGTGGGACTTGGTCTATTAGTCCCTCTATACTGACCTCCATCAGGTTGCAAATTAAAAATAATTTTTTTCTGCATCTAGCTCTGAAAAAATATTTGGGCTTCTAGCAGTGTGTGGGACTTGGTCTATTAGTCCATCTATACTGACCTCCATCAGGTTGCAAATTAAAAATAATTTTTTTCTTCATTTATCTCTGAAAAAATATTTGGGCTTCTAGCAGCGTGTGGGACTTGTTCTATTAGTCCATCTATACTGACCTCCATCAGGTTGCAAATTAAAAATAATTTTTTTCTGCATGTAGCTCTGAAAAAATATTTGGGCTTCTAGCAGTGTGTGGGACTTGGTCTATTAGTCCATCTATACTGACCTCCATCAGGTTGCAAATTAAAAATAATTTTTTTCTGCATCTAGCTCTGAAAAAATATTTGGGCTTCTAGCAGTGTGTGGGACTTGGTCTATTAGTCCATCTATACTGACCTCCATCAGGTTGCAAATTGAATAAAAAAATTTTCTGCATCTAGCTCTGAAAAAATATTTGGGCTTCTAGCAGTGTGTGGGACTTGGTCTATTAGTCCATCTATACTGACCTCCATCAGGTTGCAAATTGAATAAAAAAAATTTCTGCATCTAGCTCTGAAAAAATATTTGGGCTTCTAGCGGTGTGTGGGACTTGGTCTATTAGTCCATCTATACTGACCTCCATCAGGTTGCAAATTAAAAATAATTTTTTTCTGCATCTAGCTCTGAAAAAATATTTGGGCTTCTAGCAGTGTGTGGGACTTGGTCTATTAGTCCATCTATACTGACCTCCATCAGGTTGCAAATTAAAAATAATTTTTTTCTTCATTTATCTCTGAAAAAATATTTGGGCTTCTAGCAGCGTGTGGGACTTGTTCTATTAGTCCATCTATACTGACCTCCATCAGGTTGCAAATTAAAAATAATTTTTTTCTGCATCTAGCCCAGCCAATAGTTTTGGCCTAATACCACAGTTTGGCCACTCAGCTCTGCTCGGTTACCATCCATTGTTTTTTTGTGCAAACAACTCCAGAGTTGTGAATTAGTTAACCACCAAAATGAGTGGAAAAAGGCCTGCTGCTGGTGGAAAGGGGAATAGGCGTGTTGGGAAGGGGAAAAAAGGTTGTGTCCGTGGGGTAGGTGCAGAAGAAAGACCATCTTCCAGCCAAACTAAAATGTCTACTTCTTTTAGCGGACAATGTGATAAGATCCCTTTCTTACGGCCACGCCAATCGCTACAAATTCCAGATGAGGCACAAAAACAGCAGGTGCTTCAACGGATATCAAGTGCTCCTTTAAGTGGGCTCTCCTCCACATCAACTTCAACATCACAAATACTCCAGTCCTCAAAGGTGTCACCCAAATCGCACTTGCTTCCTCACAGCTCCCAAATCTCCAGCTGCCCGTCTGAGTATGAGGTAGAACAGATGGTTGAGTCTGCAGAGCTGTTTACTCATACTATAGCCTGGGAATCAGAGGTCGACTCCAGCGCTTCTGTGAATCCAGACGAGGAAATGATCTGCACTGATGCCCAGAATCTTTATGAGTCGGATCCAGGACCAGACGCAGAAGGTTCTGACCATAATGTAGACCCTCATTCCCAAACTGTAACTCCTGTTGGTGGAGACAATGAGGAAGACGATGATAAGACTCAAATACCTGATTGGAGCGACAACTTTAGTTTTTTGTCAGGGCAGGAACAGGTTGGCTCTGAGGACGACGGGTGTGATAACGCACAGGGTGATGATGATGAGGTCGGAGATCCCACTTACTGTCAACCCACAGTCAGCCAAGAGATGAGGTCAGCAGAGGAGGTGGAGGAAGATGCTAGTGACGACGAGGTCAGGTTGCGCCTTCCTGGACAGAGACGTAGTACTGGAAGCACGTCAACAACTGCATCCTCAAACACAACTCTGCCTCTCACCACAAGTCGTGGTGGCTCTTCAGGTCGCATGGGTGCTAAGCCTTGCATAGCCTGGGCATTTTTTCAGATCGATAAAGATGACCCAACTCGTGTTATCTGTAACATTTGTCAGCAAAAGCTAAGTAGAGGCCAAAAAATACATAGTTTGAGTACTTCATGCATGAACCGGCACATGGACATGAAGCATAAGTTGCAGTGGGAAGCTCAGTGTGCTACAATGCGGCCTAGCCGGCCGGGCCAATCACCGTCTGCCATATCTTGTGCATCCGCGGCCTCTTCATCCTTTGTGACTGGGGGGACAGCAGTCACACCTGTTTTGGGGCGCAGACCTGCCACCTCTTTACCCGCAACAGCCAGCGTGATTGGCAGGTCATCATTTTCTTTGGAGGTGGTAACACCAGCTGGTGTTGAGCGCTGTCCGACATCGATAGCACCACCTTTGGATCAAGGCAACCTAACATGTCCGCCTGCATCTTCCTCACAGACCGGCAGTTTGCCGGGGACACCCTTATCAACCCCGTCTAAGCACAATAGCCAGCCCTCGGTCCCTCAGATGTGGACAAGTAAAAGACCATTTCCTCCTAGCCATGAGAAAGCTAAGAGGTTGAATTTCACCATCTGCAAGCTCTTGGCTACAGAAATGCTGCCTTTCCGCCTGGTGGACACAGAGGATTTTCGAGACCTTATGTCCGTCGCAGTGCCCCAGTACCAGATGCCCAGTCGGCACTACTTCTCAAAGAAAGGTGTGCCTGCGCTCCACCAGCATGTCGCACACAACATCACCGCTTCTTTGAGAAACTCTGTGTGTGACAGGGTGCATTTCACCACAGACACTTGGACGAGTAGGCATGGACAGGGGCGTTACATGTCGCTGACTGGGCACTGGGTAACTATGGTGACAGCAGGACAAGGGGCTGCTGTCCAAGTCTTGCCGTCCCCACGAGTTGTGCGTCAATCCTCTTTATGTCAAAGTTCCTCCACTGCTTCTGCCTCCTCAACCTCCTCTCGGTCTTCCACCTGCACCCAAAGCCTGTCTGGTCATGCCACAAGCTTTCTAACTGCGCAGAAGGGATCCTGCACACCTCCTTACTATGCTGGCAGTAGGGCTCAACGTCATCAGGCGGTTTTTACATTGAAATGTCTGGGAAATGTGAGTCACACAGCTGAGGAGTTGTGGTCAGCTCTGGAGAACCAATTTCATGAATGGTTGTCTCCACTGGACCTGAAACCAGGGAAGGCCGTGTGCGACAATGCTGCAAACCTGGGTGCGGCCCTTCGCCGGGGCAATGTCACACACGTGCCTTGTATGGCTCACGTGTTGAACCTGGTTGTCCAGCAATTTTTAGCCCACTATCCCAGACTAGATGGCCTTCTGCAGAGGGCACGGTCGCTGTGTGCTCACTTCCGCCGTTCGCATCCCGCAGCTCAGCGACTTACATCTCTACAGAAGTCGTTGGGCCTGCCACTTCACCGGCTAAAATGCGATGTGCCTACCCGGTGGAATTCAACTCTGCACATGTTGCAGCGACTGTGGCAGCACCGACAAGCCCTGGTGCAATACGTTCTGACGTATAGCCTGGGCCAACGAGATTCAGAGGTGGGGCAAATCACGCTGGAGGAGTGGTCTCAGATCAGGAACCTATGCACCCTTCTGCACAGTTTTGAAATGGCGACGAAGATGTTTAGTGCTGACGATGCCATTATCAGCATGACTATTCCGGTGATTTACATGCTGGAGCACATGTTAAACAGAATTCGGAGTCAGGTGGTGGCACAAGAGGAGGTGGAGGAAGTAGAGGAGGAGGAGTTGTATGCGGAAGGGCTAACATCTGCAAGGTCCAGACGGTCGGCAGCACCAAGGCGGCAGGCATGTGAGGGTGGGGGAGATGGTTTTACCAGGGCGCATGGTAGCAGCCAAACTAGTGAGGAAGGTGCAGGAGCCCAGGAAGAAGTGGAGGACGAACTGATGGAAGACTCATCAGATGAGGGAGACCTTGATCACATTTCTGTTGTGCGAGGTTGGGGGGAGAGGACAGAGGAAGGAAGCATGATTGTTACCTCGCCACCAACACAACAGGGACTTGGTGCTCCTGGATGCGCAACACACATGAGTGCCTTCTTGCTGCACTACCTGCAACATGACCCTCGAATTGTGAGAATTAGAAATAATCCTGACTACTGGGTTGCCACACTGTTAGATCCCTGGTACAAAAGTAAATTTGCAGAAATTATTCCTGCCATAGAAAGGGATGCACGCATGCAGGAGTATCAGCAGAGACTGTTGCAGAATCTTACATGTGCTTTTCCACAAAATACCAGTGGTGCACGTAGTGAATCTCACAGTTCCAACTTGCCAACCGTGGGACCGTCAAGTGTTCAGCACTCAAACCGTAACAGAACCACAGTATCTGCTGGTAACATCAATTTTGCGGAATCATTTCACCACTTTTTTAGCCCATCCTTTGCAAGGCCACAGGAGACAAGAAGTCTGACACATAGTCAACGCCTAGAGACGATGGTACAGGAGTATCTCCAAGTAAACATTGAAGCCACGACTGTGTCACTGGACCCTTGCTCTTTTTGGGCTTCCAATCTGGATAAATGGCCGGAGCTAGCCACTTACGCCTTGGAGATCTTGTCATGCCCCGCAGCCAGCGTTCTGTCTGAACGTGTGTTCAGCGCTGCTGGTGGTGTGCTGACAGATAAGCGCACGCGGCTCTCCACTGATAATGTAGACAGACTCACGTTCATAAAGATGAACAAATCATGGATCCGAAACGACTTTTCTACCCCTGTGTCATCCTGGGGAGAGTAAAAGCTTGATGATTGGTTAAAATCACCCTACCAACCGTTTTAAGCTTTCAAATTACTAATCATGTTTATCTGTATCTTGACTGGAAAATAATTTGGGCTTTGTAGCAGTGTGCAGCACTGATCCTATTAGGCCATCTATAATAAGCTTCACCAGATTTAAAATTAAAAATAATTTTTAGCTGCATCTAGCCCGGAAAATAATTTTGGGGCTCCGAGATGCGCAAGACACATAAGTGCCTTCTTGCTGCACTACCTGCAGCATGACCCTCATATTGTCAGAATTCGAAGTAATCATGACTACTGGGTTGCCACACTCTTAGATCCCCCAAACTTTTCGATCAACCTTTTCATTTTAATAAAGACCAAAAAAATGGTCATTTTTGAAATTATAAGCATTAGCAGGTTGTTAGAAACTGAAATCAAACAGTTTTCAACTCAAAACTTTATTCTAGGTGATGTTACATTTTCACATAGGACCCTTGTTCGAAAGGAGCTTCTGAACTCTCTCATCCATTGAATTTGTCAGGTTTTGGATGGTTTCTGCTTCAATTGTTTTGCATGAGGACAGAATACCCTCCCAGAGCTGTTGCTTAGATGTGAACTGCCTCCCGCCATCATAGACACTCCTTTTAATGATGCTCCAAAGGTTCTGAATGGGGTAGAGGTCAGGGGAGCATGGGGGTCACACCATAAGTTTGTCCCCTTTTATGCCCATATCAGCCAGAGATGCAGATGTTTTATGTGCAGCATGAGATGGTGCATTATCATGCAGAAAAATGATCTTGCTGTGAAATACACGGTTCTTCTTCTTGAACCATGGCAGGAAGTGCTGTTTGAGAAAATCCACATACATTATGGAGTTCATCTTTAGCGCCTTCAGGGATCCTAAAGGGGCCGACAATCTCTCTCCCCATGATTCCAGCCCAAAACATTACTCCACCTCCTCCTTGTTGGCGCTGTAGCCGTGTTTGCGTGGGGTGTCCATCAACCAGCCATCCTCCACTCCATTCATCTGGACCATCGAGCGCTGCACGGCACTCATCCGTGAACAAAACAGTTTTGAAATCAGTCTTCATGTAATGTTTGGCCCACTGGAGCAGTTTCTGCTTGTGTGAAGTGGATAGAGGAGGTCGACAGGATGGCATATGCACAGCTGCAAACCTCTGAAGGACCCTGCATCTTGTTGTTCGGGGGACGTTGGAGGCACAAGCAGCTTCAAAAACTTGTCTGCTGCTATGACAAGGCTTTTTTGCCGCTGCTGTTTCAACCTGACGTAATTGCCTGTAGGAAAGAGTCCTCAATTTGCCCTTATCAGCACGCACACGTGTGTACTGTGAATCAGCTACATACTTCTTGATTGCCAAGACACTTCATCCTGATCATCGCACAATGTTGATTGTAGTCATGCCTTGACCTAAACACTCCACAATTTGTTGCTTCTCAGCAGCCGACACATCCTTTTTCTTTCCCATTTTGGCAGAAAATGTAGGCTGCTTAATAATGTGAGAGAGCCTTCTTAAGTAGTCTTGCCTTTCATTGGACACACCTGCCAAACTAATTAGCACAGGTGTCTGCAATTGCTTACAGTGATATAAAGAGCCCTGACACACATCACCATCAATGAGTTTAACTGACAAACAAACAAATTCTTCCCTTATCACTCCTAAACACTTTTTGCATAATAATTTGGAACGCGGTGTACATGTGCTTTTCCACAAAACACCAGTGGTTCACGTAGTGAATCTTACAGTTCTAACTTGCCAACTGTGGTCTGTATGGAATTGTTCAATAAAGGGCCCAAAATTAAGATAACATAGATGGGAGAGGTCTCTATGAATAGGAATTCCTAAGTATTTGATACCCTGTGAGGGCCAGGCAAAGGGAAAGTTGGACTGGATGGAATCCTATATGGATTTAGGGAGGGAGACATCGAGGGCCTCAGACTTCGCTGCATTGATTTTAAAATTTTACCATGTAACAAAGTGATCTATTTCAGCCATAACAGCAGGGATGGATATATGTGATTGAGTGATATATACTAGGACATCATCAGCAAATAGAGAGCACTTGTACTCGGTGCCTCCCACCTCAATCCACCTAATATTGGGGTTATGGCGAATTGATGAGAGCAGGTGCTCCGTCACTAGGATGTATAAGAGAGGGGACAGAGGACATCCCTGCCTTGTCCCATTGGTGATTGTGAAAGGTGATGAAAATGTTCTGACGCACCCCCTGGGCCTTGGGACACCCGGAGCCGGACACTTTTTGGTGGATGCTGGTGGTTGTAGTCTTCGTGGCGGCGATCCGGTTCCGTGGCTCAGGGCGGTCAAACCAGTGGCGGAACTATTTATGTGGTTTTGATGTTTAAATGTCCGACTACGCCACCCGTGGATTGCGGTCAGAGTCAACCGCCGCTACAGGGCAGACCGCTAACGCTGGTGTTGTGGGTGCAGCAGAGCGTAGCATAACTCCCCACGGGAGGAGTATAGCCTCAGGGCAGTGTATGCGGAGGATGGGGGTGATGGTGCAGGGCAGCAGCAGTAACGACACGGAGTCAGTGATGCAGTTCAGGGCCTTTACTCACAGTTCTTATTATCCAGACCACGTCTGCAGGTAACGGCTGCCCACGTCGTACTGTGCTCACCAGGTGAGGGGCTCAGACAACTCCCAGATAACTTTGGAGTGTTTCACAGGACCCCCTTTGTGTGTCCTTTGTCTGGCCTTTCTTACCAACACTTCTGTCCGGCTGCCTCGGGCCTCCTCTTGGTAAACTTGGCGCCAGTTTCCCTGACCCTATGTGGTGCCTTCCTAGCGGGTGGAGCAAGGGGCTGCGCCACATAAAATGTCAGAGCCTCCGGTTTCTAGCTGAGGGTCGTTTCCTGCCTCCACTAGTTCAGGGACCGGTCTCCCCCTTTGGCCTGACCCCTCCACGCAGGTGGATTCGGGCGTGCGGTGGCGACTCGCCCGTCCGCACCCCTGGGATCCCTTCATTCCTCGTTCCTGGAGCCTTCTCCGCTCCTCTTCCTTCCTTCTCCCTCTTGCAGGCCTGGGCCTCTGTTACTAGGCCCGCCTCCGGAGCAGAGCTCATGCAGAGCCCCTGCTCCCTGCCACTTCTGCTCAGACTTCTCTGCACTGAACTAAGATGGTGCCCACCTTTTATACTCCCTTCTCAATGCACCCAGGAACTGCTTCCTCCCTGCTCCTGCACTGCAGGGTTCCCCTTCCTCAGTGTTCCCTCCCCCCACTCCAGCCAGGGACAGGGACTGTCGTGCCCATCTCAGGGGCATATTGGTCGCCCTGCCCCATGGCAATGTGGTGTAATGCATGCAGGTGTCGGGTCCTGATCCACACTCCATCCTTATCTGAGAGTGAGATATCACACCTCTGGGTGAGGTGCAATACGTCTGTAGCAACCGAGCCCTCGGTGCTACAGTTCCATTTATCTTCAGCCTAGGTGACGTATTGTGATACAGGGCCGTGATTTTGGCTATAAAAGGGTCCCCTAGACCCCTACCCCAAGCTTTTTAAGAGAATCATATATGGCGTGCCAGGAGACTCTATGGAATGCTTTCTCAGCATCCAACGAGAGTATCTACTTACAAATTTTTAACTGCATCTAGCCCAGGAAATACTTTGTGCCTAGTAGCAGTGTCTGCTAGTCAGCGGATTATCCCGGCTGTTAAGCAAGCTACACCACCTGTAGTTTGGACACTTAATTTTTTCAAAGGAAATGCTTCGGGACCACGGGATACTTAGTGAAGAGCATCAGGAGGCACCCCAAGGCATAGGGGCTGGGACTGGCACTAGGATGCCTTGCGGTGGACAGCCGAGCTCGATCCTTATAAAAGCTTTTTAACTGCAGCAGCTTTAGTGGACGCTACTGGAGCTGGAATTACGCGGCTGCTGGCATGAGACTTGCCCTCCAATAGATCCTTGTAAATGGATTTAAAGTGTATTCATTCAAATTAGAGGGACAATTTAAATTAAAAAGCTTAGAGCTGCCTCCACCACAGGGGGGCTCTCTCGACCCACCAGCGGACAGGCACCAGTATTGGGAGAGGGGGGCTGGCCGTCAGGGTTCACCGCGGCTTTGGCACAAACCCGGCGACACGGAGGTGGCACGGGCAGGAGCGGACTGGCCGTCTCGGCTTCTCACTTTTTGGATTTTAGAAGGGCATGACATGCCTATATCTGTGTCTCCCCCTCCTTTTACTCCTCCACCTCTTTTCTTTTCGCATGACTATATGTACTTGTCACTTTTCCATGTGTTAGTTGTGTCTTCTGAGCAGTTTGTCAGCTTTTGGACACCTTTGAAGGTGTTTTCTATGTGTTTCTATGTGTTTTTGTTTGCCTGCCATTGGTTTTAACGGTGTTCGAAGGTGTTCGACGAACAGTTCGACGAACAGTTCGGCGAACACACGGGTGTTCGACGAACCGAACCGAACTCGAACACTACGGGGGTGGCTCAACACTACTAGTAATATCAGCCCCCAGTGGTAGGCTTTCCCTCTGCTGGTTCTGAAAATTACAGGGGACCCCAAGGCTTTTTTTTCATTGATATTTTTATTTATTAACAAGTACAGTGTAATATACACCCAAGGTAACCTTAGTTCACAGCCTCCAGGTGTTCCAGCAATTGGAAACTCCACTTTTGCCGATTTTGAGAAAAGCACTCAGGGGTCCGAGCACGAATCCAAATGTGCAACGTTTGTGCCGAATTTGAAAAAAACTGAATGTTTTCCGAACACGTTCACACATCTCTACTACTGATCTTCGGGTTCGTTCTCGGGCTCGAGTACTCGATTATGAACCTTTTTTTGATCCTCGGATTTAGTTGAATAACCCGCGCATCAAAACGTTCGCTCATCTCTAGTGAACACTATAAATGTGTGGCACTTATGGCATGCTTGAGAAAGGCTCACTGAATCTGAAACTTTGCTTGAGGTGAATAAAGGCTCACTAGTTATTTTGAAGTGCTGTCTCCATTTCCGATCTTGCTTTTTTAACACAATCAGCACATTTCCTATCACTACATAGTAATCTAAAAGGGGTTAATTAAATAAGTGGGGCTGTATTTGGTAACTTGGTATGTATTAGGCTGTGTGCCCACGTAGCGTTTTACAAGCGTTTTTGATGCGGAATTTCCGCAGCGGAAACGCTTGTAAAATGCTTGGTAACCCGCACCCCATGATCCCCAATGGGTTTCCGCAACTTCTATGCACATGCTGCGGATTTTTCCGCAGCGTTTATGCCGCGTTCAAAAATCCGCAGCATGTCATTTAATTTTGCGTTTCCGCAAGCAGAATTGCCTTTGTCCAATGCATAAAAAACGCAAGGCAATTCCGCATGTGGAAAACGCGTGATAAACGCGCGAAAAAAGCGCGATAAACGCGTGCGGAATTCCGCATGCGTTTTTCCGGGAGAGGACTTGCATTTATGCAGCAGAAATTTTCTGCTTCATAAATGCAACGTGGGCACATAGCCTTAAAGTAACTTTATTTATGGCCTGTAGCATGGGGTGAAATCTGTTTTTGCCCTATTTAAAGGCTATCAGTTGTTAAATTTTGCTCTGAATATTACTTATAATGTTGATGACCCATTAACTTTAATGATCCCTGCCATTTCTGTAATAGACTTAAATATTCCTTAGACTATAAATTGCCACATTAAGCATATCAGCTCAATGCAAAGAATGGCCACAGGGATCAGAGCCTTTGACTCCTTTTTATAGTAGGAAATGCAATTGCAAATCACAATGCACAACGATTAACTGTCTGAGCTGTTCTTGTGTTGCTTATAAAGAAGAAAAATAGAGAGTTAATACAGCTAACACAGAATAATAACAAACTTGTTGATGCAATCATTGAATTTGCAAGAGCTGTGGTCATTGAATGATTAAAGGCTCTAGAATACCCAAATTTATCACGTGAAGCATCAATTTGACCAGAGAGGGGGTTATAGTAAGTAAACCACATATAATTATAAGAAGCAAAATGTGCATTTATTTCTTAATCCCCATTCACATTCTCTTTTGCAGAAAACTTTAACAGAAATGAAATAAATTAGATTTAAATTAGTGACAAATGTGACTTGTTTGAATCATTAGCAATTGCTTTAGGTCATTTTATTTTTACTTTATTTGCGCATAAAATCATATAACAGTAAAATAATAAATGTTTTATTTTGGGAAACTAGATAACTATACAGACAAATATCGGATTGACCCTACACTGCCATAGCTAGTTTTTTTAGTACTTATTTATTTTACAATTTTTAATAATTCTTAAAAAAAAATCTCTATACTTATAGTCATCCAGCTGTAGACCAGATCATAAAATATTACAGCTGACCCAAAAGCAGATCATCACATTAGATGGCCATCATCTTATGGTACATAGCCTTTCCAGGGACCTCTTGTGCAGTTGGGGTAATATTTTATGGCGGGAAGTGTAGTGTCAATCTATCTTTGGCTGACACCAAGCCTCAGTGTTAATAGTGGAGAGGAATCTATCAGATGCCTTCATTACTAATGCTAAAATTGTGGGTAAAAACCATCCTTATTAAAATAAAATGTCTCAGAGGAAAACATTTTTTAATAGAGATGAGTAAAATGATTTGATGCAATTCAAATTCCTGTCCAATTCTTATAAACCTAGTGAATTTGAAAATTTTGTGAATCATTTTGTGCAATCGCCTAAAATGTCTACTAATAGGAACTGCCCAAGGAGCTCAGAGACAGAATTGGGGCAAGGCACAGATCTGGCCAAGGTTATAAAAGAGTTTCTGCATTACTCAAGGTTCCTAAGAGCACACTGGCCTCCATAATCCTTAAATGGAAGAAGTTTGGGACCACCAGAAGTCTTCCTAGACCTGGCTGTCCAGCCAAACTGAGCAATCATGGGAGTAGAGCCTTGGTGAGAGAGGTAAAGAAGAAACCCAGGAGCTCCAGAGATGCAGTAGGGAGATGGGAGAAAGTTCCACAAAGTCAGCTATCACTGCAGCCCTCCACCTGTCGGGCCTTTATGGCAGAGGGGCTCGACGGAAGCCTCTCCTCAGTGCGAGACATATGAAAGCCTGCATAGAGTTTGCTCAAAAACACATGAAGGCCTCCCAGACTATGAGAAATAAGATTCTCTGGTCTGATGAGACAAAGATAGAACTTTTTGGTGATAATTCTAAGTGGTATGTGTGATGAAAACCAGGCACTGCTCATCACCTGCCCAATACAATCCCAACTGTGAAACATGGTGGTGGCAGCATCATGCTATGGGGGTGTTTTTCAGCTGCAGGGACAGGATGAATAGTTGCAATTGAAGGAAACATAAATGCGGCCAAGTACAGAGATATCCTGGATGAAAACCTCTTCCAGAGTGCTCTGGACCTCAGGCTTGGCCGAAGGTTCACCTTCCAACAAGACAATGACCCTAAGCACACAGCTAAAATAACAACGGAGTAGCTTCAGGACAACTCTGTGACCATTCTTGACTGGCCCAGCCAGAGCCCTGACCTAAACCCAATTGAGCATCTCTGGAGAGACCTGAAAATGGCTGGACACCAACGTTCACCATCCAGCCAGACGGAACTGGAGAGGATCTGCAAGGAAGAATAGCAGCGGATCCCCAAATCCAGGTGTGAAAAACTTGTTGCATCATTCCCAAGAAGACTCATAGATGTACTAGCTCAAAAGGGTGCTTCTACTCAATACTGAGCAAAGGATCTGAATACTTATGACCATGTGATATTTCAGGGTTTTTTTTAATAAATTTGCAAACATTTCTACATTTCTATTTTTTTTCCGTCAAGATGGGGTGCAGAGTGTACTTTAATGAGAAAAAAATGAACTTTTTAGAATTTATCAAATGGGTGCAATGAAACAAAGAGTGAAAAATTTAAAGGGATCTGAATACTTTCCGTACCCACTGTATTACAGAAAATTGTTTCAGCCTGCAAAAGATCATGTTCTCGGGGGAGGCTTGCGGGGCTCCCCATAACGCTTTGCAGGTATCACATCACATATGAAAAAGTAAATGGGCTTACCACATCTGTAATTTTGTAAAAAAAAATGTCTTTAGGATAATACTGGTTTAAAGGTAAAATGGGTGCCAATGCTATTGTAGATCTTGAATTTTTGACAATGAAAAATTGGAAGAGAAACGACACATCTGTTATGTAAAGTGAATCTACTTTATTAAATGATTTACTGATGAGTTTCTGGGATATTGCAACATTACTTAGTGTCTTAGTGTTAAAGAGGTTGTCCACTACCTTGAATTAATTACAACCATATACAGTTAGGTCCATATATATTTGGACAGAGACAACATTTTTCTAATTTTTGTTCTAGACATTACCACATTTTAAACAAAACAATTCAGATGCAGTTGAAGTTCAGACTTTCAGCTTCCATTTGAGGGTATCCACATTAAAATTGGATGAAGTGTTTAGGAGTTTCATCTCCTTAACATGTGCCACCCTGTTTTTAAAGGGACTAAAAGTAATTGGACAGATTAAATAATTGTAAATAAAATGTTCATTTCTAGTGCTTGGTTGAAAACCCTTTGTTGGCAATGACTGCCTGAAGTCTTGAACTCATGGACATCACCAGATGATGTGTTTTCTCCTTTTTGATGCTCTGCCAGGCCTTCACTGCGGTGGTTTTCAGTTGCTGTTTGTTTGTGGGCCTTTCTGTCTGAAGTTTAGTCTTTAACAAGTGAAATGCATGCTCAATTGGGTTGAGATCAGGTGACTGACTTGGCCATTCAAGAATATTCCACTTCTTTGCTTTAAGAAACTTCTGGGTTGCTTTGGCTTTATGTTTAGGGTCATTGTCCATCTGTAGTATGAAACGACGACCAATCAGTTTGGCTGCATTTGGCTGGATCTGAGCACACAGTATGGCTCTGAATACATCAGAATTCATTCGGCTGCTTCTGTCCTGTGTCACATCATCAATAAACACTAGTGAACCAGTGCAACTGGCAGCCATGCATGCCCAAGCCATCACACTGCCTCCGCCGTGTTTTACAGATGATGTGGAATGCTTTGGATCATGAGCTGTACCACGCCTTCGCCATACTTTTCTCTTTCCATCATTCTGGTAGAGGTTGATCTTGGTTTCATCTGTCCAAAGAATGTTCTTCCAGAGCTGTGCTGGCTTTTTTAGATGTTTTTTAGCAAAGTCCAGTCTAGCCTTTTTATTCTTGATGCTTATGAGTGGCTTGCACCGTGCAGTGAGCCCTCTGTATTTACTTTCATGCAGTCTTCTCTTTATGGTAGATTTGGATATTGATACGCCTACCTCCTGGAGAGTGTTTTTCACTTGGTTGGCTGTTATGAAGGGGTTTCTCTTCACCATGGAGATTATTCTGCGATCATCCACCACTGTTGTCTTACGTGGGCGCCCAGGTCTTTTTGCATTGATGAGTTCACCAGTGCTTTCTTTCTTTCTCAGGATGTACCAAACTGTAGATTTTGCCACTCCTAATATTGTAGCAATTTCTCGGATGGGTTTTTTCTGTTTTTGCAGCTTAAGGATGGCTTGCTTCACCTGCATGGAGAGCTCCTTTTACCGCATGTTTACTTCACACCAAAACCTTCCAAATGCAAGCACCACACCTCAAATCAACTCCAGGCCTTTTATCTGCTCAATTGAGAATGACATAACAAAGGGATTGCCCACCCCTGTCCATGAAATAGCCTTAGAGTCAATTGTCCAATTACTTTTGGTCCCTTTAAAAACAGGGTGGCACATGTTAAGGAGCTGAAACTCCTAAACCCTTCATCCAATTTTAATGTGGATACCCTCAAACGAAAGCTGAAAGTCTGAACTTCAACTGCATCTGAATTGTTTTGTTTAAAATTCATTGTGGTAATGTCTAGAACCAAAATTAGAAAAATGTTGTCTCTGTCCAAATATATATGAACCTAACTGTACCTTATTTACCAAGTTTCATGCTGTTTTATTCCTTTTTGCTTCCTGTGTCCTGGCACCAGCTCTGTTGTTATAGCGATTACTTCCTCTTCAGAATCCTTTGCTTCCTTCTTACTATATTTCATATCACTTCTTGTGCTGGGCTGCAAGCCACCAGTGAGCACAGACCTGTAACTTGCGAAACCCCTCTCACTCCTCCCCCAGCTTCACATACAACATCAGCATAATGTTCTGTACAAAACACTGGTACAGGAAATAGAAGTAATGAATAAAGCACCAATGCACAAGAACTGACAATAAAGATCATCCCATACTCCCCTTCACTGACATGGATGGATGATAGTTGGGATGGATCAATGGATGGACAGAGACCTGATTGTAAAGAATTTCTGCACTATTAGTATAATGTAATGAAGACAACTGCTTAAAAGACAATGCCATACACCAAAGACAACTGCTTAAAAACAGCAACCTGATTAAATTGCTACCAATAGCTGAAATTTTAAAAAGCACCAAATAAAAAAAAAACTGCTGACAGATTCCCTTTTAGATCTGATTAACTCATATTTGCATTATGCAGCTCTAGAGTGTTTAACCCCTTCACCCCGAAGCCTGTTTTCACCTTCCTAACCAGGCAAAATTTTCCAATTCTGACCACTGTCACTTTATGCGGTAATAACTCTGGAGCGCTTCAATGTATCCAGTGATTCTGGGATTGCTTTTTGATGACACATCATACTTTTTTGGCAGTGGTAAATTTAGGTTGATTTTCTTTTTAGCGCTTATTTGCAAAAACATTGGTGAACATTTCGCAATTTTCAAACTTTCAATTTTTTTGCCTTTAAACCAGAGAGCTATATCACACAAAATAGATAATAAATAACATTTACCACATGTATACTTTACATCAGCATAATTTTTGAAACATAATTTTTTTTTCGTTAGGAAGTTAGAAGTGTTAAAAGTTTATCACCAATTTCTCATTTTTCCAACAACATTTTGCAAGACCTTTTTTAAGTGATCACATCACATTTGAAGTGACTTTGAGGGACCTACATGACAGAAAATACCCAAAAGTGACACCATTTCAAAAGCTACACCCATCAAAGTGCTCAGAACCACATTCAAGAAGTTTATTAACCATTTAGGAGCTTTACAGGAATTAAAGCAATGTAGAAAGAAAAAATGAAAGTGTTAAACAAAAATGTTGCTTTAGCCTCACATTTTTAATTTTCACAAGGGTAGCATGAGAAAATGGACCACCCACTTTGTTGTGCAATTTCTCCTGAGTATACTGTTAGCTGATATGTGGTAGAAAACTACTGTTTGGGAACATGACAGGGCTCAAAAGAGAAGGAGCACCATTTGATTTTTGGAGTGCAAAATTTGCTGGAGTAGATAGATGGTGCCATGTCACATTTGAAGAGCCCCTGATGTGCCTAAACAATGGAAACCCCCCACATGTGTCCCTATTTTGGAAACTAGACCCCTTAAGAAATGTATCTAGAGGTGTGAGGAGCACCCTGAACACGCAGGTGCTTCACAGAATTTGATAACGTTGAAAGTAAATTAATTAAATTTTCCCCCAAAAATGCTGCTTTTGTCCCAAAGTTTTCATTTACACAAGGGTAAACAGAAGAAAACGAATAGTACAATTTGTTGCGCAATTTCTGCTGTGTTTGCCAATACCCTATATTTGGTCAAAAACTACTTTTGAGGCACAGTACAAAGCTCAGGAGTGCCATATTATATTGATGATTTTGCTGTTATGGTTTGCAGGTGCCATATCACATTGGCAGAGCCCCTCAGGTGACAGAACAGAAGAAACCTACCAAAAGTGACCCCGTTTTACAAACTACACTCCTCAATGAATTCAGCTGTGGGTGCAGTGATCATATTGACACCTCAAGTGTGTCACAGAACTTTATACCTTTGGATGGTGAAGAAAAAAGAATTACATTATTACCACAAAAAGCTTGTTTTCATCCCAGATTTTACATTTTTAGCATGAGTAAATTGGTTAAAATGGCACCTAAATTTGTCACACAATTTCAGCTGAATGTGGCAATACACCATATGTGTCTGCACGGCGAGACTCGGGAGGGACCAATCGCTATTTGACTCGTGGATCACAGATATCTCTAGAATAGTTTGTGGACTCCATATACAGAGCCATTAAGTTCAAAAACAGTAGAATCACCCCGCAAGTTACCCCATTTTGGAAATTATAGCCCTCTGGGAATTTATCTGTAGTTTAGTGATGATTTTGACTCTATGAGTGTTTTCCAGAAACATACAGCAATAGATGTTGCTGAGTGAACATTACAAATCTGCTATTGCAGTGCCCAGTACGTTGTAGTACCCAGTATGTAATAGCACCCGTACATTGTGCCCAGCTTGTGCTTCTGGAGACATGCACCTGTAAATTAAGCGGGCTCTCATCGCTACAGTAGTGACAAACAAGTAGGCTATGTGACCACGATGCAGAAATGCTCAGGATTTTTTCCTGAGCGTTTCTGCATCTCCCTGGCAGAAAAAACGCATGTGGATTGTACATGCGTTTTTCCTGCCAGGAACATGCGGATGTGAAGCGTTCTTCACATGCATTTCCACATGCGGGTTGACAAGCGCTTTCCAAGCGATTTTAGCACCACTTGGAAAGTGCTTGTCAACTTGGTCACACTATATAAATCCATGCAAACGACATGGATTTATATACTGTGACCTGAAAGAATGGTAAAAAATAAAAAAAATAAATCTACACTTACGGTACAAACCAAAAGTTTGTACTGTAGCCCTTGAGTCTATTGCCACCAGAGGTATTGTTCACCGGATGTACAGTACAGACCAAAAGTTTGGACACACCTTCTCATTTAAAGATTTTTCTGTATTTTCTTGACTATGAAAATTGTACATTCACACTGAAGGTATCAAAACTATGAATTAACACATGTGGAATTATATATTTAACAAAAAAGTTTGAAACAACTGAAAATATGTCTTATATTCTAGGGTCTTCAAAGTAGCCACCTTTTGCTTTGATGACTGCTTTGCACACTCTTGGCATTCTCTTGATGAGCTTCAAGAGGTAGTCACCGTAAATTGTTTTCACTTCACACGTGTGCCCTCTCTGGTTTAATAAGTGGGATTTCTTGCCTTATAAATGGAGTTGGGACCATCAGTTGTGTTGTGCAGAAGTCTGGTGGATACACAGCTGATAGTCCTACTGAATAGACTGTTAGAATTTGTATTATGGCAAGAAAAAAGCAGCTAAGTAAAGAAAAACGAGTGGCCATCATTACTTTTAGAAATGAAGGTCAGTCAGTGCGAAAAATTGGGAAAACTTTGAAAGTTTCCCCAAGTGCAGTTGTAAAAACCATCAAGCGCTACAAAGAAACTGGCTCACATGAGGACTGCCCCAGGAAAGGAAGACCAAGAGTCACCTCTGCTTCTGAGGATAAGTTTATCCGAGTCACCAGCCTCAGAAATCGCAGGTTAACAGCAGCTCAGATTAGAGACCAGGTCAATGCCACACAGAGTTCTAGCAGCAGACACATCTCTACAACAACTGTTAAGAGGAGACTTTGTGCAGCAGGCCTTCATGGTAAAATAGTTGCTAGGAAATCACTGCTAAGGACAGGCAACAAGCAGAAGAGACTAGTTTGGGCTAAAGAACACAAAGAATGAACATTAGACCAGTGGAAATCTGTGCTTTGGTCTGATGAGTCCAAATTTGAGATCTTTGGTTCCAACCACCGTGTCTTTGTGAGACGCAGAAAAGGTGAACGGATGGATGCTACATTCCTGGTTCCCACCGTGAAGCATGGAGGAGGAGGTGTGATGGTGTGGGGGTGCTTTGCTGGTGACACTGTTGGGGATTTATTCAAAATTGAAGGCATACTGAACCAGCATGGCTACCACAGCATCTTGCAGCGGAATGCTATTCCATCCGGTTTGCGTTTAGTTGGACCATCATTTATTTTTCAACAGGACAATGACCCCAAACACACCTCCAGGCTGTGTAAGGGCTATTTGACCAAGAGGGAGAGTGATGGGGTGCTACACCAGATGACCTGGCCTCCAGAGTCACCAGAACCCAATAGAGATGGTTTGGGGTGAGCTGGACCGCAGAGTGAAGGCATCTCTGGGATCTCCTTCAAGATTGTTGGAAGACCATTTCCGGTGACTACCTCTTGAAGCTCATCAAGACAATGCCAAGAGTGTGCAAAGCAGTCATTAAAGCAAAAGGTGGCTCCTTTGAAGAACCTAGAATATAAGACATATTTTCAGTTGTTTCACACTTTTTTGTTAAATATTAGTGTTGAGCGAGCACTAAAATGCTCGGGTGCTCGAAGCTCGGTCCGAGCTCGCCGTGATACTCAGGTGCTCGACCTGAGCAACGAGCCCAATGTTAGTCTATGGGAGACTCGAGCATTTTTGCGGTGGCACCCCCGGCAGTCTTTTAAAAGCCCAACAAGTGCCCAAAACGATAGTGACAGTGCTCAAATGACATGGGGACAGCATGGGGATCGCCCCAGGAAGCATTTCTGACCCCCAGGTCACTGCTGTCAACAACGTGGTCAGAGGTATTAAGCCACTTTTACGGGCTCACAATAAAACGTTCAAAAACGAAAGTGAAACTTTTTTCCTGTGAAATATGTTAAGGAACATCCTTTCCAGGGAAAAGACTTGTGTATAAGTTAAAATAAATGACCAAAAACAAAAATACTCCTCCACACCTTCGGCTATGTTCACAAGTACCATTTTTTATGCGTTTTTGCACTTTTGTATTGCTTTCAACTATGACAAATGCATTCACCGGGAAATGTCATTTTAACATTTTACAACCTTATCTGGCCATGTGCTGTGTGACACATGCATAAAGTGCTGAAAAGACATGGGAACAGCATGGGGAAGACCCCTGGAAGCATCTCTGACTCCCAGGTCACTGTCTAAAAGTGTGCCCATCATAAGTGATCCTTGCCGCATGAGAAGATGCAGACTTGCAACTATCCCCATGCAAGTTCTAGTCCCAGGGCAGTGTTCAATTGTACCTCCTCCATTCCTTGCAATACAAGCGCAAGTATGCAGCCTGCCACCCACCCACCCCCAGGCTGCAATACCATACTGCTTGCTTGAACTTGAAATTGGGCCTTTTAGGCATGTGGAGGCGGAATCTGGCCACCACGTCATGGCTGTGTTGGCGGCCTGGAATACATACTCAGTCCCCAGCCGCCCGGCGGCTGGGTGTCCATACTCTGTCCCCAGCCGCCCCGCGGCTGGGTGTCCACACACGGTCCCCAGCCGCCTGGGGGCTGCCGGGTGTCCATAAACGGTCCCCAGCCGCCCCTATTTCTCCTTGGAACATCCCCTCACACACTTTTCTTATCCTGGCCTGCTTTAGGCAGCATTGGACGAGCCCACCAGAGAACCAGACTCCTCCGGTGGGCCCTGACTTCACCATCAGTGGAGTTGAGAGTGCCAAGGTGAGGAGCATGATGATGATGACAGAAGTTAGCATCTGCTATGTTTTCTTTTAATGCAAGTGTAAGTGTGCAGCCTGCCACCCACCCACCCCCAGACTGCAATTCCATACTGCTAGCTTGCACTTGAAATGGGGCCTTTTAGTTTGGAGGAGGCCGAAGCTGGCCACTACCTCATGGCTGCTTCGGCAGCGAGGTATCCATACTCAGTCCCCAGCCGCCCCTATTTGTCCTGGTATGCCTTATACATAAGATTAAGCGCGTATACCAAAACATTACCTGTGCCCTCCCCAGTGCATTTAGTGGAAAGGAGAGCCTATTCCGCTGTAGTGTGTGCATGCCAAACCCCTGTTCATGGTACATGCGAAGATGCCTCCCACCTTGCACCTGTCGTTGCAGACTTGCAACTATCCCCATTCAAGTCCTTGTCCCAGGGCAGTGTTCAATTGTACCTCTCCCATTCCTTGCAATGCAAGCGCAAGAATGCAGCCTGCCACCCACCCACCCCCAGGCTGCAATACCATACTGCTTGCTTGCTTGCACTTTAAATTGGGCCTTTTAGGCATGTGGAGGCTGATTCTGGCCACCACGTCATGGCTGTGTCGGCGGCCTGGTATCCATACTCAGTCCCCAGCTGCCTGGTGGCCGGGTGTCCCCGCTTGCTCTACAGCCTCCAGGGGGTGGCCGGGTGTCCATACTCGGTCCCCAGCCACCCCTATTTGTCCCGGTAACCTTTCCCACACTTTTCTTAGCCTGGTCTGCTTTAGGGCAGCATTGGCCGAGCCCACCGAACTATCAGACTCCTCCCTTGGGCCCTGGCTTCTCCATCAGGGGAGTTGAGAGTGCCAAGGTGAGGAGCATGATGAGGATGATAGAAGTTAGCATCTGCTTTGTTTTGTTGTAATGCAAGCGCATATATGTAGTAGCGGCTAGGCCTGAGGTGGTCAGCGTTTTGGCGCATATCCTACCTCCTCCGAGGATTGCTGGATGTTTTCCTGCTACTATCCTAGTTCTATGACTCCCGTTAAAACAAAGCTTCAGGTGATAAATGATGGATGAGGTAGTGGCAAAGGAGAAAGAGCAGGAGGAACAGGGACCATTCACATCAATATCAGGCCAGTCAACCAGATATGTCTTGTAGGATATGTTTCTGTAACAAAAGGAGCAGTTCGGCTACACAGTTATAGGGCATACAGTGAGTGCAATGCCTACCAAAAATTTCGAGGCAATCCAATGCCCCTTGGAAATGACATGGAGGTCAGAGGGCATTAACTAAACCTTTTTTTCCATTTATAGCAACTGGGTCTCCTGTGCACTGTTGGCCTAAGCAGTGAAAGGAAGGCTTTCCAAAAATTATGAGGAACTGCAGTGCCCCTTAAAAGAGCCATGTGTGGCACCTCAGGGGTCTGGTCATCACAGTAATAGAGATATTACGTCGGAGAGCAAGTGGGAGGTTTCCTGGTCAGGATCCCTTAAACATGCAACATCCTCCTGCCCCAGTCCTGGGAGGGGAGAATTCTGCCCTTATAAACTGGATCTGGGGCGGGGTTGAGTGAGTCAGAGAACAGAGAACAGTCAGAGTCAGAGTGAGAGCAAGGGAAAGTAACAGCAAGGAGCTCTGTAGGAGCTAGGAGCTAAAGACCAGGGACTGGAAGCTGAGCAGAGCTCGCCCTGGCAGAAGACAATAGGAACCGGACACAGGAGTCCGAGGCTGTGAGGACTTATATATCCAGCAGCAGAAACCAGCCGGCAGGCAATTTCAGGTCCTCTGGCCATAGAAGCCCGGAGGCTCAGTCACAAGCAAGGGACCAGCACCGCCGTCGTGGAGCAGAGGCTAACAGAAGGCCCCAAGTCACCAGCCATACGGGTGAGCACTACACGGTACACTCAGGGACGTGGGCTACTTCTACCCGCTTACAGCAAGGTAGCCAGGAAGAGTGCAGACAGACGGGGAGGCCTACAACTCCACCTGGCCAGGGGAACTCCTGCTTGCTCACATACTGACCAGGCCTCTTATGGTAGCCAGTACTCCCGGGAGGGTCTACCTTATAATCATCAGTAAAGACCCTGAACTGCACTGCAAAGACTCTGAGTCGTTCCTGATGCGCTCGTGCACCATCACCCCCATCATCCACACTCACTGCCTTGAGGCTATAATCCTCCCGTGGGGAGCTATCCCATTCTCTGCTGCGCACACAACACCAGCCTCAGCGGTCTGCCTCGCAGCAGTGGTACTCCCTGACCGCAATCCACGGGTGGCGCAGTCGGACAATTAACCTCAAAAGCTAAGAAAGACTGCCACTGGTTTGACCAGCCTGAGCCACGGGACCGGGTCACCACCACGGAGACTACAGACACCAGAGACCCGGCACCGGGTATCCCACACACGTGTACACACGGCCCAGGGGGCGCGTCACCTGCAGTACAGCATATTACAAACATAAGTCCCATTATTGGGGAGTGGGTGTCCCATAGTATTTGCTTATGCCTTGCAAGCAAAAGCTGCCAAAAATTAGGACGGAGCAACTTGCAATGCCCCTTACAAGAGCCATGCAGTACAGCATATTACAAACATAAGTCCCATTATTGGGGAGTGGGTCTCCCATAGTATTTGCTTATGCTTTCCAAGCAAAAGCTGCCAAAAATTAGGACAGAGCAACTTGCAATGCCCCTTACAAGAGCCATGGAGTACAGCATATTACAAACATAAGTCCCATTATTGGGGAGTGGGTGTCCCATAGTATTTGCTTATGCTTTCCAAGCAAAAGCTGCCAAAAATTAGGACAGAGCAACTTGCAATGCCCCTTACAAGAGCCATGCAGTACAGCATATTACAAACATAAGTCCCATTATTGGGGAGTGGGTGTCCCATAGTATTTGTTTATCCCTTGCAAGCAAAAGCTGCCAAAAATTAGGACGAAGCAACTTGCAATGCCCCTTACAAGAGCCATGCAGTACAGCATATTACAAATATAAGTCCCATTATTGGGGAGTGGGTCTCCCATAGTATTTGCTTATGCTTTCCAAGCAAAAGCTGCCAAAAATTAGGACGGAGCAACTTGCAATGCCCCTTACAAGAGCCATGCAGTACAGCATATTACAAACATAAGTCCCATTATTGGGGAGTGGGTGTCCCATAGTATTTGCCTATGCCTTGCAAGCAAAAGCTGCCAAAAATTAGGACGGAGCAACTTGCAATGCCCCTTACATAAGTCCCATTAATGGGGAGTGGGTGTCCCATAGTATTTGCTTATGCTTTGCAAGCAAAAGCTGCCAAAAATTAGGACGGAACAACTTGCAATGCCCCTTACAAGAGCCATGCAGTACAGCATATTACAAACATAAGTCCCATTATTGGGGAGTGGGTGTCCTATAGTATTTGCTTATGCCTTGCAAGCAAAATCGGCCAAAAATAAGGACGGAGCAACTTGCAATGCTGGCACCCTGGTGGTATAGTGGTGGTGGAGGCTGAGGATAAGGAGAAGAAGATAAAACAGCCGAAACGAGGATGCGTATACCCATGGGTGGGTGTGAAGCGGTGCATGTGAATACACGTCCAGAAATAACACAGTGGATTTGACTTTATGTTACTCTGCTGTCATTTGGTGGTGATGAGAAGTCTGGCCCAATCCAGCCCTTGTTCATTTTGATAAGGGTCAGCTTGTCAGCATTGTCAGTTGACAGGTGAGTGCGCTTATCAGTTATAATTCCCCCAGCAGCACTAAAAACACGTTCCGATAACACGCTAGCGGCAGGGCAGGCCAGGACCTCCAAGGCGTACAGAGCAAGTTCATTCCAAGTGTCCAGCTTGGATACCCAATAATTAAAAGGCACAGAGGAATCACGGAGGACGCTGGTACGGTCGGCAAGGTACTCCCTCACCATCTTTTGAAACTTTCCACTCCTTGTGAGAGTACCCCGCGCCTCAGGGCCTGTAAGCTGGGCGGGTGTCAGAACACTGTCCCAGAATGATGACAGTGTTCCCCTGCCTCTGCTGGATTGGAGTTGCATCTCTCTCGCCTGTACGCCTTGGTTGGGCAATGAACTGTGACCTCTGCCGCTAGCGTGTTCAGATGGGATTTTTTTTAAGAGTTCTGCAGCAAGGGCCTTCTGGTACTGCCCCATTTTTGTAGACCTTTCCACCTCAGGAATAAGAGAGTGAAAGTTCTCCTAGTAGCGGGGGTCTACAAGTGTCACCAACCAGTAATGGCTGTCACCCAACATTTTGACAACTCGAGGGTCACGGTTAAGGCAGCGTAACATAAAGTCAGCCATGCGTGCCAGACTGGTAACGGGCAAGATTTCCGTGTCCTCACCAAGATGACGACTGACCATGCTCTCCTCCTCCTCCTCTTCCTCCTCCCCCCTGTCCTCAGGCCACCCACGCTGAACCGACGGTATGACACTTGTACAGGTATTACCGTCTACAACGCATGATAGCAGCTCATGCTCTTCCTCCTCCTCCTCCTCCTCCTGTCCCTCATTGTCCCCCAATGCACGTTGGGATGAGATGAGGCTGGGCTGTGTGTAATCGCCAGCTATGGCTTCTTGATCCATCTCATCATACTCTGGCTGTAATGCCTCCTCTTTAGTTCTCTGCAGAGAACGTTGCAAAAGACAGACAAGTGGGATGCTGACACTAATGATGGCGTCATCACCACTCACCATCTTGGTGGCCTCCTCAAAGTTTGTCAGGATGGTACATATGTCAGACATCCAGGTCCACTCCTGAGGTCTTATGTGTGGAGTCTGACCTGAATATCGACGGCCTTGTTGCAGCTGGTACTCCACAACTGCTCTCTTCTGCTCACAAATCCTTTGCAACATGTGGAGGGTAGAGTTCCAACGTGTGGGGACATCACACACCAGTCGGTGTGCCGGAAGCTGCAAACGCTGCTGCAACACAGCAAGGGCGGCGGAAGCTGTAGCCGACTTGCGAAAATTAGCTGACAGGCGGCGTACTTTCACGAGCAGATCTGGCAACTCGGGGTATGATTTAAGAAACCGCTGAACCACGAGGTTAAGCACATGAGCCAGGCATGGTACGTGTGTGATCTCACCTCGCCTCAGAGCCGCCACCAGGTTACGGCCATTGTCACACACGACCATGCCGGGATGTAGGTTCAGTGGTCTCAGCCACAGATCTGCCTGCTCTTTCACAGCTGTCCACAACTCACAAGCAGTGTGAGGTTTATCACCTAAGCTTATGAGTTTCAGCACAGCCTGTTGCCGCTTGGCGGAGGCAGTACTGCAGTGCTTCCAGCTTGTAACTGATGTGGTGATATCTGAGGTGAAGGCTGAACATGAGGAGGAGGAGGAGGAGGATGATACGCAGGACCTATACAGTGTGGGGGCAACTATGACTGACATAGGGCCCGCATTCCTCGGTGTGGGGAGGACGTGTTCCGTCCCAAGGTCCAACTGGTCCCGGCTTCCACTATGTTTACCCAGTGTGCCGTCAGAGAGATGTACCGTCCCTGGCCACAAGTCCACGTGTCCATTGTCAGGTGGACTCTCCCAGTAACTGCGTTGTTGAGGGCACGGCAGATTCTTTGGGACACGTGCTTGTGTAGTGCGGGGATGACACACCGGGCAAAATAGTGTCGGCTGGGGACCGAGTACCGAGGGACGGCCACCGCCATAAGATTGCAGAAGGATTCCGTCTCCACCAGCCTAAAAGGCAGCATTTCCAACGCAAGCAGTCGTGAAATGTGCAAATTTAGGACTGTGGCCTGTGGGGCGTTAGCTGCGAATTTCCGCTTTCGTTCAAAGGTCTGGGATATGGACAATTGAACGCTGCGGTGGGACTTGGACATGGACGTTGATGCTGTTTCTTGAGAAACTGCCATAACAAGTGAAGACTGAGAGGAGGGGGCATCTTTACATGCAGTATGGACAGGGGATTGCCTTGCACACACAACAGGGGGTTCTATTGCACGCACAACAGTGGAAGAAGCAGTGGTGACACCCGCTGTCACTGGTCGTGGACCCTAGGTTTCGCCCCACAAAGTTGGATGCTTTGCTGCCATGTGCCTGATCATGCTGGTGGTGGTCAGGCTGGTAGTTTTGTCACCCCTGCTGATGCTGGCATGGCAGGTGGAACATATGGCCTTTTTGGGGTTATCAGCAGAGTCTTTAAAAAAATTCCAGACTCTGGAAGACCTACCGCTTGTACTGGCAACGTCCCTCGTGTTGGTGTTACGGGGAACGGTTGCCTGCCTTCTGTCTGCGGCCACCACACTGCTTCTTCCTGCCTGTTGGGGTACTCTGCCTCCCTCCCCCTGTGTGCTGCTGGCCTCACTCTGCATGTCCTCCTTCCACGTTGGGTCAGTTACTAGGTCATCCACCACCTCCTCCTCCTCCACTTGCGCACCATGATCTTCCTCCTCACTTCCTGGCAATTGTATATCGTCATCGTCCACCTCTTGTGACAGATTGCCAACGTCGACTTCCTGTGGCCGTGGCTGTTCAAATATTTGGGCATCGCAACATGGGATCTCCTCTTCCACCACTTCAAGCGTATCAGGCGAGGGGCCCAAATATGGAAATGGACCAGTGAACAGCTCTTCAGAGTGTCCAAGTGTGGGATCACTTGCTGTCTGACGACACTTGGCATGGTGGGAGGAAGAAGCATCAGGGTGAGGAGGAGTATGCGGTCGAGACTCACGGCTACTAAGAGTTGACCGTGTGGAAGACAGACCGGAGGTGGTGGTGCCCAGGTAACTGGAAGTATTATCTTCTATCCAATTAATAACCTGTTCACACTGATCAGTTCTCAATACTGGTGTTGTTCTTTGCTTCCCTAGTAATTCGGTCAAGAAGTGGGAGCGAGAAGATGTGGCTGTTGGTTGTGGCACATTTTCACCTTGGCCACGGCCCCGTCCTCTGCACGAACCATCACCAGAACGTCCACTTCCACGTCCCTTGCCACGCGCCTTGCCCATTGTAAATAAAGTAAAATAGCTTACACTTGCACTATCAATGGAAAAAGGGTAATAAAGAGTAGATTAGAACTGTGGAAGAGGAAAACCACAGTTATTGTTTACTGGGGTATACCACACTTTTTTAAATAGAGATATTTGCGGCTGAACAGTGAGCGACACACTCAAACTGCTTTTTTCTTAGATACCAAAGGCCCAAAACTGGATAGTACAGCGATTTGACCCGTGGAACTGCAAAACCACACTGGGATGTCGGGCCTACACAAGACTATTTTCAACAGATATATTTTTGTGTCACAACAGTCAGGAGACACTACTGTTTTTCTTTACGGAAAAAACTAACAAAAGCTGAATAATAGAGATTTTTTACCGTGGGATGGCAAACCACAGTTATTGTTTACTGGGGTATACCACACTTTTTTAAATAGAGATATTTGCGGCTGAGCAGTGAGCGACACACTCAAACTGCTTTTTTTTTAGATACCAAAGGCCCAAAACTGGATAGTACAGCGATTTGACCCGTGGAACTGCGAAACCACACTGGGATGTCGGGCCTACACAAGATGACTTTCAACAGATATATTTTTGTGTCACAACAGTCAGGAGACACTACTGTTTTTCTTTACGGAAAAAACTACCAAAAGCTGAATAATAGAGATTTTTACCATGGGATGGCAAAACCACAGTTACTGTTTACTGGGGTATACCACACTTTTTTAAATAGAGATATTTGTGGCTGAACATTGAGCAACACACTCAAACTGCTTTTTTTTAGATACCAAAGGCCCAAAACTGGATAGTACAGCGATTTGACCTGTGGAACTGCGAAACCACACTGGGATGTCGGGCCTACACAAGACTATTTTCAACAGATATATTTTTGTGTCACAACAGTCAGGAGACACTACTGTTCTTCTTTACGGAAAAAACTGCCAAAAGCTGAATAATGGAGATTTTTTACCGTGGGATGGCAAAACCACAGTTATTGTTTACTGGCGTATACCACACTTTTTTTAAATAGAGATATTTGCGGCTGAACAGTGAGCGACACACTCAAACTGCTTTTTTTTTAGATACAAAAGGCCCAAAACTGGATAGTACAGCGATTTGACTCGTGGAACTGCGAAACCACACTGGGATGTCGGGCCTACACAAGACTATTTTCAACAGATATATTTTTGTGTCACAACAGTCAGGAGACACTACTGTTTTTCTTTACGGAAAAAACTACCAAAAGCTGAATAATAGAGTTTTTCTACCGTGGGATGGCAAAACCACAGTTATTGTTTACTGGGGTATACCACACTTTTTTAAATAGAGATATTTGTGGCTGAACAGTGAGCGACACACTCAAACTGCTTTTTTTTTAGATACCAAAGGCCCAAAACTGGATAGTACAGCGATTTGACCCGTGGAACTACGAAACCACACTGGGATGTCGGGCCTACACAAGACTATTTTCAACAGATATATTTTTGTGTCACAACAGTCAGGAGACACTACTGTTTTTCTTTACGGAAAAAACTACCAAAAGCTGAATAATAGAGATTTTTTACCGTGGGATGGCAAAACCACAGTTATTGTTTACTGGGGTATACCACACTTTTTTAAATAGAGATATTTGCGGCTGAACAGTGAGCGACACACTCAAACTGCTTTTTTTTTAGATACCAAAGGCCCAAAACTAGATAGTACAGCGATTTGACCCGTGGAACTGCGAAACCACACTGGGATGTCGGGCCTACACAAGACTACTTTCAACAGATATATTTTTGTGTCACAACAGTCAGGAGACACTACTGTTTTTCTTTACGGAAAAAACTACCAAAAGCTGAATAATAGAGATTTTTTACCGTGGGATGGCAAAACCACAGTTGTTGTTTACAGGGGTATACCACACTTTTTTAAATAGAGATATTTGCGGCTGAACAGTGAGTGACACACTCAAACTGCTTTTTTTTTAGATACCAAAGGCCCAAAACTGGATAGTACAGCGATTTGACCCATGGAACTGCGAAACCACACTGGGATGTCGGGCTTACACAAGACTATTTTCAACAGATATATTTTTGTGTCACAACAGTCAGGAGACACTATTGTTTTTCTATACGAAAAAAATTACCAAAAGCTTGAATAATAGAGATTTTTTATTATGGGATGGCAAAACCACAGTTATTGTTTACTGGGGTATACCACACTTTTTTAAATAGAGATATTTGCGGCTGAACAGTGAGCGACACACTCAAACTGCTTTTTTTTTAGATACCAAAGGCCCAAAACTGGATAGTACAGCGATTTGACCCGTGGAACTGCGAAACCACACTGGGATGTCAGGCCTACACAAGACTATTTTCAACAGATATATTTTTGTGTCACAACAGTCAGGAGACACTACTGTTTTTCTTTACGGAAAAAACTACCAAAAGCTGAATAATAGAGATTTTTTACCGTGGGATGGCAAAACCACAGTTATTGTTTACTGGCGTATACCACACTTTTTTAAATAGAGATATTTGCGGCTGAACAGTGAGCGACACACTCAAACTGCTTTTTTTTTAGATACCAAAGGCCCAAAACTAGATAGTACAGCGATTTGACCCGTGGAAAAGCGAAACCACACTGGGATGTCGGGCCTACACAAGACTACTTTCAACAGATATATTTTTGTGTCACAACAGTCAGGAGACACTACTGTTTTTCTTTACGGAAAAAACTACCAAAAGCTGAATAATAGAGATTTTTTATTATGGGATGGCAAAACCACAGTTATTGTTTACTGGGGTATACCACACTTTTTTAAATAGAGATATTTGCGGCTGAACAGTGAGCGACACACTCAAACTGCTTTTTTTTAGATACCAAAGGCCCAAAACTGGATAGTACAGCGATTTGACCCGTGGAACTGCGAAACCACACTGGGATGTCGGGCCTACACAAGACTATTTTCAACAGATATATTTTTGTGTCACAACAGTCAGGAGACACTACTGTTTTTCTTTACGGAAAAAACTACCAAAAGCTGAATAATAGAGATTTTTTACCGTGGGATGGCAAAACCACAGTTATTGTTTACTGGGGTATACCACACTTTTTTAAATAGAGATATTTGCAGCTGAACAGTGAGCGACACACTCAAACTGTTTTTTTTTTTAGATACAAATGGCCCAAAATGGATAATACAGAGGTTTGAACCGTGGAAGTGCAAAACAACACTTCTGTTTCTCTAGCCTACACCAGACTATTTTCAACAGTTATATTTGTGTCTGAAAAATCAGAGACACGCTTTTTTTTGGGGGGGGGGGACACACCAAAAGGTTAATAAGACGGATATTTGTACAGTGTGAAGGAGGAAAAAAAAAGGAGGATTTAGATGAAAAAAAAAAGGATTTTTCCTGGCCCCCGACACCTGGTGCTAAGTCCAGCAATTTCAGCAACAGGAGCACACAGGACTGTAATGCAGCGTTTGCTGGTATAACCACTGTGTCTCCTATACAGCCTGCCTGCCTGGTATCTGGGATGGATATTAGTCCTGAAAAAGACTGTTTGTTTGTTCTGGCAGCCTTTACAGACCCTACACTAACTATTTCGCAGTTTATATCTCTCCCTAAATCAGCAGCGCTGTCCCTACACTGTCTAATCCGGAGCGACTGTGTCCAAGATGGCGGCGCCCGGTTTTAAATACTCGAGGTGACGCTGTGCGGCCAGCCAATCACTGTAATGCCCACAACCAACATGGCTGCAGCATTACAGTGACTGGCTGGCAATCCCTGCATGTTCATTGGCTCTGTAAAGAGCGCCAAACATGCAGGGCGGAGACCCGAGCTCCCGCCCGAGTAACCCGGAAATGCTCGGTGCTCGCCAAACATCCCGAGTAGCGTGATGCTCGGGTGAGTACCGAGCAGTGTCGAGCATGCTCGCTCAACACTATTAAATATATAATTCCACATGTGTTAATTCATAGTTTTGATGCCTTCAGTGTGAATGTACAATTTTCATAGCCATGAAAATACAGAAAAATCTTTAAATGAGAAGGTGTGTCCAAACTTTTGGTCTGTACTGTACCTTCTGATGGCCCCCGCAGTCTTTATTCGCTCCTTCCTGGCTTGCCGGCATCTCGCGGTACTCTTCACTGAAGGACCTGCCGTCACATGACTATGACGTCCTTCAGTCCACCGCGATCTGCCGGCAAGTGAAGACAAGGAGACCGGGGGCCATCAGAAGGTAAATATAATATTTATTTTTTATTTTATTCTTTTTTTTACAGGTTCTATGGTACCCGGGTCCGGATGAGAGTCTCCTGTCCTCCGGACCCGGGTACTATCCGCACATTGAAATGTTTGGATTACAGATCCAGTGATGCGGAATCCAAGCGTTCCAATGAATGTCAAAGGCGGCGAAAATGCAGCGTTTCCGCAAAATAATTGATAGTGCTGCGTTTTTTTCCGCAATGATAACCCGCAGCGGAAATTTCCGCAGCATGTGCATAGCACATGCGAATTATCATTGGGGAACATCGCAGGCCTTTTACTATGCGTTTTTTAAGCGTTTCTGCAGCGTTTTTGCCGCTGCGGAAACGCTTAAAAAATGCATCGTGGGCACACAGCCTAAATATAGTTTAGGCACCCTGGAGCTCAGAAGGGAGAGGGGCATTTGATTTGGGAGCACAGAATTCACTGGATTTCTTTTGGGGGGAGCCATTTTGCTTTTCCAGAGCCTTGTGCTACCAGTAACGTGGAAGCCCCCTATATTTGTGTTAACAGATGACGGACCTGAGTGGGGACTTGATTTTTTTGTGGATTGAGTTAAAGTTTTTATTGGGAACATTTTACCTAACATTTTGGATCACATTTTTCCTGTAGTCTACGCTGAGCAGTTACAGGGCTACAATCTAAATCTTCAAATGACATAATTCAGATGACATCCCCAACAGATTCAATCACTATAATGAGGCAGCAGAGTTACTCTGGACTCTGTCTGGCCTCTGTTCAGTCGTGTCCTTCCTTTCAGAGGTGCACAAAACTGTAGATGACCACACTTTTTTGTATGCTTTATGCTTTAAAAGACGGACCCCACTGATTCATAGGCCAGAAGGCATGCACAGTGTCTTCATTTACCTCATTATAGGGAATATTCCACCAGGTGTTCCATCTGAATTACGTATTTCAAAAATTGGCATGGAACCCCCGGTGTTAGAGCTCAGTGTAGTGTGCATGATAAATGTGAGCTGAGTCTTTCTGCGATCTTTGGGAGGCAGAATAAACAAATCAACAGCAGGTCAAGTATTGGTTTTATTTATTTTGTATGCAGTTTCTCATGCGGTATAAGTAATAAGATGACTTTATTCTTCTGCTCGGTGTGAGTACAGCGATACCACATGTATGCATTGCTATATTCTGAGAGCTAAAGTTATTTTATTTTTATGCTGACGGAACTGTATGATAGCATGTTTTTTGTGGGACAAGCTGACGTTTTCAGCAATACCATTTTTATTTTCATTCAAATTATTTATCACGTTTTATTCCACTTTTTGTTTGGCGGTGTAAAGGAAAATCATAGTTTTTTGACACTTTTTTAAATGGTGTTCACTGAAGGGGTTAACTAGTGGGTTAGTTTTATAGATTGGTTCATTCAGCAAGTGGTGATACCAAATATGTGTGCTTTGTTTGTTTATTTTTTTTGTTTTTACATTAATATAATTATTTATTGGTATAATATTTTTTAAATTTTTTTGTTCCTATTTTGTGATTTTTTTTAAAGATTTTTAAAATTTTATAAAACCTTATAATTTTACCTTATCTTGTCCCCGGATGGGACATAAACTTTCCTTGCCCCGCTCGCCAATCAAATACTCTGCAATGCAGTGCTTTAGCTCAGTGCCTCGGAGACAGGAAGGAGGTGTGTCAGCTCCTGCTCTGGGCAGGAACTTACAGGTCTCCATAACTTGGTGAGTTTACGGTCATATTTTGGCCTGGGGTCATCATATGAAACCCTTAAAACCTAATATTTATTAGATATGCATTAAAACCATTGTGTGCCTCAACAAAAATACAGACAAAGATTAAAAACCAGTGGGATGGTGACCATGGGTCGTAAGATATGATCACAATAAAGCCTGGAGGCCAAACAATCTCTGGATGACCCTACCAAGATACCCTATGTCAATTATTACCTTACCGTTGAGGTAGGCACCCTAAAAATTAGACAATAAATTGTGCCCCTGCTCAACGGTTCTGTACCTGAAACACCCCAGCTCACCCTATATGTAGCCCATGTATGGGTCTAGTGATATACTGTAACCACAGGGAGCAAAAAACAGATAGCAGGTAAACAGCCTATAGTGTAGGGAGCAGTGTAATAGTTACTTTATTATTTCAAATCAGGATAGATCATGGCTACTTATCATTTCGGTAGTATGCCCTGATGCGTTTCCCCATGAAGGTTCATCAGGAAACTAACTGATACATGGAGGAACAAATAAAATGTCCAGCAAGGTCTGTTTTTTGTTGTGGCACACAATGGTTTTAATGCATATCTAATAAATGTTAGGTTTTAAGGGTTCTATATGATATTCTCACTTTTGATGATCCTCACATACTAATTTTTCCTGACTACTCACCATCGAGACCATCAGCATAATACGATTGCGATCGTGTTATGCCGATTAGAGCAGAGAGAGAGCTTCCTCCCTCTGCAAAGCCGATCAATGTCGCTGTTGCTATTGACAGTGGCATCAAAGGGGTAAAACGCCCATGATCGGTGCTAGCATCCATCGTGGGCGTTTCTGCAGGGTGTTAGATATAATATAAATCTGACGCTCGCTGATGATCACAGTGGCTCTGTGAGTGAGAGGACTCGATCGTCCCACCATACAGTAGTGTTCAAAATAATTGCAGTCCAATATGACTAACTAGATTAATCACTGTTTTTGGTATAAATTATATTACCACATGTCAAACAATTTACCAGTTGGTGCAGTAGATTCTAATAAAACCAACAGACTCAGCATTCATGATCTGCATGTTTTTGAGTCTCTGAATTTGAATTATTAATTGAAAGGGCTTGTGTTCAAATTAATAGCAGTATGAAGTTCAATTAGTGAGGTCAATCATTCTGTGTAGAAACAGGTGTGAATCAGGTGGCCCTTATTTAAGGGTGAAGCTAGCACATGTTGTACATGCATTTCTCCTTGAAAGCCTGAGAAATATGGGTCGTTCGAGACATTGTTCAGAAGAACAGTGTACTTTGAATAAAATGTTGATTGAAGAGGGTAAAACTTATAAAGAAGTGCAGACAATGATAAGCTGTTCAGCTAAAATGATCTCCAATGCTTTAAAATGGAAAGCAAAACCAGAGAGACGTGGAAAAAAAAGGAAGACTACCATTCAAATGGATTAAAGAATAGCCAGAATTGCAAAGGCACAGCTAATGATCAGCTCCAGGTGATAAAAGACAGTCTCAAGTTACCTGTGAGTACTGTGACAGTTAGAAGACGCCTATGTGAAGCTAATTTCTTAGCAAAAAGTCCCCACAAAGTCCCACTGATAAAAAAAGACATGTACTGAAGCAGATACAATTTGTAAAACAACACATCAACTGGCCTAAAGAGAAATTATGAAAGTAAAAGTGTTCTTTTTAGATCCAAAGGCCCCAGACAGTTCATTAGACAACTCCAAACTCTGCATTCAAGCCACAGTACACTCTGAAGACAGTGAAGCATGGTGGTGCAAGCATTATGATACGGGTATTTTTCTCTTACTATGGTGCCAGACCTATTTACCGCATACCAGGGATCATAGACCAGTTTGCATGTATTAAAAAACTTGAAGAGGTCATGTTTCCTTACGCTGAAGAGGATATGCCCTTGAAATGGGTGTTTCAACAAGACAACGACCCTAAACACACCAGTAAACAAGCAAAATCTTTGCTCCAGTCCAACAAAATTGAGGTTATTGAGTGGCCAGCCCAATCCCCGGACCTTAATCCAATAGAACACTTGTGGGGTGACATAAAAAATGTTGTTTCTGAGGCAAAGCCAACAAATGCCAAAAAAATTGGATTCATTCAAAGTATCCTGGGCTGGAATAACAGTTGACAGGTGCCAGAAGCTGGTTGACTTTATGCAACATAGATGTGAAGCAGTTCTAAAAAACTAGGTGTATACAACTAAATATTAGGTTAGTGATTCACAGAATTTCTAAAGCCTCAAAAAAAGAGTACAAATTGTGAGTTTGTAAAGACAAATGCAGACACTGCTATTTTTTCGAACAGCCCAATGTTCATTTTTTGTTATTTTCTGTAAAGTAGTTAAAAATTTATATACTTTTCTCTTCATGGTTTAAATTAGAAAACAGTTGAAAACTAGTATAAAGATGTTGTGCTTAACTCACGTTTTTGAACACACTGCTATTATTTTGAACATTACTGTACATTTACGGTGATTTGTAGGAACGCACCTCCCACAGCACAATACATGTACGTCGGATGCCGTGAAAAGGTTAATTGCTCCAGAATATGTTGCATTTCTCTTAGAAATGTTAGATAAGTGTTCACTAATTCTTTTCTTTAACTTTCTGTACACTCCACATATTTTACATTACAGATTTTTCTCTCAATACAATACAGCACATTATGCGAATCTCAATCAATGAAACTTTTATTTTGGGATCCACACCATGTGATAAATACATTGTTTTTTTCTTCTCAGACCAAAAGTATACTTTACAGCATACTTTACATCTACTCTTGCCACATTTATAAAAACCCTTGGAACTTAACCATGTAGTGTTCAGATTCTTTCAATAGATAGACTAAATGCAGAATATTGCCTATAGTTCTTTCCTTTTTTGCAACAAACTGGCGACATACATTTGTAATATTTAAAAAATTGGATTGATTAAGTATTGGCAAATGTTTGAATATAACAGCTTTATATTATTATATTGGCAACTAATATATGTACTAAAATACTAAAACCCTGTTTATTTGTGTAATGTTACCGTGAATTAATGATTGTCTAGATTTACTTTGTTCCTTACCTGTTGCAGTGTCATTTAATTTATTATTATACCCTCTGTCTCAAAGCCTTTGTTTAATTGTATATGATTCCTTTGTAAAATCATATTTGTCTGAAAGACATGTTTAGATCTAATCATGTTGCCATAGGGCATAAATCTAATTGTGTGTATCAGATGACAGCTACTTGCATAAAATATAGTGTTGCCTGAAACTTTTGTTTCCAAAGTAGTGTGAACTTTCATAGACTCTATATCTTCCACCAGACATAAATCCAAATATTAAAATTTAGAGGCAGGACTGCTGTTGATAAACTGCAACTGAACCTCATTATTATTTAAATACAGGATGAAGTCTGGCACAGTCGCTACGTGACAAGACAAAACAATGAGAATGTTGTCTACATAGTAGCCAAGGTTAGGAAAAATGTTGCCAACGTAGGTGAGAGGTATGACTCCATTTGGGCTTTAGGTGCTCAACACACATCTAGATACATTCTTTGAGGAGCCTAGCTTCCACTGTTCAGGCACATCAGAGGCTCTCCAAATGCAACATGGTGTCCGCTCTCGATTCCAGCCATTTTTGTGTTTAAAAAGCCAAACGATGCTGCTTCCCGTCCAAGCCCTGACACATCAGCGACTCTGCAAACGCAACATGGCTTCCACTATCTATCTATACCTACCAATTTTGCGCTCCTAAAGTCAAACAGCTCTCTTTCCCTGAACGGCCATCTGCCCAAAGAGTAGTTTCCCCCCACATATGGGGTATCTGTGTACTCAGGATAAATTGCACAACAAATTTTGAGTTCATTTTCTCCTGTTACCCTTGTGAAAGTAAACAGTTGGAGTTAAAGTTACATTTTTGTTAAAAAAAGAAAAATTTACAATTTTTTCCTTCCACATTCCATTAATTCCTTTGAATCACCTGAAGAGTTAATACAATTCTTGAATGTGGATTTGAACACCTTGAGAGGTGCAGTTCGAATGATGTCACTTTTGGGTATTTTCTGTAATTTAGGCCCCCTAAAATCACTTCAAATGTAATGTGGTCCCTAAAATTTGTAAATTTTGTTGGAAAAATGAGAAATTTCTGATCAACTTTCAACCATTCTAACTTCCTAACAAAAAAAAATATGTTTCAAAAATGATGCAGATGTAAAGTAGACATGTGGGAAATGACCTTAGCCTCAGTCTGACTGGAGCCTCAGTCTGCCCTTATTCACACAGAGGTTAACTTTTACACATGGTAAGGTTTTTAATATTAGACAGAGTAGGTTCTATCCCGAACAGGTTCACCTTGTAGCTGGTGGGATAGCTTTCATACTATTTTTGATCAAAAACAGTGTTACTAAGAACCCTATTTTATTTAAATGCACTTGCTTTTTATTTATTTACAGCAGGGTTTGTTTTCATTTTGCTCCTTGTAGGTTTTCCTGATTCATGGCCATGTGAAACATGCATTTATGTGCTGCATGTATTCCATTTTAAAATTTTGTGGGTTTTTTTTTTAAGTGGGAAATGTTATTTATTACTTATTTTGTGTGGTATAACTATTTGATTTAAGGGCATAAAATTTTAAGCTTGAAAATTGCTACATTTTCTATTTTTTTGTCAAATTTTCGCTGTTTTCATAAATATATGCAAATCAAAATTTACCACTATTATGAATTACAATATATCACAAAAAAAAATTTCAGAATCACTGGGATCCATTGAAGCATTCCAGAGTTATTACCACATAAAGTGACACTGATCAGATTTAAATAATTTGGCCTTGTCATTAAGGTCAAAATTAGCTCCGTCAATAAGGGCTTAAACTGTATGTGAAGACCCGAGGTCTTATGTGGGCGTAATACTACTCAGGCAACACAGGGTGAGGGTAAAACAATGTGGCAATACTTTATTGACCCATCAAACGGACAATCCCTATCTTCAAAAAGGGGAGGAAGGTGGACCCAGGGAACTATAGGCCTATGAGCTTTATTGCTATACCAGGAAAGATTTTTGAACAAATTATTAAACATGTATGCAAGTGAGAATGAAGTGATTAACTAGAGCCAGCATGGGTTTGTAAATAATAAGTCATGTCAGACTAACTTAATTTCCTTCTATGACAGAATCACTGAATGGGTGGATCAGGTAAACGCAATAGATATAGTATATCTTGACTTCAGCAAAGCATTTGACATAGTATCTCATACCATCCTTTTTAAATAAATTACCAACTATGGAATGGACAAGGTAACTGTTACACGCACGCCGCTAGGTTCAGATACGGGCGAGACAGGTTACATGAATTCTTTGGAATCCTGGGGGAACCGATACTCAGGGCGACCATAGGCCATGTGCTGCAGCTTCTCTCAGGCACACAGGGGTATTGACCCTCAGGCACAGACACGTAGGTTGTTTCACTTGCTGACCAGACACACTTGACAAGAATCTTCATAAACAGTAGAACAGTAGCATTTAAGCCGCACAGCCAGTGCAAGTTAAGTCTTATGAGCAACAGGCTCCAGTGACAAACAGTACAGTTTCCTTAGCAGCACAGCAGTTCACAGTTTTCCCAGTAGTACAGGACAGCACAGTTCTAATGCAAAGGCACATTAATGAACACAGCATTCTTTACAGCACAGTGAGATGGAGGAGGAGGGAGGGTTTGCTGAGGGAGATGATCCCTGTGACACTATTTCTTACAGTCCTTATCTTTCTGCTGCTTCAGGAACCCTATCTGACCTGTGATTAGCTTTACTCATGACTTGAATCCTTTTTACTTGCAGGGGCGCTTCTGCGAGATACAGAACACACACACCACCTTTCTCTTCGGCTCCAGTCAGCTAGTAAACAACTTCCCCACAACCCCCCTGGGGCTCTGCTAAAACCCTCCCTGTCTCCTGTAACTGTGTTAACCCCTCTAGTAGCTGGATGCTTCTGGAGCACAACACTTCCTGTCTCATGTGTTTGTGTTACTTCTAATTGTTGCTGAATGCTTTTAAAGCAACAGCACTACTTGTGACTGTCACACTCTGCAACAGCACTACTTCTGCATGTCACATAACTGTTAGGTGGATTCATAACTGGCTTAGTGATCGGACCCAAAGAGAGGTCATAAATGGTTGCACTTCCAGTTGGAAGAATGTCTCAGGTGGAGTTCCACAAGGCTTTGTCCTGGGCCCTGTGTTGTTCAACATCTTTATCAATGACTTAGTGGAAGGAATTGAGGGTAAACTGATTAAATTGGCTGATGACACAAAGTTAGGAGAGATAGCTAATACTAGAGAAGATAGAGAGAATTCAAAAAGGTCTACAGTAAATAAACTGTAACTGTGGACAGCAACTAACAGAATGGTTTTTAACAGGGAGGAATGCAAAGTCCTACATCTGGGCAAGAAAAATGAAAAAAGCATATATAGAATGGGAGGAATAGGGCTAAGCAACAGCACATGTGAAAAAGACTTGGGTATACTAAAAGACCACAGACTGAACATGAGTCAACAGTGTGATGCAGCAGCTAAAAAGCAAACACAATTCTGGGTTGCATTAATAGAAGCATAGTAGAGTCTAGATCACGTGCAGTAATCATCCTCCTTTACTCCTCTTTGGTCAGACCTCATCTGGAATACTGTGTTTAATTCTGGGCACCACATTTTAAAACAGACATTGAAAAACTGGAAATTGTCTACAAACAATCTCCTATGAGGAACGGTTCAGAGGATTTGGGAATGTTTAGCTTGAAAAAGAGAAGACTGAGAGGAGCCTTAATAGCTGTCTACAAATATCTGAAGGGATGTCACACTGTGGAGGGATCAGCTTTATTCTCATTTGCACAAAGAAAGATTTGAAGCAATGGATGAAACTGAATGGGAGAAGATACAGATTAGATATTAGAAAAAACTTTGACAGTGAGGGTGATCAATGAGTCGAACAGGCTGCCAAGAGAGATGGTGAGTTCTCCTTCAATGGAAGTCTTCAAACAGAGGCTGGACAGACATCTGTCTGAGATGTTTTAGTGAATCCTGCATTGAGCTATGGGTTGGACACGATGACCCTGGAGATCCCCTCCAACTCTAACATTCTATGATTCACTAAAAACACTGCTAAAACTGCTATCAACATTTTACTGCATTTTTGCAGGTTTTTTTTACAATTACCATACTCATTGCTTAGTATACTCATTACTGCAAAAACGCTGAAAGAATTAACATGCTGCAGTTTTCAAAAACGCAGCAGTTTTCCATTTCAGTCAGGAAAAAAAAAACAAGTGTGTGCATGAGATTTCTGAAATCTTATGGCTTTTGCTGGTACTGTAAAAAGCAGCTTTTACATTGCATAAAAAAACACAGCAAAAATGCAACATGAAGACATAGTCTTACAGTTTCAGCAAAGTTGATGGGATTTATAGAAATCTCATGGCCACTGTGCTTTTTTTTCACTGTGTGTAAACTAAAATGTAGTGCGTTTTGAAATCAACAGCTTGTCAATTTCTCTTGATTTTCTAGAATAGAATTGCATTAGATGCAAAAATCCATAAGTGAAAAACACAGGTAATCCACACATGACTATATCCATAAAATATTTTGCAAAATCTTAAGAGAAAAGAAGTAGGCAGAAACTAAGGGATCACTTGCAAATAACCAATGATAACTAGTGATGAGCGAGCATGTTCGCTACTGCTTAGTGCTCACCCGAGCATCTCACTGCTCGAGATGCTCGGCGCTCATCGAGTATTTCTGGGGTTGCTCGGCAGGAGATCGGGTCTCCTCCCTGCATGTTTGGTGCTCTTTAGAGTGCCAATGAACAGGCAGGGATTGCCTGCCACTCACTGTAATGCCGCAGCCATGTTGGTTGTGGCATTGCAGTGATTGGCTGGCCACACAGCGTCATCAGGTCTATATCAAACCTGGCGCCGCCATGCTCATCACAGTCACTCTGGAATCAAACAGTTTAGGGAGAGGTGCTGCTGTGCTACGGAGAGATTTGCTTGTTTCTAGTTAGTGTAGGTGTACCAAACTACACTGCTCAAAAAAATAAAGGGAACACTTAAACAACAGAATATAACTCCAAGTAAGTCAAACTTCTGTGAAATCAAACTGTCCACTTAGGAAGCAACACTGATTGACAATCAATTTCATGTGCTGTTGTGCAAATGGAATAGACAATAGATGGAAATTATTGGCAATTATCAAGACACACTCAATAAAGGAGTGGTTCTGCAGGTGGGGACCACAGACCACAACTCAGTACCAATGCTTTCTGGCTGATGTTTTGGTCACTTTTGAATGTAGGTTGTGCTTTCACACTCGTGGTAGCATGAGGCAGACTCTACAACCCAAAGAAGTTGCTCAGATAGTGCAGCTCATCCAGGATGTTACAGCAATGCCAGCTGTGGCAAGAAGGTTTGCTGTGTCTGTCAGCATAGTGTCCAGAGGCTGGAGGCGCTAACAGGAGACAGGCGAGTACACCAGGAGATGTGGAGGAGGCCGGAGGAGGGCAACAACCCAGCAGCAGGACCGCTACCTCTGCCTTTGTGCAAAAAGGAACAGGAGGAGCATTGCCAGATGCAAAATGACCTCCAGCAGGCCACAAATGAACATGTGTCTGCACAAACGGTTAGAAACCGACTCCATGAGGGTGGTATGAGGACCCGACGTCCACAGATGGGGGTTCTGCTCACAGCCCAACACCGTGTAGGACTCTTGTCATTTGCCACAGAACACCAGGATTGGCAAAGTCGCCACTGGCGCCCTGTGCTCTTCACAGATGAAAGCAGGTTCACACTGAGCACAAGTGACAGACGTGACAGAGTCTGGAGATGCCGTGGAGAGCGATCTGCTGGCTGTAACATCCTTCAGCATGACCAGTTTGGCAGTGGGTCAGTAATGGTGTGGGGTGGCATTTCTTTGGAGGGCCGCACATCATGTCTCTCTCCATCCACCAACGTCACGTTGCACCACAAACTGTCCAGGATGCTTTAGTCCAGGTCTGGGAGGAGATCCCACAGGAGACCATCCGCAACTTCATCAGGAGCATGCCCATGCATTTTAGGGAGGTCATACAGGCACGTGGAGGCCACACACAATACTGAGCCTCATTTTGACTTGTTTTAAGGACATCACATCAAAGTTGGATCAGCCTGTAGTGTGTTTTTTCCACTTTAATTTTGGGGGTGACTCCAAATCCAGGCCTCCATTGGTTAATAAATTTGATTTCCATTGATGATTTTTGAGTGATTTTGTTGTCAGCACATTCAACTTTGTACAGAACAAAGTATTCAATGAGCATATTTCATTCATTCAGATCTAGAATGTGTTATTTGAGTGTTCCCTTTATTTTTTTGAGCAGTGTATATTAGAGACACATATCCATCTCAACAAACAGTCCTTCTGAGGACTAATCCATCTGCAGAGATATCAGACAGGCAATCTATATAGGCAGGCAGGCAGGGTATATAGCAGACTGCAATGCATACAGCACAAGAGGCTCCATTCCGATTCTGTCTGCTGCTGCTGTTAGATATTTCTAGAAATAGGCCCAGGTCTCAGAGGCCAGGAATAATTTTTTTTTGGATCTTAATCCTCATCATTTGCTTAAAAAGCAATCCAGAGAACACAGATTTTCTGCGTCATTTGCTGGTTGGCACTGCAGAATGCAGCCAGGTCCTTTCCATATTACAGTGTTAAAAATCCAGCTATTTAAAACTGTGGTTTGTCCGTCACACGGATCACATATAATTGCGCTGAAAATACTGCCATTTCTTGCCTCCATTAAAAAAATCTTCAGTGTTTCAGCAAAGTTTTTGACACCGGTTTGCTGTTTAAAATAGTTACCTACAGGCCAGGTATTTAAAACTGTGTTTTTTCCGTCACACGGATCACATATACGTTTTCAGAAAATGCAGCCATTTCTGACCTCCATTAAAATTTTTTTCAGTGTGTCAGTGAAGCAATTGACACCAGTTTGCTGTTAAAAATAGTTACCTACAGGCCAAATATTTAAAACTGTGTTTTCTCCGACACACGGATCACATATACGTTTTCAGAAAATACTGCCATTTCTGGCCTCCATTACATTTTTTTTTCAGTGAACAACAAACACCCACATCTTCTCGGTCGATCTTCCTGTCCCAATTAATAGGGGACTGCATAACACCACTATTGAACACAGAGCAGTGTGAAAAGGTTATTGGTTGGATAGCAGATAATGCTTCCAGTCACTTATCCACCACCACCACCTTGTCTTCCACACGGTCAAGTCTCAGTAGCTGTGAGTCTGGACCACATATTCCTCACCCTGAACCTCCTTCCTCCCACCATGCCGAGTGCCCAGAGACAACTGATCCCACACTTGGACACTCCGGCGAGCTGTTCACTTTTCCATTTATAGATTCGGGCCTCTCGCCCGGTCAACTTGAAGCGGGGCAAGAGGAGATCGCTTGTAGCAATGCCCAAATATTTGAGCTGCCACGGTCACACGAAGGCGACGGTGGGAAAGTGTCACAAGAGGTGGACGATGTTGAGACACAATTGCCAGAAAGTTAGGAGGAGGACCAGAGTGCGGAAGTGTAAGATGAGGTGGTGGATAATATAGTAACTGACCTAACCTGGCAGGAGGACATGCAGAGCGAGGACAGCAGCACACAGCGGGAGGGAAGCAGAGCACCCCAATAGGCAGGAAGAAGCAGTGTGGTGGCCGCAGAAAGAAGGCAGGCAACTGTTCCCTGTAACACCAACACATAGAAAGTTGCCAGTACAACTGTTAGGTCTTCCCGAGTCTGGTTGTTTTTTAAAGACTCTGCCGATAACCCCAAAAAGGCCATTTGCACCACCTGCCAGGCCAGCATCAGCGGGGTTGGCTAAACGATCAGCCTGACCACCACCAGCATGATCAAGCACATGGCAGCAAAGCACCCGACTTTGTGGGCTGAACCCCAGGGTCCAGGAACAGTGTTTGCGGGTGGCACCATTGCTTCTTCCATTGTTGTGCATGCAAGCTAATCCCATGTCCATGGTGCATGCGAAGATGCCTCCTGCCCTGCACCTGTCATTGCACACTCTCAAGTAGCAGCATCAGGAAGCACATCCACGTCCTTGTCCCAGCACAGCATTCAGTTGTCCATACCCCACTCCTTGGATCGCAAGCGAAAATACACAGCCAACGCCCCACAGGCCACACTACTAAATTCCCACATTTCACGACTGCTTTCACTCGAATTGTTGCCTTTTAGGCTCATGGAGACGTAAGCATTCCGCAACCTGATGGCGGCGGCCATCCCTCGGTACTCGGTCCCCAGCTGCCACTATTTCTCCCGGTGTGCCGTCCCCGCATTACACAGGCACGTGTCCCAAAACATCAGCCGTGCCCTCAACAACGTAGTTACTGGGAAAGTCCACCTAACCACGGACACGTGGACTAGTGCTTGTGGGCAGGGACGGTACATCTTGCTGATGGCACACTGGGTTAATATAGTGGAAGCCGGGACCCAGTCGGACCTTGGGACGGAACATGTCCTCCCGACGCCAAGGATTGCGGGCCCTAGGTCAATCGGGGTTGCCTCCACAGTCTACAGCTCCTGCACCTTATCCTCCTCAGCCTCCTCCTCCTCTTCAGCCTTCATCTCCGAAATGACCACATCAGTCACAAGCTGGAAGCACTGCAGCTTTGCCAAGCGGCAACAGGCTGTGTTGAAGCTAATATGTTTAGCTGACAAAACCGCACAATACTGAAGAGCTGTGGACAGCTCTGAAAGACCAGGAAGGTCTGTGGCTCATACCGCTGAACCTACAGCCAGGCATGGTCGTGTGTAACAATGGCCGGAACCTGGTGGCGGCTCTGAGGCGAGCTCACTCACGTACCATGCCTGGCCCATGTGCTTAACCTCGTGGTTCAGCGATTTCTCAAATCCTACTTGGAGTTTCCGGATCTGCTTTTTAAAGTACACTGCCGGTGTGTCCATTTTAGAAAGTCACCTACAGCTTCCACCGCCCTTGCCGTGTTTCAGCAGGGTTTGCAGCTTCAGGCTCACAGACTGGTATGTGATGTCCCCACGCGTTGAAACTCTACACTGCAGATGTTGGGAAGGATTTGTGAGCACAAGAGGGCAGTTGTTGAGTACCAGCATCAAAAAGGCCGTCGATATTCAGTTCAGACTCCACACATAAGACCTCAGGAGTGGACATGGATGTCAGACAGATGTACCACTGGTGGTTTAAACATTAACAAAGGAATTAATTGAGGGGAATTCACTGCCCAAGGTTGGCTAGTGATACATCCCCTATACTTACGCGTTTTTTGGCTATGTATAGTTGTCTAATATTTGTTTCTGTGTTTTTCACAGTTGTGGCCAGTACTGATATGAATTTTAGAGCACGTGACGGCACGTGGCTCTCTTTACTGGATGACATTCTTAAAGACAACCAGGAGGTTGGGGCCAGTGTGGACAGGGGTATACAGGATGCCATTAATAAATTCAAGGACCTCCTTTGGAGGCGTACCAGGATCTGGTGGAATCATGCATTTTTGTCAAAATATATACAAAAGGGATTAATCCCTAGAGGTCTACGGGTCCAAGTGTTTCCTTCATTCACTATTTCTGATGAAAATTTTAAAAATAAGTCGGAGGAATTGGCAAATACCTCTTCAATAGGTTTCATAACTTTGCTTAAAGAGATGAATGCCTCCTCTCTGAAAGAAATTGAATTAGAGATCGATGAGATTCAAATCATACTTAAAAATGGGCTTCCCAGTGAAGCATTGAAAAAATTAAATGATGATATGGATGCGGAACTACAAAAATGGGCCATGGATATTCAAACCACTAAGTCAAAAAAATTCCAGAGAGACATACTGTTATGATCTGCTACAGGGACTAAGGAAAGACAGGAGAACTGTCCCTACAATAGAACTAAACTAGATCCCTACAATGTAACGGGGAACCTGATCCTGCAATCAGACCCGCTAAAGTCCTCGGCTAGTCTGAACGAAGACCTATAGATGTGAGGGAGGGATCCCTACAAGAACTAGGGACTGGGATAAGTTGGACACCTCCTAGCAGAAATAGTAGCAGTCAAAGACAAACACACAACAAAAAGCATAGAGGTCAGAAGACCCAGCAAAACTAACAGAGAGCGGCAACAGAGCACCAAGCTATCTCAAGAGTAGTAAATACAATGAAGTCCAGCAAGACCAGGAGGGCGGAGCCGGATTAAATAGGCAAAAATGGTCATGTGACCAGCAAACTAAAAAAAAACTAACAGGAGAGTTCTAACAGTACCCCCTCTTCTAAGAGGATCCTCCGGATCCCCTAGGCCCAGGCTTACCAGGAAACCTCCTGTGAAACGCTCTGACAAGTCTGGAAGCAGAAACATCATCCGCCCTCACCCATGAGTTATCCTCAGGTCCGAAACCCTTCCAAGCGACAAGATACTGCAAACTCCCTCTATACCGTCTAGAATTTAGGATGCTGGAAATTTCATATTCGCCATCCTCCACCACCGGAGGAACAGTGGCAGAGGCGTCACCATCAGACACATCAGCTTTTTTCAACAGAGAAACATGAAACACCGGGTTAATCTTCCAGGACGTAGGAACCGCCAACCTAACAGCAGATTGGTTAACTATCTGAAGCACCTTAAAGGGCCCTACGAACTTGGGACCCAATTTTTTAGAAGGAATCCTCAATCGCAGATTCTTAGAGGACAACCAAACCATGTCACCAACAGCAAACAAAACCTCTTGCCGTTTCCTATCAAAGTACCTCTTAGATTTTTTGTTAGCCTCCTGAAGATTACCACGCACATCCGTCCAAGCTCTCTCCAAATCACCGGAAAAACTCTCCTCCTCAGGCACAGCCGAAACCAATTTGGAGAATGACCCAAAAGACGGATGTCTCCCAGAACAACAAAAAAAAGGCGAACACCCAGCAGAAGAGGATGTATGGTTGTTAAGAGCAAATTCAGCAAGTGGCAGAAACTCAGACCACCCCTCTTGATTGTCTGCCACAAAACAACGCAAGAACTGCTCAACATCCTGGTTCTTCCTTTCTGTCTGGCCATTAGACTCAGGATGATATCCAGATGAAAACGACAAATGAACTCCCAACCTGTCACAAAAGGCATGCCAAAAACGAGCCACGAACTGAGGTTCCCTATCAGAAACAATGTCAGTAGGAACACCATGTAGTCTGACAATTTCCTTGACAAAGGTCTTAGCGAGTGTCTTAGCGCAAGGCAGTTTGATGAAGGGAACCAAGTGACACATCTTGCTAAAACGGTCCACGACCACCCAGATGACCATGAAACCTTCAGAGGGGGGAAGGTCAGTAATAAAGTCCATAGCCAGATGTGTCCAAGGTGCACTAGGAACCTCCAGAGGGCAAAGCAACCCCGCAGCAGGAGCATGCGAAGACTTGGATCTAGCACACACAGTACATTGGCGCACCCACTTAATGACTTCCTTCTGCCATCCAGGCCACCAAAAACTGCGACCCACAAGTCTCTTGGTCTCAGAAATTCCTGGATGACCTGCCAACCGAGACTCATGACACTCAAACAAATCTCTCCTAAAGGTCCTAGGCACAAACAACCTCTCATGGGGAGTGTTAGATGGGGCATTCTCCTGAGCTTTAAGAATCTCATCCTCCAAAACGGAGTCCAAAGCAGCAACACCTTCTTGTAAAATGCTCTCCTCTTCCTCCTCAACACCGACCATGGGAGAAAAGCTGCGAGACAAAGCATCCGCTTTAACATTCTTGGTACCCGGGATGTAAGTAACGGAAAAATTAAACCGCGAGAAAAAAAGTGCCCACCTAGCCTGACGGGCATTCAAGCGCTTGGCAGCATCAAGATAGATCAGATTTTTATGATCAGTGAAAACCTGAATGGGAAATTCAGCACCTTCCAAGAGGTGAAGCCAGTGTTCAAATGCGAGTTTAATCGCCAGCAATTCCCGATTACCAATATCGTAATTAAGTTCAGTCTCAGAAAATGTTTTTGAAAAAAAGGCACAGGGATGTACTCCATCCTTGTTTTCCTGAGACAACACCGCACCGACCCCCACCGAAGAAGCATCAACCTCAACCAAAAACGGCTTAGTCACATCAGGCTGCATAAGGATGGGAGCAGAGGTGAACCTCTCCTTTAGAAACACAAAAGCTTCAATGGCCTCAGAAGTCCACTGAACCGCATTAGCACCTTTCCTGGTGAGATCGGTCAGCGGTTTGACAATAATAGAAAATTTTTTTATGAATTTTCTGTAATAATTGGCGAAACCCAAAAACCTCTGTATCGATTTCAAACCAATAGGCCTAGGCCATTCCTGCACAGCTTGAACTTTAACCGGGTCCATCTCAAAACCTTCACTGGAGATAATGTAGCCCAAAAAACTAATTCTCTGTACAGCAAACTCACATTTCTCCAGCTTAGCAAAAAGCGAATTGTCCATTAATAACTGTAATACCTCACGTACGCTCCGCCAATGAGACTCCAGATCAGGCGAATAAATCAGAATGTCATCCAAATACACAACCACATTTTTGCCGATTAAAGGTCTAAGGATGTCATTAATAAGATTCTGAAAAAATGCTGGAGCATTGGTAAGACCAAAAGGCATAACCAGATTCTCAAATTGACCCACAGGAGTGTTAAAAGCAGTCTTCCATTCATCACCCTCCTTCATGCGCAACAAATTGTATGCCCCCCGGAGATCAATTTTAGAGAACCACTTGGCCCCCACTAACTGGTTAAATAAATCAGGAATCAATGGCAGTGGGTAAGGATTGCGTACAGTAATTTTATTAATCTCACGAAAGTCCAGACAAGGACGTAAACCGCCATCTTTTTTTTTTACAAAAAAAAATCCAACAGCCACAGGAGACTTGGAAGGCCTAATGTGACCGGCGGCCAAGCTTGTCTGTATGTATTCCTCCAAAGCCTTTCTCTCAGGAATAGTAAGATTAAATAAACGACTTTTAGGAAGAGTCGCTCCAGGGACAAATTCAATGGTACAATCATAGTCTCTATGGGGAGGCAAAATTTGTGACTCCTCCTCAGAAAAAACTCTTCAAAAATCCTGAATAGGTACAGGCAATTCCCCTTTATCCACAGCAGCAATACGTCCGTTACAACACTTGTCATAACACTTAGGGCTCCAGGACTTAATTTCATTGGTAGACCAATCCAGTACAGGATTGTGCAATTTTAACCAGGGTAACCCCAATATTACTGGAGAAGGCAAATTATCCAATACCACCAAATCCAAATTTTCTTGGTGAATACCATTAATAGTGAGGGGAAATTCACAGACCTTATGAGTAACACTCTTCAAGGGAGAGCCATCAACAGAAACCACAGCAATAGGGGATGACAAAGTTTTAGGTTCTAATCTAAGTTTTTCCAAGAATCCCCCATCAATCACATTCAGAGTAGAACCACAATCCACAAATACCCGAAATTCAATTAATTCATCCTGAGCAGCAGTAGTGGCAGATAGGAATACTCCCTTAGAATTTAAACAGGCAATACGGGCATAGCTGACCATTTTTTTTTTCTTTCTTCAAACGAAGCACACAGTTCTTAATAAAATGACCAGAATTTCCGCAATAGAAGCACAAGCCTTCAGAAAGCCTGCGATCTTTTTCCTGAGAGCGGGGTGTCATCGCTCCAATCTCCATCGGCTCTCCATTGTCAGCACAGACCCTCTCAAGACTCGGAGCTGACATAGCAGAGGATTTGCTCTCATTAACCCTTGCACGCAGTCTCCTGTCCACCCATATAGCTAATTGCATAGCCTCCTGCAAGTTTCCAGGTGTGGGATAAGCAATCAGTAAATCCTTAACCCTTTCACCTAGCCCTGCAAGAAACAAGCTTTTCAAAGCTGAATCGTTCCACCCCACCTGGGCAGACCACCGACGGAAGTGAGAAAAATATTTTTCCACATTACCTGATCCCTGCCTCAAACGTCTCAATTCAGACTCAGCAGATGAGACACGATCAGGATCATCATACAACCAACCCAAAGCAGAAAAAAAACTATCCACTGATCTTAAGCACGGATCACTAGGTTGGAGAGAGAAGGCCCATCCCTGAGGATCTTTGCGCAAAAGTGACATTATGAACCCTATGCGCTGTGATTCATCACCAGAGGATCCGGGTCTCAAACGAAAATACAATAAACAAGCATTTTTAAAAGAAAAAAAATCTTGTTGTTCGCCAAAAAATAAATCAGGCAGATGTACCTTTGGTTCCACAAAATGTGCTCCAGAACAGCTACTCACGTGTTGTTGGAGCTTGGCCACCTCCAGAGAGAGTCCCTGCAAGCGTTGAGCCAAATCTTGAACCGAGACCATGATGGAAAACTGGAGGTCTTTCCTTAGAGAAAATTTTTTTTTTTTTTCTTTTAGGGCTGGACTTACTGTTATGATCTGCTACAGGGACTAAGGAAAGACAGGAGAACTGTCCCTACAATAGAACTAAACTAGATCCCTACGATGTAACGGGGAACCTGATCCTGCGATCAGACCCGCTAAAGTCCTCGGCTAGTCTGAATGAAGACCTATAGATGTGAGGGAGGGATCCCTACAAGAACTAGGGACTGGGATAAGTTGGACACCTCCTAGCAGAAATAGTAGCAGTCAAAGACAAACACACAACAAAAAGCATAGAGGTCAGAAGACCCAGCAAAACTAACAGAGAACGGCAACAGAGCACCAAGCTAGCTCAAGAGTAGTAAATACAATGAAGTCCAGCAAGACCAGGAGGGCGGAGCCGGATTAAATAGGCAAAAATGGTCATGTGACCAGCAAACTAAAAAAAACCTAACAGGAGAGTTCTAACACATACGTGATAAACAAGACCAGCAGGTCAATAGATGGAGAAATCAATATCAGAGATCTCGCCCTAGATTCCGCAATACATCTTATTCCAGGTCTAGATCAACATCACTACAATCCAATGTTTCACAGGATGAGCCACATTCGTTCACTAACTCGAAGGGGGCATATCAAACTATTACTGTAACTGCAAACAAGATGAAAACTAGACAAGCAAACAAACCAAGAACCCCACATACCAACGATTCGGGGATGTTCTCTCAGGGGGGGCTCCAGGTAATCAATCTGTCCTCGCATATATTAACCTCGGCGCAACTGGAGGTCCTGGGGAAAGGGTTAACATTTTCACCCACTTATGGATTTAATTTTTTCACAGCGTTAAAGGATCTCCAGCTCTTCTCCCGTAAACTTATCCTCAAGAAATTACACCACAAGGGCCCGGATACAGATGCAGCTCATGCGGAGAGTGAGGCTTCACAGTGCTTGAAGGAGCTATTGGATGAACAAGAGACACCTAATACAGGTGGGTTCCCCCAATCAATTATGCCCAGATCCGCAAGGTCACCCCCCTTGTCCCTCAGCCCAGCAGCAGCAGTTACCAAGCTGGTTACGGAGGATCTGAGAAAACTGTCACCTAGACAACAGTTTGACAATCTGACCCACGGACATCGTGTAGCGATTTCACAGCTGCAGTCACTGCACGATGTGGTATTCAAGGCGGAAGATAAGGGGGGCAACATTGTGGTCTGGCCTTGTGAGAAATATGAGCGTGAGGCCTTCCGCCAGTTGAGGGATCCCCAAACATACACTAAATAGCCCTCCTGCCCTCTGTCGTCCTTCTCCGCTGATCTTAGAGACATCCTTATACGGGCCTTTGAAGAAGGTACTATCACGAAGAAGGTGCTGGATGGCTTATTGGTTGATTTCCCCAGGACTCCCACATTCTATCTGCTGCCTAAGATCCACAATAACACCGTTGAGAGGATGATAGAAGTTATACTTCACCCAAGACTACGATGTAAGACACAGATGAAGTTATTCTTCCCTTATCTGGACATTTGGACTGACGCCCAGAAATTAGATTGTAACTTGTTTTTAGCTGTCTCAGCAACCTTCTACTGCTATCACTTTTCTGTTTATGAAATTTTCTTATCAACATTCCACTGTTATGAATCATCACTTCACTGCTTGTGAAACAAAGGCATTTTACTGCGCATGTGTGACAAAAAAAAAAACTAAGATTATTAGTATAAATAAAGGGACAGCACTTATGGAGGCAGACGCGCTCAGGGGCTTCCCAGTACTTGATTATACACTACGTGTCTGTGTATTTCTTGTTACGGGGATACCCCGACTCCAACAAGGACCCTCCATGGCTGAATGATCCTAACAATTCCTGGCGCCCGAAACAGGGACCCGAGGTCTGCGTATTCCTTCAAGTTCATCGACCGGCACGAGTAACCGCTGAGATTGGGAAATCGGAACAGCAGATGACAAACCTGGCCAGGTAAGAGACACTGTTAGTTCTCTTACATCTGCTCTGCGATAGTCCGTAAATTTCATGCATATCTTGTGTTGGGATTGAGGAACTAGTAGAGAAGGATACCTATAGCTCGGGTCATTCATGTATATACTGTAGGATCTGCCGAAGGAGAGGTCAGAGAAGGTTATGAAACGGATGGTATGAAAGAGATGTGGATGTCGGGAATAGCCTCATAAGCCGCACTAAGGTAGATGACATAAGTATTACGGAGATTGCCTAACTGAGTCATAAGGTTGTGTCCTTTCGGGGAAACCTTCGCTCACGCTTAACTCCCGAACCTTTGTCCTCCTTTTTGACGGATAAGAGATTGACAGAATGAGCCCATGGAAGTAATGATAATACTCCAGGGACACGATATATAATGGAGACTGTATGGTTCATTTTATGTATTGTTGGTCTTGCCCTTGTTGCTATATATATATGTGTTAGAATTACTCTACACTTTAGACAAAACGGTCCAGAGAAACCGTTTCAGATACTGGCTCCTTAGGACAGAATAGGTAACGAGGAAAGGTAAAATATAGAATATATTTTATCTAACCCAAAAAGCCTCCTAAGGTAGGAATAGTCAGGAAAAATGGGCAACAATGGCTCCTTAGGACAGAATAGGTAACGAGGAAAGGTAAAATATAGAATATATTTTATCTAACCCAAAAAGCCTCCTAAGGTAAGAATAGTCAGGAAAAATGGGCAACAAACAGACTAAGACCACAAATGATGAACAAGATGTCTATACAATCGTGAAAGAAAGGTGTGGTGTAGAAGCAACTAAGAATTTAGGGAAAGTTTGCAAAACTTTTCAGGTAGCAAGGCATGACAGGTTTAACAGGAAACTATGGGAGGACATTGGATTAGAGAATGCAGGAAAAAAGCCAGGGATATAGAAGATGGTACCTATGTCCCAAGAGAATCACAAGAAAAGACAGTACAGGCTTCTGCTCCTGCAGCAAGCGAGTGACTAGACGTGATGCAAACCACTTTGACTGGAAGGCGCCCAATAATTCAGGTAAAAGTAGCAGGAAAACAATGCCCTTTTCTAATAGATACCGGAGCAACTTCCTCCGTCCTCAATGAAGACGCCTTACCAAATGCTGATTGTTTATCAGATGATGTAACCTATACCGAAGGGTATGATGGAGGAATCAGGCCACTCCCATATAGTATTCCCCTTGAAACAAAGATAGGATCTAAAATATTTTTATCTAAATTTCTTTTTGTCAAAGGGGCACCTACTTGTCTTCTAGGTACAGACCTATTAAAGCAGACAGAAATGAATATCCAATTTTTGGAGGATGGTAGAGTCCAAATTTTGGTGCCTGATGACCAAGAGTCTCTAGAAAACATTGTAAAAATCCAAGCCTTAGAGGATGAGAAAGATCCTGCCCCTACCCAAATTATTTTAGATCTTTCTGAGGTACCAGAAAAATTATGGGCACAACATGACACCGATGTAGGACTAATGCCAATAGCTCCAGTAAAAGTCACTCCTGTTCCAGGTGTGACACTACCCCAATTGAGACAGTATCCTATTAGTGCCCAACAAGAACACGCCATAGGAGAACAGATAAAAGATTATCTAAAAACTGGAGTACTGATAGAAGTAAAGTCACCAGCCAATACACCGTTGTACCCCGTAAAAAAGAAATCTACTGAGGGGTCAGCTGCTAGATACCGGATGGTACATGATTTAAGAGAGATAAATAAAATTTTGGAACCTATTACTCCTGTTGTGCCAAATCCACACACGTTGCTATCACAGATCCCAGCAACAGCACGAGTATTTTCTGTCATAGACTTGTCAAATGCATTTTTTTCAGTACCATTACACCCAGACTGTTACAAACTGTTTGCATTTACATTTAAGAATAGACAATTAGCATGGACAAGATTACCACAGGGTATGATACATTCACCTACCTTGTACTCAGAAGCTATGAGATCAGTTCTTCAAAATTTCAAACCTACGGATGAGGTTGTAATTCTTCAATATGTTGATGACCTATTATTATGTGCCCCTGCTCAAGAGTCCGCAAACAGCAACACAATAAGATTGTTAATATTTCTAGCAGACATGGGCTGTAAAGTTAACAAGAAAAAAGTACAACTTTGTATGACTACGGTAGTATTTCTAGGACACTGCATTTCACAAGGTATTCGGCACCTCACCGCCGACAGACTAAAAATCATTAGAGATCTTGTTCCTCCCAAGAACTACAAAACATTAAGAGCATTTTTGGGAATAGTATCACACTGCAGACAATGGGTTATACATGCTAGTCAGCCTATGCAACCTCTATATGATTGTTTAAAAATCGAGCCTTTTCAGTTAACTGAATCAGCGCTCATAGCCTTTCAAGACCTCAAGAAAGGTCTCATGTCAGCCCCGGCCTTGGGAATCCCAGACTACGCCAAACCATTCCAATTAATGGCTGCGGAAATGTCTAATCATGCTACAGGAGTACTAACACAGAAACATGAAAATAAACAAAGACCTGTCGCATACTATTCTGCTCAATTAGATAATGTTACCAAAGCTGCACCATCATGTGTCAGAGTAGTAGCAGCTGTCTCTCTTTTGGTAGAAAAAGCCTCAGAAATAGTACTAGACCATGCCCTAATAGTACAAACTACACATGATGTACATGGCATACTGAATCAGGTATTGCCAAAACACATTTCAATGGCTAGACATCTTAGATTACAATGCTCCTTACTAATGCCACCAAACCTCACTTTTCGCCGTATATTGTCTCTAAATTTAGCCACTCTGTTACCACTAGAGACAAAGGGGGGAGTGGAAGGAGGTCAGGAAGACGAAGATGAAAATTTTTTACAATACCACGAACAAGACAATATAATACATGATTGCTTACAGTGTATAGAACAAGAAACACAAGGGCTACCTAATGTACAGGACACCCCTCTTGACAATCCAGACCTACATATGTATATAGATGGAAGTAGGTATGCTGATGAAACTGGTAACTTTCACACAGGTTATGCCATTGTATCAGATTATGATATTATTGAAGCTGAGCCAATGCAGGCCAGCTGTTCAGCCCAGGAAGCTGAACTATTAGCTCTAATACGAGCATTACAGTTAGCAAAAGAAAAAACCGCTAATATTTTTACTGATATGCATATGGTATTGTACATGATTTTGGATGTATATGGAGAGCTAGAGGTTACATGACAGCTTCAGGTCAACCAGTAAAACATGAACAAATGATTAGACAAATCCTAGAATCAGCTGCCTCAACCAAACAAGTAGCAGTAATAAAAGTACCTGCACATGTAAGACTCGACACCGAGATAGCTAGGGGTAATGACCGAGCCGACAAGGCTGCTAAGCGAGCTGCAGTAAAACCTCTGACAACTGACCACACTATTAGTGCAGTATCAGAATTTGACTTAATTACACGGCTCAAAGAAGCCCACCAGCAGGTGAGTAGAGAAGAAAAAGAAGAGTGGCAGAAACAGGGGGCAGAAGAAAAAGAAGGACTATGGAGAAAAGGAGATGAGCTTTGTCTCCCCCGAGCGTGGTACCCTGTTGTGGTCAGTGAAGCCCACGGACCTACACATGTGTCTGCAAACGGTATGATACAGAGGGTCAGACAGAAGTGGTTAGCCCCAGGGTTCGGCCAGGTAGCTCGAGCAAAATGTGGTTCTTGTGAAATCTGTTTAGCCCACAATCCAGGACAGACTGTTAAGACCCCCCAGAAGCACCATGTAAGACCACTATATCCGTTCCAGAGACTTCAGATCGATTACATCCAGATGCCTAAGCATGGACACTATGAGTATGTACTGGTATGTGTGGACATGTTTTCGGGGTGGCCAGAGGCTTATCCAGTTCATACAGCCACGGCTAAAGTCACTGCAGTAAAAATAGCACATGAACTGGTACCCCGTTATGGTATCCCAGAAGTGATCGAGTCAGATAGAGGTACACATTTTACTGGAGAGATCTTTCAGAATGTAATGAAAATGTTGTGTATAAAAAGTGAACTACACACCCCTTACCACCCACAGAGTTCTGGTAAGGTTGAGAGAATGAATGGAACACTTAAGTTAAAAATACAGAAAGCCATGGCAGAAACACAGAAACCATGGACTGAGTGTCTCCCAATAGCATTGTATTCAGTCAGAAACACCCCCCAGGGAAAGAGCAAACTCACCCCCCATGAAATATTGTTTGGTAGAGTTGCCAATACAGGATTGTATTTCCCACAGACTTTAATGTTAGAAACTGAAAGCTTAACTGCTTATGTACAAAATTTATGTAAGCATGTGTCTAAAATACACTCTTTAGTGTTCTCTTCCATTCCAGATCCAGATTCCATTGAGGGAACGCACAAGCTGCAACCAGGAGACGAAGTTTACGTAAAAAGACATAACAGAAGAACGCTAGAACCCAGATTTGAGGGTCCATATCAGGTGTTATTGACAACTCCAACTGCAGTAAAATTGGAAGGAAAATCAGCATGGGTACATGCAAGCCATTGCAAAAAGAAATAGTGGTGATTGTACTTGTGTTAGCTATAACGATAGATCAGGGAGACCTGTGGGATAAACTAAGTTCCCCAAAACCTGCAGATAATAAATTTATAAAACATCATGAGACATTGGTAAACGGGCTGCTCGATGGCGGACAGAAAATAGCAGACTGTTGGATTTGTACGCATTCTCCAATATCAGCCACGAGCATACCCTTCCTGGCCGTACCCATGACCCCTGAGGAAGTGTTTACATGGACTAATTGCTCAGACAAATTAGCAAATAACCAAACCGTTAATTCTAGATTATGGAACACCACTGTTGCCATCCCAGTTGTGGGGTGGGTGGGATTTCCCTGGTGGCAAGGTAATATGACCGGAAAAATAAACAACTTACAATATTTAGCGTTTAAAGGAGGTGTATGGGTTCCTAGAAATAAGACGGGACTAACAGACTTAGGGTTAATTCCTACAGAAAATATACAACTCAGTTTTAGTAGCACAGTATCTTCTTCTCAACCTTTTAAACCTGATATAGTAGAAAAATACAGACACAATGACCAAAATAAAGATAGCTGGTGGTCAGACACCTTCTCCTTTCTCAACCCAAAGAACTGGTTTAAGGGTATTGGAGGTTGGGTGGCTGGAATTCTGCAAGGTATATTACAGATTGTGCTAATTATAGTAGTCATATATGTAGTGTTTAAAATAGGATTAAAAATTATTTTAATATGCATAAATAAGCTTTGTAACACGGACTCAAGAATATGAAAGAAAAGAACTCCCGGACCAGGTCTTCTACCAAAAGTCCATAAGGAAGAATCAAAGGGGGGACTGAGAGGATGATAGAAGTTATACTTCACCCAAGACTACGATGTAAGACACAGATGAAGTTATTCTTCCCTTATCTGGACATTTGGACTGACGCCCAGAAATTAGATTGTAACTTGTTTTTAGCTGTCTCAGCAACCTTCTACTGCTATCACTTTTCTGTTTATGAAACTTTCTTATCAACATTCCACTGTTATGAATCATCACTTCACTGCTTGTGAAACAAAGGCATTTTACTGCGCATGTGTGACAAAAAAAAAAACTAAGATTATTAGTATAAATAAAGGGACAGCACTTATGGAGGCAGACGCGCTCAGGGGCTTCCCAGTACTTGATTATACACTACGTGTCTGTGTATTTCTTGTTACGGGGATACCCCGACTCCAACAAGGACCCTCCATGGCTGAATGATCCTAACACCGTTAACCCACCGGGACATCCGATTGTGTCAGGGATTGGTGGCCTCTGTAAGCCCATCTGTAAATTTGTTGATTATTACCTCAAACACCTAGTTGAAACATTACCATCTTATGTTAAGGACACAACCGATGTCCTGACACGGGTTGACGGCGTCCTTGTGGAGGAAGGTACTTAAAATTGTGACAACCGATGTGGAGAGTCTCTACACCAGCATTGACCACACCGATGGTATGAATGCAGCCCGCCTCTTCCTGGGTGCCTCCAACCTGGACGGCCCTCTGTGTGAACTTATCCTGGAGCTGCTGGAGTTTGCCCTTACCCATAGTTTTTTTGTTTTCAAAGATTGTTTTTTTCTACAGAAGCGGGGTACGGCAATGGGGGTGGCCTGTGCGCCCTCCTATGCAAACCTCTTCCTTGGGCATTGGGAGAGGGAGATTTTTGGCGATGGAGGCACACCGGCTGCCCACTGTGTGCTGTGCTGGATACGCTATATAGATGATATTTTATTTTTATGGCAGGGTTCAAGCCAGCAGCTCCGTACATTTATGGACGAGCTCGGAGTGAATCAGTATAATATCAAACTGACTTACAGTTTTGATAGTAAAAAGGTGGAATTCCTGGATATCTCACTGCATGTAGACCCTTTAGGGCGCATGCAGACAGACGTGTACAGGAAGTCCACCGTGGTGAACTCTCTGATTCATGCCGGGTCTGCCCACAGTCCCGCCACGATTAGGGCCGTCCCGGTTGGACAGTTCCTAAGGATGAGGCGGATATGCTCATCGGACTTGAACTTCGAACGTCAGACCCAGGATCTGAGGCATAGGTTCGAGCAACGTGGTTATAGCCGTAGATGTATTAAATATGGCTATGAGAGAGCCAGGAGAACATCACGTAATGTTCTCCTTCACTCTTCTAAAAGGAGGGATGTTGAGAAGGATAAGATAAGATTTATCTCTGTTTACAACCACGAGTGGTCGAGTATGCGTCAGATCCTGGCTAACCATTGGGACATATTGATGACGGAGCCCTCCCTGAGAACCCATCTAGGTGATTATCCTTTAATGACCCCCAGGTGATCCAAAAATCTAGGTGACCTCCTGGTGAGGAGTCATTACATCCCTGAAAAACGTAATCCTTTTGGCTCAAGGGGACCCACATTGGGCTGCTATAAATGTGGTCAGTGCCTGGCTTGCCCCAATGTCCTTCGTTGTACTTCATTTATTTCAGCGGAAGGCCGAAAGACCTTCGACATAAGACACCATATTTCCTGTAGCACCTCGAACGTGATTTATTATGCCACATGTGGTTGCTCCTTGATTTACGTGGGTCTTACCTCGAGGGAACTTCGAGTCCGTATCCGCGAACACGTAAGAGACATTGGGGCAGCCAGGGCAACATCTGGCCCCTCCCTTTTAAAGACCATCCCACACCACTTTAAGGACAAACATAACTGCGATCCCCGCTCCCTATTGGTCCGTGGGAATGAGGTGGTGAATTTGTGAATTCGGGGTGGCAACATCAGGAAAGCCCTCGCACAATGAGAAGCCCAATGTATCGTGCGACTCAATACAGTCACGCCTTTTGGCCTTAATGAGTCTTTACGTTTTTCTTCATTCCTGTAAATTTCAATTGGCACTCCTGCTTTAAATTCCTGTCCACTTAATGGTGGTTAGGTTTTATCCCAACTGTTTTTATTTTATTTTGTTTATGTGGTGTTCTTTTTTGATTGTGTTTATTCTTGTTTTTATTCCTACAGTCTAATTTTCTGCATGACTCTGGAATCTTTGGCCCATCAAAAACACATCAAATGGAAGCTCTACTGACCACAGTTATATTGTGTAGTTTAATAACATGATTTTGTGACTATCAAATTTAACTGACATGTATATGCAACTTATGTGGGATGTGTTCTTCTCATTTTCTTTGCCCTTTGTTATCATCTCTTGTGCACCATTATTTCTGGTGGTGCATCTAACGGATATGTGGCGCGCATGCGTCCCGCAGTGGTCACCCCCCTCGCGCCCCTGTCTATCTTTATGCTGCCCTGCGCTTGTTTACCTTATACGCATGAGCGGCTTGACGATTGGGGAGCGCGTCAGAGGGTAAGGTCGCGGCAGTGCACATGCGCCGTGAAACACTATATCGCTGCGATCATGTGATGCCGGTGACGCATTTCCAGTTGCCGCGGCCGCACTTCCGGTGCTCCCAGGCACACATGCACACTCATGTTGCGCAAATATAGACGGGCCACATCTCCCTCCATCACATACTCATCGCCCTTGATAAAGTGGTCTGCAGCACTGCGAAACGCGCGTCAGGCGCCTTTCTCACCTTCACCATCTTCCCTCCATCACTGGTAAGCCATATGCCATATGGATTTATAGGTATCAAAAAAAAGGGGGGTTTCTCTGATGCCTATTCAATTTGGCTCAGTCAATTTGTTGATTGCCTGTCTAACTCTGGATTTTTTGTTTATTGCATTACACCTTCTCTATCTGCCATAGAATTTGTGGGGCCACTGGGCTCTAATAAATTGGTTATTAAGATGATTATATGAATTACCTATGGATAGGTTTGGTGTTTCTGGCCACAGTGCAAATTGCAATTACTAGTGTTTACGAATACTACCAGAGCCAACAGGCCATCATATATTTTTCTCCCCCGGTATCAATCCATATATTAGGCGATTTACATTGTTTTATGAATTGATATTGCACCCATCCTGCTTTTTGTCTTTTTTATTACTATTTATATTATATCACAATAAAATGAATTTGCATATTTATACCAGTTTGTCTGTCTGTTTCTCCGATTTATTTTCATGGACAGTTAATGGTTTAAACATAAACAAAGGAATTAATTGAGGGGAATTCACTGCCCAAGGTTGGCTAGTGATACATCCCCTATACTTACGCGTTTTTTGGCTATGTATAGTTGTCTAATATGTACCATCCTCCAAAACTTTGAGGACTCCACCAAGATGGTGAGCAGCGATGACGCCATAGTTAGAGTCACCATCCAGCTTCTCTGTCTTCTGAAACGCTCTCTGCTCACAATCAAAGAGGATGCATTGCAGGCAGAGCACAATGAGATGGAGTAAGGAACCATACAGGGTGATTACACAAAACCCACCCTCATCTCATCCCAACGTGAATTGGGTGACAATGAGGAAGAGGAGGAAGAACAGGAGCTAGTTTCATGCGCTATATACGGTACTACCTGCACAACTGTCATACCGTCTGTTCAGCGTGAATGGCCTGAGGACAGAGAGGAGGAGGAGGAGAGCATGGTCAGTCATCCTCTTGGTGAGGACACAGAAGTCTTTCCTGTTAGCCTGGGACGCATGGCAGAGTTTATGTTACACTGCCTTTCCCATGACCTTCCCGTTCTCAAAATTTTGGGTAACAGTTATTACTGGTTGGTGACACTTCTAGACCCATGCTACAAGGAGAACTTTTATATCTCTTATTCCTGAGGCGGACAGGTCTACAAAAATTGGGCAGTACCAGAAGGCCCTTGTTGTGGAATTATTAAAAAAATTCCCATCTGAAAATGCTGGCGGCAGAGGTCACAGTTCGTTGGACAACCAAGTAGTAAAGGCGAGAGAGACACAAATGCAACCCAGCAGAGGCAGGGGAACACTGTCAATGTTCTTGGACAGTTTTCTCAGACCCTCCCATCGCACAGGCCCTGAGGTGAGGGGTACTCTCACAAGGAGGGCAAAGTTTGGGAAGATGCTGAGAGTTTACCCTGCTGACAATACCAACTCCTCCGTGATTCCTCTGTGCCTTTTAATTATTAGGTATCCAAGCTGGATACGAAGAATGAACTAGCTCTCTAAGCCTTGGAGGTCCTGTGCTGCCCTGCCACTAGCGTTTTATCAGAGCGGGTTTTTAGTGCCGCTGGTGGAATTATAACTGATAAGCACATCCGCCTGTCAACTGAAAATGCTGACAGGCTGACTCTTATAAAAATGAACAAGGGCTGGATTGGGCCAGACTTCTCAACACCACCGAATGATAGCAGCATAACATAAACTCAAATCCAGTGTCTTTTTTTTGGGAGGTGTATTCTCATGCACCTCTTCACACCCACACATGGGTATATGCTTCCTGATTTTGTCTATTTGCTTTTATCCTCCTCCTTCTCCTCATCCTCATCCTCCACCACCATATCACCAGGGTGACTGTGGTCCATGATGCAACACCCACATGATTTTTTTATGATGTTTATGATGCCAGTAAAAAAAAAAAATTCTACAGTATGTTCATGTATACCCTCCAGGGGTAAATATTTGTCAGCCCATACACGTAGTGCATGGGCATTACAAGTATAGGAGACCCACTCCTTTCTAATGGGAACATTTCTTTATGTGGCCCTCCTCCACGTCTTTTCCAAAGTGCATTGGACTGCCTCACAATTTTTGGCAGCCCTTGCATTCACTGCATAGGTTAACAATATGGGAGACCCTCTGCTTTCTAATGGGAATTTGTTGTTACTGCGGCCCTGCTCTATGCGTCTTTAAATTCTTAATGGGGTTTTTCCTAAATTTGGTCAGACTCACTGCATACCCTATAACTGCATAGCAGACCCTCTCCTTTCTAATAGGAACATGTTGTACTCGTTACTGTGGCCCTGCTCTATGTGTCTTTAAATTCTCAGTGGGGTTTTTCCCAAATTTTGGCAGCCCTTGCAGTCACAGCATGGGCATTACCACTATAGGAGACCCGCTCCTTTATAATGGGAACATTTTTTTTACTGAGACCCTCCTCTATGTCTCTTCAAAGGGGTATTGGGTTGCGTCCGAATTTTTGGCAGACCTTCCAGTCACTGCATACGCAATAACAGTATAGGAGACCCACTCATTAATAATGGGAACAACAAAGCATAGCCGGCTGATGGCTCTCTAACAATAGTGAGGGCCAACTGCTGGCCTTTTAAGAATATTAAGGGTCGCCTGATGGCCCTATAAAAATAGGTTTTGTGACTTTCACAGTCCCTCCATCATAAATGAAACAGGATGTGTCTGATGATGTGTCACACACCACATTGCCAAATAAGGTTGTAAAATGTTAAAATTACATTTCCCGGTGAATGCATTTGTCTTAAAAAATAACGTAAAAAAATCAAAAACAGTATGATCTTTCTTTAGCATAAAAAACAGAGTCGCCAATGTAACCTCAATGTAATCACATTGTTCATCTCCTGCACCTCCTCCTCCATCTCCAAAATGACCACATCAGTCACAAGCTGACAGCACTGCCTTGGCCAAGCAACAACAGGCTGTGCTGAAGATAACATGCTTAATGCTTAGGTGACAAACCGCCCAGCGCTGCAGAGTTGTTGAAAGCTGTAACACAGCAGCCTGATCTGTGGCTCTCACCGCTGAACATACAGCCAGTTGTCTAAGACAATGAGCGGAACCTGGTGAAGGAGAAATGACAGCTGGAGTAGATACGGTTTCCCTCTGTGCCAGTCCTTTCACCGAGCTAAAGAATATTGCTGTGGTGAAATACAACTCCCACTGAGAAGCTGTTTCAAATTGAAAAACAGCAGCTGAAAAGTTAGCGCTATCATGAACTCTCCTGATGTAGAAGCCAGGGCACACCAGAGGATACTCTGGTGGGACCGTCCAACCCTGCCGAGAAGCAGTCCTGGCTAAGAAGAGTGTGTGGGAAGGTTCCCGGACACTCTACGGCTGCTTTTTTACATACAAAGTCCTTGCAGATATTGTCCTTGCTGGGATTTGAACCCAGGATCCCAGCGTTGCACAGCTTCAGGGCTAACCACTGATGGAATGTGCTGCCGTTCACCCTCTATTATCTAACAGGCTGGATAAACTTGCACCTACTGCCACTCTATCTATCAGCTCCTTTGTGAGAAACGAATGTATTTGGGCAGCCACTCAGTCTACCAAATAAAATTCCTGAGAAGGCAATTGGGGATGGCTTCGCAACTAGTACTGGGTGCAGTGCTAATACCATGGTGTCGTACCATAGTTTACTAGAAATATTCCAGGCTGATAGGAGGCAAGCAAATTCCCACAGAAAACTACCAGCAGTAATGTTCAGAGAACAGTGCTTGTAGAAGGCGGAGACAACACCAGGAGAAATAGTGACGGCTGGGGACCGAGTATGGACACGGGGCATGAGGCATGAGGTTGTGAAAAGCTTCCGCCTCCACGAGCCTAAAAGGCCACATTTTAAGTGCAAGCAGCTGCCCAGAAATCTGGCAGTTTAGTATTGCGGCCTGTGGGTAGGTGGCTGGCTGCATACTTGCGCTTGCATTCCAAGTTACAGAAAACTAAGCAGATGGTGGCCTCTATCATCATCATAGCCTCACCTCGGCACTATGAACTTTCCTTAAGGAGAAGCCAGGGCCGGGTCCGTCCAACCCTGCCGAGAAGCAGCCCTGGCTAAGAAAAGTGTGGGGGAAGGTTCCCGGACACTCTATGGCTGCTTTTTTTTAATGTGGATCGGACGTGCTTATGCATGTTATTTCTCAAACCGCATTGTAGATCAGGCCATTGCCCAACTCTGTAGTCATGAAATTAAATGCGCAAAGAAAGATGTTTGTGTGTCAAAGCACCACCGACAAGTGCGAGTTGATGTTGGACGGGCTGCCATTGCTTCTGCAATGAGCTGCATTAGAGGACTTCCTGGGAGAAATGACACCCAGAGTAGTTACGGTTTCCCTCTATGCCAGTCCTTTCACCAAGCTAAAGAATATGGCTGTGGTGAAATACAACTCTCAGCAAAAAAAAGCTGTGGACTGGCTCCGTACTGTCCGTGGCCACATTGACTTGTCCACGTGTTTGTGGTTAGGCGGTCCTTCCCAGTAAGTGCACTGGGGAGGGCACGGGTAATGTTGTGGGACCCGTGCTTTGGAAGGCAGAGACAATAAAGGGAGAAATAGTGGCGGCTGGGGACCGAGTATGGACACTCGGCCGCCGCCGGTATGAGGTTATGTAAAGCTTCCGCCTCAACGAGCCTAAAAGTCCACATTTCAAGTGAAAGCAGCTTTAGAAGAGTTCCTGGGAGAAATGACAGCTGGGTAGATATAGTTTCCCAAGTCCTTTCACCAAGCTAAAGAATATGGCTGTGGTGAAACACAACTCAGCAAAAAAAAAGCTGTGGACTGGCTCCGTACTGTCCCTGGCGACATTCGCTTGACCACGTGTTTGTGGTTAGGCGGTCCTTCCCAGTAAGTGTACTGGGGAGGGCACGGGTAATGTTGTGGGACCCGTGCTTGTGGAAGATGGAGACGATACCAGGAGAAATAGTGGCGGCTGGGGACTGAGTATGGATACCCGGTCGCTGCCGCCATAAGATTGTGGACAGCTTCCACCTCCACGAGTTTAAAAGGCCACATTTCAAGTGCAAGCAGCTGTAAAAATTTGGCAGTATAGTATTGCAGCCTTAGGGTGGGTGGGTGGCTGGCTGCATACTTGTGCTTGCATTCCAAGTAATGGGGTAGGGACAACTGAACGCTGCACTGGGACAAGGACGTGGACGGTGATTGTTGCAAGTCTGCAGCGACAGGTGCATGGCAGGAGGCATCTTTGCATGCACCAAGGATCACTTATGATGGGCACACTTTTAGGCTGTGACCTGGGAGTCAGAGATGCTTCCAGGGGTCTTCCCCACATTGTTCTCATGTATTTTCAGCACTGTATGCATATGTCTGATGATGTGTCACACACCACATGGCGAGATAAGATTGTAAAATGTTAAAATGCATGCATTTGTCACGGTTCAAAGCAATGCAAAAGTGCAAAAACGCATCAAAAACGCTATGTGTCAACATAGCACAAGGTGTGGAGGAGTATTTTTGGTTTTGGTTATTTATTTTGCCTTATATGCAAGTCATTACTCTGGAAAGGATGTTCCTTAACATATTTCCCAGGAAAATCCATTTTGGTTTAGTTTTTGTATGTTTTATTGTGAGTCCATAAAAGTGGCGTAATACTCTGACAACGTTGTTGACAACAGTGACCTGGGAGTCATAAATGCTTCCAGGGGTCTTCCCCATGCTGTTCCCATGTCATTTGAGCACTGCTCCCATAGATTTTGGCAACTTTTAGGCCCTCTACAGACCGCCGGGAGGAACCGCCTGAAAAATGCTCGAGTTTCCCATAGACTTATATTGGGCTCGTTGCTCGGGTCGAGCACCCGAGTATTCCAATTTGCTCGACCCGAGCAATGAGTACCCGAGCATTTTAGTGCTCGCTCATCACTAATGATAACTAATTATTTACTCTAAATAGAAAGAAAACAAATCCACAATACTAAAAGCAATTAAAAAGCCAAACGACTTAGATGTTAAAAGGCAAACAATTTGGTAATAGCATGGGAAAAGGGAAGAAAAAAAACCTGTGTACAAGGCAAAGGTACGATGAGGGGAAAATGCAGTTTTTTCTTCCCTTTTCCCATGCTGTTCCAAAATTTACTTCACGGCTAGTGTTGAGCGAGCACTAAAATGCTCTGGTGCTTGAAGCTCGGGCCGAGCTTACTGTGATACTCAGGTGCTCGACCCGAGCAACGAGCCCAATGTTAGATGTGGGAGACCCGAGCATTTTTGCGGCGACACCCCCAGCAGTCTGTAGAAAGCCTAAAAAGTGCCCAAAACGATAGTGACAGTGCTCAAATGACAAGGGGACAGCATGGGGATCGCCCCAGGAAGCATTTCTGACCCCCAGGTCACTGCTGTCAACAATGTGGTCAGAGGTATTAAGCCACTTTTACGGGCTCACAATAATTTGTTCAAAAATGAAACTGTAACGGTTTTCCTGTGAAATATGTTAAGGAATATCCTTTCCAGGGTAAAGACTTGTGTATAAGGTAAAATAAATAACCAAAAACAAAAATACTCCTCCACACCTTGGGCTATGTTCACAAGTAGCATTTTTTATGCGTTTTTGCACTTTTGTATTGCTTTCAACCATGACAAATGTATTCACCGGGAAATGTCATTTTAATATTTTACAAACTTATGTGGCCATGTGCTGTGTGACAATGCATACAGTGCTGAAAAGACACAGGAACAACATGAGGAAGACCCCTGGAAGCATCTCTGACACTGCCTAATAGTGTGCCCTTCAGAAGTGATCCTTGCCGCATCAGAAGATGCAGACTTGCAACTATCCCAGTGCAAGTCCTTGTCCCAGGGTAGTGTTCAATTGTACCTCCCCCATTCCTTGCAATGCAAGCGCAAGTATGCAGCCTGCCACCCACCCACCCCTAGGCTGCAATACCATACTGATTGCTTGCTTGCACTTGAAATTGGGCCGTTTAGGCATGAGGAGGCGAAATCTGGCCACCACATCATGGCTGCGTCAGCGGCCTGGTATCCATACTCAGTCCCCAGCCGCCCGGCGGCCGGGTGTCCACGCTTGGTCCCCATAGTCTTTGCCTATGCCTTCCAAGCAAAAGCTGCCAAAAATTAGGACGGAGGAACTTGCAATTAGAGATGAGCGTTCTACTCGAACTGTTCGCCAATCTCAAATTCGAGCTGTTTTGGGCGGTGTTCGAGCCGGTCGGCGAACACGAACAATTTGAGAAAAATTCGGCTGTTCGAGGTTATGTTCGATAACTGTTCATGCACCAAAATCATAACTGGATTTTTTCTCAGTAATGATGAAAATTAATGTTAATACGCAGTTTGAGTGTACAGCGGGGCGGGGGGAGGGGCAGGGGATGGATCTCTGCAGGAACAATGAAGATCTCCATTTTTTTTTCTCTTTCCCGCATTTGCAGTGGGGAGGTGCAATCTGTCAGCCTATCAGCAGCGCACACACGGAGCGAAGTGCTTTTTTTCACACAAGCAAGGGCATGTGTGATTGGCAGTGTATGTCACATGTCCTTGCCCTATAAGACCAATCCATTTTCCCCGTCGCCACCATTTTCTCACTGCTGCAGCTGCGTGTTAGACGGCACCGCTGTTGCTGTGTGCGCTATACCTTGTTAATTTCAAGCCAATTTTCGCACAAATATACAGATAGCTTGGGAGTAGGGAATAGTTGTGATTGCAGTCCTTTTAAGGACTAGGTTACAGCAATTCTTACGACTTTTATCAAGCAGGTCTGTGCTCTTAAATAGATAGATTGTGGGAGTAAAGACTAATTGTAATTGGAGTCCTTTTCAGGACTAGGTTACATCAGTTCCTATCAGTTTTTGCCAGGCAGGTCTGTGCCAGTGCTGTGCAAGTTTTTTTCACAGCATTTGGCTGAATCTAGCAAAGCTAATCCTTTTTGGCCTATCGCAGAGTGTGTTAGTCAGTGGAGTAGCCTATCTGTGTTGCAAGATATACCACCTGTGTATAGAATACCAATTTTTTTACTGCACCTAGTGAAGTAAAATCTTTTGGGCATAGCATCATTCTATTAGTCCATCTATACTGACCTCCATCAGGTTGCAAATTAAAAATAATTTTTTTCTGCATCTAGCTCTGAAAAAATATTTGGGCTTCTAGCAGTGTGTGGGACTTGGTCTATTAGTCCATCTATACTGACCTCCATCAGGTTGCAAATTAAAAATAATTTTTTTCTTCATTTATCTCTGAAAAAATATTTGGGCTTCTAGCAGCGTGTGGGACTTGTTCTATTAGTCCATCTATACTGACCTCCATCAGGTTGCAAATTAAAAATAATTTTTTTCTACATCTAGCTCTGAAAAAATATTTGGGCTTCTAGCAGTGTGTGGGACTTGGTCTATTAGTCCATCTATACTGACCTCCATCAGGTTGCAAATTGAATAAAAAAAATTTCTGCATCTAGCTCTGAAAAAATATTTGGGCTTCTAGCAGTGTGTGGGACTTGGTCTATTAGTCCATCTATACTGACCTCCATCAGGTTGCAAATTAAAAATAATTTTTTTCTGCATCTAGCTCTGAAAAAATATTTGGGCTTCTAGCAGTGTGTGGGACTTGGTCTATTAGTCCATCTATACTGACCTCCATCAGGTTGCAAATTAAAAATAATTTTTTTCTTCATTTAGCTCTGAAAAAATATTTGGGCTTCTAGCAGTGTGTGGGACTTGTTCTATTAGTCCTTCTATACTGACCTCCAGCAGGTTGCAAATTGAATATAATTTTTTTCTGCATCTAGCTCTGAAAAAATATTTGGGCTTCTAGCGGTGTGTGGGACTTGGTCTATTAGTCCATCTATACTGACCTCCATCAGGTTGCAAATTAAAAATAATTTTTTTCTGCATCTAGCTCTGAAAAAATATTTGGGCTTCTAGCAGTGTGTGGGACTTGGTCTATTAGTCCATCTATACTGACCTCCATCAGGTTGCAAATTAAAAATAATTTTTTTCTTCATTTATCTCTGAAAAAATATTTGGGCTTCTAGCAGCGTGTGGGACTTGTTCTATTAGTCCATCTATACTGACCTCCATCAGGTTGCAAATTAAAAATAATTTTTTTCTGCATCTAGCTCTGAAAAAATATTTGGGCTTCTAGCAGTGTGTGGGACTTGGTCTATTAGTCCATCTATACTGACCTCCATCAGGTTGCAAATTAAAAATATTTTTTTTCTACATTTATCTCTGAAAAAATATTTGGGCTTCTAGCAGCGTGTGGGACTTGTTCTATTAGTCCATCTATACTGACCTCCATCAGGTTGCAAATTAAAAATAATTTTTTTCTGCATCTAGCTCTGAAAAAATATTTGGGCTTCTAGCAGTGTGTGGGACTTGGTCTATTAGTCCATCTATACTGACCTCCATCAGGTTGCAAATTAAAAATAATTTTTTTCTTCATTTAGCTCTGAAAAAATATTTGGGCTTCTAGCAGTGTGTGGGACTTGTTCTATTAGTCCTTCTATACTGACCTCTAGCAGGTTGCAAATTGAATATAATTTTTTTCTGCATCTAGCTCTGAAAAAATATTTGGGCTTCTAGCGGTGTGTGGGACTTGGTCTATTAGTCCATCTATACTGACCTCCATCAGGTTGCAAATTAAAAATAATTTTTTTCTGCATCTAGCTCTGAAAAAATATTTGGGCTTCTAGCAGTGTGTGGGACTTGGTCTATTAGTCCATCTATACTGACCTCCATCAGGTTGCAAATTGAATAAAAAAATTTTCTGCATCTATCTCTGAAAAAATATTTGGGCTTCTAGCGGTGTGTGGGACTTGGTCTATTAGTCCATCTATACTGACCTCCATCAGGTTGCAAATTAAAAATAATTTTTTTCTGCATCTAACCCAGCCAATAGTTTTGGCCTAATACCACAGTTTGGCCACTCAGCTCTGCTCGGTTACCATCCATTGTTTTTTTGTGCAAACAACTCCAGAGTTGTGAATTAGTTAACCACCAAAATGAGTGGAAAAAGGCCTGCTGCTGGTGGAAATGGGAATAGGCGTGTTGGGAAGGGGAAAAAAGATTGTGTCCGTGGGGTAGGTGCAGAAGAAAGACCATCTTCCAGCCAAACTAAAATGTCTACTTCTTTTAGCGGACAATGTGATAAGATCCCTTTCTTACGGCCACGCCAATCGCTACAAATTCCAGATGAGGCACAAAAACAGCAGGTGCTTCAACGGATATCAAGTGCTCCTTTAAGTGGGCTCTCCTCCACATCAACTTCAACATCACAAATACTCCAGTCCTCAAAGGTGTCACCCAAATCGCACTTGCTTCCTCACAGCTCCCAAATCTCCAGCTGCCCGTCTGAGTATGAGGTAGAACAGATGGTTGAGTCTGCAGAGCTGTTTACTCATACTATAGCCTGGGAATCAGAGGTCGACTCCAGCGCTTCTGTGAATCCAGACGAGGAAATGATCTGCACTGATGCCCAGAATCTTTATGAGTCGGATCCAGGACCAGACGCAGAAGGTTCTGACCATAATGTAGACCCTCATTCCCAAACTGTAACTCCTGTTGGTGGAGACAATGAGGAAGACGATGATAAGACTCAAATACCTGATTGGAGCGACAACTTTAGTTTTTTGTCAGGGCAGGAACAGGTTGGCTCTGAGGACGACGGGTGTGATAACGCACAGGGTGATGATGATGAGGTCGGAGATCCCACTTACTGTCAACCCACAGTCAGCCAAGAGATGAGGTCAGCAGAGGAGGTGGAGGAAGATGCTAGTGACGACGAGGTCAGGTTGCGCCTTCCTGGACAGAGACGTAGTACTGGAAGCACGTCAACAACTGCATCCTCAAACACAACTCTGCCTCTCACCACAAGTCGTGGTGGCTCTTCAGGTCGCATGGGTGCTAAGCCTTGCATAGCCTGGGCATTTTTTCAGATCGATAAAGATGACCCAACTCGTGTTATCTGTAACATTTGTCAGCAAAAGCTAAGTAGAGGCCAAAAAATACATAGTTTGAGTACTTCATGCATGAACCGGCACATGGACATGAAGCATAAGTTGCAGTGGGAAGCTCAGTGCGCTACAATGCGGCCTAGCCGGCCGGGCCAACCACCGTCTGCCATATCTTGTGCATCCGCGGCCTCTTCATCCTCTGTGACTGGGGGGACAGCAGTCACACCTGTTTTGGGGCGCAGACCTGCCACCTCTTTACCCGCAACAGCCAGCGTGATTGGCAGGTCATCATTTTCTTTGGAGGTGGTAACACCAGCTGGTCTTGAGCGGTGTCCGACATCGATAGCACCACCTTTGGATCAAGGCAACCTAACATGTCCGCCTGCATCTTCCTCACAGACCGGCAGTTTGCCGGGGACACCCTTATCAACCCCGTCTAAGCACAATAGCCAGCCCTCGGTCCCTCAGATGTGGACAAGTAAAAGACCATTTCCTCCTAGCCATGAGAAAGCTAAGAGGTTGAATTTCACCATCTGCAAGCTCTTGGCTACAGAAATGCTGCCTTTCCGCCTGGTGGACACAGAGGATTTTCGAGACCTTATGTCCGTCGCAGTGCCCCAGTACCAGATGCCCAGTCGGCACTACTTCTCAAAGAAAGGTGTGCCTGCGCTCCACCAGCATGTCGCACACAACATCACCGCTTCTTTGAGAAACTCTGTGTGTGACAGGGTGCATTTCACCACAGACACTTGGACGAGTAGGCATGGACAGGGGCGTTACATGTCGCTGACTGGGCACTGGGTAACTATGGTGACAGCAGGACAAGGGGCTGCTGTCCAAGTCTTGCCGTCCCCACGAGTTGTGCGTCAATCCTCTTTATGTCAAAGTTCCTCCACTGCTTCTGCCTCCTCAACCTCCTCTCGGTCTTCCACCTGCACCCAAAGCCTGTCTGGTCATGCCACAAGCTTTCTAACTGCGCAGAAGTGATCCTGCACACCTCCTTACTATGCTGGCAGTAGGGCTCAACGTCATCAGGCGGTTTTTACATTGAAATGTCTGGGAAATGTGAGTCACACAGCTGAGGAGTTGTGGTCAGCTCTGGAGAACCAATTTCATGAATGGTTGTCTCCACTGGACCTGAAACCAGGGAAGGCCGTGTGCGACAATGCTGCAAACCTGGGTGCGGCCCTTCGCCGGGGCAATGTCACACACGTGCCTTGTATGGCTCACGTGTTGAACCTGGTTGTCCAGCAATTTTTAGCCCACTATCCCAGACTAGATGGCCTTCTGCAGAGGGCACGGTCGCTGTGTGCTCACTTCCGCCGTTCGCATCCCGCAGCTCAGCGACTTACATCTCTACAGAAGTCGTTGGGCCTGCCACTTCACCGGCTAAAATGCGATGTGCCTACCCGGTGGAATTCAACTCTGCACATGTTGCAGCGACTGTGGCAGCACCGACAAGCCCTGGTGCAATACGTTCTGACGTATAGCCTGGGCCAACGAGATTCAGAGGTGGGGCAAATCACGCTGGAGGAGTGGTCTCAGATCAGGAACCTATGCACCCTTCTGCACAGTTTTGAAATGGCGACGAAGATGTTTAGTGCTGACGATGCCATTATCAGCATGACTATTCCGGTGATTTACATGCTGGAGCACATGTTAAACAGAATTCGGAGTCAGGTGGTGGCACAAGAGGAGGTGGAGGAAGTAGAGGAGGAGGAGTTGTATGCGGAAGGGCTAACATCTGCAAGGTCCAGACGGTCGGCAGCACCAAGGCGGCAGGCATGTGAGGGTGGGGGAGATGATTTTACCAGGGCGCATGGTAGCAGCCAAACTAGTGAGGAAGGTGCAGGAGCCCAGGAAGAAGTGGAGGACGAACTGATGGAAGACTCATCAGATGAGGGAGACCTTGATCACATTTCTGTTGTGCGAGGTTGGGGGGAGAGGACAGAGGAAGGAAGCATGATTGTTACCTCGCCACCAACACAACAGGGACTTGGTGCTCCTGGATGCGCAACACACATGAGTGCCTTCTTGCTGCACTACCTGCAACATGACCCTCGAATTGTGAGAATTAGAAATAATCCTGACTACTGGGTTGCCACACTGTTAGATCCCCGGTACAAAAGTAAATTTGCAGAAATTATTCCTGCCATAGAAAGGGATGCACGCATGCAGGAGTATCAGCAGAGACTGTTGCAGAATCTTACATGTGCTTTTCCACAAAATACCAGTGGTGCACGTAGTGAATCTCACAGTTCCAACTTGCCAACCGTGGGACCGTCAAGTGTTCAGCACTCAAACCGTAACAGAACCACAGTATCTGCTGGTAACATCAATTTTGCGGAATCATTTCACCACTTTTTTAGCCCATCCTTTGCAAGGCCACAGGAGACAAGAAGTCTGACACATAGTCAACGCCTAGAGACGATGGTACAGGAGTATCTCCAAGTAAACTTTGAAGCCACGACTGTGTCACTGGACCCTTGCTCTTTTTGGGCTTCCAATCTGGATAAATGGCCGGAGCTAGCCACTTACGCCTTGGAGATCTTGTCATGCCCCGCAGCCAGCGTTCTGTCTGAACGTGTGTTCAGCGCTGCTGGTGGTGTGCTGACAGGTAAGCGCACGCGGCTCTCCACTGATAATGTAGACAGACTCACGTTCATAAAGATGAACAAATCATGGATCCGAAACGACTTTTCTACCCCTGTGTCATCCTGGGGAGAGTAAAAGCTTGATGATTGGTTAAAATCACCCTACCAACCGTTTTAAGCTTTCAAATTACTAATCATGTTTATCTGTATCTTGACTGGAAAATAATTTGGGCTTTGTAGCAGTGTGCAGCACTGATCCTATTAGGCCATCTATAATAAGCTTCACCAGATTTAAAATTAAAAATAATTTTTAGCTGCATCTAGCCCGGAAAATAATTTTGGGGCTCCGAGATGCGCAAGACACATAAGTGCCTTCTTGCTGCACTACCTGCAGCATGACCCTCATATTGTCAGAATTCGAAGTAATCATGACTACTGGGTTGCCACACTCTTAGATCCCCCAAACTTTTCGATCAACCTTTTCATTTTAATAAAGACCAAAAAAATGGTCATTTTTGAAATTATAAGCATTAGCAGGTTGTTAGAAACTGAAATCAAACAGTTTTCAACTCAAAACTTTATTCTAGGTGATGTTACATTTTCACAGAGGACCCCTTGTTCGAAAGGAGCTTCTGAACTCTCTCGTCCATTGAATTTGTCAGGTTTTGGATGGTTTCTGCTTCAATTGTTTTGCATGAGGACAGAATACCCTCCCAGAGCTGTTGCTTAGATGTGAACTGCCTCCCGCCATCATAGACACTCCTTTTAATGATGCTCCAAAGGTTCTGAATGGGGTAGAGGTCAGGGGAGCATGGGGGTCACACCATAAGTTTGTCCCCTTTTATGCCCATATCAGCCAGAGATGCAGATGTTTTATGTGCAGCATGAGATGGTGCATTATCATGCAGAAAAATGATCTTGCTGTGAAATACACGGTTCTTCTTCTTGAACCATGGCAGGAAGTGCTGTTTGAGAAAATCCACATACATTATGGAGTTCATCTTTAGCGCCTTCAGGGATCCTAAAGGGGCCGACAATCTCTCTCCCCATGATTCCAGCCCAAAACATTACTCCACCTCCTCCTTGTTGGCACTGTAGCCGTGTTTGCGTGGGGTGTCCATCAACCAGCCATCCTCCACTCCATTCATCTGGACCATCGAGCGCTGCACGGCACTCATCCGTGAACAAAACAGTTTTGAAATCAGTCTTCATGTAATGTTTGGCCCACTGGAGCCGTTTCTGCTTGTGTGAAGTGGATAGAGGAGGTCGACAGGATGGCGTATGCACAGCTGCAAACCTCTGAAGGACCCTGCATCTTGTTGTTCGGGGGACGTTGGAGGCACAAGCAGCTTCAAAAACTTGTCTGCTGCTATGACAAGGCTTTTTTGCCGCTGCTCTTTCAACCTGACGTAATTGCCTGTAGGAAAGAGTCCTCAATTTGCCCTTATCAGCACGCACACGTGTGTACTGTGAATCAGCTACATACTTCTTGATTGCCAAGACACTTCATCCTGATCATCGCACAATGTTGATTGTAGTCATGCCTTGACCTAAACACTCCACAATTTGTTGCTTCTCAGCAGCCGACACATCCTTTTTCTTTCCCATTTTGGCAGAAAATGTAGGCTGCTTAATAATGTGAGAGAGCCTTCTTAAGTAGTCTTGCCTTTCATTGGACACACCTGCCAAACTAATTAGCACAGGTGTCTGCAATTGCTTACAGTGATATAAAGAGCCCTGACACACATCACCATCAATGAGTTTAACTGACAAACAAACAAATTCTTCCCTTATCACTCCTAAACACTTTTTGCATAATAATTTGGAACGCGGTGTACATGTGCTTTTCCACAAAACACCAGTGGTTCACGTAGTGAATCTTACAGTTCTAACTTGCCAACCGTGGTCTGTATGGAATTGTTCAATAAAGGGCCCAAAATTAAGATAACATAGATGGGAGAGGTCTCTATGAATAGGAATTCCTAAGTATTTGATACCCTGTGAGGGCCAGGCAAAGGGAAAGTTGGACTGGATGGAATCCTATATGGATTTAGGGAGGGAGACATCGAGGGCCTCAGACTTCGCTGCATTGATTTTAAAATTTTACCATGTAACAAAGTGATCTATTTCAGCCATAACAGCAGGGATGGATATATGTGATTGAGTGATATATACTAGGACATCATCAGCAAATAGAGAGCACTTGTACTCGGTGCCTCCCACCTCAATCCACCTAATATTGGGGTTATGGCGAATTGATGAGAGCAGGTGCTCCGTCACTAGGATGTATAAGAGAGGGGACAGAGGACATCCCTGCCTTGTCCCATTGGTGATTGTGAAAGGTGATGAAAATGTTCTGACGCACCCCCTGGGCCTTGGGACACCCGGAGCCGGACCCTTTTTGGTGGATGCTGGTGGTTGTAGTCTTCGTGGCGGCGATCCGGTTCCGTGGCTCAGGGCGGTCAAACCAGTGGCGGAACTATTTATGTGGTTTTGATGTGGCCTCCTCTTGGTAAACTTGGCGCCAGTTTCCCTGACCCTATGTGGTGCCTTCCTAGCGGGTGGAGCAAGGGGCTGCGCCACATAAAATGTCAGAGCCTCCGGTTTCTAGCTGAGGGTCGTTTCCTGCCTCCACTAGTTCGGGGACCGGTCTCCCCCTTTGGCCTGACCCCTCCACGCAGGTGGATTCGGGCGTGCGGTGGCGACTCGCCCGTCCGCACCCCTGGGATCCCTTCATTCCTCGTTCCTGGAGCCTTCTCCGCTCCTCTTCCTTCCTTCTCCCTCTTGCAGGCCTGGGCCTCTGTTACTAGGCCCGCCTCCGGAGCAGAGCTCATGCAGAGCCCCTGCTCCCTGCCACTTCTGCTCAGACTTCTCTGCACTGAACTAAGATGGTGCCCACCTTTTATACTCCCTTCTCAATGCACCCAGGAACTGCTTCCTCCCTGCTCCTGCACTGCAGGGTTCCCCTTCCTCAGTGTTCCCTCCCCCCACTCCAGCCAGGGACAGGGACTGTCGTGCCCATCTCAGGGGCATATTGGTCGCCCTGCCCCACGGCAATGTGGTGTAATGCATGCAGGTGTCGGGTCCTGATCCACACTCCATCCTTATCTGAGAGTGAGATATCACACCTCTGGGTGAGGTGCAATACGTCTGTAGCAACCGAGCCCTCGGTGCTACAGTTCCATTTATCTTCAGCCTAGGTGACGTATTGTGATACAGGGCCGTGATTTTGGCTATAAAAGGGTCCCCTAGACCCCTACCCCAAGCTTTTTAAGAGAATCATATATGGCGTGCCAGGAGACTCTATGGAATGCTTTCTCAGCATCCAACGAGAGTATCTACTTACAAATTTTTAACTGCATCTAGCCCAGGAAATACTTTGTGCCTAGTAGCAGTGTCTGCTAGTCAGCGGATTATCCCGGCTGTTAAGCAAGCTACACCACCTGTAGTTTGGACACTTAATTTTTTCAAAGGAAATGCTTCGGGACCACGGGATACTCAGTGAAGAGCATCAGGAGGCACCCCAAGGCATAGGGGCTGGGACTGGCACTAGGATGCCTTGCGGTGGACAGCCGAGCTCGATCCTTATAAAAGCTTTTTAACTGCAGCAGCTTTAGTGGACGCTACTGGAGCTGGAATTACGCGGCTGCTGGCATGAGACTTGCCCTCCAATAGATCCTTGTAAATGGATTTAAAGTGTATTCATTCAAATTAGAGGGACAATTTAAATTAAAAAGCTTAGAGCTGCCTCCACCACAGGGGGGCTCTCTCGACCCACCAGCGGACAGGCACCAGTATTGGGAGAGGGGGGCTGGCCGTCAGGGTTCACCGCGGCTCTGGCACAAACCCGGCGACACGGAGGTGGCACGGGCAGGAGCGGACTGGCCGTCTCGGCTTCTCACTTTTTGGATTTTAGAAGGGCATGACATGCCTATATCTGTGTCTCCCCCTCCTTTTACTCCTCCACCTCTTTTCTTTTCACATGACTATATGTACTTGTCACTTTTCCATGTGTTAGTTGTGTCTTCTGAGCAGTTTGTCAGCTTTTGGACACCTTTGAAGGTGTTTTCTATGTGTTTCTATGTGTTTTTGTTTGCCTGCCATTGGTTTTAACGGTGTTCGAAGGTGTTCGACGAACAGTTCGACGAACAGTTCGGCGAACACACGGGTGTTCGACGAACCGAACCGAACTCGAACACTACGGGGGTGGCTCAACACTACTTGCAATGCTGGCAACACGGACCACAGTCACCCTTGTGGTAAAGTGGTGGTGGAGGCTGAAGATAAGGAGAAGAGCAAAAACAGCCGAAATGAGGAAGCGTATACCCATGTGTGGGTGTGAAGCGGTGCATGGGAATACACCTCCCGAAATAACACAGTGGATTTGACTTTATGTTACTCTACTGTCATTTGGTGGTGATGAGAAGTCTGGCCCAATCCAGCCCTTGTTCAATTTGATAAGGCTCAGCTTGTCAGCATTGTCAGTTGACAGGCGAGTGTGCTTATCAGTTATAATTCCCCCAGCGGCACTAAAAACACGCTATGATAACACGCTAGCGGCAGGGCAGGCCAGGACCTCCATGGCATACAGAGCGAGTTCATTCCAAGCGTCCAGCTTGGATACCCAATAATTAAAAGGCACAGAGGAATCACGGAGGATGCTGGGACGGTCGGCAAGGTACTCCTTCACAATCTTTTGAAACTTTCCACTCCTTGTGAGAGTACCCCGCGCCTCAGGGCCTGTAAGCTGGTCGGGTCTCAGTAAACTGTCCCAGAATCTTGACAGTGTTCCCCTGCCTCTGCTGGATTGGAGTTGCGTCTCTCTCGCCTGTATGCCTTGGTTGGTCTACGAACTGTGACCTCTGCCGCTAGCGTGTTCAGATGGGAATTTTTTTAAAAGTTCTGCAGCAAGGGCCTTCTGATACTGCCACGTTTTTGTAGACCTCTCCACCTCAGGAATAAGAGAGTGAAAGTTCTCCTTGTAGCGGGGGTCTAATAGTGTCACCAACCAGTAATGACTGGCACCCAACATTTTGACAACGCAAGGGTCACGGTTAAGGCAGCGTAACATAAAGTCAGCCATGCGTGCCAGACTGGTAACGGGCAAGACTTCTGTGTCCTCACCAAGATGATGACTGACCATGCTCTCCTCCTCCTCCTCCCCCCTGTCCTCAGGCCACCCACGCTGTACCGACGGTATGACAGTTGTACAGGTACTACCGTCTACAGCGCATGATTCCAGCTCCTGTTCTTCCTCCTCCTCCTCCTCCTCTCCCTCATTGTCCCCCAATGCACGTTGGGATGAGATGAGGCTGGGCAGTGTGTAATCGCCTGTTACGGCTTCTTGATCGATCTCATCATACTCTGCCTGCAATGCCTCCTCTTTAATTCTCTGCAGAGAGCATTGCAAAAGACAGATAAGTGGGATGCTGACGCTAATGATGGCGTCATCGCCACTCACCATCTTGGTGGACTCCTCAAAGTTTGTCAGGATGGTACATATGTCAGACATCCAGGTCCACTCCTGAGGTCTTATGTGTGGAGTCTGACCTGAATATCGACGGCCTTGTTGCAGCTGGTACTCCACAACTGCTCTCTTCTGCTCACAAATCCTTTGCAACATGTGGAGGGTAGAGTTCCAACGTGTGAGGACTAGAGATGAGCGGTGTTCGACTAGAACTGTTCGCCAATCTCAAATTCGAGCTGTTTTGGGCGGTGTTCGAGTTGTTCGACGAACTCGAACGATTTGCAAAAAATTCGGCTGTTCGAGGTTATGTTCGATAACTGTTCGTGCACCAAAAGCGTGTCCTGCATGTCTGGCGCTATTTAGAGCACCAATCATGCAGGGATTGTCTGCCACTCACTGTAATGCCACAGCCATGGTGGTTGTGGCATTACAGTGATTGCCCAAATCGATGGGAACAGTGCCAACAGTGAAACATGAAAAGCCGGCAATTCAGCAGCGGCATACACCTGTACCCGACAATTTAGAACCGAAAGAATAGAGCTTCACACATAGATTAGATAGATATAAACATGTCAGCCACATATATACGAAGTACAGTGAAAGTGCTGCTTACTGTACTTGTCATTTAGCGTAAAGGATTTATCAAAAAAAATAATAGTGTTTTCATGCACCGTCTCTTTAAAAAAGCCGGCCGGCAATTCAGCAGCGGTACCCGACAATTTAGAATAGAAAGAATAGAGAATCACACATAGATTAGATAGATAGAAACATGTCAGTCACATATATATGAAGTACAGTGACAGTGCTGCTTACTGTACTTGTCATTTAACGTAAAGGATTTATCAAAAAAAATAATAGTGTTTTCATGCACCGTCTCTTTAAAAAAGCCGGCCGGCAATTCAGCAGCGGTACCCAACAATTTATAACAGACAGAATAGAGCTTCACACATAGATTAGATAGATAGAAACATGTCAGTCACATATATATGAAGTACAGTGATAGTGTTGGTTACTGTACTTGTCATTTAGTATTAAAACAAAGGATTTATTATTAAAAAAATTGGCGTGGGGTTCCCCTTAATTTTAGGCTCTAGCGGAGGTTAAGCAGACGGCTGGGGCAGATGTTTGAAGCCTGGGAAGGGGGTAATACCCACGGAGCTTCCCAGGCTACTAATATCAGCCCCCAGCTGAATACATAGCCTTTACTAGCTATTAAAATGGGGGACCCCCCCAAAAAAATGACGTGGGGTCCCCCCTAATTTAATAGCTAGCAAAGGCTAGGCAGACAGCTGGGGGCTGATATTAATAGCCCAGGAAGGGAGCCATGAATATTGGCCCCCTCCCAGGCTAGAAACACCAGCCGTCAGCCGCCCCAGAAATGGCGCATCCATAGGATGCGCCAATTCTGGCACTTAGCCTCGCTCTTCCACGCTGCCCTGGTGCGGTGGCAGGGGGTAATAGGGTTGGGGTTGATGTCAGCTTATAATGCCAGCTGACATCAAGCCCAGGTTAGTAATGGAGAGGCGTCTATAAGACACCCCCATTACTAACCCCATAGTCAAAGTTAAAAAAAACACAAACACCCAGAATAAAGTCCTTTAATTGAAATAAAGACACAATCCTTTATTGTTCTAAATTAAACCATACTTACCGTCACGCCCATTCCAGCTGAAGCCAACGATCTCCTGCAATAAAAGAAAAATAATAAAGCAACCTCATCCTTACCTTTCCATGGTTCCCACGACAGCTTCAGCTCTGCTACATCGAGATGACAGGCTGGACCGCAGCAGAACGCTGCCATCCAGCCTCTCATCCCGCAGACACTGAGAAGCTCAGGCTTGCTTGCGCTGCTCAGCGTCTCTCTGTGACATCCGGATGAGCCGAGTTCATGTCCAATGAACTCGGCTCACCTCATGCACGTCACTGACAGCGTGGGAAAATTCTCACGCTGAAGCGGTGAGTGCAGGAGAATTCTCCCACGCTGTCAGTGACTTGCATAAGGTGAGCTCATGTCCAATGAACTCAGCTCACCTCCTGCACGTCACTGACAGCGTGGGAGAATTCTCCTGCACTCAGCGCTTCAGCGTGAGAATTCTCCCACGCTGAAGCGCTGAGTGCAGGAGAATTTTCCCACGCTGTCAGTGACGTGCATAAGGTGAGCTCATGTCCAATGAACTCAGCTCACCTCCTGCACGTCACTGACAGCGTGGGAGAATTCTCCTGCACTCAGCGCTTCAGTGTGAGAATTCTCCCACGCTGAAGCGCTGAGTGCAGGAGAATTTTCCCACGCTGTCAGTGACGTGCATGAGGTGAGCCGAGTTCATTGGACATTAACTCGGCTCATCTGGATGCCCTCACAGAGAGACACTGTGGAGCGCAAGCAAGCCTGCGCTTCTCAGTGTCTGCGGGATGACAGGCTGGATGGCAGCGTTCTGCTGCGGTCCAGCCTGTCATCTCGATGTAGCAGAGCTGAAGCTGTCATGGGAACCATGGAAAGGTAAGGATGATGTTGCTTTATTATTTTTCTTTTATTTCAGGAGATCGTTGGCTTCAGCTGGAATGGGCGTGATGGTAAGTATGGTTTAATTTAGAACAATAAAGAATTGTGTGTTTATTTCAATTAAAGGACTTTTTTCTGGGTGTTGTGTTTTTTTTAAATACTTTACTAGAAATTCATGGTGGTCATGTCTAATATTGGCGTGACCCCATGAATTTCGGGCTTAGGGCCAGCTGATAATGCCAAGCTGGCCCTAACCCCTTTATTACCCAGTGAGCCACCGCATCAGGGCCCTGGATGAGTTGGGTACAGCGCCAGAAGATGGCGCTTCTATGAACGCGCCATTTTCCGGGGTGGCTGCGGACTGCAATTTGCAGCGGGGGTGGCCCAGAAAGCTTGGGCCTCCCTGCGCTGCGGATTCCAGCCCCCAGCTGCCTAGTTGTACCTGGCTGGACACAAAAACAGGGCGAAGCCCCACGTCAATTTTCTTTAAATTATTTCATGAAATAATTAAGAAAAAAAGGGCTTCCCTATATTGTTGTGTCCGGCCAGGTACAAATAGGCAGCTGGTGGTTGGGGGCAGCCCGTTCCTGCCTGCTGTACCTGGCTGGACACAAATATAGTGCGAAGCCCCACGTCAATTTTTTTTAAATTATTTCATGAATTTCCTGAAATAATTTAAAAAAATTGAAGTGGGGCTTCGCACTATATTTGTGTCCAGCCAGGTACAGCAGGCAGGAACGGGCTGCCCCCAACCACCAGCTGCCTATTTGTACCTGGCCGGACACAACAATATAGGGAAGCCCTTTTTTTCTTAATTATTTCATGAATTTCATGAAATAATTAAAAAAATTGAAGTGGGGCTTCGCACTATATTTGTGTCCAGCCAGGTACAGCAGGCAGGAACGGGCTGCCCCCAACCACCAGCTGCCTATTTGTACCTGGCCGGACACAACAATATAGGGAAGGCCTTTTTTGCTTAATTAGTTCATGAAATTCATGAAATAATTAAAAAAAAAGTACGTGGGGCTTCGCCCTATTTTTGTGTCCAGCCAGGTACAACTAGGCAGCTGGGGGCTGGAATCTGCAGCGCAGGGAGGCCCAAGCTTTCTGGGCCACCCCCGCTACAAATTGCAGTCCGCAGCCACCCCGGAAAATGGCGCGTTCATAGAAGCGCCATCTTCTGGCGCTGTACCCAACTCATCCAGGGCCCTGGTGCGGTGGCTCACTGGGTAATAAAGGGGTTAGGGCCAGCTTGGTATTATCAGCTGGCCCCAAGCCCAAAATTCATGGGGTCACGCCAGTATTAGACATGACCGCCATGAATTTCTAGTAAAGTATTTAAAAAAAACACAACACCCAGAATAAAGTCCTTTAATTGAAATAAAGACACAATTCTTTATTGTTCTAAATTAAACCATACTTACCATCACACCCATTCCAGCTGAAGCCAACGATCTCCTGCAATAAAAGAAAAATAATAAACCAACCTCATCCTTACCTTTCCATGGTTCCCACGACAGCTTCAGCTCTGCTACATCGAGATGACTGGCTGGACCGCAGCAGAACGCTGCCATCCAGTCTGTCATCCCGCAGACACTGAGAAGCGCAGGCTTGCTTGCGCTCCTCACTGTCTCGCTGTGACGGCATCCAGATGAGCCGAGGTCATGTCCAATGAACTCGGCTCACCTCATGCACGTCACTGACAGCGTGGGAAAATTCTCACGCTGAAGTGCTGAGTGCAGGAGAATTCTCCCACGCTGTCAGTGATGTGCATGAGGTGAGCTCATGTCCAATGAACTCAGCTCACCTCCTGCACGTCACTGACAGCGTGGGAAAATTCTCCTGCAATCAGCGCTTCAGCGTGAGAATTTTCCCACGCTGTCAGTGACGTGCATGAGGTGAGCCGAGTTCATTGGACATGAACTCGGCTCATCTGGATGTCGTCACAGAGAGACGCTGAGCAGCGCAAGCAAGCCTGCGCTTCTCAGTGTCTGCGGGATGACAGGCTGGATGGCGGCGTTCTGCTGCGGTCCAGCCTGTCATCTCGATGTAGCAGAGCTGAAGCTGTCGTGGGAACCATGGAAAGGTAAGGATGAGGTTGCTTTATTATTTTTCTTTTATTGCAGGAGATCGTTGGCTTCAGCTGGAATGGGCGTGATGGTAGGTATGGTTTAATTTAGAACAATAAAGGATTGTCTCTTTATTTCAATTAAAGGACTTTATTCTGGGTGTTTGTGTTTTTTTTAACTTTGACTATGGGGTTAGTAATGGGGGTGTCTTATAGACGCCTCTCCATTACTAACCTGGGCTTGATGTCAGCTGGCATTATAAGCTGACATCAACCCCAACCCTATTACCCCCTGCCACCGCACCAGGGCAGCGTGGAAGAGCGAGGCTAAGTGCCAGAATTGGCGCATCCTATGAATGCGCCATTTCTGGGGCGGCTGACGGCTGGTGTTTCTAGCCTGGGAGGGGGCCAATATTCATGGCTCCCTTCCTGGGCTATTAATATCAGCCCCCAGCTGTCTGCCTAGCCTTTGCTAGCTATTAAATTAGGGGGGACCCCACGTCATTTTTTTGGGGGGGTCCCCCATTTTAATAGCTAGTAAAGGCTATGTATTCAGCTGGGGGCTGATATTAGTAGCCTGGGAAGCTCCGTGGGTATTACCCCCTTCCCAGGCTTCAAACATCTGCCCCAGCCGTCTGCTTAACCTCCGCTAGAGCCTAAAATTAAGGGGAACCCCACGCCAATTTTTTTAATAATAAATCCTTTATTTTAATACTAAATGACAAGTACAGTAACCAACACTATCACTGTACTTCATATATATGTGACTGACATGTTTCTATCTATCTAATCTATGTGTGATGCTCTATCTTTCTGTTCTAAATTGTCGGGTACCGCTGCTGAATTGCCGGCCAGCTTTTTTAAAGAGACAGTGCATGAAAACACTATTATTTTTTTAAATAAATCCTTTACACTAAATGACAAGTACAGTAAGCAACACTATCACTGTACTTATTATATATGTGACTGACATGTTTCTATCTATCTAATCTATGTGTGAAGCTCTATTCTTTCTGTTCTAAATTGTCGGGTACAGATGCTGAATTGCCGGCCGGCTTTTTTAAAGAGACGGTGCATGAAAACACTAATATTTTTTTTAATAAATCCTTTACACTAAATGACAAATGCAGTAACCAACACTGTCACTGTGCTTCTTATATGTGTGACTGACATGTTTCTATCTATCTAATCTATGTGTGATGCTCTATTCCTTCTTGTCTAAATTGTCGGGTACCGGTGTATGCCGCTGCTGAATTTGCCGGCCGGCTTTTTTAAACAGAGTGTCTTCTGAGCAGTTTGTCAGCTTTTGGACACCTTTGCAGGTGTTTTCTATGTGTTTCTATGTGTTTTTGTTTGCCTGCCATTGGTTTTAACGGTGTTCGACGGTGTTCTAAGGTGTTCGACGAACAGTTCGACGAACAGTTCCTCGAACATCCCGGTGTTCGACGAACCGAACCGAACCCGAACACTATGGGGGTGGCTCAACACTAGTGAGGACATCACACACCAGTCGGTGTGCCGGAATCTGCAAACACTGCTACAACACAGCAAGGGCGGCGGAAGCTGTAACCGACTTCTGAAAATGAGCTGACAGGCGACGTACTTTGACAAGCAGATCTGGCAACTTTGGGTACGATTTAAGAAACCGCTGAACCACGAGGTTAAGCACATGAGCCAGGCATCCTACGTGTGTGATCTCGCATCGCCTCAGAGCCGCCACCAGGTTACGGCCATTGTCACACATGACCATGCCTGGATGTAGGTTCAGTGGTCTCAGCCACAGATCTGCCTGCTCTTTCACAGCTGTCCATAACTCACAAGCAGTGTGAGGTTTATCACCTAAGCTTATGAGTTTCAGCACAGCCTCTTGCCGCTTGGCTGAGGCAGTACTGCAGTGCTTCCAGCTTGTAACTGATGTGGTGATATCTGAGATGGAGGCTGAACATGAGGAGGAGGAGCTGTACACTGTGGGGGCAACTCTGACTGACATAGGGCACGCAATCCTCGGTGTGGGGAGGATGTGTTCCGTCCCAAGGTCCGACTGGGTCCCGGCTTCCACTATGTTTACCCAGTGTGCCGTCAGGGAGATGTACCGTCCCTGGCCACAAGCACTTGTCCACGTGTCCGTTGTCAGGTGGACTCTCCCAGTAACTGCATTGTTGAGGGCACGGCAGATGTTTTGGGACACGTGCTTGTGTAGTGCGGGGATGGCACACTGGGCAAAATAGTGTCGACTGTAGACCGAGTACCGAGGGACAGCCACTGCCATAAGGTTGCGGAAGGATTCTGTCTCCACCAGCCTATAAGGCAGCATTTCCAACGCAAGCAGTCATGAAATGTGCTAATTTAGGACTGTGGCCTGTGGGGCATTGGCTGCGAATTTGCGCTTTCATTCAAAGCTCTGGGATATGGACAATTGAACGCTGCGGTGGGACGTGGACGTTGATGCTGTTTCTTGAGAAACTGCCAAAACAAGTAAAGACTGAGAGGAGGGGACATCTTTGCATGCAGTATGGACAGATGATTGACTTGCACGCACAACAGGGGGTTCTATTACACGCACAACAGCGGAAGAAGCAGTGGTGACACCCACTGACACTGGTCGTGGACCCTGGTGTTCGCCCCAGAAAGTGGGGTGCTTTCCTAACATGTGCCTGATCCTGCTGGTGGTGGTCAGGCTGGTAGTTTTGTCACCCCTGCTGATGCTGGCATGGCAGGTGGTGCAAATGGCCTTTTTGGGGTTATCAGCAGAGTCTTTTAAAAAATTCCAGACTCCGGAAGACCTACCGGTTGTACTGGCAACGTCCCTCGTGTTGGTGTTACGGGGTACTGTTGCCCGCCTTCTGTGTGCGGCCACCACACTGCTTCTTCCTGCATGTTGGGGTACTCTGCCTCCCTCCTACTGTGTGCTGCTGGCCTCGCTCTGCGTGTCCTCCTGCCACGTTGGGTCAGTTACTAGATCATCCACCACCTCCTCCTCTTCCACTTGCGCACCACGATCCTCCTCCTCACTACGTGTCAATTGTGTCTCGTCATCGTGCACCTCTTGTGACAAATTGCCAGCGTCGACTTCCTGTGGCCGTGGCTGTTCAAATATTTGGGCATCGCTATATGGGATCTCCTCTTCCACCACTTCAAGTGGAGCAGGCGAGGGGCACAAATATGGAAATGGACCAGTGAACTGCTCTTCAGAGTGTCCAAGTGTGGGATCAGTTGCTGTCTGACGACACTCGGCATGGTGGGAGGAAGGAGCATCAGGGTGAGGAGGAGTATGCGGTCGAGACTCACGGCTACTAAAACTTGACCGTGTGGAAGACAAACCGGAGGTGGTGGTGCCCAGGTAACTAGAAGTATTATCTGCTATCCAATTAATTACCTGTTCACACTGATCAGTTCGCAATACTTGTGTTGTAGTGTGCTTCCCTAGTAATTCGGTCGAGAAGTGGGAGCGAGAAGATGTGGCTGTTGGTTGTGGCACATTTTCACCTTGGTCACGGCCCCGTCCTCTAAACACTCAATTTTTTTATTTTTTACGTAGAGGTTTGAAACGTGGAACTAAAAAAACACAGTTCTAGTTATGTGGCCTACACCAGACTCTTTTAAACAGATATATTTTTGTCTGAACAGTCAGGGAGACACTCTTACTGTTTTTTTTTTCTGAAAAAATGCCAAAAGCAGGATAATACAGAGATTTGAACCGTGAAGCTGCAAAACCACAGTTCTAGTTATCTGGCCTACACCAGACTCTTTTAAACAGATACATTTGTGTCTGAACAGTCAGGGAGACACTTTTACTGTTTTTTTTTTCGGAAAAAATGCCAAAAGCAGGATAATACAGAGATTTGAATCGTGGAGCTGCAAAACCACAGTTCTAGTTATCTGGCCTACACCAGACTCTTTTAAACTGATAAATTTGTGTCTGAACAGTCAGGGAGAAACTATTACTGTTTTTTTTTTAAGGAAAAAATGCCAAAAGCAGGATAATACAGAGAATTGAACCGTGGAACTGCAAAACCACAGTTCTAGTTATCTAGCCTACACCAGACTCTTTTAAACAGATATAATTGTGTCTGGACACTCAGGGAGACACTATTACTGTTTTTTTTACGGATAAAAATGTCAAAAGCAGGATAATACAGAGATTTGAACCGTGGAACTTCAAAACCACAGTTCTAGTTATCTGGCCTACACATGACTCTTTTAAACATATATATTTGGGTCTGGACAGTCAGGGAGACACTCTTACTGTTTTTTTTTACGGAAAAAATGCTAAAAGCAGGATAATACAGAGATTTGAACTGTGGAACTGCAAAACCACAGTTCTAGTTATCTGGCCTACACCAGACTATTTTAAACAGATATATTTGAGTCTGAACAGTCAGGGAGACACTATTACTGTTTTTTTTACGGAAAAAATGTCAAAAGCAGGATAATACAGAGATTTGAACCGTGGAACTGCAAAACCACAGTTCTAGTTATCTGACCTACACCAGACTCTTTAAAACAGATATATTTGTGTCTGAACAGTCAGGGAGACACTATTACTGTTTTTTTTACGGAAAAAATGTCAAAAGCAGGATAATGCAGAGATTTGAACCGTGGAACTACAAAATCACAGTTCTAGTTCTCTGGCCTACACCAGACTCTTTTAAACAGATATCCCAGTGATTCGGAAACATGTATTTTCGTGACATGTTGTACTTCATGTTAGTGGTAAATTTTGGTAGATATGATTTGAGTTCATTTATGAAAATATCAAAAATTTTACAAAAAATTTGAACATTTCCCAATTTTTAAACTTTTCATTTTTATGCCTTTAAATCAGATAGCTATATCACATGAAATAGTTAATAAGTAACATTTCCTATATGTCTACTTTACATCTGCATCATTTTTTAAATATTTTTTTTTGTAGTTAGAAGGGTCACAGCAATCAGCAATTTCTAATTTTTCCGACAAAATGTACAAAACCATTTTTTTAGGGACCACCGCACATTTGAAGTAACTTTAAGGAGCCAAAAGTGACACCATTCTAAAAACTGCATCTCTCAAAGTGCTCAAAGAAGAAATTTATTTACACTTCATGTTCTTCAAAGGAATTGGAAAGTAATGTGGAAGGAAAAAATAAACAGTTTACTTTTTTTCACAAAAATATGTTACTTTAGCCCTAAATGTTTCATTTCAAAAGGGTAACAAGAGAAAATGGACCTAAAAAAACTTGTGAAATTTCTCATGAGTACGCTGATACCCCCATATGTGGGTGAAAAACAACTGTTTGGCAGGGCTCGGAAGGGAAAAGCACAGTTTGACTTTTTGAACGCAAAATTGACTGTTATCGAGACTGGGCGCCATGTAGCATGTGGAGAGCCCCTGATGTGCCTAAACAGTATGACCCCCCCACAAGTGAACCCATTTTGGAAACTAGATCACTCAAGGAATTTATATTGATGTGTTGTAAGCACCTTGAACCCCCAGGTGCTTCACCGATTTTAGAACGTTGAGCTGTGAAAATAAAAAATCACATTTTTCCCATAAAAATGTTGTTTTAGCCCAAAATTTTTAATTTTCACAAGAGTAACAGGAGAAAATGGACAATACAATATGTTGTGCTATTTTTCCTGAGTACGTAGATACCCCATATATGGGGGAAAACTACTGTTTGGGTACATGGCATGTCTCGAAACAGAAGGCTCACCATTTGCCTTTTGGAGTGCAAAATTGGATGGAATAGAAAGCGGAAGCCATGTCACATTTGCCATGAGCCGCTGATGTGCCTAAATAGTGGAAACCCCCCCCACAAGTGACCCCATTTTAGAAACTACACTCCTCAAGGAACTTGGCTAGAGATGTAGTGAGTACCTTGAACCACGGTTACTTCAAAGTATTTTATAACATTAAGCTGTGATAATGAAAAAATATTTTTTTCTTGAAAAAATGTTGCTTCAGCGCAAATTTTTCATTTTCTCAAGGTTAACAGGAGAAAATGATCCATACAATATGTTGTGCAATTTGTCCTGAGTACTCCGATACCCCATATGTGGTGGAAAACTACTTTTTTGACAGATGGCAGTTCAGGGAAGGAGAGCTGTTTGACTTTAGGAGCGCAAAATTGGTAGGTATAGATAGATAGCCATGTTGCGTTTGCAGCGTCGCTGATGTTCCTAAACAGTGGAAACCCCCCACAATTGACCACATTTTGGAAACTGCATCCTGAAGAAATTTATATAGAGGTGTAGTGAGTACATTCAACCAACAAGTGCTTCACATAATTGTATAACGTTGAGCTGTGAAAACAATAAAAATACATTTTCCCACAAAAATGTTGCTACTGTGGCCGGACACGCTTTTATGCACGCCTAAAAAGACAGACACTGCCGGATCATAGGCCAGACGGCATCCATAGTGCCTCCATCTGCCTCATTATAGGAAATCTCTAGTCGGGAGTTCTGTCAGAATCTTGTATTTCAGAGATTTACATGGAAATTCCGGTGTAAGCGCTCAGCGTAAAGGGCAGAATAAATATGGGCTGAGCCCTACTGCGATCAACATACAAATCAACAGGATGTAATGATGAATTGGTTTTATTTATTTTTTATGCAATTCCTCATGCAGTATAAGTTATTAGATGACTTTATTCTTCGGGTCAGTGCGATTAAAATGATACCAGATTTATATATTTTTTTATGTTTGGCTGCCATCACACACTAAAAGATGCCTTTTTTTGGCAAAATAAAGTTTTTTCATTGCCATATTTTGAAAGCTATAATTTTTCCATATTTCTGCTGACAGAGTCATGTGAGAGTTTGTTTTTTGCAGGATGAGTTGAGCTTTTTATTGATACCATTTTCAGGCACACAACATTTTTTTATCGCTGTCTATTCCGATTTTTGGGAGGCAGAATGAACAAAAAGTAACAATTCAGGAATTAATTTTTTAAAAAATTTTTTTATGCCGTTCACCATGTGGTAAAAGTGAAAAGACACCTTTATTCTTCGGGACAGTACGATACCACATTTATATATTTTTTTATGTTTTGTCGATTTTACACAATAAAAGCAATTTTATAGAAAAAATATTGGTTTTGCATCGATGTATTCTGAGAGCTATAGCTTTTTATTTTCCAGCAATGACGTTTCTATTTACATTGGTCTTTTTGATCGCATTTTATTCCACCATTTTCCAGTGGCATGATGCAAAACCAGTTGTTTCCCACTTTTTTTTTTTTTTTTACGGTATTCGCTGAAGGGGTTAACTAGTTTGACAGTTTTATAGGTTAGGTTGTTATAAGTGTGTGTAATTTTTTTGTTTATTTTTTGTTTTTACATCATGCATTGCAATGCACTAGCACTGCAATGCATGGGACCTTTGTGATTACACAGGCAGATCGCCTATTACACCTGGCCTGTGGCTAGCTGTAACAAGCCACCATACCTGGTACACCAGGAGGTCATTGTTTGACCTCCTGGTGTCATGACAACAATCGGTTCCCTGTGATTTTGTCATGAGGATGTCAATGGGGGTGAGAGAGGGAGCCCATTCCCTCTCACAACCTTCCAAATGTCGCGATCGCTCTTGATCACAGCATCTGGAGGGTTAGGCAGCAAGAGGCGGTGCTGGAACCGTATATGGCTCTTATTGCAGGCGCTCAGCTGTTAGCTGCGCCAAGCTCCTGCGGTGATCATGCTGTGATCCATCATTTACATCGACTAACTGATTACAGAGATCTGAGTGATAGGTCCCAGAACCTCTTCACGTACTGCTCAGCTGTCAGTGACTGCTGTCGGCACGGACCTGTCACTGTGTATTTATACACAGTGACTGTTTTAATCCATGACCGACATAGCACGTCATGACGTTGGAACTGACATACACTTTCACGGGTGTGTCAGAAGTGGCAGACATTTGCCCTGCAGTTGGTTGCAGGAGATCTCTACGTTTGGCATTACAGACATCTTCTTAGAGGCTGTTTCTAGGACCCAGCGGCTACATTCCTCCAGCTAATTAACACCCTGCCTGGGTGTATAAATGCCTGGTGTGTTTCAGAGGGTAGTGCCGACAATACTCAGTACTACTTGTAAAGGCTTTAGCCAGAGCACTACTACTTCCTCTCTGGAGCTTGAGGATGTGTGCGCATTTGTCTGGAGTCGTCTAAAGCTAAGCAAATTCCCCCTGTTTATGTACCCTTGTTGTCTATAGTGTTTAGTGGAGATCGACTAGTGCTCATCTCCTCCCTTCCCTAGCCTTAGCCATACACCAGGGAAAGACAGGGCAATGCACGCGTGCGGTGATTGGTGAAGAGCCAATACAGGGACATTAAGGGAGACAGGATGACGCTAGATCAACCTAGGAGGTCTCTACTTCCCCCCCCCTTTCCCTAGAGTCTGGGCTCCCCTTCCCAGAAAGTATCAAAAACAAAGCAGCTTTTTTTAAAACATGGCATACCAAAAAGACAAAAACTGCAGGATTAAAAACGTAAGAAAAACACAATAATTAAAATGTACTCAGAAACGCAATGAAAAACAACGAAGTAACCTAATTTACCTAATAGGTGTAGAAATGCTGCAGAAATCTGCAACATCAAACTCTTACCAAATACTCATCATGGGAACAAAGCCTAAGCCCATACCTTTCTGCAGGCTATCAGCATTTTAGTCAAATAGTCATCCAAACATGCTTTAGGTGTTGTGGGCATATAATCCACAGATATTGAAGAAAGTGGCTAGGTACTATGGAGCTATTAAACACTTCTCTTGCCTCTATATGATAGACTGCAAAAATATTCTCCTCTAGAAGCATTACATTCTATTACAGAAATGTGCATGTGTGCCTAACCAACAAGCAAAATAGACTAAATGTCTACACAAAATTACATCCAAAACTGGAGATCTTAGTATGCATCATAGCTATTATATATTTTATGGATCCCTACATGATTTTCTAATGGTATTTTGGCAAAAGAAATCATAAATGTTTGTCTTTTTTTTTTTGCTAATTATTGGTGCATACATACCAGTCATGAGGAGGAGTTAAGAAGGAAAAAGACTCTGACAAATCTAGTGGGCTGTACGAATTTGATTAGTTTGGTGCAATTTTGCCAGTTTTACTGACATATAGCAATTCATTCACAATATTAATAAATCTCCCCCTGTGTTGTGACTTCTCCTTGTCTCATTTTATATGCTGAAGTTGAGGTTTTGTTTATTAAAAATGACATAAACTACTTTTCAATGTAAAAAATGTGAATTTGCATCAGTAGATCCAGAAGATAATAGAAAAATAATGGATTGTATACACTATAAATAGTAATGTCGTAAAAGAAAAGAACTAGAACTATGTAAATTGCCTCAGAAAGGAAGATAACTTGTGCCATTAGTGTTCAAGTCCTCTTGCTCTATGCAATTTGCAAATTTAAACTCCCAAAGAGGAGATTCTAAAAGCGTAGAATTTTTTTTTGCAGGTTGTCCTTTTTTTAAACTAGTGTTTTTGATATCTTTTTAATGGATCAATAAACTCCTTTTTTACTTGGGGAGAAAAAGAAGTGAGTGCTGGACAAGATTACCATTTTTTTTTTTTTAAAAAAAGATTATTATACCTGATCTGCGAGTGTTTTGCTCATCCACTGGATGATCAGTAGCCAGTTTACCCTGAAAGATGCAGCTTAAGCCTTATACCCTGATATCACACATTGAGAGAAAGTGTTGATGCCCTCATACAGATTAGATTATTGGCTGATAATGTCAATATCTGCAAGTTTAGCCGAGTTTAAACTAACTGCAGTACAGGTGTAGTTAATAAAGTAATTTACAATGTAAACTGACTGCATCACCCTAAGAATACAAGTTACCAATGCAAATACTTTTTATCTGAACTGCCTGTTAGTAGAAACAAGCCGGAGGATGAGTATTCTTTTTAACTGCTCTAAGTCCTTTAATAAGAACATTTCGTTTTCTGAAAAAACTCTTTAATTAATGAATGATGCTAGTCCATAATATCATTAAAAAGAGATGCTTATGGAAACAAACACATAGATGTCTATAAGGATGATTACATCCCATTTTTATGCCCACTGTATTCTGAAGGGAATAGAACCTACAGTGGTAGCAACAATTTTATTTTAACCTCTTTACCTTCTTATTAGACTGATATCCTCAAGAATAAAATCAGCACCTTTTCTGAGAGATCATACATTGCATTTTACTCAACCAACCAGAACCCTACTCTGTATCAACAAGAAACCACAACTCTGAAAAAGTTTTGTCTAAAAACTGTTTTTTTCCTGCTTTAAGGCTCTTTAGAGTGTTCTTTCTCCAGAATGAGATATTTTGCCTATTATATTCCAAGAAGTCTGAAGACTCGAATAGCTGGAACTGTGAGTAAATTCAATACGTTTCTTGAGGTGCATTTCCCTCCAACATATTAATAAGTCATTTACAATCAATGTAATAATTCAACAGAAAAGTCAACAATTATTTTTCATTGTTTTGATCTGATGTCATTTGTCGAATCAACCTTGCTTACTTTAAGCTTGATAACTGGTCATCTAAATACAAGTGTAAAAGAAAAATAAGTACGATAAAGCAGATCAATGTTTTCATTTTCACTATATTATGTTGTTAAAACAAAGGGCAAACAGGAGGCGGCTGCACTGTGCTCAAAGAAAGATGAATGTCTTGTTTGACATAGGTTTAATAAAACATGATGAAATTAACTAAAGGCCTGTCTCTGGTTTAAAGATTACCTGCAACAAAGCTTGAGTGCGCCTGTATTTTTCTGCACTATAAAACATTGTAATAGAGGATTTTCCTTCCATTTTTATTAAAAAACATACTATAAGGACCCTGTAGTGACAATAAAAGTCATAAGAGAAAAATGGATCTTGGAGTCATGATGACTATAAAACGGTAATTCTATTCGGCATCTTTTTTATGAGACTTCAAGTTTTCCCACTTAAGGTATTTTTTACAATGAATTATCAGGAAAACCCAGTGATCATAAATCTTTGTCATTCATCATGATAGCAATGCACAGGTCCTGATATTTGCAGCAATAGTTGTCTCCTACTGTTTACATGTAAAGTTAACATCAGCTATGATGTTGGTAGTTTGTTTTTAATGAATCATTAATGAGCCATTTTTAATGAATTGCCAGTGAAGGCACTGAGAAAAAGTAGACTAAAATCGAGTACCTGCATAAAATGCATGGACCAGATCTGCGAGTTGTTAAAAATATAAAATGGTAAAGGGGTTGTCTGATTTTTCATGGACAGCCTGTGGATTTTGTTACGGATCCGGGTGGTGGAACTTCTGTGCTGCGGTGCAAGGAGGGACCAGAGGGGTGTAACTAGGTATCAACTCGGACTGACCAAGGTCGCACAGCGGCTCAATCGACTCCGTGAACCAGGGAAGGACCGAGCAGAGGGACCAGGTGCTATTCTGGACCAGTCCTTGTATGAGAGCAGGTGACTCCCAGGGGTCAGAAGGCAGGGACTGACCGGTACAGAAGATGAGCACGGCAGGCAGACTGACGGGTGATCCGGGAAGATGGACTGGCAGACACCACGGGTAACTGGCAGGAGCCTCCAGGTAGGCTGGCTGGTAGGCACGGCAGGTAACTGGTACGTTCTCTGGGTAGGCAGGCAAGCCTGGCCCATAGACAGACTGGTGGGTTTGGACCATAGGCAGACCGTCGGGCTGGAGAGTGTACTTGGCTGGCGGACACAGGTAGACAGGCTCGCGCACTGGACTGGTAGTCAAGCTGGCGGACTGGACTGGTAGTCAGCCTGGCTGGCTGGACTGGTAGTCAGGCTGGCGGACTGGACTGGAAGTCAGGCTGGCGGGCTGGACTGGTAGTCAGACTAGCAGCGGGACCTGAGGGCTGAAGCAGAGTTTAGAACACAAAGCTACAACCTTGCACGGGCACCTCCATTTTGGAGGAGGTGCCTTTTATATGAGAGGTCCTCCAGCCATTGGCCGGGGCCTCCTTAGGATGGCGCGCGTGGCCCCTTTAAGAGGGAGCGCACGCGCGCCTTAAGCACAGTGCTCGGGAAGCTGCATGCGCTGGCAGACGACGGGCCAGGAGCACGGTGGTAAGGGGGACGGTGTCTCAGCCTGTCAGGGGGCAGAGACGCCGATGCTACAGATTTCATTGTGTTTCGTGCAATGCTTCATTTTACCTGTCATGGCAATGAAGAAAAATTGAGCACTTAATGCTGAACTCCCTCTGAGAATACAGTTAGAAATCAATGTATCTTTGGATCTTTTGAAATTTGAATTTGACAAATTTAGACAAAAAAAAATTTGTGGAGAATAAATTTGTGCGAATCTCAATACTGGAAAGTTTGTAATTGCTCAAAAATACATGTGGTGGAGAGGAGAGAGAGAAAACTTGCTGAAATCCTTGCTGACTATACAATCTGAGGGAGTGAAAAAGGACCCTGCTGCTCATAAAAGCTTAGACTGTACAGGACAGAGTTATACAGAGAGAGAACCACTCCACCCGCGGTTCTTAGAGGCACATGATGGCTGATTAACTCAGCCATCACATGTGGGGAAAGATGCGGGCTCTACATGCCAGCCCACATCAAAGGCAGGGACACGACATATGACATAAGTTTATGTCATATGTCATGAAAAACTTGAGCAGAAAGTGAGTAATCAGTTCTTGAAATTATAAGCTGAAAAAATGGGAAATCTTAAAACTACTAGTGCCCATGGTTGCAGAGTTGTAAACCAACAAACACAGTAGTCTGCCTGCCTACCATTGCTGCTCCAGTCTCTGTGTATTGGTTGCAGTGGTATAATCACAAGAACAGCACATATCACTGCTGTAGTCAACTACTGAGTGCAGTGGCTCTTGCTGTCTACATCAGCAGTACAACTCAGCTCAGTGATTGGTTGCAGCAATGATGTGCACTGTAGTTGTGATGTCACTGCTGATGCCAATTTACAGACCAGTGCACTGACAGAGAGCCGGTGTTGGATCCAGAGAGGATGAGTACCATCCATGTGTTCTATTTACAATTATGCAATTGTTTGGACAACAGCTTTTTAAAAGTGGAAAACCCCTTTAAGGATCTAAGCAACAAAAGCCAAATTGAAATGGTTAGATGACAAGTCAGAGCCAAAGTTTTTGGACTTGTAAGGTATTCCTGAAGTCAGTACTTTCGGGGCAATGTTTTGCTGGGACAAATTGGTTCCTGGTATTCATATTGTCACGGGTGTGTCGCCACGAAGATCGTCACGAGTACACAGCCTGACTTCTCGCAGCTGACTTGTTGGTGCTTTGTGTTTTTCGGCAGTGAGGGAGTTAATTCTCTCTCTCTCTGTGCTAGACGAGGTCCAGCCTCGCCCAGCTGCAATCAATACTGCTGTAGTGAGACTCCTTCAAATGCCTGCTGGTCTGTTTGGGAAGTGTCGGTGAAAGCATTTCATTCAGACTAACAGAGCGGATCGTGGTGTTTGGAGTTTCTGAGATAAGTGTATTTGGAGTGTTTTTTCCCTTCCTCGCTTTATCATTTATCTCCTTTCCCGTTGGTGTTCCCTCTGTTGTAGTTGTGTAGTTGTTGTATGCAAGGTGATTTTGGTTTTTCCCTTGTACTGTCTCGTTCGTCTAAGTACTGTGTGTGGGCATATTATTACTTGTCCCCTTTTGTTGTGATCGGGGTCCTTCTCAGGACTAGATTACTTAGGTGCAGGGATCCTCAGGAGGTAGGGGTTACGCTGGCGGCCTGGACCTCTGTACCTTTAACAGTACCTCCAGGTTGAGGGACTAGTCAGGGCCCCAGCTTAGGGTCAGCTTAGGCCCCCTACCTCCAGTATACAGAGACAGCGTGACATTTTCACCGACCCACTTAGTTTTTCTCCAGCTACCATGGATCCAGTAGCCGGTCTAGCTCGGCAGTTGCAGAGTTTGTCCATGGAGCTGGCGGACGTTAGGTCCAAGGTTTTGCATCCTCAGGAGCAAGCCGGACCAGAACCTAAAGTAGCTCTCCCTGACAGGTTCACTGGGGGGCGGGACAAGTTTTTTGTTTTCCGGGAGGCATGCAAGTTGTACTTTCGGCTGCGGCCTCGGTCATCGGGGAGTGAAGAACAAAGGGTGGGAATTGTCATCTCGCTCCTACAAGGGGACCCACAATCTTGGGCGTTCTCTCTTCCCCCGGGCTCCCCGGCTCTCCAGTCAGTGGATAGGTTTTTCGCTGCTCTGGGACTCGTATATGATGACCCAGATCGGATCTCCCTTGCTGAGTCTAAGTTACGTAGGATCCAGCAGGGAGATCGTCCGGCGGAGGAATTCTGTTCGGAGTTCCGTAGGTGGGCCACGGACACCCAGTGGAATGACCCGGCTCTTAGGAGCCAGTTTTGTCATGGTTTATCCGACAAATTACAGGATGTGTTGGCACAGTATGACTCTCCCGCGTCACTGGAAGCCGCTATGGCCCTTGCTATTCGCGTTGACAGACGGCTTCGGGAGAGGTGCGGGATAACTCTACCCCCTGTGATGACTCCACCTCCTACAAGGTCCCCTCATATGGTGGTACCCCTGGTCAGTCCAGAGGAGCCTATGCAATTAGGAGGGACATCATTTCGGGGGAGGGGACCGGTGGTGCGCCATAAGACAGGAAGGTGTTTCTTCTGCGGGAGAAAGGGACATTTTATTGGGGGGTGTCCATCCCGTCCCTTGCAGAGTGAAGAGTCGTCGGAAAACTGTTGATCCCAGGTTGTGTGGTGGACGGCAATCTGGGAGTAGGTATTTCTTCCCTAGGTTCGTCTCAGTTTCTCGTACCGGCGGAGGTGGTGGTGGGTACGAGAACTGAGAGGATATCTGTTCTTCTGGATAGTGGGGCCGGAGCTAATCTGGTTGATGCTCGGTTTGCCCGGGTTCAAGGTATGCGATTGAGTGAGTTGGCTAAACCCATCCCCATATTCTCGATCGATGCCAGGCCTCTCGGTCAGGGAAGTTTTTTGCAAGCTGTGCATGACGTAAAACTTCAAGTGGGGGCGATACATAAAGAACTGTTGTCTTGCTACGTGTTGGAGGGTCTTCCCACTCCTATAGTGTTGGGCCTTCCTTGGTTAGCTAAGCATAACCCGGTTATTAATTGGCAAACCAGAGAGATAAGCCAATGGAGTAAATTCTGTAATAAAAACTGCATGAACACGGTCATCGGTGCGGTTACTCCTTGGGTCTTACCTCCATTTCTGACGGACTTTGAGGATGTATTCTCGGAGAAAGGGTGTCAGGAACTACCTCCTCATCGCGAGTATGACTGTTCTGTAAAACTGCTCCCTGAGGCCAAGTTACCTAAAGCTAGGTTGTATAACCTTTCTGGTCCTGAGAGGCAGGCCATGAAGGATTATATTTCAGAAAGTCTGGCTAAGGGGCATATTAGACCTTCATCTTCACCGGTGGCTGCGGGGTTCTTCTTTGTTAAGAAGAAAGATGGAGGCCTACGCCCTTGCCTGGATTTCCGTGAACTTAATCGGATTACGGTCCGAGATCCGTATCCGCTCCCACTTATTCCCGATCTCTTTAATCAGATCGTGGGCGCCAAATGGTTCTCTAAATTGGATCTCAGGGGGGCGTACAATCTGATTAGGATGAAGGAGGGGGATGAGTGGAAGACGGCGTTTAACACTCCGGAGGGGCATTATGAGAACCTTGTCATGCCATTCGGTCTGACTAATGCCCCGGCGGTGTTCCAACACTTTGTTAATGACATTTTTCGCCGCCTGGTGGGACAGTTTGTTGTCATATATCTGGATGATATCTTAATTTACTCGCCGGATCTGGTGTCTCATCAGGAGCACGTTAGGCAGGTGTTACAGATCTTGCGGGATAATAAACTGTATGCCAAATGGGAAAAGTGTGTGTTCGCCGTACAGGAACTCCAGTTTTTAGGCTTCCTATTTTCAGCGTCCGGTTTTCGTATGGACCCTGGGAAAGTGCGGGCAGTTCTTGAGTGGGATCGGCCAGAGAATCTTAAGGCACTACAACGTTTCCTGGGGTTTGCTAATTATTACCGGAAGTTCATTCGTAATTTCTCGTCCATGGTTAAGCCTCTCACAGACATGACTAAAAAGGGGACGGATTTTTCTAGGTGGTCTGACAAGGCTTGTCAAGCATTCTCCTCCTTGAAAAAATGTTTTGCCTCGGCACCCATACTCATTCAACCTGATGCGTCACAGCCATTCATTGTAGAGGTAGACGCTTCCGAGGTAGGGGTGCGAGCAGTATTGTCACAGGGTTCGTCCCCTGGTAAGTGGCATCCGTGCGCCTTTTTCTCTAAAAAATTGTCGTCCGCTGAGAGGAATTACGATGTCGGCAATAGGGAACTCTTGGCCATTAAGTTAGCTTTTGAGGAGTGGCGCCATTTTTTGGAGGGGGCAGTCCATCCGGTCACCGTCATCACCGATCACAAGAACCTGCTATATCTGGAGTCCGCGAAACGTCTGAATCCCAGACAAGCTAGGTGGTCATTGTTTTTTACCAGGTTTAATTTTGTCGTTACATATCGTCCTGGGTCAAAAAATGTAAAGGCGGATGCCTTATCTCGTAGTTTCCCTGGGGCCGGGAATACGGACGACCCGATTCCTATCCTTCAGGAGGGGGTGGTGGTTTCGGCAGTATGCTCTGAGCTGGAGGAGGAGGTATTGGAGGCTCAGGGGGACGCCCCTGTTGGACCTCCGGGGAGACTGTTTGTTCCAGATCAGTTGCGACAAAAGGTGATCGAGGCACACCATAACTCAGTTTTTGCAGGACACCCGGGGAGTAAAGCAACTGTGGATCTCCTCTCGCGTCGGTTTTGGTGGCCTAACTTACATAAGGAGGTGGTAACTTTTGTCGCGTCCTGTGGGGTTTGTGCGCGCTCTAAGACCTCACATACCCGTCCGTCTGGGGCCCTCTTACCTTTGAAGATCCCGGAGCGTCCTTGGACTCATCTGTCTATGGACTTTATTACGGACCTCCCTCCGTCTTCGGGTAAAACGGTCATACTCGTTGTAGTGGACAGGTTCAGCAAGATGGCACATTTTATCGCTCTTCCGGCTCTCCCTAATGCTAAAACTCTTGCGCAGGTGTTCATTGGGGAGATTGTGAGGCTTCACGGGGTACCCTCCGAGGTGGTGTCTGATCGGGGGTCTCAGTTTGTGTCCAAGTTCTGGAAGGCGTTTTGTGCACGGCGGGGGATGCATTTGTCATTCTCATCGGCTTTTCATCCTCAGACCAATGGTCAGACAGAACGTATGAACCAGAGCTTGGAGACATATCTCCGGTGTTTTGTGTCAGAGAACCAGGAGGACTGGGCTTCTTTCTTACCTCTGGCAGAGTTTGCTCTTAATAATAGGCGGAGCGAGTCCACTGGTAAGTCCCCGTTTTTTGGGGCATATGGTTTTCACCCCCAGTTTTGTACTTTCAGTAGGGGGGGCTCTTCGGGGGTTCCTGAGGAGGAACGATTTTCCTCATCACTCGCTTCAGTATGGAGAGGGGTGCTGAAGAATCTGAATACTATGGGGAACCGATACAAACGTATGGCTGATAGGAGGAGAGTGTCTGGTCCGGACCTAAGTGTGAACGATCGGGTATGGTTGTCTACCAGGAATATTAAACTTAAGGTTCCCTCCTGGAAACTGGGTCCCAGGTTCATCGGGCCGTACAGAATCAGTTCTATTATTAATCCGGTGGCATTCCGTCTTGACCTCCCCCCTACGTTTAAAATTCACAACGTCTTCCACAGATCGTTGCTTAAGAGGTATGTGGCGCCGGTGGTACCGTCACCTTTACCTCCCCCTCCAGTGGTGGTCAATGGTAACTTGGAGTTCCAGGTATCGAGGGTCATCGATTCACGCTTTAATCGCCGGTCCCTTCAGTACCTGGTTCATTGGATGGTCCTGAGGAGAGGATGTGGGTTCCTGCGTCGGATATTAACGCAGACCGATTAGTTCGGGCCTTCCACACGACTCACCCGGATAAACCTGGCCCTGAGGGTCCGGAGGCCCCTCGTAGAAGGGGGGGTACTGTCACGGGTGTGTCGCCACGAAGATCGTCACGAGTACACAGCCTGACTTCTCGCAGCTGACTTGTTGGTGCTTTGTGTTTTTCGGCAGTGAGGGAGTTAATTCTCTCTCTCTCTGTGCTAGACGAGGTCCAGCCTCGCCCAGCTGCAATCAATACTGCTGTAGTGAGACTCCTTCAAATGCCTGCTGGTCTGTTTGGGAAGTGTCGGTGAAAGCATTTCATTCAGACTAACAGAGCGGATCGTGGTGTTTGGAGTTTCTGAGATAAGTGTATTTGGAGTGTTTTTTCCCTTCCTCGCTTTATCATTTATCTCCTTTCCCGTTGGTGTTCCCTCTGTTGTAGTTGTGTAGTTGTTGTATGCAAGGTGGTTTTGGTTTTTCCCTTGTACTGTCTCGTTCGTCTAAGTACTGTGTGTGGGCATATTATTACTTGTCCCCTTTTGTTGTGATCGGGGTCCTTCTCAGGACTAGATTACTTAGGTGCAGGGATCCTCAGGAGGTAGGGGTTACGCTGGCGGCCTGGACCTCTGTACCTTTAACAGTACCTCCAGGTTGAGGGACTAGTCAGGGCTCCAGCTTAGGGTCAGCTTAGGCCCCCTACCTCCAGTATACAGAGACAGCGTGACACATATTCATTCATAAGGTAGTTTGCATAACTAAATATTATTGCAAACCATATAACCTAGACGCAGTCACCTTTTTTAGGAAGATAATGCACTCTGCCACAGAGAAAAAAAATTTCAGCAATAGTCTAAACATGTTAAAGAATTGAGTGTTGACTTGGCCACCAAATCAACCCAGATCTCAATCAGATAGATCATCTGTGGAAAGTGTTAAAGATCAAGTAGAATTCATGGAGAACAGGAAATTGACGCTTAAGGGTCTGGCACAGACCACTGAAGTATGCCTTATTTTAGCATTTTTAACACATCCATGACTCCTGGGAAGTTTTTGTTGGAGCAGGACAACTCTTAAAGTGTGTAGTGAATTACTTGTATTCAATGGCCAAACCAAACGAAATGTTATAGCAAAGAAGCCTGATAGGTTGTTATATTATCCTAAAGTCTAGGAGGTAATGTCATCGATGATTATTCTGTACTGTAAATTTAATATTTACATATATTTGCCTGAGTGAAACTTGTCCACAATGTATGTGTACATATTGGCATCTAATATATATAGTAAAGAAACATGAGGACGCCGCTGAAATAAAACATTAGTTTATGCTCATATGCAGTATGCTATTTTATCTTTTTGCTCTATCTGCATTCTATAAATTGCATAATGCAAATTAATTGGTCAATAGTAGTGATGAGTGAGCACTAAAATGCTCGGGTACTCTTCCCATGTGATGTGCGAAACATGCTCAGACACATCCATACAGTGCTGAAAGACATGGGAACAGCATGGGGAAGACCCCTTGAAGCATCTCTGACTACTAGGTCACTGCCTAAAACTGTGGTCATCACAAGTAATCCTATATTACTATGGGAATAATACAGACATTATGGGCAACATGACAAATATTAAACTCCTAAAATGGGCAAGGTGTGTGGCAATGGACGAGGAAGTGGATGTTATGGTGATGGTGATAGTACACACAGAGGCCGAGGGCGTAGGCAAGATGAAACTGTGCCTGCTGAGGGAGCACAATAAACACCCACATCATGTCGAACTACCTTCCTGTCCCAATTTCTAGGGGGTCACGGAACACCACTATTAAAGCAAGAGCAATGTGAAAAGGTTGTTGGTTGGATAGCAGATAATGATTCCAGTTTGTTTGCCACCACAAGCACCCTGTCTTTCACATGGTTCAGTCTCAGTAGCCATGAGTCTGGACCACATTATTATTATTACTTTATTGCCATTTATTCCATGGTGCTTTACATATGAAAAAGGGGTATACATCGCAAAAACATTTACAGTAATCTTAAACAAAAATGTGACAGCGACTGGTACAGGACAGGAGAGGACCGCGTCCGCGAGGGCTCACAGTCTACAAGGGATGGGTGAGGATACAGTAGGTGAGGATAGAGCTGGTGATGCAGCGGTATGGTGGAGCGAGGGTTACTGCAGGTTGTACGCTTGTTGGAAGAGGTGGGTCTTCAGGTGCCTTTTGAAGGTTTCAACAGTAGGCGAGAGTGGAAATGGAGGCCAAACAGCAGGAGGAGGAGGTGCAGGAGCTGAACAATGTAATTACATTAAGGTTACATTGGCGAGTCTGGTTTTTATACTAAAGAAAGATCCTACTGTATTTTTATTTGTTTATTTTATTTTTTTTACTCCTCTTCAAATGTGTATTGGAGTGCGTCCTAATTTCTGTCAGCCATTGAAATTGCTGCATATGAAATAACAGTATAGGATACCCACTCCTTAATAATGGGAAGGACAGTTCAAATAGATTATATATTCTAGAATATTAACTGTCTTATCTGAAATTCATTTACGGGTGAGGGATCGCAGTATGGATAGCATATTACTCTGATCCAGCCAGGTATTATTGCCTTATACTGCATGCTGCTGGTGCTGGCCAAAAAAAATTAAAATCTATTCTATTCCTTATTGATAACGCTGTAAGATGCCTTTACAATAGGGACAGGTGCTGCTAGGTGGTATCATCAGCTCCAGATATGAGTGTTCATGCTCATTCTGGTCGCATAAATGTCTTCCACAGTCCATAACTTTTTTTTTTTTAGTATTTCTTTGGCCTTATATACAAGTCATCACCCTGGAAAGAATGTTTCTTAACATTTTTTCCATTTTACCTTGTTTTTCATATGTGAATAGGTTTGAACCCACAACTGCAATACTTTAAATGGAGTATAATATTTGACACGCTCACAAACATTGCTGGATTATTATGGCAGTCATATAGGATCACGTCTGATGGCCACGGTTTCAGTCAGTCGCCTAATAGTATGGTATTTGTCAGCGTCAATTGCTTCACAAAACACAACTGGCTGACTTTAAATTCAGTGGAATATTTGGCACGCTCCACAAAATTTCTGTATCATTGCTGCAGTCATATGGGATCATGTCTGATCATGGAAAAAAGTTTCTCTGCGTCCACAATACAGTAATGTGAATATAATCAAAAAAATCTGGCTGTATTCTGCAAACAAGCAAATAGAGCAGCAAAATGCTGTGCACTGATACAATGCTACAAACTCTAAATGGAGGACAATATTTTCCACATTCACTACAAATGGCTGGATTTGTACCGCAGTTATGTGATACGTCTGACGGACAACCACGATTTAAAATAGTGGGCTTGTAGTTTACTATTATTCACAGAAACCACGTGTGAATAGCTTCACTGACACACTGCTACAAACTCTAAATGGAGGATAATATTTTCCATGTTCCCTACAAATGGCTGCATTTGTACCACAGTTATATGTGATACATCTGACGGACACCCACAGTTTTACATAGCAGGCTTGTAGTTTACTATTCTTCACAGTGAACACGTGTAAATAGCTTCACTGACACACTGATGCAAAACTCTAAATGGAGGACAATATTTTCCACGTTCACTACAAATTTCTGGATTTTTATCACTGTAATATGGTATCACATCTGATGATGGAAAATATCTGGCTGTATTCTGCAGTGCTAACAAGCAAATGGAGCACTAAAATGGTGTACTCTGTATTGCTTTTTAAGCAAATAATCAGGATTAGGATAAAAAAAAAATAGCCCTGGCCTCTGATATCTGTAACAGCAGGAACAGACAGGACATGCAGACAGGACCCTCTTGTGCTGTATACACTGCCACAAACCCTGCCTGCCTAACTTATGCTATCAGGATTAATATATGCAGCTGGATTAGTCCTCAGAAGGACTGTTAGTTTAGATGGATATATATATATATATACTCCTGAAGTACCACTACCTACAGGTGCATCTCACAAAATTAGAATATCATCAAAAAGTTAATTTATTTCAGTTCTTCAATAAAAAAAGCGAAACTCATATATTATATAGAGTCATTACAAACAGAGTGATCTATTTCAAGTGTTTATTTCTGTTAATGTTGATGATTATGGCTTACAGCCAATGAAAACACAAAAGTTATTATCTCAGTAAATTAGAATACTTTATAACAGCTTGAAAAATGTTTTTAAAATCCGAAATGTTGGCCTACTGAAATGTATGTTCAGTAAATGCACGCAATACTTGGTCGGGACTCCTTTTGCATCAATTACTGCATCAATGCGGTGTGTCATGGAGGCGATCAGCTTGTGGCACTGCTGTGGTGTTATGGAAGCCCAGGTTGCTTTGATAGCAGCCAACAGCTTGTCTGCATTGTTGGGTCTGGTGTGTCTCATCTTCCTCTTGACAATACCCCATAGATTCTCTTTGGGGTTAAGGTCAGGCGAGTTTGCTGGCCAATCAAGCACAGTGATACTGTTGTTTTTAAACCAGGTATTGGTACTTTTGGCAGTGTGGACAGGTGTCAAGTCCTGCTGGAGAATGAAATTTTCATCTCCAAAAATCTTGTCACCGCCAATTCTGTCCCTCACACAGCAGTACCACTCCCTACTCTGTCTGTTTCCAGGATAGACTGTGACGAGCCTAGCCTCACCAGGTCTTATATAGACCTGATGACACTATGCGACCAGCCAATCACTGTAATGCCACAACCAACATGGCTACGGCATTACAGTGCATGGCAGACAATCCCTGCCTCTTCATTGGCTCTGTAAAGAGCGTCAAACATGCAGGGCGGGGACCCAAGCTCCAGTCCGAGCAACCCGGAAATACTTGCCGAGCTTGTCGAGCAGGCTGATGCTCGGGCAAGTACCGAGCAGCGGCGAGCATGCTCTCTAATCACTAGTCACAGGTAGTATAATTTTTGTAACTGTAATCTGAAACATAACATTTAAGTGCATATTTTACTGTAGCTCTTGTTGTAGAGCTCATGGTCCCCAGTATGATATTGTGTTATGTGCTATTATCTGGAAGCCTAAAAGAGAACAAAAATTCAATCTGCATCAGCAGGAAATACATTGTGGACAGTATTGATGCTACAATAAAGCACATCTTGCTTCTAATCAACAAATACTATAATGAAAACCAACAGACCGCGTAGTATTAGAAAATGTTTTTCTTTAAGAATGACCAAACATCACGAAAAGGGCTTTCTGTTTCTGTCAATATATTATTTTGTTTGGATTCAGTTAATGACACTTCCTATATTTTGATGGATGTTAATGAACAGACCGATTAAATACTGCCCACAGACAGATAGATTGCAGCCATAAACACCGCTAATGAAATTCTCACTGAAATACAATACCCATTGTCCTGGTCATGTCTCGATGTTATGTTTTCATCTTGATAAACTGTATTAATTAAATTTGATCATAGCAATATACCTGATAAAATTCCCATGGAATTATCCAGTGGGACTTATGTTATCTGGCTCATTTCATAAAGTGATAGCATATTACTAGGATTTGCTATTACTTGCTCATCTATGGAAGGCTAGGTCCATTTATACCAGGGGTGGGGAACCTATTTTTCTTCCAAGGGCCATGTGTATATTTATAATAACAGTCGTAGGCCGTACAAAATCATCAACTTGAAAATTAGCCTGCTAAATTTGATCAAACAATTAATTCACTCCTAATGTGATGGCTGAAACTGCTACTCTTTGATGGAGCAATTGATGTTAGGTAGTATTGATAATGTTGCTACTCACAACGGCTTTTCCGAGTTTGCGTCGGTCTGGAGTGCAGTTGACTGTAATAAGTTTTGTAAAGAACGGCTTGCAGCAGTAAGTTGTTCTGAACAGAGATGCATATTACACTGCATGTCTCGTCACAGTGGAAAATTCATCAGAGCTCATATTTAGTGATGAGTGAACACGCTCGCCACTGTTCGGCATTCGCCCGAGCATAGCTATGCTCGACAAGCTCGGCGGGTATTTCCGGGTTGCTCGGGTGGGAACTCGGATCCCCTCCCTGCATGTTTGGCGCTCTTTAGAGAGCCAATGAACATGTAGGGATTGCCTGCCACATACTGTAATGCCGTAGCCATGTTGGTTGTGGGCCTTACAGTGAATGGCTGGCCGCACATAACACCTGGCGCCGCTATGCTCGTCACAGTCTACCCCGGAATCAGGCAGAGTAGGGAGAGGTGTTGCTGTGTCAGGGAGAAATTTGCTTCTTTATAGTTAGTATAGGTATTCCACAACATATATATACACTGCTCAAAAAAATAAAGGGAACACTTAAACAACAGAATATAACTCCAAGTAAATCAAACTTCTGTGAAATCAAACTGTCCACTTAGGAAGCAACACTGATTGACAATCAATTTCACATGCTGTTGTGCAAATGGAATAGACAATAGATGGAAATTATTGGCAATTATCAAGACACCCTCAATAAAGGAGTGGTTCTGCAGGTGGGAATCACAGACCACATCTCAGTACCAATGCTTTCTGGCTGATGTTTTGGTCACTTTTGAATGTTGGTTGTGCTTTCACACTCGTGGTAGCATGAGACGGACTCTACAACCCACAGAATTTGCTCAGATAGTGCAGCTCATCCAGGATGGCACATCAATGCGAGCTGTGGTGAGGTTTGCTGTGTCTGTCAGCGTAGTGTCCAGAGGCTGGAGGCGCTACCAGGAGACAGGGCAGTACACCAGGAGACAGGCCAGTACACCAGGAGACAGGCCAGTACACCAGGAGATGTGGAGGGGGCCGTAGGAGGCCAACAACCCAGCAGCAGGACCGCTACCTCCGTCATTGTGCAAGGAGGAACAGGAGGAGCACTGCCAGAGCCCTGCAAAATGACCTCCAGAAGGCCACAAATGTGCATGTGTCTGCACAAATGGTTAGAAACCGACTCCATGAGGGTGGTATGAGGGCCAGACGTCCACAGATGGGGGTTGTGCTCACAGACCAACACCGTGTAGGACGCTTTGCATTTGCAACAGAACACAAGGATTGGCAAAGTCGCCACTGGCGCCCTGTGCTCTTCACAGATGAAAGCAGGTTCACACTGAGCACATTTGACAGGCTTGACAGAGTCTGGAGACGGCCTGGAGAGCGATCTGCTGCCTGCAACATCTTTCAGCATGACCCGTTTGGCAGTGGGTCAGTAATTGTGTGGGGTGGCATTTCTTTGGAGGGCAGCACAGTCCTCCATGTGCTCACCAGAGGTAGCCTGACTGCCATTAGGTACCGAGATGAAAGCCTCAGACCCCTTGTGAGACCATATGGTGGTGCGGTTGGCCCTGGGTTCCTCCTAATGCAGGACAATGCCAGACCTCATGTGGCTGAAGTGTGTCAGCAGTTTCTGCAAGATGAAGGCATTGAAGCTATAGACTGGCCCGCCCGTTCCCCAGACCTGAATCCGATTGAGCACATCTGGGACACCATGTCTCGCTCCATCCACCAACGTCACGTTGTACCACAGACCAGTCCAGGAATTGGCGGATGCTTTAGTCCAGGTCTGGGAGGAAATCCCACAGGAGACCATCCGCAACCTCATCAGAAGCATGCCCAGGCATTGTCGGGAGGTCATACAGGCACATGGAGGCCACACACAATACTGAGCCTCATTTTGACTTGTTTTAAGGACATTACATCAAAGTTGGATCAGACTGTAGTATGCTTTTCCACTTTAATTTTGGGGGTGATTCCAAATCCAGACCTCCATTGGTTAATAAATTTGATTTCCATTGATGATTTTTATGTGATTTTGTTGTCAGCACATTCAGCTTTGTGCAGAACAAAGTATTCAATGAGAATATTTCATTCATTCAGATGTAGGATGTGATATTTGAGTGTTCCCTTTATTTTTTTGAGCACTGTATATATATATGTATATATATATATATATATATATATATATATATATATATATATATACACAGTACAGACCAAAAGTTTGGACACACCTTCTCATTTAAAGATTTTTCTGTATTTTCATGGCTATGAAAATTGTACATTCACACTGAAGGCATCAAAACTAGGAATTAACACATGTGGAATCATATACTTAATAAAAAATTGTGAAACAACTGAAAATATGTCTTATATTCTAGGTTCTTCAAAGTAGCCACCTTTTGCTTTGATGACTGCTTTTCACACTCTTTGCATTCTCTTGATGAGCTTCAAGAGGTAGTCACCGGAAATGGTCTTCCAGCAATCTTGAAAGAGTTCCCAGAGATGCTTAGCACTTGTTGGCCCTTTTGCCTTCACTCTGCGGTCCAGCTCACCCCAAACCATCTCGATTGGGTTCAGGTCTGGTGACTGTGGAGGCCAGGTCATCTGGCGTAGCAGCCCATCACTCTCTTTCTTGGTCAAATAGCCCTTACACAGCCTGGAGGTGTGTTTGGGGTCATTGTCCTGTTGAAAAATAAATGATGGTCCAACTAAACGCAAACCGGATGGAATAGCATGCCGCTGCAAGATGCTGTGGTAGCCATGCTGATTCACTATGCCTTCAATTTTGAATAAATCCCCAACAGTGTCACCAGCAAAGCACCCCCACACCATCACACCTCCTCCTCCATGCTTCACGGTGGGAACCAGGCATGTAGAGTCCATCCGTTCACCTTTTCTCCATCGCACAAAGACACAGGTGGTTGGAACCAAAGATCTCAAATTTGGACTCATCAGACCAAAGCACAGATTTCCACTGGTCTAATGTCCATTCCTTGTGTTCTTTAGCCCAAACAAGTCTCTTCTGCTTGTTGCCTGTCCTTAGCAGTGGTTTCCTAGCAGCTATTTTACCATGAAGGCCTGCTGCACAAAGTCTCCTCTTAACAGTTGTTGTAGAGATGTGTCTGCTGCTAGAACTCTGTGTGGCATTGACCTGGTCTCTAATCTGAGCTGCTGTTAATCTGCGATTTCTGAGGCTGGTAACTCGGATAAACTTATCCTCAGAAGCAGAGGTGACTTTTGTCTTCCTTTCTTGGGGCGGTCCTCATGTGAGCCAGTTTCTTTGTAGCGCTTGATGGTTTTTGCAACTGCACTTGGGGACACTTTCAAAGTTTTCCCAATTTTTCGGACAGACTGACCTTCATTTCTTAAAGTAATGATGGCCACTCGTTTTTCTTTACTTAGCTGCTTTTTTCTTGCCATTATACAAATTCTAACAGTCTATTCAGTAGGACTATCAGCTGTGTATCCACCTGACTTCTACACAACACAACTGATGGTCCCAACCCCATTTATAAGGCAAGAAATCCCACTTATTAAACCTGACAGGGCACACCTGTGAAGTGAAAACCATTTCCGGTGACTACCTCTTGAAGCTCATCAAGAGAATGCCAAGAGTGCAAAGCAGTCATCAAAGCAAAAGGTGGCTACTTTGAAGAACCTAGAATATAAGACATATTTTCACCTGTTTCACACTTTTTTATTAAGTATATAATTCCACATGTGTTAATTCATAGTTTTGATGCCTTCAGTGTGAATGTACAATTTTCAAAGTCATGAAAATACAGAAAAATCTTTAAATGAGAAGGTGTGTCCAAACTTTTGGTCTGTACTGTATATATATATATATATATATATATATATATATATATATATATATATATATATATACACACATCTGAATTAACATTCCTTCTGAGGACTAATCCAGCTGCATATATTCAGTGGTGATAGCAGGAATTAGGCAGGCAGGCAGTGTATGTGGCGGACTGCAGTGCATATAGTGCAAGAGGGTCCATTGAACATTCCTGCTGCTGCTGTTCTTACAGATATTTGTAGACATAGCCCCAGATATCAGGGGCCAGGGAAATTTTTCTTTTATCTTAATCCTGGTTATTTGCTTAAAAATCAATACAGAGTACACTATTTTTCTGCTCCATTTGCTTGTTGTCACTGCAGAATAAAGCCAGATCTGTTCCATATTTCAGCGATAAAAATCCAGAAATTTAAGCTTAACGTGGAAAATATTGGCCTTCTTTTCCATTCTGTTGCAGTGTGGCAGTCAAGCTATTTACACTAGGTGTCTGTGAAGGATAGTATTAGCAAATTACAGGCCTGCTATTTAAAATTGTGGTTCTCTGTCAGACGTATCACACATAACTACGTTCCAAGATCAGCCATTTCTGGTGAATGTGGAAAATATTGTCCTCCATTAAAAATAGGCAAGGTGCATGGCAAGGGACGGGGAAGTGGACATGATGGTGATGGTGCATGCAGAGGCCAAGGACATGGCCATGGGCAAGCTGAAATTGTGCCACAACAAATACCCACATCTTGTCGCTTGACCTTCCTGTCCCAATTACTAGGGGACCGCAGAACACCACTATTGAACACTGAGCAGTGTCAAAAGGTTATTTGTTGGATAGCAGATAATGCTTCCAGTCACTTAGCCACCACCACCACCTTGTTTTCCACATGGTCAAGTCTTAGTAGACGTGAGTCTGGAACGCATATTCCTCACCTGATCCTTCTTCCTCCCACCATGCCAAGTGCCTGGAGACAACTGATTCCATACTTGGACACTCCGAAGAGCTGTTCACTAGTGTTGAGCGAGCATGCTCGACACTGCTCGGTACTCACCCGAGCATCTCACTACTCAGGATGTTCGGTGAGCACCGAGCATTTTCGGGTTACTCGGGCGGGAGCTCGGGTCTCCGCCCTGCAAGTTTGGTGCTCTTTACAGAGCCAATGAACATGCAGGGATTGCCAGCCAGTCACTGTAATGCCGCAGCCATGTTGGTTGTGGGCATTACAGTGATTGGCTGGCCGCACAGCGCCACCTCGAGTATTTTAAACCGGGCGCCGCCATCTTGGACACAGTCGCTCCGGATCAGACAGTGTAGCGAGAGTGCTGCTGAGCTAGGGAGAGATTTATACTGCGAAATAGGTAGTGTAGGGTCTCTAAAGCCTGCAAAATCAAACAAACAGTCCTTCTGAGGACTATTATCCATCCCAGATATCAGGCAGGCAGGCTGTATAGGAGACGCAGTGGTTATACCAACAAACTCTGCATTACAGTCCTGTGTGCTGCTGCTGCTCAAATTGCTAGACTTATCACCCCCGGTCTCAGGGGCCAGGAAAAATCCTTTTTTTTCCATCTAAATCCTCATTTTTTTTTTTCCTCAGTCAGACTGTACAAATACCCGTCTTATGAACCTTTTGGTATTTCCCCCTCCCCCCCAAAAAAAATTGAGTGTGTCTGTGAGTGTTCAGACCATAGGCGGATTATATTGAGGGCAATCCGGGTGACTGCCCGGGGCCCCGAGCCTGCAGGGGGCCCGCGGCTCCGGGCGGGGTGTCTAATGCCGGATTGCCCTCATTATATGTGCGGGCCGCCGCGGCACATACCGGTAGCAGTGGCGGGAGGGGGGGCCCCGGACCGCTCCCCCAGCAGCGGCCGCCGCTACTTCTTCTTCGGCCGGGCCAGCACTGCAGCAGTTAACTTCCCTGTGCTGGCCCGACCGCGTCACTGCTAGGAGACACGGCCCTGTGCGCGGCCGTGTCTCCTAGCTCTGACGTCACGCAGTGCGCCCCGGCCTGCACTGCTGCTACGGAGAAGAGAGAGAGCAGGCAGGAGGAATGGAGCCGGGGGATGGTGAGTGTGTGTGTGTGTGGGCAGATGTGTGTGTGGGCAGATGTGTGTGTGGGCAGATGTGTGTGTGGGCAGGTGTGTGTGTGTGTGTGGGTGGGCAGGTGTGTGTGTGTGTCTGTGTGGGCAGGTGTGTGTGTGTGTGTCTGTGTGGGCAGGTGTGTGTGTGTGTGGGCAGGTGTGTGTGTGTCTGTGTGGGCAGGTGTGTGTGTGTGTCTGTGTGCGCAGGTGTGTGTGTGTGTCTGTGTGGGCAGGTGTGTGTGTGTGTGTCTGTGTGGGCAGGTGTGTGTGTGTGTGTGTGGGCAGGTGTATGTGTGTGTGTGTGTGGGCAGATGTGTGTGCGTGTGTGTGTGTGGGCAGGTTAGAAAGTCTTGCCCCGTTGAACACTACACCTGACTTGAGGCCACCACCTCTTGGTTGTCCAATGTTCTTGCTTCTCTAGGGCTCTTCTCAGATATTCATTATACCAGCTCCCCAGAATACCAAAGCTAGGGTGGGTGACCGCGAGCCCTGGTGGTGGTCATAACTGCGGCCACCCAGGGGCAATACTCCATAACAACAATCTCCTGAGGTGGTGTAGGATGTAAGGACCTATTCACACTACATTCAGCGCTGCATTCAGGTCTTTACACAAGGCTTACAACTGAATCCCTGAAATTCTGGATTGTGCTGTCTGAAATGAGACATCTGAAAGCAGAGCAAATGGAGCCTAAAGATTCAGACTTTAGCCTCGGTTTGCCTTTGTTCAAATCAATGGCTATGTCAAGGCACATCTGAATGCCATTTTTCCGGGATTTAGATAGAAGCCTGGAAAGAGGAGATGAATGCATTGCAAAATTCAGTGTGAATAGGCCCTTATATCTGGAGTCTTGATATTGATGCCACATGCATTTTACTTGTTTTTAACTTAAAAAAAAAATACACACACACAAATTATACACACACACACACACAAATTATACACACACACACACTATACATACACATACATTATACACACACACACACTATACATACACACAGATGTGTGTGTGGGCATGTGTGTGTGGGCAGGTGTGTATGTGTGTGTGTGGGCAGGTGTGTGTGTCTGGGGGCAGGTGTGTGTGTGTGGGCTGGTGTGTGTGTGTGTGGGCCGGTGTGTGTGTGATTTCTGTCTGTTTGTGTGTGTGTGTGTGTGTGTGTGTGTGGGCAGATGTCATTGTGTGATGTCTGTTTGTATGTATTTTTGTGTTTCAAATGTGTTTATGTGTGTCTGTATATGTTTGTGTGTGTGCATGACTGCATGCGGCCTCCTGCTGAGTATAGTTGGCGCCGTGCGGCCTCCTGATGTCTCTGGGGGGGCGCCGTGTGGCCTCCCGCTGTGTATAGATGGCTACGTGCGGCCCCCCGCTGTGTATAGATGGCTACGTGCGCCCCCCTGCTGTGTATAGATGGCTACTTGCGGCCCCCCGCTGAGTATAGATGTCGCCGTGCATCCTCCTGCTGTGTATAGATGGCTACGTGTGGCCTCCCGCTGAGTATAGATGGCGCTGTGCGGCCTCCTGCTGTCTCTGGGGGGAGCGCCGTGCGGAATCTATACTCAGCAGGAGGCCGCACGTAGCCATCTATACACGTATACTCAGCAGGAGGCCGCACGTAGCCATCTATACGGTGCCATCTATACACAGCGGGAGGCCGCACGGCGCCATCTATACACAGCGGGAGGCCGCACGGCACCATCTATACACGGGAGTCTCAGTGCTTTGCAAGAGCAGTCAATAAATTCTGCTTGACTAATTCTGAGCACCATAAAGTCTGGTTCGCTTCTAACCTGCTTTCTTCATTTTCAGCTTGCTGAATTCTAACTCATTTACTGTTATTCGAGACGATGCCTTTGCTGGTCTCTTTCACCTTGAATACCTGTAAGTGCTCCACTTAATGTCATATTTTTGATTCTGTTCTTCTTCATCTTTTGACATGTGCAATTGTATGAGCAAGTATTCATGTGAATTTATGACCTACTTAAACCTTTGAGGACCTTAAATTTTATTCAATCAAATTTTTTTCCAGTTTAAAACTATGGGACATATATGTGCCTTGGTTCTCAAAGGGTTTTTAAAGGGGCTGCAAACATAAATACGAAAAAAATAATTCAATTAGTGCTTTTTGTGTTCATTTAATTTTTATTTGAAGTCCATTTTTTTTATATACCTTGAAATTAAGCCCTACCACATGGAATGAAGCCCTACCTACATGACATCTGAGAGCTACATGGATCCCGCTTGTGAGGTGCCTGTCCGTCACTACTATTCAGTTTTAAGGTCCACTCACTAAGCCATATATTCTCTCATGCAACAGAATAGGGCCAATTATGCTAATGACACTCGGCTCAAACTCTGTCAGAGCTTCAACAGAGTGTGATCCGATTCTCTCGCAGCACAGATATGGAGAAGATGGAGAACTTAATTTCTCCATCTTCTCCATAGTCTCTGTGAGTATTCATCGGACTGCACTTGGATGACATCCGAGTGCAGTCCAATGTTTTACGTGCACCCATAGACTTGTATGGGTGCACATGGTCCGAATATCGAATGAGATTATTTTCTCATGCCAATAATCGCAGATCTGCACTGTCCCATATTATAACATAGGGCCGAGTCCTATCCGATAAAACATCACATAGCATTCGGCTGTGTTATACGACAGTGTGAGCGAGCCCTTAGAGTCAAGGAATATTTACATGCAGATGATATAGAAACTTCATGAAAATTATGAATTGTATGGACATATAATACATTACATAACTTAAAGCCAAAATCTCAGGCCTAATATATGGAAAGTATATTCACAATGCTCAAAAGAAAACAGAAAGTATAAAGCTAAACATAAAATCTTTTTCACATGGAGATGGAAAATATTCTCACACGTCAATTTAGTTCTAGAGTAGCTAATGGAAATTCTCAGCGGGCTCAGCCGGTCTGGAAATTAAATGATAAGCACTAATGAGCACTGTCAGAAATATTTTTTTGCTCGTGAAGCCTATGCTACAATCTAGTCTACATACAGAATCAAGAATTGCTTTAGTGTAAGAGTTATAGTGACAGCTGATCAATGGCTGGCTGGTTGTATCTGGCCACAAGGAGAATGAATAAAACCAGACATCTATAAACTAAATAGCAACTGTGTTCAGGACTAGTGTTGAGCCACCCCCGTAGTGTTCAGGTTCGGTTCGGTTCGTCGAACACCGGGATGTTCGAGGAACTGTTCGTCGAACTGTTCGTCGAACACCTTAGAACACCGTCGAACACCGTTAAAACCAATGGCAGGCAAACAAAAACACATAGAAACACATAGAAAACACCTTCAAAGGTGTCCAAAAGCTGACAAACTGCTCAGAAGACGCTCTCTTTAAAAAAGCCGGCCGGCAATTCAGCAGCGGCATACACCGGTACCCGACAATTTAGACAAGAAGGAATAGAGCATCACACATAGATTAGATAGATAGAAACATGTCAGTCACATATATATGAAGTACAGTGACAGTGTTGCTTACTGTACTTGTCATTTAGTGTTAAGGATTTATTTAAAAAAATAATAGTGTTTTCATGCACCATCTCTTTAAAAAAGCCGGCCGGCAATTCAGCAGCGGTACCCGACAATTTATAACAGAAAGAATAGAGCATCACACATAGATTAGATAGATAGAAACATGTCAGTCACATATATAATAAGTACAGTGATAGTGTTGGTTACTGTACTTGTCATTTAGTGTTAAAGGATTTATTTAAAAAAATAATAGTGTTTTCATGCACCGTCTCTTTAAAAAAGCCGGCCGGCAATTCAGCATCTGTACCCGACAATTTATAACAGAAAGAATAGAGCATCACACATAGATAGATATAAACATGCCAATCACATATATAATAAGTACAGTGACAGTGTTGGTTACTGTACTTGTCATTTAGTGTAAAGGATTTATTTAAAAAAATAATAGTGTTTTCATGCACCGTCTCTTTAAAAAAGCCGGCCGGCAATTCAGCATCTGTACCCGACAATTTAGAACAGAAAGAATAGAGCATCACACATAGATTAGATAGATAGAAACATGTCAGTCACATATATATGAAGTACAGTGACAGTGTTGATTACTGTACTTGTCATTTAGTGTTAAAATAAAGGATTTATTAAAAAAAAAATTGGCGTGGGGGTCCCCGTAATTTTAGGCTCTAGCGGAGGTTAAGCAGATGGCTGGGGCAGATGTTTGCAGCCTGGGAAGAGGGTAATACCCACGGAGCTCCCCAGGCTACTAATATCAGCCCCCAGCTGAATACCTAGCCTTTACTAGCTATTAAAATGGGGGACCCCCCCAAAAAAATGACGTGGGGTCCCCCCTATTTTAATAGCTAGCAAAGGCTAGGCAGACAGCTGGGGGCTGATATTAATAGCCCAGGAAGGGTGCCATGAATATTGGCCCCCTCCCAGGCTAGAAACACCAGCCGTCAGCCGCCCCAGAAATGGCGCATCCATAGGATGTGCCAATTCTGGCACTTAGCCTCGCTCTTCCCACTGCCCTGTAGCGGTGGCAGTGGGGTAATAGGGCTGGGGTTGATGTCAGCTTATAATGCCAGCTGACATCAAGCCCAGGTTAGTAATGGAGAGGCGTCTATAAGACACCCCCATTACTAACCCCATAGTCAAAGTAAAAAAAAAAACACAACACCCAGAATAAAGTCCTTTAATTGAAATAAACACACAATTCTTTATTGTTCTAAATTAAACCATACTTACCATCACGCCCATTCCAGCTGAAGCCAACGATCTCCTCCAATAAAAATAAAATAATAAACCAACCTCATCCTTACCTTTCCATGGTTCCCAGGACAGCTCCAGCTCTGCTACATCGAGATGACAGGCTGGACCGCAGCAGAACGCTGCCATCCAGCCTGTCATCCTGCAGACACTGAGAAGCGCAGGCATGCTTGCGCTCCTCAGTGTCTCTCTGTGACGGCATAAAGATGAGCCGAGGTCATGTCCAATGAACTCAGCTCACCTCATGCACGTCACTGACAGCGTGGGAAAATTCTCCTGCACTCAGCGCTTCAGCGTGAGAATTTTCCCACGCTGTCAGTGACGTGCATGAGGCTGATATTTAAATTTGGCGCACAAATCGGTGATTGGTCGCGGGCAGCGTCCGCGACCAATCAGCACGGTAGTGTTTAACTTTGGCGGCAAGATCAGTGATTGGTCGCGCGCCAAGACCGCGACCAATCACCGATTTGGGCGCCACATTTAAATATCGGCCGCGACCAATCAGCACAGCGTTGTTTAAATGTGGATCCAAGATCGGTGATTGGTCGCGGCCGATATTTAAATTTGGCGCACAAATCTGTGATTGGTCGCGGGCATCGTCCGCGACCAATCAGCACAGTAGTGTTTAACTTTGGCGGCAAGATCAGTGATCATCGATTTGTGCGGCACATTTAAATAGCGGCCGCGACCAATTGGATGTCAGCGCCGCTCCCCGGTCCTCCCTTCACGCCCTAGCCGCATGGATGTCAGCGTCGCTGCCAGTGCGGGTACTTCCGCAACGAGAACCCGGGACATGAGCGGGCGCTCGCAGCAGAAGTATCCGGACCCGCAGCGCCGCTCCCCGGTCCTCCCTTCACACCCTAGCCGCTGATGTCCCCACAGTATCCGCATGGTGCTACAAAGATCCGGACATTTGTGTTAAAAATCGCTGATTGGTCGCAGGCGCTGCCCGCGACCAATCACCGATTTGGGCGCCAAATTTAAATATCAGCCGCGACCAATCACCGATTTGGGCGCCAAATTTAAATATCCTCCGCGACCAATCACCCATCTTGGCTCCACATTTAAACACCGCTGTACTGATTGGTCGCGGACGCTATTTAAATGTGGCGCCAAAATCGGTGATTGGTCGCGCCCAGCATCGGCGACCAATCAGCACAGCGGTGTTTAAATGTGGAGCCAAGATTGGTGATTGGTTGCGGCCGATATTTAAATTTGGCGCCCAAATTTGTGATTGGCCTCGGGCAGCGCCAGCGACCAATCAGCGATTTTTAACACAAATGTCCGGATCTTTGTAACACCATGCGGATACTGTGGGGACATCAGCGGCTAGGGTGTGAAGGGAGGACCGGGGAGCGGCGCTGCGGGTCGGGATACTTCTGCTGCGAGCAGTCGCTCATCTCCCGGCTTCTCGCAACGGAAGTATCCGACCAGGCAGCGGCGCTCCCCGGTCCTCACCAATACGATTCGCTGATTGGTCGCGCTCTCCGCACGCGACCAATCAGTGATCTTGGCGCTAAAGTTAAACACCGCTCTGCTGATTGGTCGCGAACGCTGCCCGCGACCAATCACCGATTTGGGCGCCACATTTAAATAGCGGCCGCGACCAATCAGCGAGCTTGGTGCCAAATTTAAACAACGCTCTGCTGATTGGTCGCGGACGCCAGACGCGTCCAATCAGTGAGATTGGCGACAAATTTAAACAACGCTCTGCTGATTGGTCGCGGACTCCAGCCGCGACCAATCAGCGAGATTGGCGCCAAATTTAAACCCCGCTCTGCTAATTGGTCGCGGATGCCGGCCGCGACTTATCAGCATTATTGGCGCCAAATTTAAACACCGCTCTGCTGATTGATCGCGGTCGCCGTCCGCGACCAATCAGTAGTATTGGCGCCAAATTTAAACCCTGCTCGGCTGATTGGTCACGGTTGCCGGCCGCGACCAATCAGCAGTATTGGCGCCAAATTTAAACCCCGCTCTGCTGATTGGTCACAGTTGCCTTCCGTGACCAATCAGCGATTTTGACGCCAAATTTAAACACCGCTCTGCTGATTGGTCGCGGCCGGCGATTGCGACCAATCAGCATTATTGGCGCCAAATTTAAACCCCGCTCTGCTGATTGGTCGCGACCGCCGGCCGCGACTAATCAACATTGTTGCCGCCAAATTTAAACACCGCTCTGCTGAATGGTCGAGGTCGTGACCAATCACCATTATTGGAGCCAAATTTAAACACCGCTTTGCTGATTGGTCGCGACCACAACCTATCAGCATTATTGGCGCAAAATTTAAACCCCGCTCTGCTGATTAGTCGCGACCGCCGGCCGTGACCAATTAGTGATATAGTCGCCAAATTTCAACACCGCTTTGCTGATTGGTCGCGGTTGCTGGCCGCGACCAGTCAGCGATTTTGGCGCCAAATTTAAACACAGCTCTGCTGATTGCGCCGGGTCTGCCGCATACATATTCTAGAATACCCGATGCGTTAGAATCGGGCCACCATCTAGTTTCATGAAATAATTTAAAAAAAAATTGATGTGGGGCTTCGCACTATATTTGTGTCCAGCCAGGTACAGCAGGCAGGAACGGGCTGCCCCCAACCACCAGCTGCCTATTTGTACCTGGCCGGACACAACAATATAGGGAAGCCCTTTTTTTCTTAATTATTTCATGAATTTCATGAAATAATTAAAAAAAAAATACGTGGGGCTTCGCCCTATTTTTGTGTCCAGCCAGGTACAACTAGGCAGCTGGGGGCTGGAATCTGCAGCGCAGGGAGGCCCAAGCTTTCTGGGTCCCCCCAGCTGCAAATTGCAGTCCGCAGCCACCCCGGAAAATGGCGCGTTCATAGAAGCGCCATCTTCTGGCGCTGTACCCAACTCATCCAGGGCCCTGGTGCGGTGGCTCACTGGGTAATAAAGGGGTTAGGGCCAGCTTGGCATTATCAGCTGGCCCTAAGCCCGAAATTCATGGGGTCACGCCAATATTAGACATGACCACTATGAATTTCTAGTAAAGTATTTAAAAAAAACACAACACCCAGAAAAAAGTCCTTTAATTGAAATAAACACACAATTCTTTATTGTTCTAAATTAAACTATACTTACCATCACGCCCATTCCAGCTGAAGCCAATGTCTTCTGCAATAAAAGAAAAATAATAAAGCAACCTCATCCTTACCTTTCCATGGTTCCCAGGACAGCTTAAGCTCTGCTACATCGAGATGACAGGCTGGACCGCAGGAGAACGCTGCCATCCAGCCTGTCATCCCGCAGACACTGAGAAGCGCAGGCATGCTTGCACTCCTCAGTGTCTCTCTGTGACGTCATCCAGATGAGCCGAGGTCATGTCCAATGAACTCAGCTCACCCCATGTACGTCACTGACAGCGTGGAAGAATTCTCCTGCACTCAGTGCTTCAGCGTGAGAATTCTCCCACGCTGTCAGTGACGTACATGAGGTCAGCTGAGTTCAATGGACATGAATGAGCTCACCTCATGCACGTCACTGACAGCGTGGGAAAATTCTCCTGCACTCAGCGCTTCAGCGTGAGAATTTTCCCACGCTGTCAGTGACGTGCATGAGGTGAGCTCATTCATGTCCAATGAACTCAGCTGACCTCATGTACGTCACTGACAGCGTGGGAGAATTCTCACGCTGAAGCGCTGAGTGCAGGAGAATTCTCCCACGCTGTCAGTGACGTGCATGAGGTGAGCTCATTCATGTCCAATGAACTCAGCTGACCTCATGTACGTCACTGACAGCATGGGAAAATTCTCACGCTGAAGCGCTGAGTGCAGGAGAATTCTCCCACGCTGTCAGTGACGTGCATGAGGTGAGCTGAGTTCATTGGACATGACCTCGGCTCATCTTTATGCTGTCACAGCGAGACACTGAAGAGCGCAAGCATGCCTGCGCTTCTCAGTGTCCGCGGGATGACAGGCTGGATGGCAGCGTTCTGCTGCGGTCCAGCCTGTCATCTCGATGTAGCAGAGCTGAAGCTGTCCTGGGAACCATGGAAAGGTAAGAATGATGTTGCTTTATTATTTTACTTTTATTGCAGGAGATCGTTGGCTTCAGCTGGAATGGGCGTGGTGGTAAGTATGGTTTAATTTAGAACAATAAAGGATTGTGTCTTTATTTCAATTAAAGGACTTTATTCTGGGTGTTTGTGTTTTCTTTTAACTTTGACTATGGGGTTAGTAATGGGGGTGTCTTATAGACGCCTCTCCATTACTAACCTGGGCTTGATGTCAGCTGGCATTATAAGCTGACATCAACCCCAGCCCTATTACCCCACTGCCACCGCTACAGGGCAGTGGGAAGAGCGAGGTTAAGTGCCAGAATTGGCACATCCTATGGATGCGCCATTTCTGGGGCGGCTGACGGCTGGTGTTTCTAGCCTGGGAGGGGGCCAATATTCATGGCACCCTTCCTGGGCTATTAATATCAGCCCCCAGCTGTCTGCCTAGCCTTTGCTAGCTATTAAAATAGGGGGGACCCCACGTCAATTTTTTGGGGGGGTCCCCCATTTTAATAGCTAGTAAAGGCTAGGTATTCAGCTGGGGGCTGATATTAGTAGCCTGGGAAGCTCCATGGGTATTACCCCCTTCCCAGGCTTCAAACATCTGCCCCAGCCGTCTGCTTAACCTCCGCTAGAGCCTAAAATTACGGGGAACCCCACGCCAATTTTTTTTAAAATAAATCCTTTATTTTAACACTAAATGACAAGTACAGTAATCAACACTGTCACTGTACTTATTATATATGTGACTGACATGTTTCTATCTATCTAATCTATGTGTGATGCTCTATTTTTTCTGTTATAAATTGTCGGGTACCGCTGCTGAAATGCCGGCCGGCTTTTTTAAAGAGACAGTGCATGAAAACACTATTATTTTTTTTAATAAATCCTTTACACTAAATGACAAGTACAGTAAGCAACACTGTCACTGTACTTCATATATATGTGACTGACATGTTTCTATCTATCTAATCTATGTGTGATTCTCTATTCTTTCTATTCCAAATTGTCGGGTACTGCTGCTGAATTGCCGGCCGGCTTTTTTAAAGAGACGGTGCATGAAAACACTATTATTTTTTTGATAAATCCTTTACACTAAATGACAAGTACAGTAAGCAACACTGTCACTGTACTTCATATATATGTGGCTGACATGTTTCTATCTATCTAATCTATGTGTGAAGCTCTATTCTTTCGGTTCTAAATTGTCGGGTACCGGTGTATGCCGCTGCTGAATTGCCAGCTTTTCATTTTTCACTGTTGGCACTGTTCCCATCGATTTGGGCAATCACTGTAATGCCACAACCACCATGGCTGTGGCATTACAGTGAGTGGCAGACAATCCCTGCATGATTGGTGCCCTAAATAGCGCCAGACATGCAGGACAAGCTTTTGGTGCACGAACAGTTATCGAACATAACCTCGAACAGCCGAATTCTTTGCAAATCGTTCGGGTTCGTCGAACAACTCGAACACCGCCCAAAACAGCTCGGATTTGAGATTGGCGAACAGTTCTAGTCGAACACCGCTCATCTCTATTCAGGACATATATATATGGAGGATGGAGCCAGGCAGTTCAGTTCAGTCAGTCAGTCAGACAGAGTCAGAGAGTCTGAGAGCGTGCTGACGCTGAGAGCAGCGAAGACGCAGCACGTCTGCTGTTGAGTTCTGAGGGCCCCGAGTGTGGACAACGGCAAAGAGGAGAGGAGAGAGGAGTTGAAAGGCGCAGAGGAGCATCATAGGCTCACCCCGAAGATACAAACCGGACACCGGGTTCGCGCCTAGAGGGTCCTTTATACCCAGTAGAGACCACCGGCATTCCAGGACTACAAGTCCCTGGCAGACCTGAAGCTAGACCCATAACAGGATTAGGAACCACAAAGGCCCCAGCGTTACCAGGGATAGTGGTTGCCAGCAGAAGGTCCTACTACCAAGCGACAGGTGAAGGAACAGCACGACACATAAGCTAGTCCCAGTTGCAGGCTGGCCAGGAGCATACAGAGAGGCAGACATGGACCAGGAGGCCTTATACCCGCTCACTGGGGAGAAGTCCTGAAGTGCACCCATCCTACTGAGTACCCTGGACCGTACCTGACATCCGCACCAGTAAAGGTATTGAAGCGAATCCCCTGTCTCTGTCAGTTACTCCTGCTGCACCATTCCGCCTGCACTACAGGTCCCAGCATCACCACCCACCATCAAACTCTACCCTGCCCTGAGGCCCGCTCCACCTGTGGGGAGCCGTTCCATCTCAGCTGCCTTATCAACTGCCTCAGAGGTCTGCAGCAGCGCTGGTACAAATTACCAGAAACCACAGATGCGTCACGATCGAACTATAAACCCCATATAAACTTTCCCCCCTTTTAGTTGACCGCCCTGAGCCATGGACCGGGCCAGCCACTGTGACATATCCCTTTCCCCCAGCATCTATCGGCCTGGACTCCGAGTACCCCATTGCCCTGGGGGCGTGACATCTTCTGGCGTCACGAACAGGATTGCGTGCCCGTTGCCACCGGGTACTGTGCGCCTTAAAGAACTGTGTCGCATACCGTGGTGAAGTTTTCCCGCCAATTGCCGCTGTTTCCCACCATTGTCCACCATTTTTGAGTCGCCGCGCGGGAAGAAGAGGGGCGTAACCACGGGAATCGGAAAGGCGTGACTGCTGGAAGCGCATAAAGCTCAAGCCCCGCCTCGCGCTCTGACGCAGCACCAGGAAGCGTCAGGTCCTGGAAGGAGACCGTCATCTGCGGAGCTGTGGCCTACCCGATTAAAGAAACAGGAGGGAGGTTCACTAGGGGGGCGCAACCATGGCTGACGACCAGCGAGATGCCGGAGCACCGGATAACGCTCCTGATGCTCAACTTGCGCCCGGCGCTGCTCAGGCTGGAGCGGCCGCCCCACCAGCAGGGGTCGTGACTAAGTTGATACCCATGGCCCTGCCGTATATCCCTGGAGCAAAATGGCTTCCCCAGTATGATGGCAAACCAGACACCCTGTCTGGATTCAAAAGGAAGATATACAGGGAACTGGATATGAACTCAATGACTGGTAAACAGAGAGCCGCTGTTTTGCTGGGCCAATTGACTGGTGCCGCAGAGCGGGAAGTTGAAACCTGGCCAGCCACAGACCAGGAATCGGTATCCATTATCTTTAAGAGACTGCAAACTGTCTTTGAAAACCGCACTGAGACAGATCTCCGGATGAGGTTCTACCACTGTACCCAGAAACCTGAGGACAGTATCCGGGACTATGCCTGGCACTTACAGGAAGACCTGCGGGCCCTGAAACAGGTTAGTCCAGCCAGCATACAAGATGAGAATAAAATGCTGACAGAACAATTCATCCGGGGGTTGAGGTTCCAGGAGGAGAGCAGAACCGTACGGTGGTGGGCCTTAGATCATCTATTTGCCACCTTTGACACCCTGAAGGACATGGCTATTAAGGGTCTATAGCTCCTGGAAACATCAGGGACTGCTATCCAGCGTTACCAGGGTGGGGCCACCCCAGTGGCCGCAGCACCCACTGCTCCTTCATTGACGGCTGAAACAAAGATGCAAACAGTGCCCCCTAGAGAGCTGGACAACCTGCACTCTGAAGTGCGTCAGCTGAGTAAAACCCTGGCCACTGTCCTGAGCACCCTACAGCTACAGGCGGAGCCCGAGCCGGAAGGAAGGATCCTACTCGCCGACAGTCCTGAGGATGTCCCCTGGATGAGGAGAAGAAGGAGGACGACACCACCCCGTAGGAGGACGACACCACCCTGTAGGAGGACAACGCCACCTCGTGGGAGGACCATCGACCAACGTCACACTCCAGGAGACTTCATTTGCTACCGCTGCCACAAGGCAGGCCACACCACGCGGAACTGTCCTTTAAACGGGCAAACCCTGGGGCCGAGGGCCGACACCCAGGAGTAAATCAACCAGGCCCATCAAGCTGGTACCACCGGTTTGTAGGAGGAAGGCCTTTCCTCTCCATCGTGCTGGACGTCATAACAACACCTGCGATAATGGACACCGGCTCACAGGTAACCATCATACCTGATGTCCTCTACAAAAGGTACTGGTCCATAGATGAACTCCACCCACCAGCCCCGAACCTCTCTGTGTATGCCTCTAACGGCCTTCCTCTTAACCTAGTAGGGGTTAAGGACGTGATAGTGAAGGTGGAGAGAATGGAACTAAAGGACCAAGGACTAATTGTCATAGAATCTAACCCTGGTGATACAGACTTGTATATGATACTTGGTACAAATATTGTTGGTAACTGTTTGGGAGAAGTGTTGTTTTTACTCCAACAGATTGCTGACACTGCCAAACCAGGGCAGAGGAAGGTGCTCCAGAGAGAGATTCGAGCCCTCCTGTACCCTCAACAGGTAAAGCTAACAGGTGGTGAGATTGGTAATGTACGGGTGACAGACCCGATACCCATTGTGATTCCCCCAATGAGTGAGATGCTGATTTTGTGTAGGGCAGCAATAGGTCTCAAGGGACAGAACTAACAGGCGGTAGTGGAGCCCATTAGCTCAGAGCACAGACCTACACTCCTAACTGCTAGAGGGGTAGTTGACGTACGCAATGGGAGCGTGCCCGTACGACTCCTAAATTGTGGGGAGGAGGAAGTCAAATTGCCAAGGTATGCCACTATTGCTAGATTGTATACTGTGAATAATGATGCCATACACACAGTGGAATCCTTGACCCCACCTGATGCAGTGGAGGACAACGACTCCGAAGCTCAGCTGGAGGATTGGTGTCAACAGCTCCATGTTGGGACTGATGCCACTCTTGTCCATCAGAAACACGGTGTTTACAGAGTGGTTCAGGAATATGAACAAGTGTTTAGTAAATACCCACTTGACTTTGGAAGGGTTAAAGGGGTACAATACCACATAACCACCGGTAACCATCCACCCATTAAGGAGCGTTACCGACTCATACCACCAGCACATTATCAGAAAGCCAAGGAAATGTTGCGTGACATGAAAAAGGCAGGGGTAGTAAGGGGTAGCTGTAGCCCTTGGGCAGCTCCCCTGGTCCTGGTCAGGAAAAAGGATGGTAGCATGAGGATGTGTGTAGATTATAGACAGATTAATCGCATAACACATAAATATGCATACCCTTTGCCCCGTTAGAGGAATCCCTGGCTGCACTAAAATCTGCCAATTACTTCTCTACACTGGATCTCACTAGCAGGTACTGGCAAGTTTCTGTTGCTGAGGAAGACCGGGAGAAGACGGCCTTCACCACCCCGATGAGACTGTGCGAGTTCAACAGTATGCTGTTTGGACTCTGCAATGCACCCGGAACGTTCCAGAGGCTGATGGAGTGTTGCTTGGGACATCGGAACTTCGAGACAGTGCTAGTGTACCTGGATGATGTTATCGTGTACTCGAGGACGTATGAGGACCATCTGAAGCACCTGGCAGAGGTATTTGAAGCATTGTCCCGGTATGGGATGAAACTAAAGCCTTCTAAATGCCACTTGTTCAAGCAGAAGGTTCAGTACCTGGGGCACGTAGTCAGCTCGGAGGGAGTAGCACCAGACCCGGAGAAGGTCACTGCCATCCAGAAGTGGCCTGAACCGAGAAGCATCAAAGAAGTACGGCAATTCCTGGGACTGGTCGGGTACTACAGGAGGTTCATAAAGGGCTATACCAAAAAGGTAGCACCTCTACAAGACCTCCTGGTAGGACAGTCCAAAAGAGGAAAGAGTCCCCCATTCCAGTGGGGCAAAGAGCAGGCTGAATCCTTTGCAGTAATGAAAGAAATCCTGACTGGTGAAGAAATCCTGGCTTACCATGACTACAGCCAGCCTTTTCTGCTGTACACCGACGCCAGCAACGAGGGACTGGGAGCTGTGTTGTCCCAGAAGCAAAATGGCAGAGAGAAGGTAATTGCGTATGCCAGTAGGAAGCTTCGCCCTACTGAGAGGAACCCGGAGAATTACAGTTCCTTCAAGCTGGAGTTCCTGGCCTTGGTCTGGGCTATCACTGAATGATTCAAGCATTACCTAGCCTGAACGAAATTCACAGCCTTTACTGACAACAATCCCTTGACACACCTGGAAACAGCCAGGTTGGGAGCCATGGAACAGCGTTGGGTGGCCAGACTGTCAAATTATCAGTTCACTATCAAGTATCGGGCAGGTCACAAGAACACCAATGCTGATGCCCTGTCAAGGATGCCTCACCAGTCAGACACCGAGGATGAAGTGGATGATTTAGAGGAAGTTGAATCACCTGCTTTCCACCGAAGTGGAGTGGTCCATGAGCAACACGTCACCAGAAGACATCAGGGAAGGATGCTGAATCCTCTACCCCACCACAGTTGGAAGGAGACCCAGAACAGTGACCCGGTTGTCAGCCTTATCAAAAGACGGATCACCCAGGAAGGTTCTCACCTGGAGAAGGATGCTCCTCCACAAGCCAAGCAACTGTGGAATGAAAGAAGCCGGCTGTTCATCTACAGAGAGAAGCTGTGCAGAAGATATCTCAACCCCAAGACCCATGAAATGGTGTGGCAGCTTGTTGTACCCAGGACGGATATCCAGATGGTGTTGGAAGCCTACCATGATCAAGCAGGTCACTTTGGCTGGAAGAAGCTGGAAACCCTGCTGAAGGACCAGTTCTACTGGCTTGGAATGCGGAGCTCTATAGAGAGGTAGTTCCGGAATTGTGGGCCCTGTAGCCTCAGAAGAAAAGACTACGGCAGCCAGAAAGCACCCTTGCAGTCCACCAAGACAACCCAGCCCCTGGAGATCATTGCTCTGGATCACGTCAAGCTGTCACCCAGCAGGTCAGGCTACTCCTATGCCCTGACCATGGTGGATCACTATTCCCGGTTCCTGGTGGTAGCACCTATCAAGGACCTGACAGCAGAGACTGCAGCAAGAGCGTTCCAAGCATACTTCTGCAGGCCCCATGGATACCCGGACAAAGTGCTGACAGATCCAGGCGCTGCCTTTGAAGCCGAGCTGTGTAAAGAATTCTGCCACCTGTACGGGTGCAAAAAGATCCGGACTACGCCGTACCACCCTCAGACCAATGGTTTGTGTGAGAAAATGAACAACATCGTCATAGACCTGCTGAAAATCTTACCCTTGGAAGAAATATATCAGTGGCCAGACAAGCTACCTGACCTGGTAGATCTGTACAATCACATACCTGTGAGTTCTACAAATTGTACCCCAGCATACCTCATGAGAGCAAGACCTGGGAAAGTTGCCCATGGACCTGGAACTCAGAGTGGTAGAACCAGAAGCAGATATGTCCACTGAAGACTGGGATACAAATCGGCAAGAGCAGTACAGGAGAGTACAGGCCTGTGTGGAAGACAGTCTGAACAGAGTAAGGAAAAGATAGGAAGAGCAGTACAATAAACATGCACCAGCAAAACCCTTGGCACCTGGAGAGATAGTGCTAAACCGGAAGAGAAGAAGTCACAAGCTTGATGACCAGTGGGAAAGAGAGCCCTACACAGTACTGAACTCCAAATTTGACAACAGTAAAACCTGCCTGATTAGCAAAGATGGAGGTAAAACAACTGCAACAGTCTCAAGAGACCATCTGAAAGTGTGCCCAAGTCTACTGAAGACAACGGAAGAAGAAGTACCTCCTATAGCACCGGAAGAACCCAAGGAAGACGTGCTTCACACAGTTCTAGGAGATTTCCCTGTGGACTGGCCTCAACTTGATGGAGCAGTGATTATACCCGTAATACACTTCTATCAGCCACAAGAAGAACCTGTGAGCGCACTGGAAGAACCTGCTCAAGAACAGGAAGAGTCCCCAGTAAGAGGAGGATCACCCATTGAAACAGAGCCTGAAGGCCCAGTGGACAGTGTACTTGCCAGTCCCATAGAGAGATTAAGGCAGTTCTATAATCTACCAGCACGTACAGTACAGACCAAAAGTTTGGACACACCTTCTCATTTAAAATTTTGTCTGTATTTTCATAACTATGAAAATTGTACATTCACACTGAAGGCACCAAAACTATGAATTAACACATGTGGAATTATATACTTAACAAAAAAGTGTGAAACAACTGAAAATATGTCTTATATTCTAGGTTCTTCAAAGTAGCCACCTTTTGCTTTGATGACTGCTTTGCACACTCTTGGCATTCTCTTGATGAGCTTCAAGGGGTAGTCACCGGAAATGGTCTTCCAACAATCTTGAAGGGGTTCCCAGAGATGCTTAGCACTTGTTGGCCCTTTTGCCTTCACTCTGCGGTCCTGCTCACCCCAAACCATCTCGATTGGGTTCATGTCTGGTGACTGTGGAGGCCAGGTCATCTGGCGTAGCACCTCATCACTCTCCTTCTTGATCAAATAGCCCTTATACAGCCTGGAGGTGTGTTTGGGGGATCATTGTCCTGTTGAAAAATAAATGATGGTCCAACTAAACGCAAACTGGATGGAATAGCATGCCGCTGCAAGATGCTGTGGAAGCTATGCTGGTTCAGTACGCCTTCAATTTTGAATAAATCCCCAACAGTGTCACCAGCAAAGCACCCCCACACCATCACACCTCCTCCTCCATGCTTCACAGTGGGAACCAGGCTTGTAGTTCACCTTTTCTGCGTCGCACAAAGACACGGTGGTTGGAACCAAAGATCACAAATTTGGACTCATCAAACCAAAGCACAGATTTCCACTGGTCTAATGTCCATTCCTTGTGTTCTTTAGCCCAAACAAGTCTCTAGTGCTTGTAGCCTGTCCTTAGCAGTGGTTTCCTAGCAGCTATTTTACCATGAAAGCGTGCTGCACAAAGTCTCCTCTTAACAGTTGTTGTAGAGATGTGTTTGCTGCTAGAACTCTGTGTGGCATTGACCTGGTCTCTAATCTGAGCTGCTGTTAACCTGCGATTTCTGAGGCTGGTGACTTGGATAAACTTATCCTCAGAAGCAGAGGTGACTCTTGGTCTTCCTTTCCTGGGGCGGTCCTCATGTGAGCCAGTTTCTTTGTAGCGCTTGATGGTTTTTGCAACTGCACTTGGGGACACTTTCAAAGTTTTCCCAATTTTTCGCACTGACTGACCTTCATTTCCTAAAGTAATGATGGCCACTCGTTTTTCTTTACTTAGCTGCTTTTTTCTTGCCATAATACAAATTCTAACAGTCTATTCAGTATGTCTATCAGCTGTGTATCCACCTGACTTCTGCACAACACAACTGATGGTCCCAACCCCATTTTTAAGGCAAGAAATCCCAATTATTAAACCTGACAGGGCACACCTGTGAAGTGAAAACCATTTCCGGTGACTACCTCTTGAATCTCATCAAGAGAATGCCAAGAGTGTGCAAAGCAGTCATCAAAGCAAACGGTGGCTACTTTGAAGAACCTAGAATATAAGACATATTTTCAGTTGTTTCACACTTTTTTGTTAAGTATATCATTCCACATATGTTAATTCATAGTTTTGATGCCTTCAGTGTGAATGTACAATTTTCAAAGTCATGAAAATACAGAACAATCTTTAAATGAGAAGGTGTGTCCAAACTTTTGGTCTGTACTGTATACCTGCTAGATTAACAGAAAGGGTACGCACAGACACTAGTTACACCCCAGTGGTACAAAGGTCCTCACGCAGCACACAAGGACAAATCCCTGCCCAATTTAGGGAATAAGCATGAAGTGCCTAAATTGTAAATAGTTACCCAGTTGGGTATTGCCTATTATTTATTGTATAAACTGTCAATAATATGTGTGCATTTAGTTACCCGTCAGGGTACAAAGACTTGAAGGCTGAGGACTGTGAGCAGCCAAAAACTGTCCATGTATATAGTTTGCACTTATCAAAGTGCCCCTTATTTGACCACTGAGCAAAAACCCGTTTGACATGGCCGAAGACGTGGTCCAGCACCTGGATCAATTATGTCCTGTAGCCATGCCCAGGGCCTACGTTGAGGGTTTTTAGGCGGGTCCCTCATGTTACTCTTGTTACATCATCGGTGAAATGGACACCTGGTTACGGGACATACTGTAACTCTATTATTATTGTTGTTGTTATTGTTGTTAACCTATTTTACAAAATGCTTCAGTCCAGGAGTACTGAATTGTACTAGGGGGGAATGTGGCACCCTGCTGTTCACAGGTACCACAGGACCCAGGGTGCATGGATGGACTTCTCCACAAGAGGCCCTCACTACATGCAAACACCTCCGCCCTTCCACCTCCTACCACCAGAGGGAGCCCGTTAGGGATATATATATATGGAGGGTGGAGCCAGGCAGTTCAGTTCAGTCAGTCAGTCAGACTGAGTCAGAGAGTCTGAGAGCGTGCTGACGCTGAGAGCAGCGAAGACGCAGCACATCTGCTGCTGTTATCAGGGCCCCGAGTGTGGCCAACGGCAAAGAGGAGAGGAGAGAGGAGTTGAAAGGGGCAGAGGAGCATCATAGGCTCACCGCGAAAATAGAAACCGGACACCCAGTCCGCGCCTACAGGGTCCTTTATACCCAGTAGGGACCACCCACATTCCAGGAGGACTACAAGTCCCTGGCAGACCTGAAGCTAGACCCATAACAGGATCAGGAACCACAAAGGCCCCAGCGTTACCAGGGATAGTGGTTGCCAGCAGAAGGTCCTACTACCAAGCGACAGGTGAAGGAACAGCACGACACATAAGCTAGGCCCAGTTGCAGGCTGGCCAGGAGCATACAGAGAGGCAGACACTCACCAGGAGGCCTTATACCCGCTCACTGGGGAGAAGTCCTGAAGTGCACCCATCCTACTGAGTACCCTGGACCGTACCTGACATCCGCACCAGTAAAGGTGTTGAAGCGAATCCCCTGTCTCTGTCAGTTACTCCTGCTGCGCCATTCCGCCTGCACTACAGGTCCCAGCATCACCACCCACCATCAAACTCTACCCTGCCCTGAGGCCCACTCCACCTGTGTGGAGCCGTTCCATCCCAGCTGCCTTATCAACTGCCTCAGATGTCTGCAGCAGCGCTGGTACAAATTACCTGAAACCACAGGTGGCGTCACGATTGAACTATAAACCCCATATAAACTTTCCCCCTTTTTAGTTGACCGCCCTTGGGCCATGGACCGGGCCAGCCACTGTGACATATCCCTTTCCCCCAACATCTATCGGCCCGGACTCCGAGTACCCCATTGCCCTGGGGGCGCGACAGCATCACGAACATTATCTCTAAAAACTTTATTCCCCTTTTACTTTCCTTTAATTATTTGACCAACCAGGGCCACGGACCAGGTCACTGCCATCGTGACATCCCCAACATCGACCGGCCCGGCATCGAGTACCCCACAGCCCCAGGGGGCTCGTCAACTAGGCATCACGAACAGAATGAACCGACCCATTACACCGGGTCCTGTGTGCCACAAAGACTATGTATAACTGTATAAACCGCAGCCATTACTGTAGTATATGTGGAGTGAATGATATGTGGGGTGCCCCATCGTGGGCGGAGCCTCAGAAACAGCACCAAAATAGGCCCTTCCCACTTGCATAGACTGTACCAGAGTTGTCTGTCACTCAGGCTGAAAGGTGCTAGCCTTCCCCTTTGCATGAGACTGAGGGGGGAGATTGTCGCCTCCCCCTGCAGAGGGCTGTGTGATCCCATCTATCCATCTGCTGCAGCCCTGTGCTGTGCGATCCCATCAATCCATCTGCTGCAGCCCTGTGCTGTGCAATCCATCCACTCATCTGACGATCCCAGCTGCTGTAGCTCTGTGAATACAACACAAGTGTGAGAAGCTGTGCAGCAAGAATGCGGCTGTACAGTGACCAGCAAAGCAGTCTCAGTGACTAGCTGTGCAAGGAGTGACAACATAAGCATCCGGAGCGGTGAGTCCTACCCAGCAAGGGTGAACTAAAGTGGAAGAAAGATGCCCAACTTAGGTGAAGCTCCAACAGCAGGGGCTGCCACAGCCCTCATAATGCCATTGTCTATGCCATACATCCCAGGAGCTGCCTGGCTACCATAATACTCAGGAGAGAGGGGATGGTACATGCTTGATGTGAAGAAGGTGAGCGTGGAGGAGATGACCCTGACTTCTGGTGTCACTGACCCTGGCCGTCCACAAGCAGCTTCTGCTCCGGCTGCAGCTAAGTACCCTGGAGACAGGGTCACCTACACCCGTCACAATGGAGAACGTGGGTGGTACGCCCTACATGTGCATAGGGTGGTGGAGGAGGAGAACGCACCCCTGCCATCGGTGGCTGATGACCCGGCAGGGCCATCTAGTGGTGAACCATTGTTCCACAGGAGGGAGCACCACTATTAAAAACTGAATTAATCAGTTAAAAGTTAAAAACTGTATATAGTTACCCAGAAGGGTATTGAAATAATCTTGTGTGATATATAAAAAAATATATATATATTTTTTTATAGTTTTTGTAGTTACCTAGTTAAAAAGACTTATAGGTTGTGGACGTTGAACAGCCAAAAACTTTAATTGTATATAGTTAGCACTTCTTAAGGTGCTTCTTGCTGGTTTTATAGACCACTGAACAAAAACCCGTTTGGCGTGGCCGAATACATGGTCCAACGACTAGATCAGCTATGCCCTGCAGCCACGCCCAGGTTCCTACGTTGGGGGTTTGTTGTGGATGGGTCCCCCCACTTTGAACTTACATCAGTGAGATGGACACCCTGATAAGGATCTCACTACAGCCTGTTGACATTTACTTGAAGAAGCAAAAGAATGTTTGATGTTTGATAAAAAGTTATTTAAAGAGATTTTATATTGAATAATATATTAAGTAGTTCTATGAAACGTTCAAGAAAATGTGCCTCCCATAAAGGGAAGAAAAGTTATCTACTTAATGTCTTCTATGTGAATGCATTCTAAAAATTTTGCATGTCTTAAAATTTGTTTTACTCTGTTCCAGCCAGAGGACATGCTGTGTTTAATGGGGGGGGTGTGGTGCCCCTGTGGGTCCAGTTGCCACAGAGGTACTGCATCTCACCCAGAGGTGTGGTACCCCACTCTTAGGTAAGGGCGGAGTACTACCCGGGACCCACACACCCACAACCAATACTCTCCACTTCAGTAGGGAAGGGCGAGATTGCTCCTAAGGGAAAGCACAGTCCCTGGTCCCTAGCTGGAGGTTGGAACTAGGTAGAGGAGGTGGGTGGAGGAAGAAGTTCAGTAGAGCACAGACAGAAAGCATATAAAAGGAAGATAGAAACATCTAGAAGGGGCTCAGAAGTTCAAGTTCAGTTGGGAGTGGGAGCTGAGAAGGAGCTCCTCTCAGGAGAGCAGAGGAGCCGGGCCTAGTGAGAGAGGTCCAGGAGGAGAGTGAGAGAAGACCGGAGCAGAGGGAAAGGCTCCAGAAACAGAAGGGATCCCAGGGGCACGACGAGTGCAGGATGCCACCCGTGTGCCCAAATTCATGCTGACGTGGAGGGATCAGGCCGCAGAAGGGGACCGGCCCCAAACTAGTGGAGAACAACCAGCCTCAGCTAGCCAACCGGAGGCTGCAGCATTTTCAAGGTGTTGCAGCCAAAACCCACAATTACATCTCTGAAAAGGTGGCCACATAGGGTCCAGGGGACTACAAGTCGCCCAACAAGGCCCGAGGCCACTGGCTTGGGACACTGATTGTGAGGCGCAGGGCAGGAGTGTGACAGCCAGCGCAGTGAGACGACCTGGAAAGGTACATAGAACGGGGTCCCGTCCAAGTGTTCTTGAGATACCTGAGAGTTTGCTGGATCACTACCCCGGAGGACACAGGACAAAGTGGGCAGTTGCACACTGGTGACTGTAACCTGAGGAATTTAACAACTGTGAGTAAAACCTGAAGCTTGCACCCCATTGTGTCCTTGAATAATTGCTGCGCCATCACCTGCACTACACTGCACCAACAATATCTACCTCATAAAATCTCCATCTACTGCCCTGGAGCTAAGCTCTGCCTGTGGAGAGCTGAACCAACTCTGCTGCGTCATCATCAGCTCCAGTGGATCTGCACCGCAGTGGCGGCCCCATATAGCCCCATACCACAGGTGGCATCACGAACATTATCTCTAAAAACTTTATTCCCCTTTTACTTTCCTTTAATTATTTGACCGCCCGGGGCCACGGACCGGGTCACTGCCACCGTGACATCCCCAGCATCGACCGGCCCGGCACCGAGTACCCCACGGCCCCAGGGGGCGCGTCAGTACCATCTTCATAGACAGTATAATAAGACAGATTTTTTTTTATTAAAGGGATTTTATCTCATAGATATTGATGGCATATTCAAAAGAACTAGAGAATCCATTGCTAATGGCTCCTGACTTTTCTCTGACTTAATGATGATCCTGACCAGGCACTGTGCAGAAAAACTCAAGTGTAAGTAAAAAAATAGAGAAACCAGGAATCAGTAGTTATAATAGTCAACAGACCCCCGTATATCAGACATATTTTGCACGTCTAACTAATATGCCTTCAGTTTCTTGCATTGGAAATCCATTCTAAAACTAGTAAAATTGGCCGATGAAGAAACCTAACACTGGAAGACAAACAATGGAAATAATCTATAGCAAGTATGCCTGGCTTGTGAAGAGCACGAACTGGCTCGGCAACACGGCTCCTCATCCAACCTGACTCCACTACAGGACCTGTAGCTTCTTTACTTCCACTTCACACTTGGAAAACTAAGCTCCCCCTGCATTAAAAGATGCAGAATTACCCTTTGCTAATACTCATCTGTTATTTGTTCAGAGTGCACCTTAAACCACACAATAGATGACATGATTATAGAAAGCGTGACAAATAGTGATGAGCGAGCATGCTCGCTACTGCTCGGTGCTCGCGAGAGCATCTCACTACTCGAGATGCTTGGCACTCGCCGAGTATTTCTGGGTTGCTCGGGTGGGAAATCGGGTCCCCTCCCTCCCTGCATGTTTGGCACTCTTTAGAGAGCCAATGTACATGCAGGGATTGCCTGCCATGCACTGTAATGCCGTAGCCATGTTGGTTGTGGGCATTACAGTGACTGGCTGGCCCCACAGAGTCATCAGGTCTATATCAGACCTGGCACCGCCATGCTCGTCACAGTCACTCCAGATCAGACAGTGTAGGGTGAGCTGCTGCTGTGTCAGGGAGAGATTTGATCATGTATTAGGTAGTGTAGGGAGAAAAAACATACATTACACATATCCATCTTAACAAATAGTCCTTCTGAGGACTAATCCATCTGCAGAGATATCAGGCAGGCAGGGTGTATAGGCAGGCTTTATATATAGCAGACTGCAGTGCATATAGCACATGAGGCTCCATTCCAATTCTGCCTTCTGCTGCTGTTAGATATTTCTATACAAAGGCTCAGGTCTCAGGGGCCAGGAATGCTTTTCTTTGGATCTTAATCCTCATTATTTGCTTAAAAAGCAATCCAGAGAACACCATTTTTTCTGCGCCATTTGCTTGTTGGCTCTGCAGTATACAGCCAGGTCCTTTCCATATTAGATCAGTAGAAATCCAGCTATTTAAAACTGTGGTTTCTCCGTCAAACGGATCACATATACGTTGTCAGAAAATACTGCCATTTCTGGCCTCCATTAAAAATTTCCTTTAGTGTGTCATTGAAGCAATTCACCACAGTTTTCTGTTCAAACTACTTACCTACAGGCCAGGTATTTAAAACTCTGTTTTCTCTGTCAAACGGATCAAATATACGTTGTCAGAAAATACTGCCATTTCTGGCCTCCATTAAAAATTTCCTTTAGTGTGTCATTGAAGCAATTCACCGCAGTTTGCAGTTCAAACTACTTACCTACCTACAGGCCAGGTATTTAAAACTCTGTTTTCTCCGTCAAACGGATCGCATATACGTTGTCAGAAAATACTGCCATTTCTGGCCTCCATTAAAAATTTCCTTTAGTGTGTCATTGAAGCAATTCACCGCAGTTGGCTGTTCAAACTACTTACAGTACCTACAGGCCAGGTATTTAAAACTCTGTTTTCTCTATCACACAGATAACATATAAGTTCGCTCCAAACTCAGTCATTTGTAGTGAGCGTGGAAGATACTGTCCTCCAATTAAAATGGGCAAGGCACGTGGCAAGGGACGGGGAACTGGACGTGATGATAATGGTGCATGCAGAGGCCGAGGACAAGGCCGTGGGCAAGCCGAAATTGTGCCACAACAAACACCCACATCTTCTCTCCTGACCTTCCTGTCCTAATTTCTAGGGGACCGCAGCACACCACTATTGAACCCAGAGCAGTGTCAAAAGGTCGTTGGCTGGATAGCGGAAAATGCTTCCAGTCACTTAGCCACCACCACCACCACCCTGTCTTCCACACGGTCAAGTCTCAGTAACCGTGAGTCTGGACCGCATATTCCTCACCTTGATCCTCCTTCCTCCCACCATGCCGAGTACCCAGAGACAACTGATCCCACACTTGGACACTCTGAAGAGCTGTTCACTTTTCCATTTATAGATTCGGGCCTCTTGCCCAGTCCACTTGAAGCGGGGCAAGAGGAGATCACATGTAGCAATGCCCAAATATTTGAGCTGCCACGGTCACACGAAGGCGACGGTGGGAAAGTGTCACAAGAGGTGGACGATGATGAGACACAATTGCCAGAAAGTCAGGAGGAGGACCACGGTGCTGAAGTGGAAGACAAGGTGGTGGATGATATAGTAACTGACCCAACGTGGCAGGAGGACATGCAGAGCGAGGACAGCAGCACACAGGGGGAGGGAGGCAGAGCACCCCAACAGGCAGGAAGAAGCAGTGTGGTGGCCGCAGACTGAAGGCAGGCAACTGTTCCCCGTAATACCAACACGAAGGAAGTGGCCAGTACAACTGTTAGGTCTTCCTGAGTCTGGTTGTTTTTTAAAGACTTTGTCGATAACCCCAAAAAGGCCATTTGCACCACCTGCCAGGCCAGCATCAGCAGGGGTGGCAACAGTGTCTGTGGGTGGCACCATTGCTTCTTCCACTATTGTGCATGCATGCCCATCCCCTGTCCGTGGTGCATGCGAAGACGCCTCCTGCCCTGCACCTGTCGTTGCACACTCTCAAGTAGCAGCATCAGGAAGCATGTCCATGTCCTTGTCCCAGCGCAGCGTTCAGTTGTCCATACCCCAGTTCGTGGAATGCAAGCGCAAATATGCAGCCAATACCCCACAGGCCACACTACTAAATTCTCACATTTCATGACTGCTTGCGCTCGAAATGTTGCCTTTTAGGCTCATGGATACGGGAGCATTCTGCAACCTGATGGCGGCGGCCGTCCCTTGGTACTCGGTCCCCAGCCGCCACTATTTCTCCTGGTGTGCCATCCCCGCATTACACAAGCACGTGTCCCAAAACATTAGCCGTGCTCTCAACAACGCAGTCACCGGTAAAGTCCACCTAACTACGGACACATGGACAGGTGCTTGTGGGCATGGATGGTACATCTCACTGACCACACATTGGGTTAACATAGTGGAAGCCGGGACCCAGTCGGACCTTGGGACGGAACACTTCCTCCCGACGCCAAGGATTGCAGGCCCTAGATCAATCAGGGTCGCCCCCACGGTCTACAGCTCCTGCACCTCATCCTCCTCAGCCTCCTCCTCCTCTTCAACCTCCATCTCCAAAATGACCACATCAGTCACAAGCTGGAAGCACTGCAGCACTGCCTCGGCCAAGCGGCAACAGGCTGTGCTGAAGCTAATATGCTTAGGTGAAAAACCGCACAATGCTGAAGAGTTGTGGACAGGTATGAAAGACCAGGCAGATCTGTGGCTCACACCGCTGAATCTACAGCCAGGCATGGTCGTGTGTAACAATGGCCGGAACCTGGTGGCGGCTCTGAGACGAGCTCACACATGTACCATGCCTGGCCCATGTGCTTAACCTCGTGGTTCAGCGGTTTCTCAAATCCTACCCGGAGCTGCCGGATCTGCTTGTTAAAGTACACCGCCTGTGTGCCCATTTTAGAAAGTCAGCTACAATTTCCGCCGCCCTTGCAGTGTTTCAGCAGCGTTTGCAGCTTCCGGCTCACAGACTTGTGTGTGATGTCCCCACGCGTTGGAACTCTACACTGCAGATGTTGGGAAGGATTGTGAGCAGAAGAGGGCAGGTGTTGAGTACCAGCATCAACAAGGCCGTCGGTATTCAGTTCAGACTCCACACATAAGACCTCAGGAGTGGACCTGGATGTCAGACATATGTACCATCCTCCAAAACTTTGAGGACTCCACCAAGATGGTGAGCGGCGATGATGCCATAATTAGCGTCACCATCCCGCTTCTCTGTCTTCTGAAACGCTCTCTGCTCACAATCAAAGAGGATGCATTGCAGATGGAGCACAATGAGATGGAGCAAGGAACCATACAGGGTGATTACACATGATGCGCCCCCTGGGCTGTGGGGTACCCGGTGACGGGCCGGTAAATGCTGGGGGATGTCACAGTGGGGGTGACCCAGTCCGTGACCCAGGGCGGTCAATAAAAAGGGGTAATTGATAGGGGATTTATAGTGATTGTATAAAGTTTGTGACGCCACCTGTGGTATGCGGCTAAGGGAGTCGCCGCGGCGGAGCAGGTCCTCTGGAGCTGATGTTACTGCAGCAGGGATGGTGTGGCTCTCCACAGGTAGAGCTTAGCTCCAGGGCAGTATAGATGTTACAGGTTATGCTGGGCGTTGTAGTGCAGAAGTTGATGGCGAGGCAAGAAACACAGAGACAAGGAAGTGCAGTCCCAGGATCTTTACTCACAGTTGTTGCAGTCCAGATTACAGGGATCCATGTAACTGCCCTCATCATCCTGTGTTTACTCAGAGAGGGGTTCGGTCTACCCCCTGTTAACTCCGGAGTACTTAGCAGGACCCTCTTCTGTGTGTCCTCGCTCTCTGGCCTTTGTTACTGGTCCAGATGGTGGAACCTCTGTGCCGAGGTGCAAGGAGGGACCCAGAGGGGCGTGACTAAGTATCAACCCGAACCGACCCTGGTCGAACGGCAGCAAACGACACCGTGACCAGGGAGGATCCGGGCTGAGGGACCAGGTGCTACTCTGGGGACGACCTTGTAAGAGAGCAGGTGGCTCCCACGGGTCAGATGGCTGGGACTGACCGGTATGACGGGTGGACACGGCAAGCAGGCAGAAGTCTCTGGTAGCTGACAGGTGGTCACGGTACGTGACAGCAGAGCAGGTAGTAGTCTCTAGGTTTACCAGGCAGGTGGTCACAGCAAGTGACGGCAGAGCCTCCAGGCAGGCTGGCAGGAAACAGGCGGGCACTCCCAGGTGAGCGGGCAGACCGACAAGGCAGGTAACAGGCAGGTAACAGGTGGGCGCTCCCAGGTGAGCGGGCTGACGGACACAGCAGGTAACAGGCGGGTGCTCCCAGGTGAGCAGTATAACAGACACAGCAGGTAACAGGCGGGTGCTCCCAGGTGAGCGGTATGACAGACACAGCAGGTAACAGGTGAGCGCTCCCAGGTGAGCGGGCTGACGGACTCTGCAGGTAACAGACGGATGCTCCCAGGTGAGCGGACAGACAGACAGGGCAGGTAACAGGCTGGCAGGCAGGATGAGGAGTCAGGCTAGCAGCGGGACCTGAGGGCTGAAGCAGAGATCAGAAACTGTGCAACAACTTTGCTCGGGCACCTCCATTTTGGAGGAGGTGCCCTATATATGGGAGGACCCTCGGCTATTGGCCGGGAACTCCTTAGGACGGCGCGCGCGGCCCCTTTAAGAAGGGGGAAGCGCGCGCCCTAAGCACAGTGCCCGGGGGACTGCGCGCGCAGACAGCAGGCTGAGAAGGAGAGTGGGGAGCGTGGTGAGAGGGACGGTATCTCTGCCCGGCAGGAGGCAGAGACGCCAAAGCTACAGGGCTGCGCGCGCCGACAGCAGGCTAGGAAGGAGAGCGGGGAGCGAGGAGGTGAGAGGGATGGCATCTCTGCCTGGAAGAAGGCAGAGACGTCGATGCTACAGTACCCCCCTTTACGCCCTTTTTTAGGCCAGTAAGGAATTTTTCAAGGAGAAGCGGGGCGTGGATGTTCTCCCTGGGTTCCCAAGTTCTCTCCTCAGGGCCAAACCCCCTCCAATCCACCAGAAAAAAAGTTCTCCCTCTTACCCTCTTAGTGGCCAGAATACTCTCTACCTCAAAGACGTCCTCAGTGGAAACCGGAGCAGGGGAAGTACCTGGATTGTTGGAAAAAGAGTTAAAGACAACGGGTTTGAGGAGAGATACGTGGAAGGAGTTGGGAATCCGTAAGGTTGCCGGGAGTTTTAACTTGTAGGCCACTGGATTAATTTGCTTGAGGATTTCAAAAGGGCTGATGAAGCGAGGACCTAACTTGTAGGAGGGTATCTTGAGCCGCACATGTTTGGAGGAGAGCCAAACCTTGTCTCCCGGACGGAATTGAGGTGGATCTAGACGTCTCTTATCAGCATATCTCTTCATCCGCTCGGAGGACTGAAGAAGTGCGGACCTAGTACTCTCCCAAATGGTAGAAAACTCGCTGACAAGAGACTCCGCGGCAAGGTTGTCCACAGAAGCAGAGACGGGAAACGGAATCCGGGGGTGTTGACCATAGACAATAAAGAACGGGGACTTGGAAGAGGATTCGCTCTCGTGGTTATTATAAGAGAATTCGGCCCAAGGAAGGAGGTCCACCCAATCAGAAAGGTGGGCATTAACAAAGTGCCGGAGGTAGCTGGTAAGGATCTGATTGATCCGCTCCACTTGACCATTGGACTGAGGGTGGTAAGCGGAGGAGAAATCCAGGGTCACATCCAGCAGTTTACATGTGGCTCTCCAGAAGCGTGAGGTGAACTGAACCCCTCGATCCGACACGATGTGGAGGGGTAGGCCATGGAGACGGAAGATATGGCGGATAAAGTCCTTAGCCAGTTCAGGTGCAGATGGGAGACCAGGCAGGGGAATGAAGTGGGCCATTTTAGAAAAGCAGTCCGCGACCACCCAAATGACAGTACACCCGGCAGAAACAATGAGATCGGTAATGAAGTCCATAGCGATGTGTTGCCACGGGGCAACAGGTATGGGAAGTGGCAGGAGATGACCGGCGGGTAAGTGTCTAGGAACTTTGTTGCGGCCACAAGATGAAAAGGCAGAGACGAAGTCTACCACATCCTTACGCAGGGTAGACCACCAGTAATGCCGGGAAATGAGCAGGAAGGTCTTCTTTTGGCCGGCATGGCCGGCTAGTTTAGAAGAATGACCCCAGCGAAGAACCTTCTCATGGTCAGGAACCGCTACAAACGTCTTGGCGGGTGGAAGACGAGTCAAATCCAAGGGGGCCACATTCATCACCTTGGAGGGGTCGATAATGTGCATAGGCTCTGCCTCTTGATCAGAGGACAGGAAGGATTGGGACAAGGCATCAGCTTTGACATTCTTGTCTGCTGGGCGGAAATGAAGGATGAAATCGAAGCGGTCAAAAAACAAAGACCACCGGGCCTGACGTGGATTAAGTCTCTGGGCATTTTGGAGATATGCCAGATTTTTGTGATCTGTGTAGATGATCACCGGGTATAGAGCCCCTTCAAGCAGATAGCGCCACTCCTCCAGCGCCAATTTGACGGCTAGCAATTCTCGGTCTCCTATGGAGTAATTGCGCTCAGAGGAGGAGAAGATTTTTGAGAAAAAGCAGCAGGTTACTATTCTCCCGGATGAAGACTTTTGGGTGAGCACCGCTCCGGCTCCAGAGGAGGAAGCATCAACCTCCAGGTAGAACTGTTTGTTGCAGCATTTTCAGATGGGAATTTTTTTAATAGTTCCGTAATAAGGGCCTTCTGGTACTGCCCCATTTTTATAGGCCTGTCCGCCTCAGGAATAAGAGATATAAAGTTCTACTTGTAGCGTAATGACTGTCACCCAAAATTTTGAGAACGCGGGGGTCATGGGAAAGGCATGGTCAGTCACACTCTTGGTGAGGACATGGAACTCTTGCCTGTTAGTAGTCTGGCACGCATGGCAGAGGGCACACTCTGTTAGACAACCAAGTAGTACAGGCGAGAGAGACACAAATTCAATCCAGCAGAGGCAGGGGAACACTGTCAAAGTTCTGGGAGAGTTTTCTCAGACCCTCACATCACACATGCCCTGAGGCGCGGGGTACTCTCACAAGGAGTGCAAAGTTTGGGAAGATGCTGAGGGAGTACCTTGCCGACCGTACCAACGTCCTCCGTGATTCCTCTGTGCCTTATAATTATTTGGTATCCAAGCTGGATACGTGGAATGAACTGGCTCTCTATGCCTTGGAAGTCCTGGCCTGCCCTGCCGCCAGCGTTTTATCAGAGCATGTTTTTAGTGCCACTGGGGGAATTATAACTGATAAACGCACTCGCCTGTTAACTGACAATGCTGACAAGCTGACCCTTATAAAAATGAACAAGGGCTGGATTGGGCCAGACTTCTCAACACCACCGAATGATAGCAGCGTAACATAAACTCAAATCCAGTGTCTTTTCTTAGGAGGTGTATTCCAAGGACCTTTTCACACCCACACATGGATATATGCTTCTTTATTTTGTCTATTTGCTCTTGTCCTCCTCCTTCTCCTCATCCTCCACCACCATATCACCAGGGTGACTGTGGTCCGTGATGCAACACCCACCTAATTTTTTTAAAGGGTTTTTATGATGCCTGTGAAAAAAAAATTTTATACAGTATGTTCATGTATACCCCCCAGGGGTAAATGTTTGTCAGCCCATACACTTAGTGCATGGGCATTACAAGTAAAGGAGGCCTGCTCCTTTCTAATGGGAACATTTCTTTATGAGGCCCTCCTCCACTTCTCTTCCAAGGGGCATTGAAGTGCCTCCAAATTTTTGGCAGCCCTTGCATTCACTGCATAGGCCAACACTATGGGAGACTATCTCCTTTCTAATGGGAATTTGTTGTTACTGTGGCCCTGCTCTGTGTGTCTTTAAATTCTTAGTGGGGTTTTTCCTAAAATTGGTCAGCCATTGAACTCACTGCATACCCTATAACTGTATAGCAGACCCTCTCCTTTCTAATGGGAACATGTCGTACCTTGTTACTGTGGCCCTGCTCCGTGTGTCTTTAAATTCTTAGTGGGGTTTTTCCTAAAAATTGGTAAGCCGTTGGACTCACTGCATACCCTATAACTGTATAGCAGACCCTCTCCTTTCTAATGGGAACATGTCGTACTTGTTACTGTGGCCCTGCTCTATGTGTCTTTAAATTCTTAGTGGGGTTTTTCCCAAATTTTGGCCACCCTTGCAGTCACAGCATGGGCATTACCACTATAGGAGACCCGCTCCATTATAATGGGAACATTTTTTTTACTGAGATCCTCCTCTATGTCTCTTCAAAGGGGTATTGGGCTGCGTCCTAATTTTTGGCAGCCCTTGCAGTCACTGGATACGCAATAACAGTATAGGAGACCCACTTGTTAATAATGGGAACAACAAAGCATAGTCGGCTGATGGCTCTCTAACAATAACTAGGGCCGACTGCTGGCCTTTAAAGAATAGTAAGGGCCGTCTGATGTCCCTGTAAAAATAGGCTTTATGACTTATAAAAAAAACAAAACAATAGGATCTTTCTTTAGTATAAAAAACAGCGTCACCAATTTAACCTCAATGTAATTACATTGTTCAGCTCATGCACCTCCTCCTCCATCTCCGAAATGATCACATCAGTCACAAGCTGACAGCACTGCAGGACTGCCTTGGCCAAGCGGCAACAGGCTGTGCTGAAGATAACATGCTTAATGCTTAATTGACAAACCACCCAGCGCTGCAGAGTTATTGAAAGCTGTAACACAGCAGCCTGATCTGTGGCTCTCACCGCTGAACATACAGCCAGGCATGGTCATGTGTGACAATGGGCGGAACCTGGTGACGGAGAAATGACAGCCGGGGTAGATACGGTTTCCCTCTATACCAGTCCTTTCACCGAGCTAAAGAATATGGCTGTGGTGAAATACAACTCCCACTGAGAAGCTGTTTCAGATTGCAAAACATTGTGCCTACCAGAGGATTTGATTCTCAGGGCTAACCTTTCTCACTCGCTCAAGAGCCCCATAGCAGCTGCAAAGTTAGCACTATCATCAACTCTCCTGAGGTAGAAGCCAGGGCACACCAGAGGATTCTCTGGTGGAACCGTCCAACCCTGCCGAGGAGCAGTCCTGGCTAAGAAAAGTGTGTGGGAAGGTTCCCAGACACTCTATGGCTGCTTTTTTACTGAGGAGGAAACACACGCAAACACGGGGAGAACATACAAAGTCCTTGCAGATGTTGTCCTTGCTGGGATTTGAACCCAGGATCCCAGCGCTGCAAGGCTTCAGTGCTAGCCACTGATCCAATGTGTTGCCGTTCACCCTCTAATATCTAACAGGCTGGAGAAACTTGCACCTACTGCCACTCTATCTTCAGCTCCTTTGTGAGAAAATGTATTTGGGCAGCCACTCAGTCTACCAAATAAAATTCCTGAGAAGGAAATTGGGGATGGCTTCGCTACTGGTACTAGGGCAGTGCTAATACCATGGCATCGTACCATAGTTTGCTGGAAATATTCCAGGCTGGTAGGAGGCAAGCAAATTCCCACAGAAAAGTACCAGCAGTAATGTTCAGGCCACATTTCAAGAGCAAGCAGCTTTAGAGGACTTCCTGGGAGAAATGACACGCAGGGTAGATACGGTTTCCCTCTATGCCAGTCCTTTCACCGAGCTAAATACTACTCTCAGCAAAAAAAAGTTGTGGACTGGCTCCGTACCGTCCCTGTCCCTACTTACCTGTCCACGTGTTTGTGGTTAGGCGGTCCTTCCCAGTAAGTGCACTGGGGAGGGCACGGGTAATGTTGTGGGACCCGTGCTTGTGGAAGGCGGAGGCGATACCGGGAAATATAGTGGCGGCTGGGGACCGAGTATGGACACCCTGCCGCCGCCGGCATGAGGTTGTGAAAAGCTTTCGCCTTCACGAGCTTAAAAGGCCATATTTCAAGTGCAAAGAGCTGCCCTGAAATCTGGCAGTTTAGTGTTGCGACCTGTGGGTGGGTGGCTGGCAGCATACTTGCACTTGCATTCCAAGTAACAGAAAACTAAGCAGATGGTGTCCTCTATCATCATCATGGCCTCACCTCGGCACTATGAACTCTCCTGAAGGAGAAGCCAGGGCCCACCGGAGGAGTCTCCTGTTCTCTGCTGGGCCCGTCCAACCCTGCCACAAAGCAGCCCTGGCAAAGAAAAGTGTGGGGGGAGGTTCCCGGACACTCTATGGCTGCTTTTTTAATGTGGATCGGCCATGCTTATGCATGTTATTTCTCAAAATGCATTACAGATCAGGCCATTGTTCAACTCTGTATTCAAGAAATTAAATGCGCAAAGAAAGATGTGTGAGTGTGTGTCAAAGCAACACCGACAAGTGCGAGTTGATGTTGGACTGACTGCCATTGCTTCTGCAACAAGCTCAATTACAGGACTTCTTGGGAGAAATGACACGCAGAGTACATACGGTTTCCCTCTATGCCAGTCCTTCCCAGTAAGTGCACTGGGGAGGGCACGGGACCCGTGCTCTTCCTCATATAAATCAAACTGTTGTTGCAGATCTATCAAGAACTTTTCTAGTGATTGAAGAACTTAGGCAACTTCCAAAACATCAGTGCCCACGTTTTTCACATACTTGCTCACTTGGTGTAATCTGGGCATCACCTATATCTCTTTCCTCATGTGCAAGCATTGCAAAACCTTAGGTTTCCATGGTTATGACCACTGATATAGTGACAGTTAGCTAGTTGCTAGTGGTCGTAACCATGGAAACCTAAGGTACTGCAATTCCTGCACATGAGGAAAGAGACATAGTGAATCAGAAAAACTATTATACATTTCTAATTGGTGGTATTTGATAATATTATTATTATTACACCTACTACATATTGGGATAGGATCTTGGAGATGGGAATACCCCTTTCATTTCTCAGTGTAAACCAGCATTCGTAGAGCACTTCTGTTCACCCACTAAGGTTATTGTGGATTAAAAGTGTTTAATACAAAATTTCTGAGAAAGGCTAATGTTTTATAAATTCATCATATTGACACCGAAAAGCTGTTTTGTTTTTTTTACTTAAGTGATAGATTTTTATTGTCCTTTTACGTTATAATGTAATATATGCTTTGCTGATTTTAATCTCTGGATGATGTGATTTATAAACTTGTTTTGCAGCCCAAAATGTCCATTTCTCCAGTACTAAATGTCAAACAGAAAAAGCTCATGTTGAGCTAAAATTTGACAGCTTGTGTTATGGAAAAAGATCAATATCTCATTAGGTTACACACATTTGTTAATAAAATACATTATCTGAAAAAGTGGTAAGATACAGATAGCGTGAACGATGACTGGAAAATACTATAAGAAAGTGCGATTTTGTAATAAAATATTTTAAATGGAATATAGAAATACTTACAAGAAAGAATTATTTCCACTACACTCAGAATAACCAACAATTTTCTGTATTATAGAAAATGCAGCCAGAAATAATGTGTCTAACCTGGACATTTTGGCTCATTTCATATGCTTGTTAAGTAGTTTGACTCTTCCTGGTGTGAAACAAGAGCTATGATGTACTGTAAGCCAAACAACTGTAATCGTGTCTCACTCCTCTCCCTCTTCTTTAACCACTTCGCGCCAGAGCCTGTTTTTGCCTTCGTGACCAGGCCAATTTTTTCAATTCTGACCACTGTCACTTTATGAGGTAATTACTCTGGAACGCTTCAACGGATCCCCCTGATTCTGAGATTGTTTTTTTGTGACATATTGTACTTCATGATAGTGGTAAAATTTCTTCGATATCACTCGCGTTTATTTGTGAAAAAATCGGAAATTTGGTGAAAATTTTGAAAATTTTGCAATTTTCAAATTTTGAATTTTCATGCCCTTTAATCAGAGAGATATGTCACACAAAATAGTTAATAAATAACATTTCCCACATGTCTATTTCACATCAGCACAATTTTGGAACCAAAATTTTTTTTTGTTAGGAAGCTATAAGGGTTAAAAGTTGACCAGCGATTTCTCATTTTTACAACAAAATTGACAAAAACATTTTTTTAGGGACCACATCTTATTTGAAGTGACTTTGAGGAGCATTTATGACAGAAAATACCCAAAAGTGATACCATTCTAAAAACTGCACCCCTCAAGGTGCTCAAAACCAGATTCAAGAAGTTTATTAACCCTTCAGGTGCTTCACAGGAATTTTTGGAATGTGGAAGAAAACAATGAACATTTAACTTTTTTTCACAAAACTGCTACTTTAACCTCAAATTTTTAATTTTCACAAGGGCAGCCAGAAAAAATGGACGCCAAAATGTGTTGTGCAATTTCTCCTGAGCACGCTGATACCCCATATGTGGTGCAAAATCACTGTTTGGGCGCACGGCATGACTCGGAAGGTAAGGAGCGCCATTTGACTTTTGGAATGGAAATTTGACTGGAATCGATAGCGGACGCCATGTTGCATTTGGAGAGCCCCTGAGGTGCCTAAACAGAGGAAACCCCCAACAAGTCACCCCATTTTGGAAACTAGACCCCTCAAGGAACTTATCTAGATGTGTGGTGAGCACCTTGAACCCCCAGGGGCTTCACAGAATTTTATAATGTTGAAGTGTGAAAATAAAAAAACACATTTTTAACACAAAACTGCTACTTTAGCCTCAAATTTTTAATTTTCACAAGGGCAGCCAGAAAAAATGGACCCCAAAATGTGTTGTGCAATTTCTCCTGAGCATGCTGATACTCCATATGTGGTGCAAAACCACTGTTTGGGCGCACGGCATGGCTCGGAAGGTAAGGAGCGCCATTTGACTTTTGGAATGGAAATTTGACTGGAATCGATAGCGGATGCCATGTTGCATTTGGAGAGCCCCTGAGGTGCCTAAACAGAGGAAACCCCCAACAAGTCACCCCATTTTGGAAACTAGACCCCTCAAGGAACTTATCTAGATGTGTGGTGAGCACCTTGAACCCCCAGGGGCTTCACAGAATTTTATAATGTTGAAGTGTGAAAATAAAAAAACACATTTTTAACACAAAACTGCTACTTTAGCCTCAAATTTTTAATTTTCACAAGGGCAGCCTGAAAAAATGGACCCCAAAATGTGTTGTGCAATTTCTCCTGATCACGCTGATACCCCATATGTGGTGCAAAACTACTGTTTGGGCGCACGGCATGGCTCGGAAGGTAAGGAGTGCCATTTGACTTTTGGAATGGAAATTTGACTGGAATGGATAGCGGACGCCATGTTGCATTTGGAGAGCCCCTGAGGTGCCTAAACAGAGGAAACCCACAACAAGTGACCGAATTTTACAATCTACTCCTCTGTATAAATTAATCTAGTGGTGGGAAAATAAGTAGATAGGTAAATGGTCACTAAACCCATAGATGAATTCCCACAGAGGTGTCATTTCCATAATGGGGTCACTTCAGGGGGGATTATGCTGTTCTGGCACTTTTCAGAGTACCAGAGCTAAAGAATCCCCCCTGAAGTGACCCCATTTTGGAAATGACACCCCTCTGGGAATTCATCTATGGGTTTAGTGACCATTTTAACTCAATGGATGATTTCCAGAAACAAGCACGCAATGGAAGGTTTAGATTCTGGAGAACCCCCCCCTGGAAATTAAGTGAGCTCTACTCGAATGTGTCATTCACTAAATGAACCAAATGTTTGAATGACAAATTGGGATACATTTTTACAGTTTAAAAACGTGGTTCTGTGTGGAAGATTTTAAAGCAGTCAGTGACGCATAAGGCTGGCAATGATGGGCATTGTGGGCAATAGTAGCGGGTATCACGCCTCATTCCTCTCTTAGTACATACACGACATCTTTTCTGGGGGTTCCTTCTTGTTTCCGTTGCTGGAATAAGTGCAATAAAATGTCGCTCAGTGAGTCTTTTCACATCCTCAGATTCTAATGGATGAGCGGGGCTAACACTTTGAAAGACAAGATTTTCAATTACCTTTTCTTGATAATCAAGAAAAGGATCTGAATTTCCTGCTTTTTTGTACAACACAAAAGAATTGTATGTGGCCACCTGAAACAAATAAATAACCAACTTTTTATGCCAGGTATAGGACTTTCTTGATACCTGGTATGGCTGTAGAACCTGGTCTGCAAGGTCCACACCCCCCATGTGTTTGTTGTAGTCAATGACTGACACAGGTTTTTGCTTCGGAGTAGTGGATCCTAGTTCTACAGTGGCCCTTGTGGCATCTGTGTGGATCGAGCTGAGGACAAAAATATCCCTCTTATCCCTATATTTCAGGGCAAGCAGCTCTCCGTTGTGTACAGCCCCTGACTGCCCCTTTTGAAACTTTTGGTTGACCAATGGTTGTGGAAACCCCTGTTTTTACGGATGGTCCCACAAGCCCCGATGGTGTGTTCAACCAGACTTTTAAATAGGGGTATGCTGGTGTAATAATTGTCCACATATAGATTGTAGCCTTTTTGAAAAAATGGACTTATCAGCTCCCAAACAATTTTTCCAGTTGTCCCCAGATAAGTAGGGCATCCTGGTGGGTATATGCGAAAAGCGGATGTGTATCCGGTTGAACTTTCGCACATTTTATAGAGCTTTATTCCAAACCTTGCCCTTTTAGATGGGATAAATTGCTTGAGGTGCAGTCTTCCTTTGAATTTTACAAGGGACTCATCTATAGATATATTTTGTGTTGGGGTGTAGAGGCTTAAGAATTTTTCTGACAAATTTTCAATGATGGGTCTAATTTTATATAACCTGTCATGTTCTGGGGCATTTCTGGGCAGGCATTGACTATTGTCGTTAAAATGCCAAAACCGCATGAGCATTTCATAACGGGTCCTAGGCAGAACGACTGAAAACATAGGGGTGGCTTGAACAGGGTGGTTGGACCAGTAGGATCGAATGCTCGGTTTTTTAACAAGCCCCATGGCAAATGTAAGTTCTAAAAATTTTTTTATTTCCGGGACATTAGTTGGTGTCCATAAATTTGCCCTAGCATAGTAAGATCGGGGATTCTGGCTTATGAATTGGGATGCATATAAATTTATTTGCACGACAATATGCTCTAGCAAGCTGTCTGTAAAAAAACAAATTAAAAAAATGAATTGGTCCAAAATCTTCCACCTCCACATTTATACCAGGAATGGCGTTGAAATCAGGGCTGAATGGAGCAGCCGAATCCGAAGCCTCCCATCTGGGAAATGCTAGATCATGTGGCAACGCCCCTTGTACACTGGCGTGCGCCAATTCACTAGTAGCAGGGACAGCGCTTGTGCTGGGCAGTGTTCCCTGATTTGGAGACGTTTCTCCAGTAGCGCTATTTGCCCCTATTGCTGTACTGGTCCTTGGGCTTGAGGATGGAACAGAATCACTGCTCATTTCTGAGCTCTCAGTGTCGCCCCTACTAAAGCCCTCAAAATCCATATCTCCATCTGAGATAGCACTGTCATCAGTGTCAGAACATAGCAGGGCATACACCTCCTCTGCGGTATAAGTCTGACGGGCCATTTTATTTTTATATTTTTTGACTGGACTGAACGGACCGGACTGAACGGACCGGACTGAAAGGACGGGACTGGACTGGACTGACCGGACTGGACTGACCGGACTGGACTGACCGGACTGATCTGATAGGACTGACTGACCTGACAGGACTGACTGATCTGACAGGACTGACTGACTGATCTGACAGGACTGACTGGACTGATCTGACAGGACTGACTGACTGACAGGACTGACTGATCTGACAGGACTGACTGACTGACAGATCTGACAGGACTGACTGACTGGACTGATCTGACAGGACTGACTGACTGACAGGACTGACTGATCTGACAGGACTGACTGACTGACAGATCTGACAGGACTGACTGACTGACAGATCTGACAGGACTGACTGACTGACAGATCTGACAGGACTGACTGACTGATCTGACAGGACTGACTGACTGATCTGACAGGACTGACTGACTGATCTGACAGACTCACTAACCCTAACTCTTACTTTCTTTTTTATTTTATTTTTTTCACTTTTACTGTGGCAAGGCTGACAGCTCTTGTCACAGTGTTTCTCCTCTGCTCTCTCACTGAGATCGGAGGAGAAACAATGTATTTATCAGGCAGATCGCCCGGGAAAGTTTGTTGCTAATGCAAACTTCCCTGGTGATCTCTCTGATTGGCTGGTGTGACGCTGACATCATCGAGACCTGAGCCAATTAGGTCTCGATGATGTCAGAGTGTCAGAGGTCACAGCACCGGGATCCCCGCTGCTGGCAGGTATGTGGGGGGTCCCGATCGCCGACCACCGGCTGTCACTATCTTTTAAATGCCGCGATCGCTATGGATCGCGGCATCTAGAAGATAGGAACCAATCAGGTCCCCATGATGCCACATGTCAGAGCTATCGCTCTGAACCGGTACCGCAGCGCTAGCAGGACCCTGGGGGTCCTGAGCGCTGCGGGACCACCCACCGTTTTTAAACGTCGGCGCTGCACAGAGCCCAGGCAGCGCCGACGTTTATGTACAGTGGGCGGTCGGGAACCGGTTAAAAACATGTAGTATTAACAGTTAAGCAAGAGACACTGCAGCTTCATCTCCTCTCATCCTTCTCTAGTATGTATTAATTTAAACTAGAGAGATATTTTTGTGTTTTATGAACATTTATCAATTCAATAGCCTGCAGCCTTGCAAAATGGCACTAAGGCTAGAGATGAGTGATTTGTGTAGGATTGAATTCTCCACTAATTTTACAAAAATTCATATTCTCCAGAATACAGATTCTTTGTAATTCACTCTACCAGCTGAGGCCACTATTTTGATGATACATAGAGAGCCAGGCAAATTGTCAGCAAAATAATGATAATTCAACATGCTGCTCACCTGTCCTGCTGCCCCTGCAGCCGGCTGATCGGTCCTCCGCATCTCTTCTTTTCCCTCTTCCCTATCATATGCATCTGACGCACCCCCTGGGCCGTGGGGTACCAGGTGCCGGACAGGTAGATGCTGGGGGGATGTCACAGTGGCGGTGACCCGGTCCGTGACCCAGGGCGGTCAATAAAAAGGGGTTATTGATAGGGAATTTATAGTGATTGTATAAAGTTTGTGACGCCACCTGTGGTATGCGGCTATGGGAGCCGCCGCTGCGGAGCAGGTCCTCTGGAGCTGATGTTACTGCAGCAGGGATGGTGTGGCTCTCCACAGGTAGAGCTAAGCTCCAGGGCAGTGTAGATGTTATGGGTTATGCTGGGCGTTGTAGTGCAGGGGTTGATGGCGCAGCAGTAATCAGTCCACAACTTAATCGCGGTTTTCTCTTATCTTTACAGGTGGTGATTAGACAAGCCGGGACTCTGGTACTGGCTAGAAGTTGAAGTCTGGGCAGCCTGGAAGCAAATAAAGAATCCTCCTTACCAGGTGAAGTTGGAGGCCTTCCCTTTCCACTAAACTCTTTGGCCCTGCTGCTTGTAGCTGTACGGTGGCCCTCATCCCTGAGTGCAACATTTCTGTGCTCACCCATATGGCAGGCAGCTCAGGCCTTGCTGATGCATCGCTCCCATGTGGCGGTGCTGGGCTCTGCGGTGCTGCTGAGCCTCCGGGCGTCTGATGGGGCCAGGAGACCTGCAGTCTCCTGCCCTCTGGTTTCTGCTGCTGGGCCTTCAGTGCCCCACAGCCTCGGACTCCCATGTCCGGTTCCTCTGTGTTGGTTCCTTCTGGGGTGAACTGCCGCGCAGCTCCACTCCCCAGCTCCTCTCTCGTCGACGTCCTCACTTCAACTCCTCTCACTAAGTCTAACTAACCCCGCCTCCAGATCCCAGTTGCTAAGGGAAGGAGCTCCCCTTGCTGGTCTGGAGCCAGGAACATGTTGCATGTTAGTATACCTGACTAGGAGACCCCTGCTTGCTTCCAGGCATGGCATCACCTCTTGTGAGGGAGCCAATGCCACTGTGGCAAGCGGACTCCTGGGGTGCCACTTTCCCCCCTAGTTAACTTCAGTGCTCCCGGACTGAGGATACCTTTTAAAATTAACAGTCAACAATTCACATTACAAACAGTGTAACAAGTCAAAAATTACAAAAACCAAACAAAAATTTATAGCAGTCACTGTGGCGCTTAGTTTTTACGCCACAATCCGGGTATTGTCTTTTTCCGGATAATTTAAATTTGGCAGGTGGGAACCGCATCAACCCACTTTGTGCATCGTCCCTGGGCGTGGCTTCAGGGCACTCTTTCGTTGGGCCTGATCTTCAGCCACGCTTGCGGTTTATTTTCTTGGTCGATTAGTAACTATTTTGAATATTGTCCGGACAACACCTAGTCCTGTGGCCCATTTGTCCATAAATTCAACAAACATACATATCCAAGATTATTTAACGGGTGCAACTATATACAACATACGCTTTAATTCTCTTATACTTTAGTTCCTCCAGCGAGCAGGGAGCTGACCTTTTGTATTCCTGGTCGATCTACGTAGTACGTTAGTTGTCACTGACCTACCCTGGTCCCTAGTGTTTACCCCTGGTGTGGTGGGTTCATTGTGAACTACACTACAGGTAGTCTGAGGTAACACCGGTAGGCTGGGTAAATTCCTACGAATTCTTTGACTCACCCTGAGTATGACAGGTTCACTGCTAGCAGAGGGTAGATTCTCCTGATCTGCTGATGAGGAAGCATCTGTCTCTGGGGCCGACTGGTCTTCCAGATGTTCTGGAGCCTCTGCAGCTTCCGGTGAGGCCGCTTGGAGAAAGGTCAGGATCGGTACCACAATTGCACTGTTCACCTGCGTCCAAGACCGTAGAAATTCTCTGAGGACTGTCTTAACCGTTTCCTCCACTTTTTCTGTGGGCTGAGGGCTGTCTTGATCTTCTTCTGTGTGTTTCAACTGTTCAGGACATACCTTCAAGTGGTCTCTTGTAGTGTTGAGCCACCCCCTTAGTGTTCGGGTTCGGTTCGGTTCGTCGAACACCGGGATGTTCGTGGAACTGTTCGTCAAACACCTTAGAACACTGTCGAACACCGTCGAACACCGTTAAAACCAAAGGCCGGCAAATAAAAACACATACAAAACACCTTCAAAGGTGTCCAAAAGCTGACAAACTGCTCAGAAGACACTCTCTTTAAAAGAGCCGGCCGGCAATTCAGCATCGGTACCCGACAATTTAGAACAGAAAGAATAGAGCTTCACACATAGATTAGATAGATAGAAACATGTCAGTCACATATATAAGAAGTACAGTGACAGTGTTGGTTCCTGTGCTTGTCATTTAGTGTTAAAGGATTTATTTAAAAAAAACAATAGTGTTTTCATGCACCGTCTCTTTAAAAAAGGCGGCCGGCAATTCAGCATCGGTACCCGACAATTTAGAACAGAAAGAATAGAGCATCACACATAGATTAGATAGATAGAAACATGTTAGTCACATGTATAATAAGTACAGTGATAGTGTTGATTACTGTACTTGTCATTTAATGTTAAAATAAAGGATTTATTAAAGAAAAAATTGGTGTGGGATTCCCCGTAATTTTAGTCTCTAGCGGAGGTTAAGCAGATGGCTGGGGCAGATGTTTGAAGCCTGGGAAGGGGGTAATACCCACGGAGCTTCCCAGGCTACTAATATCAGCCCCCAGCTGAATAACTAGCCTTTACTAGCTATTAAAATGGGGGACCCCCAAAAAAATGATGTGGGGACCCCCTATTTTAATAGCTAGCAAAGGCTAGGCAGACCGCTGGGGGATGATATTAATAGCCCAGGAAGGGTGCCATGAATATTGGCCCCCTCCCAGGCTAGAAACACCAGCCGTCAGCGGCCCCAGAAATGGTGCATCCATAGGATGCGCCAATTCTGGCACTTAGCCTCGCTCTTCCCACTGCCCTGTAGCGGTGGCAGTGGGGTAATAGGACTGGGGTTGATGTCAGCTTATAATGCCAGCTGACATCAAGCCCAGGTTAGTAATGGAGAGGCGTCTATAAGACACCCCCATTACTAACTCCATAGTCAAAGTAAAAAAAAACACAAACACCCAGAATAAAGTCCTTTAATTGAAATAAACACACAATTCTTTATTGTTCTAAATTAAACCATACTTACCATCACGCCCATTCCAGCTGAAGCCAATGTCTTCTGCAATAAAAGTAAAATAATAAACCAACATCATCCTTACCTTTCCATGGTTCCCAGGACGGCTCCAGCTCTGCTACATTCACATGACAGGCTGGATCGCAGCCGAAAGCTGCCATCCAGCTTGCCATGCCGCAGACACTGAGAAGCGCAGGCATGCTTGTGCTCCTCAGTGTCTGGCTGTGAAGGCATCCAGATGAGCCGAGTTCATGTCCAATGAACTCAGCTCACCTTTTGCACGTCACTGACAGTGTGGGAAAATTCTCCTGCGCTTGCAGTGAGGGCAGGAGAATTCTCTCATGAGAATTCTAAATTTGCAGATTCCAGCCCCCAGCTGCCAAGTTGTACCTGGCTGGACACAAAAATAGGGCGAAGCCCCATGTATTTGTTTTTTTTATTATTTCATGAAATTCATGAAATAATTAAAAAAAAAGGGCTTCCCTATATTGTTGTGTCCGGCCAGGCACAAATAAGCAGCTGGTGGTTGGGGGCAGCCCGTTTCTACCTGCTGTACCTGGCTGGACACAAAAATAGGGCGTAGCTCCACGTCAATTTTTTTAAATTATTTCTTGAAATTCATGAAATAATTAAAAATTGACGTAGGGCTTCGCCCTATTTTTGTGTCCAGCCAGGTACAGCAGGCCGGAACGGGCTGCCCCAACCCCCAGATGCCTATTTGTACCTGGCTGGAAACAAAAATACAGGGAAGCCCTTTTTTTAATTATTTCATGAATTTCATGAAATAATAATAAAAAAAGGGCTTCCCTGTATTTTTGTTTCCAGCTTTCGGCTTCGATCCAGCCTGTCATGCGAATGTAGCAGAGCTGGAGCAATCCTGGGAACCATGGAAAGGTAAGGATGATGTTGGTTTATTATTTTACTTTTATTGCAGAAGACATTGGCTTTAGCTGGAATGGGCGTAATGGTAAGTATGATTTAATTTAGAACAATAAAGAATTGTGTGTTTATTTCAATTAAAGGACTTTATTCTGGGTGTTTGTGTTTTTTTTAACTTTAACTATGGGGTTAGTAATGGGGGTGTCTTATAGACGCCTCTCCATTACTAACCTGGGCTTGATGTCAGCTGGCATTATAAGCTGACATCAACCCCAGCCCGCTACAGGGCAGTGGGAAGAGCGAGGCTAATTGCCAGAATTGGCGCATCCTATGGATGCGGCATTTCTGGGGTGGCTGACGGCTGGTGTTTCTAGTCTGGGAAGGGGCCAATATTCATGGCTCCCTTCCTGGGCTATTAATATCAGCCCCCAGCTGTCTGCCTAGCCTTTGCTAGCTATTAAAATAGGGGGGATCCCACATCATTTTTTTGGGGGTCCCCCATTTTAATAGCTAGTAAAGGCTAGGTATTCAGCTGGGGGCTATTAGTAGCCTGGGAAGCTCCGTGGGTATTACCCCCTTCCCAGGCTTCAAAGATCGGCCCCAGTCGTCTGCTTAACCTCCGCTAGAGACTAAAATTACGGGGAACCCCACGCCAATTTCAATCCTTTATTTTAACACTAAATGACAGGTACAGTAATCAACACTATCACTGTACTTATTATATATGTGACTGACATGTTTCTATCTATCTAATCTATGTATGATGCTCTATTCTTTCTGTTCTAAATTGTCGGGTACCGGTGTATGCCGCTGCTGAATTGCCGGCTTTTCATGTTTCACTGTGAGCACTGTTCCCATCGATTTGTGCTGTCCACTGTAATACCACAACCACCATGGCTGTGACATTTAGAGATGAGCGTTGTTCGACTCGAACTGTTCGCCAATCTCAAATTCGAGCTGTTTTGGGCGGTGTTCGAGCCGTTCGGCGAACACAAACGATTTGAGAAAAATTCGGCTGTTCGAGGTTATGTTCGATAACTGTTCGTGCACCAAAATCATAACTGGATTTTTTCTCAGTAATGATGAAAATTAATGTTAATACGCAGTTTGAGTGTACAGCGGGGTGGGAGGAGGGGCAGGGGATGGATCTCTGCAGGAATAATGAAGATCTCCATTTTTTTTTCTCTTTCCCGCATTTACAGTGGGGAGGTGCAATCTGTCAGCCTATCAGCAGCGCACACACAGAGCGAAGTGCTTTTTTTCACACAAGCAAGGGCATGTGTCATTGGCAGTGTATGTCACATGTCCTTGCCCTATAAGACCAAGCCATTTTCCCCGTCGCCACCATTTTCTCACTGCTGCAGCTGCGTGTTAGACGGCACCGCTGTTGCTGTGTGCGCTATACCTTGTTAATTTCAAGCCAATTTTCGCACAAATCTACAGATAGCTTTGGAGTAGGGAATAGTTGTGATTGCAGTCCTTTTAAGGACTAGGTTACAGCATTTCCTACGACTTTTATCAGGCAGGTCTGTGCTCTTAAATAGATAGATTGTGGGAGTAAAGACTAATTGTAATTGCAGTCCTTTTCAGGACTAGGTTACATCAGTTCCTATCAGTTTTTGCCAGGCAGGTCTGTGCCAGTGCTGTGCAAGTTTTTTTCACAGCATTTGGCTGAATCTAGCAAAGCTAATCCTTTTTGGCCTATTGCGGAGTGTGTTAGTCAGTGGAGTAGCCTATCTGTGTTGCAAGATATACCACCTGTGTATAGAATACCAATTTTTTTACTGCACCTAGTGAAGTAAAATCTTTTGGGCATAGCATCATTCTATTAGTCCATCTATACTGACGTCCATCAGGTTGCAAATTGAATATAATTTTTTTCTGCATCTAGCTCTGAAAAAATATTTGGGCTTCTAGCAGTGTGTGGGACTTGTTCTATTAGTCCATCTATACTGACCTCCATCAGGCTGCAAACTGAATATATTTTTTTTCTGCATCTAGCTCTGAAAAAATATTTGGCCTTCTAGCAGTGTGTGGGACTTGTTCTATTAATCCATCTATACAGACCTCCATCACGCTGCAAATTCAAAATAATTTTTTGTCTGCATCTAGCTCTGAAAAAATATTTGGCCTTCTAGCAGTGTGTGGGACTTGTTCTATTAGTCCATCTATACTGACCTCCATCACGCTGCAAATTCAAAATAATTTTTTGTCTGCATCTAGCTCTGAAAAAATATTTGGCCTTCTAGCAGTGTGTGGGACTTTCTCTATTAGTCCATCTATACTGACCTCCATCAGGTTGCAAATTAAAAATAATTTTTATCTGCATCTACCTCTGAAAAAATATTTGGGCTTCTAGCTGTGTGTGGGACTTGTTCTATTAGTCCATCTATACTGACCTCCATCAGGTTGGAAACTGAATATAATTTTTTTCTGCATCTAGCTCTGAAAAAATATTTGGCCTTCTAGCAGTGTGTGGGACTTTCTCTATTAGTCCATCTATACTGACCTCCATCAGGTTGCAAATTAAAAATAATTTATATCTGCATCTAGCTCTGAAAAAATATTTGGCCTTCTAGCAGTGTGTGGGACTTTCTCTATTAGTCCATCTATACTGACCTCCATCAGGTTGCAAATTAAAAATAATTTTTTGTCTGCATCTAGCTCTGAAAAAATATTTGGCCTTCTAGCAGTGTGTGGGACTTTCTCTATTAGTCCATCTATACTGACCTCTATCAGGTTGCAAACTGAATATATTTTTTTTCTGCATCTACCTCTGAAAAAATATTTGGGCTTCTAGCTGTGTGTAGGACTTGTTCTATTAGTCCATCTATACTGACCTCCATCAGGTTGCAAACTGAATACAATTTTTTTCTGCATCTACCTCTGAAAAAATATTTGGGCTTCTAGCTGTGTGTGGGACTTGTTCTATTAGTCCATCTATACTGACCTCCATCAGGTTGCAAATTGAATATAATTTTTTTCTGCATCTAACCCAGCCAATAGTTTTGGCTTAATACCACAGTTTGGCCACTCAGCTCTGCTCGGTTCCCATCCATTGTTTTTTTGTGCAAACAACTCCAGAGTTGTGAATTAGTTAACCACCAAAATGAGTGGAAAAAGGCCTGCTGCTGGTGGAAAGGGGAATAGGCGTGTTGGGAAGGGGAAAAAAGGTTGTGTCCGTGGGGTAGGTGTTAAAGCAACAGTAACATCTGCAGAAGAAAGACCATCTTCCAGCCAAACTAAAATGTCTACTTCTTTTAGCGGACAATGTGATAAGATCCCTTTCTTACGGCCACGCCAATCGCTACAAATTCCAGATGAGGCACAAAAACAGCAGGTGCTTCAACGGATATCAAGTGCTCCTTTAAGTGGGCTCTCCTCCACATCAACTTCAACATCACAAATACTCCAGTCCTCAAAGGTGTCACCCCAATCGCACTTGCTTCCTCACAGCTCCCAAATCTCCAGCTGCCCGTCTGAGTATGAGGTAGAACAGATGGTTGAGTCTGCAGAGCTGTTTACTCATACTATAGCCTGGGAATCAGAGGTCGACTCCAGCGCTTCTGTGAATCCAGACGAGGAAATGATCTGCACTGATGCCCAGAATCTTTATGAGTCGGATCCAGGACCAGACGCAGAAGGTTCTGACCATAATGTAGACCCTCATTCCCAAACTGTAACTCCTGTTGGTGGAGACAATGAGGAAGACGATGATGAGACTCAAATACCTGATTGGAGCGACAACTTTAGTTTTTTGTCAGGGCAGGAACAGGTTGGCTCTGAGGACGACGGGTGTGATAACGCACAGGGTGATGATGATGAGGTTGGAGATCCCACTTACTGTCAACCCACAGTCAGCCAAGAGATGAGGTCAGCAGAGGAGGTGGAGGAAGATGCTAGTGACGACGAGGTCAGGTTGCGCCTTCCTGGACAGAGACGTAGTACTGGAAGCACGTCAACAACTGCATCCTCAAACACAACTCTGCCTCTCACCACAAGTCGTGGTGGCTCTTCAGGTCGCATGGGTGCTAAGCCTTGCATAGCCTGGGCATTTTTTCAGATCGATAAAGATGACCCAACTCGTGTTATCTGTAACATTTGTCAGCAAAAGCTAAGTAGAGGCCAAAAAATACATAGTTTGAGTACTTCATGCATGAACCGGCACATGGACATGAAGCATAAGTTGCAGTGGGAAGCTCAGTGTGCTACAATGCGGCCTAGCCGGCCGGGCCAACCACCGTCTGCCATATCTTGTGCATCCGCGGCCTCTTCATCCTCTGTGACTGGGGGGACAGCAGTCACACCTGTTTTGGGGCGCAGACCTGCCACCTCTTTACCCGCAACAGCCAGCGTGATTGGCAGGTCATCATTTTCTTTGGAGGTGGTAACACCAGCTGGTGTTGAGCGCTGTCCGACATCGATAGCACCACCTTTGGATCAAGGCAACCTAACATGTCCGCCTGCATCTTCCTCACAGACCGGCAGTTTGCCGGGGACACCCTTATCAACCCCGTCTAAGCACAATAGCCAGCCCTCGGTCCCTCAGATGTGGACAAGTAAAAGACCATTTCCTCCTAGCCATGAGAAAGCTAAGAGGTTGAATTTCACCATCTGCAAGCTCTTGGCTACAGAAATGCTGCCTTTCCGCCTGGTGGACACAGAGGATTTTCGAGACCTTATGTCCGTCGCAGTGCCCCAGTACCAGATGCCCAGTCGGCACTACTTCTCAAAGAAAGATGTGCCTGCGCTCCACCAGCATGTCGCACACAACATCACCGCTTCTTTGAGAAACTCTGTGTGTGACAGGGTGCATTTCACCACAGACACTTGGACGAGTAGGCATGGACAGGGGCGTTACATGTCGCTGACTGGGCACTGGGTAACTATGGTGACAGCAGGACAAGGGGCTGCTGTCCAAGTCTTGCCGTCCCCACGAGTTGTGCGTCAATCCTCTTTATGTCAAAGTTCCTCCACTGCTTCTGCCTCCTCAACCTCCTCTCGGTCTTCCACCTGCACCCAAAGCCTGTCTGGTCATGCCACAAGCTTTCTAACTGCGCAGAAGGGATCCTGCACACCTCCTTACTATGCTGGCAGTAGGGCTCAACGTCATCAGGCGGTTTTTACTTTGAAATGTCTGGGAAATGTGAGTCACACAGCTGAGGAGTTGTGGTCAGCTCTGGAGAACCAATTTCATGAATGGTTGTCTCCACTGGACCTGAAACCAGGGAAGGCCGTGTGCGACAATGCTGCAAACCTGGGTGCGGCCCTTCGCCGGGGCAATGTCACACACGTGCCTTGTATGGCTCACGTGTTGAACCTGGTTGTCGAGCAATTTTTAGCCCACTATCCCAGACTAGATGGCCTTCTGCAGAGGGCACGGTCGCTGTGTGCTCACTTCCGCCGTTCGCATCCCGCAGCTCAGCGACTTACATCTCTACAGAAGTCGTTGGGCCTGCCACTTCACCGGCTAAAATGCGATGTGCCTACCCGGTGGAATTCAACTCTGCACATGTTGCAGCGACTGTGGCAGCACCGACAAGCCCTGGTGCAATACGTTCTGACGTATAGCCTGGGCCAACGAGATCCAGAGGTGGGGCAAATCACCCTGGAGGAGTGGTCTCAGATCAGGGACCTATGCACCCTTCTGCACAGTTTTGAAATGGCGACGAAGATGTTTAGTGCTGACGATGCCATTATCAGCATGACTATTCCGGTGATTTACATGCTGGAGCACATGTTAAACAGAATTCGGAGTCAGGTGGTGGCACAAGAGGAGGTGGAGGAAGTAGAGGAGGAGGAGTTGTATGCGAAAGGGCTAACATCTGCAAGGTCCAGACGGTCGGCAGCACCAAGGCGGCAGGCATGTGAGGGTGGGGGAGATGGTTTTACCAGGGCGCATGGTAGCAGCCAAACTAGTGAGGAAGGTGCAGGAGCCCAGGAAGAAGTGGAGGACGAACTGATGGAAGACTCATCAGATGAGGGAGACCTTGATCACATTTCTGTTGTGCGAGGTTGGGGGGAGAGGACAGAGGAAGGAAGCATGATTGTTACCTCACCACCAACACAACAGGGACTTGGTGCTCCTGGATGCGCAACACACATGAGTGCCTTCTTGCTGCACTACCTGCAACATGACCCTCGAATTGTGAGAATTAGAAATAATCCTGACTACTGGGTTGCCACACTGTTAGATCCCCGGTACAAAAGTAAATTTGAAGAAATTATTCCTGCCATAGAAAGGGATGCACGCATGCAGGAGTATCAGCAGAGACTGTGGCAGAATCTTACATGTGCTTTTCCACAAAACACCAGTGGTGCACGTAGTGAATCTCACAGTTCCAACTTGCCAACCATGGGACCGTCAAGTGTTCAGCACTCAAACCGTAACAGAACCACAGTATCTGCTGGTAACATCAATTTTGCGGAATCATTTCACCACTTTTTTAGCCCATCCTTTGCAAGGCCACAGGAGACAAGAAGTCTGACACATAGTCAACGCCTAGAGACGATGGTACAGGAGTATCTCCAAGTAAACATTGAAGCCATGACTGTGTCACTGGACCCTTGCTCTTTTTGGGCTTCCAATCTGGATAAATGGCCGGAGCTAGCCACTTACGCCTTGGAGATCTTGTCATGCCCCGCAGCCAGCATTCTGTCTGAACGTGTGTTCAGTGCTGCTGGTGGTGTGCTGACAGATAAGCGCACGCGGCTCTCCACTGATAATGTAGACAGACTCACGTTCATAAAGATGAACAAATCATGGATCCGAAACGACTTTTCTACCCCTGTGTCATCCTGGGGAGAGTAAAAGCTTGATGATTGGTTAAAATCACCCTACCAACCGTTTTAAGCTTTCAAATTACTAATCATGTTTATCTGTATCTTGGCTGGAAAATAATTTGGGCTTTGTAGCAGTGTGCAGCACTGATTCTATTAGGCCATCTATAATAAGCTCCACCAGATTTAAAATTACTAATCATGTTTATCTGTATCTTGACTGGAAAATAATTTGGGCTTTGTAGCAGTGTGCAGCACTGATCCTATTAGGCCATCTATACTAAGCTCCACCAGATTTAAAATGAATAATAATTTTTAGCTGCATCTAGCCCGGAAAATAATTTTGGGGCTCCGAGATGCGCAAGACACATAAGTGCCTTCTTGCTGCACTACCTGCAACATGACCCTCATATTGTCAGAATTCGAAGTAATCATGACTACTGGGTTGCCACACTCTTAGATCCCCCAAACTTTTCGATCAACCTTTTCATTTTAATAAAGACCAAAAAAATGGTCATTTTTGAAATTATAAGCATTAGCAGGTTATTAGAAACTGAAATCAAACAGTTTTCAACTCAAAACTTTATTCTAGGTGATGTTACATTTTCACATAGGACCCCTTGTTCGAAAGGAGCTTCTGAACTCTCTCGTCCATTGAATTTGTCAGGTTTTGGATGGTTTCTGCTTCAATTGTTTTGCATGAGGACAGAATACCCTCCCAGAGCTGTTGCTTAGATGTGAACTGCCTCCCGCCATCATAGACACTCCTTTTGATGATGCTCCAGAGGTTCTGAATGGGGTAGAGGTCAGGGGAGCATGGGGGTCACACCATAAGTTTGTCCCCTTTTATGCCCATATCAGCCAGAGATGCAGATGTTTTATGTGCAGCATGAGATGGTGCATTATCATGCAAAAAAATGATCTTGCTGTGAAATACACGGTTCTTCTTCTTGAACCATGGCAGGAAGTGCTGTTTGAGAAAATCCACATACATTATGGAGTTCATCTTTAGCGCCTTCAGGGATCCTAAAGGGGCCGACAATCTCTCTCCCCATGATTCCAGCCCAAAACATTACTCCACCTCCTCCTTGTTGGCGCTGTAGCCGTGTTTGCGTGGGGTGTCCATCAACCAGCCATCCTCCACTCCATCCATCTGGACCATCGAGCGCTGCACGGCACTCATCCGTGAACAAAACAGTTTTGAAATCAGTCTTCATGTAATGTTTGGCCCACTGGAGCCGTTTCTGCTTGTGTGAAGTGGATAGAGGAGGTCGACAGGATGGCGTATGCACAGCTGCAAACCTCTGAATGACCCTGCATCTTGTTGTTCGGGGGACGTTGGAGGCACCAGCAGCTTCAAAAACTTTTCTGCTGCTATGACAAGGCTTTTTGCCGCTGCTCTTTTAACCTGACGTAATTGCCTGTAGGAAAGAGTCCTCAATTTGCCCTTATCAGCACGCACACGTGTGTACTGTGAATCAGCTACATACTTCTTGATTGCCAAGACACTTCATCCTGATCATCGCACAATGTTGATTGTAGTCATGCCTTGACCTAAACACTCCACAATTTGTTGCTTCTCAGCAGCCGACACATCCTTTTTCTTTCCCATTTTGGCAGAAAATGTAGGCTGCTTAATAATGTGAGACAGCCTTCTTAAGTAGTCTTGCCTTTCATTGGACACACCTGCCAAACTAATTAGCACAGGTGTCTGCAATTGCTTACAGTGATATAAAGAGCCCTGACACACATCACCATCAATGAGTTTAACTGACAAACAAACAAATTCTTCCCTTATCACTCCTAAACACTTTTTGCATAATAATTTGGAACACAGTGTACATGTGCTTTTCCACAAAACACCAGTGGTTCACGTAGTGAATCTTACAGGTCTAACTTGCCAACCGTGGTCTGTATAGAGTTGTTCAATAAAGGGCCCAAAATTAAGATAACATAGATGGGAGAGGTCTCTATGAATAGGAATTCCTAAGTATTTGATACCCTGTGAGGGCCAGGCAAAGGGAAAGTTGGGCTGGATGGAATCCTATATGGATTTGGGGAGGGAGACATCGAGGGCCTCAGACTTCGCTGCATTGATTTTAAAATTTGACCATGTAACAAAGTGATCTATTTCAGCCATAACAGCATGGATGGATATATGTGATTGAGTGATATATACTAGGACATCATCAGCAAATAGAGAGCACTTGTACTCGGTGCCTCCCACCTCAATCCACCTAATATTGGGGTTATGGCGAATTGATGAGAGCAGGTGCTCCGTCACTAAGATGTATAAGAGAGGGGACAGAGGACATCCCTGCCTTGTCCATTGGTGATTGTGAAAGGTGATGAAAATGCTCTGATGCACCCCCTGGGTCTTGGGACACCCGGAGCCGGACCCTTTTTGGTGGATGCTGGTGGTTGTAGTCTTCGTGGTGGCGACCCGGTTCCGTGGCTTAGGGTGGTCAAACCAGTGGCGGAACTATTTATGTGGTTTTGATGTTTAAATGTCCGACTACGCCACCCGTGGATTGCGGTCAGAGTGAACCGCCGCTGCAGAGCAGACCGCTGAGGCTGGTGTTGTGGGTGCAGCAGAGCGTAGCATAACTCCCCACGGGAGGAGTATAGCCTCAGGGCAGTGTATGCGGAGGATGGGGGTGATGGTGCAGGGCAGCAGCAGTAACGACACGGAGTCAGTGATGCAGTCCAGGGCCTTTACTCACAGTTCTTATTATCCAGACCACGTCTGCAGGTAACGGCTGCCCAAGTCGTACTGTGCTCACCAGGTGAGGGGCTCAGACAACTCCCAGATAACTATGGAGCGCTTCACAGGACCCCCTTTGTGTGTCCTTTGTCTGGCCTTTCTTACCAACCCTTCTGTCCGGCTGCCTCGGGCCTCCTCTTGGTAAACTTGGCGCCAGTTTCCCTGACCCTATGTGGTGCCTTCCTAGCGGGTGTAGCGAGGGGCTGCGCCACATAAAATGTCACAGTCTCCGGTTTCTAGCTGAGGGTCGTTTCCTGCCTCCACTAGTTTCGGGGACCGGTCTCCCTCTTTGGCCTGACCCCTCCACGCAGGTGGATTCGGGCGTGCGGTGGCGACTCGCCCGTCCGCACCCCTGGGATCCCTTCATTCCTCGTTCCTGGAGCCTTCTCCGCTCCTCTTCCTTCCTTCTCCCTCTTCCAGGCCTGGGCCTCTGTTACTAGGCCCGCCTCCGGAGCAGAGCTCATGCAGAGCCCCTGCTCCCTGCCACTTCTACTCAGACTTCTCTGCACTGAACTAAGATGGTGCCCACCTTTTATACTCCCTTCTCAATGCACCCAGGAACTGCTTCCTCCCTGCTCCTGCACTACAGGGTTCCCCTTCCTCAGTGTTCCCTCCCCCCACTCCAGCCAGGGACAGGGACTGTCGTGCCCATCTCAGAGGCATATTGGTCGCCCTGCCCCACGGCAATGTGGTGTAATGCATGCAGGTGTCGGGTCCTGATCCACACTCCATCCTTACCTGAGAGTGAGATATCACACCTCTGGGTGAGGTGCAATACCTCTGTAGCAACCGAGCCCTCAGGGTGCTACAGTTCCATTTATCTTCAGCCTAGGTGACGTATTGTGATACAGGGCCGTGATTTTGGCTATAAAAGGGTCCCCTACCCCAAGCTTCTTAAGAGAATCATATATGGCGTGCCAGGAGACTCTATGGAATGCTTTCTCAGCATCCAACGAGAGTATCTAATTACAAATTTTTAACTGCATCTAGCCCAGGAAATACTTTGTGCCTAGTAGCAGTGTCTGCTAGTCAGCGGATTATCCCGGCTGTTAAGCAAGCTACACCACCTGTAGTTTGGACACTTAATTTTTTCAAAGGAAATGCTTCGGGACCACGGGATACTCAGTGAAGAGCATCAGGAGGCACCCCAAGGCATAGGGGCTGGGACTGGCAGTAGGATGCCTTGCGGTGGACAGCCGAGCTCGATCCTTATAAAAGCTTTTTAACTGCAGCAGCTTTAGTGGACGCTACTGGAGCTGGAATTACGCGGCTGCTGGCATGAGACTTGCCCTCCAATAGATCCTTGTAAATGGATTTAAAGTGTATTCATTCAAATTAGAGAGACAATTTAAATTAAAAAGCTTAGAGCTGCCTCCACCACAGGGGGGCTCGCTCGACCCACCAGCGGACAGGCACCAGTATTGGGAGAGGGGGGCTGGCCGTCAGGGTTCACCGCGGCTCTGGCACAAACCCGGCGACACGGAGGTGGCACGGGCAGGAGCGGACTGAACGTGTCAGCTTCTCACTTTTTGGATTTTAGAAGGGCATGACATGCCTATATCTGTGTCTCCCCCTCCTTTTACTCCTCCACCTCTTTTCTTTTCGCATGATTATATGTACTTGTCACTTTTCCATGTGTTAGTTGTGTCTTCTGAGCAGTTTGTCAGCTTTTGGACACCTTTGAAGGTGTTTTCTATGTGTTTCTATGTGTTTTTGTTTGCCTGCCATTGGTTTTAATGGTGTTCGAAGGTGTTCGACGAACAGTTCGACGAACAGTTCGGCGAACACACGGGTGTTCGACGAACCGAACCGAACTCGAACACTACGGGGGTGGCTCAACACTAGTGACATTACAGTGAGTGGCAGACAATCCCTGCATGATGTGAAAAAATCCAGTTACGCTTTTGGTGCATGAACAGTTATCGAACATAACCTTGAACAGCCGAATTTTTTACAAATCGTTCGTGTTCGTCGAACGACTCGAACACAGCCCAAAACAGCTCGAATTTGAGATTGGCGAACAGTTCTAGTTGAACATCGCTCATCTCTAGTCTCTTGAGACTGCCGCTGAAATTTCCCCTCCATCCTTACTGATGAGGCACACTTTGGTGTTGTCGTAATTCGAGGGTAGGACGGTGTATGGCTCAACCTCCCACTGGTCATCTAACTTGTGGACTCGTCTTTTCCTCTTAAGTACCTGTTCTCCAGGTGATGAGGAAGCGGCAGGTGCGTGCTGATTATAAGTTTTCTCTTGCTTTTGTCTTGCCTGGGACAAACTTCTCTCAACACATTCTTGCACCTTGCGGTATTGTTGCTGCTGCTCGGTATCCCAATCCGCACCTGGTGAGGTCATCTCTGGTGTTAAGACTCCCATGTCTAAGTCGATGGGTAGTTTACCAGGTCTTGCTCTCATCAGGTAAGCAGGTGTACAGTTGGTGGAGTTCACCGGGATGTGATTATATAGGTCCACCAAATCTGGTAACTTCTCTGGCCACAGTCTACGTTCTTCAAGGGGCAACATCTTCAACAGGTCTATCACCACCTGGTTGATCTTTTCACACAACCCGTTGGTCTGGGGATGATACAGCTTCGTCCAGATTTTCTTGCAGCCGTACAAGTTACAGAATTCCTGGAACACCTCTGCTTCAAAGGCTGGACCTTGGTCGGTAAGCACCCGTTCAGGGTAGCCGTGCGGATGACAAAAGTGTTGTTGAAACGCTTTGGCTGTTGTCTGAGCCATCGGATCTTTCACTGCCACTACTAACCAAGAACTGGGAGTAGTGGTCTACTATGGTGAGAGCGTAGACATAGCCTGACCGGCTTGGGGCTAGCTTCACGTGGTCCAAGGCTACCAGTTCAAGTGGTTGTTTGGTGATGATGGGCTGCAGGGAAGCCCTCTGGCTGTCACGGTCTTTCCGTCTCAGGTTGCATGGACCACATTCTCGACACCATCTCTCGATTGCTTTCCTCATGCCAACCCAGTAGAATCACTCACGTAGCAGGACTTCCAACTTCTTCCACCCGAAGTGTCCTGCTCCATCGTGGTACGCTTCTAAGACCATTGGCGCATCCTGCCTCGGGACTACCACCTGCCAGACCAGTTGATGTGTCCGGGAGTTGATACTTCTTCGACACAGCTTTCCCTCGTAGATGAACAGTTTGTCCTTCTCCTTCCACAACTGTTGGGTCTCCTGTGGAGCATCTGGATGAGGGTGCGAGTCAGCTTGTGTCAGCAACTCCTTTACCAGGAGCTGGGTCACTATCCTGCATATCTGCCCACCCATGATGGGGCAATGGGTTGAATATGGCCTCTCTGCTGGCAGAGAGCTTGTCCCTCACACAGTGGGAGCACTGGGTCACCCCGTGTCGATGGAAAGCGGGTAGCTCTATCTCCTCCAGATCTTCCGGGTCTTCTCCCCCATGTGGAAAGTTGGGCATCCTGGACAACGCATCAGCATTTGTGTTTTTATGCCCCAACCGATACTTGATGGTAAACTCGTAGTTAGACAGTCGGGCCATCCATCATTGCTCTAGGACACCAAGCTTCGCAGTCTCCAGGTGCGTCAGCGGGTTGTTATCCGTGATGACTGTAAATCTGGAGGAGGCGAGGTAAAGTTTGAAGCGCTCTGTTACAGCCCAGACTATGGCTAAAAACTGCAACTTGAAGGAACTATAGTTGTCAGGGTTCCTTTCCGCAGGACGGAGCTTCCTGCTGGCGTAGGCAATCACTCTCTCTCTGCCCTGCTGTACCTGGGACAGCACCGCTCCCAATCCCACGTTGCTGGCATCCGTATGAAGTATAAAGGGTTGGCCATAGTCGGGGTAGGCTAGGACTTCATCTCCAGTAAGAGCCATTTTCAGTCGAGTGAAAGATTCGTCTTCTGGTTTACCCCATTTGAACGGAGGTTTCGGGTTCTTGCCCTTCTTGGACTGGCCCACTAAGAGGTCCTGTATGGGTGCCACTATCTTGTTGAAACCCTTGATGAATCTCCTGTAGTATCCTACCAGCCTGAGGAACTGCCGCACTTCCTTGATAGTGGAGGGTCTTGGCCAGTCCTTGATCACGGTGACTTTTTCGGGGTCTGGTGCTACACCTTCGGCGCTTACCACATGACCTAGGTACTGCACCTTGGGCTTGAACAGGTGGCACTTGGACAGCTTTACCTTCAGGCTAAAACCAGAAAGGGCTTCGAACACCTCGGCCAGGTGCTCCAGATGGTCTTCATATGTCTTTGAGTAGACAATTACATCATCTTGGTACAGCAGGACAGTTTCAAAGTTTTTGTGTCCTAGGCAGCTCTCCAATAACCGCTGGAAGGTTCCTGGGGCGTTGCAGAGCCCGAATGGCATGCAATTGAACTCGCTGAGGCCCATTGGTGTTGTAAACGCAGTCTTTTCTCTGTCCGCCTCTGCCACAGGAACCTGCCAATACCCACTGGTGAGATCTAAAGTGGAGAAATAGTTAGCTGATCTCAATGCTGCTAATGATTCCTCAATTCTGGGTAATGGGTAGGCGTCCTTATGTGTAATGCGGTTAATCTGCCTGTAATCAACACACATCCTCATTGTACCATCTTTCTTTCTAACATTAACTAATGGAGCTGCCCAGGGGCTACAACTATCTCTGATCACCTCAGCCTCCTTGATCTCCCATAACATTCCTTTGGAATATTGATAGTGAGCTGGGGGTACAGGCCGGTACCTCTCTTTAATGGGTGGATGATCTCCTGTGGGGATATGATGTTGGACCCCTTTTACCTGCCCAAAGTCTAGTGGGTGTTTGCTGAAGACTCGCTCATATTCTTGGACCACCCGGTATACTCCATGCTTTTGGTGCAAAGGGGTGGAGTCAGTGCCTACTTGTAGCTTCTGACACCAATCCTCCATCTGCCCCTTGGAGCCGTTATCCTCCGCTGGTTTGGATGGAGGCAAGGGTTCCACTGCCTTTATTGCATTGTTACTGACAGTGAACAGCTTAGCAAGGGTAGCATACCCGGGTAAATGGACCTCTTTCTCGCCACAATTCAGGATGCATATCGGTACTCTCCCCTTACGGACATCGACTTCCCCCCTGGCTGTCAAGATGGTGGGCCTATTGTCAGAGTACACGGGTTCCACCAGGGCCTGATAATCTTGACCCCTGAGACCTATTGCTGCCAACACCATATTAACATTTCACTCCTACGGGGCATTGCAATGGGGAATGGATCACTCATCCTGACACTGCCAACTTCTCCACCAGACAGCTCTACCTGTTGTCTTTTCATCAGGGCTCTGATTTCTTTCTGCAGAACTCGCTGCTGGCTGGAACTGGCAGTCTCTGCGACTTGTTGCAATAAAATAATAATTTCTCCAAGACAATTTTCTATCACATTGGTGCCTAAGGTTATCATGGGATGACTTTCTCGGCGATCAATATCAACAATAATCATTCCTTGTCATAGCAATTCTACTTTGCCAACTTTTATGGTCACCTCTTTATACCCCACCTGAGGCAAGGGCTGACCATTGCTGGCATAGATGTTAAGATGTTCATCTGGACTGTGGGTAATGTCTGAACTAGTCCAGTATTGTTTATAATGGATATATGGCATCGTGGTCACCTGGGACCCAGCGTCCAGCAACGCCTTCATTGGGATGCCATCAAACACGACAGGTAGGACCGGTCTTCCTCCCACGTACTTGTCTCGCCAGATTTGTGGGCCTGGTCGTCTTACTCCTGGGGGTTGGCCCTCTGCCCCAGGGGTTGCTCGTTTAAATTACAGAACCTTGCGTAGTGCCCTGCCTTTTGACAGCAGCGGCAGAAGGGTTGTCCGTCCTGGTCGTAGAGATCGCTGTTCCTCCCTCTGGTCGGTGGAATTCTTCTCTGTTGTCACCACGGGACGTCATCTGGACTGGAAGCCAGCTGGATCTTTTCCTTGGGAGACACTTGCATGGCCTGCATGGTTTTGGTTAGTGTAGCCGCACTTTTGGTCAGCTACTGGACCTGAAGGCGCAGGTCTGCAGATGAATCATTATCTAGGGTCTGCGCATCAGCCTCTACAGGTGCTGGGGAAAAGGATGCCACCTCCTGGTGGTATGTGATAGCGGGGCACTGGAGGGATGCAGTGCCGCCTGGGCTTGATTCTCGCAGCACCCGGATGGCTCGGTCTTTAAATTGCGCAAAGTCCAGATCAGGGTTTTGCAGAGCCATAATGCGCAGCTGTGTCCAGTGAGAGCTGTACAGGAGCCCCTCAATAAACTGCTCAGTCAGCAATCTGTCCTCATCTCGCACACTGTCGGAGTCTACCTGTTTGATGTCCTGAAGCGCCTCCGGCAGGTTTAGAGCATAGTCCCGTACACTGTCCTGCACCCTTTGTTTGCACCCGTAGAACTTCATCTTAATTTCTGCTGCGGTGCGGGTGTCAAAGGTATCCTTCAATCTGGCCAGTATTTCCTTGACAGTGCCTTTGTCTCTGCCCGGCCAGAACTTCACCTCTCTCTGGGCTGCACCGATTAGCTGGCCTATGAGGATGCTGACTTTTTGCTCCTCAGCCAGGGGGTACACTTTAAACAAACTGCGCAGTCTCTCCTCAAAGTCGTTCAGGGTGTGCGACTCCCCTGAGTACTGGGGCAACCATGCCGCCCCTGGTATATATGGCATTGATAACGGCAGCATGGTGGCAGCGGCCACGCCTGCGGCTGAACCCTCCTCCATGTTGGGCATCTTCCTCCCCCTCAGCCAGGTCCTGGGCATCTGCTGACATACCAGTATGCTGCTCTGCAGGCGGAGGGATCTCTTACCCGCTGGTTCCGGATCGGGGCTTCTTTCTTCCCCCTCGGCGGTTGGCAAACCACGTGATAACACAGTTAAATAAAGTCTACGGCACACAGAACCCGGGCTTCGTGAATCCTGTTCGTGACGCCAAGCTGACGCACCCCCTGGGCCGTGGGGTACCCGGTGCCGGGCCGGTAGATGCTAGGGGGGATGTCACAGTGGCGGTAACCCGGTCCGTGACCCAGGGCGGTCAATAAAAAGGGGTTATTGATAGGGGATTTATAGTGATTGTATAAAGTTTGTGACGCCACCTGTGGTATGCGGCTATGGGAGCCGCCGCTGCGGTGCAGGTCCTCTGGAGCTGATGTTACTGCAGCAGGGATGGTGTGGCTCTTCACAGGTAGAGCTTAGCTCCAGGGCAGTGTAGATGTTATGGGTTATGCTGGGCGTTGTAGTGCAGGGGTTGATGGCGCAGCAATAATCAGTCCACAACTTAATGGCAGTTTTCTCTCATCTTTACTGGTGGTGATTAGACAAGCCGGGACTCGGGTACTGGCTAGAAGTGGAAGTCCGGGCAGCCTGAAAGCAAGTAAAGAATCCTCCTTGCCAGGTGAAGTTGGAGGCCTTCCCTTTCCACTAAACTCTTTGGCCCTGCTGCTTGTCGCTGTGCGGTGGCCCTCGTCCCTGAGAGCAACGTTTCTGTGCTCACCCATATGGCAGGCAGCTCGGGCCTTGCTGATGCATCGCTCCCATGTGGCAGTGCTGGGCTCTGCGGTGCTGCTGAGCCTCCGGGAGTCTGATGGGGCCAGGAGACCTGCAGTCTCCTGCCCTCCGCTTTCTGCTGCTGGGCCTTCAGTGCCCCACAGCCTCGGACTCCCGTGTCCGGTTCGTCTGTGTTGGTTCCTTCTCGGGTGAACTGCCGCGCAGCTCCACTCCCCAGCTCCTCTCTCGTCGACGTCCTCACTTCAACTCGTCTCACTAAGTCTAACTAACCCCGCCTCCAGATCCCAGTTGCTAAGGGGAGGAGCTCCCCTTGCTGGTCTGGAGCCAGGAACATGTTGCATGTTAGTATATCTGACTAGGGGACCCCTGCTTGCTTCCAGGCATGGCATCACCTCTTGTGAGGAAGCCAATGCCACTGTGGCAAGCGGACTCCTGGGGTGCCACATTTCCCCCTAGTTAACTTCAGTACTCCCGGACTGAGGATACCTTTTAAAATTAACAGTCAACAATTCACATTACAAACAGTGTAAAAAGTCAAAAATTACAAAAAACAAACAAAAATTTATAGCAGTCACTGTGGCGCTTAGTTTTTATGCCACAATCCGTGTATTGTCTTTTTCCGGATAATTTAAATTTGGCAGGTGGGAACCGCATCAACCCACTTTGTGCATCGTCCCTGGGCGTGGCTTCAGGGCACTCTTTCATTGGGCCTGGTCTTCAGCCACGCCTGCGGTTTATTTTCTAGGCCGATTAGTAACTATTTTCAATATTGTCCTGACCACACTTAGTCCTGTGGCCCATTTGTCCATAAATTCAACAAACATACATATCCAAGATTATTTAACGGGTGCAATTATATACAACATACGCTTTAATTCTCTTATACTTTAGTTCCTCCAGCGAGCAGGGAGCTGACCTTTTGTATTCCTGGTCGATCTACGTAGTACGTTAGTTGTCACTGACCTACTCTGGTCCCTAGTGTTTACCCCTGGTGTGGTGGGTTCATTGTGAACTACACTACAGGTAGTCTGAGGTAACACCGGTAGGCTGGGTAATCTCCTATGAATTCTTTGACTCACCCTGAGTACGACAGGTTCACTGCTAGCAGAGGGTAGATTCACCTGATCTGCTGATGAGGAAGCATCTGTCTCTGGGGCCGACTGGTCTTCCAGATGTTCTGGAGCCTCTGCAGCTTCCGGTGAGGCCGCTTGGAGAAAGGTCAGGATCGGTACCACAATTGCACTGTTCACCTGCGTCCAAGACCGTGGAAATTCTCTGAGGACTGTCTTAACCATTTCCTCCAATTTTTCTGTGGACTGAGGGCTGTCTTGATCTTCTTTTGTGTGTTTCAACTGTTCAGGACATATCTTCAAGTGGTCTCTTGTAGTGTTGAGCCACCCCCGTAGTGTTCGGGTTCGGTTCGGTTCGTCGAACACCCGGATGTTCGTGGAACTGTTCGTCGAACACCTTAGAACACTGTCGAACACCGTCGAACACCGTTAAAACCAAAGGCAGGCAAATAAAAACACATAGAAAACACATTCAAAGGTGTCCAAAAGCTGACAAACTGCTTAGAAGACACTCTCTTTAAAAAAGCCGGCCGGCAATTCAGCATCGGTACCCGACAATTGCTTCCAGGCATGGCATCACCTCTTGTGAGGGAGCCAATGCCACTGTGGCAAGCGGACTCCTGGGGTGTCACACATCCTCTTTGGCCTCTTTACTCTAGTTCATGACTTCCTGCATAACCAGGCTTTTGATGTCACTACACAAGTCGCCTGATTGACTAGATGCACCAGAAGTCAGGGTTAGGACTGAAGTGGCCAAAGAGAATACATACAACGGGCGAGGGAGAAATAAGAGACAAGAAGGGCCATATAGTGGGCTGTCAGGACGGGGAGAGAGATGAGCAGCAAGGCAAGTATTCGTTTTTTTTGTTTCTTTTATGTCCTACATTTATTATGCTCTAAGGTCTGAAAAGACCCAGAGAAACTTTAAAGGGGTTCTCCGGTCAAAAGTGATAAGTCTACAGTCACTCTGGGTGACTGCAGACTTATAAATCCCTCCAGCGCAGGCACTGTGCACAGCGGGGATACGCCGGTTTGAGACCCGGTAACGGAGGGTATGTATAAGTTATACATACCCTCCGGCCAGTGGGCGCGGCCTCACTCTCTATACACTTGTATTGAGTGAGGCCGCACCCTCTAGTTGGACATTCCCACTGTCCGTCCGTTCACTAGTCGGGGGGCGGCCTCACTTTATACAAGGGCGCCCACTGGCTGGGTATATGTATAGCACATACATACTCTCCGGTCCGGAGAATCCCCGCAGGGCACAGTGCATGCGCTGGAGGGTTTCATAAGTCATATCACTTTTGACCAGACAACACCTTTAAATTTGCATTGAATAGCTCCACTGTGAATGGAATCTCCCTGTAAAATTCCATATGATTTGCCAAATTAGATGTTTGTCAGACTTCTTGCATAAACTGTTTGATTTATCGACCCCAAACTTTCAAAAATTAACATATATAACAAATGAGAGGATTCTGTGTCCTATTTGCAATTATATGGATTATTGCTTAAAGAGGACCTTTTTGTATGTTAAACTGGCCACAACATGAAGTAAAGAATGTAGATATGAATAAAACATATTATATATTTTTTAACTTATCATTTCTGTTGCAAAAAAATTAACTTGTAAGGTTTAGATTCTAATTTCCTTTTCAAATCAGGGGGCTTTAGCAGAGATTCGTCTTTGGGGAGCGCTTGCTTTTTCCCTGCATAATGTTGAGTAATCATAAGAAGGAATTGTCATGCAGGTAAAAAAGAACAATCCACCAGAGAAGGTCAGACCCATCTTTTTCTGTGTAATATAAGTAATGACACACAAATGCCTGCTCTCATTTATTTCACTGCGGGCATCAACAGTAATTATAAGCAGGGAAGTAGAGAAGAACTATGTGTCATTACAAACACCTTTTGGAGCTCTGGTCTCAACACCTCTGTCAGCTCTGCTCATCTCCCCTCCCCCACTATGACAGTGCTGTAAGAGAAGAACTGCAATGTTGTTTACAATGATACATAGCTCAGCTTTAATCCTCCTTCCCTGAGAGTGCCATGAGTAGAGATTTGCAGTGGTGATTGTTATGACACTTGGCTCCTCTCTACTCTTCCCTCCCCCCTGTGCCCCACTTTTTATCACAGTTGATGTCAGCAGTGAGATCAGTGAGGAGAGCAGGGCTGGGTGTAATTACATATGTCACAGAGAGAAAGCCAAGTTTGAAATTCTCTTGGGCGTATTCTTTTTTCCCCTTCATGCTGCCGCCTCCTGATTGGTCAATGTGATGCAGGGGAAAAAAGTACATGCACCATAGAGAAATCTCTGTTATTGCCCCCTTGACTGATGGGGGAATTAGCATATAAATCTTACAAGCTAATATCTCCACAATGAGGATGAAAAATAAAAAAATAAAAACTGTTTTATTCAACTCTGTAGCCACTACTCCATGATGTGGCAAGTCTAACATACTATTATGCTATCTATGGCCATGACAGAATTCTTATAGGTCTCACTTCTAGACATCTTTGGAATCGCACGAGAGAACATGTGTGGCATATTTTAGAGTCCATCATGACTGTAATCCAACATTTTTTATGCATTATACACAATATGAGTGATATTTGATGCTAACTCTGGAGACTATGTCCATCAATAGATTGACTATATATAGGTTGTTCCCTTTTTCTAGACACTTCCACCTTGCCTTTTATCTTAGCATTGGTTATTTTTAGTTGTTCTTATACTTGTTTTGAGATTTCCTGTTTATTCTGAGTTGTTACAAGTTTCATTTTAATCTATAGCCCTCATTTGCATGTGTCTGGAGAACTATGGAAGATATCAAATTGGAAATCAGAAGCACTGATTTTATGAAGGCACCCAAATTTACGGACTTTTCCTTTTTAGCTCTCTCCTCCCTTCTATTTTTGAGCTATGTTTATTATCTAACAAATTTGTCCAGTCACATTATATTTATATATTAGGTATGTTCTTGTTTCGTCATACTATAGCCATTCACTTTATAATCATCTTCTAATTTTAAGCACCATTGCAGTATATTATTTGTGTTCTTTCTTACTCACCATTTAGCAATTTATACATCTCACTTTGTACTTTGTTTTATGTACATTAAAGCATTTGGGGACATATTGTTGCTCCATATTTGCTATATGGTACTACATATATCTTTTTGTTGTCCTGTGTGAAGTGGTGCCAATGGGCATGTGACGCGCCCCCTGGGCCGTGTGTTGGGGAATACCTGGAGCCGGGTCTCTGTGTAATGCTACGGGTTGTAGTCTCTGTGGCGGCGACCCGGTCCCGTGGCTCAGGGTGGTCAAACCAGTGGCGGATCTGTTTATTTGGTTTTTTAATGTTTAAATGTCCGACTATGCCACCCGTGGATTGCGGTCACTGGGAACCGCCGCTGCGGGGCAGACCGCTGAGGCTGATGTTGTGTGCGCAGCAGAGGGTGGTATAACTCCCCACGGGAGGAGTATAGCCTTAGGGCAGTGAGTGCAGATGGTGGGGGTGATGGTGCGCGGGAGCAACAGTAATGACTCAGAGTCCAGTGATGCAGTCCAGGGTCTTTACTCACAGTTTTACACTCCAAGCCACTTCTGCAGGTAATGGCTGCCCACGTCGTACTGTGCTCACCAGGTGAGGGGCTCGGCCAACTCCCAGGTACCTTTGGAATGCTTTTCAGGACCTCCTTCGTGTGTCCTTTCTCTGGCCCGTCGTACCCCACAATTGACCACGTTTCGTTCCAGCTGCCTTGGGCCTTGGCGGGCAAACGTATGTTCCGTTTCCTTGGGCCCTATATAGTGCCTTCCTAACGGGTGTAGTGAGGGGCCGTAACACGTGCAATGCCACGGCCTCCGGTTACTAGCTGAGGGTAGTTGCTCTCCTCTACTAGATGAGGGATCCGGTTCCCTTTCTTGGCCTGACCCCCCTACTCTGGTAGCGGCAGGCGTACGGTGGCGACTGGCCGGTCCGCACCCCTGGGGTCCCTTCACTCCACTCCTGGAGCCTCCTCCGTTCCTCTCCTCTCTGGCTGAACTCAGAAGCTCTTCCCTTCTCTAGGCTCAGGCCTTGAGACTTGGCCTCCCTGCGGAGCAGAGCCCGTACAGAGCCCCTGCTCGCAGTCTTCTTCTCTCTCTCTTCTTCTCTGACTCCAAGATGGTGCCCACCTTATATACTCCTCCTTCCGGTGCACCCTGGATCTACTCTCCCCACCCACACACTACCGGGTTCCCCCTTTCTAGGTGTTCCCTCCCCCCACTCCAGCCAGGGACAGGGGCAGTTGTGCTCACACTTGGGAGCATTGTCACCCTGCCCCCCGGAAATGTGGTGTAGTGCATGTGGGTGTTAGGGTCCTGAGCCACACTCCATCCTTACCTGGAAGTGAGATATCACACCTCTGGGTGAGATGCAATACCTCTGTTGCGACCGAACCCTCGGCTCGCTACACATGTTCAGGAAGGACTTCTGTAGCACTTGTGCCCTCTACAGCATCTTTATACTGCCTGGGCCTGTGTAGGTTCTGTGTGACGTGTCTGGACCTAGTTATCCCACACAGCCTGTATCCCCAAACAGTCTGTACCCCCATACACTCTCTGTCACAGTTTGCACCCCTCTGTCCCACACAGCCTGTACCCCCATACACCTCCTGTCACAATTTGTACCCCCTCTATACCTCAAATCCTGTAGCCTGATATACCCCTGTCAGTCTGCATCCCTCTATCTCACACAGAATGTACCCCTACACCCCTGTCACAGTCTGCACCCCTCTATCCCACACAGCTTGCACCCTCATACACCCTCTTTCACAGTTTGCGTCCCTCTATTCCACACAGCCTGTACCTCCATAACCCTCTGTCACAGTCTGCATCCCTCTATCCCACATAGCCTGTACCCCCTCACACACCTGCCAGTCTGCATTCCTTTATCCCACCTTGCCTGTACCCCCATATACCCTCTGTCACAGTTTGCACACTTATGTCCCACACAGCCTATACCCCCATACACCTTATGTCACAATTTGCACCCCCTCTATCCAACAAAGCCTGTAGCCCCGTATACCCCTGCCAGTCAGCAACCCTCTATCCCACACGGCCTGTACCACCATACACCCTCTGTCAGAGTCTGCACCTCTCTATCCCACAGAGATTCTACCCCCCACACACCCCTGTCACAGTCTGCATCCATCTATCCCACACGGCCTATACCAACACCCCTCTGTCACATACATCCTGCACCCACCATTGTACTGCTTTTCCCTCAATACCTATCATAAGTGCCCCCATCTACTTCAGTTTCTCCATTAATATATTGTTGCTTCCAGGCTGCAAAACTCTGACTCCGCCCCCACATGGGTCACATGTGCATGATGTTATTGCAGGTCCTATACCACTAGCATGAATTCTCTTCCATCTGGGCAGGGAATTGGATAATGCTCCTCTGCTCCTGCAGTGCACTAGCATGTGGAATTCTTCTCTCCTTGAAAGAAATGCCAGTTTTGCTACATGATTCAGTGAAGAGGAAGGGTGTTTAAAAAAAAATCTTAACAATGGCGCTGCCCCCGATAACCTGCCATCTTAGGCACCCAGCCTCCAGTGCCTAGTGGCTAATACGGCCCTGCACAGGAGAGAGAGATGAGCACTCTGCACCTGCACATACTGACACCATGCATGCAGGCGCTCAACCACTCTACTATCAGTATGTGCAAGGCTAGGGAGTTAGATCAGTCCCAATGTAGAGAGGGGTGGAGTATTGTAATTGTGGAGGTGGGAAGGTGCAGCTAAGGTCTCTTATTTACACATGTAATAAAACTTTTTTTTCTTTAAAGCACTTTTACTAATATCTACAGTATCAGTATGATTTTTTATCAGGGCTTAGACTTCTATGTGAATGTCTAAATAGTTTATTTCCAGATTTGGGGTGACAGATTCCCTTTAAAAATCTTTCCATTCTTGAGAACAGATAGAATTTGTAATAAGAGTTAAATTGCAAAGTTGCTCTTTTTTACAAGCACTTTGCAAATTTACCCATTAATGATGATAAAAAAAACTTTAACATTTTCAACACTTTTATTCATTATTTTTAATTAGATATTCAGAAACAATACTTCTAGTGAGGAAGCATCATCAGCAAAATTTCAGAGGAAACCAGATTTGCTCAACGGAGGGAAAATTAGCTAAAGACTAATTTTACTGAAAGACAATTTAATTACCGAAACAACAGAAAATCAATAAACACATAAAACACACAGAAGCAGGTAGGAGGGTTATGCTGCTCAGATTAGTGATTGATGAGTGTGTCCACTAGTTGGAGGATGCTACTATGTATGAATTACTAAGCATTTAGGCTATGTGCCCACGATGCAGAAATGAAGCAGAAAATTTCTGCAGCATTTCTGCATCTCCCTGGCAGAAAAAACGCATGCAGATTGTGCATGCGTTTTTCCTGCAGAATACATGCGAATCCACATGCGGATTCACATGCGTTTCCGCATGCAGATTGACAAGCTCTTTCCATGCGATAGCATCACATGGAAAGTGCTTGACAACTAGGTCACACTGTATAAATCCATGCAAACAGCATGGATTTATACAGTGTGAACCGTAAAAATTAAAACAAATAAAGCTATACTCACTCCCGAGGCCCCGGCGTGGCTGCAGCGCTGCTTCCTGGCTGGTTCCCGGCTGCCGGCATATCGCGAGACAGGGCGGTGAAGGGCCTGCGGTCACATGACTGTGACATCACCGCAGGTCCTCAAGCGATGCCGGCATTCAGAGAGAAGCCGCCGGACAGGTGAATATAACTTTATTTGTTGTTTTATTCTTTTTTTACAGGTACAATGGTACCCAGGTCTGAATGAGAGTCTCCTCTCCTCCAGAACTGGGTACCATCCGCACTTAGAGACGCATAGAAGCCGCTTGTAAAAATGTACAGTCGCGGTTTCTATGCGTCTCAATGCAAGTCAATGGCGGGAGTTCTGCTGCGCTTCCGCAAAATTAAATGACATGCTGCGGATTTTTGTACGCAGCATAAACGCTGCGGAAAAATACGCAGCATGTGCATAGAACATGCGGAATGCCCTTGGGGACCATGGGGTGCGGATTACCTAGCGTTTCACAAGCGTTTATGCTGCGGAAATTCCGCAGCATAAACGCTTGAAAAACGCTACGTGGGCACTCAGCCTCAGTGGAATATTTTATAATGTGAACGCATGCTGATAAATTACAATGGATCTGTCACTCTAAAAGTGGAATTTTACTATGTATATAGTACATAAAAAATATTTTTTTTCCAGTTGTAAAACTCAGGCATGTTCCAACTAAATTTGGAAAATAAATAAAATGACCTATCATAGGAATTTAACATACGAAATCCTTCATGTGTTTATAAGTACTCCTCTTGTGTTTGCTTGTAACTTCATGGCCCATTAAGACTTTATCAACTGCATTGCTGATTACATAGTGTGGTGCCCCTGAGGGTTCAGTCGCCACAGAGGTACTGCGCCTCACCCAGAGGTGTGGTGTTTCCCTTCTCTCAGGTAAGGTGGGAGTGCTGCACGGAAGCCCCGAAACACCTGCATCCAACATTACACTGCTCCAGGCCGGCTGGAGGGGCAAGACGCAATGTATGTTTCTGCTGAGCCCTGACCCTGGCTGGAGTGGGGGGAACCCAAAGGTAGGGGGAACCAGTAGTGGGTGTGGGTGGAGGAAGTGGATAGAGGGGGCGGTTTAGTGGGAGTATATATAGGGAAGGCATCTTGGGGTGGCAGGAGAGTAAGGTCAGGAGTAGTGGGAGTTCCAGGGAGCAGTTCGGAAGAACAGCTCGGGACTGTTCAGAAGAACAGTCGGGAGCAGAGTCTCATTAGGAGATCTGCTCCACAGTTAGGGCCAAGTGTGAAGGCCCCGGAGGGGAGCAGGGAGTAGGCTCCGCTCTACAGGAAGGATACCAGGGGGTACGGTGCGTGCAGGACGGCACCCATACGCCCCGCATCTGCCAGAAGACAGAGGGATCGCTGCGGCATTCCAGTCCCCTGAGGGTCAAGCAAGTCTGTGTAACTCCGACGGACAGGAGGGACTTCAGAGTACCTGAACAGGACTGAGAGTGGGCAGCGCAGAGCAGGATTGAGTAGGACCAGAGTAAAGACGGTCAAAATAGGAACACGAGAAAGTGGGGTTCTGCCAGGTATGCCCGAATTGCCTGAGGAAGGATTGAACCCCTGCCCGGTGAATGCGGCGTGACGAGGGAGGCCTTTTACTGTAAAGTGCACCTGTGAAGTGTCTAAAGAAATGTGAGTAAAATCTTGGATGACTGCACTGCACTGCCTCTGTCCATTTTTTTCATCGGCACTATCGTTCCACCTGCACTACAACGCCCAGCGCGACCCACTCTCTTCTACTATACTGCCCTGAGGCCTGCTCCACCTGTGGGGAGCTGTCCCATCACTTGCTGCCCTAACATCTGCCTCAGAGGACTGTTGCAGCGCTGGTGATCCTCACCAGACACCACAGGTGACGTCACGAGAAATCCCAAAAACCCCATATAAAAGTATTCCCCTTCTGTTGACCGCCCTGGGCCACGGACCGGGCCAGCCATCATGATATCCCCCTGCGAGCAGCCAGAGGCCCGGCTGCCGGGTACCCCACGGCCCTGCGGGTGCGTCATCTTTGGCGTCACGAACAGGATGCGTGACCAGCCCATACCGGCGGGTGAAGTGTGCCTAAAGAATTGTATGATGTTACTGAATGTGGCACCCGCCCCAGAAGAACAGGCGCCATTATGTGCATGATCAAAGACAACACTATGGAACCTTCCATCGTGGGCCGGGTCCCAGAATGGCGCCAAAAGCATACCCTGCCCCTTGCAACAGTGACTGTCCACATAGATGTGTCCGTCAAGGTAGGAAGGCCGTCACAGGGTGTGACCGACAGCAAATCGCCATGGGACTACCCCCAAAAGAGGAGAGGAGGAGGAGAAAAGGAATGGAGACAGGGTGTGGTCTCAACCCGTCTAGCCAGACCACACCTGGCAGCCAGGATGGAAGGAAGCTAGAGTCCAGCCTCCGCCCCTGGCCTGCCACAGCATCCAGTCATCCCCCTCACCATAGAGGGAGAAGTGGAGAAGTTGTCCCCGGGGGACATGGAGTTCCTCCAGAGCGAGGTCCTCGAGCTGGGCAAGCAGGTAGAGCAAGCCCAGCAGGCAGCGGTCGCAAGATGGAAAAGCGAGCTGCTGAAAAAGTTAACGGCACGACGGAAAGTGACCCCGGATACCAGCAGCCGCACACCTGCCCCAGCGGAGCTTGCGGAGAACCAGGAGGCCGTGTGGAGTACAGGAGCAGGTAGGAGAGAATCCCCAGCCCCGGGCGCTGCCAGCGCCGACCTGCTCCTGGGCCTCTTCCCCCAGCCCTTGCCGTATGCTGCCGTACCTGGCTGGAACAGCCATACAGCCCGGAACCTCTACCCCCGGGCGCTGAAGCAGAGGGTCTCCCATATAGTGCCCCCCTGGAACCTCTAATCCCGGGCGCTGAAGCGGCGGGCCTACTGCTGGAAGCCCTCCCGCCACCTCCGCCTCCAGCAGCAGAGTGTATCTACGGCGCGCCGGTCTTTGACTGGTCCTCCCGCTTCGAGGATCAGCAGCCGTGCCCGCTCCTCCCAGTACCAGCGCCCCCGGTTGCCTGCCCCGGCGGAGACGAGTTATGCTCGGACAACCGGGGGGGACGACCTGATGTGGTTCTCCCAAGAAACCGAGGCTGCCGCCCAACAGAGGAAAGAGTTCTGCAGGCGGGAGCTTCGGCAGCTTGAAAGGGAGCGACGCACGCGGGAAGCACGCAGTGAACGCCTGGGGGCCCGAGACAAGGCCGCCAAGGTGCAGGTCCACCAGGCGGAGACAGCCCACCCCAGCCCCCGCGAGGAAGGCCTCATAGTAAAGCTCAACTTGAAGGCTGGGTGGGGCTTTATCCGCAGTCCCGAGTTTAACAGTGACATATTTGTCAATCGGCGGGATGTGGAGCCCGAGTTGGAGGAAGGCCATCCCGATCGGAACCTGTATCCGGGAGATCGTGTCACGTTCACCCGGCACCATGGTGAACGTGGCTGGTATGCCCTGCAGGAAGTACCATGTACCATGTCAGCAAGGACACACCCCTGCAGGAAGTCCCTCGTGACTCGGCTGGGTCTGGGAAGAATGAGGAATACCCGAGGCGGGGTCCCCACTACTGAGCCAGCAAGTGGGACTGGACGTTACTCGTATAGTTAAAAGTTGAATAATGTTTTAAGTGTGTGTGTTTCTAGTATTACCCGTCAGGGTATACAGGCTGAGGATTGTGAGCAGCCGGACGTTGACATTGTATATAGTTTAGCACTTCTTAAAGTGCACCATATTGGTTTTATAATTTTTTTACAGCACTCAAGGGCCTCCACCTTTTTGCTACGAAGTTAATTCTTAAAAAACTTCACTTTAGGTCGCGTGGTGACCCGGGATCTCTTGATGCCGTGGAGAGGGAGGCCATATGCAATCTTGAGGAGCTTCTATCCGAACAGGGACAAACAACAACAGGTGGGTCCCTTTTTAGTGTTAGCTCTAGATCCACATGTTTCCCTCCCTTGTCCCTCAGTCCTGCTGTGGAAATTTTTGTGCGGCTGGTGACTGAGGATTTTAAAAAGCTATCCACACGGAGAAAGTACGACAAGCTCACCCACCGCCAACGCACAGCAATCAAACAACTTCAGTCGCTTGATGATGTAGTTATTAAGCCAGCGGAAAAGGGAGGGAACGTGGTTGTGTGGACCTGCATGACATATGAGCGAGAGGCCCTTAGGCAACTAAGGGACTCTGATACCTATATAAAATTACCATACAATCCCACGGCATCCTACTCTGCGGTACTCCAGAAGGTCCTGGGTCAGGCCTGCGACCGGGGAATAATTGATAAAAAGACTGTGGAGGCACTCACTGCTCGTCATCCTCGCACGGCCACTTTGTACCTTCTCCTCAAAATCCACAAGGACGCCACCAACCCACCGGGACGTCCGATTGTGTCAGGACAGGGGAGTTTATGTGAACCTATTTGTAAACATATCGACAATTATTTAAAACTATTGGTCGAGACTCTCCCATCCTTTGTGAAAGACACGACGGATGTCCTAACACGTGTTGATGGCGTCCTTGTGGAACAGGGCACCCTCATGGTCACTGGTGATGTGGAGGGTCTATATACATGTATCCAACATGACCTGGGCCTTGAGGCGGCCCGCCTCTTCCTCGGGACCTCCAACCTGGACCGCCCATCTCTGGAATTTCTCCTCGAACTGCTACACTTTATCCTTTCGCATAATTAGTTTTTGTTTAAAGATGTCGTATATCTCCAGTGACATGGCACGGCGATGGGGGAGGCTTGTGCGCCGTCATATGCCAATCTCTTCCTGGGAGCTTGGGAAAGGGAGATCTTTGGTGACGACAGCGTACCTACCGCGGACCACGTCGTGTCATGGATGAGATATATTGACGATATATTATTCTTTTGGCGAGGAACAGTGGTGGAGCTCGAGGAGTTTATGACAAGATTGAAAGCCAACTCACGTGGTATCAGACTAACCTACACTTATCATACCGAACGTATTGACTTCCTGGACGTCACTCTGGAGGTGGATGACCACTCCGCCGTCCAGACTGACGTCTTCAGGAAGTTCACATCGGTTAATTTACTGATCCACGCAAAGTCGGCACACTATTCACCTACGATTCGGGCGGTCCCAGTTGGACAGCTCCTGAGGATGAGGAGGATCTGTTCCACCAATTCCAGATTTGAGGCCCAGGCGGCCGATCTGACTAGACGATTTAAACAATGAGGATATAGTAACCGAAGCATCAGACGTGGCTATGAGAGGGCACGGGACACCTCCCGCAGTGGTCTCTTATATCCTGATCAAGCTGAACGGGAGAAGACAAAAACGAATGGTATGATTAGGTACATTTCATCTTTTAACCATGAGTGGGAGACGATGCGACGGGTCCTTAATCGACATTGGGTGGTTCTTGGCACTGAACCCGCATTACGCGATTGTTTGGAGCCGTTTCCTCCAATGGCGGCTTGTCGGGGGAAGAATTTGAGAGGCATATTAGTCTACAGTCATTATATTCCGGATGTGCCTAACCCATTCGGTTCCCGTGGACCCACTTTGGGCTGTTTCCCGTGCGGCCGCTGTCTTGCCTGTGCCAATGTCTTGCGCAGTGCTTCTTTCACGTTGTCTGACGGGTCCCGCGATTTCAAAATCCTACAATATGTTTCGTGTAACACCAGCAATGTAATATACTACGCGACTTCTGGGTGGGACTTGATCTATAAAGGTCTGACATTGCGGGAACTTCATGTCAGGGTACGTGAGCACGTGCGGGACATTGGCACGGCCAGGACGACGTCCGGTCCCCGAGAGCTGAAGACTAGAGATGAGCGTTGTTCGACTCGAACTGTTCGCCAAACTGTTCGAGCTGTTTTGGGCGGCGTTCGGCGAACACGAACGATTTGAAAAAAATTTGGCTGTTCGAGGTTATGTTCGATAACTGTTCGTGCACCAAAATCATAACTGGATTTTTTCTCAGTAATGATGAAAATTAATGTTAATACGTAGTTTGAGTGTACAGAGTGGCGGGGGGAGGAGCAGGGGATGGATCTCTGCAGGAATAATGAAGATCTCCATTTTTTTTTCTCTTTCCCGCATTTACAGTGGGGAGGTGCAATCTGTCAGCCTATCAGCAGCGCACACACGGAGCGAAGTGCTTTTTTTCACACAAGCAAGGGCATGTGTCATTGGCAGTGTATGTCACATGTCCTTGCCCTATAAGACCCAGCCATTTTCCCCGTCGCCACCATTTTCTCACTGCTGCAGCTGCGTGTTAGACGGCACCGCTGTTGCTGTGTGCGCTATACCTTGTTAATTTCAAGCCAATTTTCGCACAAATCTACAGATAGCTTGGGAGTAGGGAATAGTTGTGATTGCAGTCCTTTTAAGGACTAGGTTACAGCATTTCCTATGACATTTATCAGGCAGGTCTGTGCTCTTAAATAGATAGGTTGTGGGAGTAAAGACTAATTGTAATTGCAGTCCTTTTCAGGACTAAGTTACATCAGTTCCTATCAGTTTTTGCCAGGCAGGTCTGTGCCAGTGCTGTGCAAGTTTTTTTCACAGCATTTGGCTAAATCTAGCAAAGCTAATCCTTTCTGGCCTATTGCAGAGTGTGTTAGTCAGTGGAGTAGCCTATCTGTGTTGCAAGCTACACCACCTGTGTATAGAATACCAATTTTTTTACTGCACCTAGTGAAGTAAAACCTTTTAGGCATAGCATCATTCTATTAGTCCATCTATACTGACCTCCATAAGGTTGCAAATTGAATATAATTTTTTTCTGCATCTAGCTCTGAAAAAATATTTGGCCTTCTAGCTGAGTGTGGGACTTGTTCTATTAGTCCATCTATACTGACCTCCATCACGTTGCAAATTGAATATAATTTTTTTCTGCATCTAGATCTGAAAAAATATTTGGTCTTCTAGCAGTGTGTGGGACTTGTTCTATTAGTCCATCTATACTGACCGCCATCAGGTTGCAAATTCAAAATAATTTTTATCTGCATCTAGCTCTGAAAAAATATTTAGCCTTCTCGCAGTGTGTGGGACTTGTTCTATTAGTCCATCTATACTGACCTCCATCAGGTTGCAAATTGAATATAATTTTTTTCTGCATCTAGATCTGAAAAAATATTTGGCCTTCTAGCAGTGTGTGGGACTTGTTCTATTAGTCCATCTATACTGACCTCCATCAGGTTGCAAACTGAATATAATTTTTTTCTGCATCTAGCTCTGCAAAAATATTTGGCCTTCTAGCAGTGTGTGGGACTTGTTCTATTAGTCCATCTATACTGACCTCCATCAGGTTGCAAACTGAATATAATTTTTTTCTGCATCTACCTCTGAAAAAATATTTGGGCTTCTAGCAGTGTGTGGGACTTGTTCTATTAGTCCATCTATACTGACCTCCATCAGGTTGCAAATTGAATATAATATTATTCTGCATCTAGCTCTGAAAAAATATTTGGCCTTCTAGCAGTGTGTGGGACTTGTTCTATTAGTCCATCTATACTGACCTCCATCAGGTTGCAAACTGAATATAATTTTTTTCAGCATCTAACTCTGAAAAAATATTTGGCCTTCTAGCAGTGTGTGGGACTTGTTCTATTAGTCCACCTATACCGACCGCCATCAGGTTGCAAATTCAAAATAATTTTTATCTGCATCTAGCTCTGAAAACATATTTGGCCTTCTAGCAGTGTGTGGGACTTGTTCTATTAGTCCATCTATACTGACCTCCATCAGGTTGCAAATTGAATATAATTTTTTTCTGCATCTAGCTCTGAAAAAATATTTGGCCTTCTAGTAGTGTGTGGGACTTGTTCTATTAGTCCATCTATACTGACCTCCATCAGGTTGCAAACTGAATATAATTTTTTTCTGCACCTAGCTCTGAAAAAATATTTGGCCTTCTAGCAGTGTGTGGGACTTGTTCTATTAGTCCATCTATACTGACCTCCATCAGGCTGCAAACTGAATATAATTTTTTTCTGCATCTACCTCTGAAAAAATATTTGGGCTTCTAGCAGTGTGTGGGACTTGTTCTATTAGTCCATCTATACTGACCTCCATCAGGTTGCAAATTGAATATAATATTTTTCTGCATCTAGCTCTGCAAAAATATTTGGCCTTCTAGCAGTGTGTGGGACTTGTTCTATTAGTCCATCTATACTGACCTCCATCAGGTTGAAAATTGAATATAATATTTTTCTGCATCTAGCTCTCAAAAAATATTTGGCCTTCTAGCAGTGTGTGGGACTTGTTCTATTAGTCCATCTATACTGACCTCCATCAGGTTGCAAATTGAATATAATTTTTTTCTGCATCTAGCTCTGAAAAAATATTTGGCCTTCTAGCAGTGTGTGGGACTTGTTCTATTAGTCCATCTATACTGACCTCCATCAGGTTGCAAACTGAATATAATTTTTTTCTGCATCTAACCCAGACAATAGTTTAGGCCTAATACCACAGTTTGGCCACTCAGCTCTGCTCGGTTCCCATCTATTGTTTTTTTGTGCAAACAACTCCAGAGTTGTGAATTAGTTAACCACCAAAATGAGTGGAAAAAGGCCTGCTGCTGGTGGAAAGGGGAATAGGCGTGTTGGGAAGGGGAGAAAAGGTTGTGTCCGTGGAGTAGGTGTTAAAGCAACAGTAACATCTGCAGAAGAAAGACCATCTTCCAGCAAAACTAAAATGTCTACTTCTTTTAGCGGACAATGTGATGAGATCCCTTTCTTACGGCCACGCCAATCGCTACAAATTCCAGATGAGGCACAAAAACAGCAGGTGCTTCAACGGATATCAAGTGCTCCTTTAAGTGGGCTCTCCTCCACATCAACTTCAACATCACAAATACTCCAGTCCTCAGAGGTGTCACCCCAATCGCACTTGCTTCCTCACAGCTCCCAAATCTCCAGCTGCCCGTCTGAGTATGAGGTAGGACAGATGGTTGAGTCTGCAGAGCTGTTTACTCATACTATAGCCTGGGAATCAGAGGTCGGCTCCAGCGCTTCTGTGAATCCAGACGAGGAAATGATCTGCACTGATGCCCAGAATCTTTATGAGTCGGATCCAGGAACAGACGCAGAAGGTTCTGACCATAATGTAGACCCTCATTCCCAAACTGTAACTCCTGTTGGTGGAGACAATGAGGAAGACGATGTTGAGACTCAAATACCTGATTGGAGCGACAACTTTAGTTTTTTGTCAGGGCAGGAACAGGTTGGCTCTGAGGACGACGGGTGCAATAACACACAGGGTGATGATGATGAGGTTGGAGATCCCACTTACTGTCAACCCACAGTCAGCCAAGAGATGAGGTCAGCAGAGGAGGTGGAGGAGGATGCTAGTGACGACGAGGTCAGGTTGCGCCTTCCTGGACAGAGACGTAGTACTGGAAGCACGTCAACAACTGCATCCTCAAACACAACTCTTCCTCTGACCACAAGTCGTGGTGGCTCTTCAGGTCGCATGGGTGCTAAACCTTGCATAGCCTGGGCATTTTTTCAGATCGATAAAGATGACCCAACTCGTGTTATCTGTAACATTTGTCAACAAAAGCTAAGTAGAGGCAAAAAAAAACATAGTTTGAGTACTTCATGCATGAACCGGCACATGGACATGAAGCATAAGTTGCAGTGGGAAGCTCACTGTGCTACAATGCGGCCTAGCCGGCCGGGCCAACCACCGTCTGCCCCATCTTGTGCATCTTCGGCCTCTTCATCCTCTGTGACTGGGGGGACAGCAGTCACACCTGTTTTGGGACGCAGACCTGCCACCTCTTTACCCGCAACAGCCAGCGTGATTGACAGGTCATCATTTTCTTTGGAGGTGGTAACACCAGCTGGTGTTGAGCGCTGTCCGACATCGATAGCACCACCTTTGGATCAAGGCAACCTAACATGTCCGCCTGCATCTTCCTCACAGACCGGCAGTTTGCCGGGGACACCCTTATCAACCCCGTCTAAGCACAACAGCCAGCCCTCAGTCCCTCAGATGTGGACAAGTAAAAGACCATTTCCTCCTAGCCATGAGAAAGCTAAGAGGTTGAATTTCACCATCTGCAAGCTCTTGGCTACAGAAATGCTGCCTTTCCGCCTGGTGGACACAGAGGATTTTCGAGACCTTGTGTCCGTCGCAGTGCCCCAGTACTAGATGCCCAGTCAGCACTACTTCTCAAAGAAAGGTGTGCCTGCGCTCCACCAGCATGTCACACACAACATCACCGCTTCTTTGAGAAACTCTGTGTGTGACAGGGTGCATTTCACCACAGACACTTGGACGAGTAGGCATGGACAGGGGCGTTACATGTCGCTGACTGGGCACTGGGTAACTGTGGTGACAGCAGGACCAGGGGCTGCTGTCCAAGTCTTGCCGTCCCCACGGGTTGTGCGTCAATCCTCTTTATGTCAAAGTTCCTCCACTGCTTCTGCCTCCTCAACCTCCTCTCGGTCCTCCACCTGCACCCAAAGCCTGTCTGGTCATGCCACAAGCTTTCTAACTGCGCAGAAGGGATTCTGCACACCTCCTTACTATGCTGGCAGTAGGGCTCAACGTCATCAGGCGGTTTTTACTTTGAAATGTCTGGGAAATGTGAGTCACACAGCTGAGGAGTTGTGGTCAGCTCTGGAGAACCAATTTCATGAATGGTTGTCTCCACTGGACCTGAAACCAGGGAAGGCCGTGTGCGACAATGCTGCAAACCTGGGTGCGGCCCTTCGCCGGGGCAATGTCACACACGTGCCTTGTATGGCTCACGTGTTGAACCTGGTTGTCCAGCAATTTTTAGCCCACTATCCCAGACTAGATGGCCTTCTGCAGAGGGCAAGGTCGCTGTGTGCTCACTTCCGCCGTTTGCATCCCGAAGCTCAGCGACTTACATCTCTACAGAAGTCGTTGGGCCTGCCACTTCACCGGCTAAAATGCGATGTGCCTACCCGGTGGAATTCAACTCTGCACATATTGCAGCGACTGTGGCAGCACTGACAAGCCCTGGTGCAATATGTTCTGACGTATAGCCTGGGCCAACGGGATCCAGAGGTGGGGCAAATCACGCTGGAGGAGTGGTCTCAAATCAGGGTCCTATGCACCCTTCTGCACAGTTTTGAAATGGCGACGAAGATGTTTATTGCTGACGATGCCATTATCAGCACGACTATTCCGGTGATTTACATGCTGGAGCACATGTTAAACAGAATTCGGAGTCAGGTGGTGGCACAAGAGGAGGTGGAGGAAGTAGAGGAGGAGGAGTTGTATGCGGAAGGGCTAACATCTGCAAGGTCCAGATGGTCGGCAGCACCAAGGCGGCATGCATGTGAGGGTGGGGGAGATGGTTTTACCAGGGCGCATGGTAGCAGCCAAACTAATGAGGAAGGTGCAGGAGCCCAGGAAGAAGTGGAGGACGAACTGATGGAAGACTCATCAGATGAGGGAGACCTTGATCACATTTCTGTTGTGCGAGGTTGGGGGGAGAGGACAGAGGAAGGAAGCATGATTGTTACCTCGCCACCAACACAACAGGGACTTGGTGCTCCTGGATGCGCAAGACACATAAGTGCCTTCTTGCTGCACTACCTGCAACACGACCCTCAGATTGTCAGAATTCAAAGTAATCCTGACTACTGGGTTGCCACACTCTTAGATCCCCCACACTCTTCGATCAACCTTTTCATTTTAATAAAGACCAAAAAAATGGTCATTTTTTAAATTATAAGTATTAGCAGGTTATTAGAAACTGAAATCAAACAGTTTTCAACTCAAAACTTTATTCTAGGTGATGTTACATTTGCACATAGGACCCCTTGTTCGAAAGGAGCTTCTGAACTCTCTCGTCCATTGAATTTGTCAGGTTTTGGATGGTTTCTGCTTCAGTTGTTTTGCATGAGGACAGAATACCCTCCCAGAGCTGTTGCTTAGATGTGAACTGCCTCCCGCCATCATAGCCACTCCTTTTGATGATGCTCCAGAGGTTCTGAATGGGGAAGAGGTCAGGGGAGCATGGGGGTCACACCATAAGTTTGTCCCCTTTTATGCCCATATCAGCCAGAGATGCAGATGTTTTATGTGCAGCATGAGACGGTGCATTATCATGCATGAAAATGATCTTGCTGTGGAATACACAGTTCTTCTTCTTGAACCATAGCAGGAAGTGCTGTTTGAGAAACTCCACATACATTATGGAGTTCATCTTTACCCCTTCAGGGATCCTAAAGGGGCTGACATTCTCTCTCCCCATGATTCCAGCCCAAAACATTACTCCACCTCTTCCTTGTTGGTGCTGTAGCCGTGTTTGCGTGGGGTGTCCATCAACCAGCCATCCTCCACTCCATCCATCTAGACCATCGAGCGTTGCACGGCACTCATCCGTGCACAAAACAGTTTTGAAATCAGTCTTCATGTAATGTTTGGCCCACTGGAGCCGTTTCTGCTTGTGTGCAGTGGATAGAGGAGGTCGACAGGATGGCGTGCGCACAGCTGCAAACCTCTGAAGGACCCTGCATCTTGTTGTTCGGGGGACGTTGGAGGCACCAGCAGCTTCAAAAACTTGTCTGCTGCTATGACAAGGCTTTTTTGCCGCTGCTCTTTTAACCTGACGTAATTGCCTGTAGGAAAGAGTCCTCAATTTGCCCTTATCAGCACGCACACGTGTGTACTGTGAATCAGCTACATACTTCTTGATTGCCAAGACACTTCATCCTGATCATCGCACAATGTTGATTGTAGTCATGCCTTGACCTAAACACAATTTGTTGCTTCTCAGCAGCCGACACATCCTTTTTCTTTCCCATTTTGGCAGAAAATGTAGGCTGCTTAATAATGTGGGTCAGCCTTCTTAAGTAGTCTTGCCGTTCATTGGACACACCTGCCAAACTAATTAGCACAGGTGTCTGCAATTGCTTACAGTGATATAAAGAGCCCTGACACACATCACCATCAATGAGTTTAACTGACAAACAAACAAATTCTTCCCTTATCACTCCTAAACACTTTTTGCATAATAATTTGGAACACAGTGCACATGTGCTTTTCCACAAAACACCAGTGGTTCACGTAGTGAATCTTACAGTTCTAACTTGCCAACCGTGGTCTGTATGGAATTGTTCAATAAAGGGCCCAAAATTAAGATAACATAGACGGGAGAGGTCTCTATGAATAGGAATTCCTAAGAATTTGATACCCTGTGAGGGCCAGGCAAAGGGAACGTTGGACTGGATGGAATCCTGTATGGATTTGGGGAGGGAGACATCGAGGGCCTCAGACTTCGCTGTATTGATTTTAAAATTTGACCATGTAACAAAGTGATCTATTTCAGCCATAACAGCCTGCTGATGGATATATGTGATTGACATCATCAGCAAATGCAGAGCACTTGTACTCGGTGCATCCCACCTCAATCCACCTAATATTGGGGTTATGGCGAATTGATGAGAGCAGGTGCTCGGTCACTAGGATGTATAAGAGAGGGGACAGAGGACATCCCTGCCTTTTCCCATTGGTGATTATGAAAGGTGATGAAAATGTTCTGACGCGCACCCTGGGCCTTGGGACATCCGGAGCCGGACCCTTTTTGGTGGATGCTGGTGGTTGTAGCCTCCATGGCGGCAACCCGGTTCCGTGGCTCAGGGCGGTCAAAGCAGTGGCGGAACTATTTATGTGTTTTTGATGTTTAAATGTCCGACTACGCCACCCGTGGATTGCGGTCAGAGTGAACCGCCGCTGCAGGGCAGACCGCTGAGGCTGGTGTCGTGGGTGCGGGCTCAGACAACTCCCAGATAACTTTGGATCGCTTCACAGGACCCCCTTTGTGTGTCCTTTGTCTGGCCTTTCTTACCAACCCTTCTGTCCGGCTGCCTCGGGCCTCCTCTTGGTAAACTTGGCACCAGTTTCCCTGACCGTATGTGCTGCCCTCCTAGCGGGTGTAGCGAGGGGCTGCGCCACATAAAATGTCACAGCCTCCGGTTTCTAGCTGAGGGTCGTTTACCGCCTCCACTAGTTTCGGGGACCGGTCTCCCCCTTTGGCCTGACCCCTCCACGCAGGTGGATTCGGGCGTGCGGTAGCGACTCGCCCGTCCACACCCCTGGGATCCCTTCGTTCCTCCTTCCTGGAGCCTTCTCTGCTCCTCTTCCTTCCTTCTCCCTCTTCCAGGCCTTGGCCTTTGTTACTAGGCCCGCCTCTGGAGCAGAGCTCATGCAGAGCCCCTGCTCCCTGTCACTTCTGCTCAGACTTCTCTGCACTGAACTAAGATGGTGCCCACCTTTTATACTCCCTTCTCAATGCACCCAGGAACTGCTTCCTCCCTGCTCCTGCACTACAGGGTTCCCCTTCCTCAGTGTTCCCTCCCCCCACTCCAGCCAGGGACAGGGACTGTCGTGCCCATCTCAGGGGCATATTGGTCGCCCTGCCCCACGGCAATGTGGTGTAATTCATGCAGGTGTCGGGGTCCTGATCCACACTCCATCCTTACTTGAGAGTGAGATATCACACCTCTAGGAGAGGTGCAATACCTCTGCAGCAACCGAGCCCTCGGGGTGCTACATTTCCATTTATCTTCAGCCTAGGTGACGCATTGCGATACAGGGCCGTGATTTTGGCTATAAAAGGGTCCCCTAGACCCCTACCCCAAGCTTTTTAAGAGAATAATATATGGCGTGCCAGGAGACTCTATGGAATGCTTTCTCAGCATCCAACGAGAGTATCTAATTACAATTTTTAACTGCATCTAGCCCAGGAAATACTTTGTGCCTAGTAACAGTGTCTGCTAGTCAGCGGATTATCCCGGCTGTTAAGCAAGCTACACCACCTGTAGTTTGGACACTTAATTTTTTCAAAGGAAATGCTTCGGGACCACGGGATACTCAGTGAAGAGCATCAGGAGGCACCCCAAGGCATAGGGGCTGGGACTGGCGGTAGGACGCCTTGCGGTGGACAGCCGAGCTCGATCCTTATAAAAGCTTTTTAACTGCAGCAGCTTTAGTGGACGCTACTGGAGCTGGAATTACGCGGCTGCTGGCATGAGACTTGCCCTTCAATAGATCCTTGTAAAAAGATTTAAAGTGTATTCATTCAAATTAAAGAGACAATTTAAATTAAAAAGCTTAGAGCTGCCTTCACCACAGAGGGGCTCGCTCGACCCACCAGCGGACAGGCACCAGTATTGGGAGAGGGGTGTTGGCCGTCAGGGTCCACCGCGGCTCTGGTACAAACGGAGGTGGCACGGGCAGGAACGGACTGGCCGTGTCGGCTTCTCACTTTTTTGATTGTAGAAGGGCATGACATGCCTATATCTGTGTCTCCCCCTCCTTTTACTCCTCCACCTCTTTTCTTTTCGCATGACTATATGTACTTGTCACTTTTCCATGTGTTAGTTATCTCTTCTGAGCAGTTTATCAGCTTTTGGACACCTTTGAAGGTGTTTTCTATGTGTTTCTATGTGTTTTTGTTTGCCTGCCATTGGTTTTAACGGTGTTCGAAGGTGTTCGACGAACAGTTCGACGAACAGTTCGGCGAACACAAGGGTGTTCGACGAACCGAACCGAACTCGAACACTACGGGGGTGGCTCAACACTACTGAAGACGCTACCACGTCACTTTAAGGCAGTGCACGATTGTGACCCTAGGTCACTGCAGATACGTGGTATTGAGGTGGTGCGTCTCGGCTGAGGTGGAAATATTAAACAACAGCTAGCCCAAAGGGAGGCAAGATGGATGGTCACTCTGGACACGGTTAGCCCACGCGGACTAAAATGAGGCTCTTAGCTTTGCCGCATTTTTATGATCTACCATGGATTTTTTTGGCACTGCTCTCCTGGTTTCTCTGTAACTATATCCCATGCGATGTATTTTAACTCACTTTTTAGGTTTATATTGGTGCTAATTTTTACATTTTTATCCTCATTGTAGTGATGGTGCATGTACACTTTTGTACAGATTGCTTCTGTGATCAGGTCCTTGCTTACTCTATCATCGTCACCTACTGGGAGGAACATCCACTATCTGCAATGTTATGTTACTAATGACTTTGTGCCATTTGAGAATACAATATGAACTTTTCATTTTGTGTAACACTGTATATGTATTGCTGTATGCTGGATGTTCTGGCCACTGCCTGTGTACACACTATGACTATTGATTTGTCTTTTGGCCACTGTTTGCGTATACACCATAACTATTGACTTGTCTAATACCCACACCATACAGTTTGTTGTAAATATGCTGGCTGATGCGGTGCGCATGCGTACCGTTGGTTTCCCTCGGAGAGCGCGTGCCCCGCTGTCTGTAGCCTCCTGCTCTGTGCTCTTAGCGCACGCACGGTGGGCATGACAGCTTGGACGCTCATGACCGGATACCCACGGCGCATGCGCCGCTATGCTGAAGTCTGACACCACTAGCTGGTCATGTGACGCGTCACATGACCACGGAAGTGACATACTTAAGGTCCTCACACGCACCATTGCCCCAGCCTCTTGAGAAAGCCACATTCATTCAGGCGAAATGCGCGTTGAGGCGCTCTTCTCCATGGGTCCTTTTCACTCAGCACTTTAGTCCTGTGGTTCAGCTCCTCTGGTAAGGTTCCTACCTTTCATTTACATATATTTGGACTGTGGATCTCTAAATGTCACTATGGACTGTGTTTGACTCTGGCTATTATGTATAATTTAATGTCCCATGTCCATTCTCCTTTGAATTTGATGGGTACCTTGCCTTAGGAGTCCCCAGCCTGCAAATTATTCACTTTATGTGGATGCATGGGGAATCACAGACTTTTTTGTGCTGTCACCACGTGACTCCTTTTGTATCCCCATTTATGCCAATGCTATTGCTTGAATACTGATGTTTGAGATTTATGTATTTAATAAAGACTGTTTTTTATTCAGCTACTCCTGATTTTCTCTTGGTTTGGTATGCTGTTGGAGTAGAATTCATGCTGATTTAACTTTTATGGTCTATCAGCTATGTTTGCTTTTGGGCATGTATTTAAGGCTGCTGAATATTTACTAATTGGTTTTATAATAATGCCCATGACCACAGAACAAAAACCCGTTTGGCGTGGTGGAAGCCGTGGTACAACTCAGGATCACCTATGCCCTGCAGCCACGCCCAGGGCCTACGTTGAGGGTTTGCGGACGGGTCCCTCATGCTGATACCTGTTGCACTTATTGAAAAGAAAAATGTTATTTAAGGAAGTTTTCATAATATTCTGAAAAATGTAACCTGTAACGTTCAAGTAATGTGCCTCCCATAAAGGGAAGAATGTTTTTATAATCTTATATGCGGATGCATCTTAAAAATTTTGCATGTCATATATCACTGTTTTGCTTTGTTCCAACCCGCAGACGTGCTGTGTTTTACCGGGGGGAATGTGGCACCCCTGAGGGTTCAGTTGCCACAGAGGTACTGCGCCTCACCCAGAGGTGTGGTGTCTCCCTTCTCTCAGGTAGGGTGGAAGTGCTGCACGGAACCCCCGAAACACCTGCATCCAACACTACACTCCTCCAGGCCGGCTGGAGGGGCAAGACGCAATGTATGTTTCTGCTGAGCCATGACCCTGGCTGGAGTGGGGGGAACCCAAAGGTAGGGCGAACCAGTAGTGGGTGTTGGTGGAGGAAGTGGATAGAGGGGGCGGTTTAGTGGGAGTATATATAGGGAAGGCATCTTGGGGTGGCAGGAGAGTAAGGTCAGGAGTAGTGGGAGTTCCAGGGAGCAGTTCAGAAGAACAGCTCGGGACTGTTCGGAAGAACAGCTCGGGACTGTTCAGAAGAACAGTCGGGAGCAGAGTCTAATTAGGAGATCTGCTCCACAGTTAGGGCCAAGTGTGAAGGCCCCGGAGGGGAGCAGGGAGTAGGCTCCGTTCTACAGTAAGGATACCAGGGGGTACGGCGCGTGCAGGACGGCACCCATACGCCCCGCATCTGCCAGAAGACAGAGGGATCGCTGCAGCATTCTAGTCCCCTGAGGGTCAAGCAAGTCTGTGTAACTCCGACGGACAGGAGGAACTTCAGAGTACCTGAGCAGGACTGAGAGTGGGCAGCGCAGAGCAGGAGGGAGAAGGACCAGAGTAAAGAACACGGAACACGAGAAAGTGGGGTTCTGCCAGGTATTCCCACATTTCCTGAGGAAGGATTGAACCCCTGCCCGGTGAATGCGGCGCGACGAGGGAGGCCTTTACCTGTAAAGTGCACCTGTGAAGTGTCTAAAGAAATGTGAGTAAAATCTTGGATGACTGCACTGCACTGCCTCTGTCCATTTTTTTCATCTGCACTATCGTTCCCCCTGCACTACAATGCAAAGCTCGACCAACTCTCTTCTACTACACTGCCCTGAGGCCTGCTCCACCTGTGGGGAGCTGTCCCATCACTTGCTGCCCTAACATCTGCCTCAGAGGACTGTTGCAGCGCTGGTGATCCTCACCAGACACCACAGGTGGCGTCACGAGAAATCCCAAAAACCCCATATAAAAGTATTCTCCTTCTGTTGACCGTCCGTGGCCAGCCACCGAGATATCCCCCTGCGAGCAGCCAGAGGCCCGGCTGCCGGGTACCCCACAGCCCTGGGGGCGGGTCACATAGCTTTCTATGGAGATATTCAAAACATTTTCTCCTTTAAAAAATAATTATTGATTCAGCAAACTTTGTATAGATCAATCAAATAATAAATATAAGAAATGATGTGATACAGTATATCTTATCATTGTTTTCTATTAAATGTTTAATCTCATCTTTAGTTCTGGATTAACACTGCTCAGAATTGCTGTATAATGTCCTGCATGCCACTTCTGCTTTTGAACATGTGCTACATGGAGACAGGAGAGCAGGAAGTACTCATGTCTCTGTGTGCGTTGTATGGAAGACATCATGGCAGTTGGTTTTCTTTTCACTAGCTCGTAGACAATTGGAAATTGACCAAGAAGAAGGGAAAACTTATGAAAAGGGCACGATTCCAGTCATAAAATATCCAGAAACTTTTGAACATATACAGTATATACTGTATTTTATTTTAATAGCCTTTGGCTTGATCTCGAGCCATGGCAAGTTGATGGATGAATGATCTGTAGGAAGATCGATCTTGTGCAATCCTAGATAAATCCACCAGTCTTCTCTACTGTTATTTTGATGGTATCAAGCCATTGGGTTGCTGGTCTTCCTCTTTGCCTTGTTCCTTCTATTCTTTCAACCATGATGTCCTTCTCCAGTGAATGCTCTCTTCGTATGATGTGTCCAAAGTAGGCAAGTCGTAGCTTGGTAATCTTTGCTTCGGGTGACATGTTTGGCTTGATTTGTTTCAAAAGTGATTTGTTTGTTCTTCGTAACATCCATGGTATTGATAGAATCTTTCTCCAGCACCACATTTCGAAGGAGTTGATTCTTCTTCTGTTTTGTTTCTTTATGATCCAGATTTTGCATTTGTATGTTACCACAGAAATGACCAGACTATGTTCGAGACGTGTCTTCATAGCCAGTGACATGTTCCTTGATTTGAAGACCTTGTCCAGTGACTTCATTGTTGATTTTCCCATAGCTATTCTTCTATTGACTTCTGGTGCATCTTGAGTGATCATTGATCCAAGTAGGTTGAAGTACTTTACAACTTCCAGTTCATCACCGTCAATCATAAATATGTCGTAACTGGCAATAGTCAATATCTTTGTCTTCTTTGTTTTGTGTACCAGTCCCAAGTTTGAGCTTTCCATCTTGACACTCCATAATAAGTCCTTCAGTCCAGCTACTCTTGTTTCTATCAATGTTGTATCATCTGCATATTTAATATTGTTGTTGATTTGTCCAGAAATTTTGATACCTTCTTTTTTCAGCAAGTCCAGCCTTCCTGAAAATAGCTTCTGCAGATAAATTGAAGAGAAATTGTGACAGGATGAAGCCTTTTGTGACGCCTTGCTCTACTTACCCTGTTTTTATTTTTATTAAAGTGCATCTGTTTTTTTTCAAGTGACTTTTCAGAATAAGCTGTCATATACATATATATGACAGCTCATTACGAGAAGTCACATGAACTAACACATTAGGAGGGCACCATCAAATAGCTGAGATCTACCTCCAACATGTCCTAAATAAACTGTACACATTTCAAAAAGAGAGGAAGACATGCACCTGAGCAGTGATCACCTGAACAAATAATCAAAACATGTAAGAAAATAAATACAAATTACATCAATTTATTTCAATATCTCTTGACACATGTACAAAGTTACGGACGTACCAGAAAAATATTAAAACACCATTAAAAATTACTGGAGAAGTCCACTGCTAGAGGAACCCACTACTTTAGAAACCTTCCCATATTGTGATGACAATAAATGCAAAAACATACAAATAAATAAATAAACCCACACAGGCTATATGGAATGTCCATGGTGGTCAATATTGCACAAACCCAAACTATACTATATCAATAGATACAACAGTGCATATAGTGCAGCAGCAATTACCTGCATAGGTCTATATCCTGCAGAAAAAATGTATACATATACACAAGGTGATGGGTCAGTGGATCAATATGGTATCCATATACACAAGGTGATGGGTCAATGGATCAATATGGTATCCTAAACCTATATGACCTAGCAGTTTAAAATAAAGCCTTACACCTCAAACTAGAGATGACAACTCCATCGAATACATCCAGTTTAGGCAACCAATGCTGCCCCAACAAGATAAGGACCAATTTTGCAATATGACCAACAAATCCTCAGTCAGATAAGCCTGTTAATAGAAAGGAGTAGATGGGACCTCAGTGCCATTTGATCATTTGTTCAGGTGATCACTGCTCAGGTGCATGTCTTCTTCTCTTTTTGAAATGTGAGAAGTCACATGGAAAAACAGATGCACTTTAATAAATCTGATCCCGAATCAACATTATTGACTTCTGTGCATGCTCCTCTGTCTGACACTAGATTACTAAAGTAATATTGATTGCTGTTTCTTTACTATTTCTTTACCTTTTTGGTAACTCAGTACACCCACTGTTTGGGTACCAGAAGTCTCACTGGACCAACCATCATGCTGCTCTGGCCTAGGTGGTGCAGTGCTCGTCCCACCACTCTAATGGGCAAATGAATCATTTTCAGACATGAAAGTATACATGCACTTTAATCTGCTGCATGGTTGTAATTTTCTTCTAAACTTTACGTATGACAATTTTACTCTCAATGATGGTATCAGCAACATTACAACTAACCAAAGATGAAAAATAGAACACTTCACAAAGGATACTATATAATATATTGTGCAGAATAGACCATATTACGTAAGATACATCATATTGTATAGGATATACTTTCATTTCTAGAACATGTATACCTAAACATGAAATCATATGCTAACTAGAAACTAACATGACATAATAGAGGTAATTGTATCTCAAACCATAATGCTGTAACTTGTCCGCAAATAATAAAACCTCAGACTCCTGTATATTTGAATTTGTTCATCTCATGCACTAAATATATGGCACAGGCAGTTTTTGAGGCATCTGTCATAGTGAAAGGTAATAAGTGCTGATGTGATGGAATACTTTAGGATATATCATCTGATCATTCACCATTAGTCAGAATATATGGAGAAACATTCAACTGAGGCATCACCATCCATCATTACTGTAGATGGGTGAATATGTAGATATTCAACTAACAAATTGAATTATAAATCTTGAATAGATCTATATTTTTTCCACATAAATCCATCGAGAAACAAAATCTCTACAGTATACAGTACCCGAAGCTTCTGCTGATAATTGGCAATGCTCTGAATAAATGGAAAGTCTGAGGCATATAATTGGATGCAGCATCTCCTTACCTCCAATGCCAAGTGGTCTTCCATTACAACAATGCCAATTTATACCCCTAATCTCCTTCAATCAATTTATACATTTTTGTAAGAAATGCCTTTATCATTGCAAGTAGAATAGTTATTTGTCTTTAGCGACAAATGAATGTGGTGAGCACAGCACAATTTATTACAGATTGTGAATACTATTATACAGTTGTATCAGCAGTGGAATGTGTAACTTGTTAATGAAATGGAATACTATTATTATTGGTTTGTATACACAACACGTATATGGTCTATTTTGTAAAGGCTATAGAAGTCCAAAGTGGTTCATGAGACCTTTTCTGTACCTCTGTGTGTCTTCAATTTCATATACAGAAATATATATGGAAAAGTTTAACCGGTTCCCGACCGCCCACTGTAGATAAACGTCCGCGCTGCCTGGGCTCTGTGCAGCGCCGACGTTTAAAAACGGTGGGTGGTCTCGCAGTGCTCAGGACCCCCAGGGTCCTGCAAGCACTGCAATTCCGGTGCAGAGCATTAGCTCTGACAGGGTACATCAGTGATGTTAACCCTTTGCTGTCTTCTATATGCTGTTATCTATAGTGATCGCGGCATATAGGAGACAGCAGGAAGAGAGGGGGTCGTCTTACTTACCTCCGAAGACCTCCGTTTCGTTTGAGGACCTGGGGTTGCTATGGCAGCTGGAGGTCACATGACCACCTCCAGCTCTGCCATATATGGTGTCCTTCCTGTCTGGCTTCAGCCTGTATGTAGCTGATGCCAGACAGGAGACTGACTGAAACAGTCAGTGAAGATCTCATGTAATGTAATATATGTCTATTACATTACATGAGATCAGTGATCAGAAAAATAAAAATTAATGTCCCATACAGGGACTAAGTAAAAATGTAAAAAAAAGTAAAAAAAAAGTTTTAAACTATTAAAAAAAAAAAATCACAAAATAAATAAAAATAAATAAATAAAATATTAAACCAATAAATCCGTATATTATTACAAAACCAAAAAAAGTACACATATTGGGTATCGCCGCGTCCGAAACAACCCGAGCTATAAAACTGTCACACTAATTAACTCCTTCTGTGCACACCGTAATAAAAATAAATAAAAAACGGAGCAAAAAAATATGCTTTTTCATCATATCGCCAAACAAAAAGTGGAAAAAAATGCGATCAAAAAGCAGAATAGAAATAAAAATGGTACCAATGAAAACTTCATCTTGTTCCGCAAAAAAACGCCGCCATACAGCTCCATCAGCCGAAAAATAAAAAGTTATAGCGCTCAGAATAAAGCAATGCAAAAAAAATATTTTTTTTTCTGTAAAATTGTTTTATTGTGTAAAAGCGCCAAAACATAAAAAAAATACAGTAAGTGTAGTATCGCTGTAAACGTACTGACCAGAAGAATAACGCTGCCTGATCACTTTTACCACACGCAGAACGGCATAAAAAAAACCTCAAAAAACAATTCCTGAAGTGTTTATTTTTGTTAACTTTACCTCCCAAAAAACGGAATAGAAAGCGATCAAAAAATGTCACGTACCCAAAAATGGTTCCAATAAAAATGTCAACTCGTCCCGCAAAAAACAAGCCGTCACATGACTCTATCGGCCGAAATATGGAAAAATTATAGCTCTCAAAATATGGTGATGCAAAAACTAGATTTTGCAAAAAAAGCGTATTTTAGTGTGTGACAGCTGTCAGTCATAAAAACCTGATATAAATCTGGTATCTCTGTAATCGCACCGACCCGAAGAATAAAGTAATCTAATCAGTTATATCACACTAGGAACGGCATAAAAAATAAATAAAACAAATATTATTCACCTGCTACTGATTTGTTTATTATGTCTCCCAAAGATCCCAGTAAGGCTCTGCTCACATTTATCCTGTGCTCTGCGCTGAGCACTTACACCAGAGTTTCCGTGTAAATCTCTGAAATACGTGATTCAGCCAGAACCCATGATGGAAGATTCCCTGTAATGAGGCAGATATAGGCCACTGTGGACGCCGTCTAGCCTGGGATCCCACGGTGTCATTTGTTTTAGGCGTGCATAAAAGTGCGGTTGGCCACAGTTTTGTGCACTTCTGAAAAAAAGGACACCACTAAACAGAGGCCAGTCGGAGTCCAGAGTAACTCTGCTGCCTCATTATAGTGAATGGATCCTGCAGGGGTTTCATCTGAATTACATCACTTGGAAATTTAGATGGAAACCCCGATGTAAGTGCTCAGCCTAGAGCGCCGGATAAATGTTACGTAAAATGTTCCCAATAAAAGCTTCAACTTAGTCCTCAAAAAAAGCTAGTCCCCACTCAGGTCCATCATCTGTTAAAAATATAAGGGACTTCCAAGTTACTGGTAGCAGAAAGGCTCTGGAAAAGCAAAATGGTCCTTGCCCCCCAAAAGAAATTCAGAAAATTTTGTGGTCCCAAATCCAAATGCCTATTCTACAATAATTTGTTCTCTAATTGTCAAATAGCACTCCTTCCCCCTCAAATCTCACCGTATGGCTAAGTGGTACGATACAGCCACATATGGGGTATTGACACTTTTAGAAGAAATTGTGTGACACATTTCGGCACCATTTTTACCCATTGCCCTGTGTGAAAATGTAAAATCTGAGGGTAAAACATTTTTTTGTGGTAAAAATATAATTATGCTTTTTTCACTGCCCAATGGTATAAATTTAAAAATTAAAAAATGCTCACTACTTCCCTAGATGAATTCCTTGAGAGGTGTAGTTTACAAAATGGGGTCACTTGTGGGGGTTTCTGCTGTTTTGGCATGTCAGCGACTCTTCAAATGTGACATGGTGTCTGCTGCCTATCCCAGCCAACATAGCGCTTCTTTCTCTTCCGAACCCTGCCGTACACCAAAGCAGTGGTTTTCCCCCACATATGGGGTATCGGCGTACTCAGGAGAAATTGTACAACAAATTTCATGGTGCAATTTATCCTGTTACCCTTATGATAATGCAAAATTAGGGAATGAAAAACATTTTTTATGGGAAAAATGTGAAAATTTTATTTTTACGGCTCAATATTATAAACTTCTGTGAAGCAGCTGGGGGTGCAAGGTGCTCACCACACATCTAGATAAGTTCCCTAAGGGGTATAGTTTCAAAAATGGTGGCACTTGTGGGGGGTTACCACTGTTTAGGCACATTAGGGGCTCCCCAAATGTGACATGGCGTCCGCTAATTATTCAAACAAATTTTACATTCAAAAAGTCAAATGGCGCTCCTTCCCTTTCAAACCCTGCCATGTGCCCAAACAGTAATTTGCCTCCACATATGGGGTATCGGCGTGTTCAGGAGAAATTGCACAACAAATTTCATGGTGCAATTTATCCTGTTACCCTTATGATAATACAAAATTAGGGAATGAAAAACATTTTTTGAGGGAAAAATGTGAAAATTTTATTTTTACGGCTCAATATTATAAACTTCTGTGAAGCAGCTGGGGGTGCAAGGTGCTCACCACACATCTAAATAAGTTCCCTAAGGGGTATAGTTTCCAAAATGGTGGCACTTGTGGGGGGTTTCCACTGTTTAGGCACATTAGGGGCTCCCCAAATGTGACATGGCGTCCGCTAATTATTCAAACAAATTTTACATTCAAAAAGTCAAATGGCGCTCCTTCCCTTTCAAACCCTGCCATGTGCCCAAACAGTAATTTGCCTCCACATATGGGGTATCGGCGTGTTCAGGAGAAATTGCGTAACAAATTTCATGCAATTTATCCTGTTACCCTTATGATAATGCAAAATTGAGGGATGAAAAACGGTTTTGTGGGAAAAATGTGAAAATTTTATTTTTACAGCTCAATATTATAAACTTCTGTGAAGCACCTTGGGATTCAAGGTGCTCACCACACATCTAGATAAGTTCCCTAAGGGGTCTAGTTTCCAAAATGGTGTCACTTTTGGGGGGTTTCCACTGTTTAGGCACATCAGGAGCTCTCCAAACGCAACATAGCGTCTGCTAATTATTCAGACAAATTTTACATTCAAAAGGTCTAATGGCGCTCCTTCCCTTCCGAACCCTGCCGTGCGCCCAAACAGTGGTTTTCCCTCACATATGGGGTATCAGCACGCTCAAGAGAAATTGCACAAAAAAATTTGGGGTCCATTTTTTCATGTTACCCCTGTGAAAATAAAAAAAATTGGGTCTAAAGTAACATTTTTGTGAAAAAAGTTAAATGTTAATTTTTTTCTTCCACATTCCAAAAATTCCTGTGAAGCACCTGAAGGGTTAATAAAGTTCTTGAATGTGGTTTTGAGCACCTTGAGGGGTGCAGTTTTTAGAATGGTGTCACTTTTGGGTATTTTCTGTCATAAAGACCCCTCAAAGTGACTTCAAATATGATGTGGTCCCTAAAAAAATGTTTTTGTAAATTTTGTTGGAAAAATGAGAAATCGCTGGTCAACTTTTAACCCTTATAGCTCCCTAACAAAAAAAAATTTTGGTTCCAAAATTGTGCTGATGTAACGTAGACATGTGGAAAATGTTATTTATTAACTATTTTGTGTGACATATCTCTCTGATTTAAGGGCATGAAAATTCAAAGTTTGAAAATTGCAAAATTTTCAAAACTTTCGCAAAATTTCTGATTTTTTCACAAATAAACACAAGTTATATCGAAGAAATTTTACCACTATCATGAAGTACAATACGTCACGAAAAAACAATCTCAGAATCAGGGGAATACGTTGAAGTGTTCCAGAGTAATTACTTCATAAACTGGCAGTGGTCAGAATTGAAAAAATTGGCCCGGTCACGAAGGCAAAAACAGGCTCTGGCGCGAAGTGGTTAAACAGTAGCAATGCTATCAATTACATGTATAAAATAGGTCTCATAAAATACTGTCTAGTAAATGAATGCTTACGGCAGATGTATTTTTATTTACCCCAGTTAGATACCATATTTTATTTTAGTAATCTATGTTTAAGCTAACTACAGTTATAATGATTCAGATTAACCAAACACTGAAAACGTATTGCAGCAGTTAGGAAGTGCAGACTTGCTTCATCGTGCAACCTGCTAGTGATGAATTGTAGCATTAATCAGCTCCTGGACTGGAAATTACCAGTGAATGAAAGGATTAGAAAAAATTATACTGCTATCTTTAGATAGGAAAAAAACGAATTTGCTGCATTCTGTTATTTCACTCTGGATGCTACATTGCTACCTTAGTATGAGACTTAGGGGGTCTTCAGGTGAAAGAAAAATTGGTGCGTTACCAAACGGCTCAAAAAAACCCCCCAAACAAACAATTTTACCATCATACGAAAGTAAAACGGTTATTTCATCAAGATCTGATATTTTCTGGCAATCAGCTACTATTATCCAGAAGCTGAGGGTGGCCTGTACATTTGTATGGAGGAGACATCCATTAGCATGACTATACTGTAGGTACTTTATGATGTAGCAGCAACCTTTTGTTCTCTCCTTTTCCCCTCTGTTTTTGATAGACTACCCAAGTTGAATCCAAGCCACTAGAGCCCCTTTAAGTTACACTTGTGGAAATCTGATGCAAGCCAATAACGAAGGCTTTTATAGGCACAAATTATGCCCACAAAACATCAAGTATATCCCAAGACCAGGACAACTTTATATACTGAATAACTGCTTAGCATCTAAGCAAGGAAACAAGAATTTTAGTGCAGAATAATATATATATCACGTCTGTACAATTTCTTGTCCTTTTTGCATGGATATTTTAGAATAAGTTCTTAAGAGTAAAGTTTTAATCTTTTGAAATGTTTTAACCTTCTCTTTTGGTCAATATGAATGTCTAGAATTTGCAGTTCACATTTGTACGCAAACTAGTCATAAACCCATATATTTCTTCTTGTTGAGCATTAAAGGAAATATGTTACCAGCTTTTGGCTATATCATCTGAGAGCAGCCTGATGTAGGCAAAGAGACCCTGAATCCAATGATGTATCACTTAATTTACTGGATGCAGCAGTTGTGACACAGTCAGAGTTCTGAGATTTAGAATGTAGCAGAGCTGAGAAAGCTAACCTCGCCCACACCAGTCTCTGTATTTACATTTTATATAGACAGAGTGCTGCTCATCACAGGAAGGGGCAGAATCAACTAGCAAGCAGGCCCTGCTGTAGCTCTGGTAGTCCAAGCAATGATGATCACCAGGTGATACAACCTTCATTGTAACAACAGTACACATTCTGACATGTGACACATCATTGAAATCTATGTTTTAACCCCTACCTCATGCTGTCCTCAGATTATATAGCAAAAACCTGCTGGAAGATTCCCTTTAAATATTAAGTAAAAAGTGGAAAATGCATTCTGAATTACTGAATGATACATACCAGTTATATTTCCCCATAGCTATATTGTGTATTATAAAAAATCCATGGTGAATATATTCAAATGATAATGTACTAATACTAAGAAAAGCCTTCTTGTTTATTGGGCAAGGTGACACCATGCATTAAGAAGACTAGAAGCTATGTTCATTGACTTTTCTTAATCACTATGTGAGACTAATAAACTGCTACTTTTGGTTATTTCAAGATTAATTAATGGGCTTCAATGATATTTTAAATGTGTCAAAATTTTAATTAGCATTTTCTCACAAACAAGCTTGTCAATAAGAATTTGTGCACTGTGATAAAATGTTGTGAAAAATTGATATTGCCAACTTATCAAAAATACACATTAGCATTGATCATTAAAATTAAAAAGAGCCTGAGGCTTTATTGTCATTTTTCACACACCTCAAAATGGTACAAGATTGATGGCCCTATGTAAAAATGGTAAAAAACTTTAATGGTGAAGAAGCTTTCCATTCAGCAATAGATGAATCATTCAGTAATCGTTATGTCAGTGAAAGTGAGGTGGTCATTAAGAAATTGTATGTCACAAAAAGGGAGATCATAGCCAATTTTATCCAGAAAACTCATCTTATAACTACCTGAAATATAATACTACAGTATATCAATAACAGGCGAAATGTTAAATATATAACGGAGCTTGTCTTTGTCAACAGCTAAATCATTTCTAGATAAACATACAGGGTCCGATTAATCAAGACTAGTGTTGTTCACTGGCCTTGATGAGGGGGTGTGCTAGAGTCAGACATTCTGGATTCATGAAGAGGTGCACGTCTTATGAATCTGGAGCGTCTGACGAGTGGTGTGCGCCTCCGTACGCAACGCAAGAAATCTTACTCCAGCCAGGTACTGGAGTGAAATTTCTGACATAGGAGACACCACAGCTCATCATGAATTAGACTAGCTGTGGTGTCCCACCCCCATCCCACACCAGCCCCACCCATTTTGTCAGAACTGGGAGAAACTGGTGTGAAAACGGCAAAAGTCGCAAAATTTTGGAGCAACTCCATGTTGCGCCTAAATTTTGCATCTTTTCCAAGGTTTTATGCTAGAATTCTGGTGTGAAAGCTTTGATTAATACAGGCCACAATGTATTTCTAAATGTTCTTTACTGAGTTGGCAAAGAGATCTGGTCAGATTAATGACATGAAATATACACAGATTCTTCCATGTAATTTGTAAGGACTATAACCTTAAAGAGAATCTGTCGCCAGGTTTTTGCCACCTAATTTGAGAGCAACATAACGTACAGACAGAGGCCCTGATTCCAGCAATGTGTCACCTACTGGGCTGCTTGCTGTAGTTTTGATAAAATCACTAGTTTATCAGTAAGATATAATCACTAGAGGACTAGTAAACCTGCTGCCAGGTAGTCCTCCATATTAATGATCTCTGTATAACCCCGCCTCTACCACTGATTGGCAGCTTTGTGCCTATGTACAGTGTACACAAAAAGCTGCCAATCAGTGGTGAGGCAGGGTAATACAGGGCTCAGCATTCAGCATGCTCAGCATGTCATCCGAGTGCAGTCCGATGGCTTCCATGGACTCGTTGACTTGCATGGCCGACATGCAATCCATATATCAGTTAAAACTTGGATATGCAGTGATTTTTTTCTTCGTACCGACTAAGTTCAAGGAAAATATCTGACATCTGACATATGTGTAAGCAGGTTACTTGGATGAAACAGTGCAGACAATGAAGAGATAGTGGTACTTAACCAACACTATTTATTTAACTAACACAAAAAAGGAAAATCTATTTATAAGTATATACACTGCTCAAAAAAATAAAGGGAACACTTAAACAACAGAATATAACTCCAAGTAAATCAAACTTCAGTGAAATCAAACTGTCCACTTAGGAAGCAACACTGATTGACAATCAATTTCACACGCTGTTGTGCAAATGGAATAGACAATAGATGGAAATTATTGGCAATTATCAAGACACCCTCAATAAAGGAGTGGTTCTGCAGGTGGGGACCATAGACCACATCTCAGTACCAATGCTTTCTGGCTGATGTTTTGGTCACTTTTGAATGTTGGTTGTGCTTTCACACTTGTGGTAGCATGAGACGGACTCTACAACCCACAGAAGTTGTTCAGGTAGTGCAGCTCATCCAGGATGGCACATCAATGCGAGCTGTGGCAAAAAGATTTGCTGTGTCTGTCAGCGTAGTGTCCAGAGGCTGGAGGCGTTACCAGGAGACAGGCCAGTACACCAGGAGACGTAGAGGGGGCCGTAGGAGGGCAACAACCCAGCAGCAGGACCGCTACCTCCGCCTTTATGCAAGGAGGAGCACTGCCAGAGCCCTGCAAAATGATTTCCAGCTGGCCACAATTGTGCATGTGTCTGCACAAATGGTTAAAAACCGACTCCATGAGGGTGCTATGAGGGCCCGACGTCCACAGATGGGAGTTGTGCTCATAGCCCAAGACCGTGCCGGACGCTTGGCATTTGCCACAGAACACCAGGATTGGAAAAGTCGCCACTGGCACCCTGTGCTCTTCACAGATGAAAGCAGGTTCACATTGAGCACATGTGACAGATGTGACAGAGTCTGGTGACACCATGGAGTGATCTGCTGACTGCAACATCTTTCAGCATTACCGGTTTGGCAGTGGGTCAGTAATGGTTTGGGGTGGCATTTCTTTGGAGGGCCGCACAGCCCTCCATGTGCTCGCCAGAGGTAGCCTGACTGCCATTAGGTACCGAGATGAGATCCTCAGACCCCTTGTGAGACCATATGCTGGTGCGGTTGGCCCTGGGTTCCTCCTAATGCAGGACAATGCCAGACCTCATGTGGCTGGAGTGTGTCAGCAGTTCCTGCAAGATGAAGGCATTGAAGCTATAGACTGGCCCACCCATTCCCCAGACCTGAATCCGACTGAGCACATCTGGGACATCATGTCTCGCTCCATCCACCAACATCACGTTGCACCACAGACTGTCCAGGAGTTGGCGAATGCTTTAGTCCAGGTCTGGGAGGAGATCCCTCAGGAGACCATCTGCAACCTCATCAGGAGCATGCCCAGGCGCTGTAGGGAGGTCATACAGGCACGTGGAGGCCACACACAATACTGAGCCTCATTTTGTCTTGTTTAAAGGACATTACATCAAAGTTGGATCAGCCTATAGTGTGTTTTTCCACTTTAATTTTGGGGGTGACTCCAAATCCAGGTCTCTATTGGTTAATAAATTTGATTTCCATTGATGATTTTTGTGTGATTTTGTTGTCAGCACATTCACCTTTGTACAGAACAAATTATTCAATGAGAATATTTCATTCATTCAGATCTAGGATGTGTTATTTGAGTGTTCCCTTTATTTTTTTGAGCAGTGTATATACAAGTAAGCACTTTGTGGCGGGTTAGAGTAATAGGGACAATACAACATATTACACAGCAATACGACTAAATACAATATCTATGCAACGTTCTATTACATACAATGTTCTTGTTATCTAGCAGTTAAACGACTGTTAATGCCTTTATGTCTCAGCTACACGGGCCTAGTACAGAGGTACTAGGCCCGTCCCCGTCGTAGTCTCTATAAACACCTCAGATTGTTACACTGGCCCTACTGGGGGTAACCGGTATTTCCCCTTGGTCACAAGTCCTAGATACAGTACAGAGCAAAAGTTTGGACACACCTTCTCATTTAAAGATTTTTCTGTATTTTCAGGACTATGAAAATTGTACATTCACACTGAAGGCATCAAAACTATGAATTAACACATGTGGAATTATATACTTAACAAAAAAGTGTGAAACAACTGAAAATATGTCTTATATTCTAGGTTCTTCAAAGTAGCCACCTTTTGCTTTGATGACTGCTTTGCACACTCTTGCCATACTCTTGATGAGCTTCAAAAGGTAGTCACCGGAAATGGTCTTCCAACAATCTTGAAGGAGTTCCCAGAGATGCTTAGCACTTGTTGGCCCTTTTGCCTTCACTCTGCGGCCCAGCTCAACCCAAACCATCTCGATTGGGTTCAGGTCTGGTGACTGTGGAGGCCAGGTCATCTGGCGTAGCTCCCCATCACTCTCCTACTTGGTCAAATAGCCCTTACACAGCCTGGAGGTGTGTTTGGGGTTTTTGTCCTGTTGAAAAATAAATGATGGTCCAACTAAATGCAAACCGGATGGAATAGCATGCCGCTGCAAGATGCTGTGGTGGCCATGCTGGTTCAGTATGCATTCAATTTTGAATAAATCCCCAACAATGTCACCAGCAAAGCACCCCCACACCATCACACCTCCTCCTCCATGCTTCACGGTGGGAACCAGGCACGTAGAGTCCATCCGTTCACCTGTTTTGTGTCGCACAAAGACACCGTGGTTGGAACCAAAGATCTCAAATTTGGACTCATCAGACCAAAGCACAGATTTCCACTGGTCTAATGTCCATTCCTTGTGCTCTTTAGCCCAAACAAGTCTCTTCTGCTTGTTGCCTGTCCTTAGCAGTGGTTTCCTAGCAGCTATTTTACTATGAAGGCCGGCTGCACAAAGTCTCCTCTTAACAGTTGTGGAAAAGATGTGTCTGCTGCTAGAACTCTGTGTGGCATTGACCTGGTCTCTAATCTGAGCTGCTGTTAACCTGCGATTTCTGAGGCTGGTGACTCGGATAAACTTATCCTCTGAAGCAGAGATGACTCTTGGTCTTCCTTTCCTGGGGCGGTTCTCATGTGAGCCAGTCTCTTTGTAGCACTTGATGGTTTTTGCAACTGCACTTGGGGACACTTTCAAAGTTTTCCCAATTTTTCGCACTGACTGACCTTCATTTCTTAAAGTAATTATGGCCACTCGTTTTCTTTACTTAGCTGCTTTTTTCTTGCCCTAATACAAATTCTAACAGTCTATTCAGTAGGACTATTAGCTGTGTATCCACCAGACTTCTGCACAACACAACTGATGGTCCCAACCGCATTTATAAGGCAAGCAATCACACTTATTAAACCTGACAGGGCACACCTGTGAAGTGAAAACCATTAACGGTGACTACCTCTTGAAGCTCATCAAGAGAATGCCAAGAGTGTGCAAAGCAGTCATCAAAGCAAAAGGTGGCTACTTTGAAGAACCTAGAATATAAGACATATTTTCAGTAGTTTCACACTTTTTTGTTAAGTATATAATTCCATATGTGTTAATTCATAGTTTTGATGCCTTCAGTGTGAATGTACAATTTTCATAGTCATGAAAATCCAGAAAAATCTTTAAATGAGAAGGTGTGTCCAAACTTTTGGTCTGTACTGTATGAGAGTCACTGGGTATGCAGTGTGCTTGTCACACTGGCTATCTCTGTTCCCTGAAGCATGGCCCCAACCCACACCCTGTACTGTATGTCTGCGGTGGATGTAATGGCCCACAGGAATGGTCCTCTGCTACAGCCAGATCATCTACTGGCGTTGCTTACTGATCTTCTACTGGCGTGTTATGCGGATGTTCTATTAGTACGGAGTGCGGATCTTCTACTGGCACGGGGTGCGGATCTTTTACTTGCATGGGGCGCGAATGTTCTACTGGCACGGGGAGTGGATATTCTACTAGCATGGGGTGTGGATCTTCTACTGGTGCTGCGCACCGTCACATACCGTCACCGTCACTCTCAGCTCAGGCCTTCTCTGGCATCTGATCACTGCTGGGCTCTTCTGTGGCTATAGTGGCTATAAGCCCACCTAGCAGCCACACGACCTGTCCTGGTTCTGGAGCCAACTATTTCTTCTCAGCTCAACCTGGTCTTTTATTAGTAACTGCGACACAGGTCTCACCTGACCTGGTGTCATCTTTATGTAGCGTCGGCATCTCTTCCTCTTGCCGGGCAGAGACGCCGTTCCCCTCTTCGCCGCGGTCCGGGTCCGGCATCCTCCAGCTCCCCTGCTCCTGCTGCTGTGCATACCGCGCGCAGATTCGCGGGCACTGTGCTTAGGGTGCGCGCGCGCTCCCTCCCTCTTAAAGGGGCCGCGGGCGCAGTCCTAAAGAGTCCCCGGCCAATGGCCAGAGGACCACTCCTATATAGAGCACATCCTCCAAAATGGAGGTGCCGGTGCAAGGCTGTTGTTTGTGTGCTAACACTCTCCTCAGCCCTCAGGTTCCAGTGCCCGCCAGCCTGTCTGTTAGTCGTGCCCGCCAGCCTGTCTATCAGCCGTGCCCGCCAGCCTGTCTATCATCCGTGCCCGCCAGCCTGTCTATCAGCCGTGCCCACCAGCCTGTCTGTCAGCCGTGCCCGCCAGCCTGTCTGTCAGCCGTGCCCGCCTGCCTGTCTACCCGGATCACCTGTTAGGTCACCTGCCGTGCCTGCCTGCTCGCCTACCCTGATCACCCTCTGGCTACCTGCAGTGCCCGCCTGCTTGCCAACCTGGATCACCCGTCAGGCTACATGCTGTGCTCTCCCGCTATACCTGTCAGCTTCAGCCATCTGACCCGTGATAGTGGCCTGCTCTCACACAAGATCGGTCCCAGAGTGGCACCTGGTCCACCTTCCCGGTCCCTCCTTGGTTCACGGAGTCGACTAAGCCGCCGTGCGACCAGGGTCGGTCCGAGTAGGCACTTAGTTACGCCCCTCTGGTCCCTCCTTGCATTCCAGCACAGAGGTTCCACCACCCGGACCCGTAACACTTTAAACTCTTCCTCTGGGAGCAAAGGTTCCTATGGATTCCTACTTCTGTAATTCTTTTTTTTTACTTTTACTTTCGCCTTTGACCAGCAGATGGCAGTGTTTGCTTGTAATTACTCAGCTAGACATCATCTCTACTCTTCTCTCGTGTCCACTTCCTTACATTTGCCTGGCCCCATAAACTAACATCAGTCTGATTGCGATCCAACGTTTTGTCAGATCGAAAATACGACCATGTGCACAAGCCCTGAGTGTAAGAATTCTGGTGCAATTTGAATAAAAAAATAAAGTGCTGCTCTAGGGTGGTCGCTATTGGTAGAGCCAAAGTGGCAATAAGGGAATATAATTTTTAGTCAGAGCTTCTAAAAGTGTAATACTTTCCAATACATCTAATCTTTAGGTAAAAATAAGTATCCCTTATATTGGACAGGTTTTTGCTTTGTCTTTCAAAGACATACAGACGAGCTTTAGAGTCCTTGCTTTATCCAAATGCAAATACAGGTTTCAGTACATTTATTAGATTGCATGCCCATAATAAAGATCAGCTATACTGTCAGTTGTTACCTGTGCATATAAAAATATTATTAACCATAAGAAAGAAAAATGAGCTGCACTCACCTATCCTTAAAAGCATTATCTTTATTCCATAAGAATAAGGTGGTGCAGGTTTTTCACTTTCCTTGCTGTAAGATAAAAATATTATTGCAGATTGTGTTGTGGTTTCCTTCCATGTTCCAAGCTATCCCAGCTCTTCATTTGTTGGCTTTTCTGAGATGGTATTAAATAGATATTGGTTAACTTGTTTCTACTCGTGCAAGGGTCATTGAAGGGAGGGGTAAAAATATTAGTTTAGGTAAACCAGTTATATGGATGTCTGAATTAAAAGAGACATAAAACATCCCATTTACTGTACATGGCATAACCAGTGATTTTGTACAACACAAGTATATTTCCAGTGGTTAATAGAAGCTAATTGTGAGTTGATAACCCATGCCAATTACCAATCTTTTAATTCTATTGACTACTGTAACACTTGGCAGATGTGCTCCGATACCTGTGCCTGACTAGTATTTATTGGTGAGGTGGGTGAGGGACAAATTAACTTTTGAAGCTCTTAGCCTTATATTATGTCTACGTAATACTGAAAAGAATAAACTCTTTCCCACGATTAACTGTATTACTAACTATATCAAGTATTTTTGGAATTACAAATACGAAATCAGTGATTAATTGCAGTTTTTTTAAGTAATAAATCAGCCTCTCATTATAATGAAATATATGGATGATTAAGTCATCTGTTTTAATTTTACATTAAGGAGTTGGAAATGGAATTAATAGATCTTTAAAAATAGACATAAGTTAATTATAAAATAAAGACAAATTATTGTAATTAGACACAGTGTGTGATTTGAGAACCCTCAATATATTGAGGTCTCTTAGTTATCCTCAGACTTGAGGCAAAAGAATTAATAAAAATAAGGACATCACAGGACACAGAATAGTGATAATTGTATTTGTAATGTATTTGTCAGATTGTATGGTATCTGATGTGGAAATGAATTTACTTTTCCTATTGCATTGTATTTGATGTAAGATGCATTTGTTAATCGTATCGTATATTATACAGTGACTTGAAAAGGTATTCATACCCTGTGAACTGTTCCACATTTTATCATATTACACCCACCAAACTTAAATATGTGTAGAGGAAATGATACATGGGGTCTAATTATTTTAAAAATATAAATCTGAAAATTATCACATTCATTTGTATTTAACCTCCCTGAAGTCTGATACCCCAAAATAAAATCTTGAGTGATCAATTGCCTACAGAAGTCACATAATTAGTAAAGTGAGTCCGCCTGTGTGTAATTTATTGTTAGTGTAAGTTCAGCTGTTCTGTGAAGGCCTCAGAGGTTTGTTTGAGAACATTAGGGATCAAAAAATATCATGAAAATCAAGGAACACACCAGGCAGGTCAGGGATAAAGTTGTGGAGAAGAGTAAAGCAAGGTTAAGATATAGAATAATAGTTCAAACTCTGAAAATCTCACAGAGCACTGTTCAATTCATCATCCACAATTGGAAGGCGAATGGCACAACTGAAAACTTACCAAGACATGGCCGTCCACCTAAACTGACATCCCAAGCAAGGAGAGCACAAATTTGAGAAGCAGCCAAGAGGCCCATGGTCACTTTGGAGGAGCTCCAACAATCCACAGCTAAGGTTCCCACTTGTCCCCAGGGCAAATATTAGTTGTATACTTCACAAATCTGGCCTTTATGGAAGAGTGGCAATCCTGTTTGCATTTTGCAAAAAGCCATGTAGGGGACACCGTGGAAGAAGATGCTAAGGTCAGATGAGACCAAAATAGAACTTTTTGGGCTAAATGCAAAACACAATGTGTGACAAAGAACAAAAACTGGACATCACCCTTAAAATACCAACCCCATCATCAAACATCGTGGTGGCAGAATCATGCTGTGGGGATGCTTTTCTTCAGCAGGGACAAGGAAGCTGGTCAGAGTTAATAGGAAGATGGATGGAGTAAATACAGGGCAATCCTGGAGGAATCTGTCATGTGATTTTTTAGTTGGATACTAATTGTATAGGACAGCCCTTTCATAATCTGTAACATTTATTGCTGTAGCTTTTCCAGTTTCTTTGCTGTAAGCACTGGAGAATTCACAGCCACACGCTGGGTAGTATGTTAATCCAAAATAAATATGCCATGCTCCTCATGCCCATAATCCAGCCCTCCCCTCTGCGCTGACACCAGTGACAGTAAATGACAGTGTAGGAATACTCCACATATGCAGACCTAGGGAGGCATCGCGCATGTGCAAGATTTTTACTATCACTGACATTGGCACAGAGGAATGAGCGGGATTATGGTCAGTGATCAGTGGTCAGCGCCGCTGTGAATTCTTCAATAACTGTTACAGATTCTGAAATGACTGCCCAAGCCCTATATCAGGATACTATTAGTATCCTTCTAAAAAAAAATAACACAACAAATTCCCTTTCAGGTTGGGGCATAGGTTCACGTTCTAGCAGGACAGCAACCTGAAACAAACTGCTAGAGTTACAATGGAATTGTTTGGATCAAAGCATATTCATATGTTTGAATGGCTCAGTTAAAGTCCACACCTAAATTCCATTAAGAATCAGTGGCAAGACTTAAAAATTACTCTTCATACACGCCTTATCCAATCTCACTGAGCTACAGCGAGTCTGCAAAGAATGGGTAAATATTTCAGCCTCTAAATGTTCAAGGCTGAAATTGCAACAAAAGGTGGTCCTACAAAGTATTGATTCAAAGGAGCTGAATACAAATGCACATTACAATTTTCACATTTATATTTTTAAAATGATTAGAAAACCATGTATCATTTCCTGTATGTTTCACAACTCCTTGCTACTTTGTGTTGATATATCACATAAAATCTCAATAAAATTCATTTAAGTTTGTGGGTGTAACATGAAAAAATGTGAAAATTTCATGGGGTATGAATATTTTTTCAAGGCATTATAAATATACTGCTGCATCGTTAGATACAAATATGCCCCTCAATGTGTTTCTAAATTTAAAAACTTGCCTCACAATATGTCCATAAATAAAATATTCTTCTCACTGTGCCCCTTGAAGCAAATATACCCAATACAGTGCTCACTCCATAAATAATTAGGCATGGTTATAAATGAATATGTGACTGTGCCCCTTGTATAAATTAATATGGCACATTTGCAAATATGTCATTGTGCATGGTGTCATTGTAAAGAGGTGGACTGTTGCTGTCGCATTCCTTTCCTTTTCCTGAAAACGCCAATCACATTATTGAGATGTAATGTGAATTGCTGTAATGTGTAATGTAAGTGATAGACTGCTGTAATGTGTAATGTGCTGCTAGTGATAGACTGTGTTGTGCCAGACAGTAAAGTAAGATAGAGTTAATGTTTGCCTTGTAATGATTTGCACTGTACTGTGAGGACACTGCGTTCTGCCCAGCAAGCAACTGAGTAGTGACAGCTGGAGTTAAGTTTTGGGACTAGCCCACAAGGGAAGGGGTTAGCTGATAGGAAAAGATATGGTTTCCTGTAAAAAAGAGAGTGGAGACCCAGTGTGTGACAGAAACAAATTTATAGTCTGTAAGTAGTCAAGACTGTATGCAGTGGGTGATTTTTGGTACAAGAAGGAGAGAGGAGACCAAATTTAAGATAGCATGAGCCTGATATGCGGACTGAGACAAGGAACGACGTTGAGTCTAGTGACCGAAGTTCTAATGGAGTTGCCCCCCAAACAGAAGGGTCCAAAGCACAGGACTTTAGTGCCAAGGCCCCAGGCCTCAAAGCTAATGGGTCCAGACAGACTGGTATGTGAACTGAGTCAACTTTCCCGGGTGGATTCTAACTGATACATCTGGGAGCGGAAGGCTCAACTCTGGCTATAATGACCAAATCCCTTACCCCGTTCTTAATGAGGATAATAGACGTGCAGCAGCAGGTAAAGTAAAGTGACTGTTACGGATTGGACTTTTGAGCTAGGCTGGGTTGTGCTGGGACTCACAGGACCAGTAGGAATGGAAACAATCCAGATGGAACTGCAGATGTGCCTGAATATGCTCTGTACAACTGAAACGTGCTGGAAGATATGTGCCTGCTAGCTGGTGTATAAAGTTGATGATGAAGAACTGTTGAGTAAAGTACTGTTATTTAAAGTGAACTGGGGGTGTCCTTGAGGAAACAAGTCGTCACTCGGTCCTGGCCAGCCGAAATAAATGGCAACATTCGGCCTGCACAGGCATAGAGACCACACTACACAAGTCCACACAACAAGCCAGGACCCCCACTTTCATGTAGCGTGCCAGGGCATCTGGAGTCAATCCCTCGCCCACGGCTACCGCCCTGTGCCTTGTTACATCATCACAGGATGTTGAGCAGTGGGGCAAAAATCTGTATATAGCTGCATGTTGTGGCGCTGTGAATTTCAATTATATATGCGGCTTCAGGAAGAGGGTACAGGAATATATTAGCGGCAATGCAGCAGCCACAGACAGCTCCCTGCTTCACCACTCAGTGATACGCATATAAAATAGGTGTCTGGGGAAAGATGGTGGAGTGCAGAACCGTTGGACCCTCCATTGTTGCAGCCATGATCACTGACTCTGTCACCTCAATTAGTTTTCTTCATTTTTCTCAAGGATTATTATTTGAAGGCTCCTTATATTCCTGCTGATTTTTCATTAGTCGGTTACAATACAGCTAGAAGAACAGGATTATTACAAGACCTTCTGTTACATAACGTCCTGTTATTCATATGATCAGCTATTCTATAGTCTAACATCTGTCTCGGTTCCTGAACCTTTTGTTCTTGTTTTTGTCACTAAGCGGTGCCACGCCTTTGTGGCGGGTGATGCATGACAGCATCGGTCCTGTTTAATTCCTGGGTATTTTGGTGCCACTAGATCAGGGAGCTATGGGGTTAAAGGGAATTTTTCAGCAGGTTTTGCTATGTAATTAGAGGACAGCATGAGTTAGGGGTTAAAACACAGATTTCAGCTATTTGTTATTTATTAAGCTGTGTGCTGTTTACTTATGAAGATTTTATCATTAGGGTATTATCATTGCACTGACTAGCTACGTCATGCCATGTCGTGCAACTCCACCCCTTCTCTGCTAAAGTACATACAGAGCCTTGTGGGGACGAGGTTAGTTTTCTGAGCTCTGCTACATGCTACATCTAAAAACTCTGACTGTATCACAACTGCTTCCCCCCATTTAACTAAGTGATACATTGTTGGAATCAGGGTCTCTTTTCCTATATTATAATGCTCACCTGGTGACAGATTCCCTTTAATTGTCTGTTTTTTTATTGCTCTTTCGGTGTGGTTGCCCGCTAGTTAAACCCCTGGGTCTCTGACTTCCACTTCCAGTCAATTAATGTTTTGTTATCTGACTTGTGCTCTAGTCCTTGCTTCTGCTGGTTTCATGATTCCTCTTGTTTTCTGACCTTGGTGTGAATTTTGACCATCATCTCGTCTTACGATTCTGTTCTGTTACTGATGTGACTGCTTGGCTCTGACCCTACTTGGCGACCCTTCCTCCCTGTGGATGGCAGCCCTTCCATGGAAGCAATCCAGTGGACCCCGTTGTAAGATCAAATCCCTGTACAGAGGTTGAAGGATCAAGGTCAGGGTACCTCCTGGAATCTGACAGACGTAGTGGCTTGTGACAAGTCTGTTCAAGGCAACCTTTTTAAGCTTGTGGCCTCTTACAGTTGTAACATGAAGCATCTGTAACAAGAATGTTAGTACATGTAAGACATTTTGCCACAAGTGATGGGTTGTTCGCGACCGATTCCAGACGAAGAGTCAACGCCCTGGTGGGAACAATGGGAGCTGGCACCCCAGTGAGAGCCACTAAATTCTCTAAATGGCTCTCACTGGGTGTAAAATTAGGGTGCTTGGCAGCGGAAACCTCACCTTCTGAAATCAAACCCAGTCCACTCATCAATTTCATCACTCATCAATTTCATTGGCTGGCTCCAGTTTCATCTTAAATGTGTATTCACCTATGGTGAACACATATTTAACAAGGATCCATTTAGGATCCAAAAGAACAGGCTCTTTTTGGTGAGCAGAGCCAAGTAATCCAGATCACCAAAAAAAAAACCATCACTATCTGCCACTATATGAGCAATCAAGACAAAACTATAGAGGGACAGATTTACTAATCCCATGTATTGTGTGATTGTATGATAACTAGTGTTGAGCGAGCATGCTCGACACTGCTTGGTACTCGCTCGAGCATCACGCTACTCGGGATGTTCGGCGAGCACCGAGCATTTCCGGGACACTCGGGCGGGAGCTCGGGTCTCCGCCCTGCATGTTTGGCGCTCTTTACAGAGCCAATGAACATGCAGGGATTGCCAGCCAGTCACAGTAATGCCGTAGCCATGTTGGTTGTGGGCATTACAGTGATTGGCTGGCCGCACAGCGTCACCTCGCGTATTTAAAACCGGGCGCTGCCATCTTGGACACCGCTGGGACAGCGCTGCTGATTTAGAGAGCGATATATTCTGCGAAATAGTTAGTGTAGGGTCTGTAAAGGCTGCCAGATCAAACAAACAGTCCTTCTCAGGACTAATATCCATCCCAGATATCAGGCAGGCAGGCAGGCTGTATAGGAGACGCAGTGGTTATACCAGCAAACGCTGCATTACAGTCCTGTGTGCTCCTGTTGCTGAAATTGCTGGACTTAGCTCCAGATCTTGTGGGCCAGGAAAAATCCTTTTTTTTTTTTTAATCCTCTTTTTTTTTCCTACTTCACACTGTACAAATACCCATCTTATTAACCTTTTGGTGTCCCCCCCCCCCCCCAAAAAAAAAGTGTGTCTCTGATTTTTCAGACACAAATATATCTGTTGAAAATAGTCTGGTGTAGGCCAGAGAAATAGAAGTGTGGTTTTGCAGTTCCATGGGCCATTTGTATAAAAAAAAAACAGTTTGAGTGTGTCGCTCACTGTTCAGTCGCAAATATATATATTTAAAAAAGTCTGGTATACACCAGTAAATTATAACTGTGGTTTTGCTGTTCCACGGTAAAAAATCTCTATTATTCTGCTTTTGGCATTTTTTGCCGTAAAAAATAAATAGTGTCTCCTGATTGTTCAGACACAAATATATCTGTTGAAAATAGTCTGGTGTAGGCCCAAGAAATACAAGTGTCGTTTTGCAGTTCCGCGGGTCAAATCTCTATATTATCCTGCTTTTCGCAACTTTTGGCCGTAAAAAATAAATAATAGTACTCCTGATTGTTCAGACACAAATATATCTGTTGAAAATAGTCTGGTGTAGGCCCGAGAAATACAAGTGTGGTTTTGCAGTTCCACGGTTCAAACCTCTGTATTATCCACTTTTGGGCCATTTGTATCTAAAAAAACAGTTTGAGTGTGTCGCTCACTGTTCAGCCGCAAATATATATATATTTTAAAAAGTCTGGTATACACCAGTAAATTATAACTGTGGTTTTACTGTTCCACGGTAAAAAATCTGTATTATCCTGCTTTTAGCATTTTTTGCCGTAAAAATAAATAGTGTCTCCTGATTGTTCAGACACAAATATATCTGTTGAAAATAGTCTGGTGTAGGCCCGAGAAATACAAGTGTGGTTTTGCAGTTCCACGGGTCAAATCTCTGTATTATCGTGCTTTTCACAATTTTTGGCCGTAAAAAATAAATAATAGTGTCTCCTGATTGTTCAGACACAAATATATCTGTTGAAAATAGTCTGGTGTAGGCCCGAGAAATACAAGTGTGATTTTGCAGTTCCACGGTTCAAACCTCTGTATTATCCACTTTTGGGCCATTTGTATCTAAAAAAATAGTTTGAGTGTGTCGCTCACTGTTCAGCCGCAAATATATATATTTAAAAAAGTCTGGTATACACCAGTAAATTATAACTGTGGTTTTGATGTTCCACGGTAAAAAATCTCTATTATCCTGCTTTTGGCATTTTTTGCCGTAAAACATAAATAGCGTCTCCTGATTGTTCAGACACAAATATATCTGTTGAAAATAGTCTGGTGTAGGCCCGAGAAATACAAGTGTGGTTTTGCAGTTCCACGAGTCAAATCTCTATATTATCCTGCTTTTCGCAATTTTTGGCCGTAAAAAATAAATAATAGTACTCCTGATTGTTGAGACACAAATATATCTGTTGAAAATAGTCTGGTGTACGCCCGAGAAATACAAGTGTGGTTTTGCAGTTCCACGGTTCAAACCTCTGTATTATCCACTTTTGGGCCATTTGTATCTAAAAAAACAGTTTGAGTGTGTCGCTCACTGTTCAGCCGCAAATATATATATTTAAAAAAGTCTGGTCTACATACACCAGTAAATTATAATTGTGGTTTTGGTGTTCCATGGTAAGAAATCTCTATTATTCAGCTTTTGGTATTTTTTCCTTGAAGAAAAACAGTAATATTTTCTCCCTGATTGCTCAGATTGTTTAAAAGAGTCGGGTGTAGGCCAGAGAAATAGAACTGTGGTTTTCCTCTTCCACAGTTCTAATCTATTTTGTATTACCCTTTTTCCATTGATAGTGCGAGTGTAAGCTATTTTACTTACTTTACAATGGGCAAGGCGCGTGGCAAGAGATGTGGAAGTGGACGTTCTGGTGATGGTGCGTGCAGAGGAAGGGGCGTGGCCAAGGTGAAAATGTGCCACAACCAACAGCCACATCTTCTCGCTCCCACTTCTTGACCGAATTACTAGGGAAGCACAGAAGAACACCAGCATTGTGAACTGATCAGTGTGAACAGGTTATTAATTGGATAGCAGATAATACTTCCAGTTACCTGGGCACCACCACCTCCGGCCTGTCTTCCACACGGTCAACTCTTAGTAGCTGTGAGTCTTGACCGCATACTCCTCCTCACCCTGATGCTCCTTCCTCCCACCATGCCGAGTGTCGTCAGACAGCAACTGATCCCACACTTGGACACTCTGAAGAGCAGTTCACTAGTCCATTTCCAGATTTGTGCCCCTCGCCTGCTCCGCTTGAAGTGGTGGAAGAGGAGATCCCATGTAGCGATGCCCAAATATTTGAACAGCCATGGCCACAGGAAGTCGACGCTGGCAATTTGTCACAAGAGGTGGACGATGACGAGACACAATTGCCAGGAAGGGAGGAGGAGGTTTGTGGTGCGCAAGTGGAAGAGGAGGAGGTGGTGGATGATCTAGTAACTGACCCAACGTGGCAGGAGGACATGCAGAGTGAGGCCAGCAGCACACAGGGGGAGGGAGGCAGAGTACCCCAACAGGCAGGAAAAAACAGTGTGGTGGCTGCAGACAGAAGGCAGACAACCGCTCCCCGTAACACCAACACGAGGGACGTTGCCAGTACAATCGGTAGGTCTTCCAGAGTCTGGAATTTTTTTAAAGACTCTGCTGATAACCCCAAAAAGGCCATTTGTTCCACCTGCCATGCCAGCATCAGCAGGGGTGACAAAACTACCAGCCTGACCACCACCAGCATGATCAGGCACATGGCAGCAAAGCACCCGACTTTGTGGGGTGAACCCCAGGGTCCACGACCAGTGTCAGCAGGTGTCACCACTGCATCTTCCACTGTTGTGCATGCAATAGAACCCCCTGTGGTGTGTGCAAGGCAATCCCCTGTCCATACTGCTTGCAAAGATGCCCCCTCCTCTCAGTCTTCACTTGTTATGGCAGTTTCTCAAGAAACAGCATCAACGTCCACGGCAACGTCCCACCGCAGCGTTCAATTGTCCATATCCCAGACCTTTGAACGAAAGCGGAAATTCGCAGCTAACGCCCCACAGGCCACAGTCCTAAATTCGCACATTTCACGACTGCTTGCGTTGGAAATGCTGCCTTTTAGGCTGGTGGAGACCGAATCCTTCCGCAACCTTATGGCGGTGGCCGTCCCTCTATACTTGGGCCCCAGTCAACACTATTTTGCCCGGTGTGCCATCCCCGCACTACACAAGCACGTGTCCCAAAACATCTGCCGTGCCCTCAACAACGCAGATACTGGGAGAGTCCACCTGACAACGGACACGTGAACAAGTGCTTGTGGCCAGGGATGGTACATCTCCCTGACGGCACACTGGGTAAACATAGTGGAAGCCAGGACCTAGTCGGTCCTTGGGACGGAACACATCCTCCCTACACCGAGGATTTGCGGGCCCTATGTCAGTCAGAGTTACCCCCACAGTGTACAGCTCCTGCGCATCATCCTCCTCCTCCTCCTCATGTTCAGCCTCCATCTCAGATATCACCACATCAGTTACAAGCTGGAAGCACTGCAGTACTGCCTCCGCCAAGTGGCAACAGGCTGTGCTTAAACTCCTAACCTTAGCTGAGAAACCTCACACTGCATGTGAGTTGTGGACAGCTGTGAAAGAGCAGGCAGATCTGTGGCTCAAACAGCTGAACCTACATCCAGGCATGGTCGTGTGTGACAATGGCCGTAACCTGGTGGCGGCTCTGAGGCGAGGCGAGATCACACACGTACTATGCCTGGCTCATGTGCTTAACCTCGTGGTTCAGCGGTTTCTTAAATCGTACCCCGAGTTGCCAGATCTGCCCGTCAAAGTATGCCGCCTGTCAGCTCATTTTCGCAAGTCGGCTACAGCTTCCGCCTCCCTTGCTGTGTTGCAGCAGCGTTTGCAGCTTCCGTCACACCGACTGGTGTGTGATGTCCCCACATGTTGGAACTCTACCCTCCACATGTTGCAAAGGATTTGTGAGTAGAAGAGAGCAGCTGTGGAGTACCAGCTGCAACATGGCCGTCAATATTCAGGTCAGACTCCACACATAAGACCTCAGGAGTGGACCTGGATGTCTGACACCTGTACCATCCTGACAAACTTTGAGGATTCCACCCAGATGGTGAGTGGCGATGACGCCATCATTAGCATCAACATTCCACTTGTCTGTCTTTTGCAATGCTCTCAGCAGAGAATTAAAGAGGAGGCATTGCAGCCAGAGTATGATGAGATGGATCAAGAAGCCGTAGCGGTCGATTACACACAGCCCAGCCTCATCTCATCCCAATGTGCATTGGGGGACAATGAGGGAGAGGAGTAGGAGGAGGAGGAAGAGGAAGAACAGGAGCTTGTATCATGAGCTGTAGACGGTAGTACCTGTACAACTGTCATACCGTCGGTTCAGCGTGGGTGGCCTGAGGACAGGGGGGAGGAGGAAGAGGAGGAGGAGGAGAGCATGGTCAGTCGTCATCTTGGTGAGGACACGGAAGTCTTGCCCATTACCTGTCTGGCACGCATGGCTGACTTTATGTTACGCTGCCTTAACCGCGACCCTCGCGTTGTCAAAATGTTGGGTGACAGTCATTACTGGTTGGTGACACTTTTAGACCCCCGCTACAAGGAGAACTTTCACTCTCTTATTCCTGAGGTGGAGAGGTCTACAAAAATGGGGCAATGCCAGAAGGCCCTTGCTGCAGAACTGTTAAAAAAATTCCCATCTGAACACGCTAGCGGCAGAGGTCACAGTTCGTTGACCAACTAAGGCATACAAGCGAGATAGAGGCAACCCCAATCCAGCAGAGGCAGGGGAACACTGTCAACGTTCTGGGACAGTTTTCTGAGACCCGCCCAGCTTACAGGCCCTGAGGCGCGGGGTACTTTCACAAGGAGTGGAAAGTTTCAAAAGATGGTGAGGGAGTACCTTGACGACCGTACCAGCATCCACCGTGATTCCTCTGTGCCTTTTAATTATTAGGTATCCAAGCTGGACACTAGGAATGAACTTGCTCTGTACGCCTTGGAGGTCCTGGCCTGCCCTGCCGCTAGCGTGTTATCGGAGCGTGTTTTTAGTGCTGCTGGGGGAATTATAACTGATAAGCGCACTCACTTGTCAACTGACAATGCTGACAAGCTGATCCTTATCAAAATGAACAAGGGCTGGTTTGGGCCAGACTTTGCATCACCACCAAATGACAGCAGAGTAACATAAAGTCAAATCCACTGTGTTATTTCGGGAGGTGTATTCACATGCACCACTTCACACCCACACATGGGTATACGCTTCCTCATTTCGGCTGTTTTATGTTCTTCTCCTTATCCTCAGCCTCCACCACCACTATACTACCAAGGTGACCGTGGTCCGTGTTGCCATTATTGAAAGTTCCTCCGTCCTTATTTTTGTCAGCTTTGCTTGGAAGGCATAAGCAAAGACTGTGGGAGACCCACTCCCCAATAATGGGAATAATATTTTTAATATGCTGTACTGTATGGCTCATGTAAGGGGCATTAAAAGCGTCTTGTTAAGCTACTGCGACCTCCACCACTTTTCCGAGGGGCATTAAAAGCGTCTTGTTAAGCTACTGTGACCTCCACCACTTTTCCAAGGGGCATTAAAAGCGTCTTGTTAAGCTACTGTGACCTCCACCACTTTTCTGTGGGGCATTAAAAGCATCTTGTTAAGCTACTGGGACCTCCACCACTTTTCAGAGGGGCATTAAAAGTGTCTTGTTAAACCACTTTGAACTCTACAGCTCTTCCAAGGGTCATTGATATGTTGTTTTTGATTAACTCTAACCTCCACGACTCTTCGAACAGGCATTGCATTTCCTCCTAATTTTTGGCAGCTTTTTGCTTGGAAGGCATAAGCAAAGAGTATGGGAGAACCACTCCCCAATAATGGGAATATTGTTTGTAATATGCTGTGCTGCATGGCTCTTGTAAGTGGCATTGCAAGTTCCTCCGTCCTAATTTTTGGCAGCTTTTGCTTGGAAGGCATAAGCAAAGACTATGGGAGACACACTCCCCAATAATGGGAATAATGTTTTTAAGATGTTTTACTGTATGGCTCTTGTAAGGGGCATTAAAATCGTCTTGTTAAGCTACTGCAACCTCCACCACTTTTCTGAGGGGCATTAAAACCATCTTGTTAAGCTACTGTGACCTCCACGTCTCTTCAAAGGGGCATTAAAAGCGTCTTCTTAAGCCACTTTGAACTCCACAGCTCTTCCAAGGGGCATTGAAATGTTGTTTTTAATTACCTCTAACCTCCACGACTCTTCCAACGGGCATTGCATTTCCTCCTAATTTTAGTCAGCTTTTGCTTTTCAATGCAAAGGCGAAAACTAAGGGAGACCCACTCCCCAATAACGGGTAGAAGATTTTTTGTACGCTGTAATCCACGTCTGTTTCAAGGGGCATTGCAGTTCCTCATAATTTTTGGAAAGCCTTCCATTCACTGCTTAGGCCAACAGTGTACAGGAGACCCAGTTGCTATAAATGGTAAAAACGGTTTAGTTAGGGCCCTCTGACCTCCATGTCATTTCCAAGGGGCATTGGAGTGCCTCTAAATTTTTGGTAGGCATTGCACTCACTGTATGCCCTATAACTGTGTAGCCGAACCGCTCCTTTTGTTACAGAAACATATCCTACAAGACATATGTGGTTGACTGGCCTGATATTGATGTGAATGGTCCCTGTTCCTCTTGCTCTTTCTCCTTTGCCACTGCCTCATCCATCATTTATCACCTGAAGCTTTGTTTTAACAGGAGTCATAGAACTGGGATAGTAGCAGGAAAACATCCAGCAATCCTCGGAGGAGGTAGGATATGCGCCAAAAAGCTGACCACCTCAGGCCTAGCCGCTACTACATACATGCGCTTGCATTCCAAGAAAACAAAGCAGATGCTAACTTCTATCATCATCATCATGCTGTGGACTGAGTATGGATTCCAGGCCGCCAACGCAGCCATGACGTGGTGGCCAGATTCCGCCTCCACATGCCTAAAAGGCCCAATTTCAAGTGTAAGCAAGCAAGCAGTATGGTATTGCAGCCTGGGGGTGGGTGGGTGGCAGGCTGCACACTTACGCTTGCATTCCAAGAAAACAAAGCAGATGCTAACTTGTATCATCATCATCATGGTCCTCACCTTGGCACTCTCAACTCCCCTGATGGAGAAGCCAGGGCCCACCGGAGGAGTCTGGTTCTCTGGTGGGCTCATCCAATGCTGCCCTAAAGCAGGCCGGGCTAAGAAAAGTGTGTGGGGGGAAGTTCCATGGAGAAATAGGGGCAGCTGGGGACCGTTTATGGACACCCGGCTGCCCCCAGGCGGCTGGGGACCGTGTGTGGACACCCGGCCGTGGGGACTGAGTATGGATACCAGGCCGCCAACGCAGCCATGACGTGGTGGCCAGATTCCACCTCCTCATGCCTAAAAGGCCCAATTTCAAGTGCAAGCAAGCTAGCAGTATGGTATTGCAGCCTGGGGGTGGGTGGGTGGTTGGCTGCATATTTGCGCTTGCATTGCAAGCAATGGGGGAGGTACAATTGAACAGTGCCCTCGGACAAGAACTTGCACGGGGATAGTTGCAAGTCTGCATCTTTCGATTCGGCAAGGATGTCTTCTGATGGGCACACTTTTAGGCAGTTACCTGGGTGTCAGAGATGCTTCCAGGGGTCTTCCCCATGCTGTTCCCATGTCTTTTCAGCACTGTATGCATGTGTCACACAGCACCTGGCCAGATAAGGTTGTAAAATGTTAAAATGACATTTACCGGTGAATGCATTTGTCACGGTTGAAAGCAATACAAAAGTGCAAAAACGCATAAAAAAAACGCATAAAGAATTCTACTTGTGAACATAGCCTAAGGTGTGGAGGAGTATTTTTTTGGGAGGTTATTTATTTTACCTTATACACAAGTCTTTACCCTGGAAAGGAACTTCCTTAACATATTTAACAGGAAAGCAGTTTCAGTTTCGTTTTTGAACATTTTATTGTGAACCCTTAAAAGTGGCTTAATACCTCTGACCACGCTGTTGACAGCAGTGACCTGGGGGTCAGAAATGCTTCCTGGGGCGATCCCCATGCTGTCCCCATGTCATTTGAGCACTGTCACTATCGTTTTGGGCACTTGTTAGGCTTTTAAAAGACTGCCGGGGGTGCCGCCGCAAAAATGCTCGAGTCTCCCATAGACTAACATTGGGCTCGTTGCTCGGGTCGAGCACCCGAGTATCACGGCGAGCTCGGCCCGAGCTTCGAGCACCTGAGCATTTTAGTTCTCGCTCAACACTAATGATAACAATAAAAAGTGCAGCTCCAAACAGTCAAATTGCAAAATTAGCTCTGCTACATAAGTATTTTTTTGATTTTTTTGTAAATTAAAAAGTCTTTCCACTTTTGGACAACCCTTTCATAAATGTTCACGTGCTCCAGGAAAAAAAATAAAACAACAAATACTCAGTCCCCGGACTGTCACTGTTCCAACTATGTCATGGTTGTGTCTCCCTGTGGTCACGTGATGTCGTGTGACCTCTGCAGTCCATCAGCGGCTGCTGATGGACTGCTGCTGCCACAGTTCCGTCAGACACTGACATCTTTGGAATCAGACTGATCTGAGAAGTGAGTTGAGTTTTTTTTAATTTTATCTGAGGCACCTTAGCTTTTAAGAAGGGCTTGTTCTGTAGTGGACAACTCCTTTAGCACCACAAGAACTGGACAAATATTTGTGCTATTTAATCGTCAGTAAGTTATGGGCATAATATACTTTAAAAGTGTGATATCACTGCAGATTTAAAGCAGCCCTATACCCTGGGACTGAAAATTGTCTTCACACTTCTCATGCATAGTCACCCTCACTGGTCCCCTCCATTTGTCGCCCTCTGTCTCAGCATTTAGTTCCTGCTTCAAAGATGGCTGCCACAGTGGCATTTGGAGTGAAGTGGTAGGTCTAAAGCACACCTGCCCTGCCTTTCTGGTGCTGTAGGTTAGGAAAGACCAGGAGGCACATTTCAACTTTACCAGAAATGCCTGTGTGGCAACCATCTTTGAAGCAGGAACAAAACAATCTGAGTGGAGGAGCTAGTGGGAGGCCATAAGTGTGCACCACGTACGGTGAGTATACATATGAAATGTGTAGTCACTATTGAGTCCCAGGGTGGAGGCTCACTTTAATGAGAATGTGACAGCTACAGTATATTTTTCTTAGATAAATCAAGACTCATTTCTTCTGTTCTTTTTATTGGACTCTTTTTATACTTGGCTTTTCTTTTCTGTTTCTCATTTTTTTATTATTTTTCTGTACTTGATTATAAGTGTGGTCATCTTGCCTGAGTTGCTGTTAATATCATACAGAGATATGTTTTCCTGCAGCTACATTGAGTCGTCCACTATCCCCAATGTATTCAACCTATGGAGAGAAGTTTTTTTTGTAGATACCTTGGTTGTACTTTATTGCCTGTGAGCGGTGCTATCGCTGACTGCTCACAGGCATCACGTGACCCCGTGCTGCAGCCTGATCTTGCTTCGGCTGAGGTCAGGCGTGACTCAGTGACGCGCTCCCCGTGGTGGATGCTGGGCTGTGGGCTTCCCCGCTCGTCACAGCCCAGTATCCACGGCGCGCATTCCTGCATTCCGGCTGCAGCCGGGGGGTCACGTGAGGCCTGTGAGCGGTCAGCGATAGCGCCGCTCACAGGCAATAAAGTACAACCAAGGTATTTACAAAAAAACTTCTCTCCACAGGTTGAATACATTGGGGGCATTTTAAAAAGTAGTGGACAACTCCTTTAAAGGGGTTGTCCTGTCCAAATTGATAAATTTGCAGTCACTCTGTGCCGTCTAGTGGGCATGACCAACTTGTGGGCACGGCCTCACTCAATATAAGTGTATGGAGCGAGACTGAGCTCACTAGTCGGGCTCTGGCCAGCAGTATGTATAATACATACTTCACTGCCATTCCAGGCTCAGAAACCGCTGAATCCCAGCAGCGTACAGCGCCTGCACTGGGGGGATTCATAAGTCTGCAGTCACACAGAGTGACTGCAGTCTTATCGTTTTGGAACAGACAACCCCTTTAAGTAATTTTATGTGGGTATTTTCATTAACTTCAATGGGAGATTAATATAAAGATCAGTCGCAAAAATGAAAACGGTAAGTTTTCAGGATTATGTTATATTGAATGACATTGAAAATGTGAAATAAAATGCACCAAAAACTCATAAAAATGTGATTCAAACAATAGTTAATTTTCCAGTGACACTTTCTCATTAATATACTGACATCAGGTGAAGTTTTTTTTGTTTTTTGCTTAAAGCCAATTTTAGAAAATCTATTTATTCTGAGAATTTATTAATAATGACAAAGTTAACTTAATGAAGTTAGATGCCTTGTAAAATGTCTATAATTTCTCTCAATGTGTATTATTAAATCCCTGTATGTTTTATAATGAATACAGGGTAAAATGAGGACAAGTCTCTTCTTAATGTAAAAACTATAAAAACGTATCAGAGAAAGTACTTTTATCTCATTATATAGTAAATCAATGGCAGGCATCCTTCCAAGAAGGGCATTTGAATTACAATTCACCCATGAATAAATATCTGCAATTTGAGAAGACAAATATCTGAAATTACAAAGTGTATTTCTCAATGGGTACAAATGGATACATTACTATACAGTAACACAGATGCAGTGTTAGAAGTAGCTATAAAAATACACATACATATAAGAAACTTTGCAATATATCTTATAAGAGGAATATGCTTCTATCTCCACTTATGAGACTCATATTTTTCTTGTTTTCGTTTCTTAAACTTATCATTCATTCTGAAACGTCTAAAATCTCAATACCGTAGATCTAAGGGTGCGGTGTTCCGGGCACTGCCAGTGACTCACGGTGGCGATAGGGGCGAAGGTAAATGAAAATAAGTATATTATTGGCAATGCGTTTCGGAGTTGATCCAACTCCTTCATCAGGTACCTGGAACCTGATGATCTTGAAACCAGCAGCTGGAGCTGCAGCCTGTCACCAGTGAATCCTTCTCACGCTCCTCAGTGTTGTGCCTGTCTTACACAACCTTACAAGGCGAGTATTTTTTTGTCATGACTCACCGCTTTGTTTAATCTATTGATCCATACATGGACTGCCTCCGTTTTCTCTCTATAAAATCTGTCTTGCAATCAATATTGTAGATCTAAGGGTGGCGGTGTTCCAGGTGACTCACGGTGGCAATAGGGGTGAAGGTAAATGAAAATAAGTATATTATTGTATATTATTGACAATGCGTTTTGGAGTTGATCCAACTCCTTCATCAGATACCTGGAACCTGATGATCTTGGAACCAGCAGCTGGAGCTGCAGCCAGTCACCAGTGAAGTCTTTTCACGCTCGTCAGTGTTGTGCCTGTCTAGCACAACCCTACCAGGTGAGTGTTCTTTTGTAACGACTTACCACTTTGTTTAATCCATTGATACATACATTGGCAGCCTCTGTTTTCTCTTTATAAAATCTGTCTTGTTGAAGAGATGACTGAATACCAGCGTACTGAGGAATCAGATTGCAGAGGAGTCTGTTTGCTTTCTAGTAAGTGTTTATTTCACTCCAGAGCTGAATTCACAGGAATTCCTCATGTCTGTATGTACTATGTGTTGGAAATGACATAACAGCTAGTCTGTATGAGAATGAAACCGTGTAAAATATAGATTCAGCTCTGAAAAATATGGATTTTCTAAAATTGTGTCCTTACTTATGTGTCTGTGACACGTGAATATTGTTCAAATAGGAATTGAGATTTAACATAATTTAATAGTAAAATATACATAGTATCAGTGGATGCTCTCATTTATTCCATTACTAAATAACTTTTAGGAAGGCCATGTACCATGGACCTGGTCAGTTTTGATTATGTGCTCTGAAACATACCCTTTTTGCATGGGAGTAACAGACTAGATGAGCCAAACAAGCTTACCGCTTCCTTTGCCCTCAGGTATTGCAGTGACGTCTACGCAGGGTCCTGTGTGGAATTAGAAACACTAACATGTATGGCAGAATCTCAGTAGCAATATCCACAAAATGAAATGACAGGCATTGAATTAATACACTCTGATCCTTCTGACCTTTCAAAAGGTCTGCAAGCTTTCCCTTTCCTTTCTTTTACAGTAAGTTTTGTAGATGATATTCTTTTCATGATCTTCTACAAAGACACAAAGATATTTTTGATTTTAGAAGCTAGAATGGAGGCTTTTAAAGAAACTGTATGTATGGTTTTGTCAATTTATTGATTAGTTTATGATAATGTAATAGTGAAAATCTGCTACTGCAAGTGCAGGGGTGAATCTATGATTTATCCTGCTGTGACAAAAAATAAGGTGTCACCCTATAAAAATTGGAAACAGGTATCAAAGATTCGTGCATATTTCGAGTTCAATATGCAGTGACAAATGGATATGTATCAGCCTTTCTTTTTCCAAGATGTATTGCAAATAGTAGTTATTTTTTCATTGAACACTTATGAAAGCTTTTTGTTCATCTATTATATTGGGTGCCAAGTATATGATCCAAACGGGAATTGGATGTTTCGCCCCCAGCAGTTCGCCCCCAGCAGTTCGCCCCCAGCAGTTCGCCCCCAGGATTTCCCCCCCCGGGTACATTTCGCCCCCGCACATTTCGTCCCCAGCATTTGGCCCCCAGGATGTTTTGCCCCCGCACATTTCACCCCTGCACATATTTCCCCCAGTTCGCCCCGGTCCGGGGGCGAAACGTGCGGGGGCGAATCTTCCTGGGGGCGAAATGATAGGGGCAAAATGTACCTGGGGCGAACTGATGGGGGCGAACTGCTGGGGGCAAAACTTCCTATAACCGATCCAAACTTATAGCATTAATGTAGCAAGTGATTTAAAAAAGGAGATTGGGACCCTAACCCATGGTTATAGCTTAGGCAGCGCACCTTAGTAATAATGAGTAAAGGGGAATTTCAAGAGATGATAATGCAATGCTATTACTGAAAAAAAAAATCACTATGCAAAAAACAAGACTGATATCACCGCCATATAGTGTCCATAAAGAAAGTAGTAGTTCTGCAGAACATATATTAACCACTTCGCGCCAGAGCCTGTTTTTGCCTTCGTGACCGGGCCAATTTTTTCAATTCTGACCACTGTCACTTTATGAGGTAATTACTCTGGAACGCTTCAACGGATCCCCCTGATTCTGAGATTGTTTTTTTGTGACATATTGTACTTCATGATTGTGGTAAAATTTCTTCGATATCACTTGCGTTTATTTGTGAAAAAATCGGAAATTTGGCGAAAATTTTGAAAATTTTGCAATTTTCAAACTTTGAATTTTCATGCCCTTTAATCAGAGAGATATATCACACAAAATAGTTAATGAATAACATTTCCCACATGTCTACTTCACATCAGCACAATTGTGGAACCAAAATTTTTTTCTGTTAGGAAGCTATAAGGGTTAAAAGTTGACCAGCAATTTCTCATTTTTACAACAAAATTTACAAAAACATTTTTTTAGGGACCACATCTTATTTGAAGTGACTTTGAGGAGCCTTTATGACAGAAAATACCCAAACGTGATACCATTCTAAAAACTGCACCCCTCAAGGTGCTCAAAACCACATTCAAGAAGTTTATTAACCCTTCAGGTGCTTCACAGGAATTTTTGGAATGTGGAAGAAAACAATTAACATTTAACTTTTTTTCACAAAACTGCTACTTTAGCCTCAAATTTTTAATTTTCACAAGGGCAGCCAGAAAAAATGGACCCCAAAATGTGTTGTGCAATTTCTCCTGAGCACGCTGATACCCCATATGTGGTGCAAAGCCACTGTTTGGGCGCACGGCATGGCTCGGAAGGTAAGGAGCGCCATTTGACTTTTGGAATGGAAATTTGACTGGAATCGATAGCGGACGCCATGTTGCATTTGGAGAGCCCCTGAGGTGCCTAAACAGAGGAAACCCCCAACAAGTGACCGAATTTTACAATCTACTCCTCTGTATAAATTAATCTAGTGGTGGGAAAATAAGTAGATAGGTAAATGGTCACTAAACCCATAGATGAATTCCCACAGAGGTGTCATTTCCATAATGGGGTCACTTCAGGGGGGATTATGCTGTTCTGGCACTTTTCAGAGTACCAGAGCTAAAGAATCCCCCCTGAAGTGACCCCATTTTGGAAATGACACCCCTCTGGGAATTCATCTATGGGTTTAGTGACCATTTTAACTCGATGGATGATTTCCAGAAACAAGCACGCAATGGAAGGTTTAGATTCTGGAGAACCCCCCCTGGAAATTAAGTGAGCTCTACTCGAATATGTCATTTACTAAATGAACCAAATGTTTGAATGACAAATTGGGATACATTTTTACAGTTTAAAAACGTGGTTCTGTGTGGTAGATTTTAAAGCAGTCAGTGACGCATAAGGCTGGCAATGATGGGCATTGTGGGCAATAGTAGCGGGTATCACGCCTCATTCCTCTCTTAGTACATACACGACATCTTTTCTGGGGGTTCCTTCTTGTTTCCGTTGCTGGAATAAGTGCAATAAAATGTCGCTCAGTGAGTCTTTTCACATCCTCAGATTCTAATGGATGAGCGGGGCTAACACTTTGAAAGACAAGATTTTCAATTACCTTTTCTTGATAATCAAGAAAAGGATCTGAATTTCCTGCTTTTTTGTACAACACAAAAGAATTGTATGTGGCCACCTGAAACAAATAAATAACCAACTTTTTATACCAGGTATAGGACTTTCTTGATACCTGGTATGGCTGTAGAACCTGGTCTGCAAGGTCCACACCCCCCATGTGTTTGTTGTAGTCAATGACTGACACAGGTTTTTGCTTCGGAGTGGTGGATCCTAGTTCTACAGTGGCCCTTGTGGCATCTGTGTGGATCGAGCTGAGGACAAAAATATCCCTCTTATCCCTATATTTCAGGGCAAGCAGCTCTCCGTTGCGTATAGCCCCTGACTGCCCCTTTTGAAACTTTTGGTTGACCAATGGTTGTGGAAACCCCTGACGGTTTTTACGGATGGTCCCACAAGCCCCGATGTTGTGTTCAACCAGACTTTTAAATAGGGGTATGCTGGTGTAATAATTGTCCACATATAGATTGTAGCCTTTTTGAAAAAATGGACTTATCAGCTCCCAAACAATTTTTCCAGATGTCCCCAGATAAGTAGGGCATCCTGGTGGGTTTAGTTGGCTGTCTTTCCCCTCATATATGCGAAAAGCGGATGTGTATCCGGTTGAACTTTCGCACATTTTATAGAGCTTTATTCCAAACCTTGCCCTTTTAGATGGGATAAATTGCTTGAGGTGCAGTCTTCCTTTGAATTTTACAAGGGACTCATCTATAGAAATATTTTGTGTTGGGGTGTAGGGGCTTAAGAATTTTTCTGACAAATTTTCAATGATGGGTCTAATTTTATATAACCTGTCATGTTCTGGGGCATTTCTGGGCAGGCATTGACTATTGTCGTTAAAATGCCAAAACCGCTTGAGCATTTCATAACGGGTCCTAGGCAGAATGACTGAAAACATAGGGGTGGCTTGAACAGGGTGGTTGGACCAGTAGGATCGAATGCTCGGTTTTTTAACAAGCCCCATGGCAAATGTAAGTCCTAAAAAATTTTTTATTTCCGGGACATTAGTTGGTGTCCATAAATTTGCCCTAGCATAGTAAGATCGGGGATTCTGGCTTATGAATTGGGATGCATATAAATTTGTTTGCACGACAATATGCTCTAGCAAGCTGTTTGTAAAAAACAAATTAAAAAAATGAATTGGTCCAAAATCTTCCACCTCCACATTTATACCAGGAGTGACGTTGAAATCAGGGCTGAATGGAGCAGCCGAATCCGAAGCCTCCCATCTGGGAAATGCTAGATCATGTGGCAAAGCCCCTTGTACACTGGGGTGCGCCAATTCACTAGTAGCAGGGACAGCGCTTGTACTGGGCAGTGTTCCCTGATTTGGAGACGTTTCTCCAGTAGCGCTATTTGCACCTATTGCTGTACTGGTCCTTGGGCTTGAGGATGGAACAGAATCACTGCTCATTTCTGAGCTCTCAGTGTCGCCGCTACTAAAGCCCTCAAAATCCATATCTCCATCTGAGATTGCGCTGTCATCAGTGTCAGAACACAGCAGGGCATACACCTCTTCTGCGGTATAAGTCTGACGGGCCATTTTATTTTTAGATTTTTTGACTGGACTGACCGGACGGGACTGACCGGACGGGACTGACCGGACGGGACTGACCGGACGGGACTGACCTGACAGGACTGACTGACTGATCTGACAGGACTGACTGACTGATCTGACAGGACTGACTGACTGACAGATCTGACAGGACTGATCTGACAGGACTGACTGACTGATCTGACAGGACTGACTGACTGATCTGACAGGACTGACTGACTGACAGATCTGACAGGACTGATCTGACAGGACTGACTGATCTGACAGGACTGACTGACAGATCTGACAGGACTGACTGACTGACAGATCTGACAGGACTGACTGACTGGACTGATCTGACAGGACTGACTGACTGGACTGATCTGACTGACTGGACTGATCTGACAGGACTGACTGATCTGACAGATCTGACAGGACTGATCTGACTGACTGATCTGACAGGACTGACTGACTGATCTGACAGGACTGACTGACTGATAGATCTGACAGGACTGACTGACTGATAGATCTGACAGGACTGACTGACTGATAGATCTGACAGGACTGACTAACCCTAACTTTTACTTTCTTTTTTATTTATTTTTTTTACTTTCACAGTGGCAAGGCTGACACAGCTCTTGTCGCACTGTTTCTCCTCTGCTCTCTCACTGAGATCGGAGGAGAAACAGTGTATTTATCAGGCAGATCGCCCGGGAAAGTTTGTTGCTAAAACAAACTTCCCTGGTGATCTCTCTGATTGGCTGGTGTGACGCTGACATCATCGAGACCTGAGCCAATCAGGTCTCGATGATGTCAGAGGTCACAGCACCGGGATCCCCGCCGCTCCTGAGGTATGTGGGGGGTCCCGATCGCCGACCACCAGCTGTCACTATCTTTTAAATGCCGCGATCGCTATGGATCGCGGCATCTAGAAGATAGGAACAGGTTAACATCATGGGGACCTGATCCATTCAGGTCCCCATGATGCCACATGTCAGAGCTATCGCTCTGAACCGGTACCGCAGCGCTAGCAGGACCCTGGGGGTCCTGAGCGCTGCGGGACCACCCACCATTTTTAAACGTCGGCGCTGCACAGAGCCCGGGCAGCGCCGACGTTTATGTACAGTGGGCGGTCCTGAACCGGTTAAGAGCTTACAACAAACTTTTGACTTCTCACATTTAAAGTACCATCTATTCTAAACCTGCACAAACTCCTCATCCTGCTGGTTCATTATAATAGCCCAAATAATAATGTCCACCACTGTGCCCTATACATAATAAAATCCCCCCTTTCTGCTCTTTAGATGGCAAAATTGTCCCTAAGAAAATATTGTCCTCTGTGAAAGTAATAGTGCTAACATTTTATCACCCCCAATACTAATGCCCCCTGTGTGCCCTTTTGAAGTTTCAATATCCTGAATACCTCTATACTGTAATAATCCTTATTAAGTGCCTACTTAACATTTAACATTGTCCCCTGAGTGCCCTTAAAAAGTAAAAATGCCTGCCACAGCCCCTCTACACAGTATTATGCTGCCACAACCCCCCAGACAGTTTAATGGCTCCCACCTCTACCCATACACAGTATGATAGACCCCACAATCTCCCAACACACAGTATGATGGACCCAAAGACCCTCCACAAAGTGTGATGTAACTACACATAGCATGAAGCCCAAATAGTCCCCCAAACAGTATGATCTCCTTCCAGCACCAATACAGTATGATGTCCTCACAGTTTCCCACATAATATGATGTACCAACACACAGTATGATGGCCCCCACAGCCCCACCACACAGTATTATGTTCCTAAACACTATAATTCCACTTAGAGTATGCTTGTTCCACAGTCTCTCACATAGTATTATGATGATTTTGACCAAACTGTGTCACCAAGGTCATATATGACATGGCACGGTTGGTCCAGATATAAATAACAAGCCAGATATTCCTGAAAGGTCAAATTGTGAGTATAATAGGATCAAGGGATGTAAGAAAATAATTACCTGCTGGCACTGGAGTCCCTACGCGTTACGGTGCTTAGTTGCAGCTTCGTCAGGTGTATGTTGTCTATGGGCACATGTGTGGGTTAAATAGTATGTCTGATATAGTGTGACTCGTTTCAGGTGGAGATATATTATCTCCCTTTGGCGTTCTAGCATATAGGGCAGCCTCTTCCTGTCAGATGCGTTCCACCCGGACCATGCGGTGGAACGCAAGCGGAAGTAAAGGAGACGTCATATCCGGTCTTAAGAAACGTCACATCCGGCCAAATACAGTCTGAAAGGGAGCGCCCTAACAGGAAGCGTAGAGCAATTAGACCTTACGCGCAGCCGCAGTAGAAAAGAGGCTTGCGTTCCAAGATGGAACGCAAAGACCCCGGAAGTAGCGCGTCCGCTACATAGAATACCGGTAATCAAAGGATAAAAAATGTTAGCGTTGATCAGAATAGATAGCAGGCTGAAGATGCCAGGAGGTCAATATGTGATCTAAAAAAGATCACTGCTTGTGCATAGACATATGATCACATGACAAAATACAAGCATGAACATGAAAGACATACTGACCAAACCAACATCAAACAAACAAACATTGAACAAACAACGAGACACATAAATATTGATATTGGAGGCCACTAGATTAGTGGCAAGTAAAATGAAATGGCAATACATATTAATGCATAAACAGCTGTGTGCATAAATGTAGGAAGATGTTCACAACTGATTAAACGTGCCAATCACAAATAATGAAATAGACTATGAACTGATAGAACTGCACAAGTCGGCCTCACAAGAAAAGAAGAAAATGGAAAAAAGGGGGAGATAGAAGGGAGGGGAGGAAAAGGAAAGAAGGAAAAAGAGAGTAGGAAAGGGAAAGAAAAAGGAAAGGGAAAAGAAGAGAAAAGGGATGGACAGGGAAAAAACTCCCATAGGTGGACATAATTCCAAATACAAGAGCACCATGGGAATATAGGCCAAGTGGTCCACAAATGGGAAGAGGGAGAGAAAAAAGGAAAAGACCAGGGAACCCCCAATATGGACAGGGTTCCATTTGTAAGGACACCATGGGAGTCTAGGCCAAGTAACCAGTAAATGAGAGATCCTCATTTATGCCCTTAGGGGCCACCACGTCAAGTATAAAGATCCACCTGGATTCTGACCTCAAGAGATCCCTAGTGTGGTCCGAGTTACGTGGGTTGGGCCTCATTTTTTGGAGGCCTGTGACCCGCAATTTATTGGGGCTACTAGAGTGGAATTGAAGGAAGTGCAGGGCCACCGACGAGATGGTCCTGCCTTTCCTCAAGTCCTGTTCAGCAAGATGAATGTTAGAAACATGTTGCTGTACCTGCCTACGGAGTTCCTGCGATGTTTGACCAACATAGACCTTAGGACAGGGACAGGTCAGAGCATATATGACGTTCATAGATCTACAATTAATGAAGTCCCTCAAAGGAAATTGATGATTGTCAGTCGGATTGGTAAAGATTTTTCCTGATGAAAAGAATGGACAAGCGGAGCAGTTACCGCAGGGGAAGGAGCCCTTGAGTCTATTGCCACCAGAGGTATTGTTCACCGGATGTACAGTACAGACCAAAAGTTTGGACACACCTTCTCATTTAAAGATTTTTCTGTATTTTCTTGACTATGAAAATTGTACATTCACACTGAAGGTATCAAAACTATGAATTAACACATGTGGAATTATATACTTAACAAAAAAGTGTGAAACAAGTGAAAATATGTCTTATATTCTAGGTTCTTCAAAGTAGCCACCTTTTGCTTTGATGACTGCTTTGCACACTCTTGGCATTCTCTTGATGAGCTTCAAGAGGTAGTCACCGGAAATGGTTTTCACTTCACAGGTGTGTCCTGTCAGGTTTAATAAGTGGGATTTCTTGCTTTATAAATGGGGTTGGGACCATCAGTTGTGTTGTGCAGAAGTCAGGTGGCTACACAGCTGATAGTCCTACTGAATAGACTATTAGAATTTGTATAATGGCAAGAAAAAAGCAGCTAAGTAAAGAAAAACGAGTGGCCATCATTACTTTAAGAAATGAAGGTCAGTCAGTGTGAAAAATTGGGAAAACTTTGAAAGTGTCCCCAAGTGCAGTTGCAAAAACCATCAAGCGCTACAAAGAAACTGGCTCACATGAGGACCGCCCCAGGAAAGGAAGACCAAGAGTCACCTCTGCTACTGAGGATAAGTTTATCCGAGTCACCAGCCTCAGAAATTGCAGGTTAACAGCAGCTCAGATTAGAGACCAGGTCAATGCCACACAGAGTTCTGGCAGCAGACACATCTCTTCAACAACTGTTAAGAGGAGACTTTGTGCAGCAGGCCTTCATGGTAAAATAGCTGCTAGGAAACCACTGCTAAGGACAGGCAACAAGCAGAAGAGACTTGTTTGGGCTAAAGAACACAAGGAATGTACATTAGTCCAGTGGAAATCTGTGCTTTGGTCTGATGAGTCCAAATTTGACATCTTTGGTTCCAACCACCGTGTCTTTGTGCGACGCAGAAAAGGTGAACGGATGGACTCTACATGCCTGGTTCCCACCGTGAAGCATTGAGGAGGAGGTGTGATGGTGTGGGGGTGCTTTGCTGGTGACACTGTGGGGGATTTATTCAAAATTGAAGGCATACTGAACCAGCATGGCTACCACAGCATCTTGCAGCGTCATGCTATTCCATCCAGTTTGTGTTTAGTTGGACCATCATTTATTTTTCAACAGGACAATGACCCCAAACACACCTCCAGGCTGTGTAAGGGCTATTTGACCAAGGAAGAGAGTGATGGGGTGCTACGCCAGATGACCTGGCCTCCACATTCACCAGACCTGAACCCAATTGAGATGGTTTGGGGTGAGCTGGACCGCAGAGTGAAGGCAAAAGGGCCAACAAGTGCTAAGCATCTTGGGGAACTCCTTCAAGATTGTTGGAAGACCATTTCCGGTGACTACCTCTTGAAGCTCATCAAGAGAATGCCAAGAGTGTGCAAAGCAGTCATCAAAGCATAAGGTGGCTACTTTGAAGAACCTAGAATATAAGACATATTTTCACTTGTTTCACACTTTTTTGTTAAGTATATAATTCCACATGTGTTAATTCATAGTTTTGATGCCTTCAGTGTGAATGTACAATTTTCATAGTCATGAAAATACAGAAAAATCTTTAAATGAGAAGGTGTGTCCAAACTTTTGGTCTGTACTGTAAATAATGACTATGAACGAGTTTGTCCCTTAGATTCGGGGCTCGTCTGGCCGTCAACAATGGTTTCTCTGGTAATATACTGGATAGACAGATGTCCGTCCTCAGTATACTCCAATGTTTACGGAATAGACCACCCACTTCATTCCTTTGATTATTGAACCTAGTAATAAATCTGATCTGTGTGTCCTCCGTATCAGCTCGTGGTTGCAACAAAATCTCCCGTGGTTTGGCGATAATCTTCTGATGAGCCTTGGAGATTGTGGATTTCGGATTACCACGTTCACGAAAGCGTGAGGTTAGATTGCTGGCCTCCATTTTAAAGTCCTCCTGTGTTGTACAGTTCCTCTTGGCCCTTGAGAACTGTTCCACTGGTATACTATTTCTCAGATTTCTGGGATGAAAACTTTGATAATGTAGAAGACTGTTTGTGGCAGTCGATTTCCTGTATAATTTAGTAACAAGTGATCCTCCCACTATCTTGATTTCCAAATCCTGAAAAAATTGACTGCAGAGGAAGATATGCAATGAGTGAGATGAATGTTGAAATCATTAATATTAAGCTTATCAACAAAATCAAGTGCCTCCGCTTCCGTACCTGTCCAGATAATTAGAATGTCATCTATAAAGCGGAGCCACTTGAAAACCCCATGATTGTATTCCTGTAGGGGATAGACGTGTGTGTCCTCCCACCAACCCAGAAATAGATTGGCGAAGGAGGGCGCACACCGTGCACCCATAGCGGTCCCAGAGACTTGCTGGTAGAACACATGATCGAATACAAAGTAGTTGTGGGTAAGAATGAAATTCAAAAGATCCACAATAAAGGAGTCATGTTGACGATTACCTCCACTCGTGGTGTTCAAAAAGTACAAGACCGCCGCTATGCCATCCTTATGAGCTATATTGGAATATAGCGATTCAACATCAACAGTGATGAGCCGGAACTGATCAGGCAAACTTAGGGAGTTGAGAACTGTATCAGATGAGATGAGTCTCTGAGATAGGAGGAAAGGCTGGTGACAAGTGGCTGCAAGAAAAAGTCTACATAAATACATGCCTTTTCACAAATGCTTCCTATGCCTGACACAATAGGTCATCCAGGCGGGCAGACCAAGTCTCTATGCACTTTGGACAAGACATAAAATGTGGGGATTGTAGGTTTCCACACCATCAAGAAATCCTTTTCCTGTTTGTTAATAGTCCCCATAGAGAAAGCCTTAAGGATTAACCGTTCAAGTATAGCCGAGAAGACCTGAGTTGGATCCGAAGGAAGCCTCAGATAAAATCTGCTATTATTGAGCTGCCTGTGTACTTCAGCGGTGTACATACCCCGGGGCCATAAGACGACGTTTCCCCCCTTGTCTGCTTCCTTAATAAGGAATTCCTGATTCTTCTGCAGACAAAGGAGGGCACGTCTCTCACTGATGGTTAAATTTTGGTGAGATATATTGTTGGCAGGTAATCTCCTAATCTCGTCTTTCATGACCTCAAAAAAGGTGGACACCGCTGGGACCATAGACAGGGACGGTAAAATTTTTGAGGGCAATCGATGTGGGAATTTTTGCCTACCTTGGTATGCCTGGTTGTCCCGTAGGAGTTCAAGTAGATCAGAAAAGACCTGTCTGTCAGTGGGAGAAGAGAGATCTGATGGTAAGTCAGACTTGCTGCAAACGACCTTAAAAATAATTTTCCTACAAAAGAGATATAAATCTTTTATCAAGGTAAATTTGTCAGCCGGCACCATGGGAGAAAAGGTTAAACCCTTCTGTAATACAGACTTTTCAATATCACTTAGAGTATGTGTGGAGAGGTTGATAATCTGCAGTTGATCAGAACTCTGACTCAAAATCTGTTTCTCTTCCTGTGTGTCCTGGTGGCCATGGTCCTTGCAGAATTTAGACCTGTTTTTTTGCTGCCGTTGCTTGTGTTTTCCCCGTCTCGTCTGCCGTCGGTGTCGCTCGTTTCTGAGCTTAAAAAATGATCACTACGACCTACACTGGATAAGGATCCCCCTTCTATATGTTTTGTAGATGAAAATCTGCGCAGGTTGCCCCTGTGTTTCCATTTATAAGCTTGGCCCCTATCATAATCAGCCTTATCACGGTTAAGCTTGGCTCTTTTTCTCTCCATGGTGTCCCTGTCAAGACGGTCAATGGTGTCCCTCAGATTAGTTTGAAAGGGCACTATAAGTTTGTTGAAATCAAATTTAGACATCTGTGTTTCCAATGATTTAATACGGATTTTCAATGTCTGAAACAAATCCCTATCATGCTTGATTAGCATATTGATGAGGATATTAGAGCACTGTGATAGGCCTGACTCCCATGTAGACTTGAATTCTGGGGTTGGTTCCCAGGCTGGAAATATCTGAACTCTCAATCCATGAGGATAGATGGAGAGTCTTTGATACTCCTCAAGACTGGATATGTTCCACCAGACTCGTGTGACCGCCTTGTGCAAATCCGTCAGATCCCGTGCAAGACGGTTAAAATCATTATCCTCCGCCAATGTGGGGGAAGGAAAGGCAGCCAAACTCTGTTTACTCCAAGCCGCTTCCCTGGTATCAAAATCAAACGCCATTATCCTTGAAAAAAAGTCACAGCCAATTAGACAACTAATAAAACAAGATATAAAGGTATAGAAGTTTGATGTATACAATTAGAATCATATAATAAAGACCAGAAGGCCTTCAAAAGAATTTCATGTATTGTATATTGCGTGCAACCACTCTGGAACGTCAGAAAACTGACAAGAGCTACTAATGAACTACAAAGGAGGTGGGCACTGCTAAAGAATAGTAATTATAAATATAAAGGGATGCTACAGTAACCTGATATAATAGCACAAGATAATTTAGAAGAAAAAGACTCAGGATATATAACCATGCACACCCAATATTAAGAAAGTGAAAGAATCTTCATTGCATGATTACACATGGACAACAAAAGAAAAAGTTAAAAGCATTTAAAACAGACAAAAACATGTACAATCTTCATGAAGGGGGACTTGCCAGCACAGTCAGCATCTCAGGGCAAGTAGAGCAACATGGTGACATCATCGCGCCACTTGTGCCAGGACCCTGACGTACTATATGTGCTCCCATCGCTCTGTAAACCATGAACCTAAAGTGACATGTGGACTTCAAAACAGAGAGCAATAGAGCAGGGAGACTATTGCTCTCTGCCAAATGCAGAGTTGAAATGTATCAGAATGCTGTGCACAATGATACTTTTAGGCGCAGTAGACGTTCTAGGTGAGCCTTACCAACCATACAAGTATGCCCCTCAGTAACTATGCTACTAATATGATATTAATGTAGCATAAAAAACGTATGTAATTCCAGACAAGTCATTTTGGCTGGAGAATATCCTTAAAATGATTGTCCCATTAACAGCATTTACTTTCTATCTACAGAATAGGTGATTAATATAATATTTTGGGGGGTTTAACTGAAAAAACACCCACCAATCCGAGAAAAAATATACCATACACACTACTGTTCCATTTACTTAGGAGACACTGGGCCACCATTTTTTGGATAGGTTGGTGACTTATCAGTAAGACCCTAATATCATAAATTTATCACTAGATACATGATAAATGCTGTTTGTGAAATAACCTCTTTAATGATCCAATGTTTTTGTATTTATTACTAGTGCTACGTAACAATGGTTGTACTGGCAGGTTTGCCTCTATTTTCAGGGTCATCCATTATGTGGCCATTTTTATATTGCTAAGTTTGTGTCCTTTCCTGTGCAGTTTTATTCTATAGATCTAAGATATAACTTGCTTTTTATTTTACTTGAACTAAGTGTGGCATAGTATTATTTCTTTTGTTGATCTTGTGTGCAGAGATGTCTCATTGTCCTTGGGCCAGACATTTGTAATGTTGTTCAAAGTGTCAAAAACGGAAAAAAAAAATATCCATTGCCAAAACCAGGTGCCAACTCCCAAACACTTCTTGTGCTCTTGCATTTACAGCCTATAAATTATTTTTGCATCACTGTCAAGTGAATGAAAGGGGCCTTAGAAGGGAAATTCGTAAAACTATTAAATATGTTATAGAAGAGGATTTGATGATCATTCACAATATATTTTAATACACTGGAACAATTATTATGGAGAAATACAATATGTGGGCTCATGTGATTCTAGACCAGCTGTCAATGTTTGCGAATTTTCACTTTCAGTTCTTCCCACGTTCTGTTCTTACTGGATTGTTGCATGTTATTGCTGGGAGGAGGATTTAATGATACTTGGGTTGTAGCAGTAAAATCATTATGGACTCCTGCCTGGGAATAAAACAACTTGCAATATGGTTTGGGATGTTAAATAAATCTGAAAATTAAAATTCATTATGAATAATGTAATTAAACTTCCATAATGTGAAAGTCATTTTCATTATAATGCACGTGTGATCATTTCAGCAATTTCAGCTGCATGTAATGGTCAACAAGTCTTTAGTACTTATCTGAAGTAGAAATTTTGGTAGCATCAAATATTTATTTTTAAAGTGTTCTAAACCTGTCAAATTGGTGTATTACAAATGAATAAAGTCCATTTTTCCAGAGTGAAATGAGCAATTTTTGTTATCGTGAAATGTAACTTTGTTATACCTCAATGGCCTCCATGGTTTTTAGCTACTTCATACATGTATATTTTATAGGGTATAATCCAATTTAATTAAATTTGGCATATAACCTGTTTTTAGCAGTTCTCAGCATTTCTTATTTACTTTACAAATCCTCCATTAGCCAACAAGATGAAATGTATCCTTTGACTGCAGTCAATAAGCTTCACTATAAAATGACCATACCATCATACCATTTAGTTAAAAAAAACTTATACAGTGGGTACGGAAAGTATTCAGACCCCTTTAAATTTTTCACTCTTTGTTTCATTGCAGCCATTTGGTAAATTCTAAAAAGTTTATTTTTTCTTCTCATTAATGTACACTCTGCACCCCATCTTGACTGAAAAAAACATAAATGTAGAAATTTTTGCAAAAAAAAGAAAAACTGAAATATCACATAGTCATCAGTATTCAGACCCTTTGCTCAGTATTGAGTAGAAGCACCCTTTTGAGCTAGTACAGCCATGAGTCTTCTTGGGAATGATGCAACAAGTTTTTCACACCTGGATTTGGGGATCCTCTGCCATTATTCCTTGTAGATCCTCTCCAGTTTCATCAGGTTGGATGGTGAACATTGGTGGACAGCCATTTTCAGGTCTCTCCAGAGATGCTTAATTGGGTTTAGGTCAGGGATCTGGCTGGGCCAGCCAAGAATGGTCACATAGTTGTTCTGAAGCCACTCCTTTGTTATTTTAGCTGTGTGCTTGGGTCATTGTCTTGTTGGAAGGTGAACCTTCGGCCAAGTCTGAGATCCAGAGTACTCTGGAAGAGGTTTTCATCCATGATATCTCCGTACTTGGCCTCATTCATGTTTCCTTCAATTGCAACCAGGCATCCTCTCCCTGCAGCTGAAAAACACCCCCATAGCATGATACTGCCACCACCATGTTTCACTGTTAGGATTGTATTGCGCAGGTGATGAGCAGTGCCTGATTTTCTCCACACATACCGCTTAGAATTATCACCAAAAAGTTCTATCTTCGTCTCATCAGACTAGGGAATCTTATTTCTCATAGTCTGGGAGTCCTTCATGTGTTTTTGAGCAAACTCTATGCGGGCTTTCATATGTCTTGCACTGAGGAGAGGCTTCCATCAGGCCACTCTGCCATAAATGCCTGACTGGTGGAGGGCTGTGTAATGCACACGCCCGGACTGACTGGCGTGTGCGTGTTTATGTAGTGATTCCACTGTGCCATGAACCGGAGAGTGCCTGGAGGGGCGTAACTAAGTATCTGCCCGATCCGACCAAGGTCGCACGACGGCATACGACGCCAGTGCACCAGGGAGGAACCGAGCAGAGGAACCAGCGTCTACTCCAGGTCAGACTCCGGACACGGCTGTTGACCCACACCGGGGAATACAGGAACAGGCAGACTAGAGCACAGGCTGGGTAGGGTCCAGTACAGACTGGGAGACAAATTTGAAACCGCAGACGCGGTAGACAGAGCTGAGCAAAGCGAAAACCGCAGACGCGGTGGACAGAGCTGAGCAAAGCGAAAACCGCAGACGCGGTGGACAGAGCTGAGCAAAGCGAAAACCGCAGACGCGGTGGACAGAGCTGAGCAAAGCGAAAACCGCAGACGTGGTGGACAGAGCTGAGCAAAGCGAAAACCGCAGACGCGGTGGACAGAGCTGAGCAAAGCGAAAACCGCAGACGCGGTGGACAGAGCTGAGCAAAGCGAAAACCGCAGACGCGGTGGACAGAGCTGAGCAAAGCGAAAACCGCAGACGCGGTGGACAGAGCTGAGCAAAGCGAAAACCGCAGACGCGGCGGACAGAGCTGAGCAAAGCGAAAACCGCAGACGCGGTGGACAGAGCTGAGCAAAGCGAAAACCGCAGACGCGGCGGACAGAGCTGAGCAAAGCGAAAACCGCAGACGCGGCGGACAGAGCTGAGCAAAGCGAAAACCGCAGACGCGGCGGACAGAGCTGAGCAAAGCGAAAACCGCAGACGCGGCGGACAGAGCTGAGCAAAGCGAAAACCGCAGACGCGGCGGACAGAGCTGAGCAAAGCGAAAACCGCAGACGCGGCGGACAGAGCTGAGCAAAGCGAAAACCGCAGACGCGGCGGACAGAGCTGAGCAAGGCGAAAACCGCAGACGCGGCGGACAGAGCTGAGCAAGGCGAAAACCGCAGACGCGGCGGACAGAGCTGAGCAAGGCGAAAACCGCAGACGCGGCGGACAGAGCTGAGCAAAGCGAAAACCGCAGACGCGGTGGACAGAGCAGAGCAAAGCGAAAACCGCAGACGCGGAAGGAACAGGGCTCTGTTCACACGGAACAGACTAGAAGGGAAAGGCAGAACCAGATACCCACAGGGTACTTGCAGAGAAGTAGCGAGTGGACCACAAACTCACAAACGGAAGTACAGTGACAACGAGCAGGAGTAGGTACGAGTTCAGACTCTGCAGAAAAAGGAAAGGAACGGACATAGAGAAAAAACAGGTAAAAGATAGGAGAGAGTTCAGACTGGAACTGAGTGTACGGAGGAGACCGACACTGCAGCGGGATACAGGAGCGGGTCTGGGAATACGGCCCCCAGAGAGGCGGGACGAACAGGCAAGGAGCGTGTTCAGACTGGCCTGGAAATACAGCCTCCAGGAAGGCGGAACGAACAGGCAAGGAACGAGTACAGACTGCAGGTTAAGGTACACAGATAGGACACAGTACAGACATGGGAACAGATACTGCAAGACAGGTAACATAGACAGGACCTGGCATGTCAGAGACAAAAGCCAACTGACAGGGCAAGATGCTCAGGCCTGGGTTAATGGGGCAGCTGGTTTAAATACCAGGTGACAGACAGCAATAGGCTGAGGACGCACAAAGGGTGTGCCTGCAGCAGGTACAAAAAGCAGGAAGTGATCGGGCGCCGCCCTTAAGCAGCAGACACAGAAGCAAACAGACAGCATGGAGGGAAGCCAGAGAGACACCCTGGACTGGAGATCAAGTGCGCGCTCTTGCACAGTGGGAAATGGACCACTATGCAAGGACGCCGCCAGGTATGTTACAGTACCCCCCCCTTACGCCCCCTCTTCTTCAGGCCTGCCAGAATGTTCCGCAGGGAATTCGAGGGCCAATCCTTTACTTCAAGGAGATCACTTCCACTGTCCACTGGAGAAACTGGTCTCATCTGGGTAGCTAGGATGCTACCTCCTATCCAGCCATCCTCAGCAACAGACGAAACAGGTGGAGTATCAGGAACAGCACACAGGGAAGTCTCTCTCCACTTATTATCAGGTAGCACCCCAGAGGGTTCAGGAGACAACTGGAAGTCCTCCGCCGGGTTGAAGGAGTGCAGAGACTCGGGGGTAACCTCTGCTTTGGGGTACATCTTGTCAAACTCACAGGATGAAATGGGTGAGGTATCAGGTACAAGGTGTAGAAAAGTCCCTGTTACCTTGTTATCTGGTGGTACCCAGGAGGATTCAGAAAACAACTGGGAGTCCTCCGCCGGGTCGGAATAGTGCAGAGACTCGGGGGTAACCTCTGCTTCGGAGTACACTAGGTCGGACTCGCTGGATGAAGCGGGCGAGGTATCAGGTACCGAATATAGAAGAGTACCTGTCCATTCGTTATCAGGTAGCACCCCGAAGGGTTCAGGAGACAATTGGAGGTCCTCCGCCTGGTCGGAGGGGTGTAGAGACTCGGGGATAACCTCTGCTTCGAGGTACATCTTGTCAAATTCACAGGAAGAAATAGACAGGTTATCAGGTACAGGGTGAAAAAAAGTCACTGTCTCTTTGTTATCTGGTGGTACCCCGGAGGAGTCAGGAAACAACTGGAGGTCCTCTGCCGGGTCAGAAGAGTGCAGAGGCTCGGGGAAAACATCTGCTTCAGAGTACACTAGGTCGGACTCACTGGACAAAGCAGGTGAGGTATCGGGTCCAGGATATAGGAAAGTCTCTGTCCATTCACCACCAGGTGGCACCCCGAAGGGTTCTAGAGACAACTGGAGGTCCTCCGCCTGGTTGGAGGGATGTAGAGACTCGGGAGTAACCTCTGCTTCGGAGTACACTAGGTGGGACTCACTGGACGAAGCGAGCAAGGTATCAGGTGCAGAGTATAGGAGAGTCTCTGTCCTTTCGCTACCAGGTAGCACCCCGAAGGGCTCAGGAGACAACTGTAGGTCCTCCGCCAGGTCGGAGGGGTGAAGAGACTCATGGGTAACCTCTGCTTCAGAGTACACTAGGTTGGACTCACTGGATGAAGCAGCCGAGATATCAGGTACCGAGTATAGGAAAGTCTCTGTCCATCCGCTACCAGGTAGCACCCCGAAGGGTTCTGGAGACAACTGGAGGTCCTCCACCTGGTCGGAGGGGTGTAGAGACTCGGAGGTAACGACCACTTTGGGGTACCCATTGTCAGGCTCACAGGACGAAGCGGACAAAGTATCGAGTACCGGGTGTAGAGAAGTCTCTCTCCATTTGTCATCGAGTGGTATCCCGGAGGATACAGGAGGCAACAGGGGGTCCTCCGCCAGGTAGTAGAGGTGCACAGACTCTGAGGTAACCACAGCTTTGGAACATCCTTGGACATGCACACCGGTTAAAGTGGGTGAAGCATCTGATGCCGGGTGCAGGAAGTTCTCCTGTGTGGAGTCTGGATGGGCAGAAGTCTCTTCGGGCAGGAGAACTGGTGCACTACCCACGCACATTACCCGTTGGGGCTTCTCCGGGATACAGGGAGATGAAGCTTCAGTAGGGACTTCAAGGTTGGGGTCAGGAGGTCTCAGGGAGGACAGACCCTGGCGTGACGACTTGCCTCTACGCCTAGCACGTCTGGACTGCCTATTGAGGTTGGGAGAAGTATTCCGGAAAGCGTAGTCACCCTGTGAGGATTCTGGGTGGGCAGTAGTCTCATTGGGCTGGAGGACTATTGCGCTACCCACACACATTACCCATTGGGGCTGCTCCGGGATATTGGGAAGTGAAGCTTCAGCAGGAGCCTCCGGGTTAGGATCATCGAAGACCATTAGAAAGGCCACCAGGAAGGCCATTAGGTCCAGGAGGATCGGATCCTGTGTTTCATATAGGGGGTTGATCCATTCCAAGGCATCACCCGCCAGGTAAGACATAATGAATGCCACCTTAACCCGATCGGTGGGAAAACATAGAGGGTAGAACTTGAAGTGTAGCATGCATTGCTCCACAAATGCACGACTTTGTCTTGGATCCCCATAATAACGTAGCGGATCCGCAGGAACGAGAGCAGATAGATCCATCTGGACGGGTGCGTAATTCGCCTGGAACTCAGCTAAAGGGAAAAAAAAAAAAATTATTTATTTATTTTAATGCATGTATTCGCTGGAAAACTTCTCAGAGAGCGAAGGCCGTGGGGCTGAACGGGAACCATGGCCTGAGCATGCTGTAATGCACACGCCCGGACTGACTGGCGTGTGCGTGTTTATGTAGTGATTCCACTGTGCCATGAACCGGAGAGTGCCTGGAGGGGCGTAACTAAGTATCTGCCCGATCCGACCAAGGTCGCACGACGGCATACGACGCCAGTGCACCAGGGAGGAACCGAGCAGAGGAACCAGGGTCTACTCCAGGTCAGACTCCGGACATGGCTGTTGACCCACACCGGGGAATACAGGAACAGGCAGACTAGAGCACAGGCTGGGTAGGGTCCAGTACAGACTGGGAGACAAATTCGAAACCGCAGACGCGGTAGACAGAGCTGAGCAAAGCGAAAACCGCAGACGCGGTGGACAGAGCTGAGCAAAGCGAAAACCGCAGACGCGGTGGACAGAGCTGAGCAAAGCGAAAACTGCAGACGCGGCGGACAGAGCTGAGCAAGGCGAAAACCGCAGACGCGGCGGACAGAGCTGAGCAAAGCGAAAACCGCAGACGCGGCGGACAGAGCTGAGCAAAGCGAAAACCGCAGACGCGGTGGACAGAGCAGAGCAAAGCGAAAACCGCAGACGCGGAAGGAACAGGGCTCTGTTCACACGGAACAGACTAGAAGGGAAAGGCAGAACCAGATACCCACAGGGTACTTGCAGAGAAGTAGCGAGTGGACCACAAACTCACAAACGGAAGTACAGTGACAACGAGCAGGAGTAGGTACGAGTTCAGACTCTGCAGAAAAAGGAAAGGAACGGACATAGAGAAAAAACAGGTAAAAGATAGGAGAGAGTTCAGACTGGAACTGAGTGTACGGAGGAGACCGACACTGCAGCGGGATACAGGAGCGGGTCTGGGAATACGGCCCCCAGAGAGGCGGGACGAACAGGCAAGGAGCGTGTTCAGACTGGCCTGGAAATACAGCCTCCAGGAAGGCGGAACGAACAGGCAAGGAACGAGTACAGACTGCAGGTTAAGGTACACAGATAGGACACAGTACAGACATGGGAACAGATACTGCAAGACAGGTAACATAGACAGGACCTGGCATGTCAGAGACAAAAGCCAACTGACAGGGCAAGATGCTCAGGCCTGGGTTAATGGGGCAGCTGGTTTAAATACCAGGTGACAGACAGCAATAGGCTGAGGACGCACAAAGGGTGTGCCTGCAGCAGGTACAAAAAGCAGGAAGTGATCGGGCGCCGCCCTTAAGCAGCAGACACAGAAGCAAACAGACAGCATGGAGGGAAGCCAGAGAGACACCCTGGACTGGAGATCAAGTGCGCGCTCTTGCACAGTGGGAAATGGACCACTATGCAAGGACGCCGCCAGGTATGTTACAGTACCCCCCCCCCTTACGCCCCCTCTTCTTCAGGCCTGCCAGAATGTTCCGCAGGGAATTCGAGGGCCAATCCTTTACTTCAAGGAGATCACTTCCACTGTCCACTGGAGAAACTGGTCTCATCTGGGTAGCTAGGATGCTACCTCCTATCCAGCCATCCTCAGCAACAGACGAAACAGGTGGAGTATCAGGAACAGCACACAGGGAAGTCTCTCTCCACTTATTATCAGGTAGCACCCCAGAGGGTTCAGGAGACAACTGGAAGTCCTCCGCCGGGTTGAAGGAGTGCAGAGACTCGGGGGTAACCTCTGCTTTGGGGTACATCTTGTCAAACTCACAGGATGAAATGGGTGAGGTATCAGGTACAAGGTGTAGAAAAGTCCCTGTTACCTTGTTATCTGGTGGTACCCAGGAGGATTCAGAAAACAACTGGGAGTCCTCCACCGGGTCGGAATAGTGCAGAGACTCGGGGGTAACCTCTGCTTCGGAGTACACTAGGTCGGACTCGCTGGATGAAGCGGGCGAGGTATCAGGTACCGAATATAGAAGAGTACCTGTCCATTCGTTATCAGGTAGCACCCCGAAGGGTTCAGGAGACAATTGGAGGTCCTCCGCCTGGTCGGAGGGGTGTAGAGACTCGGGGATAACCTCTGCTTCGAGGTACATCTTGTCAAATTCACAGGAAGAAATAGACAGGTTATCAGGTACAGGGTGAAAAAAAGTCACTGTCTCTTTGTTATCTGGTGGTACCCCGGAGGAGTCAGGAAACAACTGGAGGTCCTCTGCCGGGTCAGAAGAGTGCAGAGGCTCGGGGAAAACATCTGCTTCAGAGTACACTAGGTCGGACTCACTGGACAAAGCAGGTGAGGTATCGGGTCCAGGATATAGGAAAGTCTCTGTCCATTCACCACCAGGTGGCACCCCGAAGGGTTCTAGAGACAACTGGAGGTCCTCCGCCTGGTTGGAGGGATGTAGAGACTCGGGAGTAACCTCTGCTTCGGAGTACACTAGGTGGGACTCACTGGACGAAGCGAGCAAGGTATCAGGTGCAGAGTATAGGAGAGTCTCTGTCCTTTCGCTACCAGGTAGCACCCCGAAGGGCTCAGGAGACAACTGTAGGTCCTCCGCCAGGTCGGAGGGGTGAAGAGACTCATGGGTAACCTCTGCTTCAGAGTACACTAGGTTGGACTCACTGGATGAAGCAGCCGAGATATCAGGTACCGAGTATAGGAAAGTCTCTGTCCATCCGCTACCAGGTAGCACCCCGAAGGGTTCTGGAGACAACTGGAGGTCCTCCGCCTGGTCGGAGGGGTGTAGAGACTCGGAGGTAACGACCACTTTGGGGTACCCATTGTCAGGCTCACAGGACGAAGCGGACAAAGTATCGAGTACCGGGTGTAGAGAAGTCTCTCTCCATTTGTCATCGAGTGGTATCCCGGAGGATACAGGAGGCAACAGGGGGTCCTCCGCCAGGTAGTAGAGGTGCACAGACTCTGAGGTAACCACAGCTTTGGAACATCCTTGGACATGCACACCGGTTAAAGTGGGTGAAGCATCTGATGCCGGGTGCAGGAAGTTCTCCTGTGTGGAGTCTGGATGGGCAGAAGTCTCTTCGGGCAGGAGAACTGGTGCACTACCCATGCACATTACCCGTTGGGGCTTCTCCGGGATACAGGGAGATGAAGCTTCAGTAGGGACTTCAAGGTTGGGGTCAGGAGGTCTCAGGGAGGACAGACCCTGGCGTGACGACTTGCCTCTACGCCTAGCACGTCTGGACTGCCTATTGAGGTTGGGAGAAGTATTCCGGAAAGCGTAGTCACCCTGTGAGGATTCTGGGTGGGCAGTAGTCTCATTGGGCTGGAGGACTATTGCGCTACCCACACACATTACCCATTGGGGCTGCTCCGGGATATTGGGAAGTGAAGCTTCAGCAGGAGCCTCCGGGTTAGGATCATCGAAGACCATTAGAAAGGCCACCAGGAAGGCCATTAGGTCCAGGAGGATCGGATCCTGTGTTTCATATAGGGGGTTGATCCATTCCAAGGCATCACCCGCCAGGTAAGACATAATGAATGCCACCTTAACCCGATCGGTGGGAAAACATAGAGGGTAGAACTTGAAGTGTAGCATGCATTGCTCCACAAATGCACGACTTTGTCTTGGATCCCCATAATAACGTAGCGGATCCGCAGGAACGAGAGCAGATAGATCCATCTGGACGGGTGCGTAATTCGCCTGGAACTCAGCTAAAGGGAAAAAAAAAAAAATTATTTATTTATTTTAATGCATGTATTCGCTGGAAAACTTCTCAGAGAGCGAAGGCCGTGGGTCTGAACGGGAACCATGGCCTGAGCATGCTGTAATGCACACGCCCGGACTGACTGGCGTGTGCGTGTTTATGTAGTGATTCCACTGTGCCATGAACCGGAGAGTGCCTGGAGGGGCGTAACTAAGTATCTGCCCGATCCGACCAAGGTCGCACGACGGCATACGACGCCAGTGCACCAGGGAGGAACCGAGCAGAGGAACCAGGGTCTACTCCAGGTCAGACTCCGGACATGGCTGTTGACCCACACCGGGGAATACAGGAACAGGCAGACTAGAGCACAGGCTGGGTAGGGTCCAGTACAGACTGGGAGACAAATTCGAAACCGCAGACGCGGTAGACAGAGCTGAGCAAAGCGAAAACCGCAGACGCGGTGGACAGAGCTGAGCAAAGCGAAAACCGCAGACGCGGTGGACAGAGCTGAGCAAAGCGAAAACTGCAGATGCGGCGGACAGAGCTGAGCAAGGCGAAAACCGCAGACGCGGCGGACAGAGCTGAGCAAAGCGAAAACCGCAGACGCGGCGGACAGAGCTGAGCAAAGCGAAAACCGCAGACGCGGTGGACAGAGCAGAGCAAAGCGAAAACTGCAGACGCGGAAGGAACAGGGCTCTGTTCACACGGAACAGACTACAAGGGAAAGGCAGAACCAGATACCCACAGGGTACTTGCAGAGAAGTAGCGAGTGGACCACAAACTCACAAACGGAAGTACAGTGACAACGAGCAGGAGTAGGTACAAGTTCAGACTCTGCAGAAAAAGGAAAGGAACGGACATAGAGAAAAAACAGGTAAAAGATAGGAGATGGTTCAGACTGGAACTGAGTGTACGGAGGAGACCGACACTGCAGCGGGATACAGGAGCGGGTCTGGGAATACGGCCCCCAGAGAGGCAGGACGAACAGGCAAGAAGCGTGTTCAGACTGGCCTGGAAATACAGCCTCCAGGAAGGCGGAACGAACAGGCAAGTAACGAGAACAGACTGCAGGTTAAGGTACACAGATAGGACACAGTACAGACATGGGAACAGATACTGCAAGACAGGTAACATAGACAGGACCTGGCATGTCAGAGACAAAAGCCAACTGACAGGGCAAGATGCTCAGGCCTGGGTTAATGGGGCAGCTGGTTTAAATACCAGGTGACAGACAGCAATAGGCTGAGGACGCACAAAGGGTGTGCCTGCAGCAGGTACAAAAAGCAGGAAGTGATCGGGCGCCGCCCTTAAGCAGCAGACACAGAAGCAAACAGACAGCATGGAGGGAAGCCAGAGAGACACCCTGGACTGGAGATCAAGTGCGCGCTCTTGCACAGTGGGAGATGGACCACTATGCAAGGACGCCGCCAGGTATGTTACAGGCTGCAGTGATAGTTGACTTTGTGGAACTTTCTCCCATCTCCCTACTGCATGAGCACAGCCACAGTGATCTTGGGTTCTTCTTTACCTCTCTCACCAAGGCTCTTCTCCCATGATTGTTCAGTTTGACTGGATGGCCAGGTCTAGGAAGACTTCTGGTGGTCCCAAACTTCTTCCATTTAAGGATTATTGTAAGGATCTGAATCATGTATCTGTTCTGTCCGTTTTTTTGCCGTTATCCAAAATGGAGCCGTGTAGCGTCGGCGTCCCTGCCTCCTGCTAGGCAGGGACGCTGTTCCCCTCACCTCTCCGCTCTGTGCCCGGCGTCTTCCTCCCGCTCTGCTGGCAGCGCGCTGCTTCCCGGCCACGGTGCTTAGGGCGCGCGCGCGCGCTCTCCCCCTCTCTTAAAGGGGCCGCGCGCGCCGTCCTAAGGAGTCCCCGGCCAATGGCCGGAGGACTTCACCATATATAAGGCACCTCCACCAAAATGGATGTGCCCGAGCAATGTTGTTGCAAAGCCTTCACTCTGCTTCAGCCCTCAGGTCCCGTTTCCAGTTACCTGCCAGTCACCTGCCAGATTCCTGCCTGTTACCTGCCAGTCACCTGCCAGATTCCTGCCTGTTACCTGCCAGTCACCTACCAGATTCCTGCTTGATACCTGCCAGATATCCGTTTACCTGCTTGCAAGCCTGCGGTCCGACGGTCTGCCTTCCGACACCTGTCAGTCTGTCTATGGACCAGCCTGCCCGCTCACCTGGGAGCGCTCATCTGCTACCTGCCTGCTAGCCTACCTGGAGGCTCCGCTGTCACTTGCCGTGACCACCTGCCTGTCCAGAGACTCTTGTCTGCTCACCTGGGAGCGCTCATCTGCTACCTGCCTGCTAGCCTACCTGGAGGCTCCGCCGTCACTTGCCGTGACCACCTGCCTGTCCAGAGACTCTTGTCTGCTCACCTGGGAGCGCTCATCTGCTACCTGCCTGCTAGCCTACCAGGAGGCTCCGCCGTCACTTGCCGTGACCACCTGCCTGTCCAGAGACTCTCGCCTGCTCACCTAGGAGCGCTCACCTGCTACCTGCCTGCTAGCCTACCTGGAGGCTCTGCCGTCACTAGCCGTGACCACCTGCCTGTCCAGAGACTGTCCCTGTCACTTGCCGTGAGTACCCGTCCTTCTACCCAGAGACTGTCCCTGTCACTTGCCGTGACTACCTGCCCTTCTACCCAGAGACTGTCCCTGTCACTTGCCGTGACTACCTGCCCTTCTACCCAGAGACTGTCCCTGTCACTTGCCGTGATTACCTGCCCGTCTTCCCTAGGAGCCACCCGCTTCCTTACAAGGACCGCCCCCTTGTATAGTTGCTCAGAGGTTCCGCCTCCCAGACCCGTTACAGTTTGCTCGGGCCATGGAATCCGGTGGCTCCCAAGCTCCCTCGCTCTCAGACCTATGTCATGAACTGTCCCGTCAGAGGTCCCAACAGGAGTCCATCCTGAGTCATCTGCGGAGTGTCAACTCTCGCCTGGACACTCTGTCTGCTCCACCTGCAACCACCGCTAGTGTCATGACTCGCAACCCGGCAGCACCGCTGCCCACCAATACCATGGTATCCTGTCCCGGACCCCGGCTTTCTGCACCTCCTCGTTTCGGAGGTGACTCCGCTCAAGCTCGGGGCTTCATAAACCAGTGCACCCTGCACTTTGAACTCTTGTCCCACCAGTTTATCTCCGACCGGTCCAAAGTAGCCTTTATCATGTCCCACCTCACGGGGGAGGCTCTGGCTTGGCTAAATCCTCTGTGGGAGAGAGGAGATCCCCTGGTGTCCGACCTGCCAGCCTTTCTCACGGCTTTCCGGAAAGTCTTCGACGAACACGGACGGAAGACCTCATCCACATCGTCTCTGCTACGCCTCCGTCAAGGAGATCTCACCGTGGGCCAATATGCCATACGGTTCCGTACCCTTGCTTCGGAGCTGGCCTGGGATAACGACGCTCTGGTGTCTGTCTTCTGGGAGGGTCTGTCCGGCCGTATTAAAGATGAACTCGCCGGTCGGGACATTCCTACCACTCTCTACGACTTAATAACACTTGCCACCCGGATTGACATCCGATTCCAGGAGCGTGCCAAAGAGGTCACCCGTGAGAGGAGGTTTCCACGTCTAGCCCCCACCTTCCAGAAACCCGTCACTCCCTCCGTTACTCCCCAGGCACACTCACCTGAGCCTATGCAGGTCGACCAGACCAAGATGGTCAAAACCCGTCTAGACTTACGCCGTGCCGAGGGGAGCTGTGGCAGTAAGGAGCACCGGATCCGTTCCTGCCCAGAGAGGTCGGGAAACGCCTGTGTCTAGGATCGCTCAGAGAGGTCGCCCTAGACAAATGTAAACCCTCTCCATCTCTGATGCTGTCAGTCTCTATCACCTGCGGAGAGAACCGCTATTTCGAACTGGCTCAACTTGACTTCGGAGCTGCTGGAAATCTCATTTCTCAGTCTCTGGTAGAGAAATACCGCATTCCCACCAAACCTCTAGCCGTACCTTTATCTGTCGCCGCCGTGGATGGGGGCCTCTTACCACATCCCATCCAACTCATCACCGAATCCATAACTCTGCAGGTGGGAATGCTGCATTCTGAGAGCATCTCCTTTCATGTTCTGCCTGGACTCTCTCAAGCACTCTTGTTAGGCCTACCTTGGCTCCAGAAACATGCACCCGTGCTTGACTGGCAGACCGGAGAAGTCCTTCGCTGGGGACAGGACTGCCATAGGACTTGTCTAGTTCCCGTTCATCCTGCTCGTCCTTCTCCTACCCCAGTCAGTCTACCCGGTCTACCGGTTCCCTATTGGTCTTATGCGGATGTCTTCAATAAAAAAGAAGCAGAGACATTACCCCCTCATAGACCATACGATTGTCCAATCGACCTGATACCCGGCTCTACTCCTCCCCGTGGGCGTATCTACCCTTTGTCCGCAGCGGAGACCCGGTCCATGTCAGAATATATTGAGGAGAATCTGGCCCGGGGATTTATCTGGAAATCTACCTCCCCGGCGGGAGCAGGCTTCTTCTTCGTCAAAAAGAAGGACGGCTCACTCCGTCCATGTATAGATTATAGAGGCCTTAACCAGATTACAGTGAAGAATAAATACCCCCTCCCGCTCATTCCTGAATTATTTGACCGCCTGAGGGGGGCTAGAATCTTCACCAAACTGGATCTCCGTGGGGCGTATAACCTGGTCCGTATCCGTCAGGGGGATGAGTGGAAGACGGCATTCAACACCCGGGACGGCCACTATGAGTACCTTGTGATGCCCTTCGGTCTCTGTAACGCTCCTGCCGTCTTTCAAGAGTTGGTCAATGACATCTTCCGTGACCTTCTCTACTCCTGCGTGGTGGTGTACCTGGACGACATCTTGGTCTTCTCTCCGGACCTTCCTACTCACCGGAGGGATGTTCGTCAGGTCCTGCTCAGGCTCAGGCAGACCACCTCTACGCTAAATATGAGAAGTGCATCTTTGAGCAGACCTCTCTTCCATTTCTGGGCCACATAATCTCTCAGACCGGCCTACAAATGGATCCTGAGAGACTGTCTGCCATCCAGAAGTGGCCCCGACCAGAGGGGTTGAAGGCTATTCAGCGGTTCCTGGGCTTCGCCAACTATTACCGCCTCTTCATACTGCACTTCTCTTCCCGAACTGCCGCTATCTCTGCGCTCACCCGTAAGGGTACTAATCCCAGAAGATGGCTGCCCGAAGCTGAGGAGGCCTTTCTTTCCTTAAAACAGGCCTTCTCCTCCGCCCCGGTGCTGCATCGTCCGGACGGCAACAAACAATTCTTCCTAGAAGTTGACGCTTCCTCCTCCGGAGCCGGGGCGGTACTTACCCAAAAGTCATCTTCCGGAAGAATGGTAACCTGCGATTTTTTCTCCAAACTCTTCTCCTCTTCTGAGCGCAACTATTCTATTGGAGACCATGAATTGTTAGCCATTAAGCTGGCACTGGAGGAGTGGCATTACCTGCTCGAGGGGGCTCTTCACCCGGTAATAATTTACACGGACCACAAGAACTTGGCTTACCTTCAGAGCGCCCAGAGACTTAACCCGCGCCAAGCCCGGTGGTCCTTGTTTTTTGCCCGCTTTGATTTTGTTCTTCATTTTCGCCCGGTAGACAAAAACATCAAAGCTGACGCCTTGTCCCGATCCTTCCTGGTATCTGATCTAGAGGAGGAACCTAAGCACATCATTGATCCCGCCAGAGTAATGCAAGTGGCTCCCGTGAATCTAAATCGTCTCCCTCCCGGTAAGACGTTTGTAACTGTACCTGATCGGAAGAAGGTCCTACACTGGGGTCACTCGTCTAAGCTAGCTGGCCACGCCGGTCAGAAAAAGACCCTCCAGCTCATTACCCGGCATTACTGGTGGCCTACCCTGCACAAGGATGTAATAGACTTTGTTTCTGCCTGTGTGTCCTGCACCCGCAACAAAGTTCCGAGACACCTGCCAGCCGGTCGCCTTCTTCCTCTTCCAGTACCTGCTGCCCCGTGGCAGCATATTGCTATGGACTTTATAACGGATCTTCCTGTCTCTGCCGGTTGTACGGTCATTTGGGTGGTCGCTGATCGCTTCTCCAAGATGGCTCACTTCATTCCCCTGCCGGGTCTCTCGTCTGCACCCGAACTGGCTAAAGACTTTATCCGCCACATCTTCAGTCTCCATGGCCTGCCCCTCCACATCGTGTCAGATCGTGGGGTTCAGTTCACCTCTCGCTTCTGGAGAGCCACATGTAAGTTGCTTGACGTCACTCTGGACTTCTCCTCCGCTTACCATCCACAGTCCAATGGTCAAGTGGAGCGGATCAATCAGAACCTGACCAGTTACCTCCGGCACTTCGTTAATGCCCACCATTCGGACTGGGTGGATCTCCTACCATGGGCCGAGTTCTCTTACAATAATCACGAGAGCGAATCTTCCTCCAAATCTCCGTTTTTTGTAGTCTTCGGTCAGCATCCTCGGATCCCATTTCCCGTCTCCACCTTGGTGGACAATCCGGCTGCGGAATCTCTCGTTCGCGAATTCTCTTCCATTTGGGAGAGTACCCGATCCACACTCCTTCAGTCGTCCGAACGGATGAAAAAACACGCTGACAAGAAACGCCTGGATCCTTCACAATTCCGTCCTGGAGATAAAGTCTGGCTCTCGTCCAAATATGTCCGGCTCAAGATTCCCTCCTACAAGTTAGGGCCTCGGTTCATCGGCCCACTGGAAGTTATCAAACAGATCAACCCGGTGGCCTATAAATTAAAACTCCTGGCCAACTTACGGATCCCTAACTCCTTCCATGTATCTCTCCTCAAACCCGTGGTACTTAACTCTTTTTCCAAGTCTACAGGTACGCCTCCTGCTCCGGTTTCCGCTGAGAACGAGTTTGAGGTAGAGAACATTCTGGCCACCAAAAGGGTAAGAGGAAAAAACTTTTTTCTGGTAGATTGGAAGGGGTTTGGTCCTGAGGAGAGAACGTGGGAGCTCCGGGAGAACATCCATGCCCCTCTCATCCTTGATAAATTTCTCTCTAGCCTAAAAAAGGGGGGGCCTAAAGGGGGGGGTACTGTAGCGTCGGCGTCCCTGCCTCCTGCTAGGCAGGGACGCTGTTCCCCTCACCTCTCCGCTCTGTGCCTGGCGTCTTCCTCCCGCTCTGCTGGCAGCGCGCGCTGCTTCCCGGCCACGGTGCTTAGGGCGCGCGCGCTCCCCTTCTCTTAAAGGGGCTGCGCGCGCCGTCCTAAGGAGTCCCCGGCCAATGGCCGGAGGACTTCACCATATATAAGGTACCTCCTCCAAAATGGAGGTGCCCGAGCAATGTTGTTGCAAAGCCTTCACTCTGCTTCAGCCCTCAGGTCCCGTTTCCAGTTACCTTCCAGTCACCTGCCAGATTCCTGCCTGTTACCTGCCAGTCACCTGCCAGATTCCTGCCTGTTACCTGCCAGTCACCTACCAGATTCCTGTTTGATACCTGCCAGATATCCATTTACCTGCTTGCAAGCCTGCTGTCCGACGGTCTGCCTTCCGACACCTGTCAGTCTGTCTATGGACCAGCCTGCCCGCTCACCTGGGAGCGCTCATCTGCTACCTGCCGGCTAGCCTACCTGGAGGCTCCGCCGTCACTTGCCGTGACCACCTGCCTGTCCAGAGACTCTTGTCTGCTCACCTGGGAGCGCTCATCTGCTACCTGCCTGCTAGCCTACCTGGAGGCTCCGCCGTCACTTGCCGTGACCACCTGCCTGTCCAGAGACTCTTGTCTGCTCACCTGGGAGCGCTCATCTGCTACCTGCCTGCTAGCCTACCAGGAGGCTCCGCCGTCACTTGCCGTGACCACCTGCCTGTCCAGAGACTCTCGCCTGCTCACCTAAGAGCGCTCACCTGCTACCTGCCTGCTAGCCTACCTGGAGGCTCTGCCGTCACTAGCCGTGACCACCTGCCTGTCCAGAGACTGTCCCTGTCACTTGCCGTGAGTACCCGTCCTTCTACCCAGAGACTGTCCCTGTCACTTGCCGTGACTACCTGCCCTTCTACCCAGAGACTGTCCCTGTCACTTGCCGTGACTACCTGCCCTTCTACCTAAAGACTGTCCCTGTCACTTGCTGTGATTACCTGCCCGTCTTCCCTGGGAGCCACCCGCTTCCTTACAAGGATCGCCCCCTTGTATAGTTGCTCAGAGGTTCCGCCTCCCAGACCCGTTACAAGCCGCATGTACATGTGCTGCCCTTATCCAAGATGGAGCTGCATGTACCTGTTCTGTTTGGTTCTGCCCTTATCCAAAATGGAGTTGACAGCCTCGGGGGCCATCTTGTTTCCTGTCTTATATCTCCTGTTTCCTGTTTGCTATATATATAAAGAGACTCTGGCCAACTATACTTTGCTTGTGTATCTTGTATCTTACCTGCTGCCAAGCTTGAAGGACTAGCATCGTGCCTGTTGCTTCTCTACATTGGGATTCCCCACATGTTACCTGCCTGCCGTTTATCCGGACTTTCATCTGTGTGCAAAGACCCGCTCTGCATCCACCTGCAGTTCAGCTTGCTCTCTGCAAAGAGCCTGGTCCGGGCTCAGGATCTCGTGGACTGTGCATTTATGGACCTGGGACATCTATCGGTTTGTACTGACATCACAACCGTTTCCAGAGACTGTTTACTGATCACTTATTGCCTATACCTGCCTGCTATAATATATGCTTGCCTGCTTCAATATATCCTGTTAATACGATATATCGTGGTTGTCTTCACTCCGACCCACGCTATCGATCTCCATAAGTATAAAGTATATAGTTGACAATTATGGAGGCCACTGTGCTCTTAGGAACCTTGAGTAATGCAGAAATTCTTTTGTAACCTTGGCTAGATCTGTGCCTTGCCACAATTCTGTCTCTGAGCTCCTTGGGCAGTTCCTTTGAGGTCATGATTCTCATTTGGTTTGACATGCACTGTGAGCTGTGAGGTCTTATATAGACAGGTGTGTGCCTTTCCAAATCAAGTCCTATCAGTTTAATTAAACACAGCTGGACTCCAATGAAGGAGTAGAACCATCTCAAGGAGGATCACAAGGAAATGGACAGCATGTGACTTAAATGAGTGTCTGAGCAAAGGGTCTGAATACTTATAACCATGTGATATTTCAGCTTTTCTTTTTTAATACATTTTAAAAAATGTCTACATTTCTTTTTTTTTAAGTCAAGATGGGGTGCAGAGTGTACTTTAGTGAGAAAAAAATTAAACTTTTTAGAATCTACTAAATGGCTGCAATGAAACAAAGAGTAAAAAATTTAAAGGGGTCTGAATACTTTCCGTACCCAGTGTATAACTGTGTAAGGCTATGTTCACACTAGCATCATGGCTTCAACTTATAATGGAATCTGTAGGTATTCCAGATTATTTGTATGTCAGTTCCAAATGCTAGCACACAGTACTTATTATAATGGAGCTACAATCAACATCATCTTAACTGATACAGTATCACAAAGAAAAAAATTATATGCCCTAGCTATGTAAGAACAACTCCTACAGCTAAATAGGATACAATTGTTTCAAAGAAAACAATAAGTAATGCACTCAACCTCCAAGGCCTAGTAATAAAATCAAATGTAAATACTCAGATGACTAGGGAATGAAGTCTGCACACATGATATAAGGAGGGACAGTAATAGTAAAGGTTACCGGTAATGCATATAGTGGTTGTAATAGTAAAAACTATAAGAATTCCACCAGACATGATAAAAATAATAACAATGTGAAATAAGGTGGACACAAGTAATAGACAAGTAACAAATCTGATGAGTGTGCATAAACTAATAACATACCCATTACTCCGTGTCAAACTGCAAACCGCTAGCCCCGATGCGCGTTTAGCATGGGCTTCCTCAGGGGGCTATGATATACTGTGTGTTTCTTGGTCGTGTATATCATCCACAACCGGTGATGCATATTCAGGCGCAAGAGGCAGTGCACACGGAAGCTGCATCAATTCTGGCAATCTGTATGAACCGGCAAGTCAGAAGGAAACCCCCCATAACATCATAGGCCGTGCATGTCGGCAGCAGATGCCGTCGGCAATGCCCCGGAATGGTGAGCCATAGTGGGCATGTGCACAAGCAGATGACATACTAGGAAAGGGCACATTGTGTATATGTAACAAAAAGAGAGGGCAAATGTAGAATGAAGGTTCTAAGTGCTTAAAGGGAATCTGTCAGTAGGTTTTTGTTATGTAATCTGAAGACAGCATGAGGTAGGGGTTAAAACACAGATTTCAGGAATGCCTCTCTTATCAAGCTTCAAGGTTTTGTTTGCTTATAATGATAGTGTTAGCATCAGTAGATTATCATTGCTATGACAAGCTGGTCCTGTGAACCCTGGTCCCGCACGCCCCCTCCTGTGATAGGCAACTCACGTCTATACAGTAGACATTGTATATACAGAGCCTGATGTGGGTGGAGTTAGCTTTCTCAAGTCTGCTTCATTGCTAAATTTAAAAACTCTGATTGTGTCAGAATGGCTGCACCCAGTAAACTAAGTGATATATTGTTGGATTCAGCTTCTCTTTGCCTACATCAGGCTGCTCTCAGATGAGGTAGCAAACACCTGCTGACAGATTTAAGAAAGGATAAGGTGAACTATATGGGTGAGAATAGTGTGAAAGATAACATAAAGAGAAAATGACGATCATAAAATGTATATGATATCGGGGCATATAATACATATCTCTAAATGCAGAGTAAAACCCATTCAATCACATACAGTACATGATTAAAATTATGAATGGGAAAACATAAAAGTGAGAACCTATATATAAGAAAAAGGGTGAGCAATAATGTAATAAAAAGACATAATATGCCTTGCGTCTGCTCTTTTTCTGTGAATATATTTGTGTTTCTTCAGATACTTTGTTATACCATGCCTAAGGAAGAGACCTAAGAAGTCTTGAAAGCTTGCTTTCTAGCATTATTTATTTTATTTTTGTTAGCCATTAAAAGGTATCAAAACTACAAGATTATCTTGTTTTTCCCACTGAGAGCAATCTTTTTTCAACTGGCTAACACAGTACCAAACCCTTTTTTTCTTTTGGGATCATTGTCTTGCTGAAGTGTCCACCCTCGTTTCATCTTCATCATCCTGTTATATGGCTACAGATTTTTATCAAGAAAGTCTCGGTACATTTGCCCACTCATCCTTCCTTCAATTGTATGAAGTTTGCCAGTGCTGAAAAGCAGCCCCACGCCATGACGTTCCCACCTCCAAACTTCACTGTTGGTATGGTGTTTTTGGGATGATATGCAGTGCCTTTTGGCCTCCAAACATGGTGTGTATTATGGCATCCCAAAAGTTCAATTTTGGTCTCATTTGACCAGACTATATTCTCACAGTATTTCTCAGGCTTGTCTAAATGTTGTTGAGCAAATTTTAAATGCTTTTGAACATGATTTTTGTTCAGCAATGGAGTCTTTTGTGGTGAGAATGCATACAGGCCTTGGAGGTTGAGTGCATTACTTATTGTTTTCTTTGAAACAATTGTATCTGCTTATTCCAGATCTTTCTGTAGCTCTCCACAGGTGGTCTTTGGCTCTTGGACAGCTCTTCTGATATCACTGTTCAACAAGGTTTTCGTTTCCTGCATGAAATTGGGTGAATCTTTTCAGAATTGTCATGCTGAGTTCAGAAATAACTTCAGAATTGCTCTATCACGTAATATTTTTGAGAAAAATGCAATTATATGTGTATATTGAATACTATCAAATTCGTAGTGGCATGTGATATTCTGAATGCAAAAGTCAGCAACAGCGATCAAGTTTAGAAATATTTTGCCATTGATTTTCATTTATAATCACTGTCCGATGATTCTCGGACAAGATTCCAAAAATAGTCACCCATCATTGAGGGACTCCACCTCCCTTGGTACCGTTTCTCCATCTGGGAAATGTCTTGATGAAACTTTTCACCATGTTCATCACTTACAGCGCCGAGGTTTGGTGGGAAAAAGTCAATGTGTGAATGAAGGAAATGTATTTTAAGTGACATGTTGCACTTCATTGACTTGTAAGCCTAAAGAAGACTTTCAACCTGTTCTCCGATAGGTATCGAAGGGTAGACATTGCGATTGTGTAGCAAGACAGCCTTCAAACTTAAGACCGATGAATCAGTCACCATTCCCTTGGGTCACGGTCAACTCCAAGGACCGAAAACCATCCAGTAATATTACTGCAAAAAGTGAGACTGTCAGCTTGACTGAAATATTTGGTCAAATCTTCATGATGACTGTGAAATACTAAAATTTTTGTACCTGGCTGCAATGGATTCCACCCTTGCAACCTTGATTCAAGAAGTTCTGCCTGACTCTTTGATAAACCAAAATCTCTGACTAGACCATTGAGTCTTTCTTGAGATATTAAACGTGGATCAGTTGATATTGATGGTTCGAAATCTGAATCAGCAGCAGCTTACATCTCTAATGAATCAACCGTCATTTCATCGTCATCTTCTATTCTCTACACCGGAGGTGGTTTTGGAACTGGCAGACTTTCATCGTGCGCCACTGGTCTAATTGTAGAAGCAAGGTTGGGATATTTAATAGACCTCCTGTTCTCCTGTTCCTGAAGGAAAAATGCATACGTTCGTCATGCAGAAGTAACAATCGGTTATATGGTCCTTCTGCTCCCTCCAGATCATTGGAATGACAAATGGCATCAATGGTCGCACACCCTTCAGCCAAGACCTCAAACTCGTCACGCAACCAATTTTGCATCCAAAATATAACTCATACGCCTTCTTAACAACTGCAGTTATACTCCTTTCTGGGCTTCCTTTAACCCCTTTACCCCCGACGATGGTTTACACGTTAATGACCAGGCCAATTTTTACAATTCAGACCACTGTCACTTTATCAGGTAATTTTCGTGAGATTGTTTTTTCGTGACATATTGTACTTCATGATAGTGGTAAAATTTCTTTGACATCACTTGCGTTTATTTGTGAAAAAAACAGAAATTTGGCGAAAATTTTTCAAATTTCGCTATTTTCAAACTTTGAATTTCCATTCCCATAAATCAGAGAGATATGTCACACAAAATAGTTAATAAATTACATTTCCCACATGTCTACTTTACATCAGCACAATTTTGGAACCAACTTTTTTTTTGTTATGGAGCTATAAGGGTTAAAAATTGACCAGCGATTTCTCCTTTTTACAACAAAATTTACAAAACCATTTTTTTAGAAACCACATCACATTTGAAGTGACTTTTAGGGGCCTTTATGACAGAAAATACCCAAAAGTGACAGCATTCTAAAAACTGCACCCCTCAAGGTGCTCAAAACCACATTCAAGAAGTTTATTAACCCTTCAGGTGCTTCACAGGAATTTTTGGAATGTGGAAGAAAAAAATTAACATTTATTTGTTTTCACAAAAATGTTACTTTAGACCCCAAATTTTTTATTTTCGCAAGGGTATCATTAAAAAAGAAACCCCAAAATTTGTTGTGCAATTCCTCCTAAGCACGCTGATACCCCATATGTGGGGGAAAACCACTGTTTAGGCGCACGGCAGGGTTCGGATGGGAAGGAGTGCCATTTGATTTTTTCGAATGTAAAATTTGCTTGAATAATTAGTGGACGCCATGTTGCGTTTGGGGAACCGCTGATGTGCCTAAACAGTGGAAACCCCCCACAAGTGACCCCATTTTGGAAACTAGACCCCAAGGGAACTTACCTAGATGTGTGGTGAGCACCCTGAACCCCCAGGTGCTTCACAGAAGTTTATTAAATTGAGTCGTAAAAATAAAATTTTCACATTTTTCCAACAAAAATGTGTTTCAGCCTCCAATTTTGCAATTTCATGAGGGTAACAGGAGAAATTTCACTATGCAGTTTGTTGTGCAATTTCTCCTGAGTAAGCCGATACCCCGTATGTGAGGAATAACCATTGTTTGGGCGCACGGCAGGGTTTGGAAGGGAAGGAGCGCCATTTGACTTTTTGAATGTAAAATTTGTTTGAATAATTAGCGGACGCCATGTTGCATTTGGGGAGCCCCTGATCTGCCTGAACAGTAGAAACCCCCCACAAATGACCCCATTTTGGAAACTAGACCCCTCAAGGATTTTATCAAGGTGTATAGTGAACATTTTGAACCCAGAGGTACAACACAGGATTTGATAACATTAGGTCATCATATTGAGTAAGTTGTCATTAGTCCTGAGTGCAAGTGCTCGCTTCTTGAGTTTGCATCGGGTACTCGGGTATGCACCAAGTATTGTGGGTGCTCAAGTGACATGCCAAAAAAAAAAACATGCGGGGATCACTCGTGCATGGCAGGCAATCCCTGCAAGTTTTTTTGGGCTGTATAACAGCTGTAAAAGATTTGGGACGGAGACTCAAGCATGTCACTCGAGCAACCGCTATACTCGGTTCATACCCGAGCACCCGATGCAAAATCAAGTAGCAAGCACTTGCGCTCAACATTAGTCGCCATATTGTCATCATTTTTTTTTATTTACTTCTGAAAAAATCCCAGCCCCAACACAAGCCTAAACCTAGCCCAACCCTAACCCTAACCCTAGCACAACCCTAACCCTAGCCCAACCCTAACCCTAGCACAACCCTAACCCTAACCCTAGCACAACCCTAACCCTATAGTTTATTTTTTACGCCGTTCCTCGTGCGGTATAAGTGATTAGATGACTTTATTCTTCATGTCGGTGCAATTACAGCGATACTAGATTCATATTGGGTTTTTATGATTGACAGCTGTCACACACTAAAAAAACCTTTTTTTGCAAAGACTAGTTTTTGCATCGCCATATTTTGAGAGCTATAATTTTTCCATATTTCGGCCGACAGAGTCACGTGATCGCTTGTTTTTTGTGGGATGAGTTGACGTTTTTATTGGTACCATTTTCGAACATGTGACATTTTTTGATTGCTTACTATTCCGATTTTTGGGAGGAAGAATTCAGGAATTGTTTTTTTGTTTCTTTTTATGCTGTTCCGCGTGTGGTAAAATTAATAAGGCAGCTTTATTCGGTCAGTACTTTTACAGCGGTTCCACATTTATATATTTTTTTGTTTTGGCGCTTTTACATAATAAAAACTGTTGTTGGCGGTATGATGATAAAGCATCGTTTTAAGTTTCGTTTTTTTTTTTTATTTTTTACTGTGTACACTAAAGGGGTTAACTAGTGGGACAGTTTTATAGGTCAGGTAGTTCCGGACGCGGCAATACCAAATATGTATGCTTTTATTGTTTTTGTTTTTTTTTTCATAACATTATTTATTGATGGGTACAATATATATCTTTTTTTTATTTTATTTTTTTTTCATTTTTTTGTTATATTTTTACAATTTTTTTTATTTTTTTTTTCACTTTCTGACATTTTTATTACTTTTACACATTGTCCCACTATGGGACTTTCACTTTTTGCAGCCTGATCGGCCGCATAGCATACAGAGCAGCAGCTCCCTATGCTATGCAGCCTGTCAGCGCTGCAAAGGGAGAAGTTACTTTGGTCGCACACTGCGCATGACCAAAGTAACTTCCTGCCTCCTGGTGACCCGGATGTTGTCATGATGACATCGGGTCACCATCACAATATCCGGAACCGGACTCAGACGCTGCGGGACGTCGGCTGAGAAGGTAAGTATCACACTTACCTCCTCTTGCCACCGGAATGCTGCGATCGATTTCGATCGCAGCATTTCGGGGCTTAATGTGCAGAGAGCGGTGCACGACCGCTGCCTGCACATAGCACCGGGTGTCAGCTGTGACAATCAGCTGACACCCGGCGGCGATCTCGCCCACACAGCTTGTGTGTGGGCAAAATCGCCAAGGCGTACTTATACGTATCTGACCCATAAGGCCCAGGGCACAGATACATATTAGTATACCTTGGGCCGGAAAGGGGTTAAGGGTATAATCTCCACATATATAACAAAAGAAGTCACTGCTATTGCGACATTGACGCGACATTCTGCAACTCGTTACTTATGAAACAGTTTTGCTTCTTATGAAATTTTCTGCAAAACAGAAGAAACATATGAAGACTACAGCATTGTTACTCCTGCTATTATATAATGCTACTTGGAAATAGACCAAAGTCTGACAGTTGTGTCTGGGCATGCCTGAGAGTGCACAACTAATGCAATGCATGATTGGACAGGGCTTAAGTGCTGTATATTATAATAAAGAGAGTCCATATTATGAATTTCATTGGTTATTTCTACCAAAAATACCCTTCTGAAATAAAAAGTTTAATATAAGTGCCAATTTATTATGCACTATGCACAGTCCTTATCATTATAATCGTAAAATGAAAATATCTCGGAAATGGTACGTGCTACAGAAATTCTGATTACATTTCTGAAATCAGCGTCTCAAAATACAAAAGATAACATTTTAAAACAGGAAACAGAAAAAAAGTTAAAATTTGTTGACTAGTGTAATTGTTTTCTCTCCTGTGTCTGAAATCTTGCGGGTAGCACCTGGTCGTGGCTGGTTTATGGTGAAATGATGTTCTTTCCACTTCTGGATTATGGCTCCAACATTGCTCACTGGAACCTTCCGTAGTTTAGAAATTCTTCTAAACTTCATGTCTGCATGCATCAATCAAACAACTGCGAAGACATAAGGAAAATATGGCAGTGCATATATGTTATCAACCTTTACTAAAATTCTGGTATTGTACTGGGTATAATGGTCCTCATGTAAATTAGATATCTCTTTCAGTCTGTTGTATAGTTGATCTAGTAATAATATCACATTAAGCATAAAAGTGATGTTTCATAACATGATATGATATTGGTGTTGGGGAATTATTGAATACTGCATTTAGGATATTTATATTGTGGCTTATCTGTAGTATACATCAATAGGCAGATGAGGTTAGATGATTGCCTTATACCGGAACGCCTATATTGATATGTATGTAACCCTTTGGCTTTTTAAATGTTTTTATTTTAACAAACATATCTAAAAGTGTATTTTTTTGTTTTAATAAAGATTATATTATATGGTGATCCCAATTTATTGCATACTACTTTTTCTCGCTTTTGCATTTGGTCTTCTTAGTGTGTGTTTGGTTGATCGCAATATATTTAGTAGTGCCCTCAGTATTTTCCCATTCATAAGTGGCCCTAATAGGGCGAAAGTCTACAGTCACTTTGGGAGTAAATTAACTTTCTATTCCACTTAGAATATCCCACTGTCTCTGAATCCTGTGAAGGACCACTTCAAATTTGTTGTGCACTTTTATATAGATTAATAGGCCATTTCTTAGTCCACTAAATTCTTTGTAATTTTAGTCCCCCTTACAAATGCTTATTCAGAGATTTTGATTGTATTTTAATTTACATATCAAGATCTGTGCCATCGATCCTAATAGCACTCCAAGTATTAGTATTTTATTGGAGAGTTCCATAAATCTCTGAGTTCTGAAAGGGTTAGGCCATGTATTAGATGGCTGAAACTCCTTGATCCTGCTAATTAGAGATGAGCGAACCCGATCTGTAAAGTTCTGGGTTCGAACCAGACGGTGTCCGGTGCTGAACTGCGAACACGGACATCTCTCGGAAGTCCATTTTACAGTTTGGGAGCCCAGAGAGGGAGAGAGAAATAGTGTTCAGGTCCCCATTGGATGGGGTATGGGTTCAGGTTGAAATTAGGGTACAGTTCTGGTACCCGAATCGAACTTAAGATTAAAATTCGGTCGGGCACCAGAACCTGAACTTCCATGGCTCTGCTCATTCCTTCAGCTAATCTGTGGGTTTCTGTGATCTAACTGACCCCTCTACTAACACTATCTGATGACATGTAAAGCTTTGCAGATCCAGTTCTTCAAATATCGTAAATTGATATTTTTCAAAATATATTGGAAATGCAAGTGGTGGCAGCATACTTCCATCTCATTGTAACGAAAGGTGACTGATTGGCTTGTAGGTTGTTTTGCTGAAGACTCCTTAAGCTTCTCACGGTCTCCATAAGCAGAAAACATGAACTTCACATTGCTTTCAGATATGGTCAATGGTTATTGTAATAGGCACAAAATAACCTCATGAATGGAGCAGCTTACACCGTAATATCTAAAAAAGAAAAGTCACCTTTCATTTTATTTACATCGGATTGATCAGAACTGCACAATTTCTCAAGCTTTGCTTGCTACTGATTCTGTCACGCTGACTTTTGTTCAAACAGATGCTCCTGCTGTCTGTGTACCAAAAAGCTGTTATAGCCATTTAAAATTCATTCTGTTTATGTGACCGTCTTACTGAGCATTATGTCGCTTTGCTGGAAGGGGAAAAACATTTCCTTTAATTTGGCACCATTTATCTTAGCAGGAAGGAGTGAAGCAATTCCTCTGAGATCAGTTCTCCCCAGATGCTCAGTGCAAATAAATGAAACAATATCATTGAAGAATTACATAACTTCAGTTACATGGAGTTAGAATTATGAGAAGATTACAGGGATGGAATGAGCATTAAAGTGCACTCTGCAATATATTAAATGCAAAATGTCACAAATACAACCATATATTTTCAGAAAAGATTTGGCACTGATATTTCTTGTTGGCAAGCTAAGTGAGACAAATATAAGCATCTGCTCACCTACTTCTGCTTAAATCCATTATTACTTTCATCCAGTGATGGGTCTACATTGTGATCTTCCGCCCTCAAACAGCGCTATATGTCTGACTCAGGTAGTAGTTGAGCGCTATGACGGTGTTTGCTAATGACTTTAAAAGGGTATTCCCCAAATTGAAAGTTATCCCCTATCTCTATAGGATGGGTAATAACATACTGATCCCAGATATCAAAACCCCAAAGAACCTGTGGAAAGAAGTTCAGGAAAATCCAAGTATAGGGCTCTGCAGAGCTCCTTCATGAATCGAGTGGAAGTGCATGTGTTCAAACCTCATCTCTATTCATTGTTTAAAGGGAACCAGTTAAGTAAAAAAAATGCTATTAACCCGCAATGTGGGGTTAATCAATAGGTTAAAAGCGTTCTAAAGTCGAGTAGCTGCTGTACTTAAAGCTCGACTGACAGGAGGAAATAAACTTTACTCTTCCTGGCAGCCTCGGCTTTCAATCATAGAAGCACAGCTGACAGGGCTTCAGTCACCGCTCAGCATACAGTGAACGGCCACTGTAACAGCGCCCCCGACACTGACTGACAGCCGGCTCTGTACTGATTCAGTCGGTGCCAGGGTTTGATTTCTGCCGTCGCTCAGTATATAGTGAGCGGTGACTTAAGCCCCGCCGACCGTTACTCTATGACTGAAAGCTTGATGTTGCCGGAAGAAATAAAGTTCATTTCCTCTCAGTAGCCGGACTTTCAGTGCTTCAGTGCAGTGGCTGCACAATTGCAGAACACTATTAACTAGCAGATTGACCCCATATCTGCAGGTTAATATTGTTTTGGGACATGACAGGTTCCCTTTAAGTTACCTCCAAAGTCAAGTATGGCTATTTATTATGTTAAAATTGAAAATTTGTCACATATAATCTAGTCTGGATTAGGTCTCCTTCAGATGTCCATTTTTCACAGAAAAAAGATGTAAATGTAGCGCCCCGAGGGTTCGGCCGCTACAGGGGTACTGCACCTCTGCCAGAGGTGTGGTATTCCACTCCCGGGTAAGGATGGAGTATGGACCAGGGCCCAGTTAGCTGCATGCATCACACACACTCCATTTCCGGGGGACAGCTCAACGGTGCTCCCATTTATACAGTAATGCAGGCACGACAGACCATGTCCCTGGCTGGAGTGGGGAGGGGGGAGGAAAACCCAGTGATGTAGGAGCAGAAGGGGACAGTTTCTGAGCATAGGTAGGAGCTCGTTGGTTGCTGGTCACCTGAGCTCACACACTAGGGGAGGGTATATAAGGTGGGCACCATCTTAGTTCTGTGTGCAGAAGGAGAAGTTCAGTCAGTGGAGTGAGAGAAGGAGTTCAGCCAGAGAGGGCTGACAGGGGGCTGTGGCTCAGTCTGGGCCCAGCTACACGAGGCAGGCCTAGAGTGAAGGCCAGAGCCAGAAGAAAGGAACAGAAACAGAAAGGAACAGAAACAGAAAGGAACAGAAAGAAACAGAAAGGAACAGCAAAGAAAAGAGCAAAAGTTGGTCACTGGTGGGGCAGGCCAGAGAAAGGATTGAAGGGGGTCCTGTGCTATATTCCTGAACTGCCTGGGGGTTGACCGAGCCCCTCACCTGGTGGACGCAGCACGGCTCGGGCGGTCATTGCTGACAGAAGTGACTGAGAATATTCGAACTGTGAGTAAAAGACCCTGGACTTCAACACATTTTCTTTGTGCTTTTTGCTTCGCCAGCACTAATGGTACTGGGACTCCCTACACCATCACCCCCACCATCCACGACCCTGCCCTGGGGCTGCACTCTTCCCGTGGGGAGTAACACTACCTCAGCTGCAAACACCATCAGCCTCAGCGGTCTGCCTTGCAGCGGCGGTTCATATTAGCCGCAATCCACGGGTGGCGTAGTCGGACATTACCTACAGCACATAGCGGACTACCACTGGTCTGACCACCCTGAGCCACAGAACCGGGTCGCCACCACTACCCCCCAGCGTCTCCCTACTGCCTGGCTCCGAGTGCCCCACGGCCCAGGGGGCGAGTCATAAACATTAAAGCCAATGGTGCTGATGACATGTATATTTTTATTTGTGGACCGTGTGTCCATAAAAAGTCATGGAGATGTCTGTTTTTTATCCGAGTCAGGGATCAAAAGCACCTATTGAAGTTTATTGGTTCATAAATACCAAAGACAGCACACGTATGCCAACCGTGTACAATCCGTTTTAAATCTGTGTTCATTTTTAAGGTTTTAATGGGTAGGACAAGCTTTGTAAAAATAATTTTTGCTAGCATATAAGAATATAAATTGTGAAACTGTAAAGGAGAGGAAAGTGACCGGCATTTCTGCTGAAGATATTATGATGACTAATGTGTTATATTGCTGCTTCTTCTATACGTGATGTTTCATATAATTGTTCATGGTACTCTGCAAAAGTATGATTATTTCACTTGTGTTGGGGAAGTGAAGAAATAGTGTAAATGCAAGGCATAAAAAAATTAAATTAGCCAGCTCTCCAGATGAGAGGAGATTTTGGAAGTAAGAAGAAAATTATTTCCAAGCTAGAGGAGTCAGCAGTGAGTATTGAAGAGAAGAGAGTGAACCCAGTCTCAGGGACTGTGGCAGACTAGTGTGCATAGTGGGTGAGTGTGTAAGGAAAAGATTTTCTGAGGTATTCAGCCCTGTAACTGGATAAACTGTACTGGATAAAGAGTCCAAAACACCCTGGATCTTGGGAAGTGGAACAGACAGAAGGAGAGCTCAGCTATAGTGGGTATAGGTGGTCGCCCATGGAGGAGATGCTAGTAAGCTACCATCTGCCAGCGGGTCACTTTCGACTGAGCCAACCCAAACATCAAAGACAAAGGAGGAATGGTGACTAGCCCAGGGTATGGAGATAACTCGGTACCCGGGTCATTGCCTGGCCTTGGGGATGTCGCGGTGGTCTGCTCCCGGGCCTGTACCCTGGGGTCAGCTTTAAAAAGGGGATTGTATACTGGGATAATAGGTTTCTTAGTTTTATGAAAGTTCGTGACGCCACCTGTGGTTTCTGGTGAGAATCACCAGCGCTGCGCAGTCCACTAAGGCCGGTGATAAAGCAGCTCGATGGTATAGCTCCACACAGGTGGAGCTAGGCCTCAGGGCAGCGTACGGAGAGGGGGGATGCAGGACAGGCGAGACCAAGCCGGGTCAGAGCAAGAACAGGGACAGACACGGTGGTCACTTCAGTACCTTTTACTGGTGGGAAATCAGGCACATCCCGGAGCACTGTAGGGTAAAGGGTACATGTCAGGATCCTCCCCAATGAGCGGGTGTAGGGCCTCCTGTTTCTTGCCTCTCCGTAGTAAGTTTCTGACCTGCCTGGAGCTAGGCCTAACTTTGTTTCTGTCCTGCGCTGGCTGACCTTGTGGTAGGGCCTTTTCTTGAAATACACGCTCCTCATCTTGTGGGGCCTATGTGTTTCCCGGCTCTGTTACGTATCAGCACTTTAGCGATCCAGGGACCTGTAGTTCTCCAGGGATTCCGGTTATGCCTAACTGGGTCATAGAGATCCCGGTAAGCTCGGACCCGGTGTCCGGTAACTGCTTCGGGGTGAGCCGGTTAAGCTCCTCTGCCCCCTATGTACTAACTCTCCACTCGCCTTCGGCCTACTCGGGCCCTCACTAGGTTAAACACACTAACGGCAGCTTGCCGCGCTTCACCGATCTTATGGTGCCGGCACACCTAAAGCTCACTATTCTGAGCTACAACTGAGTCTGGACTGTGCTCTACTGCAGACTGACCTCTCACAGGCTTCTCTACTGCAGGAACTCTCTCAACAGACTTGGCTCTCTGTCGACTCCAGACTGAACTGCCTAGCTCCACCTTCCCTATTTATATCCATAACGGGCTCCCTCTGGTGGTCTGAGGTGGAAGGTGGAGATGTGTGAATATTTATGGGGGCCTCTTGTGGAGGAATCCATCAATGCACTCTTCTAGGATCTGTGATACCAAGCGCAGCTGGGCGTCACAATGGCAGCATGAAAGAGCAACAGAAAAGGCCTGCTAGATGGACTAAAGCCAGCAAGGTGCGGAGACACCTGCAGTAACTTCAGGGGCTCTTGGAAGAGATATACACCAAGGTGAATGATACCAGACCTCTCCAAATTTCTACAGAGTGAGGGAGCTACTAGGCAGGCGCACTTCCCCCATCACATCCAGTGTGTCAAAAGGGACTTCCAGCAGATCCGGTCTGGAAGAGTCAACACTGTAAGCTCAGGAGCTGCGGGAACCCCTAGAGCGAATGCTAGCTGCATCCCGATTGTTATAACCAATCCCACTATTATTTGTGGCTCGGGGCCTCACTTGGCCATATTCAAGGAGAATGTCCCAAGAAGCTTGAAGTTGAATGACTTCCAGAATTGTGCCATTGCACCTGGTTGAGAGGAAGGAGGAGCTCTGGTATTCCCCTTCTAGTGAGTTGCTGTTGTTGACTAATTGGATCCTGAAAAAATGTTTCTGTAGTTTCTAGGCTGCATAGGCCTTGTTGTTGAAAAAGATGGATTGTTCCTATTTCTGTTATGTGTACCCTCTAGTGTCGGCCGAAGATGGGCCTGAAGAAGTTAGAAGGCTATATAAAGTATATATTTTTTTTGTCCCTCTTTCACTGGATTGAGGGTACCTAAGCGAGTTGGAGAGCCAACCAACCTCCAGTATGGACTGTGTCTTCTAAAAAAAAAAGGGTGCTGTCCCTAATTAAAGAATGGACTGTGCTCTTTTGTCCATTTTTCGATTCCTGAAAAAGTGTTCCTGTCGTCTGTAGGCTCTATAGGCTTTGTTGCCAGAAAAAATGGACTGTTCCTATTCCTGTTAAGTGAACCCTCTAGTGGCCCAAGATGGGCCTCAAGAAGCTACATATATATATATATATATATATATATATATATATATATATATATATATATAATGTGTGTATTTTGTCCCCTTTCACTGGATTGAGGGTGCCTAAGAGCGTTAGAGGGTCAACCCCCTTCAACTGTGGACTGTGTCCTTTAAAAAAGGGGCTGTACCTGTTTAAAGAACAGACTGTGCTCTTTTCACACTTTTTCAAAGAACTGTGCCCCATTGAAAGAATGGACTGAGTTATTTTTACCCTGCTACAATGGTATGGGAGTATCTTGACCTTATTTTCTGGACGGCGTGCCTCAACAAATTGCTATGCAGTCTTGTGTGCATATTCTGCTGTTTTCTTTCCAGCTAAAGAGATATGATGCATTGCGCTTGTTGTATTGCTGTTTTATTTTTCTAGGTCCTGGTTGCCGAGGATGGCAAACAATAAAGAGGGGGGTTTGAAAAGGAGAGGAAAGTGACCGGCATGTCCCCTGAATATATTATGATGACTAATGTGTTATATTACTGCTTTTTCTACATGTGATGTGTCATGTAATTGTTCATGGTATTATTATTCTTTTCAAAAGTATAATTATATGACTTGTGTTGGGGAAGTCAAGGTATAATGTAAATGGCATAGAAGAGTTAACATCTAGCCAGCCATACAGATGGAAGAAGTTTTAGTGAGTAAGAAGAGAGTTTCTTCCTGGTTAGAGGAGTTAGCAGATATTAATAAAGTGAAGAGAGCGAATCCAGTGACAGGTGTTATAGAAGGGTTCATATTTTCCTCTATATGCTATATTTTTTAGTATTAACTAGTCTCATAGTCTTATATTTTGTAAATATATTTTACTTAAGGTTTCATATTTGGTTTTATATTTTCCTATCTCATGTTTTCAGAAAATTGTGTGTTATGGGTAGTACACTGAGAAAGACATAATAGCTAACAAAATCTCATTACATGTTTGTGAGAAGAAGGCAGCTAATGAAAATTTCCAATGGGAACTACAGATGTCTTTTAATGGCATAACAATCCTGCTTGCATGGGAATAAACCGAATTGCTTGTGCTCACAACGCTGTGCATTTCTTTTCTCCCGAGCACTCGTGAATGAAAGGGCCGAGTCCCACAATTTGGCCTCACTTGTAGAGATGAGCGTTGTTCGACTCGAACTGTTCGCCAATCTCAAATTCGAGCTGTTGTGGGCGGTGTTCGAGCTGTTCGGCGAACACGAACGATTTGAAAAAAATTCGGCTGTTCGAGGTTATGTTCGATAACTGTTCGTGCACCAAAATCATAACTGGATTTTTTCTCAGTAATGATGAAAATTAATGTTAATACGCAGTTTGAGTGTACAGCGGGGCGGGGGGAGGGGCAGGGGATGGATCTCTGCAGGAATAATGAAGATCTCCATTTTTTTTTTCTCTTTCTCGCATTTACAGTGGGGAGGTGCAATCTGTCAGCCTATCAGCAGCGCACACACGGAGCGAAGTGCTTTTTTTCACACAAGCAAGGGCATGTGTGATTGGCAGTGTATGTCACATGTCCTTGCCCTATAAGACCAAGCCATTTTCCCCATCACCACCATTTTCTCACTGCTGCAGCTGCGTGTTAGACGGCACCGTTGTTGCTGTGTGTGCTATACCTTGTTAATTTCAAGCTAATTTTCGCACAAATCTACAGATAGCTTGGGAGTAGGGAATAGTTGTGATTGCAGTCCTTTTAAGGACTAGGTTACAGCATTTCCTACGACTTTTATCAGGCAGGTCTGTGCTCTTAAATAGATAGGTTGGGAGTAAAGACTAATTGTAATTGCAGTCCTTTTCAGGACTAAGTTTGATCAGTTCCTATCAGTTTTTGCCAGGCAGGTCTGTGCCAGTGCTGTGCAAGTTTTTTTCACAGCATTTGGCTAAATCTAGCAAAGCTAATCCTTTTTGGCCTATTGCAGAGTGTGTTAGTCAGTGGAGTAGCCTATCTGTGTTGCAAGCTACACCACCTGTGTATAGAATACCAATTTTTTTTACTGCACCTAGTGAAGTAAAACCTTTTGGGCATAGCATCATTCTATTAGTCCATCTATACTGACCTTCGTAAGGTTGCAAATTGAATATAATTTCTTTCTGCATCTACCTCTGAAAAAATATTTGGGCTTCTAGCTGTGTGTGGGACTTGTTCTATTAGTCCATCTATACTGACCTCCATCAGGTTGCAAATTGAATATAATTTTTTTCTGCATCTAGCTCTGAAAAAATATTTGGCCTTCTAGCAGTGTGTGGGACTTGTTCTATTAGTCCATCTATACTGACCTCCATCAGGTTGCAAATTGAATATAATTTTTTTCTGCATCTAGCTCTGAAAAAATATTTGGGCTTCTAGCTGTGTGTGGGACTTGTTCTATTAGTCCATCTATACTGACCTCCATCAGGTTGCAAACTGAATATAATTTTTTTCTGCATCTACCTCTGAAAAAATATTTGGGCTTCTAGCTGTGTGTGGGACTTGTTCTATTAGTCCATCTATACTGACCTCCATCAGGTTGCAAATTGAATATAATATTTTTCTGTATCTAGCTCTGAAAAAATATTTGGCCTTCTAGCAGTGTGTTGGACTTGTTCTATTAGTCGATCTATACTGACCTCCATCAGGTTGCAAATTGAATATAATATTTTTCTGCATCTAGCTCTGAAAAAATTTTTGGCCTTCTAGCAGTGTGTGGGACTTGTTCTATTAGTCCATCTATACTGACCTCCATCAGGTTGCAAATTGAATATAATATTTTTCTGCATCTAGCTCTGAAAAATATTTGGCCTTGTAGCAGTGTGTGGGACTTGTTCTATTAGTCCATCTATACTGACCTCCATCAGGTTGCAAATTGAATATAATATTTTTCTGCATCTAGCTCTGAAAAAATATTTGGCCTTCTAGCAGTGTGTGGGACTTGTTCTATTAGTCCATCTATACTGACCTCCACCAGGTTGCAAATTGAATATAATATTTTTCTGCATCTAGCTCTGAAAAAATATTTGGCCTTCTAGCAGTGTGTGGGACTTGTTCTATTAGTCCATCTATACTGACCTCCATCAGGTTGCAAATTGAATATAATTTTTTTCTGCATCTACCTCTGAAAAAACATTTTGGCTTCTAGCTGTGTGTGGGACTTGTTCTATTAGTCCATATATACTGACCTCCATCAGGTTGCAAATTGAATATATTTTTTTCTGCATCTAGCTCTGAAAAAATATTTGGCCTTCTAGCAGTGTGTGGGATTTGTTCTATTAGTCCATCTATACTGACCTCCATCAGGTTGCAAATTGAATATAATTTTTTTCTGCATCTACCTCTGAAAAAATATTTGGGCTTCTAGCTGTGTATGGGACTTGTTCTATTAGTCCATCTATACTGACCTCCATCAGGTTGCAAATTGAATATAATTTTTTTCTGCATCTAGCTCTGAAAAAATATTTGGCCTTCTAGCAGTGTGTGGGACTTGTTCTATTAGTCCATCTATACTGACCTCCATCAGTTTGCAAATTGAATATAATATTTTTCTGCATCTAGCTCTGAAAAAATATTTGGCCTTCTAGCAGTGTGTGGGACTTGTTCTATTAGTCCATCTATACTGACCTCCAACAGGTTGCAAATTGAATATAATTTTTTTCTGTATCTAGCTCTGAAAAAATATTTGGCCTTCTAGCAGTGTGTGGGACTTGTTCTATTAGTCCATCTATACTGACCTCCATCAGGTTGCAAACTGAATATAATTTTTTTCTGCATCTAACCCAGACAATAGTTTTGGCCTAATACCACAGTTTGGCCACTCAGCTCTGCTCAGTTCCCATCCATTGTTTTTTTGTGCAAACAACTCCAGAGTTGTGAATTAGTTAACCACCAAAATGAGTGGAAAAAGGCCTGTTGCTGGTGGAAAGGGGAATAGGTGTGTTGGGAAGGGGAAAAAAGGTTGTGTCCGTGGAGTAGGTGTTAAAGCAACAGTAACATCTGCAGAAGAAAGACCATCTTCCAGCAAAACTAAAATGTCTACTTCTTTTAGCAGACAATGTGATAAGATCCCTTTCTTACGGCCACGCCAATCGCTACAAATTCCAGATGAGGCACAAAAACAGCAGCTGCTTCAATGGATATCAAGTGCTCCTTTAAGTGGGCTCTCCTCCACATCAACTTCAACATCACAAATACTCCAGTCCTCAGAGGTGTCACCCCAATCGCACTTGCTTCCTCACAGCTCCCAAATCTCCAGTTGCCCGTCTGAGTATGAGGTAGAACAGATGGTTGAGTCTGCAGAGCTGTTTACTCATACTATAGCCTGGGAATCAGAGGTCGGCTCCAGCGCTTCTGTGAATCCAGACGAGGAAATGATCTGCACTGATGCCCAGAATCTTTATGAGTCGGATCCAGGACCAGACGCAGAAGGTCCTGACCATAATGTAGACCCTCATTCCCAAACTGTAACTCCTGTTGGTGGAGACAATGAGGAAGACGATGATAAGACTCAAATACCTGATTGGAGCGACAACTTTAGTTTTTTGTCAGGGCAGGAACAGGTTGGCTCTGAGGACGACGGGTGTGATAACGCACAGGGTGATGATGATGAGGTTGGAGATCCCACTTACTGTCAACCCACAGTCAGCCAAGAGATGAGGTCAGCAGAGGAGGTGGAGGAGGATGCTAGTGACGACGAGGTCAGGTTGCGCCTTCCTGGACAGAGACGTAGTACTGGAAGCACGTCAACAACTGCATCCTCAAACACAACTCTGCCTCTGACCACAAGTCGTGGTGGCTCTTCAGGTCGCATGGGAGCTAAGCCTTGCATAGCCTGGGCATTTTTTCAGATCGATAAAGATGACCCAACTCGTGTTATCTGTAACATTTGTCAACAAAAGCTAAGTAGAGGCCAAAAAATACATAGTTTGAGTACATCATGCATGAACCGGCACATGGACATGAAGCATAAGTTACAGTGGGAAGCTCACTGTGCTACAATGTGGCCTAGCCGGCCGGGCCAACCACCGTCTGCCCCATCTTGTGCATCTGCGGCCTCTAAATCCTCTGTGACTGGGGGGACAGCAGTCACACCTGTTTTGGGACGCAGACTTGCCACCTCTTTACCCGCAACAGCCAGCGTGATTGGCAGGTCATCATTTTCTTTGGAGGTGGTAACACCAGCTGGTATTGAGCGCTGTCCGACATCGATAGCACCACCTTTGGATCAAGGCAACCTAACATGTCTGCCTGCATCTTCCTCACAGACCGGCAGTTTGCCGGGGACACCCTTATCAACCCTGTCTAAGCGCAACAGCCAGCCCTCAGTCCCTCAGATGTGGACAAGTAAATGACCATTTCCTCCTAGCCATGAGAAAGCTAAGAGGTTGAATTTCACCATCTGCAAGCTCTTGGCTACAGAAATGCTGCCTTTCCGCCTGGTGGACACAGAGGATTTTCGAGACCTTATGTCCGTCGCAGTGCCCCAGTGCCAGATGCCCAGTCGGCACTACTTCTCAAAGAAAGGTGTGCCTGCGCTCCACCAGCATGTCGCACACAACATCACCGCTTCTTTGAGAAACTCTGAGTGTGACAGGGTGCATTTCACCACAGACACTTGGACGAGTAGGCATGGACAGTGGGGTTACATGTCGCTGACTGGGCACTGGGTAGCTATGGTGACAGCAGGACAAGGGGCTGCTGTCCAAGTCTTGCCGTCCCCACGAGTTGTGCGTCAATCCTCTTTATGTCAAAGTTCCTCCACTACTTCTGCCTCCTAAACCTCCTCTCGGTCCTCCACCTGCACCCAAAGCTTGTCTGGTCATGCCACAAGCATTCTAACTGCGCAGAAGGGATCCTGCACACCTCCTTACTATGCTGGCAGTAGGGCTCAACGTCATCATGCGGTTTTTACTTTGAAATGTCTGGGAAATGTGAGTCACACAGCTGAGGAGTTGTGGTCAGCTCTGGAGAACCAATTTCATGAATGGTTGTCTCCACTGGACCTGAAACCAGGGAAGGCCGTGTGCGACAATGCTGCAAACCTGGGTGCGGCCCTTCGCCTGGGCAATGTCACACACGTGCCTTGTATGGCTCACGTATTGAACCTGGTTGTCCAGCAATTTTTAGCCCACTATCCCAGACTAGATGGCCTTCTGCAGAGGGCACGGTCGCTGTGTGCTCACTTCCGCCGTTCGCATCCCGCAGCTCAGCGACTTACATCTCTACAGAAGTCGTTGGGCCTGCCACTTCACCGGCTAAAATGCGATGTGCCTACCCTGTGGAATTCAACTCTGCACATGTTGCAGCGACTGTGGCAGCACCGACAAGCCCTGGTGCAATACGTTCTGACGCATAGCCTGGGCCAACGGGATCCAGAGGTGGGGCAAATCACGCTGGAGGAGTGGTCTCAGATCAGGGACCTATGCACCCTTCTGCACAGTTTTGAAATGGCGACGAAGATGTTTAGTGGTGACGATGCCATTATCAGCATGACTATTCCGGTGATGTACATGCTGGAGCACATGTTAAACAGAATTCGGAGTCAGGTGGTGGCACAAGAGGAGGTGGAGGAAGTAGAGGAGGAGGAGTTGTATGCGGAAGGGCTAACATCTGCAAGGTCCAGACGGTCGGCAGCACCAAGGCGGCAGGCATGTGAGGGTGGGGGAGATGGTTTTACCAGGGCGCAATGTAGCAGCCAAACTAGTGAGGAAGGTGCAGGAGCCCAGGAAGAAGTGGAGGACGAACTGATGGAAGACTCATCAGATGAGGGAGACCTTGATCACATTTCTGTTGTGCGAGGTTGGGGGGAGAGGACAGAGGAAGGAAGCATGATTGTTACCTCGCCACCAGCACAACAGGGACTTGGTGCTCCTGGATGCTCAACACACATGAGTGCCTTCTTGCTGCACTACCTGCAACATGACCCTCGAATTGGGAGAATTAGAAATAATCCTGACTACTGGGTTGCCACACTGTTAGATCCCGGATATAAAACTAAATATGCAGAAATAATTCCTGCCATAGAAAGGGATGCATGTTATGTTCTGCTACCAGAGCTAAGGAAAGAGAGGAGATCTGTCCCTACGATAGAACTCAGCTGAATCCCTACGATGTAACAGGGGACCTGATCCTGCGATCAGACCTGCTAAAGTCCTAAGCTAGTCTGTACGGAGACCTATAGATGTGGGGGAGGAATCCCTACAAGTACTAAGGACTGGGAGGAAAATGGACACCTCCTAACAGAAATAGTAGCAGACAAACGAACAAACAAAATATATAGAACATAGAGGTCCGTAGACCAAGCAAACTAACAGAGTTAGATACAGAGCACAGGCTAGCTAGAAAGTAGTTATACAATGGAGTCCAGCAAAGCCAGAAGGGCGGAGCAGGATTAAATAGGCCAACAAGGTCATGTGACCAGCAAAGGAAAAAAAACCTAAGAGCAAGGTTCTAACAGTACCCCCCCTTCTAAGAGGATCCTCCGGATCCCCTAGGACCAGGCTTATCAGGAAATCTCCTGTGAAACGCTCTGATAAGTCTGGACGCAGAAACATCATCCGACCTCACCCAAGAGTTATCCTCGGGACCGAAACCTTTCCAGGCCACAAGATACTGCAAACTACCTATATACCGTCTAGAGTTAAGGATGCGAGAAATTTCATATTCCCCGTCCTCCACCACCGGAGGAACAGAGGCAGAGGCGTCACAATCCGATACAACAGCTTTTTTCAACAGAGAGACATGAAATACCGGATTAATTCTCCAGGAGGTAGGAACCTCCAACCTAACAGCAGATTGGTTGACAACCTGAAGCACCTTAAAGGGCCCTACAAACTTGGGACCCAATTTCTTTGAAGGAATCCTCAACCGCAGATTCCTAGAGGACAACCAAACCATGTCACCAACAGCGAACAAAACCTCCTGTCGTTTCCTATCAAAGTAGTCTTTAGATTTTCTGTTGGCCTCCTGAAGATTACCAAGCACATCCGTCCAAACTCTCTCCAAATCACCGGAAAAATTCTCCTCCTCAGGCACGGCAGATCCCAACTTGGAGAACGACCCAAACGACGGATGTCTCCCAGAACAACAAAAAAAAGGCGAACAACCAGCAGAAGAAGATGTATGATTGTTCAGAGCAAATTCAGCAAGTGGCAGAAACTCAGACCACCCCTCTTGATTGTCTGCCACAAAACAACGCAAGAACTGCTCAACATCCTGGTTTTTCCTTTCTGTCTGGCCATTAGATTCAGGATGATATCCGGACGAGAACGACAAATGAACTCCCAACCTATCACAAAAGGCACGCCAAAAACGAGCCACGAACTGAGGACCCCTATCAGAAACAATGTCAGTAGGAACGCCATGAAGTCTGACAATTTCCTTGACAAAGGCCTTAGCGAGAGTTTTAGCGCAGGGCAGTTTGACGAAAGGAACCAAGTGACACATCTTGCTAAAACGGTCCACGACCACCCAGATGACAGTAAAACCCTCAGAGGGGGGAAGGTCAGTTATAAAGTCCATAGCCAAATGTGTCCAAGGAGCACTGGGAACCTCCAAAGGACAAAGCAACCCCGCAGCAGGAGTATGTGAGGACTTAGATCTAGCACATATAGTACATTGACGCACCCACTTAATGACTTCCTTCTGCCATCCAGGCCACCATAAACTGCGACCCACCAGTCTCTTGGTCTCAGAGATTCCGGGATGACCTGCCAACCGAGATTCGTGACACTCAACAAACAAATCTCTCCTAAAGGTCCCAGGCACAAACAACCTCCCATGAGGAGTGTTAGAAGGGGCATTCACCTGTGCTTTAAGAATCTCATTTTCCAAAACGGAGTCCAAAGCAGCTATCACAACACCTTCTTGTAAAATGTTCTCCTCTTTCTCAGCACCGACTATGGGAGAAAAACTGCGAGACAAGGCATCCGCCTTAACATTCTTAGTACCAGGGATGTAAGTAACGGAGAAATTAAACCGCGAGAAAAACAGTGCCCACCTAGCCTGCCGGGCATTCAGGCGCTTGGCAGCATCAAGATATATCAGATTTTTATGATCCGTAGCTGTCTACAAATATGTCAAGGGCTGTCACATTGTAGAAGGATCATCTTTATTCTCATTTGCACAAGGAAAGACTAGAAGCAATGGGATGAAACTAAATGGGAGGAGACACAGATTAGATATTAGAAAAAACTTTTTGACAGGTAGGGTGATTAATGAGTGGAACAGGCTGCCACGAGAGGTGGTTAGTTCCCCTTCAATGGACGTCTTCAAACAGAGGCTGGACAGACATCTGTCTGAGATGATCTAGTGAATCCTGCTTTGAGCAGGGGGTTGGACCAGATGACCCAGGAGGTCCCTTCCAACTCTACCATTCTATGATTCTATTATCTATACAGTGTGGGGAGACCCCTTGACTACTGGGGACCATCTATCCAGGTTGAGGGACTACTGGGGCCATGTATACCGTGTGGGGAAACTGCTGGGGGCCATCCATACAGTGTGGGGGACTACTCGAGGCCATCCATACAGTGTAGGGGGACTACTGGGAACCATCTATACAGTGTAGGGAGACTCCTGGACTACCGGGGACCATCTATCCAGGTTGAGGGACTACTGAGGCCATCTATACAGTGTGGAGGACTACCGGGGCCATCTATACAGTGTAGGGGGACTACTGGGGGCCATACATACAGTGTGGGGTACTACTGGGGGCCATAAAACAGTAGGGAGGTCTACTGGGGGCTGTCATACAGTGGGAGAGAGCTACTATGAAGCCTATTATGCTGTGTATAGGGAGATGTGGACCCAACATGCTGTGTATATCTGAGTTATGGGAGGCATTATGCTATGTAGAGGGGAACTATATATAAGGGGATTTAAGACATTATTAAATGTTAAGTGGGCACTTAAAGAGGTTGTCCACTACTAGGACAACCCCTTCTCATTCTCCATGTTTGGCCACGATAAAATATAAACATCTATACTCACCTGCCATGCCGGCGCTGTTCCATCAGTATCAGCACTCACTCTCCCGTGGCTCACGTGCGGTTGTTATGACACATGAGCCTGGCGCCCAAACACTGCTGGCGTCACTGACTCCTCCTTCAGATATATTAGTAATCAAGCAGAAGTGAGAGAGCCGTGGCAGCTTGCTTATATATAAGTCCAAAGGAAGGGACTGTGAAGTTAGCGCTAATTGGGCGCAGGGTTCACTTGTCATAACAACCACACATGAGCCCTATAAGAGTGAGTGCTGACACCGTTGGAATGGCGCTGGCATTGAAGGTGAGTATAAGTGTTTTTATTTTATAGCGGCCAAACATGGGGAATGAGAAGGGGTTGTCCTTTAACAATTGTTATAGGCGCACTCAGGGTATTGTGACTGTCAAATGGGCACAGTGGGGGCATTATTACTTTATAGGGGCAAAATGTGAACACTGTTTTCTAGAGCACTTGCACAAGGCATTAATATTTTCAAGGGCAACATTTTACCATCTAAATGGCATGAAGGCAGCATTCTACTTTGTAAGAGGCACAGTCGTGACATTATTATGTGGGGTACTAAAATAATCAATAATGGGGACACATACAGCAGCAGCTGCTCAGGATTGGGGTGACAGCAGGATGAGGAGTTTGTGCAGGTTGGGAATAGATGGGGATGGTGCTGGAAATGTGAGAAGTCAAATTTGTCTTTGTTGTAATCTCTGTAAACGAGTCGTGGATGGACAAGTCGTGATATCGGCCTGTACCAGATAGAAAAGATGGTAAAAGTGACCGACTCCATAAGAAGGAAAGTCAGCTGTAAGTCACCATCTATAACTACTGTAATCTCTTATGTGTTCTGCAGCACTGGTATCTACCACTATATGGTGGGAATATCAATGTTAATCTTTGTATAAAGATTTTCAGTAAGAGTGCGGTCATCTACTGAGGTTCCCCTATACCTATGACTAGGCTGCGCCACCGTAGTTATACACAGTATTACCTAGTTAGATGTTTCGTCTCCCTGAGGTGAACCCTTAGCTATGCCTCTGACTATAGCTAACATCATCACACACACCTAGGGAAACTCATGTCACTGGTGTTTGGGTTCACAACAAAACACCTCATCCTGTGCAACCCTTACATAACCCTGATGGTTAAAGCTGACTCACTGACCAAGCACTATTGATAATCTATTAGTGTTGAGTGAGTATGTTCTGGTCCGAGTATGCTCGGGCCGAGCTCCGAGTATTTACAGCTGCTCGGTGATATGTTTGAATCGCTCCTGTGTGCATGATTTGCAACTGTTTGACAGCTTTATTACATGTGAGGAATGTGTAAGAAATAGACATTTTTCACATGTAATAAAACTGTCAAACAGTTGCAAATCATGCACACGGGAGCGATTCAACCATATCACCGAGCAGATGTAAATACTCGGAGCTCGGCCGGAGCGTACTCGGCGAAAGGGTTAACAGAACATACTCGCTCAACACTATAATCTATTTAAAAACACTGCTGAGAATCAGTGAATTTTTTGCAAACCTGAAAAATTGCTGAATCCTATGGGGTTGGTCTATTTTGGAAGTTTTACTCTATATTATACTATTTTAGTTTAAATCTTTAAAAAATTATTAAAAAGCAACAATATTATAAAAGTCAGCAGTGCTAATTGTAATGTTTGCTTTGATGTTTTATGCACTTCTGTTTCTTACTCGTCATGATTCAATAGTCTATTGGAAAAAAAATATATACAGTCCTTCAGGAGAACAGTCACATCAAACTGTGAAGTTTTTTCCTCTTTATTTTGGTACATCAGCAGAGACGGGGTGGATTAAGTCTTTTGCGATTGTTCTGTTTGACACCCCTGAGGCGATAAGTGTTTTCATTCTGTTATCTTTGTATTGCAGTTTCCACTGGGAGAGCAGCACAGCACTTTCACCCTCTTCATAAGTATCCAAGGTTAATTGTGCAAATTATAAAGCCATTATAACAACATCATGACGATTTGAAAATCCAAACAGTGTTGTGTCCATATTGCCTTCTAAGTACCAAAAATATCATTTATAATACAAATCTTCTCCATATATCCTTCATGTGCAGCGGGATTAAAATGAATATCGACGATGTTATGCAAATTAATATTTTGGTAGAAAGAGTAAATACAATTGTACAAAGTTCTAAACAGCCAGTCTAGGCTCGTTGCACTGTGAAGTCCTAATAAATAAATTAACGTAATTAAAAATTAAAAAAAGAAGAAATTCTTATCTAATAAAGGACTCAGTCTCTGTGTCTCAATGTGTGTTTTTTCTCCCTGAGAAATGACGTAATCAGCGTATTGTTTGACAGATAAATGTAGGAGATTATCTTGTTGTCTAACATTAGACATTAATATTAGAACTATTTGTGTGCTCACTGATGTTATATGTGTTGCAGACATTTCAGCAACTTATCCATTTATCTAAATGACGTTTATAAAATTCCATACACATGTCCCACACATATCCTTATGGCTGCATGATCATTGTAAGGACTAACATTTTTTGAGACACTGCTTAGATTTTATTTGTATTATGAACATCATTCATAGTTGTCTACCATTTCTGCTGGGCTTTTAAGTCCACAAAAACCCACCCCCAACCCTCAAGTAACACCCCCACACAGACTAGGGATGCCCTAGACTTAGTCCAAAATGCTTAAAGGGAATCTGTCAGCAGGTTTTTAATGCCTCATCTGAGAGCAACATGATGTAGGAACAGAGACCTTGAAAAGAGAAAAGACACCTTGATGTAGGAAAAGAGACCTTCAGACCTTGATGTTTCACTTTGATTACTAGGTGCAGTGGTTCTGGCACAGAGTTTTTAGATTTAGCATGTAGCAGAGCTGAGGAAGCTAACCCTGCCCACACCACAGCTAACCCCACCCACATCAGGCTCTGTATATACAATGTCTATAGACAGTGAGCTGCTTATCACAGAAGGGGGAGGAGTTGGATTACCAGGCATGGCTGCTGTGTCCCAGCAATGATAAGCTCCTGTTGTTAAAACAATCATTGCAAATAAACAACACCACAGAGCTTGATAAGAGAGGCATTGCTAAAATCTGTGTTTTAACCCCTACAGCATGCTGTCTTCAGATTGCATAGCAAAAACCGACAGATTCCCTTTAAGTTTGGGTAAGTTTACATAAACCCCACCCTTATTTGTCCATGGGTCCAGGAAAATCCAGAAAAGATGGCAAGAGTCACAGAGAATGTACATTGTCCAGGCTAAGACTTTAAAGAGGCATGACACTCATATATTGCCCTCAATGCTACTGCCAATGGGCAGAGAGTACTGTGTATTGTGCTAGTCTGTAATATCAGTAGTCTTAGCAAGCGAGTTTGGAGTGGAAGACTCTTTATCTGCCATTCTATATAAAGCCTGATGAATGGGTCAATGAGTTCCCTGTGTGCTGCCGTGTAATTAGTAATGGCTAAGGCTCCCCAACAGCCTGTGTGGTTAGTTCCTCGAGTCTACTAGAGCTGTAAAAATCATCAGACTTAAGAAGGATCTTTCACCAGTTTTAGCATGTTTAAATGGCCAAATCATGGAATAATGGCTGTAGAGCTGTTTTTAGTTTGTAATTTCTCATCTCTGTTGAAGCAATATTAGCTAGTAAAGTTTAGATTCTAATTATCACTAAGACCAAGGGGGTGTTAACGAAGATTCATCTCTGGGGGCAGATACTTTTTTTCTTGACCAATTATAAGCACACTATGTTCAGAATAGTTAGTGAAGTGAGTATTCTGACCATATCATAATTTTTATGCATATTTTCCAACTCCAAGCTGTATAAACTTGAATTCTTATTCGATAAAGCAGATCAGGTGATGTTTATTTGTGCAATGAGGGAGGGTGAGGCCTAAGGATATTAACACCCTTTATCAAGGTGTGCATAATTATTAGAGAGCTTGTTCTCCTCAGGCAAATTGGTCCAAAGTAGAGATTTAGCTGACTCTGAAAAGTCAAACATTTTACATCTTACAGAGGGATGCAGCACTCTTGAAACTGCTAACATATCGTGGCATGATCATAGAAACATTAAAACTTTTGTTGTAAATAGTCATCAGGATTGCAAAAAAAATGTTGTGAAAAAAAGATGCACATTAGCTACCAAAGATTTGGGAAGAATCAAAGGTGAAGTGACCAGGAACCCAGTATCCTCCAGTGCTGTCATATTCCAAAGCTGCAACCTCCCTGGAGTGTCCAGAAGTATAAAGTGTTCAATACTCAGAGACATGGCCAAGCTAAGCAAGACTGAAACTTGACCACCAATGAACAAGACTCAGTGGGTGAATGTTCAAGACTTGGCCAAGAAATATCTGAAGATAGATTTTTCAAAGGTTTTATGGACTGATAAGTAAAGAGTGACTCTTGACAGACCAGATGGATCGGCCCATAGCTGGATCAGTAACAAGCACAGACCTGTACTTTGACTCACATAATAGCAAGGTGGAGGTGGGGTACTGCTATGGTATTATTAAAGAGAGCTAGTTGGATCTTTTCAGGTTAAAGATGCACTCAAAATCAATTCCCAAACCTACTGACAATATTTAGAAGACACTTTCCACAAGCAGTAGTACATGAAAAAGTCTGCATTTTTATACAAAACATGATTTTTATTCAGGACAAAGCTCCATCACATACATAAAAGTACTTCACTACCAGCCAGTAAAGGACTTAAAGATAAAAGAATAATAACATGACCCCTTCCTCACCTGACCGAAACCTATTGAGAACTTGTGGGGACTTCTTAAATGGGAGATTAACGATGAAGGAAAACAGTACACCTCTCTGAACAGTGTCTGGGAGGCTGTGGTTCGGCTGCACAAAAAGTTGAACGTCATTAGATTGAGAAATAGACAGACTCTATGTATGGAAAGCTTATCACTGTTATTGAAAAGAAGAGTGGCTATGTTGGTCACTGATCTTTTTTTTTTAAAATGGCAGAAATTAATTTTGTACATTTTGAGTAGTTTGCTTATTATTCTCACTGTAACAGATGAAAATAAACAAGTGAAATGAGGAAAATTTTGTTTTTCATTTTGTTGCATAATAATTTTGCATACTAATAGTAGCCCGATAATTCTGCACACAGATATGCTCATAATAAAAACACTTTTACTTTAAATATTAAGGTTTCAGGTTTATCAACCTTTTGGATTGACTAGCAGCACTTTACTTGTTCAATAATAAAATTAATCAACAAAAATACAAATTGCCCAGTAATTGTGCACACAATATATAGCTTTAAACAAAAATTAGCTTTGGTTTGTGTTGCCATATTTTGCGGTGCTTTTTATTTTTCTGTCAAAGTAGCTGTAAGAGCGATTGTTTGTATTTTTTATGGAGCAAACTGTAGTATTTATTGTTGCCATTTTGGGGTACATACTGTATACATTTTTTATCATGTTTTAGAAAATTTTTGAGTAGCCGAGGTAACCAAATAATGGCAATTTTGGATTTCTTTACGAAGTTCACCATGCAGGATTAAAAATGTGATATTTTAAAATAATAGACTTTTCAGTGTAATACAACATATGTTTCATTTTCTATTTTATATGTTCAGAATGAACGTGAGGGGAATGATTGGAATGTTTCTGTTCTTTTTTCTAAAATGTTAAAAACATTCCAAGCTTCCTTATGGGACTTGAACCTTGCTTGTTCATTACACTGCAATATTTTTTGTCATTTTAACAATCTCCTAAGAAGCCCTACCTGTGTCCAGAGAACAAATATAGCAAACATGGGGGCCTTCAATAGGCTCCAGGCTGCCATCGGCACTTTGTAATATTGCATATCTATATATGTATATGACGCGCCCCCTGGGCTGTGGGGTACTTGGCAGCCGGGCCTCTAGTTGCCCGGGGGATATCACGGTGGCTGGCGTGGTCCGTAACCCAGGGCGGTCAGTGAAAAGGGGAATAGTTAAAAGGGATTAGGAAAGTTCGTGACGCCACCTGTGGATTGCGGCTAAGGGGTGCCGCTGCTGCGGAGCAGTCCTCTGGAGCTGGTGTTACGGCAGCAGGGATGGTGTGGCTCTCCACAGGTAGAGCTAGCTCCAGGGCAGCGTGGGGTGTAAAGGATGGTGGTGCAGGGGAGAGACGGCAGGACGGTCCTGGAGGAAAGACGGACACTCACACGGGGGTAAGCTTCAGTACCTTTACTGGTGATGCTGCAGGCACGGTCCAGGGTACTCCAGGTGAAGGGCGCACTTTTGGACTCTCCCTAGTGAGCGGGTATAGGGCCTCCTGATCTGTTGCTTTCTTCTCTAAACTTTTGACCTGCCTGGAGCTAGGCCTAGCTTGGTTACTGTCTCTCTTTGCACCTGCTGACCTGGTGGTAGGGCCTTCTCTTTGGAGATCACTCTCCCTGGATGCTGGAACCTCCGTGACTCCTAGCCCTGGTACTGTAGCCAGCGTTTGCTGAACCAGGGACCTGTAGTCCTCCAGGGGTTCCGGTGTTTCCTACTGAGTATAAATGTCCTGTAAGCACGGACCCGGTGTCCGGTATATATATCGGGGTGAGCCTGGTATGCTCCTCTGCCCCCTTGCTACTTCTTCCTTCTCCTCTCGCCTTCGACCCACTCAAGGCCCTCACCAGGCATTCACACGTGCTGTAGGCCTTGGCTCGCCTAAGCACAGCAGCCAGCTCGCTGCCTCTTCACTGCTCTCCGAGCGTCAGCACGCTCTCTGCTCACTCTGAGCTGTGTTCCTCTTTATCTCTGAACACTAATATGCGCTGCCTGGCTCCACCCTCCCTATATATATCCTTAACGGGCTCCTTCTGGTGGTCTGAGGTGGTAGGGTGGAGATGTGTGAGGGTGTGAGGGCCTCTTGTGGAGAAGTCCATCCATGCACCCTTCTGGGTTCTGTGGCACCAATGCACAGCAGGGCGCCACATTCCCCCCTAGTAAAACTCAGTACTCCTGGACTGAAGCATTTTTCAAAAACAGGTTAACAATAACAACTTTTCTTCCCTTTATGGGAGGCACTTTGCTTGAACGTTACAGGTAACAAAAACATAATAAATAATAAATATATGTACAATAGTTAGATTTTTTGAGCAATTGTCAGTGAGTCCCCTAACAGGGTGTCCTTTTCACTGCAAAGTACAAGGGAGCTTGAGGGACCTGTCCGTAAACCCTCCATGTAGGCCCTGGGCGTGGCTGCAGGGCATAGGTGATCCGGAGTTGGACCACGTCTTCCGCCACGCCAAACAGGTTTTGTTCAGTGGTTACCTAAAAGGGGCACTCCAGGGAGTGCAGCTATATACATGACAGTTTTTGGGCTGCTCACAGTCCTCAGCCACCGAGTCCTTTATATATACCCTTACGGATAACTAAATGCAACAAGAAAAGTGTCCATGTCGCCTAAATTGTCCATTGTAAGGCAAAAATACGTCAATACATTCATGAAAATTACACAAGAATAATCATACCCCAAGGGGCAACTATTTATACTTTCAGAGTTTCTCTTCCTACTCTCTGTATCTGACAGGGGTCTGACCCTGCGTGCTACGTGTTGACCTACGTAGTACTGGGATGCATGTGGTACTGGGATGCATGTGGTACTGGTGTTTGTACTACCTCCCATTCAGCAGTTCTAGGTGTGAAGGGACTGCAAGACTGCCTTAACCTCTTTACGGGACTGGCAAGTGTACCATTGGCTGGGCCTTCTTGCTCTGCTCCAACCGGGGATCCTTCTTCCTGGGATTCTTCCTGAGCAGGCTCTTCTGGGGCACCTACAGGTCCTACTTGCTGTGGAGGGCCTTCTGGCTGTTGGTAGTAGTTTAGCACAGGTATTATCACTGCTCCTCCTAGTTGGGGCCAATGTGCTGGGAAATCTCCTAATTCAGTATGTATTACTGCTTCTTTAGGCTCCTCCGGTACAGTGAGAGGCACTTCCTCCTGGGGCTTCAGCGGACTTGGGCACAACTTCAGATGGTCTCTTGATACCGTTGCAGTTGTTCTTCCTCCGTCTTTGCTGATTAGACAAGTTTTCCTATTGTCGAACCTGGAATTCAACACAGTGTAAGGTTCCCTTTCCCACTGGTCGTCAAGCTTGTGGCTTCTTCTCTTTCGTTTCAGCACAACTTCTACAGGTGTCAAGGGTTCAGCTGGTGCACTCCTGTTGTACTGTGCTTCCTGCTTGTCTCTTACCCTATTCAGACTGTCTTCGATACAGGCTTGTACTCTCCTGTACTGTTCCTGTCGCGTTGTGTCCCAGTCTTCAGTGGACATATCTGCTTCGGGTTCTACTACACCAAGCTCCAGGTCCATGAGCAACTTTACGGGTCTTGTTCGCATGAGATATGCTGGAGTACAATTGGTGGAACTCACAGGTATGTGGTTGTACAGATCTACCAGGTCAGGTAGCTTGTCTGGCCACTGGTTTCTTTCTTCTAGCAGTAAGGTCTTCAACAGGTCGATGACGATGTTATTCATCTTTTCACATAACCCATTGGTTTGGGGGTGGTACTGTGTAGTCCGGATTTTCTTACACCCGTACAGATGGCAAAACTCCTTGAACAATTCAGCTTCGAAGGCAGTGCCTTGATCTGTCAGCACCTGCTCCGGGTATGCATGGGGCCTGCAGAAGTACACCTGAAACGTCTTCGCTGCAGTTTCTGCCGTCAGATCCTTGACGGGGCGACCACCAGGAACAGGGAGTAGTGATCCACCATGGCCAGGGCATAGGAATATCCTGACCTGCTGGGTGAGAGCTTGACATGATCCAGGGCCACAATCTCCAAGGGTCGAGCTGTCTTGATGGGCTGCAGGGGTGCCTTCTGGCTGCTGTAGTCTTTTCTTCTGAGGCTACAGGGTCCACAATCCCGGCACCATCTCTCTATGGAACTGCGCATTCCAACCCAATAAAACCGACCTTTCAGCAGGGTTTCTAGCTTCTTCCAGCCAAAGTGTCCTACTTGATCGTGGTAGGCCTCCAACACCATCTGGATGTCCGTCCTGGGCACTACGATCTGCCATACCATCTCATGAGTCCTGGGGTTAACGTACCTTCGGCACAGCTTCTCTCTATAGATGAACAGCCGGCTTCTCTCATTCCACAGTAGCTTTGCTTATGGAGACGCGTCCTTCTCCAGGGAGGAACCTTCCTGGGTTATCAGCTCTTTAATACGGCTGACAACCGGGTCGCTGTCCTGGGTCTCCCTCCAGCTGTGGTGAGGCAAAGGGTTTAACGTCTTACCGCGAGGCCTCCTGGAGGCTCGTTGCTCGTGGACCATTCCATTACGGTGGAAGGCAGGTAGCTCAATCTCCTCCAGGTCATCCACTTCTTCGACTGGTGAGGCATCCTGGACAGGGCATCGGCGTTGGCATTCTTGCGGCCTGCCCGGTACTTAATGGTGAACTGGTAGTTTGACAGCCGAGCCATCCATCGTTGTTCCATGGCTCCTAACTTGGCTCTTTCCAGATGAGTCAAGGGGTTATTATCAGTGTAGGCAGTGAACTTACTGGAGGCTAGGTAGTGCTTGAACCACTCGGTGATGGCCCAGACCAGGGCCAGGAACTCCAACTTGAAGCTGCTATAGTTCTCTGGGTTCCTCTCGGTTGGGCGGAGCATCCTGCTTGCATAGGCGATCACCTTCTCTAGGCCATTCTGCTTCTGACTTAACATAGCTCCTAATCCCTCGTTGCTGTCATCAGTGTACAGCAGGAACGGTTGGCTGTAGTCAGGGTAGGCCAGGATCTCTTCGCCGGTCAGGATCTCCTTCATCACCTCAAAGGATTCAGCTTGCTCCTTACCCCACTAGAATGGGGGGTTTCAGCCTCTCCCAGACTGTCCTACCAGGAGATCTTGCAAAGGCGCCACTTTCTTGGTGTAGTCCTTCACAAACCTCCGGTAATACCCGACTAGTCCCAGGAACTGACGTACCTCTTTGAGGCTCTTCGGCTCCGGCCATTTCTGGATGGCAGTGACCTTCTCCGGGTCCGGTGCTACTCCTTCTGGACTGACGATGTGCCCCAGGTACTGTACCTTTCGCTTGAGCAGGTGGCATTTGGAGGGCTTCAGCGTCATCCCATACCGGGACAGCGACTCAAATACCTCTGCCAGGTGCTTCAAATGGTCCTCGTATGTTTTGGAGTGCACTATCACGTCATCCAGTTAAAGCAGTACAGTCTCGAAGTTGCGGTGTCCCAGGCAGCACTCCATCAATCTCTGGAACATTCCGGGGGCATTGCAGAGTCCGAACGGCATACTGTTGAACTCGCAGAGTCCCATTGGGGTAGTAAAGGCCGTCTTCTCCCGATCCTCCTCAGCAACAGCTACTTGCCAGTACCCACTAGTGAGGTCAAGGGTGGAGAAGTAATTTGCAGACTTTAATGCAGCCAGGGATTCCTCTATACGGGGCAAAGGGTATGCATCTTTGTGTGTTATGCGATTTACCTATCTGTAATCTACACACATTCTCATGCTTCCATCTTTTTTCCTGACTAGGAAAAGGGGAGCTGCCCAGGGGCTACAGCTATCTCTTATTACCCCTGCCTTCCTCATGTCGTGCAACATCTCCTTTGCCTTCTGGTAGTGTGTTGGTGGTATGGGCCTGTAACGTTCCTTGATGGGTGGATGGTCACCTGTGGGTATATGGTGTTGTACCCCTTTAATCCTCCCAAAGTCAAGTGGGTGTTTACTGAATACCTGCTCGTATTCCTGAACCACCCGGTGTACATCCTGTTTCTGATGGGCAGGAGTGGTGTCTGTCCCAACATGGAGCTGTTGACACCAATCCTCCACCTAGGTTCCCGGGTCATTATCCTCCACTTCGTCTGGTGAGGTTAAGGACTCCACCGTGTGTATGGAGTTGTTATCTACTGTGTACAGTTTGGCAACAGTGGCGTAGCATGGTAATCTAACCTCGTCCTCCCCATAGTTTAGGAGGCGTACGGACATCCTCCCTTTGCGTACATCCACTACCCCTCTAGCAGTCAAGAGTGTAGGTCTATGCTCTGAGCTAAGGGGCTCTACTACCGCCTGGTAGCTCCATCCTTTGAGACCTATTGCTGCTCTACACCAAATCAGCATTTCACTCCTTGGGGGAATCACAATGGGTATCGGGTCTGTCAACCGTACATTACCAATTTCACCACCTGATAGCTTTACCTGTTGCTGGTACATAAGGGCTCGGATCTCTTTCTGGAGCACCCTCCTCTGCCCTGGTTTAGCAGTGTCGGCCATCTGTTGGAGCAAAAACAACACTTCTCCCAAACACCGACAATATTTGTGCCAAGTACCATATATAAGTCTGTATCATCAGGATTAGTCTCTACTACAATTAGTCCCTGGTCCTTCAGTTCCACTCTTCCCACCTTTACTGCCACACAGTGGCGTACCGCTAATGGCGGCAGACCACGCAACTGCTATGGGGCCCGTGAGCCGGGGGGGCCCCATAGCAGTCCAGGGGTGGAAATACCGCCGCCGGTGCAGCTGCGCCGGGTCCCCACCGTGCAGCTGCACCAAGGGGCCCGCAAGGTGCAGCTGCTCCCTGCATGCGGCGGTCAGGGAGCGATCCCTGCAGCTCCGCTGCTGTCAGGAGGAGAATAGCAGCGGAGCTGGTGGGTTCGTCCTCTGCTTCCTCCCTGACCCAGGCGCGCGCAGCTTGATGACGTCATCATGCAGCGCGCGCCTGGGTCAGGAAGAAAGCTGCCGGCAACCAGGAGGATGCTGCTGCAGGGGAGCGAGCTGAGGTAAGTTGTTGTTTTTTTTTTTGCTTTTTTTTACTGAAATGCTGGGGAGGAGAGGTGGGGAGTGTGCAATGGTGGGATGGTGGGGCTGGGGAGAGAAATGATGGGGCTGGGAAGAGCAATAATGGGGCTGATGGGACTGGGGAGAGCAAAGATGGTGCTGGGGAGAGAAATATTGGGGCTGGAGAGAGGGCTGATGGGGCTGGGGAGAGGAATAATGGGGTTGATGGGGCTGGGGAGAGCAATAATGGGGCTTATGGGGCTGGGGAGAGGAATAATGGGTTGATGGGGCTGGGGAGAGCAATAATGGGGCTGGTGGTGCTGGGGACAGGAATTATGGGGCTTGGGATAGGAATAATGGGACTAATGGGGCTGGGAAGAGCAATAATGGTACTGGGGAGAGGAAAAATGGGGTTGATGGGGCTGAGGAGTGGAATGATGGTAGGGCTAGGGAGAGCAATGAGGGGGCGGGGGAGAGGAATGATGGGGCTGGGGTGAGCAATAATGGGGTTGATGGGGCTGGGGAGAGCAATAATGGGGCTGATGGGGCTGGGTAGAGGAATGATGGGGCTGGGAAGAGCAATAATGGGGCTGATGGGGCTGGGAAGAGAAATAATGGGGCTGATGGGGCTGGGGAGAGGAATGATGGGGCTGGGAAGAGCAATAATGGGGCTGATAGGGCTGGGGAGAGCAATGATGGGGATGGTGGGGAAGGGGAGAGGAATCATGGGGCTGGGAAGAGCAATAATGGGGCTGATAGGGCTGGGGAGAGCAATGATGGGGATGGTGGGGAAGGGGAGAGCAATGACGTGTTGCTGGGAGAGAGCAATGATGGGGTGCTGGGAGAGAGCAATGATGGGGGTGCTGGGACAGAGCAATGGTGGGGGGCTGGGAGAGAGCAATGATGTGGGGCTGGGAGAGAGCAATGATGGAGGTGCTGGGACAGAGTAATGATGGGGGTGCTTTGTTTTTTTTTTTACTGAAATGCTGGGGAGGAGAGGTAGGGGGAGTGCAATGGTGGGATGGTGGGGCTGGGGAGAGGAATGATGGGGCTGGGAAGAGCAATAATGGGGCTGATGGGACTGGGAAGAGCAAAGATGGGGCTGGGGAGAGAAATATTGGGTCTGGAGAGAGGGCTGATGGGGCTGCAGAGAGGAATAATGGGGTTGATGGGGCTGGGGACAGCATTAATGGGGCTTATGGGGCTGGGGAGAGGAATAATGGGGTTGATGGGGCTGGGGAGAGCAATAATGGGGCTGGTGGGGCTGGGGAGAGGAATTATGGGGCTTGGGATAGGAATAATGGGACTAGTGGGGCTGGGAAGAGCAATAGTGGGGCTGGGGAGAGGAATGATGGGACTGGGGAAAGGAAAAATGGGGTTGATGGGGCTGGGGAGTGGAATGATGGTAGGGCTAGGGAGAGCAATGAGGGGGCTGGGGAGAGGAATGATGGGGCTGGGGAGAGCAATGATGGGATGGTGGGGCTGGGGTGAGCAATAATGGGGCTGATGGGGCTGGGGAGAGCAATAATGGGGCTAATGGGGCTGGGTAGAGGAATGATGGGGCTGGGAAGAGCAATAATGGGGCTGGGAAGAGCAATAATGGGGCTGATGGGGCTGGGGAGAGGAATGATGGGGCTGGGAAGAGCAATAATGGGGCTGATAGGGATGGGGAGAGCAATGATGGGGATGGTGGGGAAGGGGGGAGGAATGATGGGGCTGGGAAGAGCAATAATGGGGCTGATAGGGCTGGGGAGAGCAATGATGGGGATGGTGGGGAAGGGGAGAGCAATGACGTGTTGCTGGGAGAGAGCAATGATGGAGGTGCTGGGACAGAGTAATGATGGGGGTGCTGAGAGGAAATGATGGGGGTGCTGGGAGAGAGCAATAATGGAAGTGCTGGAAGAAGCAATGATGGAGGTGCTGGGACAGAGCAATGATGGGGATGCTGGGAGAGAGCAACGATGAGGGTGCTGGGAGAGAGCAACGACGGGGGTGCTGGGACAGAGCAATGACGGGGGTGCTGGGAGAGAGTAATGATGGGGGTGCTGGGAGAGAGCAATAATGGAAGTGCTGGAAGAAGCAATGATGGAGGTGCTGGGACAGAGCAATGATGGGGATGCTGGGAGAGAGCAACGATGAGGGTGCTGGGAGAGAGCAACGACGGGGGTGCTGGGACAGAGCAATGACGAGGGTGCTGGGAGAGAGCAATTATGGGGTTTCACTTTGCTTGTACTGTGAAGCCTTGTATGTTTTCCGTGTGCACAGAGCCTTACAGTTAATTGGGGAGAGTCACAGAGACTGAATAATTTATATTATTGGCCAGTGCAGATTATAGTAAATGGGGGGCACAGTGCTGCTTATCACTTTATATTTTGATTACTAAGTGGCTAATAGTATATTAATGGTGGGGTTACATATCTGTATTCGAGGACGCAGAGTGGGGGAGACACATGTATACATACAATATGTGACCTTGTTATTTTCTAGGCTGGAGATCATCGTGACAAGATGAGTCGTGGCTGGGAGATGTCGACATGAAGGTCTGACCAGATGGAGAAGAAGCAGCACAAACCGGCTCTGATCACATGAGACGTCAGCGGTAGGTGCCTGGATGTAAATATTATTCTATGTCTGCACTGTGTGACTTGGAGTGATAATGTTATCTGTAAAATCCCTTAGGCCACATTCTCACATTTGTGTGAAAGTCCGTGTGCTGCCAGATCTTTTTATCGGATGGTCCACGGACTCGTACAGCTTTATAGATCCATTCACACATCCATGAAAATCAAGGATCTGAGAATGAGATCTAAGAGGGTCAGAGAATGTCCTGTTCTGATTCGATTTTGAGGATTAGAATAGGACATGCTCAATGCGTCAGTAAAACAGGGCAGCACACCGACACTGCACACAGATGCAGGAATGTAGCCTTATTATGTATAGCACAGTCCCTTAGTATATAGTGTACTCACTTATTATGTATAGCGCCATCCTTAGTTACAGTTAGGTCCATATATATTTGGACAGAGACAACATTTTTCTAATTTTGGTTCTAGACATTACCACAATGAATTTTAAACAAAACAATTCTGATGCAGTTGAAGTTCAGACTTTCAGCTTTAATTTGAGGGTATCCACATTAAAATTGGATGAAGGGTTTAGGAGTTTCAGCTCCTTAACATGTGCCACCCTGTTTTTAAAGGGACCAAAAGTAATTGGACAGATTAAATAATTGTAAATAAAATGTTCATTTCTAGTACTTGGTTGAAAACCCTTTGTTGGCAATGACTGCCTGAAGTCTTGAACTCATGGACATCACCAGACGCTGTGTTTCCTCCTTTTTGATGCTCTGCCAGGCCTTCACTGTGGTGGTTTTCAGTTGCTGTTTCAGGGGCGGACACAGACTGTAGTGGGCCCCTGTGCAAGAAATTTTTGGGGGCCCCCCCTGCGCTTCATAAGGCAACAAAGTTATGTAAACATAACCCCCCCATGTGCAGCTCTCATCCCCCCCATGTGCAGCTCACCCCCCCGATGCATCTCTCATCCCCCCCCGTGCATCTCTCATCCCCCCCCGTGCATCTCTCACCCCCCCCATGTGCATCTCTCACCCCCCCATGTGCGTCTCTCACCCCCCCATGTGCATCTCTCACCCCCCCATGTGCATCTCTCATCCCCCCCATGTGCATCTCTCATCCCCCCCATGTGCATCTCTCATCCCCCCCATGTGCATCTCTCATCCCCCCCATGTGCATCTCTCATCCCCCCCATGTGCATCTCTCATCCCCCCCATGTGCATCTCTCACCCCCCCCATGTGCATCTCTCACCCCCCCTCATGTGCATCTCTCATCCCCCCCACTCCTAGTTAATTAATTGTATTTAAGAAAAATAAAACTTGTTATACTTACCCCCATGCGATCCCTGCAGAATCCTGGCGCTCGTCCACGTCGCTGCCACCAGGCTCTCCTGACGTTCGGCCATGTGACGGTGCCACATACATAGCCAACAGCTTTTGTTTTGGCCAAAAGATTTTTAAAGCTGCCACTACGATAAGGTAGACTCTTCTGGCCGGGCCCTACTCTAACCTATTAAAATTTTCTTAAAATATCCAATACTCTTTTTAGATATATTTTTATTTAGTTTTCTTTAAGGGAATGTGTCATATACATTTTTTTTTTAAATGACCAATAATACCACATACAGGGAATACCGCCACACCATGACCAGACCACATATTACCACAACATAGTGACCGAATAATACCACACAGAAGGGAGAAAAACTGCCACACCATGACCAGACCACATATTACCACCACATTACTAATATTACCACCACATTACTAATATTACCATAAGTGTCATTATACACAGGAGCTCTATACATGGTATGTATAATGTAAGTGTCCAGGTAATCTAGTGATCACCAGTGACATTATACACAGGAGCTCTGTATATAGTGTCAGTGTACAGGTAATACAGTGATCACCAGTGACATTATACACAGGAGCTCTGTATATAGTGTACAGGTAATACAGGGATCACCAGTGACATTATACACAGGAGCTCTGTATATAGTGTACAGGTAATACATGGATCACCAGTGACATTATACACAGGAGCTCTGTATATATTGTCAGTGTACAGGTAATACAGTGATCACCAGTGACATTATACACAGGAGCTCTGTATATAGTGTCAGTGTACAGGTAATACAGTGATCACCAGTGACATTATACACAGGAGCTCTGTATATAGTGTACAGGTAATACAGGGATCACCAGTGACATTATACACAGGAGCTCTGTATATAGTGTACAGGTAATACAGGGATCACCAGTGACATTATACACAGGAGCTCTGTATATATTGTCAGTGTACAGGTAATACAGTGATCACCAGTGACATTATACACAGGAGCTCTGTATATAGTGTCAGTGTACAGGTAATACAGTGATCACCAGTGACATTATACACAGGAGCTCTGTATATAGTGTCAGTGTACAGGTAATACAGTGATCACCAGTGACATTATACACAGGAGCCCGGTACATAGTATATAGTGTAAGTGTACATGTAATGCACTGACTCACTGGTGACGTCTCTAGGTGAAGTCCTTCAGCTACGCTTTCCTCCTTCATCCAGCACAGACCGCCATCACGTCTTCCAGCCAGGACTCGTCTCTGCATAAAATAACACAGTTATCTAGAGCACATTCCCCAACTTCTACATTACGCAGCTGAATACAGACGTGCATCCACCATCAATATATGGTTAGTTATTATGCAACCTACCATTCCAAATATAAATTGTAATCCACCAAGGTGCCCCCATTAACTGTAAATAGGCACTTAATATATAATTTAATTAGAACCTCTACTCTATACTTCCTGCTCCCCGCATTCATTATTTACATGCACCCCCTGCCCCAATTCATTATATCATGTCCGTGCTCTCCCCACCCCATCGTCATTTATCATTTACTCTCCCCCACCCCACATTCATTATGTGCAGCTCATTATCCCCCTACTCTTAATTCCCCCATGTGCAGCTCATTTTCTCCCAATTCCCCCATGTGCAGCTCTCACCCCCCCATGAGCAGCTCTCACCACCCCCCCATGTGCACATCTCTCATCCCCCTCCCCCACATGTGCCCCTCTCTCATCCCCCTCCCCCACATGTGCCCCTCTCTCATCCCCCTCCCCCACATGTGCCCCTCTCTCATCCCCCCCATGTGCATCTCTCATCCCCCCCACATGTGCACATCTCTCATCCCCCGCCATGTGCATCTCTTATCTCCCCCCCATGTGCATCTCTTATCTCCCCCCATGTGCATCTCTTATCTCCCCCCCATGTGCATCTCTTATCTCCCCCCCATGTGCATCTCTTATCCCCCCCCCACATGTGCACCTCTCATTCCCCCCACCCCATGTGCATCTTTTATCATCTCCCCCCCTCCCCCCACGTGCACCTCTCTCATCCCCCTCCCCCCACATGTGCACCTCTCTCATCCCCCCCACCCCATGTGCATCTTTTATCATCTCCCCCCACCCCATGTGCATCTTTTATCATCCCCCCCCCATGTGCATCTCTTATCTCACACACACACACACACACACACACACACACACACACACCTCCCATTCCCCCCACTCCTAGTAAATTGTATTTTGAAAAAAACAAAACTTGTTATACTTACCCCCATGCGATCCCTGCAGAATCCTGGCGCTCGTCCAAATCGCTGACACTAGGTTCTCCTGACTTCCGGCCATGTGACGGCGCCGTCACATGACCGGAAATCAGGGGAATCATGAAGGCGCTGCCGCAGGAGCGCAGCGCAGCGCTGAGATGTCCCGGACCCGGCGCTTAGCATGGGGCCGGGGGCCCCATGAGGAGAGAGACTCACAAGAGGGGGCCCCCAACGGGGCTCCAAGGGGGCCCCTACCGGCTGGGCCCCACACTGGAGTCAGGGCAGACATGCCCTGATGGCGGCCCTGCTGGAGGCTGGAGGGGCCCCCTCTCCCTCGGGGCCCCCGTTCAATGAACCGGCTGCACGGGCGGTAGTTCCGCCCCTGTGCTGTTTGTTTGTGGGCCTTTCTGTCTGAAATTTAGTCTTTAACAAGAGAAATGCATGCTCAATTGGGTTGAGATCAGGTGTCTGACTTGGCCATTCAAGAATATTACACTTCTTTGCTTTAATAAACTCCTGGGTTGCTTTAGCTTTATGTTTTGGGTCACTGTCCTTCTGTAGTATGAAACGACGACCAATCAGTTTGGCTGGATCTAAGCACACAGTATGGCTCTGAATACATCAGAATTAATTTGGCTGCTTCTGTCCTGTGTCACATCATCAATAAACACTAGTGACCCAGTGCCACTGGCAGCCATGCATGCCCAAGCCATCACACTCCCTCCGCCGTGTTTTACAGATGATGTGGCATGCTTTGGATCATGAGCTGTACCACGCCTTCACCATACTTTTCTCTTTCCATCATTCTGGTAGAGGTTGATCTTGGTTTCATCTGTCCAAAGAATGTTCTTCCAGAACCTTGCTGGCTTTTTTAGATGTTTTTTAGCAAATCCAGTCTAGCCTTTTTATTCTTGATTCTTATGAGTGGTTTGCACCTTGCAGTGAACCCTCTGTATTTACTTTCATGCAGTCTTCTCTTTATGGTAGATTTGGATATTGATACGCCTACCTCCTGGAGAGTGTTGTTCACTTGGTTGGCTGTTGTGAAGGGGTTTCTCTTCACCATGGAGATTATTCTGTGATCATCCACCACTGTTGTCTTCCGTGGGCACCCAGGTCTTTTTGCATTGATGAGTTCACCAGTACTTTCTTTCTTTCTTTCTTTCTCAGGATGTACCAAACTGTAGATTTTGCCACTCCTAATACTGTAGCAATTTCTCGGATGGTTTTTTTTCTGTTTTTGCAGCTTAAGGATGGCTTGTTACACCTGCATGGAGAGCTCCTTTGACTGCATGTTTACTTCACACCAAAACCTTCCAAATGCAAGCACCACACTTCAAATCAACTCCAGGCCTTTTATCTGCTTAATTGAGAATGACATAACGAAGGGATTGCCCACACCTGTCCATGAAATAGTCTTGGAGTCAATTGTCCAATTACTTTTGGTCCCTTTAAAAACAGGGTGGCACATGTTAAGGAGCTGAAACTCCTAAACTCTTCATCCAATTTTAATGTGGACACCCTCAAATGAAAGCTGAAAGTCTGAACTTCAACTGCATCTGAATTGTTTTGTTTAAAATTCATTGTGGTAATATCTAGAACCAAAATTAGAAAAATGTTGTCTCTGTCCAAATATATATGGACCTAACTGTATATAGTTTCCTCTTTTATTATGTATAACACCCTCACTTATTATGTACCATCCTCTCTAGCGGCTCACAGTTGGGGGATCATACTGTGTTGGGGTCAGCATACTTTACCCTGGGAGTTGAGGTGGGGTACAGTAGGGTCATTATACTGTGCATGTGGAGGAACTCACCATGGGGGTATCATACTGTGTTTGGGGGCCCTTTTATTGGCATCACACTTTATGGGGCAATGAAAGAGAGATCTAGGACATCAGCAGGAGGAAAATTACTATGTAAAGGATGGAAAGTTATGAGATATGATCTTTGGTGACCCCGACAATTATTAAAATAATTTTTTTTTTTTGGTGGGGGCAATTAGAGCTTCTGCTATGGGGCCCCATGATTCCTATGTATGCCCCTGCTGCCATATCCTTAACCCCGACTAGGTTAAGGGAAAGGCCATTGGAGGCATACACGGAAAGGTTTGGAGCTGGCGGGTGAAGTTCGTCTAGCGACCAGAACCTTTTGTAGAGGACATCTGGCATGATGGTTACATGGGATCTAGTGTCCAGCAGGGCAGGTGTCGCGATGCCGTCCAGCACAATGGACAGGAAAGGTCTTCCTCCCACGAACCGATGGTACCAGTTTGATGGGCCTGCTTGATTTACTCATGGGTGTCGGCCCTCAGCCCCAGGGTTTGCTCGTTTAAAGGACAGTTCCGCACTGTGTGGCCTGCCTTCTGGCACCGGTAGCAGATTAATTCTCCAGGAGGGTGACGTTGGTGGTTGGTCCTCCCACGGGGTGGCGTTGTCCTCCTCCGGGGCGGCGTTGTCCTCCTACGAGGTGGCGTTGTCCTCCTTCTTCTTTTCATCCAGGGGACATCCTCAGGGCTGTCGGCGATTAGTATCCTTCCTTCCGGCTCGGGCTCCTCCTGTAGCTGCAGGGTGCTCAGGACAGTGGCCAGGGTTTTACTTAACTGGCGCATTTCAGAGCGTAGGCTGTCCAGCTCGCTAGGAGGCACTGTTTGCATCTTTGTTTCAGCCGTTAATGAAGGAGCAGTGGGTGCTACAGGCACTGAGGTGGCCCCACCCTGGTAACGCTGGATAGCAGTATCTGATGTCTCCAGGGGTTGCAGACCCTTTATATCCATGTCCTTAAGGGTGTCAAAGGTGGCATCTGGATGATCTAGGGTCCACCACCGTACAGTTCTGCTCTCTTCTTGGGACCTCAACACCAGGATGAACTGTTCCGTCAGCATTTTATTTTCTTTCTGTATGCTGGCTGGACTAACCTGTTTCAGGGCCCGCAGGGCTTCCTGTAAGCGCCAGGCGTAGTCCCGGACACTGTCCTCAGGTTTCTGGACACAGTGGTAGAACCTCATCCGGAGATCTGTCTCAGTGCGGTTTTCAAACACAGTTTGCAGTCTCTTAAAGATGATGGATACCGATTCCTGGTCTGCGGCTGGCCAGGTTTCAACTTCCCTCTCTGCGGCACCAGTCAATTGTCGACAGCAGCTCTCTGTTTGCCAGTCAAAGAACACATATCTAGCACACCGCATATTCTTCTCTTGAATCTGGACAGAGTGTCCGGTTTGCCGTTATACTGGGGGAGCCACTTCGCTCCAGGGATATACACTGTGTGCAGAATTATTAGGCAAATGAGTATTTTGATCACATGATACTTTTTATACATGTTGTCCTACTCCAAGCTGCATAGACTTGAGAGCCAACTACCAATTAAGTAAATCTGGTGATGTACATCTCTGTAATGAGGAGGGGTGTTGACTAATGACATCAACACCCTATATAAGGTGTGCTTAATTATTAGGCAACTTCCTTTCCTTTGGCAAAATGGGTCAGAAGAGAGATTTGACAGGCTCTGAAAAGTCCAAAATTCTGAGATGTCTTGCAGAGGGATGCAGCAGTCTTGAAATTTCAAAACTTTTGAAGCGTGATCACCGAACAATCAAGCGTTTCATGGCAAATAGCCAACAGGGTCGCAAGAAGCGTGTTGGCCAAAAAAGGCGCAAAATAACTGCCCATGAATTGAGGAAAATCAAGCGTGAAGCTGCCAAGATGCCATTCGCCACCAGTTTTGCCAAATTTCAGAGCTGCAACGTTACTGGAGTATCAAAAATCACAAGGTGTGCGATACTCAGAGACATGGCCAAGGTAAGGAAGGCTGAAAAACTACCACCTTTGAACAAGAAACATAAGATAAAACGTCAAGAATGGGCCAAGAAATATCTTAAGACTGATTTTTCAATGGTTTTATGGACTGATGAAATGAGAGTGACTCTTGAAGGGCCAGATGGATGGGCCAGAGGCTGGATCAGTAAAGGGAAGAGAGCTCCACTCCGACTCAGACGCCAGCAAGGTGGAGGTGGGGTACTGGTATGGGCTGGTATCATCAAAGATGAACTTGTGGGACCTTTTCGGGTTGAGGATGGAGTGAAGCTCAACTCCCAGACCTACTGCCAGTTTCTGGAAGACAACTTCTTCAAGCAGTGGTACAGGAAGAAGTCAGTATCGTTCAAGAAAAACATGATTTTTAAGCAGGACAATGCCCCATCACATGCAACCAACTGCTCCACAGCGTGGCTGGCCAGTAAAGGTCTAAAAGAAGAAAAAATAATGACATGGCCCCCTTGTTCATCTGATCTGAATGCCATAGAGAACCTGTGGTCTATCATAAAATGTGAGATCTACAGGGAGGGAAAACAGTACACCTTTCTGAACAGTGTCTGGGAGGCTGTGGTGGCTGCTGCACGCAATATTGATCGAAAACAGATCAAGCAATTGACAGAATCTATCGATGGAAGGCTGTTGAGTGTCATCATAAAGAAAGGTGGCTATATTGATCACTAATATTTTGCTTTTTGTTTTTGCATGTCAGAAATGTTTATTTCTAAATTTTGTGCACTGATATTGGTTTACCTGGTGAAAATAAACAAGTGAGATGGGATTATGTTTGGTTTTTATTAAGTTGCCTAATAATTCTGCACAGTAATAGTTACCTGCACAAACAGATATCCTCCTAAGATAGCCAAATCTAAAAAAAAAACACTCCAACTTCCAAAAATATTAAGCTTGGATATTTATGAGTCTTTTGGGTTGATTGAGAACATAGTTGTTGATCAATAATAAAAATAATCCTCTAAAATACAACTTGCCTAATAATTCTGCACACAGTGTACGGCAGGGCCATAGGTAATAACGGGGTCACAACCCCTGCTGGTGGAGCGGCCGCCCTGGCCTGTGCAGGGCTGGGAGCAGGTTGGGCATCAGGAGCGTTAACCGGTGCTCCTGGGCTTCACGCGCCTTAGCAATTACACCTCCCAGGTTCCCGCGGTTACACCCCTCTTCTTCCCGCGCTGCAGATCGATAATGGCGGCGATCCTCACCGCAGTTTAACACACAGTTCAGTTCAATAAAGGCACACAGTACCCGGTGGCAACGGGCACGAAATCCTGTTCATGACGCCAAAGCTGACGCGCCCCCTGGGCCGTGGGGTACTCGGCAGCCGAGCCTCTGGTTGCCCGGTTGATATCATGGTGGCTGGCCTGGTCCATGACCCAGGGCAGTCAGTGAAAAGGGAAATAGTTATAAGGGATTAGGAAAGTTCATGATGCCACCTGTGGATTGCGGCTAAGGGGTGCCGCCTCTGCGAAGCAGTCCTCTGGAGCTGGTGTTATGGCAGCAGGGATGGTATGGCTCCAGGGCAGCGTGGGGTGTAATGGATGGTGGTGCAGGGGAGAGATGGCAGGATGGTCCCGTAGGAAAGACGGACACTCACACGGGGGGTAAGCTTCAGTACCTTTACTGGTGATGCTGCAGGCACGGTCCAGGGTACCCCAGTTGAAGGGCGCACTTTTGGACTCTCCCCAGTGAGTGGGTATAGGGCCTCCTGATCCATTGCTTTCTTCTCTAAACTTCTGACCTGCCTGGAGCTTGGCCTAGCTTGGTTACTGTCTCTCTTAGCACCTGCTGACCTGGTGGTAGGGCCTTCTCCTTGGAGATCACTCTCCCTGGACGCTGGGACCTCCGTGACTCTTAGCCCTGGTACTGTAGCCAGCGTTTGCTGAACCTGGGACCTGGGACCTGTAGTCGTCCAGGGGTTCCGGTGGTTCCTACTGAGTATAAATGTCCCTGTAGGCGTGGACCCGGTGTCCGGTATATATATCGGGGTGAGCCTGGTATGCTCCTCTGCCCCCTTGCTACTTCTTTCTTCTCCTCTCGCCTTCGGCCCACTCAAGGCCCTCACTAGGACTTCACACGTGCAGTAGGCCTTGGCTCGCCTAAGCACAGCAGCCAGCTCGCTGCCTCTTCACTGCTCTCCGAGCATCAGCACGCTCTCTGCTCACTCTGACCTGTGTTCCTCTCTGTCTCTGAACACTAATCTGCGCTGCCTGGGTCCACCCTCCCTATATATATCCCTCTCATGGTCTGAGGTGGTAGGGTGGAGGTGTGTGAGCCTCTTGTGGAGAAGTCCATCCATGCACCCTTCTGGGTTCTGTGGCACCAATGCACAGCAGGGCGTCACATATATACAGTACAGACCAAAAGTTTGGACACACCTTCTCATTTAAAGATTTTAAATGTATTTTCATGACTTTGAAAATTGTACATTCACACTGAAGGCATCAAAACTATGAATTAACACATGTGGAATTATATACTTAACAAAAAAGTGTGAAACAACTGAAAATATGTCTTATATTCTAGGTTCTTCAAAGTAGTCACCTTTTGCTTTGATGACTGCTTTGCACACTCTTGGCATTCTCTTGATGAGCTTCAAGAGGTTAAGAAGAGGGGGAAGGGAGCCCAAAAACTTGGGAGAGGGGGAGTGGAGACCCCTAGTCAGATCTAATATCACCCTGCCTCCCCTATCGTCCCTATATAGGTTCCACGCCTATCGCTGAGCTGGAACCTAAACCCTGAATGTCCCTAGAGCTAGGCCCTTGATAGGGAGGGAGAGGGTTGAGCACTGGTCAGGCCCCACTACAAACTAAAGACAACAAGGTAAACAAACAAAGGGGATACACTTAGCTTGAGCAGACACCAGAGAGATAATGCCAACTGTCCTCCAAGGTCACCAAATACGAGACTAGCTGACTGCCAGTACTCCAAGTCGGCACAGAGGTACATAGAACTATCACCGGCGACTCTCTGGAGAAACTAAGAGTTTTTAACTACCAAGCAAGGGTGTGTCAATCAGCAAAGGGAGAAGGATATGTCAGGACAGGTGATGTTTTCTGTATCTTAGAATTCCTTAACAGGATATATACTGTATTCATAAAAATGCCCTCTCTGCATGCCCAAGTATGCTTGTTTATTGCAATAAGGAGATTGTCCTATTTACTTCAATAAAAAAAAATTGCCTCATAAAATTGTGACAATTTGGAATCCTTTATACCCAATTGATTGTGGGACAATCCTTGCGACACTGTTATGTTTGGTTGACTTTAATCCAATGTGGCTGGGCAGCATTACTCTTCCATAGCCATATGGACTAAACTAAGTCTTGGTTCTTTACTTTACTGTTTGTGGTATGTTTATTGTCATTGGGAATAACGAATAACTTCAGTTTGTCACTTTTTTCTGAAAATGTTTTAAAATCATATTAGAACAAATTTAATGTTCCTGAAAGTCATTTTAAAAAAGTAACAGTAAATACGACCATATGCCATATCTGTTTTACAATGATACTAGAGGCTGAAGACACTTTTCAGGCCATCAATTTTTTATGTTAACTTATTTTTGCCTAAAAATTATTTTTGCCTTAGAGTTTCATCAAACATGTTGGACCATTTAGCGATGAACAAATTAAAATTAAACTTCGCTTAGAAGATCTTTCAGAAGAAGAGAGATAAAAGATCCTACTTTGGAAAGTAGAACTATGAGGAGTATAATTACACAAACATTCTGAATTATTTATTGTACTCTTTCTTAAAACTTATTAGGGGAATGTAAACTTTTAATTTTTATGCTTTTGAAAGTTATGTTAAACCAAATAGTTGAATATCCAGAATGTGCATGACAAGAAGCTTGCCCAACTAGCTTTAACTCACAGATTCTTTATGGGACTCCATATCTCGGGTGAGGAGCTGGCTCACTATTGTCCCGGTGGGATGGCTTATATGCATTTTTGATCAAAAACAGTGTTTACTAAGTGTACCCTATGCTATTATGTGTACTATTACTATCTACTTACTGTAAGGCAGCGCTAAACATCATCCTGGGGGATACTCGCTGCACCGGGTCAATCAATGCACACCAGCAATGTCTTTCCAGTTTTCACACTTCTGCAGTTTATTATCTCATCATAAACCGCAGTTCACACATATAATGTCAAACGAGCCCAAGTGGCAGACAGGCCCACTTGGCTCCAGGTCCAGCCTTCAGTAATAATATAGCAATGTCCATATCAATGTCCATATAAGCAGTGTTTTTACCTTTGCCGGCTTATGGCTGCTTCAGTCCGTTTGGTCCCGCCACCACTGTGGCTCTAGGGCTTACCACACGTGGTCTCAAGCCCTCATCCCGTCCAAGGCTACTGGCATCTCTCATACACAGATCCAGGCTCTGCCTTCCAGGATGCTTATTTTAGTAAGCCTCTGGCCCTCCAAGGCTTACTGGCATCTAGTCACAAGATCCAGGCTTCACCTTCCAGGAGTCCTCTAGCCTCTGGCCCTCCAAGGCTTATTGGCATCTAGTCACAAGATCCAGGCTTCACCTTCCAGGAGTCCTCTAGCCTCTGGCCCTCCAAGGCTTACTGGCATCTAGTCACAAGATCCAGGCTTCACCCTCCAGGACGCCACCAGGCTTCACCAGGCCTCACTCACACATGGTGTCCGCACGAGAACAGGCCTCATGCCTTTCACGCCGGAGCAGGCTTCATGCCTTACACAACACTCCTGTCTCAAATCACCCAGGGTTTATATATCCTGTAGCACACACACACACACACAGACAGGACCTTGCTGATGTCACAGTCATGTGATCAGACAGACATTCTGTGCGCACAGGACCTGAGCTATGTCACAGTCATGTGACCAGTCACCTGAGGGAAAGGTACCAAAATACACACTGGATCATTACAATAATGCCGCTGCATTACATTACTTACAGCAGGGTATTGTTGCGCCTGTCAGAGGTCTCAGGATCAAAAATGGCTAACTTGGACAGACTTAGCACAAGCCACTCTATCTGACAGATTCCAGAGAAACCGCAATACCTTTTGACACCTCTACAGGGATCTGATTTTACATTGGGATCCAGTGGCTAGCTGCCATAGAAGGGCTCCAGTCCAGAGGCAGGAAAGGTTGCTAAGCAGGGTCAAAGCGGAGAAGTCGTGTTAATGACAAAATTAGAAGGCAAGAGGGTAGTCAGAATTGACGCCAGAGTCAGAATCAGGAGGTCAATGCAGGAACAAAATCGTAAAGAATAAGAATAGTCATAAAAAGCAAGACGAAGACAAAAGTCAGGACTGTCCACTGAGAGAAAGCAAGGCAAGTTACACTGAAGCAGGTCAGAAAATAGCTGACAGTGGACAGCAGAAATTCAGGATCTTAAATAGCTTGCAGCCCCACCCAAAACAGACAGCAGTTAAATCTATGTCTCCCAATATGGATGGGACTACAAGTCCCAGAGAACACAAAACTAGAACTGTCACCCCACATCACCCGTAATAAGAACGCGGTGCCACCTCGCAACTGAAGCAGAGGCAAGAAGGGCAGGCACTAATACAGATGTATCAGGTATATGCTCATTTTGTTTCTATATTATGTTTTATCTGTTAAATGGCCACTGTGTGAACATGCTCTTATAAGTTGCATGTATACCAACTTATGATCCCGCAAATTTTTTTTGGTTTTGCTGTAGTTTCTTTTACTTTGTACAAACAGTGGTGTTGCCACCTTTTTTGAGCTAGGCATTTCATTTATATAGCTTCCCATAGCCTGGTGCCTTAACAGTCGGACCTTGGTCCTGCTCTGACCCATCTACTTTGTGGTTGTCTGACACAAGGTAAGGTTTTAATACTTGAGGATAAGACCATCCAGATTAGGGTACATCTTGCCTCGGTGGGATGGCTTTTATGCTTTTTGATTAAAAACAGTGTTTACTAAGTACCCTATGTTATTTATATGTACCATTTACTTGCTTACTTACAGCATATGTGAGGCAGTGAGGGGAATTATATGTGAGCACTGCCGATATGATTAGTGATTGGTCCTCTGCAGCGGCACAGCAGAGAGAGCAATCTCCCTGCTCTACCTGCTGCCGCAGTGCCCCTCTGCCTCCTCTGCGCAGCGTGACACTGCCGGGGCGTGTGCAGGAGGTCAGTCTCAAGGCGATGACGTCATCGCCCTGGGACTGCTTCCTGTGCGCACTGTGGAGGACGGACCCGGCGTTGCCCCAGGCAGCGGCTGCAGAATGTATGGGCTCCTACCAGGTATATATTATTGGAGCCAGCATAATCTACGGGCTCCTGTCAGGTATATATTAATGGAGCCAGCAGAATCTATGGGTTCCTGTCAGGTATATAATATTGTAGGCAGCAGAATGTATGGGCTCCTACCAGGTATATATTATTGGAGGCAGCAGAATCTATGGGCTCCTGTCAGGTATATATTATTGGAGGCAGCAGAATCTATGGGCTCCTGTCAGGTATATATTATTGGAGGCAGGAGAATGAATGGACTCCTACCAGGTATATATTATTGGAGGCAGCAGAATCTATGGGCTCCTGTCAGGTATATATTATTGGAGCCAGTAGAATCTATGGGCTCCTGTCAGGTATATATTATTGGAGGCGGAGAATGTATGGGCTCCTACCAGGTATATATTATTGGAGGCAGGAGAATATATGGGGCCTGTCAGGTATATATTATAGGAGGCAGCAGAATGTATGGGCTCCTGTCAGGTTTATATTATTGGAGCCAGCAGAATGTATGGGCTCCTGTCAGGTATATATTATTGGAGGCAGCAGAATGTATGGGCTCCTACCAGGTATATATTATTGGAGGCAGGAGAATGTATGGGCTCCTGTCAGGTATATATTATTGGAGGCAGAAGAATGTATGGGCTCCTACCAGGTATATATTATTGGAGGCAGCAGAATGTATGGGCTCCTCTCAGGTATATATTATTGCAGGCAGCAGAATGTATGGGCTCCTACCAGGTATATATTATTGGAGGCAGCAGAATGTATGGGCTCCTGTCAGGTATATATTATTGGAGCCAGCAGAATGTATGGGCTCCTACCAGGTATATATTATTGGAGGCAGCAGAATGTGTGGGCTCCAGTCAGGTATATATTATTGGAGGTAGCAGAATGTATGGGCTCCTACCAGGTATATATTATTGGAGCGAGCATAATCTACAGGCTCCTGTCAGGTATATATTAATGGAGCCAGCAGAATCTATGGGTTCCTGTCAGGTATATAATATTGTAGGCAGCAGAATGTATGGGCTCCTACCAGGTATATGTTATTGGAGGCAGCAAAATCTATGGGCTCCTGTCAGGTATATATTATTGGAGGCAGCAGAATCTATGGGCTCCTGTCAGGTATATGTAGCACCCCGAGGACTCGGCTGCTACAGGGGTATTGCACCTCAAACCAGAGGTGTGGTATTCCACTCCCGGGTAAGGATGGAGTGTGGGACCAAGCTCAGTTAGTTGCATGCACTACACTCATCCCATTTCCGGGGGACAGAACAACGGTACTCCCACTAGGTAGATGTGCAGGTACGACAGCGTCTGTCCCTGGCTGGAGTGGGAGGGGGGGAGGAACATCCCAGTAGTGTAGGAGCAGTCAGGGGAGGGACTCTGGGCATAGGAAGGAGCCCATTGGGTGCTAGTCACCTGGGCTCGGGTGTCAGAGGGAGTATAAGAGGTGGGCACCATCTTTAGACAGGGTCCTGTTCAGAAGAGAGCCTGTGCAGAAAGGAGCTCAGCCAGAGAGGGCTGACAGGGAGCTGTGGCTCCGGCTGGGCCCAGCTCCAGGGCCAGGCCTGAAGCGCAGAGAAAGAGGAAGAAGAGGAAAAACCCAGTGAAAGGCCCGGAGACACAAGCAGAGGGAACCCTGAGATCCCACAAGTGAACTAAGACGGGTGAAGGGTTGGCAGCAGAGGGTACCGGATCCCAAACTGGTAGAGGCTAAACATCCTTAGCCAGGAACCGGAGGTCGTGGACAAGTTTTGGCGCGACCCCTCACCATATCCACCAGGAAGGCAAACCACGCATAGGGTCAGGGAAGCCGGGAAAGGTTTCGCCACCAAAAGACCCGAGGGAGCCGGACAAAGGTGGGTCCCTGGTGAGGACGGCCCGTAGGAAGGAATAGAGGGGAGCTTGGGACCACGCTCTGGAACTGCCTGGGAGTTGGCCGAGTCCCGCACCTGGTGGACGCAGCACGGCTCGGGTGGTCACTGCTGGCCGAAGTGACCGGAGCAACACCTGTGAGTAAAAGCCTTGAAACTGCACCACACGTCTCTGAGCTTCTTTGCTGCACCATCACTACCACTATCATCCACATCTGCTGCCCTGAGGCCATACCCCTCCCGTTGGGGGTTATACCATCCACGCTGCACATCCGTACCACCGGCCTCAGCGGTCTGCCCTGCAGCGGCGGCTTCATAGCCGCATTCAACGGGTGGCGTAGTCGAACATTCTAACATCTACTGCTAAGACTGCCGCTCAGTTTGACTCCCTGGGCACGGACCGGGTCACCGCCACGAGACTACTACCCCCATCTGATCCGGCTCCGGGTAAGCCCCCGTGCGCGCGATGCCGCACGACACAGCATGCCCAGGGGCGCGTCATATATATTATTGGAGCCAGCAGAATCAATGGGCTCCTGTCAGGTATATATTATTGGAGGCGGAGAATGTATGGGCTCCTACCAGGTATATATTATTGGAGGCAGGAGAATGTATGGGGCCTGTCAGGTATATATTATTGGAGGCAGCAGAATGTATGGGCTCCTGCCAGGTTTATATTATTGGAGCCAGCAGAATGTATGGGCTCCTGTCAGGTATATATTATTGGAGGCAGGAGAATATATGGGCTCCTACCAGGTATATATTATTGGAGGCAGGAGAATGTATGGGCTCCTGTCAGGTATAAATTATTGGAGGCAGAAGAATGTATGGGCTCCTACCAGGTATATATTATTGGAGGCAGCAGAATGTATGGGCTCCTCTCAGGTATATATTATTGTAGGCAGCAGAATGTATGGGCTCCTACCAGGTATATATTATTGGAGGCAGCAGAATGTATGGGCTCCTACCAGGTATATGTCATTGGAGGCAGCAGAATCTATGGGCTCCTGTCAGGAATATAATATTGGAGGCAGCAGAATCTATGGGCTCCTGTCAGGTATATATTATTGGAGCCAGCAGAATCTATGGGCTCCTGTCAGGTATATATTATTTGAGGCGGAGAATGTATGGGCTCCTACCAGGTATATATTACTGGAGGCAGGAGAATGTATGGGGCCTGTCAGGTATATATTATTGGAGGCAGCAGAATGTATGGGCTCCTGTCAGGTTTATATTATTGGAGCCAGCAGAATGTATGGACTCCTGTCAGGTATATATTATTGGAGGCAGCAGAATGTATGGGTTCCTGTCAGGTATATATTATTGGAGGCAGGAGAATATATAGGCTCCTACCAGGTATATATTATTGGAGGCAGGAGAATGTATGGGCTCCTGTCAGGTATAAATTATTGGAGGCAGAAGAATGTATGGGCTCCTACCAGGTATATATTATTGGAGGCAGCAGAATGTATGGGCTCCTCTCAGGTATATATTATTGTAGGCAGCAGAATGTATGGGCTCCTACCAGGTATATATTATTGGAGGCAGCAGAATGTATGGGCTCCTACCAGGTATATATTATTGGAGGCAGCAGAATCTATGGGCTCCTGTCAGGTATATATTATTGGAGGCAGCAGAATGTATGGGCTCCTGTCAGGTATATATTATTGGAGCCAGCAGAATGTATGGGCTCCTACCAGGTATATATTATTGGAGGCAGCAGAATCTATGGGCTCCTGTCAGGTATATATTATTGGAGGCAGCAGAATGTATGGGCTCCTGTCAGGTATATATTATTGGAGCCAGCAGAATGTATGGGCTCCTACCAGGTATATATTATTGGAGGCAGCAGAATGTATGGGCTCCAGTCAGGTATATATTATTGGAGGTAGCAGAATGTATGGGCTCCTACCAGGTATATATTATTGGAGGCAGGAGAAGGTATGGGCTACTGTCAGGTATATATTATTGGAGGCAGCAGAACCTATGGGCTCCTGTCAGGTATATATTATTGGAGCCAGCAGAATGTATGGGCTCCTACCAGGTATATATTATTGGAGCCAGCAGAATCTATGGGCTCCTGTCAGGTATATATTATTGGAGGCAGCAGAATCTATGGGCTCTTACCAGGTATATATTATTGGAGCCAGCAGAATCTATGGGCTCCTGTCAGGTATATATTATTGGAGGCAGCAGAATGTATGGGCTCCTACCAGGTATATATTATTGGAGGCAGTAGAATGTATGGGCTCCTGTCAGGTATATATTATTGTAGGCAGCAGAATCTATGGGCTCCTGTCAGGTATATATTATTGGAGGCATCAGAATCTATGGGCTCCAGTCAGGTATATATTATTGGAGGTAGCAGAATGTATGGGCGCCTACCAGGTATATATTATTGGAGGCAGGAGAAGGTATGGACTACCGTCAGGTATATCTTATTGGAGGCAGCAGAATCTATGGGCTCCTATCAGGTATATATTATTGGAGCCAGCAGAATGTATGGGCTCCTACCAGGTATATATTATTGGAGGCAGCAGAATCTATGGGCTCCTGTCAGGTATATATTATTGGAGCCAGCAGAATCTATGGGCTCCTGTCAGGTATATATTATTGGAGGCAGCAGAATCTATGGGCTCTTACCAGGTATATATTATTGGAGCCAGCAGAATCTATGGGCTCCTGTCAGGTATATATTATTGGAGGCAGCAGAATGTATGGGCTCCTGTCAGGTATACATTATTGGAGGCAGCAAAATCTATGGGCTCCTGTCTGGTATATATTATTGGAGCCAGCAGAATCTATGGGCTCCTGTCAGGTATATATTATTGGAGCCAGCAGAATCTATGGGCTCCTACCAGGTATATATTATTGGATGCAGGAGAATGTATGGGCTCCTACCAGGTATATATTATTGGAGCCAACAGAATCTATGGGCTCCTGTCAGGTATATGTGGTGCCCCTGAGGGTTCAGTCACCACAGAGGTACTGCATCTCACCCAGAGGTGTGGTATCTCACTCACAGGTAAGGATAGAGTGCTGCCCGGGGCCCTAACATCTGCATCCAAAACTACACTACTCCAGACCAGCAGGAGGAGCAAGATGCGTCACTTCCCTGCTGAGCCCTGTCCCTGGCTGGAGTGGGGGGAACCAAAGTAGGGGGAACCATGTAGTGGGTGTGGGTGGAGGAAGTAAATCAGGGGAGCATTGGAAGAAGTGATATAAATAGAGAAGCCATCTTGAAAGGACAGTTCAGTCTGGGAGGAGAAGTAGACGGAACAGGAGCTCTGCAGGAGCTCTGCTCAGGAGGAGGAGGGCCTAGCCAGAGAGGCCCAGGACAGACTGAGGAGGAGAGGAGCAGGAGGAAGGCTCCAGGAGTGAAGAAGGGATCCCAGGGGTACGGGCAGTGCTGGAGGCCACCCGTACGCCCGAATCTGCCAGGCGGTGGAGGGATTGAGCCGCAGAGGGGACTGGCCCCTAATCAGTGAGAATTACAAATTTCAACTGGAAACTAGACCGGGACACCGCCACCGTGACATCTCCCCTAGCAACGACTGGCCCGGCACCGAGTACCCCATGGCCCAGGGGCGCATCATATATATTATAGGAGGCAGCAGAATCTATGGGCTCCTGTCAGGTATATATTATTGGAGGTAGCAGATCTTTTGGCTCCTGTCAGGTATATATTATTGGAGGCAGAAGAATCTATGGGCTCCTGTCAGGTATATATTATTGGAGGCAGCAGAATCTATGGGCTCCTGTCAGGTATATATTATTGGAGGCAGCAGAATCTAAGGGTCCTGTCAGGTATATATTATTGGAGGCAGCAGAATGTATGGGCTCCTGTCAGGTATATATTATTGGAGGTAGCAGAATGTATGGGATCCTACCAGGTATATATTATTGGAGGCAGGAGAATGTATGGGCTCCTGTCAGGTATATATTATTGGAGCCAGCAGAATCTATGGGCTCCTGTCAGGTATATATTATTGGAGGCAGCAGAATGTATGGGCTCCTGTCAGGTATATATTATTGGAGGCAGCAGAATGTATGGGCTCCTGTGAGGTATATATTATTGGAGGCAGGAGAATGTATGGACTCCTACCAGGTATATATTATTGGAGGCAGGAGAATGTATGGGCTCCTGTCAAGTATATATTATTGGAGGCAGCAGAATGTATGGGTCCTGTCAGGTATATATTATTGGAGGCAGGAGAATATATGGGCTCCTGTCAGGTATATATTATTGGAGGCAGCAGAATGTATGGGCTCCTGTCAGGTATATATTATTGGAGGCAGCAGAATGTATGGGCTCCTACCAGGTATATATTATTGGAGGCAGGAGAATGTATGGGCTCCTGTCAGATATATATTATTCGAGGCAGGAGAATGTATGGGCTCCTGTCAGGTATATATTATTGGAGGCAGCAGAATCTATGGGCTCCTGTCAGGTATATATTATTTGAGGCTGCAGAATCTATGGGCTCCTGTCAGGTATATATTATTCGAGGCAGCAGAATCTATGGGCTCCTGTCAGGTATATATTATTGGAGGCAGCAGAATCTAAGGGTCCTGTCAGGTATATATTATTGGAGGCAGCAGAATGTATGGGCTCCTGTCAGGTACATATTATTGGAGGTAGCAGAATGTATGGGATCCTACCAGGTATATATTATTGGAGGCAGGAGAATGTATGGGCTCCTGTCAGATATATATTATTGGAGCCAGCAGAATCTATGGGCTCCTGTGAGGTATATATTATTGGAGGCAGGAGAATGTATGGACTCCTACCAGGTATATATTATTGGAGGCAGGAGAATGTATGGGCTCCTGTCAAGTATATATTATTGGAGGCAGCAGAATGTATGGGTCCTGTCAGGTATATATTATTGGAGGCAGGAGAATGTATGGGCTCCTGTCAGGTATATATTATTGGAGGCAGCAGAATGTATGGGCTCCTGTCAGGTATATATTATTGGAGGCAGTAGAATATTTGGGCTCCTACCAGGTATATATTATTGGAGGCAGGAGAATGTATGGGCTCCTGTCAGATATATATTATTCGAGGCAGGAGAATGTATGGGCTCCTGTCAGGTATATATTATTGGAGGCAGCAGAATCTATGGGCTCCTGTCAGGTATATATTATTTTAGGCTGCAGAATCTATGGGCTCCTGTCAGGTATATATTATTCGAGGCAGCAGAATGTATGGGCTCCTACCAGGTATATATTATTGAAGGGGGAGAATGTATGGGATCCTGTCAGGTATATATTATTGGAGCCAGCAGAATGTATGGGCTCCTGTCAGGTATACATTATTGGAGGCAGCAGAGTGTATGGGCTCCTGTCAGGTATATATTATTCGAGGCAGCAGAATGTATGGGCTCCTACCAGGTATATATTTTTGAAGGCGGAGAATGTATGGGCTCCTGTCAGGTATATATTATTGGAGCCAGCAGAATGTATGGGCTCCTGTCAGGTATACATTATTGGAGGCAGCAGAATGTATGGGCTCCTACCAGGTATATATTATTGGAGGCAGCAGAATGTATGGGCTCCTGTCAGGTATATATTATTGGAGGCAGCAGAATCTATGGGCTCCTGTCAGGTATATATTATTGGAGCCAGCAGAATCTATGGGCTCCTACCAGGTATATATTATTGGATGCAAGAGAATGTATGGGCTCCTACCAGGTATATATTATTGAAGCCAGCAGAATCTATGGGCTCCTGTCAGGTATATGTGGCGCCCGTGAGGGTTCAGTCGCCACAGAGGTACTGCATCTCACCCAGAGGTGTTGTATCTCACTCTCAGGTAAGGATAGAGTGCTGCCCGGGACCCTAACACCTTCATCCAAAACTACACTACTCCAGACGAGCAGGAGGAGCAAGATGCGACGCTTCCCTGCTGAGCCCTGTCCCTGGCTGGAGTGGGGGAACCAAAGTAGGGGGAACCATGTAGTGGGTGTGGGTGGAGGAAGTAAATCAGGGGAGCATTGGAAGAAGTGATATAAATAGAGAAGCCATCTTGAAAGGACAGTTCACTCTGGGAGGAGAAGTAGACGGAACAGGAGCTCTGCAGGAGCTCTGCTCCGGAGGAGGAGGGCCTAGCCAGAGAGGCACAGGACAGACTGAGGAGGAGAGGAGGAGGAGGAAGGCTCCAGGAGTGAAGAAGGGATCCCAGGGGTACGGGCAGTGCTGGAGGCCACCCGTACGCCCGAATCTGCCAGGCGGTGGAGGGATTGAGCTGCAGAGGGGACCGACCCTTAATCAGTGAGAATTACAAAGTTCTACTGAAAACCAGACTGGGTCACCGCCACCGTGACATCTCCCCTAGCAACGACTGGCCCGGCACCGAGTACCCCATGGCCCAGGGGGCGCATCATATATTTTATTGGAGGTAGGAGAATCTATGGGCTCCTGTCAGGTATATATTATTGGAGGCAGCAGAATCTATGGGCTCCTGTCAGGTATATATTATTGGAGGCAGCAGAATGTATGGGCTCCTGTCAGGTATATATTATTGGAGGCAGAAGAATGTACGGGCTCCTGTCAGGTATATAGTATTGGAGGTAGCAGAATGTATGGGCTCCTACCAGGTATATATTATTGGAGGCAGGAGAATGTATGGGCTCCTGTCAGGTATATATTATTGGAGGCAGCAGAATGTATGGGCTCCTGTGAGGTATATATTATTGGAGGCAGGAGAATGTATGGACTCCTACCAGGTATATATTATTGGAGGCAGGAGAATGTATGGGCTCCTGTCAAGTATATATTATTGGAGGCAGCAGAATGTATGGGTCCTGTCAGGTATATATTATTGGAGGCAGGAGAATATATGGGCTCCTGTCAGGTATATATTATTGGAGGCAGCAGAATGTATGGGCTCCTGTCAGGTATATATTATTGGAGGCAGCAGAATGTATGGGCTCCTACCAGGTATATATTATTGGAGGCAGGAGAATGTATGGGCTCCTGTCAGATATATATTATTCGAGGCAGGAGAATGTATGGGCTCCTGTCAGGTATATATTATTGGAGGCAGCAGAATCTATGGGCTCCTGTCAGGTATATATTATTTGAGGCTGCAGAATCTATGGGCTCCTGTCAGGTATATATTATTCGAGGCAGCAGAATCTATGGGCTCCTGTCAGGTATATATTATTGGAGGCAGCAGAATCTAAGGGTCCTATCAGGTATATATTATTGGAGGCAGCAGAATGTATGGGCTCCTGTCAGGTACATATTATTGGAGGTACCAGAATGTATGGGATCCTACCAGGTATATATTATTGGAGGCAGGAGAATGTATGGGCTCCTGTCAGATATATATTATTGGAGCCAGCAGAATCTATGGGCTCCTGTGAGGTATATATTATTGGAGGCAGGAGAATGTATGGACTCCTACCAGGTATATATTATTGGAGGCAGGAGAATGTATGGGCTCCTGTCAAGTATATATTATTGGAGGCAGCAGAATGTATGGGTCCTGTCAGGTATATATTATTGGAGGCAGGAGAATGTATGGGCTCCTGTCAGGTATATATTATTGGAGGCAGCAGAATGTATGGGCTCCTGTCAGGTATATATTATTGGAGGCAGTAGAATATTTGGGCTCCTACCAGGTATATATTATTGGAGGCAGGAGAATGTATGGGCTCCTGTCAGATATATATTATTCGAGGCAGGAGAATGTATGGGCTCCTGTCAGGTATATATTATTGGAGGCAGCAGAATCTATGGGCTCCTGTCAGGTATATATTATTTGAGGCTGCAGAATCTATGGGCTCCTGTCAGGTATATATTATTCGAGGCAGCAGAATGTATGGGCTCCTACCAGGTATATATTATTGAAGGGGGAGAATGTATGGGATCCTGTCAGGTATATATTATTGGAGCCAGCAGAATGTATGGGCTCCTGTCAGGTATACATTATTGGAGGCAGCAGAGTGTATGGGCTCCAGTCAGGTATATATTATTCGAGGCAGCAGAATGTATGGGCTCCTACCAGGTATATATTTTTGAAGGTGGAGAATGTATGGGCTCCTGTCAGGTATATATTATTGGAGCCAGCAGAATGTATGGGCTCCTGTCAGGTATACATTATTGGAGGCAGCAGAATGTATGGGCTCCTACCAGGTATATATTATTGGAGGCAGCAGAATGTATGGGCTCCTGTCAGGTATATATTATTGGAGGCAGCAGAATCTATGGGCTCCTGTCAGGTATATATTATTGGAGCCAGCAGAATCTATGGGCTCCTACCAGGTATATATTATTGGATGCAAGAGAATGTATGGGCTCCTACCAGGTATATATTATTGAAGCCAGCAGAATCTATGGGCTCCTGTCAGGTATATGTGGCGCCCGTGAGGGTTCAGTCGCCACAGAGGTACTGCATCTCACCCAGAGGTGTTGTATCTCACTCTCAGGTAAGGATAGAGTGCTGCCCGGGACCCTACACCTTCATCCAAAACTACACTACTCCAGACGAGCAGGAGGAGCAAGATGCGACGCTTCCCTGCTGAGCCCTGTCCCTGGCTGGAGTGGGGGAACCAAAGTAGGGGGAACCATGTAGTGGGTGTGGGTGGAGGAAGTAAATCAGGGGAGCATTGGAAGAAGTGATATAAATAGAGAAGCCATCTTGAAAGGACAGTTCACTCTGGGAGGAGAAGTAGACGGAACAGGAGCTCTGCAGGAGCTCTGCTCCGGAGGAGGAGGGCCTAGCCAGAGAGGCACAGGACAGACTGAGGAGGAGAGGAGGAGGAGGAAGGCTCCAGGAGTGAAGAAGGGATCCCAGGGGTACGGGCAGTGCTGGAGGCCACCCGTACGCCCGAATCTGCCAGGCGGTGGAGGGATTGAGCTGCAGAGGGGACCGACCCCTAATCAGTGAGAATTACAAAGTTCTACTGAAAACCAGACTGGGTCACCGCCACCGTGACATCTCCCCTAGCAACGACTGGCCCGGCACCGAGTACCCCATGGCCCAGGGGTCGCATCATATATTTTATTGGAGGTAGGAGAATCTATGGGCTCCTGTCAGGTATATATTATTGGAGGCAGCAGAATCTATGGGCTCCTGTCAGGTATATATTATTGGAGGCAGCAGAATGTATGGGCTCCTGTCAGGTATATATTATTGGAGGCAGAAGAATGTACGGGCTCCTGTCAGGTATATAGTATTGGAGGTAGCAGAATGTATGGGCTCCTACCAGGTATATATTATTGGAGGCAGGAGAATGTATGGGCTCCTGTCAGGTATATATTATTGGAGGCAGGAGAATGTATGGGCTCCTGTCAAGTATATATTATTGGAGGCAGGAGAATGTATGGACTCCTACCAGGTATATATTATTGGAGGCAGGAGAATGTATGGGCTCCTGTCAAGTATATATTATTGGAGACAGCAGAATGTATGGGCTCCTGTCAGGTATATATTATTGGAGGCAGCAGAATGTATGGGCTCCTGTCAGGTATATATTATTGGAGGCAGCAGAATGTATGGGCTCCTACCAGGTATATATTATTGGAGGCAGGAGAATGTATGGGCTCCTGTCAGGTATATATTATTCGAGGCAGGAGAATGTATGTGCTCCTCTCAGGTATATATTATTTTAGGCTGCCGAATCTATGGACTGCTGTCAGGTATATATTATTCGAGGCAGCAGAATGTATGGGCTCCTGTCAGGTATATATTATTCGAGGCAGCAGAATGTATGGGCTCCTGTCAGGTATACATTATTGGAGGCAGCAGAATGTATGGGCTCCTACCAGGTATATATTATTGGAGGCGGAGAATGTATGGGCTCCTGTCAGGTATATATTATTCGAGGCAGCAGAATGTATGGGCTCCTGTCAGGTATATATTATTCGAGGCAGCAGAATATATGGGCTCCTGTCAGGTATATATTATTTGAGGCAGCAGAATGTATGGGCTCCTACCAGGTATATATTATTGGAGGCGGAGAATGTATGGGCTGCTGACAGAGATGAGCAGGCACAGAATGACACTGGAGCACTGTTACTGTGTAGTGCGACACTATGTTTCTTTTTTTGTCATTTCATGCAGTGTAGAAATCTTGGGAAAAGTGAGGATTGTGCTCTGGAAGTGATCAGTTATAGCTAACTATGTTATTTTCTGCAGAGATAAGTCCTGCATAGAAGATGTGATATATCGGTCTGCAGATAAAGAACTTCACCTAGAGACATCACTGGTGAGTATGTGTATTACCTATACACATACACTGACACTATATACAGAGCTCCTGTGCATAATGTCACTGGTGATCACTGTATTACCTGTACACTGACTGTATATCCAGAGCTTTTTTACATTTTCATTATCAGTCACTATCTGGTGCCAATATGTGCCATGGTCATGGTGACTCGCCCCCTGGGCCGCGGGTGTCACGCTGTCTCTGTGTACTGGAGGTAGGGGGCCTAAGCTGACCCTAAGCTGGGGCCCTGACTAATCCCTCTACCTGGAGGTACTGTTAAAGGTACAGAGGTCCAGGCCGCCGGCGTAACCCCTACCTCCTGAGGATCCCTGCATCTAAGTAATCTAGTCCTGAGAAGGACCCCTGATCACAACAAAAGGGGACAGGTAATAATATGCCCACACTCAGTACTTAGACGAACGAGACAGTACAAGGGTAAAACCAAAAACACCTTGCATACAAAAACTACACAACTACAACAGAGGGAACACCAACGGGAAAGGAGATAAATGATAAAGCGAGGAAGGGAAAAAACGCTCCAAATACACTTAGCTCTGAAACTCCAAATACCACGATCCGCTCTGTTAGTCTGCATGAAATGCTTTCACCGACACTTCCCCAACAGACCGGCAGGCATTTGAAGGAGTCCCACTACAGCAGCATTGATTGCAGCTGGGCGAGGCTGGACCTCCTCTAGCACAGAGAGAGAGAGAGTTAACTCCCTCACTGCCGAAAAACACAAAGCACCAAAAACTCAGCTGCGAGAAGTCAGGCTGTGTAATCGTGACGATCTTCGTGGCGACACACCCGTGACAGTACCCCCCCTTCTACGAGGGGCCTCCGGACCCTCAGGGCCAGGTTTATCTGGGTGAGTCGTGTGGAAGGCCCGAACTAATCGGTCTGCGTTAATATCCGACGCAGGAACCCACATCCTCTCCTCAGGACCATACCCCTTCCAATGAACCAGGTACTGGAGGGACCGGCGATTAAAGCGTGAATCGATGACCCTCGATACCTGGAACTCCAAGTTACCATTAACCACCACTGGAGGGGGAGGTAAAGGTGACGGTACCACCGGCGCCACATACCTCTTAAGTAACGATCTGTGGAACACGTTGTGAATTTTAAACGTAGGGGGAAGGTCAAGACGGAATGCCACCGGATTAATTATAGAACTGATCCTGTACGGCCCGATGAACCTGGGACCCAGTTTCCAGGAGGGAACCTTAAGTTTTATATTCCTGGTAGACAACCATACCTGATCGTTCACACTTAGGTCCGGACCAGACACTCTCCTCCTATGAGCCATACGTTTGTATCGGTTCCCCATAGTATTCAGATTCTTCAGCACCCCTCTCCATACTGAAGCGAGTGATGAGGAAAATCGTTCCTCCTCAGGAACCCCCGAAGAGCCCCCCCTACTGAAAGTACAAAACTGCGGGTGAAAACCATATGCCCCAAAAAACGGGGACTTACCAGTGGACTCGCTCCGCCTATTATTAAGAGCAAACTCTGCCAGAGGTAAGAAAGAAGCCCAGTCCTCCTGGTTCTCTGACACAAAACACCGGAGATATGTCTCCAAGCTCTGGTTCATACGTTCCGTCTGACCATTGGTCTGAGGATGAAAAGCCGATGAGAACGATAAATGCATCCCCCGCCGTGTACAAAACGCCTTCCAGAATTTGGACACAAACTGAGACCCCCGATCTGACACCACCTCGGAGGGTACCCCGTGAAGCCTCACAATCTCCCCAGTGAACACCTGCGCAAGAGTTTTAGCATTAGGAAGAGCAGGAAGAGCGATAAAATGTGCCATCTTGCTGAACCTGTCCACTACAACGAGTATGACCGTTTTACCCGAAGACGGAGGGAGGTCCGTAATAAAGTCCATAGACAGATGAGTCCAAGGACGCTCCGGGATCTTCAAAGGTAAGAGGGCCCCAGACGGACGGGTATGTGAGGTCTTAGAGCGCGCACAAACCCCACAGGACGCGACAAAAGTTACCACCTCCTTATGTAAGTTAGGCCACCAAAACCGACGCGAGAGGAGATCCACAGTTGCTTTACTCCCCGGGTGTCCTGCAAAAACTGAGTTATGGTGTGCCTCGATCACCTTTTGTCGCAACTGATCTGGAACAAACAGCCTCCCCGGAGGTCCAACAGGGGCGTCCCCCTGAGCCTCCAATACCTCCTCCTCAAGCTCAGAGCATACTGCCGAAACCACCACCCCCTCCTGAAGGATAGGAATCGGGTCGTCCGTATTCCCGGCCCCAGGGAAACTACGAGATAAGGCATCCGCCTTTACATTTTTTGACCCAGGACGATATGTAACGACAAAATTAAACCTGGTAAAAAACAATGACCACCTAGCTTGTCTGGGATTCAGACGTTTCGCGGACTCCAGATATAGCAGGTTCTTGTGATCGGTGATGACGGTGACCGGATGGACTGCTCCCTCTAAAAAATGGCGCCACTCCTCAAAAGCTAACTTAATGGCCAAGAGTTCCCTATTGCCGACATCGTAATTCCTCTCAGCGGACGACAATTTTTTAGAGAAAAAGGCGCACGGATGCCACTTACCAGGGGACGAACCTTGTGACAATACCGCTCCCACCTCTACCTCGGAAGCGTCTACCTCTACAATGAATGGCTGTGACGCATCAGGTTGAATGAGTATGGGTGCCGAGGCAAAACATTTTTTCAAGGAGGAGAATGCTTGACAAGCCTTGTCAGACCACCTAGAAAAATCCGTCCCCTTTTTAGTCATGTCTGTGAGAGGCTTAACCATGGACGAGAAATTACGAATGAACTTCCGGTAATAATTAGCAAACCCCAGGAAACGTTGTAGTGCCTTAAGATTCTCTGGCCGATCCCACTCAAGAACTGCCCGCACTTTCCCAGGGTCCATACGAAAACCGGACGCTGAAACCAGGAAGCCTAAAAACTGGAGTTCCTGTACGGCGAACACACACTTTTCCCATTTGGCATACAGTTTATTATCCCGCAAGATCTGTAACACCTGCCTAACGTGCTCCTGATGAGACACCAGATCCGGCGAGTAAATTAAGATATCATCCAGATATATGACAACAAACTGTCCCATCAGGCGGCGAAAAATGTCATTAACAAAGTGTTGGAACACCGCCGGGGCATTAGTCAGACCGAATGGCATGACAAGGTTCTCATAATGCCCCTCCGGAGTGTTAAACGCCGTCTTCCACTCATCCCCCTCCTTCATCCTAATCAGATTGTACGCCCCCCTGAGATCCAACTTAGAGAACCATTTGGCGCCCACGATATGATTAAAGAGATCAGGAATAAGTGGGAGCGGATATGGATCTCGGACCGTAATCCGATTAAGTTCACGGAAATCCAGGCAAGGGCGTAGGCCTCCATCTTTCTTCTTAACAAAGAAGAACCCCGCGGCCACCGGTGAAGATGAAGGTCTAATATGCCCCTTAGCCAGACTTTCTGAAATATAATCCTTCATGGCCTGCCTCTCAGGACCAGAAAGGTTATACAACCTAGCTTTAGGTAACTTGGCCTCAGGGAGCAGTTTTACAGAACAGTCATACTCGCGATGAGGAGGTAGTTCCCGACACCCTTTCTCCGAGAATACATCCTCAAAGTCCGCCAGAAATGGAGGTAAGACCCTAGGAGTAACCGCACCGATGACCGTATTCATGCAGTTTTTATTACAGAATTTACTCCATTGGCTTATCTCTCTGGATTGCCAATTAATAACCGGGTTATGCTTAGTTAACCAAGGAAGGCCCAACACTATAGGAGTGGGAAGACCCTCCAACACGTAGCAAGACAACAGTTCTTTATGTATCGCCCCCACTTGAAGTTTTACGTTATGCACAGCTTGCAAAAAACTTCCCTGACCGAGAGGCCTGGCATCGATCGAGAATATGGGGATGGGTTTAGCCAACTCACTCAAACGCATACCTTGAACCCGGGCAAACCGAGCATCCACCAGATTAGCCCCGGCCCCACTATCCAGAAGAACAGATATCCTCTCAGTTCTCGTACCCACCACCACCTCCGCCGGTACGAGAAACTGAGACGAACCTAGGGACGAAATACCTACTCCCAGATTGCCGTCCACCACACAACCTGGGATCAACAGTTTTCCGACGACTCTTCACTCTGCAAGGGACGGGATGGACACCCCCCAATAAAATGTCCCTTTCTCCCGCAGAAGAAACACCTTCCTGTCTTATGGCGCACCACCGGTCCCCTCCCCCGAAATGATGTCCCTCCTAATTGCATAGGCTCCTCTGGACTGACCAGGGGAACCACCATATGAGGGGACCTTGTAGGAGGTGGAGTCATCACAGGGGGTGGAGTTATCCCGCACCTCTCCCGAAGCCGTCTGTCAATGCGAATAGCAAGGGCCATAGCGGCTTCCAGTGACGCGGGAGAGTCATACTGTGCCAACACATCCTGTAATTTGTCGGATAAACCTTGACAAAACTGGCTCCTAAGAGCCGGGTCATTCCACTGGGTGTCAGTGGCCCACCTACGTAACTCCGAACAGAATTCCTCCGCCGGACGATCTCCCTGCCGGATCCTACGTAACTTAGATTCAGCAAGGGAGATCCGATCCGGGTCATCATATACAAGACCCAGAGCAGCAAAAAACCTATCCACTGACTGGAGAGCCGGGGAGCCCGGGGGAAGAGAGAACGCCCAAGATTGTGGGTCCCCTTGTAGGAGCAAGATGACAATTCCCACCCTTTGTTCTTCACTCCCCGATGACCGAGGCCGCAGCCGAAAGTACAACTTGCATGCCTCCCGGAAAACAAAAAACTTGTCCCGCCCTCCAGTGAACCTGTCAGGGAGAGCTACCTTAGGTTCTGGTCCGGCTTGCTCCTGAGGATACAAAACCTTGGACCTAACGTCCGCCAGCTCCAAGGACAAACTCTGCAACTGCCGAGCTAGACCGGCTACTGGATCCATGGTAGCTGGAGAAAATCTAAGTGGTCGGTGAAAATGTCACGCTGTCTCTGTGTACTGGAGGTAGGGGGCCTAAGCTGACCCTAAGCTGGGGCCCTGACTAATCCCTCTACCTGGAGGTACTGTTAAAGGTACAGAGGTCCAGGCCGTCAGCGTAACCCCTACCTCCTGAGGATCCCTGCACCTAAGTAATCTAGTCCTGAGAAGGACCCCTGATCACAACAATAGGGGACAGGTAATAATATGCCCACACTCAGTACTTAGACGAACGAGACAGTACAAGGGTAAAACCAAAAACACCTTGCATACAAAAACTACACAACTACAACAGAGGGAACACCAACGGGAAAGGAGATAAATGATAAAGCGAGGAAGGGAAAAAACGCTCCAAATACACTTAGCTCTGAAACTCCAAATACCACGATCCGCTCTGTTAGTCTGCATGAAATGCTTTCACCGACACTTCCCCAACAGACCGGCAGGCATTTGAAGGAGTCCCACTACAGCAGCATTGATTGCAGCTGGGCGAGGCTGGACCTCGTCTAGCACAGAGAGAGAGAGAGTTAACTCCCTCACTGCCGAAAAACACAAAGCACCAAAAACTCAGCTGCGAGAAGTCAGGCTGTGTAATCGTGACGATCTTCGTGGCGACACACCCGTGACAGCGGGGCACCCGGAACCGGGCTTTTCGTAGGATGCTGGGGATTGTAGCCTCCGTGTGGCGGTGACCCGGTCCCGTGGCTCAGGGTGGTCAGGCCAATGGCGGTATTTTGTGGGGTTTTTGTGGTTTAATGTCCGACTACGCCACCCGTGGAATGCGGTCAGTGCGGACCGCCGCTGCAAGGCAGACCGCTGGGGCAGATGGTGCATGCAGCTTAGGTAGTGTGACTCCCCACGGGAAGAGTACAGCCCCAGGGCAGTGTCGTGGATGGTGGGGGTGATAGTGCAGATAGTCCCAATACCAACAGTGCCGGAGGAGCAAGAAGTCACAGACAACGTGTTGCAATCCAATGTCTTCTACTCACAGTTTGTATTCTCCAGGCCACTCTCACGAAGCAGTGACCACCCAAGCCGTGCTGCGTCCACCAGGCAGGGGACTCGGTCAACTCCCAGGTATTTTTGGAGTTTGTCTCAAAGCTCCTTTCCATCCTTCCTCTGGCTCGTGCCCCACCAGTGACCAAGCTCATATCCAGCTCCCGCGGGCCTTCTCTTGGGAGGGCTACGTGCCCACGTCCCTGACCCTATATGGTATGCCTTCCTAGCAAGGTGTAGTGAGGGGTCGCACCAAGGGCTGGTCACGACCTCCGGTTCTTGGCTGAAGATGATTTGCTTCCACCAATTTGGGATCCGGTACCCTGTTCTGCCAACCCGTCACCCTCAGTCTCCTGGGTCCTTAGGGTTCTCTCTTCCTTCTCGTTCCTGAGCCTTTCTGTTTCACTTGTTACTTCTGTTCTGGTCTTGTTCCCTTTTCCTTTCCACTGTTCCTTCTCCTCTCTCTCTCTCTCTGGCCCCGGCCTCTTCTCAGGCCCGCCTCTAAGCAGAGCTCCTCAGAGCCTCTGCTCCCTGTCTTCTCCACTTCTCCTCACAGACTGAACGAACTGAACTGAACTCAACTCTGTTCTAAGATGGTGCCCACCTTTTATACCTCCCTCTGACCATGAGCCCAGGTGACTAGCAACCAATGGGCTCCTACCTATGCTCAGGAACCCACCCCTATCTGCCCCTACAGCACTGGGTATTCCACCCCCCTCCCCACTCCAGCCAGGGACATAGTCAGTCGTGCCTGCACTTCTTTCTAGTGGGAGCACCGTTGAGCTGTCCCTCGGAAATGGGGTGTGTGTGCTATATGCAGCCTACTGAGCCTTGATCCATACTCCATCCTTACCTGGGAGTGGGATATCACACCTCTGGATGAGGTGCAATACCTCTGTAGCGACCAAGTCCTCGGGGCGCTACATTCCCCCCTGGTAAAGCACAGCACGTCCTCGGGCTGGAACAGAGCAAAAACAATTCACAGGGTATGCAAAAACTTTTTTCAATAACTGCTTACATCAGGAAACAGACACACTTATACAATTCCCTTCATGGGAAACACTCTGATGAAACACTTTTGGTTATTACTTCTGGAACTCTTTTACCATAAAACACATTATAAAACTTTTGCAAGTAAAACATTCTTCAAAAACACATTCTTGACTTCTGGCCGCTGGACAACTTGCGACCAGGTGTTCACTTTCTCTCTCAAAGGTGCAACAGTCCATTTAATTCGTCCTGAGGTAGACGTTGCAGTTCTTTTATAAAACCAGTAGGGGGCGCTTTAAGAAGTGCAACTATTTACAAGGGGTTGGCCGTTCCCAGTCCTCGGCAGGTTGGAAAGGGGATGGCTGCTCTCAGTCCTCAGCCAGGTAAGGAAGGGGGTATCTTGGAAACGGGTAACATTCTTTTAGCTGTCCCAACGGGGACCACACTTATTAACGGGAACAGTTTAAAAGAAAAACAGTCCTTGTACCCTAACGGGTAACTTTGTACAGTTCTTTACTCACGCTGCTTTCTTTTAATAGCTATGTCCTCCTTGCGCTCCCTCCTGAGGGTAGTCTTCAGACCCGTCCGGGTCCTCTTGATTTTCCTCGTACTGGTCATACTGCAGCTCCTCCTCCGTGAGCCGGTGAATGTGGAGGGCGTACGGTCCTTTGGCACCCTTGTGCCGGGTGAAGGTGACCACATCACCTGGGTAGAGAATCAGATCACGTCCTCGGTGTCCCTCCGACAGGTGGCTCTCGACGTCACTGCGGGTGACAAAGACGTCGCCGGGGGTTCTCTGGTCTCTGATGAAGCCCCAGCCATGCTCCAGCTGGAACTTTATTACAGTCCCGGTGACTCGGGGACAGCGGGCGGCTCGGGGGTCTTGTCGGGCCCTGCACTTCTGCTCCGCGCTCCGGGCCTGCAGCTGTTCCTCTCGGATCCGCCTCTCCCGCCGTTCCCTCTCAAATACCTCCAGCTGTTGACGGCAGCTCTCCTCACGCCGGGCTGCGTCCGCCCGCGTCTCCTGGGTGAACCCCATGAGATTCTCACCGGTGGGATCCCATGCAAATTGAGCATCCTCCAGTGGGGGCGGAGCGATTTTGGCGGGCTCCGGAGCCGGGATCAGAGGCTCACGCAGGGGTTGCTCTCTCCGGAGACGGGGGTTGACGTATTCCGGTGGCCACACGAAGGGCAGCCCGTCCGGGCCGGTATGTTGCGCAAAGAGGTCTGCGCCCAGGGGTGGCACCACGGGCCTCTGTCGGGGAGCAGCGCCCGGGGGCACTCGGCCTTGCGACCAGGCCGGGGAATTTCCGGTTGGGCCTGGGGGTGGCACTGTTGAGGAAGAGGGCGCTGGAGGGGCTGCAGCGCCCGGGTTCACCAGGATTGGCAACCAGGCCGGTGGTACTTCCTCTTTTGCCGCGCCCGGGGTCGAGGGGCGTGGCGTGGAATGGGGCGTGACCGCGGCTCCTGCCGCTTGAGGCCTAGTTGGGAGCAGTGGCGGCGCGGCAGCAGGTGCGGTGAGTAGGGCTTCGGGCTCTGCGACGGGAGGCTGGGGCAGGCTTGCAGCTGCTGGGCTCGGGGTGGTGACGTCCCCATTACCTGCCTCAGTCCTCGCGGCTCCCTCTGCGGCGTCGTCTCCGGCCTTCGTCTCTCCTGCACCATCCTCGGAGGCAGGCGTGCTCCAGGTTGCGGGTGGCGCCTCCTGCTGGCGGGTTCCAGCCTGCCGGGCCATCTCTCTTCTCCACTCGGCCAGCGCATTCTGCTGCGCCCGGACCACCCTCCGGTCCAAGTCCTCCAGCGCAGCCTGCGCACGCTCCGGGTCCCTGGGGAGCTGCGCCAGGATCTCCACCAGGCTGTATGGCGGTGCGGCCTGCAGCAGGCTCCGGACCAAGGTGTTGGTACTGCCGGGCGCTTCCTCCATTTCCGGGTGCGGTCTGTCTAGACTGATGCAGACCACGCCCTGCCCCACAGTTTTCTTCACTTCCTGCCCCCATTGGGGGTGGTCCTGGGGCAACTTGGTGACAGTCTGTTTCAGGGGCAGCCCTCCCACGCTGATGGACATTTCCACAGCCGCACTCATGGCTGGTGGGGGCGGGCTCCTTCTTTGGCGCCATTCTGGGACCTGGCCCACGATGGGAGGTGGCCTCCTGTTGTCTTTTGGCGCGCATATTATGGCGCCCGTTCTGCCGGGGCGGGCATCATTTTCAATACAGTCAATCATCGATAATACAGTCTTTTTCTTCTCAGACACGCAATACCCGTTTGTGGCGGGTTGGTTTGAATCCTGCCGACTACACCAAAACTGACTCACCCCCTGGGCCGCGGGGCACCCGGAACCGGGCTTTTCGTAGGATGCTGGGGGTTGTAGTCTCCGTGTGGCGGTGACCCGGTCCCGTGGCTCAGGGTGGTCAGGCCAATGGCGGTATTTTGTGGGGTTTTGTGGTTTAATGTCCGACTACATCACCCGCGGAATGCGGTCAGTGCGGACCGCCGCTGCAAGGCAGACCGCTGGGGCAGATGGTGTATGCAGCTTAGGTAGTGTGACTCCCCACGGGAAGAGTACAGCCCCGGGGCAGTGTCGTGGATGGTGGGGGTGATAGTGCAGATAGTCCCAATACCAACAGTACCGGAGGAGCAAGAAGTCACACACAACGTGTTGCAATCCAATGTCTTTTACTCACAGTTTGTATTCTCCAGGCCACTCTCGCGAAGCAGTGACCACCCAAGCCGTGCTGCGTCCACCAGGCAGGGGACTCGGTCAACTCCCAGGTCTTTCTGGAGTATGTCTCAAAGCTCCTTTCCGTCCTTCCTCCGGCTCGTGCCCCACCAGTGACCAAGCTTATGTCCAGCTCCCGCGGGCCTTCTCTTGGGAGGGCTACGTGCCCACGTCCCTGACCCTATATGGTATGCCTTCCAATCAAGGTGTAGTGAGGGGTCGCACCAAGGGCTGGTCACGACCTCCGGTTCTTGGCTGAAGATGATTTGCTTCCACAAATTTGGGATCCGGTACCCTGTTCTGCCAACCCGTCACCCGCAGTCTCCTGGGTCCTTAGTGTTCTCTCTTCCTTCTCGTTCCTGAGCCTTTCTGTTTCACTTGTTACTTCTGTTCTGGTCTTGTTCCCTTTTCCTTTCCACTGTTCCTTCTCCTCTCTCTCTCTCTCTCTGGCCCCGGCCTCTTCTCAGGCCCGCCTCTGAGCAGAGCTCCTACAGAGCCTCTGCTCCCTGTCTTCTCCACTTCTCCTCACAGACTGAACGAACTGAACTCAACTCAACTCTGTTCTAAGATGGTGCCCACCTTTTATACCTCCCTCTGACCATGAGCCCAGGTGACTAGCAACCAATGGGCTCCTACCTATGCTCAGGAACCAACCCCTATCTGCCCCTACAGCACTGGGTATTCCACCCCCCTCCCCACTCCAGCCAGGGACATAGTCGGTCGTGCCTGCACTTCTTTCTAGTGGGAGCACCGTTGAGCTGTCCTTCGGAAATGGGGTGTGTGTGCTGTATGCAGCCTACTGAGTCTTGATCCACACTCCATCCTTACTCGGGAGTGGGATATCACACCTCTGGATGAGGTGCAATACCTCTGTAGCGACCAAGTCCTCGGGGCGCTACAATGGCGTGGCGGTATTTGTCCCTTGTATGTGGTAATATTCGGACAGTCACTATGTGGTGGTAATATGTGGTCTTCTCATGGTGTGGCAGTATATATACCTTGTACTTGGTAGTATTTGATCACTATGTGGTGGTATGTGTTCTGGTCATGGTGTGGCGGTATTTCTCTCTTCTATATGGTGTTATTAGTCTAGGTATAGTGGATTGTTGTCAGTCATTTGTTTTTTCGGATATTAAGAATGGGAACATTCTTTATTTGCAATACATATTAAATACTTGGATGTTTAACCTCTGTGTTGTGACTACTACACAGCAGCAGAGATGCACGTCAGCTCAAGACGCAAAAAATAAGTCACACAGCCCCAGGTCCAAAAAAATGAGAACACTACGGTGCGCAGAACATGGTGCGAAAAGTGTGATTTTTTTTTTCAAACTTGTGAATTTGTTTTCACCACTTAGATGCCAGTAAAAGTATACATGTTTGGTATCTATGAACTCGCACTGTCATGTTAGTTTTACCATATAGTGAACATGGTGACTAAAAAACCCAATAAACAAACGTGTAATTGCACTTTTTTTGCAATTTTACTGCACTTAGAATTTTTGTTGCCATTTCCCTGTACACTATATGGCAAAATAAATGATTGCATCTGAAAGTACAACTCGTCCCGGAAAAAAACTGTCTTTCCTGCTGCTACAGACTTTTATATGACTACAATTTACATTCTGCTGCTCACACAAACATTTTTGCAGTTTACAAGACACTTCTTACACTAGCTTGCATCCAGGTTTCATGTGAAAGAGTGTTCTCAAAGCAGAAAATTGTAAAAAATCATCTGAGGTCTTCGATTGGACAGGAGCTTTTAGAGTCACTCCTTCTGTTGAACATTGAGTATGACATTTCAAGGAACTTAGACTATGATGACATTATTAATACGTATGCAATGTCATCTTCTGTTCTGAAAAAAAAACTTTTGTAATTTTGCTGCTGAATGACTGTTAGTGTGTGTTTATTTTTTATTTTGGGCCTTTCACTAACAATTGAATGGTACTGTATTATAGAGGAGAGGAAAACGTGCAGTACAAACTTCCAAATTGCTTACAGAATTCATTAAGTTTTCCCAGTGGGCCAAGTTTGGTGCTGCTACAATGATGCTGACTGCTAGGATGCTAGATAGATGCAGGTTCAATTTGTGACACTTATACTTTAAGAGAATGTACCTTGAAATAATTATTGTTATTGGTCTGTTATGGCACTTTATCACACACTGATGTGAGTAAGATAACAGTGTTCCTCTTTTGCCAGGAGTGTTTCTTTAGTTTGTTATTTATTCATTATATTGGTTATTTATTGATTAATAATGTTGATTCATTTTGAAAGAGTTTGTGGACTTACGTTATTCCTATATACGGTAACTGCATGATGCTGGTGGGCCCCAAGATTGATTTTTTTCCTGGTGGGCCTCAGGTACTCCGGTTCAGCACTGTTGAACCCGCTGGAGTGCATTGCAATCACAGACATAGATGTGGTTGCAATGCAGAATAAAAGTAAGTTGGACTTGGTCAAGCTATTTGACCAAGGCAGATTTAACAAAACCCGGCATGGGCTTTTATTCTTGGAGTGAAGTACAGGATGGCAGTGGGGCAGTCCACTCCCTCCAGCCGGGTCTTACAAGTGGCTCATGTCCACAGTTTTCCTTTAAAAACCTGCAGCAAAGGTTTGGGTCTGTCAGTTTTGTGTTTGCAAGCTGCAGAGCAGGAGGCTCTGCAATACTGGCCTGTGTGACCTGAACACAGATCCCAAGAAGGCAAAACTCTGACGCACCTCAGAGTGTTACAGCGGTGCAGTCGCCCATGGCAACGTGTCTGGAAACGGACTGTACTTTGATGCCCCAGCTGCGATCCGGAGGATGCCAATTATCGTTTCTTTGTGAGTTTCTGTAGATTTGATTTGAACTTTTCCTGGGTCACTGCCTCATTACCGCACAGTGTGAACACCACCACATTACAATATGATGGAGAATGCAGACAGTGTGAACTGAGGCATACCCCAACGCCAGCTGCATGTCTGTTATTAGGCCTGCCACATTGCAGCCCAGGCCCGCAGACAAAATGGAGGAACTGCTAAGGCAATTGGTCCTCACTCAGCGGCAACATCAGGAGCAGTTCCAGTAGCAGCAGTAGTGCACTAATGAACTTATTGTGCAGCAGATTGCGGCTCTGCGAGAGACGCCACCATCACCGACCTCGGAATGTTGTGAGGCACGGGACAATGTCCATTCCACATTGAAGAAGCTGAGTCCGGAGGACAATGTGGAAGCCTTCCTGACTGTCTATGTGCACATAGCAGAGCGGGAGAACCTGCCAACTTCCCAGTGGGCTGAAGTGCCGGCTCCGTTCCTGATGAGTGACTCGCAGAAGGCCTACTTTGACCTCAGTCAGGAAGATGCCTAGGACTATGGGAAGCTGAAAAGTGAGATCTTGCCTGACTGGGGGTTAATACATATGTGAGAGCCCAACAGGTGTTTTCATGGACTTTTGTGGAGGCCCGACCCACCAGGTCTCAGGCATATGACTTGGTGCAGCTAGTTAAAAGGTGGCTCCAGTCTGAGACCTTGACTCCGGCCCAAATGGTGGAGAGGCTGGTGGTCAACCCGCTAGTGAGAACTCTGCCAGTCACTATACAGTGTTGGATGAGGCAAGGGGACCCGGGCTCTGTAGACCATGTGGTTGGCCTGATCGAGTGGTACACGGCCACTCAGGACTTTAAACGGAACTTGGCCCCATTGCAGCTGTCACATTGGACCCTGCAAGCCCCGGAGCCAGGGAAGGGTCCCTCTGCTGGGGACAGTGAGCACCGAGCCCATACTGAGGGGGTACCCCGGAGTGAGAATGGCAGGAGACCAGTTTCCCTTAAACCGGTCTCAAAAACTAGTGGTGCCTACACTATCAGTTGCTGGCGATACCAAGGGCCGGGACATGTGGCTGCCAACTGCCCCCTGACGGCTGAACCTATGCACTGCGGCTTTACGCTCAGAGACTTGATGTATGCCCAAGCAATCTGCACCGCAGTGAACCCCAACTGTGTCAGGTACTCATCAATGGGTACCCGACAGAGGCTCTTTGCACTCAGGGAGCTTAGTGACTCTGGTCCATGGGTCACTGGTGGACGGAAAGTTGGGGTTGTTTGCATACATGGGGACCTACGAAAATTCCCGACTGCGGAGGTTACTTTTTCCACTCCATGTGGGGAGGTGAATCATGTGGTGGGAGTGGTGAAGACCCTGCCTTATGGGACTGTTTTGGGAAGAGACTTGCCCCTGTTCTGGTCACTGTGGGAGAATAAAATTAACCCTCGCAAGATAAATGTCATTCCAGGCACGGAACCCGAAGATCTCAAGTCAGGGATACCTGCTGTAGGGGTCACCAACCTAGGAACAGAGTGTAACCCCAGTAGGTTACCCCTAGAGGTATTGGCAAGAGAGGTCAAGGAGACCCCTTCAATCCCAGAGTTGGAAGTGTCCCGGGGAACGTTTGGGACAGCCTAGCTGCAGGATCCTACCCTGACCCGGGCCGGGGAAAGGGTAATAGAGGTAAATGGGTTGGCTCAGCAACTGGGTGCAGAGACTGTCTTTCCACACATGGCAGTCAACCAAGAGTTACTCTATCAGGTTGACAAAATCCGGGACGAGGTCGTGGAACAACTAGTGGTGCTTCAGTCGTACCGTCGGGCAGTGCTCGAGATGGCTCACACACACCTGCTGGGTGGGCACCTAGGGGATAAAAAAATGCAAGAGCATCTTGCAGCGGTTCTTTTGGCATGGCATTTACGCTGAGGTAGAGAGAAATTGTCAGTCTTGCCTGGAAAGTCAGCTGACCACACCCACCGCAAGCTTCCGTAGCCCATTGGTACCTCTGTCTGTTATAGAGGTATCTTTTGGACGGATTACGATGGATTTGGTGGCACCCATTGTAAAGTCAGCTCATGGCCACCAACACATACTGGTGGTCATAGATTATGCCACCCGTTACCCAGAGGCAATACCACTTTGCCACACTTCGGCAAAACTTATCGCTCGCAAGCTGTTTGTCATGTTCTGTTGTCTTGGGCTACCTAAGGAGATCATTACAGATCAGGGGACTCCTTTTATGTCCAAGGTGACAAGGGAAGTATGTATGCTGCTCCGGATTAAACAGTTGTGCACATTGGTGTACCACCCACAGACCGATGGGTTAGTGGAAAGATTTAACAAGACACTTAAATCTATGTAAAAAAGGTGGTCTCCAAGGATGGGAGTGGTTGGGAAATGTTACTGCCCTACTTGATGTTCGCTGTCCATGAGGTACCATAGACTTCCACAGGCTTCTCACCCATTGAGCTATTGTACGGCAGGCATCCTAGGGGGTTGCTGGATGTAGCCAAGGAGACGCGGGAACAGGAGCCGACTCCGCATAAGAGTGTAATTGAGCACGTGGCAAGTATGCAGGATCGGATCACGGCGGTCATGCCTATACCAAAAGAGCATCTAATGGATGCCCAGATAGCGCAGAGTCGCACGTATAATAAAAGAACCGTGGTCAGGTCCTTTAAAGAAGGGGATCGGGTGTTAATGTTAGTGCCCACAGCAGAGAGCAAACTCATGGCCAAGTGGCAAGGACCATATGAAGTATGGGAAAAGGTAGGGGAAGTGAATTACAGAGTGTACCAGTCGGAAAGAGAAAACCGGAACAACTGTATCATGTGAACCTGCTAAAAGCCTGAAAGGACCAGGAATGTTTGATTACAGATGCGACTCCGTTCATACTATCGGGGAACCCTCTGTCACCGGCCAGGGATGCAGCTGGGGGTGAGGTTAAGATAACTGATGCTCTCACGAAACACCAGTGGCGGGAGACTCGGAATTTGGTGCAGCTGAATTCTGAATGTATTCTCATAACTGCACAGTTGGACCTCGGTGATCCAACATGACATTGTCACAGAGCCTCGGGTAAGGGTACGAATGAAACTGTATCGTGTACCAGAAGCCCGGAGGCAAGCCATTGCGGTTAATGTAAAGCAAATGCTCCAGTTAGGAGTCATTGAGAAATCCAGGAGTGAGTGGGCTAGCCTCATTGTGCTGATTCCAAATCCAGACGGGTCATTACCGTTCTGTAATGACTTCCGGAAATTGAACGAGGAGTCAAAATTTGACCTTTATCCCATGCCTCGGGTAGACGAGCTAATTGAGAGACCGGGGCAGGCACAGTACTTCACCACGCTCGATCTCACCAAGGGTTACTGGCAGGTGCCACTGACAGAAACGGCCAAAGAAAAGACCACCTTTATAACGCCAGAGGGGCTCTATCTCTATGTCATCTTGCCTTTTGGATTACATGGGGCTCCGGCCACCTTCCAGAAGTTCAAGGACATAGTGTTGGAGCCTCATCAGAAGTACGCATCAGCATATTTAGATGTTATCATCATCTTTAGTACCGACTGGCATACCCACCTGTCCCAGGTACCAGCGGTGCTGGATTGACTCAGAATTGCGGGATTAACAGCGAACCCAAAAAAATCGCTCAATCGCCCCTCGTCTGGATGAGAAATGCAAAGGAGAGGAATGCTCGGGTCACCAGATGATTCCTGTCCCTACAAAATTTTAGTTTTTCGGTGGAACATTGGGCTGGGAAATCGCAGGGAAATGCGGATGTCCTGTCACAGGCACCCTGTAGGGTGACAAGTGTTCAACCCCACAAGTTTGAACAGAGGGGCGGGATATGTGAGGCAGTGAGGGAAATTATATGCGAGGGACGGTATGTGTCCCCCAGGGGGCGCATAGAAGCATATTGAACCCGCTCTAGTGCATTGCAATCACAGACATGTGGTTGCAATGCAGAATAAAAGTAAGTTGGACTTGGTCAAGCTATTTGACCAAGGCAGATTTAGCAAAACCTGGCATGGGCTTTTATTCTTGGAGTGGACTACAGGATGGCAGTGGGGCGGTCCACGTCCTCCAGCCAGGTCTTACAAGTGGCTTATGTCCACAGTTTTCATTTAAAAACATGCAGCAAGGTTTGGGTGTGTCAGTTTTGTGTTTGCAAGCTGCAGAGCAGGAGGCTCTGCAATACTGGCCTGTGTGACCTGAAAACAGAACCCAAGAAGGCAAAACTCTGACGCACCCCAGAGTTTTACGGCGGTGCAGTCGCACTACACATGGTATATGTTAATCTTTTTTCTGTCTTAAGTATTGACTACACATAGACAATGATTCACAGATTGTTGGACTTCAAACTCAGTATTAAAACTGGCACTGAGTTTACTGCATAGAATGAGAAAGTAAGCTTCATAGCAGTAAAGTTGTCATTTTTTGTCTCTGGCTGCTATTAACTATTCAGATATTTTTTGCTGAAATGTTTTTTTTACTTTCAATTGATAATATTTTTGCAGAATATAGCGATTTACAGTTAGATGTGGAAAATAGGGTATACAATGGATTTAAAAAGTCTGCACACCCACTAGGTTTTTGTCATATAAAAAAATCATATCAAATAGAATCATTTAAAATTTTATTCCACCTTTAATGTCACACATAATCTGTACAATTCAAACTGAAATCTTTTCCGGTAGAAAAAGAAAAATAAAGAACAAAAATATGTGATTGCATAAATATGTACAACCTTAAACTATTACTTTGTTGAAATATCCTTTGAATTTATGTCAGCATTCAGCTTTTTAGGTAGAAGTCTATCAGAATGGCACATTTAGAATTGGAAATCTTTGGTCACTCTTCCTTGCAGTAGTGTTCCAAATCTGTCAGATTCCAAGAGCATCTCCCGTGTATAGCGCCCTCTTCAGGTCACCCACAGATTTTCAATTTGATGCAGGTCTGGGCTCTGGCTGGACCATTCCAAAACTTTAATTTTCTTCTAACAAAGCCAGAAATTCCTTTTCATCTTTAGCTTTTTAGCATAGGTCTTTGGAACTGTTCAGAATACACTCCACCTTGACTAAACCCCAAGTTCCAGCTGCCAAAAAACTTCCCCAAAGAATAATGATGCCTCTACCATGCTTCACTATGGGTATGATGTTCTTTTGGTGAAGCGCAGTGTTTGCTTTGCACCACACATACCTTTGGGAATTTGGAATTATAGCCAAATTTTTCCACCATAGTCTCATCAGAGCATAGCACATTTTCCCACATGCTTTTTGCAGTCTTGATGTAAGTTTTAGCAAAACATACCTGGGCTTGGATGTTTTTCTTTGTAAGTAAAGGCTTCCATATTGCCCCCCGATCCCTAGAGGCGAAATATATGAAGAATACGGGAGATTGCAGTCACATGCAAAACACTAACACAGTAGTTATCAGAAATTCCTACAGCTCCTTTAATGTTTCATGTAGGTCTATTCACAGCCTCCTGAACCAATTTTATTCTTGTCTTTTCATCAATTTTTGAGGGATATCTAGTTCTAGGTAATGTCATTGTTGTTCCAAATTTAAGCCATTTCTTGATTACCATTTTCACAGTGTTCCATGATATATCTAATGACTTGGAATTTTTTTTGTACCCTTTTCCTGACTGATAACATTCAACAATGAGATCTCTTTACTTTGCTGTAAGTTGTTTATGAACCATGGCTGTTTCTATAAAATATAGATACCATTGAATAGAATGGTGCAGCAGGGAGCTGTTGGGAGTCTGTGCATCTGAATCTTTGCGCAGTGATGTCACTAGGTCCACATGCTGTAAAGACCGAAGCAGGTAAGTAGGTTCTGTAGGGATTATGATATTGTGTGAAGGACTGTGGGGGCAATCATAATGTTTGGGTTCCATCATATTTTGTGGGGGGACTGTGGGGCTATAATACTGAGAGGCTGGACAGTGTGGGGAATGATAGTGAGTGGGGGATTTTGGGCACCATGATACGGTGTGGGGATGTCACGCCATGTGTGGAAAAACTTAGTGCAACACATAGGGAAGAGAGAAAGGGACCCAAGACACTAGGGAAAGGGGAAAGGGGGAAGTTGAGACCTTCTAGACTGGTCTAGTGTCATCGAGTCTCAACTACCGTCCCTATATTGCCTCTTCAGCAATCGCCGCACACGTGCCTCGCCCTGTCTTTCCCTGGCGTATGGCTAAAGCTAGGGATGGGAGGAGATGAGCACTAGTCGATCTCCACTAAACTCTATAGACAACAAGGCTAGACAAACAGTGGGAGAATGCTTAGCTTTAGATGACTCCAGACAAATGCGAACTCGGCCTCAAGCTACAGAGAGGACGAAGTACTGCTCTTGCAAAGCCTTCACAAGTAGAAATGAATATAGCAGTCACCTCCCTCTCATACACACAAGGTATATATACACCCAGGCCAGGAAGCTAATTACCAGAGGGAGGTAGCCGCTAAGTCCTAGAGACAGCCTCTCATCTAAGAAGATGTCTGTAATGCCAAACGTAGAGATCTCCTGCAACCAACTGCAGGGCGACTGTCTGTCTCCTCTGATACACCCGTGACAGGGGAACCATTTGGGTCACCATATTGTATGTGGACATCATACTGTGTGGGGGGCTGTGGAAGCCATCATACTTTTAGTGCAAAGTGTGGTCAGTGGCATCACTTTGTGGGGGGGCTGTGAGGGCTATTATACTGTGTGTAAGGGAATTATGTGAACATTATATTGTGTGGTGAGTACTTTAGTGGCATCATTATGTGGGAGGACATTGTGGCAAAATCATAATATGTGGTGGCACTACGGCGACATCATACTTGATGGAGGCACTCTGGGTTTATCATACTGTGCATTTGGAGGCACTGTAGGGGCAAATTGTGTGGGGGAATTCACTGAGGTGATATCATACTTTGTGGGGCAATTTTGGCGACATCATATTCAATGTGGGCCATGAAAAGTGTATCTTAGTCGGTGAGAACACTAAGGGGCTTCATTAGGGGCATAATTATTCAAATATTTTTGGGGGATGTGGGAAGAGGGGTGCCCAATTAGGACTTTTTTATGGATCCCAGTGATTTATATGTTTGCCCTTGTCAGAAAAAAATAATTCTGTCTGCTATATTGATACAATATTAAATTAAACAGCAAAAAGTGTGTCTCATTAGAATTGAAAAAACAAAATAGTGTTCAAGAGTGGACATTAAAAGAGAACTTTTCTTTCAACATAATATTTATTTTTCTTGTGTGCGAGTTGAGACAAGGACAGCATGGCATTTTATATTTTTTTATCACTGTAGCCTGCTTGTCTCATGGGGCTCTACATATTTAGCTGGTTAGGTTTTTTGTATCACTTTATAGCAAAAAGAACTAAGGCAATGTGACTGCTATGCGAGGGTTAATAAAATTAGGTTATGAAAGCATCCCAGAACAAAAGACACTGCATCAATGGAATTAATTCGATTTTGCCTATGAAAAGGTAGTCTTGTTTGCTTACAACTTTATGAATGTCAATTTTAAAATTAGATGCAACCCCACAGAAGATTGATTTAGAAACTTCGTATAGAAAAGATGGGACTGATGTAATACAATGTGACATGATGGGCACAGCAAAGTTAAACTTGGAAACTATTCAAATGCTGAGCAAATATTTCATTTGATAGAAAAAAATAAGATTAAAACATATCCTTGTACAAAAGTGTGATATATATTAATAGTTATAAGAGGGCACACTATCATCTTACAAAAAAGTTCTAACATTACTTGTTCTGGATTATCATATCATTTAATAATTGCTGTGGGTTACCGGTGACCCTATATATTACCAAAATTACCTGACTGCTATGGAAATGTTAATATTAACAGTATATCATGTAATGTTGTGCCATGTTACACTGTGCAATGCACTGCCAACAAAGTTTTGCTTTTAGGTAATATTCTAATCTTATAGTTAGATATGGTACAGCAATATAAAAGTTTATACCTGACTAATACAACCTTATAATCCAGCAATGCTAGATTGCTGGTCTGATGATTATTGTCACTTTAATATGACTGCTATGCAACATTTATATATATATATACAGTACAGACCAAAAGTTTGGACACACCTTCTCACTTAAAGATTTTTCTGTATTTTCATGACTATGAAAATTGTACATTCACACTGAAGGCATCAAAGCTATGCATTAACACATGTGGAATTATATAATTAACAAAAAAGTGTGAAACAACAGAAAATATGTCTTATATTCTAGGTTCTTCAAAGTAGCCACCTTTTGCTTTGATGACTGCTTTGCACACTCTTAGCATTCTCTTGATGAGATTCAAGAGGTAGTCACCGGAAATGGTCTTCCAACAGTCTTGAAGGAGTTCCCAGAGATGCTTAGCACTTGTTGGCCCTTTTGCCTTCACTCTGCGGTCCAGCTCACCCCAAACCATCTCGATTGGGTTCAGGTCTGGTGACTGTGGAGGCCAGGTCATCTGGCGTAGCACCCCATCACTCTCCTTCTTGGTCAAATAGCGCTTACACAGCCTGGAGGTGTGTTTGGGGTCATTGTCCTGTTGAAAAATAAATGATGATCCAACTAAACGCAAATCGGATGGAATAGAATGCCGCTGCAAGATGCTATGGTAGCCATGCTGGTTCAGTATGCCTTTAATTTTGAATAAATCCCCAACAGTGTCACCAGCAAAGCACCTCCACACCATCAAACCTTCTCCTCCATGCTTCACGGTGGGAACCAGGCATGTAGAGTCCACCCGTTCACCTTTTCTGCGTCGCACACAGACACGGTGTTTGGAACCAAGGATCTCAAATTTGGACTCATCAGACCAAAGCTCAGATTTCCACTGGTCTAATGTCCATTCCTTGTGTTCTTTAGCCCAAACTTGTCTCTTCTGCTTTTTGCCTGTCCTTAGCAATGGTTTCCTAGCAGCTATTTTACCATGAAGGCCTGCTGCACAAAGTCTCCTCTTAACAGTTTTTGTAGAGATGTGTCTGCTGCTAGAACTCTGTGTGGCATTGACCTGGCCTCTAATCTGAGCTGCTGTTAACCTGCGATTTCTGAGGCTGGTGACTCGGATAATCTTATCCTCCGAAGCAGAGGTGACTCTTGATCTTCCTTTCCTGGGGTGGTCCTCATGTGAGCCAGTTTCTTTGTAGCGCTTGATGGTTTTTGCAACTTCACTTGGGGACACATTCAAAGTTTGCCCAATTTTTCAGACTGACTGACCTACATTTCTTAAAGTAATGATGGCCACTCGTTTTTCTTTACTTAGCTGCTTTTTTCTTTCCATAATACAAATTCTAACAGTCTATTCAGTAGGACTATCAGCTGTGTATCCACCAGACTTCTGCACAACACAACTGATGGTCCCAACCCCATTTATAAGGCAAGAAATCCCACTTATTAAACCTGACAGGGCACACCTGTGAAGTGAAGACCATTTCCGGTGACTACCTCTTGAAGCTCATCAAGAGAATGCCAAGAGTGAGCAAAGCAGTCATCAAAGCAAAAGGTGGCTACTTTGAAGAACCTAGAATATAAGACATATTTTCAGTTGTTTCACACTTTTTTGTTAAGTATATAATTCCACATGTGTTAATTCATAGTTTTGATGCCTTCAGTGTGAATGTACAATTTTCATAGTCATGAAAATACAGAAAAATCTTTAAATGAGAAGGTGTGTCCAAACTTTTGTTCTATACTGTATATATATATATATATATATATATATATATATATATATATATATGTCTTTGGGTTAAGAAATGCCTTTTGAGTAGAGTTGAGCAAAACAATTTGAAAAATGCTGATCCAGCATTGATAGTCCGTGCCAGCTGGACAAGAGCACTCTGATATTTCTGCTATGAGCCGCCATCCCGGGTGCCTCTTCTTATTAGTAGGCCCTGCAACTTCATGAAGTCACTGCGCGATGCATGTCATAACTACTTATCAGAAGCAGTGCCCAGGATGGCCGCAGGTAGCAGCAAGTTTGCAGTGCTCTGGTCTGGCTAGCACAAAATAATAATGTGGCACATGAACCAAGGCCAAGGTCCTGCAAATAATTTTGCTCAACTTTACTGATCATCATGGCATTGCTAGGTACAGCAATGGGCAAACATTTTAGGCAGATGTAGAAAAAATGTTGCATTGTAAAGTTGCTTTTAAAAATAGAAGTTTTAATAGTTTATTTTTATCAATTTGCAAAATGCAGTGAGTGAACAAAAGATGAATCTAAATCAAATCAATAGTTGGTGTAACCACATTTTGCCTTTATGATAACACTAGCTGTACTACCCGGCTTCGCCCGGGTTAATAACTGCTGTTAGCAAAATAGAATGCGTTAACAAAAATTTATTCTCCACACAAAAAACACAAAACAAATAGATAGAAATGTAATTATTAAAAGTCAAAAACTAAGCTAATAGAAGCATTTCACAACATATATTTCAACACTAGAGATATTCCACACAGATTTAACTAAATTGGCAAAGTAATGTGAAGTAATCTTCTACTCCTTACTCGAGAGCCTTTTGATAAACGACATTCTTAGTTCTTCCTTCAGGTGCAAACAAGAATTGATTTTTGACTGTTCCAACTCTTGAACAGGTCACATAAAGTTGACCATAGGAAAAGCATGGAGATTGTAAATCGATTCCAACTACTTTCAAGGACTGTCCCTGAGCCTTGTTGATGGACATAGCAAATGCCATTCGAACAGGAAACTGGAGGCATTTAAAATCAAAAGGCAAATCAGATGAAATGAGAGGAATTGTTGGAATGAAAACATCTTCTCCTGTGGCACATCCTGTCAAATGGTAGCCTCAATTACATGTGGAAACTTTATGTCTGACTGGTATCAAAAGGCAGCATGTTTCAAATCTCCAACCATTTCCTGTGCCCTGGTGGAAGAAATAGCAATTCTCTTAGTGGCAAGTCGGCCTTCTCTCTGCTGAGATGACTCATTGGCCCTTGAGGAAGCAGCTCTTCTTCTCTTATCTGAAAGCCTCGCTTCCCTCTACTCAGAAAGTTCATTGGCTCTTGAGGAAGCAGTTCTTGTTCTTTTGTCTGCAAGCCTCGCTTCACTCTCCTCAGAAAGTTCATTGGCCCTCGAGGAAGAAGCTCTTGTTTTCATGTCTGCAAGCCTCGCTTCCCTCTCCTCAGAAAGTTCATTGGCTCTTGAGGAAGCAGCTCTTGTTTTCATGTCTGCAAGCCTCGCTTCCCTCTCCTCAGAAAGTTCATTAGCTCTTGAGGAAGCAGCTCTTGTTTTCATGTCTGCAAGCCTCGCCTCGCTTCCCTGTCCTCAGAAAGTTCATTGGCTCTTGAGGAAGCAGCTCTTGTTTTCATGTCTGCAAGCCTCGCTTCCCTCTCCTCAGAAAGTTCATTGGCCCTTGAGGAAGCAGCTCTTGTTTTCTTGTCTGCAAGCCTCGCTTCCCTCTGCTCAGAAAGTTCATTGGCTCTTGAGGAAGCAGCTGCTGTTCTCATGTGTGTCAGCCTTGTTTCTCGGTCTTCACATTTTTCATTTGCCCGTAATGCAGCTTTTCTTTTCGCATCAGCTGACATTCGTGCCATGAAATTCCTTTTCTTATGAGACATTATTGTGGTAAAAATAGTCTGTAACTGGCAGTTTCTATATCCTCTCACATAGAAGTAATGTGACTGACATCAGCCTTTCCACCAACACACCCTAAATGACATCTTATTACCTTACACAAGCTTTGTTATACTGAGAATGACCATTGTTGCCTATATTAACCAATCACAGCTCAGATTAATTAACTGTAGCAAAATAGAAGCTGAGCTGTGATTGGTTGCTATTGGCAGCCTGATAAATCTTTGTGAGATGAGTTTTGTGTGTGCTGAGGGTGGTATATGTGTTCAAGCATGTGGTAGTGTGTGGCGCATTTTGTGTGTGTGTTCATATCCAAGTGTGTGGTGAGTATGAGTATCCCATGTCGGGGCCCCACCTTAGCAACTGTACGGTATATACTCTTTGGCGCCATCGCTCTCATTCTTTAATTCTCCCTCGTTCACATGTGGCAGCTGTCAATTTGCCTCCAACACTTTTCCTTTCACTTTTTCCCCATTATGTAGATAGGGGCAAAATTGTTTGGTGAATTGGAACCCACGAGGTTAAAATTTTGCCTCATATCCTAGCCTATGATGCTCTTGGAGTCCAGACGTGTGACTGTGCAAAATTTTGTGGCTGTAGCTGCGACGGTGCAGATGCCAATCCCGGACATACACACATACATACATACATACATACACAGACACACACATTCAGCTTTATATAGTTAGGTCCATATATATTTGGACAGAGACAACATTTTTCTAATTTTGGTTCTAGACATTACCACAATGAATTTTAAACAAAACAATTCAGATGCAGTTGAAGTTCAGACTTTCAGCTTTCATTTGAGGGTATCCACATTAAAATTGGATGAAGGGTTTAGGAGTTTCAGCTCCTTATCATGTGCCACCCTGTTTTTAAAGGGACCAAAAGTAATTGGACAATTGACTCCAAGGCTATTTCAAGGACAGGTGTGGGCAATCCCTTCGTTATGTCATTCTCAATTAAGCAGATAAAAGGCCTGGAGTTGATTAGAGGTGTGGTGCTGGCATTTGGAAGGTTTTGGTGTGAAGTAAACATGCGGTCAAAGGAGCTCTCCATGCAGGTGAAGCAAGCCATCCTTAAGCTGCAAAAACAGAAAAAACCCATCCGAGAAATTGATACAATATTAGGAGTGGCAAAATCTACAGTTTGGTACATCCTGAGAAAGAAAGAAAGCACTGGTGAACTCATCAATGCAAAAAGACTTGGGCGCCCACGGAAGACAACAGTGGTGGATGATCGCAGAATAATCTCCATGGTGAAGAGAAACCCCTTCATAACAGCCAACTAAGTGAAAAACAATCTCCAGGAGGTAGGCGTATCAATATCCAAATCTACCATAAAGAGAAGACTGCATGAAAGTAAATACAGAGGGTTCACTGCACGGTGCAAGCCACTCATAAGCATCAAGAATAAAAAGGCTAGACTGGACTTTGCTAAAAAACATCTAAAAAAGCCAGCACAGCTCTGGAAGAACATTCTTTGGACAGATGAAACCAAGATCAACCTCTACCAGAATGATGGAAAGAGAAAAGTATGGCGAAGGCGTGGTACAGCTCATGATCCAAAGCATACCACATCATCTGTAAAACACGGCGGAGGAAGTGTGATGGCTTGGGCATGCATGGCTGCCAGTGGCACTGGGTCACTAGTGTTTATTGATGATGTGACACAGGACAGAAGCAGCCGAATGAATTCTGATGTATTCAGAGCCATACTGTGTGCTCAGATCCAGCCAAATGCAGCCAAACTGATTGGTCGTCGTTTCATACTACAGATGGACAATGACCCAAAACATAAAGCCAAAGCAACCCAGGAGTTTATTAAAGCAAAGAAGTGTAATATTCTTGAATGGCCAAGTCAGTCACCTGATCTCAACCCAATTGAGCATGCATTTCACTTGTTAAAGACTAAACTTCAGACAGAAAGGCCCACAAACAAACAGCAACTGAAAACCACCACAGTGAAGGCCTGGCTGCTAGAACTCTCCTGTTAGGTTTTTTCTATTTTGCTGGTCACATGACCTTTTTGCCTATTTAATCCTGCTCCGCCCTTCTGGTCATGCTGGACTTTATTGTAATTTCTACTCTTAAGCTAGCCAGGTGCTTTGTAACCTTTCTCAGTCAGTTTAGCTAGGTCTTTTGACCTTTATGTTCTATGTTGTGTGTTTGTCTTTTTACTGCTACAATTTCTGCTAGGAGGTGTCCATCTTTCTCCCAGTCCCTAGTTCTTGTAGGGATCCCTCCCTCACATCTATAGGTCTTCGTTCAGACTAGCTGAGGACTTTAGCGGGTCTGATCGCAGGATCAGGTTCCCCGTTACATCATAGGGATCTAGCTTAGTTCTATTGTAGGGACAGATCTCCTGTCTTTCCTTAGTGCTTGTAGCCTATCATAACACTGGCAGAGCATCAAAATGGAGGAAACACAGCGTCTGGTGATGTCCATGAATTCAAGACTTCAGGCAGTCATTGCCAACAAAGGGTTTTCAACCAAGTAGTAGAAATGAACATTTTATTTACAATTATTTAATCTGTCCAATTACTTTTGGTCCCTTTAAAAACAGGGTGGCACATGTTAAGGAGCTGAAACTCCTAAACTCTTCATCAAATTTTAAAATGAAAGCTGAAAGTCTGAACTTCAACTGCATCTGAATTGTTTTGTTTAAAATTCATTGTGGTAATGTCTAGAACCAAAATTAGAAAAATGTTGTCTCTGTCCAAATATATATGGACCTAACTGTATATTAGATTAAAGTATCCATTCTTTTTGGTATACTTGCACACAGTTTTTGAAGGAACTTGGCAGTTGGGGTTGTTTCAAACATCTTGGAGAGCTAACCACAGATCTTCTGTTGGTGTAGGCTTGCACAAATGATTGTCTCTTTATGTAATCCTAGACAGATCTGATGATATTTAAATCAAAGCTCTCTAGGGGCCATATTATAACTTCTAGGTCTCTTTGTTCATATTTCGGGCGGCAAGGTGGTGCAGTGGTTAGCGTTGCAGCCTTGCAGCGCTGGGGTCCTCAGTTCAAATCCCACCAAGGACAACATTTGCAAGGAGTTTGTATGTTCTCCCCGTGTTTGCGTGGGTGTTCTCCAGTTTCCTCCCACACTTCAAAGACATACTGATAGGGAATCTAGATTGTGAGCCCCGATGGGGACAGCGATGATGTATGTAAAGCACTGCAGAATATGTTAGCGCTATATAAAAATAAAGATTATTGTTATTATTATTTACATTGAAAATTGTTTTTGTTGACATTGGCTGTGTTGTTTGGGGTCATTGTCCAAATTAAAATATTTGGAGCCAATCAGAGACCTTCCTGATGGTATTACATGATGGATAATTATCTGCCTGTATTTTTCAGCTTTGAGAATACCGAGAAATGGCAACATTGAGGACTGTAGATGCAGTGGCCATCTAAAGAAACTTAGTGCAGCAGAGGAAAGACACATCTTGCTTACTTCCCTTTGAAATAGGAAGATGTTCAGCAGTGCCATAAGCTCAAAACTGGTAGCAACCAGTTAGTCCAACTGCAACCATCTACTATTCTCAGAAGTCTGGCTAGAAGTCATACCCATGGAAAATTTTCTGGCAAAAAGTCATACCTTCAAAATGGAAACAAGGCTATGTGACTTAATTATGCACAAAAACATAGGAACTGGGATGCAGAAAAATGGGAGCAGGTGCTCTGGATTGAGGATTCAAACTGTGAAATATTTGCCTATAACATAAGACCGTGTGTCCACCAAAGGGCTGGAGAGTGGTACAATAATGAGCGTCTGCAGGACACAATGAAACGTGGATGTTCCCTGCAAGTTTTGAGATGCTGTCCAGAAAATGGAGTTGGGGATTTGGTCAAAATTAATGATGTCCTCAATGAAGAGAAATCCACAAAGATTGATGGATACTTATCCATTAATATCATGGATGCAATACCATCAGGTAAGTGTCTAATTAGCTCAAAATTTATTCTGAAGCAGGACAATGACTGCAAACATACAGCCACTGTTATTAAGAGCTATCTTCAGTGTTATAGAAGAGTCCTGGAAGTGATGATATGACCTCCACAGAAATCTATTCTTAACATCATCAAGTCTGTTTGAGATTACATGATGGATTTGTGCACGCCTACATTCAATGAAGATTTGAGGTTAATTTTCCAAGATGTTTTGAACAACTTCTCTGCTAAGTTACTTCAAAAAACTGAGTGCAAGTGTACCTAGTTGAACTTATGCTTTTATGCTGTCGTGAAGGCAAAGGGTAATATTGATTTGATTTAGACTTTGCTTTCTGTTATTTTATAAATATAAACTATTAAAGCTTCTATTTTTTAAAAAAAAAATATTTCTTTGCAGCGTTTTTTCCACATCTTCATAAACTTTTGCAAAGTAATGTAAAAGATGGAAAGTCTGAGGTGCCAACAGTAGTTTGCAAAAGTTTTGTGTCCTTAGAGGTGCACTGGTTTGAAGGGGAGATGGCTTTGTCCAGGGTCAGCATCCTCACGTCCCTGTAGCATTTCGGATATCATATAAGAAAGATATCTTCTCACCTTACTCACAAATGACACAAACAATCACAGGAGGTGGTTGTGTCAGAAACACACTGGTGCCATTAGGAAGCTTTGCAATTTTCAAAACTCCCACAAAAATGAATAAAGTCACACAAGTGCCACCTTTCCATTTTTGATTGTAGACACCTGGGCCCGTTCTCAAGATACGTAGATGCAAATCTCAGCCGTGGGACCCTATGCCACTGTTGGCAACGTATTAATATGCCCAAAATGTCCCTATCAATAAGAAATATTGTGTCTCCCCCGTGGACTCCATAGATTTTAGCTTACATGTATTCTCACTTTTTGGGGAATATTTTGTGGAAACATAATGTAATATAATAATATGTAATAAACAACATAATATGAAAGCTTGCTATTTTTAAGTGTTTGCATCAGACATGTAATTCATGTTAGACAACTGTGTTTGGTTATGGCTAGAGTTACTTTTTAGGCATATTTATGAAATTGAAATTTTAGATTTTTTTTATAGTGTATGGTGGAATGCACCTTTAAATTTATAACATTTACTGAATATCTCATTTATATCTATCAATGACTGTAATTAACAACTATTTAGGCATTGAAAGCTGGAATTTACAAGTAATGAAATGGTGTTATTACTAATGTCTTTCATTAATATTAATTCTGTTTTTCAACCTATGCCTCTCTTGCATGCCACAAAAAAGGTTTTTCTTATTAAATCTTTTATGAAATATGTTTAAAAGTTACAGTTTAAAAGATATTAGAAAAGTTGCTACAGCACTTTTACAACAGAGCGCATGATTCATTATTGCATTTGAGCACATTTTTTGCTGAGCTTTTGATGATTTGCTATTTTTTTCGTTTGCACCAAAATCATCTTTCCATTTGCGCTTTTTTTAATTCTATATCGTATCTGTTCACCTGTGGAATTTTTTTAGTTTGCCACTGGTTTACGGTTTTCAGATGTTTTCAACTGATTTACAACTTTACAAAAAGTCGAAAAATTTGTCGCAAATGTATTCCACTGTCAGCCTGGTGTAATTGTATGTGCACCAGAATTTTTTAAGCAATTTTTACAACATTTTAACCATTTTTGCGACTTCTAGAACAAAAAATGCACACCTTTTTTAAAGGCAGAAAAAAAATAAAATGTTTTACTTTGCTCAAAGTTCATGAATCGCGTACGCCATTTAAGATCAATGAGACAATGAATATCAATGAAAACCACAAGATAACATATAAGAAAAGTGACTTAAAACAAAACCCAAATGGTGCCCTATAAATTTATGCTCTTGGTCAAATTAATGTTCAGGTGAATGTAAATTTCTACAAGCTATCATTTTAGATTTAACTTGCTATTGCTCCAAATGCTATTTCTTCCCCAAAAACTTTGTCGGCATGTTACTTTAAATTTAATATTTTTAACCCTTGAAGTGGTTGTCCCAGCTGAGCAAGATATTATCTCTTAATAGGATATAGTAGATATCTCAGCGGTTGAACCCTGGCAAGCTATTTCTGTTGCCTTCTTTGCAGGCAACAGAGAAACATTATGAGCCCTGGCTACAAGGAGAGCACATGTGAATAGCAGCACTCAGCTCATTGGATGGACTGCACATTACTATACGCTTTACACATGCACTATACTTTGTAAGAGGATTCAGTAGCTTTTCAATAATTTTTTTTTGTAACAGCATGTAAATAAATATAATAGTTTTTATTACCTATTCTGTGGATGTGATGGGCAATGTGATGGGACAACTCATTCAAGGATTTTGGATTAAAAAGGGGAAGACAGCAATAGGGTCTTATCCGGTAGGCGAGTGACAGGTGAAGGAATAGGTAACTCCTCACCTTTTAGGATTGTGAAACCCACAACTGAGGAATAGAGGCAAGGACTAGCTGTTGCAGCACCCTCATTGTAGGAAATCCTGCCATGTGTAGCAAATGTTTGGAAGATAGGAGTGATCTGCGCTGCCGAGGAGATATTCCCAATAAGGATTCAGAAGACATTATGTAGGAACAGCAAAGTGGTTTATCTCAACGCATTTCGAAGTTGGACTAATTTTTTCATCAGGAAAACCACAGTAATCTGAATTTAATCTCTAATCTGATTACTGTGGTTCTCTTGATGAAGAAGTTAGTCCAACTTAAAGACGCGTTGAGAATAATCCTCTTTGTTATTCCTACATTATGCCCTCTAGTTCCTTATTGGGAATATCTCATTGGCAGTGCAGATCTCCACTCCTATCCTCCAAACATTTGTATTTAAGGATTTTCACATTATTTAATGAAATATTTTGCAAAGTTTATGCACAAATTGAGAAGATGAACAGAGATGTGAATTTTGGGGCTTTGCCAAAATGTGTATTGTAGTACCAGCTTCTACATGTATGTGTGACACCCCAGGGGTCTGGTTGCCACAGTGATAGAGATATTACGTCTGAGAGCAGGTGGGAGGTCCTTTGGTCAGGGATCCTGTGCATGCCACACCTCCTGCCCAGTCTTGGGAGGGGAAGAACTTCCCCTATATAAACCCGGGGCTGAAGCAGGGTGAGCAGTCAAGGAGAGTAGAGACAAGAAACAGTCACAGGAAGAAACAGCAGAAGCTCAGTGGGAACAATACTACTACAAGTCAGGGGCTGGCAGCTGCAGAGCTCGCCCTGACTGAGAAGATTTCTTACCGGACCCGGAGTCCGAGGCTGTGGGGACTAACTCCTACCCAGCAGCAGAATCCGTCAGGCAGGGGATTTCAGGTCCTCTGGCCAAGAAGCCCGAAGGCACGGTCACACGCGTGGGACCAGCACCGCCATCGTGGAGCGGAAGCCATTAGAAGGCCCCGAGTCACCGGCCATACGGGTGAGCACCACACGGTACACTCAGGGACGTGGGCTACTTATACCCGCTTCTAGCAAGGTAGCCAGAAGAGTACAGTCAGTTTGGGAGGCCTACAACTCCACCTGGCCAGGGGAGATCCCATCTGCTCAAGGACTGACCAGGCCCCAATCGCTAGCCAGTACTCCGGGAGGGTCTATCATTGTCACCAGTAAAGACCCTGAACTACACAGTACCGTCTCCGAGTGGTTCCTGCTACCCCCATCATCCACATCTGCTGCCCTGAGGCCATACCCCTCCCGTTGGGGGTTATACCATCTACGCTGCACCATCCATCCACCGGCCTCAGCGGACTGTTCTGCAGCGGCAGCTCCATAGCTGCATTCAACGGGTGGCGTAGTCGTACAACATCTACCGCCGATACATCGCCGCTCAGTTTGACTCCCTGGGCACGGACCGGGTCGCCGCCACGAGACTACAACCCTCAAGAGATCCGGCTCCGGGTAAGCTCCCGCGTGCGCAACGCAGCGCGACACAGGCCCAGGGGCGCGTCAACTTTGGCGTAGTCGGCAGGATTTCGTGCCCGCAACCACCGGGTACTGCGTGCCTGAAAAAGAGACTTTTCAAACTTACCTGTGGTGAAGATTCCCGCCATCCGGCGCCATCTTCAGCCTTCTTCCCGCCATCGGTGAAGTTTCCCGCCATCCGGCGCCATCTTCTGCCTTCTTCCCGCCACCCGTGGAGTTTTCCCGCCATTGGACGCCATCTTGAGGACGCCGCGCGGGAAGAAGAGGGGCGTGGACTCCGAAAGCGCGCGAGAACTGAAGCCCCGCCTCACGTCCGGACGTTGCGTAAGGTCCTGGAAGGAGCCCAGCAGACGCCGACGTCACAGGAGCGCGACGGAAGGTCCTCAACCCTGACGATCCACTGCGGAGCCGCGGCCTACGGAACAGGATCATCGCAAGGTAGGCCACGGTCCACTAGGGGGGAGGAAGATGTCGGATACGGAGGAGAGCTTCACTGCCTCAACCCCCGCCAGCGCTACCGCTGCTGCAGTTATGCCCTTCACCATGCCCTATATCCCGGGAGCAGCTTGGCTACCCCAGTACTCAGGGGAGTCACATACCCTGCATGACTTTAGAGAAAAGCTGGATAGCCTCTTCCAGGTGTACCCCCTCACAGAAGAGCAAAAAGTGAGCATCCTGGTGGCCCAACTAACCGGGGCAGCCAAAAGGGAAGTAAAATCCTGGCCACCTGGGAGGAAGACTGTCGCAGGGATACTAACCCGGCTGAAGGACACCTTTGATACCCGCACCTCAGCCGAGATTAAGCTTAGATTCTACGGGTGCAAGCAGCGAGCGCATGACAGTATAAGGGACTATGCACTAAACCTACAAGAGGCCCTGAGGGCCATTAAGCAGACCGACCCTGATGGAGTGGGAAACGAGGACAGGCTGTTGACCGAACAGTTTATAGAGGGACTGTATTGTAATACCCACCGAACCCAGTTGCGGGCAATGGCCTTACAGGATCCCCATCTGGGCTTTGCACAGTTCAAGGACAGAGCCATCCGGGTGCTCCGAGAACCGGCACCGGGTGGCGTTGTGACCCACAAGCGCCCTGCTATCACTTACCACCAGGAGGCGGCGCCCTTGTCGGCAGGGCCTGTGGGAGCTGATGCGCAGGCTTTGGACAATGACCCGGCTCCAGACCTACACCATCAGGTCCAAGAGCTAGCTAAGAGCGTTGCTGCGCTAACCCGAACTGTGCAGTCTTTACAGGCTTCCACCCCAGGGAAGATCCAGCTGGCATCCGGACCGGAGGACATCCCGTGGCGTCGACCAAGGAGGACCCCACCGGCCAGAGGAAGACCCAGTGACCGATACAGCGAGGACGGACGACCCATCTGCCGCCGCTGCAATCAACCTGGACATATGGCAAGGTACTGTTCTTTAAACGGGCACAACCTGGGGTAGAGGGCCAACCCCCAGGAAAAAGATCACCAGGCCCATCGAACTGGCGCGACAGATATGTGGGAGGACGTCCAGTCTTGCCTGTGGTACTGGATGGCATTCCCATGAGTGCCCTACTGGACACCGGGTCACAGGTCACCACCATCCCGTACGTGCTCTTTAAGCAATACTGGAATGACTCGGATATTACCCGCTACCCTGACGACGACTTGAGTATCATCGCCAGCAATGGCCAGCCCGTGCCACAGATCGGATTTAAAGAAGTGACCATCAAAATCGGTAGAGTCGAACTGGCAGCACAGGGACTGATCATTGTAGATATTGACAAACATGAGAGTCACCCAAAAATAACTCTAGGAACTAATGTAATTGAAAATTGTCTTGCAGAGGTGATTTTCCTTCTACAGCAGGTTGCCAAGAACGCCAGTTCCGGCGAGCAGCGGGTGCTCCAGAAAGAGATCCGGGCACTGATGCGACGGCAACAGGTGGAACTCTCCGGCGGTGAGATTGGTAGCGTAAGAATGTGTGACCCTTTTCCTATTGCCATGCCCCCAAAAAGTGAAATGATGATTTGGTGCCGGGCAGCTATTGGTCTGAGAGGTAGAGATTACCAGGCAATGGTAGAACCAGTTTACTCAGACAGTAGGCCCACCATCTTGACAGCACGGGGGGTGGTTAATGTACGCCATGGGAGGGTGCCCGTTCGCATAATCAATATCGGGAAGAGGGAAGTGTACCTGCCCCGGTATGCCACGCTAGCCAAATTATATACCATTAACCAAAATGCTATACAATCTGTGGAACCCTTGCCTCCATCTCACCCGGAAGAAGGTAACGGCCCTAAGAAAACAAAGGAGGACTGGTGTCAGCAACTACATTTGGGTACTGACTCCACTCCCTCACATCAGAAACAGGGAGTCTATCGGGTGGTTCAAGAGTACGAGAGAGTGTTTAGTAAACACCCGTTAGACTTCGGGCGAGTCAAGGGGGTAGAACACCACATCCCCACGGGAGACCATCCTCCCATAAAAGAGAGGTATCGACCCGTACCCCCTGCACACTACCAACACGCCAAGGGGATGCTTAGAGACATGAAGGAGGCTGGGGTGATCAGGGATAGCTGTAGCCCCTGGGCAGCTCCACTAGTTTTAGTCAGAAAAAAAGACAACACCATGAGGATGTGTGTAGATTACCGGAAAATCAACCGTATCACACACAAGGATGCGTACCCCTTACCAAGGATAGAGGAGTCATTGGCTGCTTTAAGATTTGCTAACTTCTTCTCTACCTTGGATCTCACTAGCGGGTACTGGCAGGTTCCTGTAGCAGAGGCGGACCGGGAGAAGACCGCCTTCACCACCCCGATGGGACTTAGCGAGTTCACCTGCATGCCGTTCGGACTCTGCAACGCACCAGGAACCTTCCAACGACTAATGGAGTGTTGTCTGGGCCACAGAAACTTCGAGACGGTCCTGTTGTACCTGGACGATGTCATCGTATATTCCAAGACGTATGAGGACCACCTGAAACACCTGGCGGAAGTGTTCGAAGCTCTGGCAAGTTACGGCCTAAAGGTGAAACCCTCCAAGTGTCACCTCCTGAAACCAAAGGTGCAGTACCTGGGACACGTGGTGAGCGCTGACGGAGTGGCTCCCGACCCTGATAAGATCACCGCAATTAAGGAATGGCCAAGCCCCTCCAGCGTAAAAGAAGTGCGGCAGTTCCTCGGGTTGGTAGGCTACTACCGAAGGTTTATTCCCGGTTTCACCAAAAAGGCAGCACCTATGCAGGACCTCCTGATAGGCCAGTCCCGGAAGGCCAAGAACCAGAAGCCGCCCTTCAAATGGGAGGAGCTGGAAGAAGAGTCCTTCCGCCAGCTGAAGATGGCCCTCACGGGGGACGAAATCCTGGCGTACCCGGATTATAGCCAGCCCTTTATCCTCTACACCGACGCCAGTAACATCGGGCTAGGAGCCGTACTGTCCCAGATCCAGCAGGGGAAGGAACGAGTAATCACCTACGCCAGCCGAAAACTGCGACCCACCGAAAGGAACCCCGAGAATTACAGCTCATTTAAGTTAGAGTTCCTGGCCGTAGTATGGGCAGTCACCGAGCGCTTTAAGCATTACCTCGCTTCTTCCCGGTTCACCGTGTACACGGATAACAACCCGTTGACACACCTGGACACGGCAAGACTCGGTGCCCTGGAGCAGAGGTGGATGGCCCGTCTGTCCAACTACGAGTTCACAATCAAATACCGGGCAGGACGCTCCAATACCAACGCGGACGCCCTGTCCAGGATGCCCAACCTGCCGGACGGAGGAGAAGATCCGGAGGGACTGGAAGAAGTTGAACTCCCTGCGTTCCACCGTCATGGGACTATCCAGTATTCCCACCGGGTAAGGAGTAAGCAGGCTGCTACGTTGAACCCCTTACCCCACTACAACTGGGCGGAAACGCAAGACAGCGACCCTGCCGTCCGACTGGTGAAGGAGATGCTGACTCGGCCGGAGGCTCGCCTTGAACCAGACGCTCCGGAGGAAGCCAAACAACTATGGGCAGAGAAGAGTCGACTGTTCCTTTACAAAGGGAAGTTGTGCCGCAGAATGGTTAACTCCCGGACGCATGAATTACTCTGGCAAGTAGTGGTGCCACGAAGAGACGCAGCCATGGTGATGGAGGCATACCACGACGGAGCTGGACACTTCGGGTGGAAGAAGCTGAAGTTCCTGCTGCGCGAGCGGTTCCACTGGGTAGGCATGAGGGGAACCATCGAGAAGTGGTGCAGAGACTGTGGCCCGTGCAACCTGAGAAGGAAGGACCGTGCCAGCCAGAAGACTCCCCTGCAGTCCATCGTCACCCGGCAACCGTTGGAACTGGTAGCCTTGGATCATGTAAAACTGACCCCAAGCAGAAGTGGCTACGTCTACGCGTTAACCATCGTGGATCATTACTCCCGGTTTCTGGTTGTCGTCCCCGTCAAGGACTTAACGGCTCAAACAGCAGCTAGAGCCTTCCAGCAGCACTTTTGCCGTCCACACGGGTACCCGGACCAAGTGCTGACGGACCAGGGACCTGCCTTTGAAGCGGAGGTCTTCCAGGAATTCTGCAATCTGTATGGCTGCCGGAAGATAAGGACGACACCCTACCATCCGCAAACTAATGGACTTTGTGAGAAAATGAACCAGGTGGTAATGGATCTTCTAAAAACGTTGCCCCTGGAAGAACGCAGTCTGTGGCCTGAGAAGTTGCCCGATCTGGTGGACCTATACAACCACATCCCGGTAGGTTCCACCAACTGTACCCCGGCTTACCTAATGAGGGCAAGACCTGGTAAGTTACCTGTTGACCTGGAAATGGGAGTCCTGACACCCGAGGACACTTCACCAGAAGCAGACTGGGACACAGAGAGGCAGCAGCAGTACCGGAGAGTACAGGAGAGCGTGGAGCGAAGTCTCTGTCAGGCTAGGGAAAGACAAGAGAAAACTTACAACCAGTATGCTCCCGCTGTTCCCCTGGTACCCGGAGAGCAGGTCTTGAAGAGGAAGAGACGGCTCCACAAGTTGGACGACCAGTGGGAAAAGGACCCGTACACCGTACTGCCCTCAAGCCACGAGAACCCGAAGGTTTGTACCATCAGTAAAGACGGAGGGGAAACCACAGCTATTGTATCCCGGGACCACCTGAAGAAGTGTCCCGAACAACTGAGGAACCCTGAAGAGGAACAAGAAGACCATCGACCCGTAGAGGAAAGGGAAGATATGGTTAGTACTGTGCTCGGGGACTTCCCTCGGTCTTGGACTCAAGTCAATGGTGCAGTTGTGGTACCCGTACTCACCTTCCTCCAACCAGCATCCCAAGCACCTACGGAGCAACAGGTAGAGCTGGAAGAACAGCCGGTCCAGGAGGCAGAAGACTCCACACAAGCAGAACAGGAGGATCAACCCTCTGCTTATAGTGAGCCTGCCGTACCCCTAGTGAGACAAAGAGCCGGTAGACAGCTGCCCAGTTTACCCTTGACAGCTCCTACACCCTGTAGTTCAGGGCCAGACAGTCAGCTCCGTAGGTCCACTAGGGCCACTAGAGGCCAGTTACCCGCACGCTGGAGGATTTTAAGTGTATAAATTGTTTTATTTATGTTTATCTGTGTATTGTTGCTTGTGTATAATTTTGTGTTTCCAGTTATTTTTAGGAGTCCTTGGTGGATTTACCGGGAATCCTTGTACATAGTTGGAGCGTAACCCAGGATGGACTAGAGACTGTTAAGGACTCGGGGTAGGACAGACCCCTACCTGGTTACGTCTCCCTGTTTTGGTGAAATGGACACCTTGCTTTCTTCAAAGACTGCACCCGGTTGCGGACACGCCGCAACCATCTTATGTGTTTTTCTTATTGTATTGTTATTGTTATACCTTGTTATGTTTTTCTAAAAAATATGTTTAGTCCCGGAGTACTAAATTTCACTAGGGGGGAATGTGACACCCCAGGGGTCTGGTTGCCACAGTGATAGAGATATTACGTCTGAGAGCAGGTGGGAGGTCCTTTGGTCAGGGATCCTGTGCATGTCACACCTCCTGCCCAGTCTTGGGAGGGGAAGAACTTCCCCTATATAAACCCGGGGCTGAAGCAGGGTGAGCAGTCAAGGAGAGTAGAGACAAGAAACAGTCACAGGAAGAAACAGCAGAAGCTCAGTGGGAACAATACTACTACAAGTCAGGGGCTGGCAGCTGCAGAGCTCGCCCTGACTGAGAAGATTTCTTACCGGACCCGGAGTCCGAGGCTGTGGGGACTAACTCCTACCCAGCAGCAGAATCCGTCAGGCAGGGGATTTCAGGTCCTCTGGCCAAGAAGCCCGAAGGCACGGTCACACGCGTGGGACCAGCACCGCCATCGTGGAGCGGAAGCCATTAGAAGGCCCCGAGTCACCGGCCATACGGGTGAGCACCACACGGTACACTCAGGGACGTGGGCTACTTATACCCGCTTCTAGCAAGGTAGCCAGAAGAGTACAGTCAGTTTGGGAGGCCTACAACTCCACCTGGCCAGGGGAGATCCCATCTGCTCAAGGACTGACCAGGCCCCAATCGCTAGCCAGTACTCCGGGAGGGTCTATCATTGTCACCAGTAAAGACCCTGAACTACACAGTACCGTCTCCGAGTGGTTCCTGCTACCCCCATCATCCACATCTGCTGCCCTGAGGCCATACCCCTCCCGTTGGGGGTTATACCATCTACGCTGCACCATCCATCCACCGGCCTCAGCGGACTGTTCTGCAGCGGCAGCTCCATAGCTGCATTCAACGGGTGGCGTAGTCGTACAACATCTACCGCCGATACATCGCCGCTCAGTTTGACTCCCTGGGCACGGACCGGGTCGCCGCCACGAGACTACAACCCTCAAGAGATCCGGCTCCGGGTAAGCTCCCGCGTGCGCAACGCAGCGCGACACAGGCCCAGGGGCGCGTCATATGTAGACTTACCTATAGATGTACCATTATTTTAAAGTGACACAGTTTCAGATTCTTTACTGTTCGAGCAGTGATACTATGGAACTCTCTGCCACATGTAATGATTGATTCTCTAAAAAAGTTCAAAGAGAGCTTAGATGCTTTTCATGAAAAATATATCACAGGTTCTGAGTACTAAATTTTGGAGATGAGAAGTTGAGCCAGGGAACTATTCTGATTTCTGTAATTCGAGTTGAGAACTATTTTTTCCCCAAATATGGAGCACTTAGCATCTTCCTTTTGTTTGTTTTTTGCCTTCTTCTGAATAAATGTTAGCTAATAGGTTCAACAAATTTGGATTTTTGTCTTCTTTCAACCTTAAAACTATGAAGCTATAAAGTTACGGCATCATAGCAGTGTACTGCTTATAGTGTTCATATCAACATTTTCTAATATTATAGCACCTTCACAATAATGATTACATGACAGGCACCTGTACAAACTGATGTTCCCAGTCTCTATTTGAGGCCTAATCAAAGTTGTTTAATGTGGAGCATAGAATCCGCTGGTTAAAGGTTGCTATCAATTAAATGGAGTCTTTTAACCCAAACTGACAATATAAACTAAAAACATAGCCTTGTACTGATGTAGCCCCTATAAAAATTGCACCTTTGGTATTCTAGTTGCTGCCTCCATTCTTCAGAAACTGAAAATTAATCAAACAAGATAATTAGGGTACTCAGTGAACTCTTGGCGTGGCTAAACTGGTCAGTGCACCGTTCTGCCCACTGGTTTTCCAGGCCATCATCTCCTTCACTAGTGATTAACTGGAATGGCTTGTTTGGAGCAAGAACTATCTGCTGTGAAAGCTCAGGCAAGCCTGCACTGTCACTCACCAATGAGGGAGGCGGGGGCATGAAAAATAAGTGTGTTAAATAGTGCACTGAGCCTCTTGGCTACACCAAGATTGTATTGACCTCCAGAATCAGCATATTTGATTAAACTTCAGTTCCTGCAAAAGGAAGTCAGTGACTTTAACATTAAAAAGCATATTTTTTTTATAGGGGCTATATTTCCTATAAGACCACGGCCCTGATTCAACATCATCAACATTATTCATGCAATTTTTTGATGAAGGAGCGTGGTGGAGTCAGAGGTGCCTGATTCATTAAGAAGCACAAGCTTCTTAAGTAATCAAGTACATCTTAAAAGTGGTATGTGCCTCGGCACGCCTCTCCACAAATCTTACTCTAGTCAGAGACTGGAATAATATTTGTGGCATAAGCTACTCTTCAACTCATCATGAATTAGACGAATGGGCGTTGACACACCGCCATCCTGCTCAAGCCATTTTGGTGGAGCTAGCCAAAGCTGGCATGAAGACACCAAAAATCTCTACATTTTTTTCACAACCTTGCATTGCACAAACATGTTGTAATTTTTCATTGTGCTTTAAGCTAGAATAGCTTAAATACTATGGTGAATTGCGGCCTTTGTGATTAGTTTATACATCCATTATGGCCTGACAGATCACATTTAAAGGGGTTTTCCCATGAACAAAAGTTCATTTTAATCAACAGATCTTGGAATGATAACTTACACAATTGATTGTATTTAAATAAAATGTTCCTGTGCTGAGATAATCTTATAAATGTGCCCCTGCTGTGTACTGTGTCATGGCTGTGTCTAACTGTGTACAGAACATGGTCTGATCATACTACATCTCCTGGGCAGGGAAGACACAAAAGAGTATACAGACATTACAGCAGGGGGTTACAGCTGATTTTTCTTTAAAGTAAAACATTGTTTAAAAACAGGCAGGGAAATGTTTTACCTCACAAAAAAGAATCTGCTGTGATCCCCTGCTGTAACGTCTGTATTGTCCTTTGGTTGGTAATAGGAAAGATGATGATCCAGCTTCACAGACTCCAATAGTAAAAACAAATGTCTTTTATTTAGAATTTTTTAAAAATATCCAGATGGCGATAATGTAACTCCAGCTGGTAGAAGAACAATGCTAGAAGGGAAACACAGGGGCACCAAGGAGGGGTGCTCTACCAGACGCGTTTCAAACGAAGACCGCTCTTAAACTTGGTATGAATAAGTGTCAGACATAAGGGGAGGAACCCTTCTTATGCTGGCACTAATCAAGAAAAGGTGCTGAAGGTGTGTAACAACCCAAGATTGCAAACAAAAAAAAAAAAATTTTTTTGTAAGACTGGTGAATTTAAAAGCAACGGGAATTTTTAAAAACAAGAATGAGACACCGAGTCAGTAATGTAACATGAACTCTTTTCTATAATTTAAGCCTGAGGGAATTCTAGTATCCAGTACAAAAATCCAAAACGCCTCCCTATTTCTGAAAGTATTTTGTCTGTCTCCGCCACGGATGTGGCGGGGAACATGTTCTATAGCATAAGCTAATAGGCCCTTAGTGCATTTATTATGACAATTGATAAAATGTCTGGAAGCATCAGACATACTACGATTAGATTGATGGGAAAAATCATATAAATGTTCCCTCAGGCATACATTAAATTTCCTGTTAGTTGATCCGATATATCCGATATGCACCTGTCAAATTTTGTTTGAATGCAGATTGCACATTTTCTGTTAGTACAATAAACCTCATTTCAAGGCAGAAACATTACTGTGTCCAACAGTTATTACATATATCAAACTGAAATAGCTGCTGCAAAAACACCAATTTTAATAAAACATTAAGCTTAAGATTAATAGGGGTGCCCAAACTTTTTCATATAACTGTATATAATATTCGTGACGCCACCTGTGGTATGCGGCTATATGGGGCCACCGCTGCGGTGCAGATCCTCTGAAGCTGATGATGACGCAGCAGAGTTGGTTCAGCTCTCCACAGGTCGAGCTTAGCTCCAGGGCAGGAAGCGGTGATGTTATAGATGTTGCTGTGCAGTGTAGTGCAGGGGATGGTGCAGATAATGACCAGTCCACAACTTAATGGCGGTTTCCTCTTATCTTTACTTGCGGTGGTTAGGCAGACCGGGGCACGGGTACTAGCTGGTAGTGGAGGTCCGGGCGGCCTGGAAGCAAGTTGGGAATCCACCTCACCAGGTGAAGTTGTAGGCCTTCCCTTTGCGCTAATCTCTTTGGCCCTGCTGCTTATAGCAGTGCTGTGGCCCTCGTCCCTGAATAAAACGTCTTTGTGCTCACCTGTATGGCAGGCAGCTCGGGCCTGGAGTGTCGCTCCCACGTGGAGGTGCTGGGCCTCCGGGCGTCTGATGAGGCCAGGAGACCTGCAGTGTCCTGCCCTCTGGTTTCTGCTCCTGGGCCTTCAGTGCCCCACAACTTCGGACTCCGGTGTCTGGTTCTTCTGCACTCCTCTCTGGGGTGAGCTGCCGTGCAGCTCCACTCCCCAGGTCTTTCCTCTTCGCTGTCCTGACTTTAACTCCTCTCACTAACTCTAACTAACCCCGCCTCCAGATCCCAGTTGCTAAGGGGAGGAGCTCCCCTTTCTGGTCTGGAGCCAAGAAAGTGTTGTATGCTAGTATACCTGATTAGGGGACCCCTGCTTGCTTCCAGGCAAGGCATCACCACTTGTGAGGGAGGCAATGCCACTGTAGCAACCAGACTCCTGGGGTGCCACATTCCCCCCTAGTTAACTTCAGTACTCCCAGACAGAGGATACCTTTTAAAATTAACAATAACAATTCATATTACAAATAGTTTACAAAGTGAAAAATTACAAAAGCCCAACAAAAATTTATAGCTGTCACTGCGGCGCTTAGTTTTTACACCACAATCCGGATAACTGAAATTTGGCTGGTGGGAACCGCATCAACCCACTTCATGTATCGTCCCTGGGCAAGGCTTCAGGGCACTCTCTCGTTGGGCCTGGTCTTCGGCCATGCCTTCGGTTTATTTTCATGGCCACCTACTAATTATTTTCAATATTTTCCAGACCACACCTAGTCCTGTGGTCCAATTGTCCATAAATTTAACAAATATATATATCCAGGATTATTTAACGGTTACAACTATATATAACATACACTTTAGTTCCTCCAGCAGGCAGGGAGCTGACCTTTTGTACTCCGAGTCGATATATGTAGTACATTTGTTGTCACTGACCTACACTAGTGTCTACCCCTCTTGTAATGGGTTCAGGGTGAACAACACTACGGGTAGTCTGAAGTAACACTGGTAGGCTCTCCTATGAATTATTTGACTCACCATGAATATGACAGGTTCACTGCTAGCAGAGGGTAGATTCTCCTGATCTGCTGCTGATGAAGCATCTGTTTCTGGGGCCGACTGGTCTTCCAGATGTTCTGGAGCCTCGGCAGCTTCCGGTGAGGCCGCTTGGAGAAAGGTCAGGACCGGTACCACAATTGCTCTGTTCAAGAGTCCAAGACTGCGGAAATGCTCCAAGGACTGTCTGGACTGTTTCCTCCACTTTTTCTGTGGGCTGAGGGCTGTCTTTGTCTTCTTCTTTGTGCTTCAACTGTTCAGGGCATATGTTCAGGTGGTCTCTTGAGACTGCCGCTGAAGTTTCTCCTCCATCTTTACTGATGAGGCACACCTTGGTGTTATCGTAATTCGAGGGTAGGACGGTGTATGGCTCAACCTCCCACTGGTCATCTAATTTATGGACTCGTCTTTTCCTCTTGAGTACCTGTTCTCCAGGTGATAAGGGAACTGCAGGTGTGTACTGATTGTAAGTTTTCTCCTGCTTGTCTCGCCTGGGACAAACTTCTCTCCACACATTCTTGCACCTTGCGGTATTGTAGCTGCCGCTCTGTATCCCAATCTGCATCTGGTGATGTCGTCTCTGGTGTTAAAACTCCCATGTCTAAGTCAATGGGTAGCTTACCAGGTCTTGCTCTCATCAGGTAAGCGGGTGTACAGTTGGTGGAGTACACCAGGATGTGGTTATATAGGTCCACCAAATCTGGTAACTTCTCTGGCCACAGGCTACATTCTTCAAGGGGCAACGTCTTCAACAGGTCTATTACCACCTGGTTCATCTTCTCGCACAACCCGTTGGTCTGGGGATGATACGGCGTCGTCCTGATTTTCTTGCAGCCGTACAAGTTACAGAATTCTTGAAACACTTCTGCTTCCAAGGCTGGACCTTGGTCGGTGAGCACTCGTTCAGGGTAACCGTTCGGGCGACAAAAGTGTTGTTGAAATGCTTTGGCTGCCATCTTAGCCGTCTGATCTTTCACTGGCAATACTACCAAGAACCTGGAGGAGTGGTCTACTATGGTGAGAGCGTAGACATAGCCTGACTGGCTTGGGGCTAGCTTCACATGGTCCAAGGCTACCAGTTCAAGTAGTTGTTTGGTGATTATGGGCTGCAGGGGAGCCCTCTGGCTGTCACAGTCTTTCCGTCTCAGGTTGCATGGACCACATTCTCGACACCATCTCTTGATTGCTTTCCTCATGCCAACCCAGTAGAATCGCTCACGTAGCAGGACTTCAAACTTCTTCCACCCGAAGTGTCCTGCTCCATCGTGGTACACTTCTAAGACCATTGGTGCATCCCGCCTCGGGACTACCACCTGCCAGACCAGTTCATGTGTCCGGGAGTTGATATTTCTTCGACACAGCCTTCCCTCGTAGATGAACAGTTTGCCCTTCTCTTTCCACAACTGTTGGGTCTTCTGTGGGGCATCTGGATCAGGGTGTAAGTCAGCTTGTGTCAGCAACTCCTTTGCCAGGCTAACAGCCGGGTCGCTATCCTGCATCTCTGCCCATCCATGGTGGGGCAGTGGGTTGAACGTGGCCTCTCTGTTGGCGGAGCGCTTGTCCCTCACACAGTGGAAGCACTGGGTCACCCCGTGACAATGGAAAGCGGGTAGCTCTATCTCCTCCAGATCTTCTGGGTCTTCTCCCCCATCTGGAAAATTGGGCATCCTGGACAGCGCATCAGCATTGGTGTTTTTATGCCCCACCCGATACTTGATGGTAAACTCGTAGTTAGACAGTCGGGCCATCCATTGTTGTTCTAGGGCACCAAGCTTCGCAGTCTCCAAGTGCATCAGCGGGTTGTTGTCTGTGAAGACTGTAAATCTGGAGGAGGCGAGGTAGTGTTTGAAGCGCTCTGCTACAGCCCAGACTATGGCTAAAAACTCCAACTTAAAGGAACTATAGTTGTCGGGGTTATTCTCCTGCTTGCGTGGGCAATCTCTCTCTCTCTGCCCTGCTGTACCTGGGACAGCACCGCTCCCAATCCCACGTTGCTGGCATCCCTATGGATTATAAAGGGTTGGCCATAGTCGGGGTAGGCCAGGACTTCGTCTCCCGTAAGAGTCACTTTCAGTCGAGTGAAGGATTCTTCTTCTGTTTTACTCCACTTGAACAGAGGATTCGGGTTATTGGCCTTCTTGGACTGGCCCACTAGGAGGTCCTGCATGGGTGGCGCTATCTTGGTGAAACCCTTGATGAATCTCCTGTAGTAGACTACCAGCCCGAGGAACTGCCGCACTTCTTTGATAGTGGAGGGTCTTGGCCAGTCCTTGATCACGGTGACTTTTTCAGGGTCTGGTGCTACACTTTCGGCGCTTACCACATGACCTAGGTACTGCACCTTGGGCTTCAACAGGTGGCACTTGGACAGTTTTACTTTCAGGCCATAACCAGATAGGGCTTCGAACACCTCGGCCAGGTGCTCCAGGTGGTCTTCATATGTCTTCGAGTAGACAATTACATCATCTAGGTACAGCAGGATGGTTTCGAAGTTTTTGTGTCCAAGGCAACTCTCCATTAACCGCTGGAAGGTTCCTGTGGCATTGCAGAGCTCGAATGGCATGCAGTTGAACTCGCTGAGGCCCATTGGTGTTGTAAACGCGGTCTTTTCTCTGTCCGCCTCTGCCACAGGAACCTGCCAGTACCCACTGGTGAGATCCAAAGTGGAGAAATAGTTAGCTGATCTCAATGCTGCTAATGATTCCTCAATTCTGGGTAATGGGTATGTGTAATGCGGTTAATCTGCCTGTAATCAACACACATCCTCATTGTACCACCTTCTTTCCAACGAGAACTAATGGAGCTGCCCAGGGGCTACAACTATCTCTGATCACCCGAGCCTCCTTCATCTCCCGTAACATTCCTTTGGCACATTGATAGTGAGCTGGGGGTACAGGCCGGTACCTCTCTTTAATGGGCAGATCATCTCCCGTGGGGATATGATGTTGGACCCTTTTTACCTGCCCAAAGTCTAGTGGGTGTTTTCTGAAGGCTCGCGCATATTCTGGGACCACCCGGTATACTCCATGCTTTTGGTGCAAAGGGGTGGAGTCAGTGCCCACTTGTAGCTTCTGACACCAATCCTCCATCTACCCCTTGGAGCCATTATCCTCCGCCGGTTTGGATGGAGGCAAGGGTTCCATTTCTTTATTGCGTTGTAAATGACAGTGAATAGCTTTGCAAGGGTAGCATGCCGAGGTAAATGGACCTCTTTCTCCCTAAAATTCAGGATGCGTATCGGTACGCTCCCCTTGCGGACATCGAATACCCCCCTGGCTGTCAAGATGGTGGGCCTACTATCAGAGTACACGGGTTCTACCAGGGCCTGATAATCTTGACCCCTGAGACCAATTGCTGCCCGACACCATATTAACATTTCACTCCTAAGGGGTATTACAATGGGGAATGGATCACTCATTCTGACACTGCCAACTTCTCCAGACAGCTGTACCTGTTGTCTTTTCATCAGGGCTCTGATTTCCTTCTGCAGAACTCGCTGCTGACTGGAACTGGCAGTCTCTGCGACCTGTTGCAACAAAAGAATAATTTCCCTAAAACAATTCTCTATCACATTGGTGCCTATAGTTATCATAGGATGACTTTCTCAGCGATCAATATCAAAAATAATCATTCCTTGTGATGGCAATTCTACTCGGCCAACTTTTATGGTCACCTCTTTATACCTCACCTGAGGCAAGGGCTGACCATTGCTGGTATAGATGTTAAGATGTTCACCTGGACTGCGGGTAATGTCTGAATCAGTCCAGTATTGTTTATAAAGGATATATGGCATCGTTGTCACCTGGGACCCAGTGTCCAGCAGTGCGTTCATCGGGATGCCATCAAGCATGACAGGTAGGACCGGTCGTCCTCCCACGTACTTGTCTCGCCAGCTTTGTGGACCTTGTCGTCATACTACTGGGGGTTGGCTCTCTGCCCCATGGGTAGCTCCTTTAAATTACAGAATCTTGTGTAGTGCCCTGCCTTTTGTCAGCGGCGGCAGATGGGTTGTCCGTCCTGGTCGTAGCGATCGCTGTTCCTCCCTCTGGTCGGGGGAATCCTTCTCTGCCGTCGCCACGGGACGTCATCTGGACTGGAAGCCAGCTGGATCCTTTCCTTTGGAGACACTTGCATGGCCTGCACAGTTTTGGTTAGTGTAGTCACACTTTTGGTCAGCTACTGGACCTGAAGGCGTAGGTCTGCAAAGGGGTCATTTTCTAGGGTCTGCACGATAGCCTCCACAGGTGCCGTGGAAAAGGGCGCCACCTCCTGGTGGTATGTGATAGCTGGGCGCCGGAGGGATGCAGTGCCACTTGGGGTTGATTCTCGCAGCACCCGGATGGCTCGGTCTTTAAATTGCGCAAAGTCCAGATCAGGGTTTTGCAGAGCCATAATGCGCAGCTGTGTCTGGTGAGCGTTAGACAGGCGCCACTCAATAAACTGCTTAGTTAGCAATCTATCCTCATCTCGCACACTGTCGGGGTCTACCTGTTTTATGGCCTGCAGCGCCGCCTGCAGGTTTAGAGCATAGTCCCGTACACTGTCTTGCACCCTTTGTTTGCACCCGTAGAACTTCATTTTAATTTCTGCTGCGGTGCGGGTGTCAAAGGTATCCTTCAACCGGGCCAGTATTTCCTTAACAGTGCCTTTGTCCCTGCCCGGCCTGGACTTCACCTCTCTCTGGGCTGCACCGATTAGCTGGCCTATGAAGATGCTGACTTTTTGCTCCTCAGACAGGGGGTACACTTTAAACAAACTGCGTAGTCTCTCCTCAAAGTTGCTCAGGGTGTGCGACTCCTCTGAGTACTGGGGCAACTACGCTGCCCTCGGTATATATGGCATTGATAACGGTATCACAGTGGCGGTGGCCGCGCCCTTGGCTGAATCCTCTCCCAGGTTGGGCATCTTCCTCTCCCCCTAGTGAACCTAAGCCAGGTCCTGCGTTTCTGCTGACGTACCAGTATGCTGCTCTGCAGGCAGGAGGGGTCGCTTACCTGGTGGTTCCGGACCGGGGCCTCTTGCTTCCCCTCGGCGGACGACAAATGACGTGATAACACAGTTTAGTAAAGTCTATGGCACACAGGACCCGGTTATACTGGGCTTCTTGAATCCTGTTCGTAACGCCAAGTTGACGCGCCCCCTGGGCCGTGGGGTACTCGGTAGCCGGGCTGGTCAATGCTGGGGGATGTCACAGTGGCAGTGACCTGGTCCATGACCCAGGGCGGTCAATAAAAGGGGAATAAAGAAAAGGGGAATTAAAGTTTTATATATATAATATTCGTGACGCTACCTGTGGTATGCGGCTATATGGGGCCGCCGCTGCGGTGCAGATCCTCTGGAGCAATGATGACGCAGCAGAGTTGGTTCACCTCTCCACAGGCAGAGCTTAGCTCCAGGGCAGGAAGTGGTGATGTTATAGATGTTGCTGTGCAGTGTAGTGCAGGGGATGGAACAGAAAATGACCAGTCCACAACTTAATGGCGGATTCCTCTTATCTTTACTTGCGGTGGTTAGGCAGACCGGGGCACGGGTACTAGCTGGTAGTGGAGGTCCGGGCGGCCTGGAAGCAAATTGGGAATCTGACGCGCCCCCTGGGCCGTGGGGTACTCGGTGCCGGGCCGGTCGTTTATATGGGACATGTCACAGTGGCGGTGACCCTGTCCGTGACCCAGGGCTCTCAATCAAAAGGGGAATATTTACAGGGGATTTATAGTTTTTATATATGTAGTTTGTGACGCCACCTGTGGTATGCGGCTATGTGGAGCCGCCGCTGCGGTGCAGATCCTCTGAAGCTGTTGTTGACGCAGCAGAGTTGGTTTAGCTATCCACAGGTAAGCTTAGCTCCAGGGCAGTGTAGATGTTGTAGATGTTGCTGGGCATTGTAGTGCAGTGTAATAGGGAGTGATGTCGCAGCAGTAATTCATAGAGACAGTGGGGTGCAGTCCTCAGAGTTTACTCACAGTTGTTAAGTTCCTCAGGTTGCACTGTACAGATTACAGCCTTACACGTTGCACTGCGTTCACCAGGCAGGGGTTCAGCAATCCCTCAGATATCTCCGGAGTACTTAGCGGGACCCCCTTCTCTCTGCACCTCATACCTAGTATCCCAATCCGGTACCTGCGGGCCTTGTCGGGCAACGTCTGTTCCGTCCCCTGGGTCCTCTATGGCTACCTTCTTGGTGAGACTGATATGGACTATTGGCTGCAGGACTTGAAATACTGCAGCCTCCGGTTTCTAGTTGAGACATAAAGTCCTCCACTAGTTGAGGGACCGGTCACCTTTGTGTGGCCTGACCCCTCCACCTCCTGGTAGATCCGGGCGTACGGGTGGCCTCCAGCACTGCCCGTACCCCTGGGGTCCCTTCCTCGTTCCTGGAGCCCTTCCTGCTCCTCTCCTTCTCCTTCAGTCCTGGGCTTCTCCTCAGGCCCTCCTACTGAGCAGAGCTCCTACAGAGCTTCTACTCCACACACTCTCCTCCTCTGACTGATCTCTCTGACTGCTCTCTAAACAAGATGGCTTCTCTATTTAAACCTTCCTTCACAAGTGCTCCCCTAAGCTACTTCCTCCACCCACACCCTCTACATAGTTCCACCCTTCAGCTAGGGACCAGGGACTGTGCTCTCCCTTAGGAGCAATCTCGCCTGCCCTCTCTGAAGTGGAATGTGTTGGAGGCAGGTGTTAGGGTCCCGATCAGTACTCCTTCCTTACCTGAGAGTGAGGTACCACACCTCTGGGTGAGATGCAGTACCTCTGTGGCGACCGAACCCTCAGGGGTGCCACAAATCCACCTTGCCAGGTGAAGTTGTAGGCCTTCCCTTTGCGCTAATCTCTTTGGCCCTGCTGCTTATAGCTGTGCTGTGGCCCTCCTCCCTGAGTAAAACGTCTTTGTGCTCACCCGTATGGCAGGCAGCTCGGGCCTGGAGTGTCGCTCCCACGTGGAGGTGCTGGGCCCTATGTGCTGCTGAGCTTCCGGGCGTCTGATGGGGCCAGGAGACCTGCAGTGTCCTGCCCTCTGGTTTCTGCTCCTGGGCCTTCAGTGCCCCACAACCTCGGACTCCGGTGTCCGGTTCTTCTGTGCTCCTCTCTGGGGTGAGCTGCCGTGCAGCTCCACTCCCCAGGTCTTTCCTCTTCACTGTCCTGACTTTAACTCCTCTCACTAACTTTAACTAACCCTGCCTCCAGATCCCATTTGCTATGGGAAAGAGCTCCCCTTTCTGGTCTGGAGCCAGGAAAGTGTTGTATGCTGGTATACCTGATTAGGGGACCCCTGCTTGCTTCCAGGCATGGCATCACCCCTTGTGAGGGAGGCAATGCCACTGTGGCAACCGGACTCCTGGGGTGGCACACACTCAGTCATGTAAATAACATAATCAGTGTTACAATTCAGAAACCCTTTTATTGGATATACCTTGGAATTATTTTTATCCATAAATGTTAATTTTTTTGATGAAACCAGACATGATTTGCAGTTCATAAAACTGCACTTATTGTAGCCACTAGTTGATAGCCAGTTACAAGTCGTTTTGATGGGCTTTCCTCTGTATAAACTTGGAGAGATATTGTTGCCTATTGTTGGTGCTCTACGTGGAACTACCCTAATTCTGTCCTTTAATATTGCATCCATGAATGAATCCTCTCTCAAAACATCTATGTTGCGCTTTACTATATTAGATATTGCAGAAAAATGAGTGTTATAGGTGAGAACTAATGTTGGAATATTAGAGCTGGTGTTGTTGTGGTGGTTCCTTTTAGTAATGAGACTGCTTCTAGATTTACTATCTACTATTTTTCTTGCTCTATCTAAGGTCCATTTTGGATAATTTCTACATGATAGTCTAGAATTAATGGTGGTACATCCTTTTGAGAAGGAATTGGAATCACTATAATTCCTCCAAGCTCTAGTAATTTCTCCTACTGGAATGGCTTTTAGAACATCGGGTGGGTGAAAACTGTGCGCATGCAAAATTGTATTCCCTGATGTGGGTTTCCTGAATGTTTTAGAAGTGACTAGTTCATTATTTTGGCCGCTTAGTTCTAAGTCCAAAAAACTAATAGAGTTACGGTTGATGGTGTATGTAAATCGTAAATTAAATTCATTATTATTCAAAGACGATATAAATTCTGGAATGTCATCCATGTTGCCCCCCCAAACCATTAAAATATCATCAATAAATCTTGAGTAATAAATGAGGGATGTACAAAAGGGGTTATGGGCACTGTACACATAGCATTCCTCCCACCAAGCGATAATAAGATTAGCAACCGAAGAGGAAAATTTAGCCCCCATAAAAACTCCACCAGTTTGGAGAAAAAAATTCCCATTGAACATAAAATAATTATGTGTTAATAGAAAAGATAAAACTGTTTTCATGAACGATTGAAATTCATGTGAGTAAGAACTATATTTGAACATATGTTGATCTATGGCAGAGATTGCTATGTGGTGAGGAATGCTAGTGTACAGTGCCGTGACGTCACAAGTAAGCCATGACCATGAATGTGACCAGGTAACATTATCAAATAAATTAATGACGTTGCATGAGTCCTCAAGATGACCTGGAATACGCATGACAAGTGGCTGTAAAGCAGAGTCCAACCATTGACCTAATCTTTCTCCCAGGGAGCCAATTTCTGAAATAATTGGGCGCATGGGTGGTGGTCGTTCACTCTTGTGAGTCTTGTAAGTCATGTAAGATGGGAATAGTTGGAGAATCCACAATGAGGAATTCTGATTCTTTTTTAGTGAAAAAGCCAAAAGAAAAGCCCTCTTGTACTAATTTGATGAGTTTTTCCTGAAAAAATGCCGTTGGGTCATTGGAAAGAATGGTATATATATTGTGATCTTACAACATGTTATTAATAGAAGGGACATAATCCTCACTATTCAAGACCACCACTGATCCACCCTTGTCCGACATCTTGATCACGATTTCTGTTCTTTTGGAAAGATTGTCTAAGGCAAGTTTTTCAATTCTGGACAAATTGCACTTTCCTCTATAATTTTGCATGGGTTCCTGCTGTAATGTTTTCAAGTCACATTCTATATTTTCTTGGAATCTGTCCATGGTGTCAGTACGTGTTTGTACAGGATAAAACTGTGAATTTTTGGTCCGGAATGAGGAGATGGAAGATAAATCCTGAATAGGAGTTTCCTCTGAGTTCAGATCTGTTAGGCATGAAAGTGCAAGTTGTTCTGAAAATCTTAAACCCCTGTACAGATTGGTATGTTTCTGAGGGAGCGTTTGGTTTTGTCATCTGACCAGAAATGTTTTTTAATGGTTAAGTCTCTCACAAAACGGTTAATATCTTTGATGATAGAAAAGATATCAAGTTTGCTGTTTGTGGCAGCAAAATTTAACCCTTTAGAAAGCAATCGATGTTCAGCAGTAGCGAGGGGAGTGGATAATAAATTAACCACATCAAGTGTTGTTTGATTGATTCCACATTTTTTGCGGTGCTTGCGACCTGCTCTTCTCCCCCGTTTTTTGAAACTCGCTGTTTTTTAAAGTAACAATATTGGGGTTTTACATTCACGAGTAGTGTTGAGCCACCCCCATAGTGTTCGAGTTCGGTTCGGTTCGTCGAACACCCGTATGTTCGCCGAACTGTTCGTCGAACACCTTCGAACACCATTAAAACCAATGGCAGGCAAACAAAAACACATAGAAACACATAGAAAACACCTTCAAAGGTGTCCAAAAGCTCACAAACTGCTCAGAAGACACGACTAAAACATGGAAAAGGGACAAGTACATATAGTCATGTGAAAAGAAAAGAGGTGGAGGAGTAAAAGGAGGGGGAGACACAGATATAGGCATGTCATGCCCTTCTAAAACCAAAAAAGTGCGAAGCCGACACGGCTAGTCCGTACCTGCCCGTGCGACCTCCGTGTCGCCGGGTTTGTGCCAGAGCCGCGGTGGACCCTGACGGCCAGCCCCCCTTTCCCAACACTGGTACCTGTCCGCTGGTGGGTTGAGCGAGCCCCCCTGCGGTGGAGGATGGTCTAATCTTTTTAATTTAAATTGCCTCTCTAATTTGAATGAGTACACTTTAAATCCTTTTACAAGGATCTATTGAAGGGCAAGTCTCATGCCAGCAGCCGCGGTAATTCCAGCCCAAGTAGCGTCCACTAAAGCTGCTGCAGTTAAAAAGCTTTTATAAGGATTGAGCTTGGCGGTCTACCGCAAGGCGTATTACCGCCAGTCACATCCCCTGTGCCTTGGGGTGCCTCCCCGATTCTCTTCACTGAGTGTCCCGGGGGCCCGAACCATTTCCTTTGAAAAAATTAAGTGTCCAAACTACAGGTGGTGTAGCTTGTTTAACAGCTGGGATAATCCACTGACTAGCAGACACTGCTAATAGGCACAAAGTATTTCCTGGGCTAGATGCAGTTAAAAATTTGTAATTAGACACTCACGTTGGATGCTGAGAAAGCATTCCATAGAGTCTCCTGGCACGCCATATATTATTCTCTTAAAAAGCTTGGGGTAGGGGTCTACGAGACCCTTTTATAGGAAAAATCACGTCCCTATATCGCAATACGTCACCTAGGCTGAAGATAAATGGAACATTTTCATCACCTTTCATAATCACCAATGGGACAAGGCAGGGATGTCCTCTGTCCCCTCTCTTATACATCCTAGTGACGGAGCACCTGCTCTCATCAATTCGCCATAACCCCAATATTAGGTGGATTGAGGTGGGAGGCACTGAGTACAAGTGCTCTGCATTTGCTGATGATGTCCTAGTATATATCACTCAATCACATATATCCATCACTGCTGTTATGGCTGAAATAGATCACTTTGTTACATGGTCAAATTTTAAAATCAATGCAGCGAAGTCTGAGGCCCTCGATGTCTCCCTCCCAAATCCATACAGGATTCCATCCAGTCCAACTTTCCCTTTGCCTGGCCCTCACAGGGTATCAAATACTTAGGAATTCGTATTCATAGAGACCTCTCTATGTTATCTTAATTTTGGGCCCTTTATTGAACAACTCCATACAGACCACGGTTGGCAAGTTAGAACTGTAAGATTCACTACGTGAACCACTGGTGTTTAGTGGAAAAGCACATGTACACTCTGTTCCAAATTATTATGCAAAAAGTGTTTAGGAGTGATAAGGTAAGAATTTTTTTGTTTGTCAGTTAAACTCATTGATGGTGATGTGTGTCAGGGCTCTTTATATCACTGTAAGCAATTGCAGACACCTGTGCTAATTAGTTTGGCAGGTGTGTCCAAGGAAAGGCAAGACTACTTAAGAAGGCTGTCCCACATTATTAAGCAGCCTACATTTTCTGCCAAAATGGGAAAGAAAAAGGATGTGTCGGCTGCTGAGAAGCAACAAATTGTGGAGTGTTTAGGTCAAAGCATGACTATAATCAAAATTGCCAAGACACTTCATCCTGATCATCGCACAATCAAGAAGTATGTAGCTGATTCACAGTACACACGTGTGCGTGCTGATAAGGGAAAATTGACGACTCTTTCCTACAGGCAATTACGTCAGGTTAAAAGAGAAGCGGCAAAAAAGCCTTGTCATAGCAGCAGACAAGTTTTTGAAGCTGCTGGTGCCTCCAACGTCCCCCGAACAACAAGATGCTGGGTCCTTCAGAGGCTTGCAGCTGTGCGTAAGCCATCCTGTCGACCTCCTCTATCCACTGTACACAAGCAGAAACGGCTCCAGTGGGCCAAACAATACATGAAGACTGACTTCAAAACTGTTTTGTTCACCGATGAGTGCCGTGCAACGCTCGATGATCCAGATGGATGGAGTGGAGGATGGCTGGTTGATGGACACCCCATGCAAACACGGTTACGGCGCCAACAAGGAGGAGGTGGAGTAATGTTTTGGGCTGGAATCATGGGGAGAGAGATTGCCGGCCCCTTTAGAATCCCTGAAGGGGTAAAGATGAACTCCATAATGTATGTAGTGTTTCTCAAACAGCACTTCCTGCCATGGCTCAAGAAGAAGAACCGTGTATTCCGCAGCAAGATCATTTTCATGCATGATAATGCACCGTCTCATGCTGCACATAACACATCTGCATCTCTGGCTGATATGGGCATAAAAGGGGACAAACTTATGGTGTGACCCACATGCTCCCCTGACCTCAACCCCATTGAGAACCTCTGGAGCATCATCAAAAGGAGTGTCTATGATGGCAGGAGGCAGTTCACATCTAAGCAACAGCTCTGGGAGGGTATTCTGTCCTCATGCAAAACAATTGAAGCAGAAACCATCCAAAACCTGACAAATTCAATGGACGAGAGAGTTCAGAAGCTCCTTTCGAACAAGGGGTCCTATGTGCAAATGTAACATCACCTTGAATAAAGTTTTGAGTTGAAAACTGTTTGATTTCAGTTTCTAATAACCTGCTAATGCTTATAATTTCAAAAATGACCTTTTTTTTGTTCTTTATTAAAATGAAAAGGTTGATCGAAGAGTGTGGGGGATCTAAGAGTGTGGCAACCCAGTAGTCAGGATTATTTCAAATTCTGACAATCTGAGGGTCATGTTGCAGGTAGTGCAGCAAGAAGGCACTCATGTGTCTTGCGCATCTAGGAGCCCCAAAATTATTTTCCGGGCTAAATGCAGCAAAAAATTATTAATAATTTGAAAGCTGGTGGAGCTTAGCATAGATGGCCTAATAGAATCAGTACTGCAAACTGCTACAAGGCCCAAATTATTTTGCAGCCAAGATACAGATAGACATGATTAGTAATTTTAAATCTGGTGGAGTTTAGTATAGATGGCCTAATAGAATAAGTACTGCACACTGCTACAAGGCCCAAAATATTTTCCAGGCAAGATACAGATAAACATGATTAGTAATTTTAAATCTGGTGGAGTTAAGTATAGATGGCCTAATAGAATCAGTACTGCACACAGCTACAAGGCCCAAATTATTTTCCAGCCAAGATACAGATAAACATGATTAGTCATTTTAAATCTGGTGGAGTTTAGTATAGATGGCCTAATAGAATCAGTACTGCACACTGCTACAAGGCCCAAATTATTTTCCAGCCAAGATAAAGATAAACATGATTAGTAATTTTAAATCTGGTGGAGTTTAGTATAGATGGCCTAATAGAATCAGAACTGCACACTGCTACAAGGCCCAAATTATTTTCCAGCCAAGATACAGATAAACATGATTAGTAATTTTAAATCTGGTGCAGTTTAGTATAGATGGCCTAATAGAATCAGTACTGCACACTGCTACAAGGCCCAAAATATTTTCCAGCCAAGATACAGATAAACATGATTAGTAATTTGAAAGCTTAAAACGGTTGGTGAGGTGATTTTAACAAATCATCAAGCTTTTACTCTCCCCAGGATGACACAGGGGTAGAAAACTGGTTTCGGATCCATGATTTGTTCATCTTTATTAACGTGAGTCTGTCTACATTATCAGTGGAGAGCCGCGTGCGCTTATCTGTCAGCACACCACCAGCAGCGCTGAACACACGTTCAGACAGAACGCAGGCTGCGGGGCATGACAAGATCTCCAAGGCGTAAGTGGCGTGCTCCGGTCATTTATCCAGATTGGAATCCCAAAAATAAGAAGGGTCCAGTGACACAGTCATGGCTTCAATGTTTACTTGGAGATACTCCTGTACCATCGTCTGTAGGCGTTGACTATGTGTCAGACTTCTTGTCTCCTGTGGCCTTGCAAAGGATGGGCTAAAAAAGTGGTGAAATGATTCCGCAAAATTGATGTTACCAGCAGATAATGTGTTTCTGTTACGCTTTGAGTGCTGAACACTCGACTGTCCCACGGTTGGCAAGTTGGAACTGTGAGATTCACTACGTGCACCACTAGTGTTTTGGGGAAAAGCACATGTAAGATTCTGCAACAGTCTCTGCTGATACTCCTGCATGCGTGCATCTCTTTCTATGGCAGTAATAATTTCTGCAAATTTACTTTTGTACCGGGGATCTAACAGTGTGGCAACCCAGTAGTCAGGATTATTTCTAATTCTCACAATTCGAGGGTCATGTTGCAGGTAGTGCAGCAAGAAGGCACTCATGTGTCTTGCGCATCCAGGAGCACCAAGTCCCTGTTGTGTTGGTAGCGAGGTAACAATCATGCTTCCTTCCTCTGCCCTCTCCCCCCAACCTCGTACAACAGAAATGTGATCAAGGTCTCCATCATCTGATGAGTCTTCCATCAGTTTGTCCTCCACTTCTTCCTGGGCTCCTGCACCTTCCTCACTAGTTTGGCTGCTACCATGCGCCCTGGTAAAACCATCTCCCCCACCCTCACATGCCTGCCGCCTTGGTGCTGCCGACCGTCTGGACCTTGCAGATGTTAGCCCTTCCGCATACAACTCCTCCTCCTCTACTTCCTCCATCTCCTCTTGTGCCACCACCTGACTCCGAATTCTGTTTAACATGTGCTCCAGCATGTAAATCACTGGAATAGTCATGCTGATAAAGGCATCGTCAGCACTAAACATCTTCGTCGACATTTCAAAACTGTGCAGAAGGGTGCATAGGTCCCTGATCTGAGACCACTCCTCCAGCGTGATTTGCCCCACCTCTGGATCTCGTTGGCCCAGGCTATACGTCAGAACATATTGCACCAGGGCTTGTTGGTGCTGCCACAGTCGCTGCAACATGTGCAGAGTTGAATTCCACTGGGTAGGCACATCGCATTTTAGCCGGTGAAGTGGCAGGCCCAACGATTTCTGTAGAGATGTAAGTCGCTGAGCTGCGGGATGCGAACGGCGGAAGTGAGCACACAGCGACCTTGCCATCTGCAGAAGGCCATCTAGTCCAGGATAGTGGGCTAAAAATTGCTGGACAACCAGGTTCAACACATGAGCCATACAAGGCATGTGTGTGACATTGCCCCGGCAAAGGGCCGCACCCAGGTTTGCAGCATTGTCGCACACGGCCTTCCCTGGTTTCAGGTCCAGTGGAGACAACTATTCATGAAACTGGTTCTCCAGAGCTGACCACAACTCCTCAGCTGTGTGACTCACATTTCCCAGACATTTCAAAGTAAAAACCGCCTGATGACGTTGAGCCCTGCTGCCAGCATAGTAAGGAGGTGTGCAGGATCTCTTCTGCGCAGTTAGAAAGCTTGTGGCATGACTAGACAGGCTTTGGGTGCAGGTTGAGGACCGAGAGGAGGTTGAGGAGGCAGAAGCAGTGGAAGAACTTTGAGATAAAGAGGATTGACGCACAACTCGTGGGGACGGCAAGACTTGGACAGCAGCAACTTGTCCTGCTGTCACCATAGTTACCCAGTGCCCAGTCAGCGACATGTAACGCCCCTGTCCATGCCTACTCGTCCAAGTGTCTGTGGTGAAATGCACCCTGTCACACACAGAGTTTCTCAAAGAAGCGGTGATGTTGTGTGCGACATGCTGGTGGAGCGCAGGCACACCTTTCTTTGAGAAGTAGTGCCGACTGAGCATCTGGTACTGGGGCACTGCGACGGACATAAGGTCTCGAAAATCCTCTGTGTCCACCAGGCGGAAAGGCAGCATTTCTGTAGCCAAGAGCTTGCACATGGTGAAATTCAACCTCTTAGCTTTCTCATGGCTAGGAGGAAATGGTCTTTTACTTGTCCACATCTGAGGGACCGAGGGCTGGCTGTTGTGCTTAGACGGGGTTGAGAAGGGTGTCCCCGGCAAACTGCTAGTCTGTGAGGAAGATGCAGGTAGACAAGTTAGGTTGCCTTGATCCAAAGGTGGTGCTATCGATGTCGGACAGCGCTCAACACCAGCTGGTGTTTCCACCTCCAAAGAAAATGATGACCTGCCAATCACACTGGCTGTTGCGGGTAAAGAGGTGGCAGGTCTGCGTCCCAAAACAGGTGTGACTGATGTTCCCCCAGTCACAGAGGATGAAGAGGCCGCGGATGCACAAGATGTGGCAGACGGTGGTTGGCCCGGCCGGTTAGGCCGCATTGTAGCACAGTGAGCTTCCCACTGCAACTTATGCTTCATATCCATGTGCCGGTTCATGCATGAAGTACTCAAACTATGTATTTTTTGGCCTCTGCTTAGCTTTTGCTGACAAGTGTTTCAGATAACACGAGTTGGGTCATCTTTATCGATCTGAAAAAATGCCGAGGCTATGCAAGGCTTAGCACCCATGCGACCTGAAGAGCCACCATGACTTGTGGTCAGAGGCAGAGTTGTGTTTGAGGATGCAGTTGTTGACGTGCTTCCAGTACTACGTCTCTGTCCAGGAAGGCGCAACCTGACCTCGTCATCACTAGCATCCTCCTCCACCTCCTCTGCTGACCTCATCGACTGGCTGACTGTGGGTTGACAGTAAGTGGGATCTCCAACCTCGTCATCATCACCCTGTGTGTTATCACACCCGTCGTCCTCAGAGCCAACCTCTTCCTGCCCTGACAAAAAACTAAAGTTGTCGCTCCAATCAGGTATTTGAGTCTCATCATCGTCTTCCTCATTGTCTCCACCAACAGGAGTTACAGTTTGGGAACGGGGGTCTACATTATGGTCAGAACCTTCTGCGTCTGGTCCTGGATCCGACTCATAAAGATTCTGGGCATCAGTGCAGATCATTTCCTCGTCTGGATTCACAGAAGCTCTGGAGCCGACCTCTGATTCCCAGGCTATAGTATGAGTAAACAGCTCTGCAGACTCAACCATCTGTTCTACCCCATACTCAGATGGGCAGCTAGAGACTTGGGAGCTGTGATGAATCAAGTGCGATTGGGGTGACACCTCTGAGGACTGGAGTATTTGTGATGTTGAAGTTGAAGTGGAGGAGAGCCCACTTAAAGGAGCACTTGATATCCATTGAAGCACCTGCAGTTTTTGTGCCTCATCTGAAATTTGTAGCAATTGGCGTGGCCGTAAGAAAGGGATCTTATCACATTGTCTGCTAAAAGAAGTAGACATCTTAGTTTGGCTGGAAGATGGTCTATCTTCTGCAGATGTTACTGTGGCTTTAACACCTACCCCACAGACACAACCTTTTTTTCCCTTCCCAACATGCCTATTCCACTTTCCACGAGCAGCAGGCCTTTTTCCACTCATTTTGGTGGTTAACTAATTCACAACTCTGGAGTTGTTTGCACAAAAAACAATGGATGGGAACCGAGCAGAGCTGAGTGGCCAAACTGTGGTATTAGCCCAAAAGTATTGACTGGGTTAGATGCAGATAAAAATTAAATTGAATTTGCAACCTGGCGGAGGTTAGTATAGATGGACTAATAAAACAAGTCCCACACACTGCTACAAGCCGAAATATTTTTTTAGAGCTAGATGCAGAAAAAAATTATATTGAATTTGCAACCTGGTGGAGGTTAGTATAGATGGACTAATAGAACAAGTCCCACACACTGCTACAAGCCGAAATATTTTTTCAGAGCTAGATGCAGAAAAAAATTATATTGAATTTGCAACCTGGTGGAGGTTAGTATACATGGACTAATAGAACAAGTCCCACACACTGTTACAAGCCGAAATACTTTTTCAGAGCTAGATGCAGAAAAAATTATTTTGAATTTGCAACCTGGTGGAGGTTAGTATAGATGGACTAATAGAACAAGTTCCACACACTGCTACAAGCCGAAATATTTTTTCAGAGCTAGATGCAGAAAAAAATTATATTGAATTTGCAACCTGGTGGAGGTTAGTATAGATGGACTAATAGAACAAGTCCCACACACTGCTACAAGCCAAAATATTTTTTCAGAGCTAGATGCAGAATTTTTTTTATTGAATTTGCAACCTGGTGGAGGTTAGTATAGATAGACTAATAGAACAAGTCCCACAGACTGCTATAAGCCCAAATATTTTTTCAGAGCTAGATGCAGATAAAATTTATTTTGAATTTGCAACCTGGTGGAGGTTAGTATAGATGGACTAATAGAACAAGTCCCACACACTGCTACAAGCCGAAATATTTTTTCAGAGCTAGATGCAGAAAAAAATGATATTGAATTTGCAACCTGGTGGAGGCTAGTATAGATGGACTAATAGAACAAGTCCCACACACTGCTACAAGCCGAAATATTTTTTCAGAGCTTGATGCAGAAATTTTTTTTATTGAATTTGCAACCTGGTGGAGGTTAGTATAGATAGACTAATAGAACAAGTCACACACACTGCTACAAGCCAAAATATTTTTGCAGAGCTAGATGCAGAAAAAAATTATATTGAATTTGCAACCTGGTGGAGGTTAGTATAGATGGACTAATAGAACAAGTCCCAAACACTGCTACAAGCCGAAATATTTTTTCAGAGCTAGATGCAGAAAAAAATTATATTGAATTTGCAACCTGGTGGAGGTTAATATAGATGGACTAATAGAACAAGTTCCACACACTGCTACGAGCCGAAATATTTTTTCAGAGCTAGATGCAGAAAAAAATTATATTGAATTTGCAACCTGGTGGAGGTTAGTAGAGATGGACTAATAGAACAAGTCCCACACACTGCTACAAGCCGAAATATTTTTTAAGAGCTAGATGCAGAAAATTTTTTATTGAATTTGCAACCTGGTGGAGGTTAGTATAGAAGGACTAATAGAACAAGTCCCACAGACTGCTAGAAGCCCAAATATTTTTTCAGAGCTAGGTGCAAAAAAAATTATATTGAATTTGCAACCTGGTGGAGGTTAGTATAGATGGACTATTAGAACAAGTCCCACACACTGCTATAAGCCCAAATATTTTTTCAGAGCTAGATGCAGATAAAATTTATTTTGAATTTGCAACCTGGTGGAGGTTAGTATAGATGGACTAATAGAACAAGTCCCACACACTGCTACAAGCCGAAATGTTTTTTCAGAGCTAGATGCAGAAATAAGTTATATTGAATTTGCAACCTGGTGGAGGTTAGTATAGATGGACTAATAGAACAAGTCCCACACACTGCTACAAGCCGAAATATTTTTTCAGAGCTAGATGCAGAAAAAAATTATATTGAATTTGCAACCTTGTGGAGGTTAGTATAGATGGACTAATAGAACAAGTCCCACACACTGCTACAAGCCGAAATATTTTTTCAGAGCTAGATGCGGATAAAAATTATTTTGAATTTGCCACCTGGTGGAGGTTAGTATAGATAGACTAATAGAATGATGCTATGCCCAAAAGGTTTTACTTCACTAGGTGCAGTAAAAAAATTTGTATTCTATACACAGGTGGTGTAGCTTGCAACACAGATAGGCTACTCCACTGACTAACACACGCTGCAAGAGGCCAAAAAGGATTTGCTTTGCTAGATTTAGCCAAATGCTGTGAAAAAAACTTGCACAGCACTAAAACAGACCTGCCTGGCAAAAAGTGATAGGAACTGATATAACCTAGCCCTCAAAAGGACTGCAATTACAATTAGTCTTTACTCCCAACCTATCTATTTAAGAGCACAGACCTGCCTGATAAAAGTGATAGGAACTGATGTAACCTAGCCCTGAAAAAGACTGCAATTACAATTAGTCTTGACTCCCAACCTATCTATTTAAGAGCACAGAACTGCCTGATAAAAGTCATAGGAAATGATGCAACCTAGTCCTTAAAAGTCTGCAATCACAGCTATTCCCTACTCCCAAGCTATCTGTAGATTTGTGCGAAAATTGGCTTGAAATTAACAAAGTATAGCGCACACAGCATCAGCGGTGCCGTCTAACACGCAGCTGCAGCAGTGAGAAAATGGTGGCGATGGGGAAAATGGCTGGGTCTTATAGGGCAAGGACATGTGACATACACTGCCAATGACACATGCCCTTGCTTGTGTGAAAAAAAGCAGTTTGCTCCGTTTGTGCGCTGCTGATAGGCTGACAGATTGCACCTCCCCATTGTAAATGCGGGAAAGAGAAAAAAAAATGGAGATCTTCATAATTTATGCAGACATCCATCCCCTGCCCCTCCCCCCGCCCCACTGTACACTCAAACTGCGTATTAGCATTAATTTTCAGCATTACTGAGAAAAAATCCAGTTATGATTTTGGTGCACGAACAGTTATCGAACATAACCTCGAACAGCAGAATTTTTTTCAAATTGTTCGTGTTCGCCGAACGGCTGGAACACCGCCCAAAACAGCTCGAATTTGAGATTGGCGAACAGTTCGAGTCGAACACCGCTCATCTCTATTCACTAGATCTCCCTCAGAGGCATCAGTAGAATTATCTGATTCAAATTCAGATGAGGAAAACGTGACTTGAGATCTAGGTGTGGAACCTGTCCTAAATCCTCTGCGTTTTAAAATGGATTTAGTAAGTTTTTTAGGGCGTTCCCATCTGCCCCACTCATATACCTGATCTTTCTCATAATCTATTGTGTCACGGCTGAATTTCTTTTGTTTAGTACAGATAATAGAATCTTCCACATCTTGCACCTTTTTTTTAAGTTTTTTTTTTAAAAATGTCAAAATCTTCAGTGGGCATTACTGATTTAATTTTCTCCATCAATTTAGTTTTTCACACTGTGTGTGTTTTAATTGTTCAGTCTCGTATTTTAAAATAAGTTCAATAAGTTGAAAAAATTCTAAATAAAATACATTTGTTTTTACTATTGGAGTCTGTGGAGCTGGATCATCGTCTTTCCTACTACTTGTCTACTGAGCACAAGCAGCAGCGCTGATCACGGATCCTGGAGACACCCAGCTGGTTCATGGAGGTGAGCTGTTTTTTTTTCTTTTCCCTTTCCATTGTCCTTTGGTTCCTCCTCTGCCCAGGAGATGTGGTATGATCAGACCATGTTCCGTACACGGTCAGACACAGACATTACACAGGTGAACATTTATAAGATTATCTCAGCACAGGAACATTTTATTTAAACACATCCAATTGTGTAAGTTATTATTATTACAAGATCTATTGATTAAAATGAACTTTCATTTGTGGGAAAACCCCTTACTAATATCCTTAGTAATATACTTTAGTAACATGTCAGTTGAAAGAAATGGCTATTGAATTTAAAATATTTGCCATCTAACTAAGGGGCCACATAGAAGTCATTTTCTTTGCTATGGCTATTGCCTAGACAGCGCCATATTCATAGTTCATGCTAGGCACTATCTCAAGGTGTGCTGCTGTTCCGCTATCACCCTAACCCTTCCTTACAAAGACAACATCAGTGCAGAATATCCATTATCAATGTCAATTTTTTACCTGTTAGCATACGTCATCCTACAATCTGTCAACTTAGGGACAGACCTCAACTGCCTATTGGCAATTACAGACCTGCAACTAGAGTACACATTTTAACAAGCAATAACAATATGTACAGTATATTATGAGCTGTTGTTTAACAAGCATATTTATTATGTGATGTGGTTAAAAAAATGCAATGTATGTACAAAAGCAGGTTACTGTCAAAAATTTGTCATTTATAGATAAGTAATAAAATATTTTTTTCTCAGGTCCTTGGTCTGAAAATTTAAGGGGAAAAGGAATATTATAATTAAAGTATAAAGCAAGAAATAGCTAATATCTCTGTAATTTGCCAACAACAGTGCACTACTCTACCAGTTTCTTACAATATGGCAAACAGTAAGGAAGAACAGATGTTAATATTACCCCTTAATGAGCATCTAAAATGCACACTTGTGACCTTAATTATCGATGAAGTTTCCTTACTAAAAGCACTGGAGTCTTTGGAAGTTTCTTCAGCTTATCTTCAAAGTAATTTAATACTATAATAGCTTGTTCTCATTGATACACATTTCCAATGTCAAGTATATAACAAAATCTAAATAGTATCTATTGGGATACAGGCACTAAAGATATAAGGCAATGGGATTTTTAGTATCACAAGGTCAATCATGTTGTACATAGTGGTGTCAAATCTACTAGAGCAGATGCTGCTATTTTCAAAAGTCCTATACACTGGCTATTATATACTTTTGATATGCAATAATTATTTTTTGCATATCTTGGTGGTAGCATTTTCAGGCTGCAGTCTTCATTTATTTTCAGTCCAATCCCCTGAACAGTAGTGTAGCTACCAGGGGTCAGAGGGTGCGGCCGCCCCGGGTCCCTGCGCTCTGAGGGGCCCTCTCGGAGCTACGCTGCGCTTAACTGTATCAGCGTGTGCCGATACACTTAAACTCTGGGGCAGAGCTGGGAGACATGATCTCCCTGCGCTGCCACTATGGGTCCCTGTGCTGGACTCCACCACCACAAGTTCAACTGTACCGGCATCTGCCGACACAGTTGAAAGCAATGGAGGAAGGAACGTCAGCTGACGCTTCATCCCCATCACTCTTCCTCGGCGTCTCAGCGAGATGACATCACTAAGTACGCTATAATGTGTGACGCTTAGAACACAAGCAGCGGTGACCAGATCAGCGGGTACGAGGAGGAGAGGTGAGTATTGTATTTTATTATTTTTTTTAGAACATTGTGCTGACCATAAAACTGCATTGAGGGCTATGGGGGTGCATTATACTGAATGGGTGTGCATTATACTGTAGGAGGGTGCATTATACTATATAGGGGTGCATTATACTGAATGGGGTTGCAATATAATATATAGGGGTGCATTATACTGAATGGGGGTGCATTATACTGAATGGGCTATGGGAGTGCATTATACTGTATGGAGATGCATTATACTGAATGGAGTTTCATTATACTATATGAGGGTGCATTATACTGAATGGGGGTGCATTATACTGAATGGGCTATAGAAGTGCATAATACTATATGGGGGTGCATTATACTGTATGGGCTATGGGAGTGCATTATACTATATGGAGGTGCATTATACTGAATGGAGTTTCATTACACTATATGAGGGTGCATTATTGTCACTCCAGGTGTGAGTGCAACATAGAGAGTCACGCCACGTGTGAGTGTAACACAGAGGGGAAAGGGAGCCCAGACTCTAGGGAAAGGAGGAAGAGGTGACCTCCTAATCTGGACTAGCATCACCCTGTCTCCCCCTAACATCCCTATACAACCTCCGCAGCTGTTGCCGATCTCGTGCCTCGCCCTACTATCCCTGCCATAAAGCTATAGCTGGGGGTGGAAGGGGATGAGCACTAGTCAACCTCCGCTATCACTCTAAAGACAAAAGGGGAAGACAACACAGGGGAATTACAACTTAGATTTTGCAGAAGAGGGCACATGGCCTCAAGACTCCAGAGAGGACGTGATGCTACTTCAGCCAAGTTCCAAGTAGAAATCAGTATAACCGGCGATACCCACCTGGAGAGATCAGGTATATATACATCCAGGCCAGAGGGAGGCAGTCGCTGGGTCCTAAAGACAGCCTCCTATCTAGGCAACTGTCTGTATTGCCAAACGTGGAGATCTCCTGCAAACCGCTGAAGGATGACTGTCAGTCACCTCTGACACACCCGTGACAGTACCCCCCTCTACAATTTGCCTCCGGACGCTCAGGACCAAGTTTCTCAGGAAAAGAGGTGTGAAAAGAGCAAACCAATCTGGGAGCATTTACCTCTGACACTGAAACCCACATCCTTTCCTCTGGACCATAGCCTTTCAAGTGCACCAAGTATTGTAGAGAATGACGTTGGAGACGAGAATCTACAATCCTCGAAATCCCGAACTCCAGGTTACCATCAACCATTACTGGGGGTGGTGGTAGAGGTGAGGACTCAAGAGGTTCTACGTACCTTTTGAGTAAAGACCTGTGTAACACATTAAGGACCTTAAGGGCCCGAGGACGTTCAAGACGAAACGCTGCTGGGTTAATGACGGCGGTAATTTTGCAGGGACCAATAAACCTCGGTCCCAGCTTCCAAGAAGGAACTTTCAATCTTATAGTCTTGGTAGACAACCACACAAAGTCACCTTCAGGTCCGGACCTAGCAAGCGTTTTCTGTCAGCCATACGTTTATACCTGTCACTCATGGTCTTTAAATTACACAGAACACCCTGCCATACCGAGGAGAGCGACGAGCAAACCTTTCCTCCTCAGGAACTCCTGAAGCTCCACCTCCACTAAAGGTACCAAACTGTGGATGATAACCATATGCACCGAAGAACGGTGACCTGCCAGTGGATTCTTGACGATGATTATTGATAGCAAATTCTGACAGCGGTCAGTAGGATGCCCAATCCTCCTGTTTTTCAGAGACAAAACACCTGAGGTATGTCTCCAAGTTCTGATTGACATGCTCTGTCTGACCATTCGACTGAGGGTGGAAGGCTGAGGAAAAGGACAGCTGCACCCCCAGTCGAGAACAGAATGCCTTCCAGAACTTGGAAACAAACTGGGTCCCCCGATCAGGCACCACATCGGAGTGAACCCCATGAAGCTTCACAATCTCATTGATGAACACCTGGGCAAGTGTCTTAGCATTGGGAAGTGCAGGTAAAGCAACGAAGTGAACCATTTTACTGAACCTATCTACTATGCACTGTTTTGCCTGCAAAAACCGGTAGGTCAGTAATAAAGTCCATGGACAAGTGTGTCCATAGCCTACTAGGGATAGGTAGCGGAAGAAAAGTACCAGACGAACGGGTGTGCGAAACCTAAGAACGTGCGCAAATACTACAAGCAGCTACGTGTTCAATTACATCCCGATGCAACCCCGGCCACCAAAAACGACGAGAGAGGAGATCCGCGGTTGCCTTACAACCTGGATGCACAGAGTTATGATGTTCCTTGATTACTTTACGTTGCAGATCAGGTGGTACAAATAACTTTCCTGAAGGGCAGGAGGCAGGGGTGTCCCCCTGAGCCTCCAGCACCTCACCCTCCAGTTCACGGAAAAGAGCCAAAATAACTACCCCTTTCTGTAATATCGGGGCAGGGTTCTCATGGTCACCACCACCAGGGAAGTTCCGGGACAAAGCATCAGCCTTGACGTTTTTGACCCCTGGACGAAAAGTGACAACAAAATTGAACCTAGTAAAAAGCAGGGACCATCTGGCTTGGCTAGGGTTGAGACGTTTAGCTGACTGGAGATATGACAGGTTTCTTATGGTCAGTAGTAACAGTAATAGGATGGACAGCACCCTCCAACCAGTGTCGCCATTCCTCCAATTTGATCGCCAATTTGATTACCAAAGCGTCGCCAATTTGATCGCCAAAAGTTCCCTATTACCCACGTCATAATTTCTCTCAGCCGAAGACAATTTTTTAGAAAAGAAGGTGCATGGACGCCATTTACCAGGGGACGAACCCTGAGACAACACAGCCCCAACCCCGACACCCGAAGCATCGACCTCCACAATAAAGGGTTGAGAAACATCGGGTTGACTGAGTATAGGTGCAGTGGCTGTAGCATCGGCATCTCTGCCTCCTGCCCGGCAGAGACGCCGCCCCCCTTACCGCCGCGGTCCTGCTCCGGCGTCTTCTGGCCACCCTGCAGCTGCAGCTGGTGCAGGCAGCTTCCCTGGCCCTGTGCTTAGGGTGCGCACGCGCGCTCCCACCCTCTTAAAGGGGCCGCACGCGCCGTCCTAAAAAGTCCCCGGTCAATGGCCGGAGGACTTCCCCTATAAAAGGCACCTCCTCCAATATCGAGGTGCCCGTGCAAGGTTGTAGTTTTGTGTGTGATACTCTGCTTCAACCCTCAGGTCCTGCTGCTAGCTTGACTACCAGTCCAGCCCGCCAGCCAGACTACAAGTCCTGCCCGCCAGCCATACTACAAGTCCAGCCCGCCAGCCAGACTACAAGTCAAGCCCGCCAACAAGACTACAAGTCGAGCCCGCCAGCCAGACTACAAGTCCAGTCCGCCATCCGGACTACTAGTCCAGTCCGTCTGCTTGTCTACTCTCCTGCCTGACAGTCTGCCTACTGCCAGTCTACCAGTCTGTCTATGGGCTCTGCCCGACTGCTTACCTGGAAGCACCTGCCTGTTACCTTCCATGCCTGCCAGCCAGCCTACCTGGAGGCTCCTGACTGTTACCTGCTGTGCCTGCCAGCCAGCCTACCTGGAGGCTCCTGCCTGTTACCTGCCGTGCCTGCCAGCCCGCTTACCTAGAAGCACCTGCCTGTTACCTGCCGTGCCTACCAGCCAGCCAACCTGGAGGCTTTTGCCTGTTACTTGCCGTGCCTGCCAGCCAGCCTACCTGGAGGCTCCTGCCTGTTACCTGTCGTGCCTGCCAGTCTGTCTGCCCGGATCACCCGCCAGCCTGCCTGCCGTGCTCATCTGCTGTACCGGTCAGTCCCTGCCTTCTGACCAGTGGGAGTCACCTGCTCTCATACAAGGTCGGTCCCCAGAGTAGCACCTGGTCCCTCTGCTCGGTCCCTCCCTGGTCACGGAGTCGATTGAGCCGCCGTACGACCTTGGTCAGTCCGAGTTGATACCTAGTTACGCCCCTCTGGTCCCTCCTTGCACCGCAGCACAGAGGTTCCACTACCCGGATCCGTAACAGTGGCAAAGTGATTCTTTAAGGAAGAAAAAGCCTGGAGGGAAGCCTCCGATCATTTGGAAAAATCAGACCCCTTCTTAGTCATGTCACTAAGGTGTTTCACTACAACAGAGTAATTTTGGATGAATTTCCTGTAAAAATTAGTAAAGCCCAGAAAACATTGTAGGGCCTTCAGGTACTCGGGACGTTCCCAGTCAAGGACTGCACGGATTTTCTTCAAATCCATCCGAAAACCTGAAGATGAAAACAATTACCTCAAAAACGGCACCTCCTGAACAGAGAACACACATTTCTCTAGTTTGGCATTTCTCTTAATATCTGGAGCACCTGTTTAACATGCCCCCGATGGGTCTCAAAATCAGGTGAATAAACAAAAATATCTTCCAGATAGACCACCACAAACCTCCCCACCAAATGATGAAAAATATCATTTATGAAATGCTGGAATACCGCAGGTGCATTGGTCAAGCCAAAAGGCATAACCAGACATTCGAAATGACCTTCCAGGGTATTGAACGCTGTCTTCCATTCGTCCCCTTCTCTGATTCTAACCAGATTGTAAGCTCCCCTTAAATCCAACTTTGAGAATACCTTAGCTCCCACAACCTGGCTGAACAAATCAGGAATCAGAGGAAGAGGGTATGGATCACGGATGGTAATTTGATTTAATTCCCGGAAATCTAAACAGGGACGTAGACCGCCATCTTTTTTCTTCATAAAGAAGAACCCTGCAGCCACGGGCGAAGATGAGGGTCTGATATGTCCCTTTTCCAGACTTTCCACAATGAAATCCTTCATGACTTGTCTCTCAGGGCCAGAAAGATTATACAGTCTGGACTTGGGTAGTTTAGCTCCGGGGGTCAGGTTAATAGGACATGAACAAATAAAGTAGCACACTGTAACACTGAGTATATAGATATGAAATATGAAATATGAATAGCATAACTGCTGTAAAAAATAGAAATAAATGAAACATTTTTGAAAAAAAGTTTTTTTAGCGCATGTAAATATGAAGTATGGAAAATGAATAGCATTACTGCTGTAAATAAATGAGAAATCTTAGCGCATAAATTGGCCAATTCATGTGTACCTGACAGCCGCGGTAAGGCGTTTCTCGATGTCAGGACCTATCAATGTGAATACCTCTCTAAGAGACCTCCGTCTGCTTATGTGTGGGAAAGACAGATCCTGATGCATTTAAAACCACCTGCGGCATGGGGGTGGGGGTGGAGTGCTCAGTCAACGCTAAATCTAGTAACAAAGAAAATGACGGCACTTCCACTATAAGAAATAGGTGCGAACAGGTGCTTACTAAGAGCAGCTACCTCCATATATAATGAACAAATAAAGTAGCACACTGTAACACTGAGTATATAGATATGAAATATGAATAGCATAACTGCTGTAAAAAATAGAAATAAATGAAACATTTTTGAATAAAAGTTTTTTTAGCGCATGTAAATATGAAGTATGGAAAATGAATAGCATTACTGCTGTAAATAAATGAGAAATCTTAGCGCATAAATTGGCCAATTCATGTGTACCTGACAGTATATCTATATACTCAGTGTTACAGTGTGCTACTTTATTTGTTCATTATATATGGCTGCTCTTAGTAAGCACCTGTTCACACCTATTTCTTATAGTGGAAGTGCCGTCATTTTCTTTGTTACTAGATTTAAGCTTTGACTGAGCACTCCACCCCCACCCCCATGCCGCAGGTGGTTTTAAATGCATCAGGATCTGTCTTTCCCACACATAAGCAGACGGAGGTCTCTTAGAGAGGTATTCACATTGATAGGTCCTGACATCGAGAAACGCCTTACCGCGGCTGTCAGGTACACATGAATTGGCCAATTTATGCGCTAAGATTTCTCATTTATTTACAGCAGTAATGCTATTCATTTTCCATACTTCATATTTACATGCGCTAAAAAAACTTTTTTTCCAAAATGTTTCATTTATTTCTATTTTTTACAGCAGTTATGCTATTCATATTTCATATTTCATATCTATATACTCAGTGTTACAGTGTGCTACTTTATTTGTTCATTATATATGGAGGTAGCTGCTCTTAGTAAGCACCTGTTCACACCTATTTCTTATAGTGGAAGTGCCGTCATTTTCTTTGTTGTTAGGTTAATAGGACAGTCATAAGCACCATGAGGAGGCAAATCCTGACACCGCTTCTCAGAAAAAACGTCCTCAAAACCAGACAGAAAAGCAGGCAGTATCTCCGCAGAGACAGCAGCAATGGAAACATTCAGACAGTTCTCATGGCAGTAATCTCCCCATTCAATAATCTCCCCGGTTTGCCAATCCACCAATGGATTATGTTTAACAAGCCAGGGGATACCTAAAACAATCGGAGTAGGGAGATTCTCCAAAACATAGCAAGGAATGATTTCACAATGAACTGACCCCACCCTCAGTTTCACATTATGTACAATCTGAGTAAATGCTTTCTGTGCAAGTGGCGCCAAGTCAATGGAAAAGGTGGAAATAGGTTCAGCTAAAGCACAGCAAGCGAGATCATGAGTTTTTACAAACTCAGCATCAACAATGCTGACTCCGGCTCCACTGTCAACAAACACAGAGTTTTTTTCGATTTTGCTCTCTATCACCACCTCTGCAGTCAGGACAAAGCGGGAACTGCAGTTTGGCCACAAATGCACCCCTCGTTTATTCAACTCCAGACTACCGAGAGTTAATTGAGTCTCTTTTTGTTTATGAATTGAAGGACAGGTCCCAACAGAGTGTCCTCTTTCCCACAAGAAAAACATACGCCTTTTTTCTTGCGGATGTATGATATAGAGACACCCCCTAACTGCATAGGTTCCTCCTCCTCCCCCAGTACTGGTTCACCCCTAGACCGCTCCCTTGGCAAAGGTACACAACCCCGACAAGAAGGCCCCGGAGAAGGAGGTCACACCCATCTATCCCGAAGGCGCCTATCCAGACGTATGGCCAAAGACAAGAAGGCCCCGGAGAAGGAGGTCGCACCCATCTATCCCAAAGGCGCCTATCCAGACGTATGGCCAAAGACATAGCAGCCTCCAAGAAATGAGGGGTATCATATACAGCCAAGGCATCTTTCAACCTTTCCGTTAGCCGCTCACAAAATTGACTTTTAAGGGCTGAGTCATTCCATTTGGAATCCGTTGCCGATCTACGGAATTCTGAACTGTATGTTTCCACTGACCAAATCTCCTGCTGAAGGCGACGTAGCTTAGACTCAGCCATGGCGACTCAGTCAGGATCATCACAGATGAGGGCAAGAGCTCAAATTAAAACATCCACAGATTGGAGACAAACCGAATCCTGCGGTAACGAAAACAGCCACGACTGAGGATCTCCCTGGAGTAGAGAGATCACAATGCCAACCCATTGCTCCTCATTACTGGAGGAGTAGGGACGAAGCTTGAAATACAATTTGCATGCCTCCTTAAACACAGAAACCTGTCCTTACCTCCTGAAAACCTGTCCGAAAGTGCAAGCTTGGGTTCTGGCTGGACAGGCCTACCAGCAGAGACCCCCACGTTAGCGACCTGTAACCGCTGATACTGCTGCTGAACCTCACAGTGGAGGTCATTCACCTCCAGAGACAGAACTGTAACTGATCCCATACTAAAGGGAGTAAGGAAAAAAAAAAGGTGCAAGCCGAAAAACACACAAAGAAAAACAAAATGTCAATCTTGTGTTGTTTTTTTTATTTTTTCCCAAAACGTGCTTGGCCGGTTATAATGTCACGCCAGGTGTGAGTGTAACACAGAGGGGAAAGTGAGCCCAGACACTAGGGAAAGGGGGAAGAGGTGACCTTTTAATCTGGACTAGCGTCACCCTGTCTCCCCCTAACGTCCCTATACAGCCTCCGCAGCTGTCGCTGATCACGTGCCTTGCCCTACTATATATAGCTGGGGGTGGAAGGAGATGAGCACCTCCGCTAGCACTCTAAAGACAAAAGGGGAAGACAACACAGGGGAATTACAACTTAGCTTGAGAAGAACTCCAACAGGGCACACGGCCTCAAGACTCCAAAGAGGACGTGATGCTGCTTCAGCCAAGTTTTAAGTAGAAATGAGTATAACCGGCGACACCCACCTGGAGAGATCAGGTATATATACACTCAGGCCATAGGGAGGCAGTCGCTGGGTCCTAAAGACAGCCTCCTATCTAGGCAGCTGTCTGCATTGCCAAACATGGATATCTCCTGCAAACCACTGCAGGATGACTGTCACCTCTGACACACCCGTGACAATTATTCTGAATGGGGGTGCATTATACTGATTGGGGCTTCATTATTCTGAATGGGGCTGCATTATACTATATGAGGGTGCATTATACTGAATAGGGGTGCATTATACTATATGGGGGCCCATTATACTGAATGGGGTATATGGGTGCATTATTCTATATGAGGTTGCATTATACTGAATGGGCTATGGGGGAGCATTATATTGAAAGGGTTATGGGATGCATTAAGCTATATGGGGCTGCATTATACTGAATTGGTTATGGGATGCATTATACCGTATGGGCTATGGGGTGCATTATAGTATATGGGGTGCATTATACTGTATGGGCTATAGGGGTGCATTATGCTGTATGGACTGTTGGATGCATTATACTGTATGGGCAATGGGGTGCATTATACTGTATGGAGTACTAGGTGGGGGCCTTTAAACTATATGCAAGCAATTATACAGTGTGAAGGTTTGTGTGGGGTCCATCCTGCTGTGTGGGGACCATTATACAGTGTGGAGAGTTTTGAGGCCATTATATTGTATGTAGGCCCATTATACTGCATGGAGGGCTGTGTGGGGTCACAGTTGGGGGATGATACTGTGTTGGGTGTCACTATAATTTTTCAGGGCAGTTGAGGGGTGGGGTACAGTAGGGTCATATACTTTATGAATGCAATGAAAGGGGAATCTAGGGCTCCAGTAGGAGGAAAATTAAAAGGCACACAGTACTACACAGTAGGTACAGTAATAGGGAAACATATGGCAGCAGAAGCTCAGTATTGGGGTATCAGCAGAATAAGGAGTTTGTGCAGGTTGGGGATAACGGTGCCTGAAATGTGAGAAGTCAAATGTGTCTTTTTTGTAATCTCTGCAGATGAGTCTTGGCTGGAAGAAGTTGCCATGTCAGTCTGGGCCAGATGGAAAAGACAGGAAAAGTGAATGACGCAGCCAGAAAGATCGTCAGCTTTAAGTCACTATCTGTAACTGTACTGTAATCTCTTATATATTCTGCAGGAGTGGTATCTACCACTATATGGTGGTAATATTAGTGTTGGTCTTTGTATAGAGATTTATTTTAGTAACTGCGCGGTCATCTGCTGAGGTTCTCCTACATCCACTATTAGGGTGCGCCGCCATAGCTGTAATCAGGGTTACATGGTTAGGAGCCCACTCATAACTTTTGCCCTCTTTGAACCAAACCCCTAGCTATGCCTCTGCCCTAATATACAATGTGTAAACATGGTCAGCGTTAGGGAATGAGAAAATTTGGGCAACTGTGTAGCTAACGGGGAGGCAGAGTCGACCACCGCTTATAACTGTTTCAGCGTACACAGCAGTCGATACAGTTAAACTCTGCAGTAGAGCAGGGAGCCGTGTGATTTTTCCCTTTCTCCTACCTCATATGTCACAGGCTGTCCCTCCCTGAACATTTGGATCCACAGGCAGCAGCACTAGATCTGAGTCCTGATGTGAAGCTGCTGTTATAAAGTATTCTAATTTACTGAGATAATGACTTTTGTGTTTTCATTGGCTGTAAGCCATAATCATCAACATTAACAGAAATAAACACTTGAAATAGATTACCCTGTTTGTAATGACTCTATATAATATATGAGTTTCACTTTTTGTATTGAAGAACTGAAATAAATTAACTTTTTGATGATATTCTAATTTAGTGAGATTCACCTGTAGTTCAAACTTAACTATATCACTATTAATAAATCATTCATTGGTTGGAAGCAGTAAAATACATTTTTAGTGATGTTGATTAGCGATGAGCGAGCACTAAAATGCTGGGTCGAGCAAATTAGAATGCTTGAGTGCTCGGTCCGAGCAACAAGCACAATGTAAGTCTATGGGAAACTCGAGCATTTTTCAGGCGGCTCCCCCCGGCGGTCTGCAGAGGGCCTAAAAATTGCCTAAATCAATGGGAACAGTGCTCAAATGACATGAGAACAGCATGTGGAAGACCCCTGGAAGCATTTCTCCCAGGTCACTGCTGTCAACAAAGTTGTCAGAGGTATTACGCCACTTTTACAGACTCACAATAAAACATGCAAAAACAAAACCAAAATGGATTTTCCTGGGAAATATGTTAAATAACATCCTTTCCAGGGTAATGACTTGTATATAAGGCAAAATAAATAACCAAAAACCAAAAATGCTCCTCCACACCTTGGGCTATGTTCACACGTAGCGTTTTTGATGCGTTTTTGCACTTTTGTATGCTTTCAACCAAGACAAATGCATTCACTGGGAAATGTCATTTTAACATTTTACAACCTTATCTGTGTGTGACACATCATCAAACACATGTATACAGTGCTGAAAAGACATGGGAACAGCATGGGGAAGACCCCTGGAAGCATCTCTGACTCCCAGGTCACTGCCTAAAAGTGTGTCCATCATAAGTGATCCTTGGTGCATACGAAGATGCCTCCCACCATGCACCTGCTGTTGCAGATTTGCAACAATCATCATCCACGTCCTTGTCCAGTGCAGCGTTCAGTTGTCCCTACCCCATTCCTTGGAACGCAACCGCAAGTATGCAGCCAGCCACGCACCCACCTACACTTGAAATGTGGCATTTTAGGCTCATGGAGGCGGAAGCTGTCCACAACCTCATGGCGGTGGCCGGGTGTCAATACTCGGTCCCCAGCCGCCACTATTTCTCCCGATGTCGTCTCCGCCTTCCACAAACATGGGTCCCACAACATTACCCGTGCCCTCCCCAGTGCACTTAGGTGGGAAGTACCGCCTAACCACAAACAGGTAGACAGGGGAATGTGGCCAGGGATGGTACGGAGCCAGTACGTATTAAAAATGCAGCCATAGAGTGTCCGGGAACCTTCCCAAACACATTTCTTAGCCAGGGCTGCTTCTCGGCAGGGTTGGACGGGCCCACCCGAGAATCCTCGGATGGGCCCTGGCTTCTCCATCAGGAGAGTTCATGATAGGCGCAAACTTTGCAGCTGCTATGGGGCTCTTGAGCGGAGCAGAAAGGTGGGCCCTCAGAATAAAATCCTCTGGTGGGCCCAATGTTTTTCAGTCTGACACTGCTTCTCAGTGAGAGTTTAATTTAACCACAGCCATATTCTTTAGCTTGGTGAAAGGACTGGCATAGAGGAAAACCGTATCTACTCTGGGTGTCATTTCTGCCAGGAAGTCCTTTAATGCAGCTTGTTACATAAGCAATGGCAGCCCGTCCAACATCAGCTCGCACTTGTCGGTGGTGCTTCGACACACAAACATCTTTCTTTGCGCCTTTAATTTCATGACTAGAGAGTTGGGCAATGGCCTGATCTGCAATGCGGTTAGAGAAATAACATGCATAATCACGTCCAATACACATTAAAATAGCAGCCATTAAAAAAGAGCTATGTGGCTCTTGAGCGGGAAAGAAAGGTGGGCCCTCAGAATCAAATCCTCTGATGGGCCCAATGTTTTTCAGTCTGACACTGCTTCTCAGTGGGAGTTGTAATTCACCACAGCCATATTCTTTAGCTCGGTAAAAGGACTGGCATAGAGGAAAATTGTATGTACTCCAGCTGTCATTTCTCCGTCACCAGCAGGTTCTGCCCATTGTCACAGACAATCATGCCTGGCTGTGTGTTCAGCGGTGAGAGCCAAAGATGAGGCTGATGTGTTACAGCCTTCAAAAACTCTGCAACGTTTGGCGGTTTGTCACCTAAGTATTAAGCATGTTATCTTCAGCACAGCCTATTGCTGCTTGGCCAAGGCAGTAATGCAGTGCTTTCAGCTTGTGACTGATGTGGTCATTTCGGAGATGGAGGCCGAACTGGAGGAGGTGCAGGAGCTGAACAATGTGATTACATTGAGAAAACATTGGCGAGTCTGGTTTTTATATTAAACAATGATCCTACTGTTTTTTTTTTTATGTTATTTTGTAAGACAAATGCATTCACCGGGAAATGTAATTTTAACATTTTACAACCTTATCTGGGCATGTGGTTTGTGACACATCAGACTCATCCTATTTCATTTATGATGGAAGGACTCTGAAAGTCACAAAGCCTATTTTTATTGTGTCATCAGGCGGCCCTTACTATTATTAAAGGGCCAGCAGTAGGCCCTCGCTATTGTTAGAGAGCCATCAGCCGGCTATGCTTTATTGTTCTCATTATTAATGAGTGGGTCTCCTATACTGTTATTGCGTATGCAGTGACTGCAAGGGTTGGCAAAAATTTGAACGCAACCCAATACCCCTTTGAAGAGACATAGAGGAGGGTCTCAGTAAAAAAAAATTCCCATTATAAAGGAGTGGGTCTCCTATAGTGGTAATGCCCATGCTGTGACTGCTAGGGCTGCCAAAATTTGGGAAAAACCCCACTGACAATTAAAAGGCAGATAATGCTGAGCCACAGTAATTACATGTTCCCATTAGAAAGGAGAGAGTCTGCTATACAGTTACAGGGTATGTAGTGAATGCAACGGCTGCCAAAAATTTGGAGGAACTCCAATGCCCCTTGCAAGAGACATAGAGGTCGGAGGGCCTCCTGCAAAAAATGCTCCCATTATTAGGAAGTGTGTCTCCCATACTGTTTCCCTATGCAGTGAAGCAACGGCTGTCAAAAATTTGAAGGAACTCCAATGCACCTTGCAAGAGACATAGAGGTCGGAGGGCCTCCTGAAAAAAATGCTCCCATTATTAGGAAGTGTGTCTCCCATACTGTTTGCCTATGCAATGAAGCAACGGTTGCCAAAAATTTGGGGGAACTCCAATGCCCCTTTGCAAGAGACGTAGAGGTCGGAGGGCCTCCTGAAAACAATGTTCCCATTATTAGGAAGTGTGTCTCCCATACTGTTTGCCTATGCAATGAAGCAACAGCTGCCAAAAATTTGGAGGAACTCCAATGCCCCTTGCAAAAGATGTAGAGGTCGGAGGGCCTCCTGAAAACAATGCTCCCATTATTAGGAAGTGTGTCTCCCATACTGTTTGCCTATGCAGTGAAGCAATGGCTGCCAAAAATTAGGAGGAACTCCATTGCCCCTTGCAAGAGACGTAGATATGTTTTTTTGGTACATATGGTGGTGATATGGTGGTGGAGGAAGAGGATGCAGAGAAGGAGGAGGACAAGAGCAAATAGACAAAATCAGGAAGTGTATACCCTTGTCTGGATGTGAAGACAGAGGTGCATTGGAATAGAGTTAGACCTAGTGTTGAGCCACCCCCGTAGTGTTCGAGTTCGGTTCGGTTCGTCGAACACCCGTGTGTTCGCCGAACTGTTCGTCGAACTGTTCGTCGAACACCTTCGAACACCGTTAAAACCAATGGCAGGCAAACAAAAACACATAGAAACACATAGAAAACACCTTCAAAGGTGTCCAAAAGCTGACAAACTGCTCAGAAGACATAACTAACACATGGAAAAGTGACAAGTACATATAGTCATGCGAAAATAAAAGAGGTGGAGGAGTAAAAGGAGGGGGAGACACAGATATAGGCATGTCATGCCCTTCTAAAATCCAAAAAGTGAGAAGCCGACACGGCCAGTCCGCTCCTGCCTGTGCCACCTCCGTGTCGCCGGGTTTGTGCCAGAGCCGCGGTGAACCCTGACGGCCAGCCCCCCTCTCCCAATACTGGTGCCTGTCCGCTGGTGGGTCGAGCGAGCCCCCCTGTGGTGGAGGCAGCTCTAAGCTTTTTAATTTAAATTGTCTCTCTAATTTGAATGAATACACTTTAAATCCATTTACAAGGATCTATTGGAGGGCAAGTCTCATGCCAGCAGCCGCGTAATTCCAGCTCCAGTAGCGTCCACTAAAGCTGCTGCAGTTAAAAAGCTTTTATAAGGATCGAGCTCGGCTGTCCACCGCAAGGCATCCTACTGCCAGTCCCAGCCCCTATGCCTTGGGGTGCCTCCTGATGCTCTTCACTAAGTATCCCATGGTCCCGAAGCATTTCCTTTGAAAAAATTAAGTGTCTAAACTACAGGTGGTGTAGCTTGCTTAACAGCCGGGATAATCCGCTGACTAGCAGACACTGCTACTAGGCACAAAGTATTTCCTGGGCTAGATGCAGTTAAAAATTTGTAATTAGATACTCTCGTTGGATGCTGAGAAAGCATTCCATAGAGTCTCCTGGCACGCCATATATGATTCTCTTAAAAAGCTTGGGGTAGGGGTCTAGGGGACCCTTTTATAGCCAAAATCACGGCCCTGTATCGCAATACGTCACCTAGGCTGAAGATAAATGGACCTGTAGCACCCTGAGGGCTCGGTTGCTACAGACGTATTGCACCTCACCCAGAGGTGTGATATCTCACTCTCAGGTAAGGATGGAGTGTGGATCAGGACCCGACACCTGCATGCATTACACCACATTGCCGTGGGGCAGGGCGACCAATATGCCCCTGGGATGGGCACGACAGTCCCTGTCCCTGGCTGGAGTGGGGGGAGGGAACACTGAGGAAGGGGAACCCTGTAGTGCAGGAGCAGGGAGGAAGCAGTTCCTGGGTGCATTGAGAAGGGAGTATAAAAGGTGGGCACCATCTTAGTTCAGTGCAGAGAAGTCTGAGCAGAAGTGGCAGGGAGCAGGGGCTCTGCATGAGCTCTGCTCCGGAGGCGGGCCTAGTAACAGAGGCCCAGGCCTAGAAGAGGGAGAAGGAAGGAAGAGGAGCAGAGAAGGCTCCAGGAACGAGGAATGAAGGAATCCCAGGGGTGCGGACGGGCGAGTCGCCACCGCACGCCCGAATCCACCTGCGTGGAGGGGTCAGGCCAAAGGGGGAGACCGGTCCCCGAACTAGTGGAGGCAGGAAACGACCCTCAGCTAGAAACCGGAGGCTCTGACATTTTATGTGGCGCAGACCCTCGCTACACCCGCTAGGAAGGCACCACATAGGGTCAGGGAAACTGGCGCCAAGTTTACCAAGAGGAGGCCCGAGGCAGCCGGACAGAAGTGTTGGTAAGAAAGGCCAGACAAAGGACACACAAAGGGGGTCCTGTGAAGTGCTCCAAAGTTATCTGGGAGTTGTCTGAGCCCCTCACCTGGTGAGCACAGTACGACGTGGGCAGCCGTTACCTGCAGACGTGGTCTGGATAATAAGAACTGTGAGTAAAGGCCCTGGACTGCATCACTGACTCCGTGTCGTTACTGCTGCTGCCCTGCACCATCACCCCCATCCTCCGCATACACTGCCCTGAGGCTATACTCCTCCCGTGGGGAGTTATGCTACGCTCTGCTGCACCCACAACACCAGCCTCAGCGGTCTGCCCTGTAGCGGCGGTTCACTCTGACCGCAATCCACGGGTGGCGTAGTCGGACATTTAAACATCAAAACCACATAAATAGTTCCGCCACTGGTTTGACCGCCCTGAGCCACGGAACCGGGTCGCCGCCACGAAGACTACAACCACCAGCATCCACCAAAAAGGGTCTGGCTCCGGGTGTCCCAAGGCCCAGGGGGTGCGTCAGAACATTTTCATCACCTTTCACAATCACCAATGGGACAAGGCAGGGATGTCCTCTGTCCCCTCTCTTATACATCCTAGTGATGGAGCACCTGCTCTCATCAATTCGCCATAACCCCAATATTAGGTGGATTGAGGTGGGAGGCACCGAGTACAAGTGCTCTCTATTTGCTGATGATGTCCTAGTATAAATCACTCAATCACATATATCCATCCCTGCTGTTATGGCTGAAATAGATCACTTTATTACATGGTAAAATTTTAAAATCAATGCAGCGAAGTCTGAGGCCCTCGATGTCTCCCTCCCCAAATCCATATAGGATTCCATCCAGTCCAACTTTCCCTTTGCCTGGCCCTCACAGGGTATCAAATACTTAGGAATTCCTATTCATAGAGACCTCTCCCATCTATGTTATCTTAATTTTGGGCCCTTTATTGAACAATTCCATACAGACCACGGTTGGCAAGTTAGAACTGTAAGATTCACTACGTGAACCACTGGTGTTTTGTGGAAAAGCACATGTACACTGCGTTCCAAATTATTATGCAAAAAGTGTTTAGGAGTGATAAGGGAAGAATTTGTTTGTTTGTCAGTTAAACTCATTGATGGTGATGTGTGTCAGGGCTCTTTATATCACTGTAAGCAATTGCAGACACCTGTGCTAATTAGTTTGGCAGATGTGTCCAATGAAAGGCAAGACTACTTAAGAAGGCTTTCTCACATTATTAAGCAGCCTACATTTTCTGCCAAAATGGGAAAGAAAAAGGATATGTCGGCTGCTGAGAAGCAACAAATTGTGGAGTGTTTAGGTCAAGGCATGACTACAATCAACATTGTGCGATGATCAGGATGAAGTGTCTTGGCAATCAAGAAGTATGTAGCTGATTCACAGTACACACGTGTGCGTGCTGATAAGGGCAAATTGAGGACTCTTTCCTACAGGCAATTACATCAGGTTGAAAGAGCAGCGGCAAAAAAGCCTTGTCATAGCAGCAGACAAGTTTTTGAAGCTGCTTGTGCCTCCAACGTCCCCCGAACAACAAGATGCAGGGTCCTTCAGAGGTTTGCAGCTGTGCATACGCCATCCTGTCGACCTCCTCTATCCACCTCACACAAGCAGAAACGGCTCCAGTGGGCCAAACATTACATGAAGACTGATTTCAAAACTGTTTTGTTCACGGATGAGTGCCGTGCAGCGCTCGATGGTCCAGATGGATGGAGTGGAGGATGGCTGGTTGATGGACACCCCACGCAAACACGGCTACAGCGCCAACAAGGAGGAGGTGGAGTAATGTTTTGGGCTGGAATCATGGGGAGAGAGATTGTCAGCCCATTTAGGATCCCTGAAGGCGCTAAAGATGAACTCCATAATGTATGTGGATTTTCTCAAACAGCACTTCCTGCCATGGTTCAAGAAGAAGAACCGTGTATTTCACAGCAAGATCATTTTTCTGCATGATAATGCACCATCTCATGCTGCACATAAAACATCTGCATCTCTGGCTGATATGGGCATAAAAGGGGACAAACTTATGGTGTGACCCCCATGCTCCCCTGACCTCTACCCCATTCAGAACCTTTGGAGCAACATTAAAAGGAGTGTCTATGATGGCGGGAGGCAGTTCACATCTAAGCAACAGCTCTGGGAGGGTATTCTGTCCTCATGCAAAACAATTGAAGCAGAAACCATCCAAAACCTGACAAATTCAATGGACGAGAGAGTTCAGAAGCTCCTTTCGAACAAGGGGTCCTATGTGAAAATGTAACATCACCTAGAATAAAGTTTTGAGTTGAAAACTGTTTGATTTCAGTTTCTAACAACCTGCTAATGCTTATAATTTCAAAAATGACCATTTTTTTGGTCTTTATTAAAATGAAAAGGTTGATCGAAAAGTTTGGGGGATCTAAGAGTGTGGCAACCCAGTAGTCATGATTACTTCGAATTCTGACAATATGAGGGTCATGCTGCAGGTAGTGCAGCAAGAAGGCACTTATGTGTCTTGCGCATCTCGGAGCCCCAAAATTATTTTCCGGGCTACATGCAGCTAAACATTATTTTTAATTTTAAATCTGGTGGAGCTTATTATAGATGGCCTAATAGGATCAGTGCTGCACACTGCTACAAAGCCCAAATTATTTTCCAGTCAAGATACAGATAAACATGATTAGTAATTTGAAAGCTTAAAACGGTTGGTAGGGTGATTTTAACCAATCATCAAGCTTTTACTCTCCCCAGGATGACACAGGGGTAGAAAAGTCGTTTCGGATCCATGATTTGTTCATCTTTATGAACGTGAGTCTGTCTACATTATCAGTGGAGAGCCGCGTGCGCTTATCTGTCAGCACACCACCAGCAGCGCTGAACACACGTTCAGACAGAACGCTGGCTGCGGGGCATGACAAGATCTCCAAGGCGTAAGTGGCTAGCTCCGGCCATTTATCCAGATTGGAAGCCCAAAAAGAGCAAGGGTCCAGTGACACAGTCGTGGCTTCAATGTTTACTTGGAGATACTCCTGTACCATCGTCTCTAGGCGTTGACTATGTGTCAGACTTCTTGTCTCCTGTGGCCTTGCAAAGGATGGGCTAAAAAAGTGGTGAAATGATTCCGCAAAATTGATGTTACCAGCAGATACTGTGGTTCTGTTACGGTTTGAGTGCTGAACACTTGACGGTCCCACGGTTGGCAAGTTGGAACTGTGAGATTCACTACGTGCACCACTGGTGTTTTGTGGAAAAGCACATGTAAGATTCTGCAACAGTCTCTGCTGATACTCCTGCATGCGTGCATCCCTTTCTATGGCAGGAATAATTTCGGCAAATTTACTTTTGTACCGGGGATCTAACAGTGTGGCAACCCAGTAGTCAGGATTATTTCTAATTCTCACAATTCGAGGGTCATGTTGCAGGTAGTGCAGCAAGAAGGCACTCATGTGTGTTGCGCATCCAGGAGCACCAAGTCCCTGTTGTGTTGGTGGCGAGGTAACAATCATGCTTCCTTCCTCTGTCCTCTCCCCCCATCCTCGCACAACAGAAATGTGATCAAGGTCTCCCTCATCTGATGAGTCTTCCATCAGTTCGTCCTCCACTTCTTCCTGGGCTCCTGCACCTTCCTCACTAGTTTGGCTGCTACCATGCGCCCTGGTAAAACCATCTCCCCCACACTCACATGCCTGCCGCCTTGGTGCTGCCGACCGTCTGGACCTTGCAGATGTTAGCCCTTCCGCATACAACTCCTCCTCCTCTACTTCCTCCACCTCCTCTTGTGCCACCACCTGACTCCGAATTCTGTTTAACATGTGCTCCAGCATGTAAATCAGCGGAATAGTCATGCTGATAATGGCATCATCAGCACTAAACATCTTCGTCGCCATTTCAAAACTGTGCAGAAGGGTGCATAGGTCCCTGATCTGAGACCACTCCTCCAGCGTGATTTGCCCCACCTCTGGATCTCGTTGGCCCAGGCTATACGTCAGAATGTATTGCACCAGGGCTTGTCGGTGCTGCCACAGTCGCTGCAACATGTGCAGAGTTGAATTCCACCGGGTAGGCACATCGCATTTTAGCCGGTGAAGTGACAGGCCCAACGACTTCTGTAGAGATGTAAGTCGCTGAGCTGCGGGATGCGAACGGCGGAAGTGAGCACACAGCGACCGTGCCCTCTGCAGAAGGCCATCTAGTCTGGGAAAGTGGGCTAAAAATTGCTGGACAACCAGGTTCAACACGTGAGCCATACAAGGCACGTGTGTGACATTGCCCCGGCGAAGGGCCGCACCCAGGTTTGCAGCATTGTCGCACACGGCCTTCCCTGGTTTCAGGTCCAGTGGAGACAGCCATTCATGAAATTGGTTCTCCAGAGCTGACCACAACTCCTCAGCTGTGTGACTCACATTTCCCAGACATTTCAAAGTAAAAACCGCCTGATGACGTTGAGCCCTACTGCCAGCATAGTAAGGAGGTGTGCAGGATCCCTTCTGCACAGTTAGAAAGCTTGTGGCATGACCAGACAGGCTTTGGGTGCAGGTGGAAGACCGAGAGGAGGTTGAGGAGGCAGAAGCAGTGGAGGAACTTTGACATAAAGAAGATTGACGCACAACTCGTGGGGACGGCAAGACTTGGACAGCAGCCCCTTGTCCTGCTGTCACCATAGTTACCCAGTGCCCAGTCAGCGACATGTAACGCCCCTGTCCATGCCTACTCGTCCAATTGTCTGTGGTGAAATGCACCCTGTCACACACAGAGTTTCTCAAAGAAGCGGTGATGTTGTGTGCGACATGCTGGTGGAGCGCAGGCACACCTTTCTTTGAGAAGTAGTGCCGACTGGGCATCTGGTACTGGGGCACTGCGACGGACATAAGGTCTCGAAAATCCTCTGTGTCCACCAGGTGGAAAGGCAGCATTTCTGTAGCCAAGAGCTTGCAGATGGTGAAATTCAACCTCTTAGCTTTCTCATGGCTAGGAGGAAATGGTCTTTTACTTGTCCACATCTGAGGGACCGAGGGCTGGCTATTGTGCTTAGATGGGGTTGATAAGGGTGTCCCCGGCAAACTTCCGGTCTGTGAGGAAGATGCAGGCGGACATGTTTGGTTGCCTTGATCCAAAGGTGGTGCTATCGATGTCGGACAGCGCTCAACACCAGCTGGTGTTACCACCTCCAAAGAAAATGATGACCTGCCAATCACGCTGGCTGTTGCGGGTAAAGAGGTGGCAGGTCTGCGCCCCAAAACAGGTGTGACTGCTGTCCCCCCAGTCACAGAGGATGAAGAGGCCGCGGATGCACAAGATATGGCAGACGGTAGTTGGCCCGGCCGGCTAGGCCGCATTGTAGCACACTGAGCTTCCCACTGCAACTTATGCTTCATGTCCATGTGCCGGTTCATGCATGAAGTACTCAAACTATGTATTTTTTGGCCTCTACTTAGCTTTTGCTGACAAATGTTACAGATAACACGAGTTGGGTCATCTTTATCGATCTGAAAAAATGCCCAGGCTATGCAAGGCTTAGCACCCATGCGACCTGAAGAGCCACCACGACTTGTGGTGAGAGGCAGAGTTGTGTTTGAGGATGCAGTTGTTGACGTGCTTCCAGTACTACGTCTCTGTCCAGGAAGGCGCAACCTGACCTCGTCGTCACTAGCATCTTCCTCCACCTCCTCTGCTGACCTCATCTCTTGGCTGACTGTGGATTGACAGTAAGTGGGATCTCCAACCTCATCATCATCACCCTGTGTGTTATCACACCCGTCGTCCTCAGAGCCAACCTGTTCCTGCCCTGACAAAAAACTAAAGTTGTCGCTCCAATCAGGTATTTGAGTCTTATCATCGTCTTCCTCATTGTCTCCACCAACAGGAGTTACAGTTTGGGAATGATGGTCTACATTATGGTCAGAACCTTCTGCGTCTGGTCCTGGATCCCACTCATAAAGATTCTGGACATCAGTGCAGATCATTTCCTCGTCTGGATTCACAGAAGCGCTGGAGTCGACCTCTGATTCCCAGGCTATAGTATGAGTAAACAGCTCTGCAGACTCAACCATCTGTTCTATCTCATACTCAGACGGGCAGCTGGAGATTTGGGAGCTGTGAGGAAGCAAGTGCGATTTGGGTGACACCTTTGAGGACTGGAGTATTTGTGATGTTGAAGTTGATGTGGAGGAGAGCCAACTTAAAGGAGCACTTGATATCTGTTGAAGCACCTGCTGTTTTTGTGCCTCATCTGGAATTTGTAGCGATTGGCGTGGCCGTAAGAAAGGGATCTTATCACATTGTCCGCTAAAAGAAGTAGACATTTTAGTTTGGCTGGAAGATGGTCTTTCTTCTGCAGATGTTACTGTTGCTTTAACACCTACCCCACGGACACAACCTTTTTTCCCCTTCCCAACACGCCTTTTCCCCTTTCCACCAGCAGCAGGCCTTTTTCCACTCATTTTGGTGGTTAACTAATTCACAACTCTGGAGTTGTTTGCCAAAAAAACAATGGATGGTAACCGAGCAGAGCTGAGTGGCCAAACTGTGGTATTAGGCCAAAACTATTGGCTGGGTTAGATGCAGAAAAAAATTATATTCAATTTGCAACCTGATGGAGGTCAGTATAGATGGACTAATACAACAAGTCCCACACACAGCTAGAAGCCCAATATTTTTTCAGAGGTAGATGCAGAAAAAAATATATTCAGTTTGCAACCTGATGGAGGTCAGTATAGATGGAATAACAGAGAAAGTCCCACACACTACTAGAAAGCCAAATATTTTTTCAGAGCTAGATGCAGAAAAAAATTATATTCAGTTTTCAACATGATGGAGGTCTGTATAGATGGATTAATAGAACAAGACCCACACACATCTAGAAGCCCAATATTTTTTCAGAGGTAGATGCAGAAAAAAATATATTCAGTTTGCAACCTGATGGAGGTCAGTATAGATGGACTAATACCACAAGTCCCACACACAGCTAGAAGCCCAATATTTTTTCAGAGGTAGATGCAGAAAAAAATATATTCAGTTTGCAACCTGATGGAGGTCAGTATAGATGGACTAATACAACAAGTCCCACACACAGCTAGAAGCCCAAATATTTTTTCAGAGGTACTGTAGATGCAGATAAAAATTATTTTTAATTTGCAACCTGATGGAGGTCAGTATAGATGGACTAATAGAGAAAGTCCGACACACTACTAGAAGGCCAAATATTTTTTCAGAGGTAGATGCAGAAAAAAATATATTCTGTTTGCAACCTGATGGAGGTCAGTATAGATGGACTAATACAACAAGTCCCACACACAGCTAGAAGCCCAAATATTTTTTCAGAGGTACTGTAGATGCAGATAAAAATTATTTTTAATTTGCAACCTGATGGAGGTCAGTATAGATGGACTAATAGAGAAAGTCCGACACACTACTAGAAGGCCAAATATTTTTTCAGAGGTAGATGCAGAAAAAAATATATTCAGTTTGCAACCTGATGGAGGTCAGTATAGATGGACTAATACAACATGTCCCACACACAGCTAGAAGCCCAAATATTTTTTCAGAGGTACTGTAGATGCAGATAAAAATTATTTTTAATTTGCAACCTGATGGAGGTCAGTATAGATGGACTAATAGAGAAAGTCCGACACACTACTAGAAGACCAAATATTTTTTCAGAGCTAGATGCAGAAAAAAATTATATTCAGTTTGCAACCTGATGGAGGTCAGTATAGATGGATTAATAGAACAAGACCCACACACAGCTAGAAGCCCAATATTTTTTCAGAGGTAGATGCAGAAAAAAATATATTCAGTTTGCAACCTGATGGAGGTCAGTATAGATGGACTAACAGAGAAAGTCCCACACACTACTAGAAGGCCAAATATTTTTTCAGAGCTAGATGCAGAAAAAATTATATTCAGTTTGCAACCTGATGGAGGTCTGTATAGATGGATTAATAGAACAAGACCCACACACAGCTAAAAGCCCAAAATTTTTTCAGAGGTAGATGCAGAAAAAAATATATTCAGTTTGCAACCTGATGGAGGTCAGTATAGATGGACTAATACAACAAGTCCCACACACAGCTAGAAGCCCAATATTTTTTCAGAGGTAGATGCAGAAAAAAATATATTCAGTTTGCAACCTGATGGAGGTCAGTATAGATGGACTAATACAACACGTCCCACACACAGCTAGAAGCCCAAATATTTTTTCAGAGGTACTGTAGATGCAGATAAAAATTATTTTTAATTTGCAACCTGATGGAGTTCAGTATAGATGGACTAATAGAGAAAGTCCGACACACTACTAGAAGGCCAAATATTTTTTCAGAGCTAGATGCAGAAAAAAATTATATTCAGTTTGCAACCTGATGGAGGTCAGTATAGATGGATTAATAGAACAAGACCCACACACAGCTAGAAGCCCAATATTTTTTCAGAGGTAGATGCGGAAAAAAATATATTCAGTTTGCAACCTGATGGAGGTCAGTATAGATGGACTAACAGAGAAAGTCCCACACACTACTAGAAGGCCAAATATTTTTTCAGAGCTAGATGCAGAAAAAAATTATATTCAGTTTGCAACCTGATGGAGGTCTGTATAGATGGATTAATAGAACAAGACCCACACACAGCTAGAAGCCCAATATTTTTTCAGAGGTAGATGCAGAAAAAAATATATTCAGTTTGCAACCTGATGGAGGTCAGTATAGATGGACTAATACAACAAGTCCCACACACAGCTAGAAGCCCAATATTTTTTCAGAGGTAGATGCAGAAAAAAATATATTCAGTTTGCAACCTGATGGAGGTCAGTATAGATGGACTAATACAACAAGTCCCACACACAGCTAGAAGCCCAAATATTTTTTCAGAGGTACTGTAGATGCAGATAAAAATTATTTTTAATTTGCAAACTGATGGAGGTCAGTATAGATGGACTAATAGAGAAAGTCCGACACACTACTAGAAGGCCAAATATTTTTTCAGAGCTAGATGCAGAAAAAAATTATATTCAGTTTGCAACCTGATGGAGGTCAGTATAGATAGATTAATAGAACAAGACCCACACACAGCTAGAAGCCCAATATTTTTTCAGAGGTAGATGCAGAAAAAATTATATTCAGTTTGCAACCTGATGGAGGTCAGTATAGATGGACTAACAGAGAAAGTCCCACACACTACTAGAAGGCCAAATATTTTTTCAGAGCTAGATGCAGAAAAAAATTATATTCAGTTTGCAACCTGATGGAGGTCTGTATAGATGGATTAATAGAACAAGACCCACACACAGCTAGAAGCCCAATATTTTTTCAGAGGTAGATGCAGAAAAAAATATATTCAGTTTGCAACCTGATGGAGGTCAGTATAGATGGACTAATACAACAAGTCCCACACACAGCTAGAAGCCCAATATTTTTTCAGAGGTAGATGCAGAAAAAAATATATTCAGTTTGCAACCTGATGGAGGTCAGTATAGGTGGACTAATAGAACAAGTCCCACACACTGCTAGAAGGCCAAATATTTTTTCAGAGCTAGATGCAGAAAAAAATTATATTCAGTTTGCAACCTGATGGAGGTCAGTATAGATGGATTAATAGAACAAGACCCACACACAGCTAGAAGCCCAATATTTTTTCAGAGGTAGATGCAGAAAAAAATTATATTCAGTTTGCAACCTGATGGAGGTCAGTATAGATGGATTAATAGAACAAAACCCACACACAGCTAGAAGCCCAATATTTTTTCAGAGCTAGATGCAGAAAAAAATTATATTCAGTTTGCAACCTGATGGAGGTCAGTATAGATGGATTAATAGAACAAGACCCACACACAGCTAGAAGCCCAATAATTTTTCAGAGCTAGATGCAGAAAAAAATTAGATTCAGTTTGCAACCTGATGGAGGTCAGTATAGATGGACTAATAGAATGATGCTATGCCCAAAAGATTTTACTTCACTAGGTGCAGTAAAAAAATTGGTATTCTATACACAGGTGGTATATCTTGCAACACAGATAGGCTACTCCACTGACTAACACACTCTGCAATAGGCCAAAAAGGATTAGCTTTGCTAGATTCAGCCAAATGCTGTGAAAAAAACTTGCACAGCACTGGCACAGACCTGTCTGGCAAAAACTGATAGGAACTGATGTAACCTAGTCCTGAAAAGGACTCCAATTACAATTAGTCTTTACTCCCACAACCTATCTATTTAAGAGCACAGACCTGCCTGACAAAAGTCGTAGGAAATGCTGTAACCTAGTCCTTAAAAGGACTGCAATCACAACTATTCCCTACTCCCAAGCTATCTGTATATTTGTGCGAAAATTGGCTTGAAATTAACAAGGTATAGCGCACACAGCAACAGCGGTGCCGTCTAACACGCAGCTGCAGCAGTGAGAAAATGGTGGCGACGGGGAAAATGGCTTGGTCTTATAGGGCAAGGACATGTGACATACACTGCCAATGACACATGCCCTTGCTTGTGTGAAAAAAAGCACTTCGCTCCGTGTGTGCGCTGCTGATAGGCTGACAGATTGCACCTCCCCACTGTAAATGCGGGAAAGAGAAAAAAAAATGGAGATCTTCATTGTTCCTGCAGAGATCCATCCCCTGCCCCTCCCCCCACCCCGCTGTACACTCAAACTGCGTATTAACATTAATTTTCATCATTACTGAGAAAAAATCCAGTTATGATTTTGGTGCACGAACAGTTATCGAACATAACCTCGAACAGCCGAATTTTTCTCAAATTGTTCGTGTTCGCCGAACGGCTCGAACACCGCCCAAAACAGCTCGAATTTGAGATTGGCGAACAGTTCGAGTAGAACAACGCTCATCTCTAGTTAGACCTCCCAAGAAAAACACTGTATTTGAGTTTATGTTACGCTGCTATCATTTGGTGGTGTTGAGAAGTCTGGCTCAATCCAGCCCTTGTTCATTTTTAGAACAGTCAGCCTGTCAGTATTTTCAGTTGACAGGTGAATGCGCCTCTCGGTTATAATTTCACCGGCGGCACTAAAAACCCGCTCTGACAAAACGCTAGTGGGGGTAGAGAGCCAGTTCATGCCACATGTCCAGCTTGGATACTCAATAATTATAAGGCACAGAGGAATCACGGAGGATGTTGGTATGGTCAGCAATGTACTCCCTCACCATCTTCCGAAACTTTGCACTCCTTGGGAGAATACCCCACGCCTCAGGGCCTGTTTGATGGGAAGGTCTGAGAAAACCGTTCCAGAACTTTGACGATATTCCCCTGAATCTGCTGTATTGCATTTGTGGCTCTCTCGCCTGTACGCCTTGGTTGTCCAACAAACTGTGACCTCTGCTGCTAGCATTTTCAGATGGGAATTTTTTAAATAATTCCACCACAAGGGCCTTCTTGTACTGCACCATTTTATTAGGCCTGTGCTGCAAGGGAATAAGAGACAGAAAGTTCTCCCTGTAGCGTGGGTCTAGAAGCGTCACCAACCAGTAATGACTGTCACCCAAAATTTGAACAAAGCGAGGGTCACAGGAAAGGCAGCGTAACATAAACTCAGCCATGTGTGCCAGACTGCAAAGAAGCAAGACTTCCGTGTCCTCACCAAGAGGACGACTGACCATGCTCTCCATCTCATCCTTCTCCTCTTCCTCCTCCTCCCTGTCCTCAGGCCATCCACGCTGAACAGACGGTATGACATTTATGCAGGTAGAACCATCTATAGCGCAGGAAACTAGCTCATGTTCTTTCTCCTTCTCCTCTTCCTCATTGTCATCCAATCCATGTTGGGATGAGATGAGGCTGGGCTGTGTGTAATCACACTGTATGGTTCCTTGCTCCATCTCATCATATTCCGCCTTCAATGCATCCTCTTTAATTGCGAGAAGGGAGCGTTTCAGAAGACAGAGAATATGGATGGTGACGCTAATTATGGCGTCATCACCGCTCACCATCTTGGCGGAGTCCTCAAAGTTTTGGAGGATGATACAGATATCTGACATCCATGTCCACTCCTGAGGTTTTATGTGTGGAGTCTGACCTGAATACCGATGGCCTAGTTGATGCTGGTAGTCAATAACTGCCCTCTTCTGCTCACAAATCCTTCCCAACATCTGCAATGTAGAGTTCCAACATGTGGGGACTTAGCAGATCAGTTGGTGAGCTGGAAGCTGAAAATGCTGCTGAATCACAGCAAGGGCAGCGGAAGCTGTAGCTGACTTTCTAAAATGGGCACACAGGCGGCGTACTTTGACAAGCAGATCCGACAGATCCAGGTAGGTTTTGAGAAATTGCTGAACCACGAGGTTAAGCACATGGGCCAGGCATGGTACGTGTGTGAGCTTGTCTCGCCTCAGAGCCGCCACCAGATTCCGGCCATTGTCACACACAACCATGGCTGGCTGTAGGGTCAGCGGTGTCAGCCACAGATCTGCCTACTCTTTCAGAGCTGTCCACAACACTTCAGCGTTGTGGGTTTGCCACCTAAGCATACAGTGGGTACGGATAGTATTCAGACCCCTTTAAATAATGTTTCACTCTTTGTTTCATTGTAGCCATTTGGTAAATTCTGAAAAGTTCATGCCTACTCGTCCAAGTGTCTGTGGTGAAATGCACCCTGTCACACACAGAGTTTCTCAAAGAAGCGGTGATGTTGTGTGCGACATGCTGGTGGAGCGCAGGCACACCTTTCTTTGAGAAGTAGTGCCGACTGGGCATCTGGTACTGGGGCACTGCGACGGACATAAGGTCTCGAAAATCCTCTGTGTCCACCAGGTGGAAAGGCAGCATTTCTGTAGCCAAGAGCTTGCAGATGGTGAAATTCAACCTCTTAGCTTTCTCATGGCTAGGAGGAAATGGTCTTTTACTTGTCCACATCTGAGGGACCGAGGGCTGGCTATTGTGCTTAGATGGGGTTGATAAGGGTGTCCCCGGCAAACTTCCGGTCTGTGAGGAAGATGCAGGCGGACATGTTTGGTTGCCTTGATCCAAAGGTGGTGCTATCGATGTCGGACAGCGCTCAACACCAGCTGGTGTTACCACCTCCAAAGAAAATGATGACCTGCCAATCACGCTGGCTGTTGCGGGTAAAGAGGTGGCAGGTCTGCGCCCCAAAACAGGTGTGACTGCTGTCCCCCCAGTCACAGAGGATGAAGAGGCCGCGGATGCACAAGATATGGCAGACGGTGGTTGGCCCGGCCGGCTAGGCCGCATTGTAGCACACTGAGCTTCCCACTGCAACTTATGCTTCATGTCCATGTGCCGGTTCATGCATGAAGTACTCAAACTATGTATTTTTTGGCCTCTACTTAGCTTTTGCTGACAAATGTTACAGATAACACGAGTTGGGTCATCTTTATCGATCTGAAAAAATGCCCAGGCTATGCAAGGCTTAGCACCCATGCGACCTGAAGAGCCACCACGACTTGTGGTGAGAGGCAGAGTTGTGTTTGAGGATGCAGTTGTTGACGTGCTTCCAGTACTACGTCTCTGTCCAGGAAGGCGCAACCTGACCTCGTCGTCACTAGCATCTTCCTCCACCTCCTCTGCTGACCTCATCTCTTGGCTGACTGTGGGTTGACAGTAAGTGGGATCTCCAACCTCATCATCATCACCCTGTGTGTTATCACACCCGTCGTCCTCAGAGCCAACCTGTTCCTGCCCTGACAAAAAACTAAAGTTGTCGCTCCAATCAGGTATTTGAGTCTTATCATCGTCTTCCTCATTGTCTCCACCAACAGGAGTTACAGTTTGGGAATGATGGTCTACATTATGGTCAGAACCTTCTGCGTCTGGTCCTGGATCCCACTCATAAAGATTCTGGGCATCAGTGCAGATCATTTCCTCGTCTGGATTCACAGAAGCGCTGGAGTCGACCTCTGATTCCCAGGCTATAGTATGAGTAAACAGCTCTGCAGACTCAACCATCTGTTCTATCTCATACTCAGACGGGCAGCTGGAGATTTGGGAGCTGTGAGGAAGCAAGTGCGATTTGGGTGACACCTTTGAGGACTGGAGTATTTGTGATGTTGAAGTTGATGTGGAGGAGAGCCAACTTAAAGGAGCACTTGATATCTGTTGAAGCACCTGCTGTTTTTGTGCCTCATCTGGAATTTGTAGCGATTGGCGTGGCCGTAAGAAAGGGATCTTATCACATTGTCCGCTAAAAGAAGTAGACATTTTAGTTTGGCTGGAAGATGGTCTTTCTTCTGCAGATGTTACTGTTGCTTTAACACCTACCCCACGGACACAACCTTTTTTCCCCTTCCCAACACGCCTTTTCCCCTTTCCACCAGCAGCAGGCCTTTTTCCACTCATTTTGGTGGTTAACTAATTCACAACTCTGGAGTTGTTTGCCAAAAAAACAATGGATGGTAACCGAGCAGAGCTGAGTGGCCAAACTGTGGTATTAGGCCAAAACTATTGGCTGGGTTAGATGCAGAAAAAAATTATATTCAATTTGCAACCTGATGGAGGTCAGTATAGATGGACTAATACAACAAGTCCCACACACAGCTAGAAGCCCAATATTTTTTCAGAGGTAGATGCAGAAAAAAATATATTCAGTTTGCAACCTGATGGAGGTCAGTATAGATGGAATAACAGAGAAAGTCCCACACACTACTAGAAAGCCAAATATTTTTTCAGAGCTAGATGCAGAAAAAAATTATATTCAGTTTTCAACCTGATGGAGGTCTGTATAGATGGATTAATAGAACAAGACCCACACACATCTAGAAGCCCAATATTTTTTCAGAGGTAGATGCAGAAAAAAATATATTCAGTTTGCAACCTGATGGAGGTCAGTATAGATGGACTAATACCACAAGTCCCACACACAGCTAGAAGCCCAATATTTTTTCAGAGGTAGATGCAGAAAAAAATATATTCAGTTTGCAACCTGATGGAGGTCAGTATAGATGGACTAATACAACAAGTCCCACACACAGCTAGAAGCCCAAATATTTTTTCAGAGGTACTGTAGATGCAGATAAAAATTATTTTTAATTTGCAACCTGATGGAGGTCAGTATAGATGGACTAATAGAGAAAGTCCGACACACTACTAGAAGGCCAAATATTTTTTCAGAGGTAGATGCAGAAAAAAATATATTCTGTTTGCAACCTGATGGAGGTCAGTATAGATGGACTAATACAACAAGTCCCACACACAGCTAGAAGCCCAAATATTTTTTCAGAGGTACTGTAGATGCAGATAAAAATTATTTTTAATTTGCAACCTGATGGAGGTCAGTATAGATGGACTAATAGAGAAAGTCCGACACACTACTAGAAGGCCAAATATTTTTATCGGAGGTAGATGCAGAAAAAAATATATTCAGTTTGCAACCTGATGGAGGTCAGTATAGATGGACTAATAAAACATGTCCCACACACAGCTAGAAGCCCAAATATTTTTTCAGAGGTACTGTAGATGCAGATAAAAATTATTTTTAATTTGCAACCTGATGGAGGTCAGTATAGATGGACTAATAGAGAAAGTCCGACACACTACTAGAAGACCAAATATTTTTTCAGAGCTAGATGCAGAAAAAAATTATATTCAGTTTGCAACCTGATGGAGGTCAGTATAGATGGATTAATAGAACAAGACCCACACACAGCTAGAAGCCCAATATTTTTTCAGAGGTAGATGCAGAAAAAAATATATTCAGTTTGCAACCTGATGGAGGTCAGTATAGATGGACTAACAGAGAAAGTCCCACACACTACTAGAAGGCCAAATATTTTTTCAGAGCTAGATGCAGAAAAAAATTATATTCAGTTTGCAACCTGATGGAGGTCTGTATAGATGGATTAATAGAACAAGACCCACACACAGCTAGAAGCCCAATATTTTTTCAGAGGTAGATGCAGAAAAAAATATATTCAGTTTGCAACCTGATGGAGGTCAGTATAGATGGACTAATACAACAAGTCCCACACACAGCTAGAAGCCCAATATTTTTTCAGAGGTAGATGCAGAAAAAAATATATTCAGTTTGCAACCTGATGGAGGTCAGTATAGATGGACTAATACAACACGTCCCACACACAGCTAGAAGCCCAAATATTTTTTCAGAGGTACTGTAGATGCAGATAAAAATTATTTTTAATTTGCAACCTGATGGAGTTCAGTATAGATGGACTAATAGAGAAAGTCCGACACACTACTAGAAGGCCAAATATTTTTTCAGAGCTAGATGCAGAAAAAAATTATATTCAGTTTGCAACCTGATGGAGGTCAGTATAGATGGATTAATAGAACAAGACCCACACACAGCTAGAAGCCCAATATTTTTTCAGAGGTAGATGCGGAAAAAAATATATTCAGTTTGCAACCTGATGGAGGTCAGTATAGATGGACTAACAGAGAAAGTCCCACACACTACTAGAAGGCCAAATATTTTTTCAGAGCTAGATGCAGAAAAAAATTATATTCAGTTTGCAACCTGATGGAGGTCTGTATAGATGGATTAATAGAACAAGACCCACACACAGCTAGAAGCCCAATATTTTTTCAGAGGTAGATGCAGAAAAAAATATATTCAGTTTGCAACCTGATGGAGGTCAGTATAGATGGACTAATACAACAAGTCCCACACACAGCTAGAAGCCCAATATTTTTTCAGAGGTAGATGCAGAAAAAAATATATTCAGTTTGCAACCTGATGGAGGTCAGTATAGATGGACTAATACAACAAGTCCCACACACAGCTAGAAGCCCAAATATTTTTTCAGAGGTACTGTAGATGCAGATAAAAATTATTTTTAATTTGCAAACTGATGGAGGTCAGTATAGATGGACTAATAGAGAAAGTCCGACACACTACTAGAAGGCCAAATATTTTTTCAGAGCTAGATGCAGAAAAAAATTATATTCAGTTTGCAACCTGATGGAGGTCAGTAGAGATGGATTAATAGAACAAGACCCACACACAGCTAGAAGCCCAATATTTTTTCAGAGGTAGATGCAGAAAAAATTATATTCAGTTTGCAACCTGATGGAGGTCAGTATAGATGGACTAACAGAGAAAGTCCCACACACTACTAGAAGGCCAAATATTTTTTCAGAGCTAGATGCAGAAAAAAATTATATTCAGTTTGCAACCTGATGGAGGTCTGTATAGATGGATTAATAGAACAAGACCCACACACAGCTAGAAGCCCAATATTTTTTCAGAGGTAGATGCAGAAAAAAATATATTCAGTTTGCAACCTGATGGAGGTCAGTATAGATGGACTAATACAACAAGTCCCACACACAGCTAGAAGCCCAATATTTTTTCAGAGGTAGATGCAGAAAAAAATATATTCAGTTTGCAACCTGATGGAGGTCAGTATAGGTGGACTAATAGAACAAGTCCCACACACTGCTAGAAGGCCAAATATTTTTTCAGAGCTAGATGCAGAAAAAAATTATATTCAGTTTGCAACCTGATGGAGGTCAGTATAGATGGATTAATAGAACAAGACCCACACACAGCTAGAAGCCCAATATTTTTTCAGAGGTAGATGCAGAAAAAAATTATATTCAGTTTGCAACCTGATGGAGGTCAGTATAGATGGATTAATAGAACAAGACCCACACACAGCTAGAAGCCCAATATTTTTTCAGAGCTAGATGCAGAAAAAAATTATATTCAGTTTGCAACCTGATGGAGGTCAGTATAGATGGATTAATAGAACAAGACCCACACACAGCTAGAAGCCCAATAATTTTTCAGAGCTAGATGCAGAAAAAAATTAGATTCAGTTTGCAACCTGATGGAGGTCAGTATAGATGGACTAATAGAATGATGCTATGCCCAAAAGATTTTACTTCACTAGGTGCAGTAAAAAAATTGGTATTCTTTACACAGGTGGTATATCTTGCAACACAGATAGGCTACTCCACTGACTAACACACTCTGCAATAGGCCAAAAAGGATTAGCTTTGCTAGATTCAGCCAAATGCTGTGAAAAAAACTTGCACAGCACTGGCACAGACCTGTCTGGCAAAAACTGATAGGAACTGATGTAACCTAGTCCTGAAAAGGACTCCAATTACAATTAGTCTTTACTCCCACAACCTATCTATTTAAGAGCACAGACCTGCCTGACAAAAGTCGTAGGAAATGCTGTAACCTAGTCCTTAAAAGGACTGCAATCACAACTATTCCCTACTCCCAAGCTATCTGTATATTTGTGCGAAAATTGGCTTGAAATTAACAAGGTATAGCGCACACAGCAACAGCGGTGCCGTCTAACACGCAGCTGCAGCAGTGAGAAAATGGTGGCGACGGGGAAAATGGCTTGGTCTTATAGGGCAAGGACATGTGACATACACTGCCAATGACACATGCCCTTGCTTGTGTGAAAAAAAGCACTTCGCTCCGTGTGTGCGCTGCTGATAGGCTGACAGATTGCACCTCCCCACTGTAAATGCGGGAAAGAGAAAAAAAAATGGAGATCTTCATTGTTCCTGCAGAGATCCATCCCCTGCCCCTCCCCCCACCCCGCTGTACACTCAAACTGCGTATTAACATTAATTTTCATCATTACTGAGAAAAAATCCAGTTATGATTTTGGTGCACGAACAGTTATCGAACATAACCTCGAACAGCCGAATTTTTCTCAAATTGTTCGTGTTCGCCGAACGGCTCGAACACCGCCCAAAACAGCTCGAATTTGAGATTGGCGAACAGTTCGAGTAGAACAACGCTCATCTCTAGTTAGACCTCCCAAGAAAAACACTGTATTTGAGTTTATGTTACGCTGCTATCATTTGGTGGTGTTGAGAAGTCTGGCTCAATCCAGCCCTTGTTCATTTTTAGAACAGTCAGCCTGTCAGTATTTTCAGTTGACAGGTGAATGCGCCTCTCGGTTATAATTTCACCGGCGGCACTAAAAACCCGCTCTGACAAAACGCTAGTGGGGGTAGAGAGCCAGTTCATGCCACATGTCCAGCTTGGATACTCAATAATTATAAGGCACAGAGGAATCACGGAGGATGTTGGTATGGTCAGCAATGTACTCCCTCACCATCTTCCGAAACTTTGCACTCCTTGGGAGAATACCCCACGCCTCAGGGCCTGTTTGATGGGAAGGTCTGAGAAAACCGTTCCAGAACTTTGACGATATTCCCCTGAATCTGCTGTATTGCATTTGTGGCTCTCTCGCCTGTACGCCTTGGTTGTCCAACAAACTGTGACCTCTGCTGCTAGCATTTTCAGATGGGAATTTTTTAAATAATTCCACCACAAGGGCCTTCTTGTACTGCACCATTTTATTAGGCCTGTGCTGCAAGGGAATAAGAGACAGAAAGTTCTCCCTGTAGCGTGGGTCTAGAAGCGTCACCAACCAGTAATGACTGTCACCCAAAATTTGAACAAAGCGAGGGTCACAGGAAAGGCAGCGTAACATAAACTCAGCCATGTGTGCCAGACTGCAAAGAAGCAAGACTTCCGTGTCCTCACCAAGAGGACGACTGACCATGCTCTCCATCTCATCCTTCTCCTCTTCCTCCTCCTCCCTGTCCTCAGGCCATCCACGCTGAACAGACGGTATGACATTTATGCAGGTAGAACCATCTATAGCGCAGGAAACTAGCTCATGTTCTTTCTCCTTCTCCTCTTCCTCATTGTCATCCAATCCATGTTGGGATGAGATGAGGCTGGGCTGTGTGTAATCACACTGTATGGTTCCTTGCTCCATCTCATCATATTCCGCCTTCAATGCATCCTCTTTAATTGCGAGAAGGGAGCGTTTCAGAAGACAGAGAATATGGATGGTGACGCTAATTATGGCGTCATCACCGCTCACCATCTTGGCGGAGTCCTCAAAGTTTTGGAGGATGATACAGATATCTGACATCCATGTCCACTCCTGAGGTTTTATGTGTGGAGTCTGACCTGAATACCGATGGCCTAGTTGATGCTGGTAGTCAATAACTGCCCTCTTCTGCTCACAAATCCTTCCCAACATCTGCAATGTAGAGTTCCAACATGTGGGGACTTAGCAGATCAGTTGGTGAGCTGGAAGCTGAAAATGCTGCTGAATCACAGCAAGGGCAGCGGAAGCTGTAGCTGACTTTCTAAAATGGGCACACAGGCGGCGTACTTTGACAAGCAGATCCGACAGATCCAGGTAGGTTTTGAGAAATTGCTGAACCACGAGGTTAAGCACATGGGCCAGGCATGGTACGTGTGTGAGCTTGTCTCGCCTCAGAGCCGCCACCAGATTCCGGCCATTGTCACACACAACCATGGCTGGCTGTAGGGTCAGCGGTGTCAGCCACAGATCTGCCTACTCTTTCAGAGCTGTCCACAACACTTCAGCGTTGTGGGTTTGCCAACTAAGCATACAGTGGGTACGGATAGTATTCAGACCCCTTTAAATAATGTTTCACTCTTTGTTTCATTGTAGCCATTTGGTAAATTCTGAAAAGTTCATTTTTTTCTCATTAAAGTACACTCTGCACCCCATCTTGACTGAAAAAAAACAGAAATGTGGAAATTTTTGCAAATTTACTAAAAAAGAAAAACTGAAATATCACATGGTCATTAGAGATGAGCGTTGTTCTACTCGAACTGTTCGCCAATCTCAAATTCGAGCTGTTTTGGGCGGTGTTCGAGCCGGTCGGCGAACACGAACAATTTGAGAAAAATTCGGCTGTTCGAGGTTATGTTCGATAACTGTTCGTGCACCAAAATCATAACTGGATTTTTTCTCAGTAATGATGAAAATTAATGTTAATACGCAGTTTGAGTGTACAGCGGGGTGGGGGGAGGGGCAGGGGATGGATCTCTGCAGGAACAATGAAGATCTCCATTTTTTTTTCTCTTTCCCGCATTTGCAGTGGGGAGGTGCAATCTGTCAGCCTATCAGCAGCGCACACACGGAGCGAAGTGCTTTTTTTCACACAAGCAAGGGCATGTGTGATTGGCAGTGTATGTCACATGTCCTTGCCCTATAAGACCAAGCCATTTTCCCCGTCGCCACCATTTTCTCACTGCTGCAGCTGCGTGTTAGACGGCACCGCTGTTGCTGTGTGTGCTATACCTTGTTAATTTCAAGCCAATTTTCGCACAAATATACAGATAGCTTGGGAGTAGGGAATAGTTGTGATTGCAGTCCTTTTAAGGACTAGGTTACAGCATTTCCTACGACTTTTATCAGGGAGGTCTGTGCTCTTAAATAGATAGGTTGTGGGAGTAAAGACTAATTGTAATTGGAGTCCTTTTCAGGACTAGGTTACATGAGTTCCTATCAGTTTTTGCCAGGCAGGTCTGTGCCAGTGCTGTGCAAGTTTTTTTCACAGCATTTGGCTGAATCTAGCAAAGCTAATCTTTTTTGGCCTATTGCAGAGTGTGTTAGTCAGTGGAGTAGCCTATCTGTGTTGCAAGATATAACACCTGTGTATAGAATACCAATTTTTTTACTGCACCTAGTGAAGTAAAATCTTTTGGGCATAGCATCATTCTATTAGTCCATCTATACTGACCTCCATCAGGTTGCAAACTGAATATAATTTTTTTCTGCATCTAGCTCTGAAAAAATATTTGGGCTTCTAGCGGTGTGTGGGACTTGGTCTATTAGTCCATCTATACTGACCTCCATCAGGTTGCAAATTAAAAATAATTTTTTTCTGCATCTAGCTCTGAAAAAATATTTGGGCTTCTAGCAGTGTGTGGGACTTGGTCTATTAGTCCATCTATACTGACCTCCATCAGGTTGCAAATTAAAAATAATTTTTTTCTGCATCTAGCTCTGAAAAAATATTTGGGCTTCTAGCAGTGTGTGGGACTTGGTCTATTAGTCCATCTATACTGACCTCCATCAGGTTGCAAATTAAAAATAATTTTTTTCTGCATCTAGCTCTGAAAAAATATTTGGGCTTCTAGCGGTGTGTGGGACTTGGTCTATTAGTCCATCTATACTGACCTCCATCAGGTTGCAAATTAAAAATAATTTTTTTCTGCATCTAGCTCTGAAAAAATATTTGGGCTTCTAGCAGTGTGTGGGACTTGGTCTATTAGTCCATCTATACTGACCTACATCAGGTTGCAAATTAAAAATAATTTTTTTCTGCATCTAGCTCTGAAAAAATATTTGGGCTTCTAGCGGTGTGTGGGACTTGGTCTATTAGTCCATCTATACTGACCTCCATCAGGTTGCAAATTAAAAATAATTTTTTTCTGCATCTAGCTCTGAAAAAATATTTGGGCTTCTAGCAGTGTGTGGGACTTGGTCTATTAGTCCATCTATACTGACCTACATCAGGTTGCAAATTAAAAATAATTTTTTTCTGCATCTAGCTCTGAAAAAATATTTGGGCTTCTAGCGGTGTGTGGGACTTGGTCTATTAGTCCATCTATACTGACCTCCATCAGGTTGCAAATTAAAAATAATTTTTTTCTGCATCTAGCTCTGAAAAAATATTTGGGCTTCTAGCGGTGTGTGGGACTTGGTCTATTAGTCCATCTATACTGACCTCCATCAGGTTGCAAATTAAAAATAATTTTTTTCTGCATCTAGCTCTGAAAAAATATTTGGGCTTCTAGCAGTGTGTGGGACTTGGTCTATTAGTCCATCTATACTGACCTCCATCAGGTTGCAAATTAAAAATAATTTTTTTCTTCATTTAGCTCTGAAAAAATATTTGGGCTTCTAGCAGTGTGTGGGACTTGTTCTATTAGTCCTTCTATACTGACCTCCAGCAGGTTGCAAATTGAATATAATTTTTTTCTGCATCTAGCTCTGAAAAAATAGTTGGGCTTCTAGCGGTGTGTGGGACTTGGTCTATTAGTCCATCTATGCTGACCTCCATCAGGTTGCAAATTAAAAATAATTTTTTCCGGAATCTAGCTCTGAAAAAATATTTGGGCTTCTAGCAGTGTGTGGGACTTGGTCTATTAGTCCATCTATACTGACCTCCATCAGGTTGCAAATTAAAAATAATTTTTTTCTGCATCTAGCTCTGAAAAAATATTTGGGCTTCTAGCAGTGTGTGGGACTTGGTCTATTAGTCCATCTATACTGACCTCCATCAGGTTGCAAATTAAAAATAATTTTTATCTGCATCTACAGTACCTCTGAAAAAATATTTGGGCTTCTAGCAGTGTGTGGGACTATTTGTGTTAGTCCATCTATACTGACCTCCATCAGGTTGCAAATTGAAAACAATTTTTTTCTGCATCTAACCCAGCCAATAGTTTTGGCCTAATACCACAGTTTGGCCACTCAGCTCTGCTCGGTTACCATCCATTGTTTTTTTGTGCAAACAACTCCAGAGTTGTGAATTAGTTAACCACCAAAATGAGTGGAAAAAGGCCTGCTGCTGGTGGAAAGGGGAATAGGCGTGTTGGGAAGGGGAAAAAAGGTTGTGTCCGTGGGGTAGGTGTTAAAGCAACAGTAACATCTGCAGAAGAAAGACCATCTTCCAGCCAAACTAAAATGTCTACTTCTTTTAGCGGACAATGTGATAAGATCCCTTTCTTACGGCCACGCCAATCGCTACAAATTCCAGATGAGGCACAAAAACAGCAGGTGCTTCAACGGATATCAAATGCTCCTTTAAGTGGTCTCTCCTCCACATCAACTTCAACATCACAAATACTCCAGTCCTCAAAGGTGTCACCCAAATCGCACTTGCTTCCTCACAGCTCCCAAATCTCCAGCTGCCCGTCTGAGTATGAGGTAGAACAGATGGTTGAGTCTGCAGAGCTGTTTACTCATACTATAGCCTGGGAATCAGAGGTCGACTCCAGCGCTTCTGTGAATCCAGACGAGGAAATGATCTGCACTGATGCCCAGAATCTTTATGAGTCGGATCCAGGACCAGACGCAGAAGGTTCTGACCATAATGTAGACCCTCATTCCCAAACTGTAACTCCTGTTGGTGGAGACAATGAGGAAGACGATGATAAGACTCAAATACCTGATTGGAGCGACAACTTTAGTTTTTTGTCAGGGCAGGAACAGGTTGGCTCTGAGGACGACGGGTGTGATTACGCACAGGGTGATGATGATGAGGTCGGAGATCCCACTTACTGTCAACCCACAGTCAGCCAAGAGATGAGGTCAGCAGAGGAGGTGGAGGAAGATGCTAGTGACGACGAGGTCAGGTTGCGCCTTCCTGGACAGAGACGTAGTACTGGAAGCACGTCAACAACTGCATCCTCAAACACAACTCTGCCTCTCACCACAAGTCGTGGTGGCTCTTCAGGTCGCATGGGTGCTAAGCCTTGCATAGCCTGGGCATTTTTTCAGATCGATAAAGATGACCCAACTCGTGTTATCTGTAACATTTGTCAGCAAAAGCTAAGTAGAGGCCAAAAAATACATAGTTTGAGTACTTCATGCATGAACCGGCACATGGACATGAAACATAAGTTGCAGTGGGAAGCTCAGTGTGCTACAATGCGGCCTAGCCGGCCGGACCAATCACCGTCTGCCATATCTTGTGCATCCGCGGCCTCTTCATCCTCTGTGACTGGGGGGACAGCAGTCACACCTGTTTTGGGGCGCAGACCTGCCACCTCTTTACCCGCAACAGCCAGCGTGATTGGCAGGTCATCATTTTCTTTGGAGGTGGTAACACCAGCTGGTGTTGAGCGCTGTCCGACATCGATAGCACCACCTTTGGATCAAGGCAACCTAACATGTCCGCCTGCATCTTCCTCACAGACCGGCAGTTTGCCGGGGACACCCTTATCAACCCCGTCTAAGCACAATAGCCAGCCCTCGGTCCCTCAGATGTGGACAAGTAAAAGACCATTTCCTCCTAGCCATGAGAAAGCTAAGAGGTTGAATTTCACCATCTGCAAGCTCTTGGATACAGAAATGCTGCCTTTCCGCCTGGTGGACACAGAGGATTTTCGAGACCTTATGTCCGTCGCAGTGCCCCAGTACCAGATGCGCAGTCGGCACTACTTCTCAAAGAAAGGTGTGCCTGCGCTCCACCAGCATGTCGCACACAACATCACCGATTCTTTGAGAAACTCTGTGTGTGACAGGGTGCATTTCACCACAGACACTTGGACGAGTAGGCATGTGTAGGAGCGTTACATGTCGCTGACTGGGCACTGGGTAACTATGGTGACAGCAGGACAAGGGGCTGCTGTCCAAGTCTTGCCGTCCCCACGAGTTGTGCGTCAATCCTCTTTATGTCAAAGTTCCTCCACTGCTTCTGCCTCCTCAACCTCCTCTCGGTCTTCCACCTGCACCCAAAGCCTGTCTGGTCATGCCACAAGCTTTCTAACTGCGCAGAAGGGATCCTGCACACCTCCTTACTATGCTGGCAGTAGGGCTCAACATCATCAGGCGGTTTTTACATTGAAATGTCTGGGAAATGTGAGTCACACAGCTGAGGAGTTGTGGTCAGCTCTGGAGAACCAATTTCATGAATGGCTGTCTCCACTGGACCTGAAACCAGGGAAGGCCGTGTGCGACAATGCTGCAAACCTGGGTGCGGCCCTTCGCCGGGGCAATGTCACACACGTTCCTTGTATGGCTCACGTGTTGAACCTGGTTGTCCAGCAATTTTTAGCCCACTATCCCAGACTAGATGGCCTTCTGCAGAGGGCACGGTCGCTGTGTGCTCACTTCCGCCGTTCGCATCCCGCAGCTCAGCGACTTACATCTCTACAGAAGTCGTTGGGCCTGCCACTTCACCGGCTAAAATGCGATGTGCCTACCCGGTGGAATTCAACTCTGCACATGTTGCAGCGACTGTGGCAGCACCGACAAGCCCTGGTGCAATACGTTCTGACGTATAGCCTGGGCCAACGAGATTCAGAGGTGGGGCAAATCACGCTGGAGGAGTGGTCTCAGATCAGGGACCTATGCACCCTTCTGCACAGTTTTGAAATGGCGACGAAGATGTTTAGTGCTGACGATGCCATTATCAGCATGACTATTCCGGTGATTTACATGCTGGAGCACATGTTAAACAGAATTCGGAGTCAGGTGGTGGCACAAGAGGAGGTGGAGGAAGTAGAGGAGGAGGAGTTGTATGCGGAAGGGCTAACATCTGCAAGGTCCAGACGGTCGGCAGCACCAAGGCGGCAGGCATGTGAGGGTGGGGGAGATGGTTTTACCAGGGCGCATGGTAGCAGCCAAACTAGTGAGGAAGGTGCAGGAGCCCAGGAAGAAGTGGAGGACGAACTGATGGAAGACTCATCAGATGAGGGAGACCTTGATCACATTTCTGTTGTGCGAGGTTGGGGGGAGAGGACAGAGGAAGGAAGCATGATTGTTACCTCGCCACCAACACAACAGGGACTTGGTGCTCCTGGATGCGCAACACACATGAGTGCCTTCTTGCTGCACTACCTGCAACATGACCCTCGAATTGTGAGAATTAGAAATAATCCTGACTACTGGGTTGCCACACTGTTAGATCCCCGGTACAAAAGTAAATTTGCAGAAATTATTCCTGCCATAGAAAGGGATGCACGCATGCAGGAGTATCAGCAGAGACTGTTGCAGAATCTTACATGTGCTTTTCCACAAAATACCAGTGGTGCACGTAGTGAATCTCACATTTCCAACTTGCCAACCGTGGGACCGTCAAGTGTTCAGCACTCAAACCGTAACAGAACCACAGTATCTGCTGGTAACATCAATTTTGCGGAATCATTTCACCACTTTTTTAGCCCATCCTTTGCAAGGCCACAGGAGACAAGAAGTCTGACACATAGTCAACGCCTAGAGACGATGGTACAGGAGTATCTCCAAGTAAACATTGAAGCCACGACTGTGTCACTGGACCCTTGCTCTTTTTGGGCTTCCAATCTGGATAAATGGCCGGAGCTAGCCACTTACGCCTTGGAGATCTTGTCATGCCCCGCAGCCAGCGTTCTGTCTGAACGTGTGATCAGCGCTGCTGGTGGTGTGCTGACAGATAAGCGCACGCGGCTCTCCACTGATAATGTAGACAGACTCACGTTCATAAAGATGAACAAATCATGGATCCGAAACGACTTTTCTACCCCTGTGTCATCCTGGGGAGAGTAAAAGCTTGATGATTGGTTAAAATCACCCTACCAACCGTTTTAAGCTTTCAAATTACTAATCATGTTTATCTGTATCTTGACTGGAAAATAATTTGGGCTTTGTAGCAGTGTGCAGCACTGATCCTATTAGGCCATCTATACTAAAGCTTCACCAGATTTAAAATTAAAAATAATTTTTAGCTGCATCTAGCCCGGAAAATAATTTTGGGGCTCCGAGATGCGCAAGGCACATAAGTGCCTTCTTGCTGCACTACCTGCAGCATGACCCTCATATTGTCAGAATTCGAAGTAATCATGACTACTGGGTTGCCACACTCTTAGATCCCCCAAACTTTTCGATCAACCTTTTCATTTTAATAAAGACCAAAAAAATGGTCATTTTTGAAATTATAAGCATTAGCAGGTTGTTAGAAACTGAAATCAAACAGTTTTCAACTCAAAACTTTATTCTAGGTGATGTTACATTTTCACATAGGACCCCTTGTTCGAAAGGAGCTTCTGAACTCTCTCGTCCATTGAATTTGTCAGGTTTTGGATGGTTTCTGCTTCAATTGTTTTGCATGAGGACAGAATACCCTCCCAGAGCTGTTGCTTAGATGTGAACTGCCTCCCGCCATCATAGACACTCCTTTTAATGATGCTCCAAAGGTTCTGAATGGGGTAGAGGTCAGGGGAGCATGGGGGTCACACCATAAGTTTGTCCCCTTTTATGCCCATATCAGCCAGAGATGCAGATGTTTTATGTGCAGCATGAGATGGTGCATTATCATGCAGAAAAATGATCTTGCTGTGAAATACATGGTTCTTCTTCTTGAACCATGGCAGGAAGTGCTGTTTGAGAAAATCCACATACATTATGGAGTTCATCTTTAGCGCCTTCAGGGATCCTAAAGGGGCCGACAATCTCTCTCCCCATGATTCCAGCCCAAAACATTACTCCACCTCCTCCTTGTTGGCGCTGTAGCCGTGTTTGCGTGGGGTGTCCATCAACCAGCCATCCTCCACTCCATCCATCTGGACCATCGAGCGCTGCACGGCACTCATCCGTGAACAAAACAGTTTTGAAATCAGTCTTCATGTAATGTTTGGCCCACTGGAGCCGTTTCTGCTTGTGTGAAGTGGATAGAGGAGGTCGACAGGATGGCGCATGCACAGCTGCAAACCTCTGAAGGACCCTGCATCTTGTTGTTCGGGGGACGTTGGAGGCACAAGCAGCTTCAAAAACTTGTCTGCTGCTATGACAAGGCTTTTTTGCCGCTGCTCTTTCAACCTGACGTAATTGCCTGTAGGAAAGAGTCCTCAATTTGCCCTTATCAGCACGCACACGTGTGTACTGTGAATCAGCTACATACTTCTTGATTGCCAGGACACTTCATCCTGATCATCGCACAATGTTGATTGTAGTCATGCCTTGACGTAAACACTCCACAATTTGTTGCTTCTCAGCAGCCGACACATCCTTTTTCTTTCCCATTTTGGCAGAAAATGTAGGCTGCTTAATAATGTGAGAGAGCCTTCTTAAGTAGTCTTGCCTTTCATTGGACACACCTGCCAAACTAATTAGCACAGGTGTCTGCAATTGCTTACAGTGATATAAAGAGCCCTGACACACATCACCATCAATGAGTTTAACTGACAAACAAACAAATTCTTCCCTTATCACTCCTAAACACTTTTTGTATAATAATTTGGAACGCAGTGTACATGTGCTTTTCCACAAAACACCAGTGGTTCACGTAGTGAATCTTACAGTTCTAACTTGCCAACCGTGGTCTGTATGGAGTTGTTCAATAAAGGGCCCAAAATTAAGATAACATAGATGGGAGAGGTCTCTATGAATAGGAATTCCTAAGTATTTGATACCCTGTGAGGGCCAGGCAAAGGGAAAGTTGGACTGGATGGAATCCTATATGGATTTGGGGAGGGAGACATCGAGGGCCTCAGACTTCGCTGCATTGATTTTAAAATTTTACCATGTAACAAAGTGATCTATTTCAGCCATAACAGCATGGATGGATATATGTGATTGAGTGATATATACTAGGACATCATCAGCAAATAGAGAGCAGTTGTACTCGGTGCCTCCCACCTCAATCCACGTAATATTGGGGTTATGGCGAATTGATGAGAGCAGGTGCTCCGTCACTAGGATGTATAAGAGAGGGGACAGAGGACATCACTGCCTTGTCCCATTGGTGATTGTGAAAGGTGATGAAAATGTTCTGACGCACCCCCTGGGCCTTGGGACACCCGGAGCCGGACCCTTTTTGGTGGATGCTGGTGGTTGTAGTCTTCGTGGTGGCGACCCAGTTCCGTGGCTCAGGGCGGTCAAACCAGTGGCGGAACTATTTATGTGGTTTTCATGTTTAAATGTCCGACTACGCCACCCGTGGATTGCGGTCAGAGTGAACCGCCGCTACAGGGCAGACCAATGAGGCTGGTGTTGTGGGTGCAGCAGAGCGTAGCATAACTCCCCACGGGAGGAGGATAGCCTCAGGGCAGTGTATGCGGAGGATGGGGGTGATGGTGCAGGGCAGCAGCAGTAACGACACGGAGTCAGTGATGCAGTTCAGGGCCTTTACTCACAGTTCTTATTATCCAGACCACATCTGCAGGTAACGGCTGCCCACGTCGTACTGTGCTCACCATGTGAGGGGCTCAGACAACTCCCAGATAACTTTGGAGCACTTCACAGGACCCCCTTTGTGTGTCCTTTGTCTGGCCTTTCTTACCAACACTTCTGTCCGGCTGCCTCGGGCCTCCTCTTGGTAAACTTGGCGCCAGTTTCCCTGACCCTATGTGGTGCCTTCCTAGCGGGTGTAGCGAGGGGCTGCGCCACATAAAATGTCAGAGCCTCCGGTTTCTAGCTGAGGGTCGTTTCCTGCCTCCACTAGTTCGGGGACCGGTCTCCCCCTTTGGCCTGACCCCTCCACGCAGGTGGATTCGGGCGTGCGGTGGTGACTCGCCCGTCCGCACCCCTGGGATCCCTTCATTCCTCGTTCCTGGAGCCTTCTCCGCTCCTCTTCCTTCCTTCTCCCTCTTCCAGGCCTGGGCCTCTGTTACTAGGCCCGCCTCCGGAGCAGAGCTCATGCAGAGCCCCTGCTCCCTGCCACTTCTACTCAGACTTCTCTGCACTGAACTAAGATGGTGCCCACCTTTTATACTCCCTTCTCAATGCACCCAGGAACTGCTTCCTCCCTGCTCCTGCACTACAGGGTTCCCCTTCCTCAGTGTTCCCTCCCCCCACTCCAGCCAGGGACAGGGACTGTCGTGCCCATCTCAGGGGCATATTGGTCGCCCTGCCCCACGGCAATGTGGTGTAATGCATGCAGGTGTCGGGTCCTGATCCACACTCCATCCTTACCTGAGAGTGAGATATCACACCTCTGGGTGAGGTGCAATACGTCTTTAGCAACCGAGCCCTCAGGGTGCTACAGTTCCATTTATCTTCAGCCTAGGTGACGTATTGCGATACAGGGCCGTGATTTTGGCTATAAAAGGGTCCCCTAGACCCCTACCCCAAGCTTTTTAAGAGAATCATATATGGCGTGCCAGGAGACTCTATGGAATGCTTTCTCAGCATCCAACGAGAGTATCTAATTACAAATTTTTAACTGCATCTAGCCCAGGAAATACTTTGTGCCTAGTAGCAGTGTCTGCTAGTAAGCAGATTATCCCGGCTGTTAAGAAAGCTGCACCACCTGTAGTTTAGACACTTAATTTTTTCAAAGGAAATGCTTCGGGACCATGGGATACTTAGTGAAGAGCATCAGGAGGCACCCCAAGGCATAGGGGCTGGGACTGGCAGTAGGATGCCTTGCGGTGGACAGCCGAGCTCGATCCTTATAAAAGCTTTTTAACTGCAGCAGCTTTAGTGGACGCTACTGGAGCTGGAATTACCGCGGCTGCTGGCATGAGACTTGCCCTCCAATAGATCCTTGTAAATGGATTTAAAGTGTATTCATTCAAATTAGAGAGACAATTTAAATTAAAAAGCTTAGAGCTGCCTCCACCACAGGGGGGCTCGCTCGACCCACCAGCGGACAGGCACCAGTATTGGGAGAGGGGGGCTGGCCGTCAGGGTTCACCGCGGCTCTGGCACAAACCCGGCGACACGGAGGTGGCACGGGCAGGAGCGGACTGGCCGTGTCGGCTTCTCACTTTTTGGATTTTAGAAGGGCATGACATGCCTATATCTGTGTCTCCCCCTCCTTTTACTCCTCCACCTCTTTTATTTTCGCATGACTATATGTACTTGTCACTTTTCCATGTGTTAGTTATGTCTTCTGAGCAGTTTGTCAGCTTTTGGACACCTTTGAAGGTGTTTTCTATGTGTTTCTATGTGTTTTTGTTTGCCTGCCATTGGTTTTAACGGTGTTCGAAGGTGTTCGACGAACAGTTCGACGAACAGTTCGGCGAACACACGGGTGTTCGACGAACCGAACCGAACTCGAACACTACGGGGGTGGCTCAACACTAATGGTCATAAGTATTCAGACCCTTTGCTCAGACACTCTAATTTAAGTCACATACTGTCCATTTCCTTGTGATCCTCCTTGAGATGATTCTACTCCTTCATTGGAGTCCAGTTGTGTTTAATTAAACTGATGGACTTGATTTGGAAAGGCACACACCTGTCTATATAAGACCTCACAGCTCACAGTGCATGTCAGACCAAATGATAATCATGAGCTCAATGGAACTGCCCAAGGAGCTCAGAGACAGAATTGTGGGAAGGCACAGATCTGGCCAAGGTTACAAAAGAATTTCTGCAGTACTCAAAGTTCCTAAGAGCACAGTGGCATCCATAATCTTTAAATGGAAGAAGTTTGGGACCACCATAAGTCTTCCTAGACCTTGCCGTGCTGCCAAACTGAGCAATCGTGGGAGAAGAGCCTTAGTGAGAGAGGTAAAGAAAAACCCCAAGATCACTGTGGCTGAGCTCCAGAGATGCAGTAGGGAGATGGGAGAAAGTTCCACAAAGCCAACTGCAGCCCTCCACCAGTCGGGCATTTATGGCAGAGTGGCCCGACGGAAGCCTCTCCTCAGTGCAAGAAATATGAAAGCCCACATAGAGTTTGCTCAAAAACACATGAAGAACTCCCAGACTATGAGAAATAAGATTCTCTGGTCTGATGAGACAAAGATAGAACTTTTTGGTGATAATTCTAAGCGGAATGTGTGGAGAACACCAGGCACTGCTCATCACGTGCCCAATACAATCCCAACAGTGAAACATGGTTGTGGCAGCAACATGCTATGGGGGTGTTTTTCAGCTGCAGGGATATGATGACTGGTTGCAATTGAAGGAAACATGAATGCGGCCAAGTACAGAGATATCCTGGATGAAAACCTTTTCCAGAGTGCTCTGGACCTCAGACGTGGCCGAAGGTTCACCGTCCAACAAGACAATGACCCTAAGCACACAGCTAAAATAACAAAGGAGTGGCTTCAGAACAACTCTGTGACCATTCTTGACTTGCCCAGCCAGAGCCCTGACCTAAACCCAATTGAACATCTCTGGAGAGACCTGAAAATGGCTGTCCACCAACGTTCAACATCCAACCTGACGGAACTGGAGAGGATCTGCAAGGAAGAATGGCAGAGGATCCCCAAATCCAGGTGTGAAAAACTTGTTGCATCATTCCCAAGAAGACTCATGGCTGTTCTAGCTCAAAAGGGTGCTTCTACTCAATACTGAGCAAAGGGTCTGAAAATTTATGACCATGTGATATTTCAGTTTTTCTTTTTTAGTAAATTTGCAAAAATTTCTACATTTCTGTTTTTTTTCAGTCAAGATGGGGTGCAGAGTGTGCTTTAATGAGAAAAAAAATGAACTTTTAGAATTTACCAAACGGCTACAGTGAAACAAAGAGTGAAAAATTTAAAGGGGTCTGAATACTTTCCGTACCCACTGTATTAGCTTCAGCACAGCCTGTTGCCGCTTGGCTGAAGCAGTGCTGCAGTGCTTCCAGCTTGCGACTGAAGTGGTAATTTCGGAGATGGATGCTGAAGAGGAGGAAGAGGAGGTGCAGAAGTTGTAGAATGTGGGGGCAACCCTGATTGACCCAGGGCCCGCAATCCTCGACATCGGAAGGACGCGTTCTGTACCAAGGTCCAACTGGGTCCCGGCTTCCACTATATTAACCCAGTGTGCCGTCAGCGAGATGTACCGTCTTTGCCTACAAGTACTTGTCCACGTGTCCGTGGTTAGGTGGACTTTCCCAGTAACTGCGTTGTTGAGGGCACATCTAATATTGTGGGACACATGCTCATGTAATGCGGGGACGGCACACCGAGAGAAATAGTAGCAGCTGGGCACTGAGTACCAAGGGACGGCCGCTGCCACCAGTTTGCAGAAAGCTTCCGTCTCCACTAGCCTAAAAGGCAACATTACCAGCGCAAGCATTTGCAAAATGTGTGAATTTAGTAGTGTGGCCTGTGGGGCGTTGACTACGTATTTGAACTTGCATTCCAAGGACTGGGGTATGGACAACTGAACGCTGTGCTGGGACAAGGATGTGGACGTGCTTGCTGATGGTGCTAGTTAAGAGTGTTCAACGACAGGTGCAGGGTGGGAGGCATCTTGGCATGCACCATGGGCAGGGAATTGACATTCACGCACAACAGCGGAACAAGCAGTGGTGTCACCTGCAGACACTGTTACTGGACCCTGGGGTTTGGCCCACTTAGTCAGGTGCTTTGCTGCCATGTGCCTGATCATGCTGGTGGTGGTCAGGCTGCTAGTTTTGCTACCCCTACAGATGCTGGCCGGGCAGGTGGTGCAAATGGCCTTTTTGGGGTTATCTGCAGAGTCTTTAAAAAATACCTTGACTCGAGAAGACCTAACAGTTGTACTGGCAACTTCCGTCGTGTTGGCATTACAAGGAACGCTTTCCTGCCTTGTGCCTGTGGCCATCAGAGTGCTTCTTCCTGCCTGTTGTGGTGCTACGTCTGCCTCTCCCTGCGTGCTGCTGTCCTCGCTTTGTATGTCCCCCTGCCAGGTTGGACCAGTTACTGTATCATCCACCACCTCGTCTTCCACTTCCGCACCCTGGTCCTCCTTCTGACTTTCTCGCAATTGTGTCTCATCATCATCATCATCCACCTCTTGCGACAGTAATTGCACTTTACCACTGTCACCTTCGTGTGACCGTGGCTGCTCCAATATCTGGGCATCGCTACACATGTTCTCCTTTTGACTCGCTTGAAGCTGGCCGGGCAAGAGGCCCGAATCTACAAATGAAAAAGTGAACAGCTCTTCTGAGTGTCCAAGTGTGGGATCAGTTGTCTCCGGGCACTCAGCATGGTGGGAGGAAGGAGGATCAGGGTGAGGAATATGCGGTGAGGAATATGCGGTCCAGACTCACGGGTACTGAGACTTGACCTTGTGGAAGACAGGATGGAGGTGGTGGTGGCCAAGTGACTGGAAGCATTATCTGCTATCCAACCAATAACCTTTTCACACTGCTCTGTGTTCAATAGTGGTGCTCTGCGGTCCCCTAGTAATTGGGGCAGGAAGGTCGAGCGACAAGATATGGGTGTTTGTTGTGGCAGCTTGCCCACCGCCACGTTCTCGGCCCTTGCATGCACCACCACCATCACGTCCACTTCCCCGTCCCTTGCCACACACGTTGCCCACTTTAAATGGAGGACAATATTTTCCACGTTCACGAGAAATAGCTTTGGAACGCAGTTATATGTGATATGTCTGACAAGGAACCATGGCTTTAAATTGTAGGTCTTTAATTTACTAATATTATTCTACACGGAGACCTAGTGTGAATAGCTTCACCGACACACTGCAACGGAATGAAAATGGAAGAAATGTATAGTTTTTGAACAGTCTTTTAGGTGAGATGTCTGACAGAGAACCACGGCTTTAAATTGTAGGCCTGTAAATTACTAATATTATTCTACACAGAGAAGTAGTGTGAATAGCTTCACCGACACACTGCAACGGAATGAAAATGGAAGAAATGTATGATTTTTTAAGTCTTTTCAGTGATATGTCTGACAAGGAACCATGGCTTTAAATTGTAGGTCTTTAATTTACTAATATTATTCTACACGGAGACCTAGTGTGAATAGCTTCACCGACACACTGCAACGGAATGAAAATGGAAGAAATGTATAGTTTTTGAACAGTCTTTTAGGTGAGATGTCTGACAGAGAACCACTGCTTTAAATTGTATGCCTGTAATTTACTAATATTATTCTACACAGAGAAGTAGTGTGAATAGCTTCACCGACACACTGCAACGGAATAAAAATGGAAGAAATGTATGATTTTTTAAGTCTTTTCAGTGATATGTCTGACAAGGAACCATGGCTTTAAATTGTAGGCCTTTAATTTACTAATATTATTCTACACGGAGACCTAGTGTGAATAGATTCACCGACACACTGCAACGGAATGGAAAAGAAGGCCAATATTTTCAATATTCAGTTCAAATTTCTGGATTTTTATCACTGAAATATGGAACAGATCTGGCTTCATTCTGCAGTGAGCAGAAAAATGGTGTACTCTGGATTGCTTTTTAAGCAAATAACCAGGATTAAGATATAAAAAAAAATAGCCTTTCTATGTCTAGAAATATCTGTAATTATTCCAGCAGCAAGAGCAGACAGGACGTTGAATGGACCCTCTTGTGCTGTATCATACACTTCAGTCTGCCACATACACTGCCTGCCTGCCTAGCACGGATTATATGCATCTGGTTTAGTCCTCAGAAGGACTGTTAGTTCAGATGGATGTAGATATATGTTGTGGAATACCTATACTAACTAAAAACAAGCAAATCTCTCCCTACTCTGCCTGATTTTGGGGTAGACTGTGACGAGCATGGCAGCACACGGGTCTTATATACACCTGATGATGCTGTGTGGCCAGCTAATCACTGTAATGCCCACAACGAACATGGCTACGGCATTACAGTGCATGGCAGGCAATCCCTGCATGTTCATTGGCTCTCTAAAGAGCACCAATCATGCAGGGAGGGGACCTGAGTTCCCGCCCGAGCAACCCGGAAATACTCGTCGAGCACAGTGATGCTCGAGCGAGTACCGAGCAGTGGTGAGCACGATTGCTCATCACTAATGTTGATCAACAATGGTACCTGTGACATGATATGCTTAGTGGTGTGTGTTTTAGTGTATGTTCATATAGGTATATTCAAAAGATTATAATTAGAAAAAAAGAAAAAATATTGGATGCTTATTTAGGGATTTTTGTTTAAAACAAAATGCTAAATAACAAACCTGGTAAAATATTATCTAAAGAATGAATAGCTATGTTTTTTCAAATGGTGTTGTAACTTTCCCAATCAAAAGTGATCAGAGACTTTTAGTCATCTAGCACACTTGATCCTCCACTTTTTGACCTCACCATCTGCTTTTCTTTGGAGTTCTCCATGCTTTTCAGTACAGCTTTTAGACTTTCCTGGTAAAAAAAGCATGGAAAATTAAATGAAATCTGTCAGCAGGCTTTCAACTTCCCTCCCCTACCCCCCAAAAAAAAATTATATGCTTATGTTGCTCTTTCAAAGACAAGTCCATCAATACCTTTGCCTAAACATTTCCTTCCTCCATTCCTGAGAAATCAGCAATTTAATTGATATGCAAATGAGACTGTAGAGATGAAACCTCTGTCATGAAACCTCTGTCATGCCAGCTTTATTCCCTGCCCAGTGCCACTTTCTCCTACTTAACTGACAGCCTCAATGCTGGCCATGTAAAGCTGCTGCTGCACTTGTCTTTGAAAAGATCTACATGCACATATATAATGTTTGGGGATTGAAATCCTGCTGACATACTTTAAAAGCCGCTGGGGTCGAAGTTGCATGGATGATCGATAGAAAAGGTGAGTCGTTATTGTCATCCTGGCCTTGAACCCAAAATGTCAATATTTTTTTCATCAATCCACTTAGTTATCACTTTTACCTTGTGACAAGTTGCTCCATCATGCTGGAAAAAAGCATTCTTCATTACCAATTTGCTCCTGGATCATTGGGAGACGTCTCTTGAATGTTTAGATACCATTGTTTATTCTTGGCAGTGTTCTTAGGCAAAATTGTGAGTGAGCCTATTCCCTTGGATGAAGAGCCTCCACAAATGAATGGTCTCAGGATGCTTTACTGTTGGCATGACATGGTAGCGCTCACCTTTTCTTCTTCAGGCAGTTATTCTACCAGATGTCCCAAACAGTCTGAAAGGGGCTTCATCAAATAAAATAACTTTATCTCAATCCTCTGTAGTCCAATCCTTGCACTTCTTACAGAATGGAAGTCAGTACTTAAAGTTTTTCTTGGAGAGAAGTGGCTTCTTTGCTGCCCATCTTGATACCAGGCCAGCCTCCAAAAGCCTTCCCCACACTGTGCATGCAGATGCACTGACACCTACCTGCTGCCATGCCTGTACAATCTCTAAACAGGTGTTGAATCAATCCTGTAGCAGAATTCTCTTTATGGGACAGTCCTGGCACTTGCTGGACTTTCTGGGGCACCCTGAAGTCTTCTTCACAGCAATTGAACCTCTCTCTTTGAAGCTCTTGATGAGCCAATAAATAGTTGATTTAGGACCAATCTTACAAGCAGCAATGTCCTTGCCTGTAAAGTCATTTTGATGCAAAGCAATGATGATTGCACATGTGTCCTTGGAAATAACCACGGTAACAGAAGAAAACAATGATTTTAAGTACCGGTTCACTTTTACAGCAACTAATAGACTCTTATAATTAAGTCAGTATAACAGAGTATTATCAAATGCCTTGTCCTCATTAACTCTTTCTCCCCAGCTAATGAGAAGATCATTGAAATGATGAAAGCAGATCATTTTGTGATAGGGCTGAAATTCAGTGTAAAAAAATTTTTTAGTATTAAGTTAATTTTTATGACAAGGAATGACTTTGCAATTTGTTCCAATTTATTTGATCACTCTTCATACAAACTAGAGTTAATGCAAATTGTCACTATAAAAACTGAAGCAGCAAACTTTGTGAAAACCAAAATTTATGCCAGTCTCAAAACTTTAGGCCACAACCTTAATAACTTTTCGTAGTGTCTTTCTTTATACATTTGAACTGCAAATAATCCACAAGTCCTGTATATTTTTCCTATGTATTTACTTTCATCTCTTCTGAAAATATTTATTTTTAAAATGACCTGAAAATAAAGATTTTTAATATAAAAGAAAACATAACACATAATTATCAAACTTGGCAATGAACACAGAGGCAATGTGGTAGCCATGGCAGTAAGTCACTCAGATTTGTATAGCCTGCCCCACCTTTGAACAAGCCGCCTTCTTGTCAAATCTATCTGTCTTGTTAGCTGATCAATTCTCTTCTCCACTAAATCTTTGCTGAGAATTATAAAGGCTGCATTTAGGTAGTTTTCCCTAGGTTAAGATTTCTCTTCCTAATAACTGGCTCTTTTTTATTTCATGCTTTCTCTTATATTTTTTCTTCACAAATATATTTGTTACAAAGGATGTTATCCCAACACAGGGCTTTCCTCGCTCTCATTCCCTTTATTCTTACAGCATAAAGGATCCTTTGAACTGAAAATTACATAAAGCACAATAATGACTACACAATACAGATGAGATTGAAATCCATCCACACAGGAGAACATTAGCCCTGAGGACACTGTTACTGTCTGCTGAGTTTTAGCTGATGAACACATCTGTCCCGAAACTGCGGATTGGAACTGTGGAACTGGATATTATAAAAGAATTGAGTCTCTAAAAATTTCTACCGGTAAGATTTAAAGAAACCCTAACAATATATTTAATGCCAAATTACTGTATAAATATAGGATTTTTAAAAAGCTTAGAGAATTTATAGGAAGCCTAGTTGTAATTTAGGGATTCGTTTTTATGAGTATATACGTGTTATCTTTTTTAACAGCTTTTTAGCCCACTATTATTGTGCCTATTTGTAATAGAAGTTGGTATTTATAAAAGTGCATTAGCTTAATTGCATGTATAACCTATTTCAAACTGTTATGCTGTTACAAAATGTTGTCTTTTTTGTTCATTAAAATATATTTTCATAATATGGATTGCAAATAGGGAAGATACTGCATATTTTGTTGCAAGCAGTTCTGCAACTGTTCCGTTCTTCTGAATCCCCATTCACATTAATGGAACCAATGTTCAGTTGCAGAAATTATTGCAACAAAATTTGCTGCTTGTGAATTTACCCTTCAGTAATGGTAAATGTTAATAAATAAAAATTAAAACTATTTATTTAAAATTCACTAGACTGGGTTATGATGTTTTTTTTCCTTAAATAATATTCTTTATTCATTAAGTTTTAGGTAGAGGCCAATAAGTAAATCAGAATCATTGGATTTTGGATGAAATGGGAATATTGCATACATTTTTATACTTCTTTTATATATTAAATTGTTGTACTTGATTTTCTAAATGTATGCACTCATGCTTGATGAAAATCAGTTCCTCTCAGTCCATCAACTATCAAATGAAACATAATTTTCATAACAGCAATATATCTACCCAACATTGCTGGATATCATACACTACATGAAAGGGTTCGTCACATCATAGACATTTATAGTATATCCATAAGATGGGACGTCTATGGCCTAAGACTCACATCCAGTGGAAGAACAGGGTTCTCTGAGTCCTGACCCCCATTTCACAAGGTGAAGGGGATGCAGAGACTGCAGACTTAATGGAATGGTGGCTGGGCACATAGATATGCTAATATTTGTAGAAACAGAAAATTAGATAAGCTCACCTTTGTAGGCATCCACCATTGCATAGATTACGGAGATCCAGCAAGATCCTCAGCCATGGGCAAATAAATCCAACATAACTTAAGACTGCTAAAGTCGAAACGCATCAACATTAGAATACTGTCCTGTTTGTGACCTGATTTTAATGGAAATGTAATAAAGCTGCCAAGATTTTACTAGAGATGCCGGATTTTTTTTGTTATATTGGACATACATAAACTAGCTTGCTTGTTTTTTTATCTGCTATAAATTTGGAGAGAGTTGTGTATATATGTGGCAAACTATCCATTTATTCAGTGTTTTAGCTGGTCTGGTAGTACAGGGTACTCCAGAAATGTTAAAAGGAGTGGGTTCTAAAGAGGAGCTTTTTGTCGATATGCCAATAATGACTGTGACATAAAAAATCTTTAACAATGCATAAAAGAAAAATAAATATTGCTACATTAGTTTACAGTGGTGGCCAAAAGTATTGGCACCCCTGCAATTCTGTCAGATAATACTCAGTTTCTTCCTGAAAATGATTGCAATCACAAATTCTTTGGTATTATTATCTTCATTTAATTTGTCTTCAATGAAAAAACACAAAAAGAATTGTCCTAAAGCCAAATTGGATATAATTCCACACCAAACCTAAAAAAGGGGGTGGACAAAAGTATTGGCACTGTTCGAAAAATCATGTGATGCTTCTCTAATTCGTGTAATTAACAGCACCTGTAACTTACCTGTGGCACCTAACAGCTGTTGTCAATAACTAAATCACACTTGCAGCCAGTTAACATGGATTAAAGTTGACTCAACCTCTGTCCTGTGTCCTTGTGTGTACCACATTGAGCATGGAGAAAAGAAAGAAGACCAAAGAACTGTCTGAGGACTTGAGAAACCAAATTGTGAGGAAGCATGAGCAATCTCAAGGCTACAAGTCCATCTCCAAAGACCTGAATGTTCCTGTGTCTTCCGTGTGCAGTGTCATCAAGAAGTTTAAAGCCCATGGCACTGTGGCTAACCTCCCTAGATGTGGACGGAAAAGAAAAATTGACGAGAGATTTCAACACAAGATTGTGCGGATGGTGGATAAAGAACCTCGACTAACATCCAAACAAGTTCAAGCTGCCCTGCAGTCCGAGGGTACAACAGTGTCAACCCGTACTATCCGTCGGCGTCTGAATGAAAAGGGACTGTATGGTAGGATACCCAGGAAGACCCCACTTCTTACCCCGAGACATAAAAAAGCCAGGCTGGAGTTTGCTAAAACTTACCTGAGAAAGCCTAAAACGTTTTGGAAGAATGTTCTCTGGTCAGATGAGACAAAAGTAGAACATTTTGGGGAAAAGCATCAACATAGAGTGTACAGGAAAAAAAAAGAGGTATTCAAAGAAAAGAGCACGGTCCCTTACAGTCAAACATGGCGGAGGTTCCCTGATGTTTTGGGGTTGCTTTGCTGCCTCTGGCACTGGACTGCTTGACCGTGTTCAAGGCATTATGAAGTCTGAAGACTACCAACAATTTTTGCAGCATAATGTAGGGCCCAGTGTGAGAAAGCTGGGTCTCCATAAGAGGTCATGGGTCTTCCAGCAGGACAATGACCCAAAACACACTTCCAAAAGCACTATAAAATGGTTTGAGAGAAAGCACTGGAGACTTCTAAGGTGGCCAGCAATGAGTCCAGACCTGAATCCTATAGAACACCTGTGGAGAGATCTCAAAATGGCAGTTTGGAGAAGGCACCCTTCAAATATCAGGGACCTGGAGCAGTTTGCCAAAGAAGAATGGTCTACAATTCCAGCAGAGCATTGTGAGAAACTCATTGATGGTTACTGGAAGCGGTTGTTCGCAGTTATTTTGGCTAAAGGTTGTGCAACCAAGTATTAGGCTGAGGGTGCCAATACTTTTGTCTGGCCCATTTTTGGAGTTTTGTGTGAAATGATCAATGATTTGATTTTTGCTTCATTCTCTTTTGTGTTTTTTCCTTGCAAGCAAATTAAATGAAGATAATAAGACCAAAGAATTTGTGATTGCAATCATTTTCAGGAAGAAACTGAGTATTATCTGACAGAATTGCAGGGGTGCCAATACTTTTGGCCACCACTGTATATGATGATGCGACAATAAAGAGAAAATAAAAAGGGAAATTAAATTTTGGCTTAAAGACAGTATTGCAAGACTCCGGAACATTGAAATTGCAACACAAAAGAAGTAAAAGTTGTTGAATTATAAAAATCACAGTATCAATAGACATGTTAATGATATGCAAATGATGAAAAAATTTAAACAAGTGGAAATAAAAACAACTCAATTTATCTAGTGCTGTGCATGAGCACCTTGAGAGAAAATATATGCACTTGCACAAATTGGCATGCTATCAATGAGGTTATTAACGGTTGTCTGAGAAATGTTCTGACGTGCTAAATGTACTTGGGCATGTACATAATCAAAATCTGCTGCTGGAAGCTACCTGTGCAATTGCCAACCAATGAAATCACAGATGTGCTCGACTGAAGACAAGTCTGGAAACGCTTCAGGTCATGGTAGGACGTTTAGGTCACGCAGGCTATTGCCGTATTGAAAAATGGCTCATGGGACACTTTAATGAAATGGTTGTAACCCCTGGTTTAATGTCCAAATCAATGTAACGCCAAGCTATTAGTGTACCTGAAATGAAGACTAGAGGGGTCTAGCTACCATAAATTATGGAACCCCACACAATAATCCCAGGAGTATGACTGGTATGATATTCCTTGCGAAAGTGTTCCATTGACCTCACGCCATCAAAGGATATCATCGTGCAGAGCAATGGAGACTGGAATGGAGATCTATCCTCTTCAGTCATGCTTTTGTCTTGGATCCAATGATAACAGGAGATTGGTCTGCAGACTATTTGGGCAATGCAATGAAGAATCCTTCAGGAGGGAATATCACACTAGTTCTACTCTCATGATTATGGCATGGGGTGACATAATACAAAGTAACCATACCTCTCTAGTCTTCACTTAAAGAACACTAACAATTCAGTTTTCTAAATTGATTTGGTTGTGGAACCAATGGTACGGCTATTTCTCCAAAGTGTCCAAGGGGCCATTTTTCAACACGACAACACCAGGCCACATGTTGCTCATGCTACTGTGAGCACCCTGCGTGATCTAGACATACTATCATGGCCTGCAGCATCTCTAGACGTGTCTCCCATTGAGCTAATCTAATTTTTTGGCAATTGAAAAGGAAGCTGCCAGCAGCAAATCTTGATGATTTGCATACCCAAGTGCATTCAGTATGGCAGAAAATTCCTTTGATATCTATTAATAACCTCATACTCAATACTGAATAAATTGAGATGTTTTGAAAATGTTGTTTCTATTTTCTCATCATTTGCATATCAGTGACATGTCTATAGACTTATAATTTTCATAACTCCATGATTTTTCCTTCTTGATTTTGCAAATTCAATGTTTAGGAGTGTATATATAAAATTTTCAGGCTTGTAACACTTTTGCCATTGTAATTATTTACAGACAATATGTCAAAAGTTACCTTCAAAAAAGTTGCTCTAAGTTTCAGGCTGCAATCTTCATTCCTTAATTCATCTTTACACCTAATATATGCAGTTTGAAATCTGCTCCTAGTTTTAAAGTGGTCTCACGTGGGCGGATCTCTCCCAGTAATTTATTCACATGACTGTGTGAAGGGTCATCTATGCTATATCCAGAGGAAGTACTTTGGAGATGTGCTTTGGGTGCAGTTCTGTGTGCATATTTCCTGTAAGATAATGTTTGTCAAATGTCACAACTTGAGCCATTGGACTCACTTGTGGGATGAACTCCCAAAATCCATGAAATGTGTCTATGTGAAAAACCATTTATGTGACTTGTGCCTTTGACTACTGTAAACACAGCTGAACTGTTCAAATAGTCAGTGTAGGGTAAACTCTACTAACTAACAAGTTGCTAAAGGCAAAAAATCCCTAACTAAAGACCATAAAATGTAACTTTTATTTCAGCTTTTAAATAGGAACACACTAGTGTTGAGCGAATGTGCTCAGATAACGTGTTATCCAAGCATGCTCGATCTTATCCGAGTTTTTTCGGCGTGCTCGGCTAATATGTTTGCCTCCATGTGGCAGCATGTTTTCCAGGGGTAGACAGACTCAACATATGCGGAGATTGGCTAACAAACAGTCAATCCCCGCATGTCTTGCATCTGTCTACCGCCGGAAAACATGCAGCTGCAGGGAGGCAACATATTAACCAAGCACGCCGAAAATACTCGGATAAAACTGAGCATGGTCGGTTAACACGTTATCTGAGCATTTTCGCTCAACACTAGAACACACACTTTAAAATTACAAAGGTCAGTATACTGTCGTATCACATTGGGGTATATTGCCAGTCCTATTTATTGCAGTGACCGCTCTATCTATCAGACACCCCCAATCAATTGATTCTCAAAGTCCAATTTGTAGAGCAGTGCGACCGCTGACCTGCACTATCTAAGACTAGTCAATGTATACAGCATTCGTTTATCTGACCTATGCTGATAAAAGAACAACCCTAACCCTTCCAAACATGTTTCACCAGACTAATTGGCATCATCAGGGGTGGCGGGGGTGTCAGATAGAGCGGTTTCTGCAATAAATACGACTGTCAAATTGGCAACATGCCCCAATGTGATAGGACAGTATGCTGACCTTTGTAAATTTAAAGTGTGTGTTCCTATTTAACAGTTGAAATAAAAGTGAAATTTTATGGTCTTTAGTTATGGATTTTTTGCTTTTGACTATTGTGGGTACATATGCAGTTTAACTGCTGTGCAGTTTGACTGGACTAGAACTGTACATGGACCAAAATAGCGTTGAATGAATTCGACCTCCTGTGAATTTAAAATGCTACTGCCTTTACTAGCTCTCAATCACTAGCACATCCACATTCCTGTACTGATTTTTTCTTCTATTCTTCGTCTGTGCTGCACAGAAGCTGATGCTGGCTGTGTTTGAGAACCCTTCCCCCTGTTGCTCTCTTTTTACTCTATATATTGTCTGTGTGTGATCTCTCCCAATTTCCTTGTGAAGGATCTGCCATAAGTGCGGTTCTCTATCTCTATACTGATTTTACCTGGGGATGGGATTCCTTCCACTACCCCTGCAATTTTTGCCATAAATACCCAAGTCTTTCTCTATCTACTGATTCTGTCTATGTGTGACCTCTCCTTTCCCGCCACCTGCAGATTTTGGATGTTCCCCTCCACTTTTTTTAATAGAGATTAATTACTTTGATGTGTGAAACCTCCTCCCTTTGCTGCTGGGATTTCTAACAATAAAAGAAGGGAGAGGTAGCAAATAGAGAGCTGATGATAGAAGGCAACAGATGTTGTCAGAATCAGCTAAACAGACAGCTAAGTAAATGAGTTGCATAGATGTTACAGCAGCAAAATGGCGGGCATTTTTAATTAAGACTATATGGAAGTTGGTTGCTTTTTGCAATGAATAGACAAATGAAACAAAATTAACAGAATCAGTGAAAAATGTTCATGGCATTTAATTATTACATAATAAAAATGTTATGCTGTATCGCTTTTTGTTTTAATTATCCACAATTTTCATAGATCTCTGTATATTAAGTGTATTTTTAAAAACACTTTATTACAACATTAGTAATGTATCTGACAGACAATTTTCCACTATCATCACTTTGTCATCCAAGTGCTATTCCTAATTCTATTTTTTTCTTTTTACAATGTGCCTAAGAGCTAACAGGTAGGTAGTTTCTAACTATCTGCCTGTTCTGGCGGTACTGAGCAGTCACTGACCCCCCCTACTGGTGATTCAGTGGTTTCCACTGACAGCATGTCAAAGAGCAGCTGTTTCTCTTCCACTGTGCTCTGTTGACGGGGCATGACTGCCGACATCATGCTGATTGACAGCCGACTCCCCGTTGCATAACTGCTGTTAGTCGGTTGTTGTTCAGCATGACGTCTGACATAGCAGCCTGAAAAAGAAAAAGCTGCTTTGGAGCAGCTGAATCACCGGCAGGAGCATTCAGTGACCGCTCTGAGCCAGTGGCAGGTAAAACAGGCAGGTAGTTGCCTCTGTTAGCAACTACCTGCCTGTTAGTTTTTAGGTCCATAGTAAAAAAATCCTGGATAACCTCTTTAAAGTAGCATTCCCATCAAAATGATAAATGTAGGGACCAGAGACTTCCTGCTTCTACATAGAGCAGATAAAGCAGAAGAATTAGCTGGGTAGAAAGGCAAAATAAGCAATTGTAAGTACACAGTGCTAGATAATATGATGATTGCAATATATTAAGGGGATAAAAACTTTTATGGGGGCGCTTCTTTAACTACGCAAACACGGGGTATTGAGAAAAGCTAGGGTACCCTCAGAATTGGACCATTCAATATGACAGGCCACCTCTGGAGTGACTTCTGGCTAATGTTTTTAGGGTGTGAAGAGACCAATATCCATGGGCCTTCACATTCTGATAGTGTCAGTCTGCTGCTATCATTTTTAGTGTAGTTGGTTATATAGAATGAGAAGAGCTCATGTTATTTTTTCATTCTAACTATTCTGCAGAATCGAGCAGTCTGTAGTCACTGTACTGGGGCCATTTATTTCTATTTCTTTTGAATAGAACCAGATAATTTTTGTCTTCTAGAGCTCCTGGTTACGTTTTCAAGTTAACACGTTAATATGTTGACAATGTGAAACAGCATAATTTTACTTATTTACTCATTTTTTTCTGTGGCACCGCACAATTCATAGCCAGTCAATGCAAAACCAACACCAGCAAACTGATCCTCTCGGGGTGACAATGTCCAACAAAATTTACAAAACCATTTTTTTAGGGACCGCATCACATTTGAAGTGACTTTGAATGGCCTTTATGACAGAAAATATCCAAAGTGACAATATTCTAAAAACTCCAACCCTCAAGGTGGTCAAAACCATATTCAAGAAGTTTAGTAACCCTTCAGGTGCTTCACAGGAATTTTTGAAATGTGGAAGAAAACAATGAACATTTAACTTTTTTTTTACAAAAATTTTACTTTAGATCCAATTTTTTTTATTTTTGCAAGGGTGACAGGTAAAAAATGGACCCCAAAATTAGTTGTGCAATTTCTCCTATGTAAGCCAATACCCCATATGTGGGGAAAACCACTGTTTGGATGCACGGCAGGGCTCGGAAGAGAAGGAGCGCCATTTAACTTTTTGAATGTAAAATTTGCTTGAATAATTAGTGGATGCCATGTCACGTTTGGAGACCCCTAATGTGCCTAAACAGTGGAAAATTCACACAAGTGACACCATTTTGGAAACTAGACCCCTGAGGGGACTTATCTAGATGGGTGCTGGGCATCTTGAACCCCTAGTGCTTCACAGAAGTCTATAACATGGAGCCGTGAAAAAAAATCCCATTTTTCCCACAAAAATGTTTTTTTTTAGCCCCAAATATTTTATTTTCAAAGGAGTAATAGGAGAAAATGGACCCCAAATTTGTTATGCAATTTCTCCTGAACACACAGATACCACATATGTGGGGGAAAACTATTGTTTGGGTACACGACATGGCTCCAAAAGGAAGGAGTGACATTTTCGAATGCAGATTTTGATGGAATAGTCTGCGGGTGTCATATCGCGTTTGGAGAACCACTGATGTGCCTAAACAGTGGAAAAACCCCATAAGTGACCCCATTTTGGAAACTAGACACCTCAAGGAATTTATTTCGATGTGTGGTGAGCACTTCGAACCCACAGGTGCTTCACAGAATTTTACAACGTGGATCTGTAAAAATGAAAAAAAAATATTTTTCTCACAAAAATGTTGTTTTAGCCCCAATTTTTTTAATGTTCACAAGGATAGCAGGAGAAAATGGAACCCAAAATTTGTTGTGCAATGTTTCCTATGTATGCCGAAACCCCATATGTGTACAAAAACTACTTCTGATGAATTAATATAGGGGTGCAGTGAGCATAGTCTGTGGATCACAGAATTTTATATCATTGGGCACTGGCTGTGAAGAAAAAAATAATTACATTTTTACCACCAACATGTAGTTTTAGCCCCAGATTTTGCATTTTAATACTGGGAAATGGGTAAAAACGACACCAAAATTTGTCTCACAATTTCTGCTAAATGTAGAAATACCCCATATGTGGCTGTACAGTACTGCATAGCCATACGTCGTGACTTGAGAGGGACAGAACAGTATTTGCCTCCTGGATCGCAGATTTTTCTAGAATAGTAAACGAACTTCATATACAGAGCCCCTAAATGCTAGAATATCAGAATCTTCCCTCAAATTACCCAATTTTAGAAATTATACCCCTCTAGGAATTTATCTACAGGTATAGTGACGATTTTGACTCTATGGGTCTTTTCCAGAAACAATCGTATGTTGCTGAATAAAAATTGCAAGCTGCCGTTGTAGTGACCAGTACATTGTAGTGATCAGTACTTTGTGCCCAGCTCATGCTTCTGAAGACATGCACCCATAAATTAGACGGGCTCTCATCACTACAGAAGTGCCAAACATGTTGACTCTAACTGAGATTTAGGCACACTGTGGGGCTCAAAAGGGAGGTGGGCATTTGAATTTGGGAGCACAGAATTTGCTGAATTTCTTTTGGGGGGCAAGGGCCATTTCGCTTTTCCAGAGCTTTTGTGCTAGTAGTAACGTGGAAGCCCCCTATATTTCTGTTAACAGATGAAGGACCGGAGTGAGGACTTGCTTTTTTGTGGATTGAGTCAAAGCTTTTATTGTGATCCAAAATGTTATGTAAAATATTCCCATTTATCCTGTGCTCTATGCTGAGCACTGATATCAGGGTTTCCATTGAAATCTCCGAGTATCGTAATTCAGATGAAACCCCTGAGGGATCCAGTCACTATAATGGGGCAGTGGTGGCCTTTTTTCAGAGGTTCACAAAACTTTGGCCTACGGCACTTTTATGCTCGCCTAATAAAAAGATAGACACCATGCGATCACAGGCCAGACGGCATCCACAGTGCCTCCATCTACCCTTCCCCTCTTTTAACCAGCCATTTCACAAACCTAGGCCCAGACCTGTCACTAAATTTCCAATCAGTATTTATTTGCTGAGATAGTGTGGCTGGACCATGCTATTAGCACAAAGAATTTGCATTTTCAAATGTGAACTCCTACCTGGAAAAAAATATTACCAGCACAAAATATTTTTATGTAGAAATGTGGCCTTGTTTCAGGACCACGCTATTAGCACAAAGAATTTATATTTTGAAATGTGGACTCCTGCCAGGACAAAAATATTACCAGCACAAAATATTTTTATGCAGAAATGTGGCCTTGTTTCAGGACCATGCTATTAGCACAAAGAATTTATATTTTCAAATGTGGACTCCTGGCTGGAGCACAATATTAGCAGCACAAAAGAGTTATATGCTGAAATGTGGCCTGGTGTCTCTGGACCACACAATTAGCAAAAAGAATTGATCTTTTACAAGCTTTCCCATCCCAATTTCCATGCTGATTTCTCTCTACCTTCCTGCACCCATATACTAATGGTACGTGACCCGCCTTCCCATCCCAATTTCCATGCTGATTTCTCTCTACCTCCCTGCTCCTATATACTAACGGTACGTTTTTCAACTAACAACTACTACCCCTCACTCTTAAAGCCCTGTCACACATAACGAGATCGCTAGCGAGATCGTTGATGCGTCACGGTTTTCGCAATAGCAATCTCGCTAGCGATCTCGTTATGTCTGACAGGTAGCAACGATCAGGCCCCTGCTGTGATATCGCTGATCGTTACAAAGCTTCCTGGACCATTCCTGGGTCGTTGCACTCCCGCTGGGCAGTGTGCATCGCTGTATTTGACACCTTATCAACGACCTCTTTAGCGATTCAGAACTGAGACACGTAGGCGTGCATAAATTGGACTTTTCCGCGCCCCTCGTCCCCGATTGGTTGTCGCTACTGCGTCCTTGTTTTTCGGATCCCACCAGCGTTCTCCGGCTGTGACTCCACTTTGAAGAAATCAGACATCTTTAGCGAGGTAGGTATTGTTTGGGGTCTCAAATGAGTTTCCATTTTTAATTCATTTATAGGACATCTACCAATTGTCTGCTATCATTGCTCTTCAGGGAGGGAGGGCTTGGCTTCTATCTGTATATATATGCTTTTGCATGGGCAGATATTTTAGGGGTCTCGTGCACACACACCCACACAGCACATTTTCTGACACGCTGTCCTGGCCAACCGCTTCAGAGTTTTTCACACGCCAATTAACATGAAGCTTAAATCAATAGACTCTGTTGTTTTGGCCTGTTGCACGCCTCACAACTTTCTTAGTCGACGTGATGCAATTACGTACTGTCCGCCTGGCTTCGTGGACGCTAAAGAGAGAAGACGCGGCCGGGAGCAGACCGGGGGCCGCCGGAGAGGTGAATATACAGGTTTTGTTTATTTTTAACTTTTTTATTTTGTTTTTTCACCGCGTGGTAGCCGGGATGAAGAGGAGTTGTAGTCTTGTCTTCATCCCAGGTACCACACGCACCGCGATTACGCTGCAGCGTAATCACGGTAGAAATGGTCATGCTGTGTTTTGCAAAGCAATGCGAATTCGCCGCGCAAATTAGCGCATCATGTGCACAGCACATCCGAATTCACATTGCTTTGCATGGCACACTGTTTTACAAGTGTTTTCGCGGCCATAAAAACGCCGCAAAAACGCTACAAAAATGCTACATGGGCACATAGCCTAAGTGTGTCCATAGCTTAAGTGTGAGATATGAATTATACCTGAATTGAACCTGAAGGGAACTGAATGTAACTGGATACTAAATCACAGTAAACAATGTTTGTGTTTGTTTTCACTGTCACCCCTATAGTCCTTCACTTTTTACAACAACCCCTAATCCCTACACTTAGCAATGAACTCCTCATCTCTCCCTCCATCCTCCCCATTCATCTCACCTCCTCCTCAGAACTATTCCCCAACATTCTATCCTGTGTTTCAAAACACAGACATCCACCTCATACCCTCTCCTCCTCCCACCTTCTAACACTTTCTCTGCTTCTCCTCAATGCTGGCGATATCTCCCCAAATCCTGGTCCTCCTCACCACATCCCCACAGTCACTTCCACCTCATACCCACGATCTATCACAAACTCTCGCAACCCTTCTAACCTAATACCCATCCACCCAGCTCCCGCTTCCGCAGTCCCTCTAACAGGAGCTCTATGGAACGCTTGCTCCGTCTGCAACAGACTTTCCTTCATTTACGGTCTCTTCATCACTGCCTAGCTTTCCTTCCTCAGCATCACTGAAACCTGGCTCACCCCCTCCGACACAGCCTCTCCTGCTGCCCTTTCGTATGGTGGATTCCACCTTTCCCACACACCCCGCTCTAATGGCAAGCATGCTGGAGGTGTAGGTTTCCTCCTAACAGATAACTTCACCCAAATCCCACTGCTGCCCTCCGTTACGCTCCCCTCTTTTGAGGTGCACTGTGTGCACATCTACTTCCCCTCCAACCTCCAATTGGCTGTCATTTACCGTCCCTTAGGGTCAGCCACCACCTTCTTTGACCACTTCACCACCTGGCTACTTCATTTCCTTTCTGCTGACATCCACACTATCATCATGGGCGGCTTCAACATCTGCATTGACACTTCCCTCTCAGCTGCCTCTAAGCTTCTATCCCTCACTTCCTCCTTCGGCCTTACTCAGTGGTCTTCCACAGCAACCAACAAAGATTGCCACACTCTGGACCTCATCTTCACCCACCTCTGCTCCTTGTCTAACCTCTCTAACTCACCCCTCCCTCTTTCTGACCACAACCTACTAATATTCTCTACCATCTCCAGGTCCTCAATCCCCACTCCCCCAACTTGCGCACCCTCGCAGAAATCTTAAACACCTTGACCTACACTCCCCTCTGAATCCCTTCTCCCTCTTACAGACATTAGTTATTTACACGATGCAGATGTGGCTGCCACTTTATACAACACCACAACAGCTGCAGCTCTCAATTCGGTCGCCCCCCTCACACATAATAAAGCTCGAACAATCAACAGGCAACCCTGGCACACCAGCCTAACCAAAGAGCTGCGACGGGCCTCCAGGGTTGCTGAGTGTAGATTGAAAAGGTCCCACTCCAATGAGCACTTCATCGCATTCAAACAGTCTGTAATGCACACACCCGGACTGACTGGCATGTGCGTGTTTAGTGGTTCCACTGTGCCATGAACCGGAGAGTGCCTGGAGGGGCGTAACTAAATATCTGCCCGATCCCGACCAAGGTCGCAGGATGGCATACGACGCCAGTGCACCAGGGAGGAACCGAGCAGAGGGACCAAGGTCTACTCCAAGTCAAACTCCGGACACGGCTGTTGACCCACACCGGGGAATACTGGAACAGGCAGACTAGAGCGCAGGCTGGGTAGGGTCCAGTACTGACTGGGAGACGAGTTCAGAGCCGCAGATGCGGTAAACAAACAGAGTAAAGCGAAACCGCAGGTGCGGTAGACAAGACTGAGCAGAGCGAAACCACAGACGCAGTAGACAAGACTGAGCAGAGTGAAACCGCAGACGCGGTAGACAAGGCTGAGCAGAGCGAAACCACAGATGCGGCAGACAAGGCTGAGCAGAGCGAAACCGCAGACGCGGCGGACAAGGCTGAGCAGAGCGAAACCGCAAACGCGGCGGACAAGGCTGAGCAGAGTGAAACTGCAGACGCGGTAGACAAGGCTGAGCAGAGCGAAACCGCAGACGAGGCGGACCAGGCTGAGCAGAGCGAAACCGCAGATGCGGCGGACAAGGCTCAGCAGAGCGAAACCGCAGACGCGGTGGACAAGGCTGAGCAGAGCGAAACCGCAGACGCGGTGGACAAGGCTGAGCAGAGCAAAACCACAGACGCGGGGGACAAGGCTGAACAGAGCGAAACCGCAGACGCGGCGGACAAGGCTGAGCAGAGCGAAACCGCAGACGCGGCGGACAAGGCTGAGCAGAGCGAAACCGCAGATGCGGCGGACAAGGCTGAGCAGAGCGAAACCGCAGACGCGGGGGACAAGGCTGAACAGAGCGAAACCGCAGACGCGGCGGACAAGGCTGAGCAGAGCGAAACCGCAGACGTGGCGGACAAGGCTGAGCAGAGCGAAACCGCAGACGCGGCGGACAAGGCTGAGCAGAGCGAAACCGCAGACGCGGCTGATAAGGCTGAGCAGAGCGAAATCGCAGATGCGGTGGACAAGGCTGAGCAGAGCGAAACCGCAGACGCGGCGGACAAGGCTGAGCAGAGCGAAACCGCAGACGCGGTGGACAAGGCTGAGCAGAGCGAAACCGCAGACGCGGTGAACAAGGCTGAGCAGAGCGAAACCGCAGACGCGGTGAACAAGGCTGAGATAAATCGCCGAAGAGGTAAACAAAGACAAAGCAAAAGGGATAGGGCTCTGTTCACACGGAACAGACTGGAAAAGAAAATCAGAACCAGATACACACAAGGTACTTGCAAAGAAGTAGCGAAAGGACTCCAACTCACAAGCGGAAGTACAATGACAACGAGTAGAAGTTAGGTGCAGGTTCAGACTCTACAGAAAAAGGGAGCAAACGGACATAAAGACAAAACAGGTAAGAAGCTAGGAGACAGTTCAGACAAGAACAGTTACTGTAACAAAATGCAGGAACGAGCCTAGGTAAAGCCAAGCGCTGGTTCAGACACTGCAGAAAAAGGGAACAAACGGACATAAAGACAAAACAGGTAGGAAGCTAGGAGACAGTTCAGACAGGAACTGTACTGCAACAAATACAGGAGCGAGTCAGGGTATATGGCCCCCAGAGGGCGAGACAAACAGGCTAGGAGCGTGTTCAGACAGGCCTGGAAATACAGCCTCCAGGAAGGCAGAGAGACAGCTGGCTAGAGTGCACAGACAGGACACAGTTCAGACACGGGAACTGATACCGTAAGGCAGGAAACATAGACAGGACCTGGCATGTCAGCGACCAGAAGTCAATTGACAGAACAAGATGCTCAGGCATGGATTCCAGGGAGGAACTGAGTTAGATACCAGGTGACAGACAGCAATAGGCTGAGGACGCATTAGGGGTGTGTCTGCAGCAGCTACAAGAATCAGGAAGTTCGGCGGGCGTCGCCCTAAACAGCAAGAGCAAAGCAAAGCAGACAACATGGAAAGAAGCCAGAGTGGCAGTCTGGACTGGAGATCAAGTGCGTGCTCTTGCACAGTGGGAGATGGACCACTATGCAAGGACGCCGCCAGGTATGTTACAGTACCCCCCCCCTTACGCCCCCTCTTCTTCAGGCCTGCCAGAATCTTCCACAGGGAATTTGAGGGCCAATCCTTCTCTTCAAGGAGATTACTTCTACTGTCCACAGGAAAAACTGGTCTCATCTGGGTAGCTAGGATGCCACCTCCTATCCAGCCATCCTCAGCACCAGACGAAACGGATGGAATACCAGGAACAGCACACAAGGAAGTCTCTCTCCACTCATTATCAAGTAGCACCCCTGAGGGTTCAGGAGACAACTGGAAGTCCTCCGCCGGGTTGGAGGGGTGCAGAGACTCGGGTGTAACCTCTGCTTCGGGGTACATCTTGTCAAGCTCACAGGATGAAATAGGCGAGGTATCAGGTACAAGGTGTAGAAAAGTCACTGTCCCTTTGTTATCTGGTGGTACCCCGGAGGATTCAGGAAACAACTGGAGGTCCTCCACTGGGTTGGAGGAGTACAGAGACTCGGGGGTAACCTCTGCTTCGGAGTACACTAGGTCGGACTCACTGGACGAAGAGGGCGAGGTATCAGGTACAGAGTATAGGAAAGTCTCTGTCCATTCGCTATCAGGTAGCACCCCGAAGGGTTCAGGAGACAACTGGAGGTCCTCCGCCAGGTCAGAGGGGTGTAGAGACTCGGGGTAACCTCTGCTTCGGAGTACACTAGGTCGGACTCCCTGGACGAAGCAGGCGAGGCATCAGGTACCGAGTATAGGAAAGTCTCTGTCCATTCGCTACCAGGTAGCACCCCGAAGGGTTCAGGAGACAACAGGAGGTCCCCCGGCTGGTCGGAGGGGTGTAGAGACTCAGGGGTAACCTCTGCTTCGGAGTACACTAGGTCGGACTCCCTGGACGAAGCAGGCGAGGCATCAGGTACCGAGTATAGGAAAGTCTCTGTCCATTCGCTACCAGGTAGCACCCCGAAGGGTTCAGGAGACAACAGGAGGTCCTCCGGCTGGTCGGAGGGGTGTAGAGACTCAGGGGTAACCTCTGCTTCAGAGTACACTAGGTCGGACTCACTGGACGAAGCGGGCGAGGTATCAGGTGCAGAGTATAGGAAAGTCTCTGTCCATTCGCTACCAGGTAGCACCCCGAAGGGTTCAGGAGACAACTGGAGGTCCTCCGCCTGGTCGGAGGGGTGTAGAGACTCGGGGGTAGCCTCTGCTTCGGAGTACACTAGGTCGGACTCACTGGATGAAGCGGGCGAGGTATCAGGTGCAGAGTATAGGAAAGTCTCTGTCCATTTGCTACCAAGTAGCACCCCGAAGGGTTCAGGAGTCAACTGGAGGTCCTCCGCCTGGTCGGAGGGGTGTAGAGACTCGGAGGTAATCACTGCTTCGGAGTACCCTTGGACAGGCTCACCGGTTAAAGTGGGTGAAGTATCAGATACCGGGTGCAGGAAGTCCTCCTGTGTGAACTCTGGGTGGGCAGCAGTCTCTTCGGGCAGGAGAACTGGTGCGCAACCCACGCACATTACCCGTCGGGGCTGTTCTGGGATACTGGGAAGTGAAGCTTCAGCAGGGACTTCAAGGTTGGGGTCAGGAGGTCTTTGGGAGGACAGACCCTGGCGTGAAGGCTTGCCTCTACGCCTAGCACGTCTGGACTGCCTCTTGAGGTTGGGAGAAGTATTCCGGAGAGCGTAGTCATCCTGTGTGGATTCTGCGTGGGCAGTAGTCTTTTCGGGCAGGAGGACTAGTGCGCTACACACACACATTACCCATCGAGGCTGCTCCGGGATATTGGGAAGTGAAGCTTCAGCAGGAGCCTCCGGGTTAGGGTCATCGAAGACCATTAGAAAGGCCACCAGGAAGGCCTGAAGGTCCAGGAGGATAGGATCCTGTGTTTCCCATAGGGGGTTGATCCATTCCAAGGCATCACCCGCTCGGTTAGACATCATGAATCCCACCTTAACCCAATCGGTGGGAAAATAAAGAGGGTAGAACTTGAAGTGTAGCATGCATTGTTCCACAAATGCACGACTCTGTCTTGGATCCCCATAGTAACGTGGCGGATCCGCAGGAACGAGTGCAGATAGATCCATCTGGACGAGTGCGGAATTCGCCTGGAACTCAGCTGGTAGCAAAAAAAAAAAAAAATAAATAAATAAATTTCTTCTAGATGCACGTATTTGCTGAAAAACGTCTCAGAGAGCAAAGGCCGTGGGGCTCAACGGGAACCATGGCCTGAGCATGCTGTAATGCACACGCCCGGACTGACTGGCGTGTGCGTGTTTAGTGGTTCCACTGTGCCATGAACCGGAGAGTGCCTGGAGGGGCGTAACTAAATATCTGCCCGATCCCGACCAAGGTCGCAGGACGGCATACGATGCCAGTGCACCAGGGAGGAACCGAACAGAGGGACCAAGGTCTACTCCAGGTCAAACTCCGGATACGGCTGTTGACCCACACCGGGGAATACTGGAACAGGCAGACTAGAGCGCAGGCTGGGTAGGGTCCAGTACTGACTGGGAGACCAGTTAAGAGCCGCAGATGCGGTAAACAAACAGAGTAAAGCGAAACCGCAGGTGCGGTAGACAAGACTGAGCAGAGCGAAACCACAGACGAGGTAGACAAGGCTGAGCAGAGCGAAACCGCAGACGCGGTAGACAAGGCTGAGCAGAGCGAAACCACAGACGCGGCAGACAAGGCTGAGCAGAGCGAAACTGCAGACGCGGCGGACAAGGCTGAGCAGAGCGAAACCACAGATGCGGCGGACAAGGCTGAGCAGAGCGAAACCACAGATGCGGCGGACAAGGCTGAGCAGAGCAAAACCGCAGACGCGGCGGACAAGGCTGAGCAGAGCGAAACCGCAGACGCGGCTGACAAGGCTGAGCAGAGCGAAACCGCAGACGCGGCGGACAAGGCTGAGCAGAGCGAAACCGCAGACGCGGCGGACAAGGCTGAGCAGAGCGAAACCGCAGACGCGGCGGACAAGGCTGAGCAGAGCGAAACCGTTGACGCGGCGGACAAGGCTGAGCAGAGCGAAACCGCAGACGCGGTGAACAAGGCTGAGCAGAGCGAATCCGCAGACGCCGTGAACAAGGCTGAGATAAATCGCCGAAGAGGTAAACAAAGACAAAGCAAAAGGGATAGGGCTATGTTCACACGGAACAGACTGGAAAAGAAAAGCAGAACCAGATACACACAAGGTAATTGAAAAGAAGTAGCGAAAGGACTCCAACTCACAAACGGAAGTACAATGACAACGAGTAGAAGTTAGGTGCAGGTTCAGACTCTACAGAAAAAGGGAGCAAACGGACATAAAGACAAAACAGGTAAGAAGCTAGGAGACAGTTCAGACAAGAACAGTTACTGTAACAAAATGCAGGAACGAGCCTAGGTAAAGCCAAGCGCTGGTTCAGACACTGCAGAAAAGGGAACAAACGGACATAAAGACAAAACAGATAGGAAGCTAGGAGACAGTTCAGACAGGAACTGTACTGCAATAAATACAGGAGCGAGTCAGGGTATACGGCCCCCAGAGGGCGAGACAAACAGGCTAGGAGCATGTTCAGACAGGCCTGGAAATACAGCCTCCAAGAAGGCAGAGAGACAGCTTGCTAGAGTGCACAGACAGGACACAGTTCAGACACGGGAACTGATACCGTAAGGCAGGAAACATAGACAGGACCTGGCATGTCAGCGACCAGAAGCCAACTGACAGAACAAGATGCTCAGGCATGGATTCCAGGGAGGAGCTGAGTTAAATACCAGGTGACAGACAGCAATAGGCTGAGGACGCATTAGGGGTGTGTCTGCAGCAGCTACAAGAATCAGGAAGTTCGGCGGGCGTCTCCCTAAACAGCAAGAGCAAGGCAAAGCAGACAACATGGAAAGAAGCCAGAGTGGCAGTCTGGACTAGAGATCAAGTGCGCGCTCTTGCACAGTGGGAGATGGACCACTATGCAAGGACGCCGCCAGGTATGTTACACAGTCCCTCACTACCTTCAAGTCCACACTCACTGCAGCAAAACAAACATACTTCTCATCTTTCATATCCTCCCTGTCTCGCAACCAAAAACAACTATTCAACACCTTCAATTCTATCCTCTGCCCCCCAGTGCCTCCTCCCTCTCCTTTCATTTCAGCTGAAGACTTTGCCTCATTCTTCAAGCAGAAGATTGACACCATCAGACAAAGAGTTTGCCTAAAGTTCCCTCAGCCCCTCCTCATATCCACTCAACCCTCCTCCTCCAAAACCACCTACTCCACCATTATGGAAGATCAACTTTCCTCTTTACTCTCCAAATCACACTTCACCACCTGTAAACTTGACCCAATCCCGTCCCACCTCCTCTCAAACCTTACCACTATCTTCATCCCAACCCTAACCCACCTTTTCAACCTGTCACTAACAACTGGCATCTTCCCCTCATGCTTCAAACATGCCTCAATCACACCCATCCTCAAAAAGCCCTCCCTTGACCCTTCCGCTTTGACTAGCTATCGCCCCATATCACTTCTCCCCTATGCCTCAAAACCAATGGAACAACATGTCCATTCTGAACTGTCCTCCCACCTCTCCTCTTGCTCCTTCTTCGACCGCCTACAGTCTGGTTTCCGACCGCACCATTCTACTGAAACTGTACTGACTAAAGTCACCAACGACCTACTAACTGCCAAATTCAAGCAACATTACTCTGTCCTCCTCCTCCTGGACCTGTCATCTGCCTTTGACACAGTGGACCATCTCTCGGCATCACAGAATTGGCTCTATCCTGGATCTCCTCATACCTAACAGACCGGACATTCAGTGTTTCCCACTCACACACCACCACCTCACCTCGCCCCCTATCTGTCGATGTTCCCCAAGGTTCAGTTCTAGGACCCCTGCTCTTCTCCATCTACACCTTAGACCTGGGACAGCTCATAGAGTCTCATTGCTTTCAGTATCACCTCTATGTCGATGACACATAGATCTACCTCTCTGGACACGATATCTCCTCCCTACTAACCAAAATCCCACTATGTCTGTCCACTATTTCATCCTTCTTCTCTGCTAGATTTCTAAAACTTAACATGGATAAAACAGAATGCATCATCTTTCCGCCATCTCACTCAACCCCCCCATCTGACCTATCTATCAACGTCAATGGCTGTCCACTCTCCTCAGTCCCGCAAGCTTGCTGCCTTGGGGTAACCCTGGACTCTGACCTCTCCTTCAAACCACATATCCAAGCCCTTTCTACTTTCTGCAGACTCCAACTTAAAAATATCTCCCGAATCCGCACGTTCCTCAACCATGAATCTGAAAAAACACTAGTGCATGCCCTCATCATCTCCCGCTTCGACTACTGCAACCTCCTGCTCTGTGGCCTCCCTTCCAATACTCTCTCACCCCTCCAATCTATCTTAAACTCCGCTGCCTGACTAATCCACCTGTCCCCCCGCTATTCCCCGGCCTCTTCTCTCTGTCAATCTTTTCACTGGCTCCCCATTGCCCAGAGACTCTAGTTCAAAACCCTAACCATGGCATACAAAGCCATTCACAACCTCCTCCATATACAGTACAGACCAAAAGTTTGGACACATCTTCTCATTTCAAGATTTTTTTGTATTTTCATGACTATGAAAATTGTACATTCACACTGAAGGCATCAAAACTATGAATTAACACATGTGGAATTATATACTTAACAAAAATGTGTGAAACAACTGAAAATATGTCTTATATTCTAGGTTCTTCAAAGTAGCCACCTTTTGCTTTGATGACTGCTTTGCACACTCTTGGCATTCTCTTGATGAGCTTCAAGAGGTAGTCACAGGAAATGGTCTTCCAACAATCTTGAAGGAGTTCCCAGAGACGCTTAGCACTTGTTGTCCATTTTGCCTTCACTCTGCGGTCCAGCTCACCCCAAACCATCTCGATTGGGTTCAGGTCTGGTGACTGTGGAGGCCAGGTCATCTGGCATAGCACCCCATCACTCTCCTTCTTGGTCAAATAGCCCTCACACAGCCTGGAGGTGTGTTTGGGGTCATTGTCCTGTTGAAAAATAAATGATGGTCCAACTAAATGCAAACCGGATGGAATAGCATGCCGCTGCAAGATGCTGTGGTAGCCATTCTGGTTCAGTATGCCTTCAATTTTGAATAAATCCCTAACAGTGTCACCAGCAAAGCACCCCCACACCATCACACCTCCTCCTCCATGCTTCACGGTGGGAACCAGGCATGTAGAGTCCATCCGTTCACCTTTTCTGCGTCGCACAAAGACACGGTGGTTGGAACCAAAGATCTCAAATTTGGACTCATCAGACCAAAGCACAGATTTCCACTGGTCTAATGTCCATTCCTTGTGTTCTTTAGCCCAAACAAGCCTCTTCTGCTTGTTGCCTGTCCTTAGCAGTGGTTTCCTAGCAGCTATTTTACCATGAAGGCCTGCTGCACAAAGTCTCCTCTTAACAGTTGTTGAAGAGATGTGTCTGCTGCTAGAACTCTGTGTGGCATTGACCTGGTCTCTAATCTGAGCTGCTGTTAACCTGCGATTTCTGAGGCTGGTGACTCGGATAAACTTATCCTCAGAAGCAGAGGTGACTCTTGGTCTTCCTTTCCTGGGGCGGTCCTCATGTGAGCCAGTTTCTTTGTAGCGCTTGATGGTTTTTGCAACTGCACTTAGGGACACTTTTAAAGTTTTCCCAATTTTTCGGACTGACTGACCTTCATTTCTTAAAGTAAAGATGGCCACTCATTTTTCTTTACTTAGCTGCTTTTTTCTTGCCATAATACAAATTCTAACAGTCTATTCAGTAGGACTATCAGCTGTGTATCCACCTGACTTCTGTACAACACAACTGATGGTCCCAACCCCATTTATAAGGCAAGAAATCCCACTTATTAAACCTGACAGGGCACACCTGTGAAGTGAAAAACATTTCCGGTGACTACCTCTTGAAGCTCATCAAGAGAACGCCAAGAGTGTGCAAAGCAGTCATCAAAGCAGAAGGTGACTACTTTGAAGAACCTAGAATATAAGACATATTTTGAGTTGTTTCACACTTTTTTGTTAAGTATATAATTCCACATGTGTTAATTCATAGTTTTGATGCCTTCAGTGTGAATGTACAATTTTCAAAATCATGAAAATACAGAAAAATCTTTAAATGAGAAGGTGTGTCCAAACTTTTGGTCTGTACTGTAGATGACACTTTAGTTTACCTGGCGGATGCTGGTCACTCTCTGGCAGCTGTGTTAGATATTATAGAGGGGTTTGTTTCTTTTTCTGGCTTTAGAGTCCATTTGGCTAAGTCTTCTTCCTTCAAACTGCTCGCTCAGAGCCCTCTTCTCTTTAAGCTTCGTAAGGGACTGGATTGTGTCAAATATCCTGGTGGGCAGATTTCTCCAGACTTGAAGCAATGTAGAAAAGTGAATTTGAGTCATTTGATTCTGGCAACTAAGAGGAAACTTAAAATGTGGGCCACTCTTTCACAAATTCTTTTGGATAGAACTAATATGTTTCAAGGGAATCTTAAGGATCATCAGGATCAACCCTTCTAAGCCCTCTTTATGGGCATTAAGCTCTTGACTTAAAAGTTAAATATGATATATGCAATCCAATGTGTTATTCCAAAGAAATGTATGTTTTTCTTATATGTAAATGAGCTGTTAAGATCTATGGGCGGGACATAGAACTCCTCGAGGGTCTGCTTCCTGAGCTTATTTTAAATTAAATGGGGTATTACCAGTGCGAGACATGTAATGACTGACAGTTTCCTCTCCTGATCTACATGTCTCACCCTGGTAATGCCTCCTTTCAGTTAAAATAAGCTCTTGAGGCAGACTCTCTGGAAGATGTGTCCAGCCCATAGATCTTAACAGCTCATTTACATATTAAGAATAATGTGTATTTCTCTGGAATAAGAAGTCTGATCGCAAATATCGAGGTATTATTTTATTCAACATTCTGTGACCTGCATGCCCATATAGATGGCTTAGGAGGGTTGTGTCATGCTGTGACCATAAGAAAGTTGGGGAGGAGGGGCCCTATACTGTTCCTTAATCTAGGGAGGCCCTAACCTATCCCTAACCCCTCAGTTACCCCTGGAGGTGGAGATACCCAGGTCATGTGCCTCTCTGTGCTCCTACGAAACCATATGTAGCTCCCATCCCCTCCCCAGGGAGGAAAGGAGCAGGAGTAAAAAGTTAACACCAGCTGGACAGACGAGGAAACCAAGGCACAATCAAACAACAGACATGTATGATAAAATACAAAGGGAAAATGGGTTAAAAGTAAAGAGAAAAGTAACACAAAAGGATAGATGTATTCACAACAAACCGCATGCAACAATCACACGATGACTAGAGCGACTCTCCAGAACACCTTCTCCAATGAAGCCAGAAACAGAATGAAGATTCTATTGCTCGCAATGAGGGGAGCCAGACACAGGTTTATATAATGGAAGGGTGTGGTTCCAATAAGCAGCACAGCCAATAGACCATGAGAAACTCTAAACTCTTTCCATGCCACAAGAAACCTGTTAACCCATGAATGGCCGTGTAGATTTAAAGAGGACCTGTGCTCAACTAAACACCAAAATCTTCTAATCTCAGATATACCACAGGTCCCAGCAGAATGCAGCAGATTCATGACAGGTTGATCCAACTGAAAGATTCCCTTTAAGATGGAATTGGGTAGATTTCTACCCAAATACCTGAATCTGTTCCATACGCATCCTATCTTTCTCCCCATTATATTTTTTCAGTACCCATATACAGTAGGATTAGGCACACTTTTAATTGTCAGAGTAGATCTTCTAAATTCAAACTATCAGCGTTACAGGTTCAGAAGGAGTGAGATGGTCTGGCTGCTCCCAGTATGAGGAATTATCTGGCAGGACTGTTAGTTTTTGAAAACTGATGGTTAGATGTGGATATGAGAAATATGGCTGACAGTGAACTTTGCTTGGTTCCTATAAGAGTTTTTCTAACTTCCTCTACAGATATAAGGCTTTCTGTCAGCCTAGGCTCTGACCTTTAATAACGGTTGCTTAGGCATAGGTGGTAGTGGGAGCTTTATTTCAAATCAGACAATGGTGGAATTTCTCCTTATACCCTACTGTGGCACTGCCCTCATTACCCTATCTATTAAGTCATCCAGAGGGTGGATTTGGAGTAGGTAAGGCCTTAAGTATTTGAGTCAGCTCTTTACAGACTCCGATTGCTTCCCTACTTTTTAAATCTTAACATCTCGATTTGCTTTACCTAAGATCCTCTGATTTAGCTAAACCCTTGATATGTATATAAGTCGCCTGTCTTTCTCAACCCATAAGCCTTAAAATTGTGCCTTGGTTAAATGAAAGGAGGATTTGCTTGAACTGGAGGATAGTAGCTGGGAGGAAGTGGTTGATTCTGTCTTGTTGTCAGTCGTGAGTTCAAGGGATGTCTTAATGCAGTATTGATATTTAAATCAGGAGTACTACACCCCAGTGAGGTTGTGTAGGATGGGTTTGTCTGACTGAGATCTGTGATTTAGATGTGGTTCAGCTCTTGGGACCTTCCTCCACTCTGTTAGTCAATCTGTTACAGCATACTCATTTCAATTCCCCCAGAATCCTTTCCTACCGATATGTTTATTGGGCATTTTAGATTAAGTGATTAAGCGTCTGTATAATAGACTTTTCTTTTAGATACTGCTTTTTTTGTGTCAGGAGGGAGTGATAATAGCTTGGAAATCATCTGATACTCCATTGCATTCTCATTCTATTTTTCTAGTTAATAAATATGTACCGTTCAATAAAATACTTTACACATCTAGGAAATGCCCTCATAAATTTGACAAGGTGTGGTGGCTATGGTTGGAGTTTCCGTGTCTATAACAGTTGTTTTATATGTGCATGCTGAACAATTTTCCACCTAAACTGTTTTTTTGCTTATTTTAGATAGTAAAACGTTCAAAAACGAAAGTGAAAGTGCTTTCCTGTGAAATATGTTAACCCCTTAACGACCATGGGTCTTTCTGTTTTTGTGTTTTCCTTTATTGCTCCCCTTCTTCCCAGAGCCAGAACTTTTTTAATTTTCGTTCAATATGGCCATGTGAGGGCTTATTTTTTGCGAGACGAGTTGTACTTTTAAACACCATCACTGGTTTTACCATATCGTGTGCTGGAAAATGGGAAAAAAATTCCAAGTGCAGTGAAACTGCAAAAAAAATGCAATTCCACAGTTGTTTTTTGGGTCCTTTTTTTACCACGTTCACAGATTGCTAAAACTGACCTGCCATCATTATTTTCCAGGTCGTTACGAGTTCATAGACACCAAACATGTATAGGTTCTTTTTTATTTAAGTGGTGAAAAAAAAATCCAAAGCTTGCTAAAAAAACAAAAAAAAATGACGCCATTTTCCGAGACCCTTAGCTTCTCCATTTTTCGGGATCTGGGGCCAGCTGAGGGCTTATTTTTTGCGTGCCGGGCTGACGTTTTTATTGATACCATTTTGGGGTAGATCTGATGTTTTGATCGCCCGTTATTGCATTTTATTGCAAAGTTGTAGCGACCAAAAAAACTTAATTCTGGCGTTTAAAATTTTTTTCTCGTTACGCCGTTTACTGATTGTATTAATTATTCTTTTATATTGATAGATCGGGCGATTCTGAACGCGGCGATACCAAATATGTGTATGTGTTTTTTTTTAATATATATATATTTTATTTTGAATGGGGCGAAAGGGGGGTGACTTAAACCTTTATATATTTTTTATTTTTTTTTAAAAACTTTTTTTTTACACTTTCTGCTTGCTTCTATAGTCTCCAGAGGAGACTAGAAGCAGCAGTTGTCTGATTGCTTCTACTGCATACAAACGATGAGCAGATCGCTTGTATGCAGGAGAAATGCTCACTTGCTATGAGCGCTGACCACTAGGTGGCACTCATAGCAATTGAGACATGACAACCACAGGCGTCTGCTGCAGACCCTGAGTTGTCATGCCCACCCATTGGTGACCCGCGATCACGTGACGGGGTCACTGATGGGCGGGGCTTAGGACTCCCGGAAGCGCGGGTTAAATGCCACTGTCAGAGATTTAACATGTTAACAGCCGCGGGTGGATTGCGATTCCAATAATCAGCTGACATGTGCTCGCTTCAGTGCGGGCTCACCGCCAGAGCCCTCGCTGAACCGGACTTCCCGACCTGGTGCGTACTATTACTGACCCGGTCGGAAAGGGGTTAAGGAACATCCTTTCCAGGGTAAAGACTTGTGTATAAGGTAAAATAAATAACCAAAAACAAAAATACTCCTCCACACCTTGGGCTATGTTCACAAGTAGCATTTTTTATGCGTTTTTGAACGTTTGTATTGCTTTCAACCGTGACAAATGCATTCACCGGGAAATGTCATTTTAACATTTTACAACCTTATCTGGCCATGTGCTGTGTGACACATGCATACAGTGCTAAAGAGACATGGGAACAGCATGGGGAAGACCCCTGGAAGCATCTCTGACACCCAGGTCACTGCCTAAAAGTGTGCCCATCAGAAGTGATCCTTGCCGCATCAGAAGATGCAGACTTGCAACTATCCCCGTGCAAGTCCTTGTCCCAGGGCAGTGTTCAATTGTACCTACCCCATAACTTGCAATACAAGCGCAAGTATGCAGCCTGCCACCCACCCACCCCCAGGCTGCAATACCATACTGCTAGCTTGCTTGCACTTGAAATTGGGCCTTTTAGGCATGTGGAGGTGGAATCTGGCCACCACGTCATGGCTGCGTCGGTAGCCTGGTATTCATACTCAGTCCCCAGCCGCCCGGTGGCCGGGTGTCCACGCTTGGTCCCCAGCCGCCAGGGGGCGGCCGGGTGTCCATACTCAGTCCCCAGCCGCGTGGGGGTGGCCGGGTGTCCATAAACGGTCCCCAGCCGCCCCTATTTGTCCCGGTGCACCTTATACACAAGCGCACATACCAAAACATTACCTGTGCCCTCCCCAGTGCATTTAGTGGGAAGGACAGCCTAACCACAAACACGTGGACAAGTGAATGTGGCCAGGAATGGTCCATCTCACTGACGCCTTCACACTGGGTTAATATTGTGGAAGCCGGGACACAGTTGGACACTGGGATGCAACACGTCCTCCTGACATAGAGGATTGCGCGCCCTGGGTCAATCAGGCTTCAACACAAAGTTGAGAAGGTAGACAGCAGCAGTGGTCGGCCTACTACACAATGAGTAAATTATTCATGATCATGAGGCCATCCACCTCCTTAGTTTTCTGTTCCTTGGAATGCAAGCGCATGTATGTAGTAGCAGCTAGGCCTGAGGTGGTCAGCGTTTTGGCGCATATTCTACCTCCTTCGAGGATTGCTGGATGTTTTCCTGCTACTATCCCAGTTCTATGACTCCCGTTAAAACAAAGCTTCAGGTGATGAATGATGGATGAGGTGGTGGCAAAGGAGAAAGAGCAGGAGGAACAGGGACCATTCACATCAATATCAGACCAGCCAACCACACATGTCTTGTAGGATATGTTTCTGTACCAAAAGGAGCGGTTCAGCTACACAGTTATAAGGCATACAGTGAATGCAATGCCTACCAAAAATTTCGAGGCACTCCAATGCCCCTTGGAAGTGACATGAGGTCAGAGGGCCTTAACTAAACAGTTTTTTCCATTTATAGCAACTGGGTCTCCTGTACACTGTTGGCCTTAGCAAGGAATGGAAGGCTTTCCAAAAATTATTAGGCACTGCAATGCCCCTTGAAACAGACGTGGATTACAGCGTATTAAAAACCTTCTACCCATTATTGGGGAGTGGGTCTCCCTTAGTGTTCGCCTATGCATTGAAAAGCTAAAGCTGACAAAAATTAGGAGGAAATGCAATGCCCGTTGCAAGAGTCGTGGAGGTTAGAGGTAATTACAAACAACATGTCAATGCCCCTTGGAAGAGCTGTGGAGTTCAGAGTGGTTTAACAAGACGGTTTTAATGCCCCTTAGAAGAGACGTGGAGTTCAGAGTGGTTTAACAAGACAGTTTTAATGCCCCTTGGAAGAGATGTGGAGGTCACAGTAGCTTAACAAGATGGTTTTAATGCCCCTTGGAAGAGACGTGGAGTTCAGAGTGGTTTAACAAGACAGTTTTAAAGCCCCTTGGAAGAGTGGTGGAGGTTACAGTGGAATAAAAAGACAATATCAATGCACCGTGGAAGAGACGTGGAGGTCACAGTAGCTTAACAAGACGGTTTTAATGCCCCTTGGAAGAGTGGTGGAGGTCGCAGTGGAATAAAAAGACAATATCAATGCCCCTTGGAAGAGTGGTGGAGGTTACAGTGGAATAAAAAGACAATATCAACGCCCTGTGGAAGAGACGTGGAGGTCACAGTAGCTTAACAAGACGCTTTTAATGCCCCTTGGAAGAGTGGTGGAGGTCGCAGTGGAATAAAAACACAATATTAACGACCCTTGGAAGAGACGTGGAGGTCACAGTAGCTTAACAAGACGATTTTAATGCCCCTTACAAGAGCCATGCAGTACAGCATATTAAAAACATTATTCCCATTATTGGGGAGTGGGTCTCCCATAGTCTTTGCCTATGCCTTCCAAGCAAAAGCTGCCAAAAATTAGGAAGGGGGAACTTGCAATGTCCCTTACAAGAGCCATGCAGTACAGCATATTAAAAACATTATTCCCATTATTGGGGAGTGAGTGGCTCTCCCATAGTTTTTGCCTATGCCTTCCATGCAAAAGCTGCCAAAAATTAGGACAGAGGAACTTGCAATGCTGGCAACATGGACTACGGTCACCCTGGTGGTATAGTGGTCGTGGAGGCTGAGGATAAGGAGAAGAGCAAAAAACAGCCGAAATGAGGAAGCGTATACCCATGTGTGGGTGTGAAGCGATGCATGGGAATACACCTCCTGAAATAACACAGTGGATTTGACTTTATGTTACTCTGCTGTCATTTGGTGGTGATGAGAAGTCTGGCCCAATCCAGCCCTTGTTCATTTTGATAAGGGTCAGCTTGTCAGCATTGTCAATTGACAGGCGAGTGCGCTTATCAGTTATAATTCCCCCAGCGGCACTAAAAACACGCTCCGATAACACGCTAGCGGCAGGGCAGGCCAGGACCTCCAAGGCATACAGAGTGAGTTCATTCCAAGTGTCCAGCTTGGATACTCAATAATTAAAAGGCACAGAGGAATCACGGAGGACGCTGGTACTCCCTCACCATCTTTTTAAACTTTCCACTCCTTGTGAGAGTACCCTGCGCCTCAGGGCCTGTAAGCTGGGCAGGTCTCAGAAAACTGTCCTAGAACATTGACAGTGTTCCCCTGCCCCTGCTGGATTGGAGTTGCGTCTCTCTCGCCTGTATGCCTTAGTTGGGCAGCGAACTGTGACCTCTGCCGCTACCGTGTTCAGATGGGAATTTTTTTAATAGTTCTGCAGCAAGGGCCTTCTGGTACTGCCCCATTTTTGTAGACTTCTCCAACTCAGGAATAACAGAGTGAAAGTTCTCCTTGTAAAGGGGGTCTAAAAGTGTCATCAACCAGTAATGACTGTCACCCAACATTTTGACAATGCGAGGGTCACGGTTAAGGCAGCGTAACATAAAGTCAGCCATGGGTGCCAGACTGGTAAAGGGCAAGACTTCCGTGTCCTCACCAAGATGACGACTGATAGTGTTGAGCGATCACTAAAATGCTTGAGTGCTCGAAGCTCGGGCCGAGCTTACCGTGATACTCGGGTGCTCGACCCGAGCAACGAGCCCAATGTTAGTCTATGAGAGACCCGAGCATTTTTGCGGCAGCACCCCCGGCAGTCGGTAGAAAGCCTAAAAAGTGCCCAAAACGATAGTGACAGTGCTCAAAAGACATGGGAGCAGCATGGGGATCGCCCCTGGAAGCATTTCTGACCCCCAGGTCACTGCTGTCAACAACGTGGTCAGAGGTATTAAGCCACTTTTGCGGACTCACAATAAAACGTTCAAAAACGAAACTGAAACGGTTTTCCTATGAAATATGTTAAGGAATTTCCTTTCCAGGGTAAAAACTTGTGTATAAGGTAAAATAAATAACCAAAAACAAAAATACTCCTCCACACCTTGGGCTATGTTCACAAGTAGCATTTTTCATGCGTTTTTGCACTTTTGTATTGCTTTCAACCGTGACAAATACGTTCACCGGGAAATGTCATTTTAACATTTTACAACCTTATCTGGCCATGTGCTGTGTGACACATGCATACAGTGCTGAAAAGACAAGGGATCAGCATGGGGAAGACCCCTGGAAGCATTTCTGACCCCCAGGTCACTGTCTAAAAGTGTGCCCATCAGAAGTGATCCTTGCCGCATCAGAAGATGCAGACTTGCAACTATCCCCGTGCAAGTCCTTGTCCCAGGGCAGTGTTAAATTGTACCTCCACCATTCCTTGCAATGCAAGCGAAAATATGCAGCCAACCACCCACCCACCCGCAGGCTGCAATACCATACTGCTAGCTTTCACTTGAAATGGGGCCTTTTAGTTTGGAGGAGGCCGAAGCTGGCCACTACCTCATGGCCGCTTCGGCAGCGAGGTATCCATACTCTGTCCCCAGCCGCCCGGCGGCCGGGTGTCCACGCTCGGTCCCCAGCCGCCAGGTGGCGGCCAGGTGTCCATACTCGGTCCCCAGCCGCCCTGATTTCTCCTGTCACCTTCTCCCACACTTTTCTTAGCCTGGCCTGCTTTAGGACAGCATTGGACGAGCCCACCAGAGAACCAGACTCCTCCGGTGGGCCCTGGCTTCTCCATCAGGGGAGTTGAGAGTGCCTAGATGAGGAGCATGATGATGATTGAAGTTAGCATCTGCTTTGTTTTCTTGGAATGCAAGCGCATGTATGTAGTAGCGGCTAGGCCTGAGGTGGTCCGCGTTTTGGCGCATATCCTACCTCCTCCGAGGATTGCTGGATGTTTTCCTGCTACTATCCCAGTTCTATGACTCCCGTTAAAACAAAGCTTCAGGTGATAAATGATGGATGAGGTGGTGGCAAAGGAGAAAAAGCAGGAGGAACAGGGACCATTCACATCAATATTAGGCCAGTCAACCAGATATGTCTTGTAGGATATGTTTCTGTAACAAAAGGAGCGGTTCGGCTACACAGTTATAGGGCATACAGTGAGTGAAATGCCTACCAAAAATTTCGAGCCACTCCAATGCCCCTTGGAAATGACATGGAGGTCAGAGGGCGTTAACTAAACCTTTTTTTCGATTTATAGCAACTGGGTCTCCCGTGCACTGTTGGCCTAAGCAAAGAATGGAAGGCTTTCCAAAAATTATGAGGAACTGCAATGCCCCTTACAAGAGCCATGTGTGGCACCCCAGGGGTCTGGTCACCACAGTAATAGAGATATTACGTCGGAGTGCAAGTGGGAGGTTTCCTGGTCAGGATCCCTTAAACATGCAACATCCTCCTGCCCCAGTCCTGGAAGGGGAGAATTCTGCCCTTATAAACTGGATCTGGGGCGGGGTTGAGTGAGTCAGAGAACAGTCAGAGTCAGAGTGAGAGCAAGGGAAAGTAACAGCAAGGAGCTCTGTAGGAGCTAGGAGCTAAAGACCAGGGGCTGGAAGCTGAGCAGAGTTCGCCCTGGCAGAAGACAATAGGAACCGGACACAGGAGTCCGAAGCTGTGAGGACTTATATATCCAGCAGCAGAAACCAGCCGGCAGGGGATTTCAGGTCCTCTGGCCATAGAAGCCCGGAGGCTCAGTCACAAGCAAGGGACCAGCACCGCCGTCGTGGAGCGGAGGCTAACAGAAGGCCCCAAGTCACCAGCCATACGGGTGAGCACTACACGGTACACTCAGGGACGTGGGCTACTTCTACCTGCTTACAGCAAGGTAGCCAGGAAGAGTGCAGACAGACGGGGAGGCCTACAACTCCACCTGGCCAGGGGAACTCCTGCTTGCTCACAGACTGACCAGGCCTCTTATGCTAGCCAGTACTCCCGGGAGGGTCTACCTTATAATCATCAGTAAAGACCCTGAACTGCACTGCAAAGACTTTGAGTCGTTCCTGCTGCGCTCGTGCACCATCACCCCCATCATCCACACTCACTGCCCTGAGGCTATACTCCTCCCGAGGGGAGTTATCCCATTCTATGCTGCGCACACAACACCAGCCTCAGCGGTCTACCTCGCAGCGGTGGTACTCCCTGACCGTGGCGCAGTCGGACAATTAACCTCAAAACCTAAGAAAGACTGCCACTGGTTTGACCAGCCTGAGCCACGGGACTGGGTCACCGCCATGGAGACTACAGACCCCAGAGACCCGGCACCAGGTATCCCACACACGTGTACACACGGCCCAGGGGGCGCGTCACATGCAGTACAGCATATTACAAACATAAGTTCCATTATTGGGGAGTGGGTGTCCCATAGTATTTGCTTATGCCTTGCAAGCAAAAGCTGCCAAAAATTAGGACGGAGCAACTTGCAATGCCCCTTACAAGAGCCATGCAGTACAGCATATTACAAACATAAGTCCCATTATTGGGGAGTGGGTCTCCCATAGTATTTGCTTATGCTTTCCCAGCAAAAGCTGCCAAAAATTAGGACGGAGCAACTTGCAATGCCCCTTACAAGAGCCATGCAGTACAGCATATTACAAACATAAGTCCCATTATTGGGGAGTGGGTGTCCCATGGTATTTGCTTATGCTTTCCCAGCAAAAGCTGCCAAAAATTTGGACGGAGGAACTTGCAATGCTGGCACCCTGGTGGTATAGTGGTGGTGGAGGCTGAGGATAAGGAGAAGAAGATTAAACAACCGAAAACTGTCCCAGAACATTGACAGTGTTCCCCTGCCTCTGCTGGATTGGAGTTGCATCTCTCTCGCCTTTATGCCTTGGTTGGGCAACGAACTGTGACCTCTGCCGCTAGCGTGTTCAGATGGGAATTTTTTTAAGAGTTCTGCAGCAAGGGCCTTCTGGTATTGCCCCATTTTTGTAGACCTCTCCACCTCAGGAATAAGAGAGTGAAAGTTCTCCTTGTAGCGGGGGTCTACAAGTGTCACCAACCAGTAATGACTGTCACCCAACATTTTGACAACGCGAGGGTCACGGTTAAGGCAGCGTAACATAAAGTCAGCCATGCGTGCCAGACTGGTAACGGGCAAGATTTCCGTGTCCTCACCAAGATGACGAATGACCATGCTCTCCTCCTCCTCCTCCTCTTCCTCCTCCCCCCTGTCCTCAGGCCACCCACGCTGAACCGACGGTATGACACTTGTACAGGTACTACCGTCTACAACACATGAGAGCAGCTCCTGTTCTTCCTCCTCCTCCTCCTCCTCTCCCTCATTGTCCCCCAATGCACGTTGGGATGAGATGAGGCTGGGCTGTGTGTAATCGCCCGCTACGGCTTCTTGATCCATCTCATCATACTCTGGCTGCAATGCCTCCTCTTTAATTCTCTGCAGAGAGCGTTGCAAAAGACAGACAAGTGGTGGGATGCTGACACTAATGATGGCGTCATCGCCACTCACCATCTTGGTGGCCTCCTCAAAGTTTGTCAGGATGGTACATATGTCAGACATCCAGGTCCACTCCTGAGGTCTTATGTGTGGAGTCTGCAAAATAACCTTGGCACTAGTGTCAACTAGCGGTGGACGCCGCGTTGACACTCCTCATCCTCACATACCTTACTGCAGGTAGTCCTCTTGGACCCTCAAACTGCTCTCTTACATACCTGCTCACAGATTACACGGTCAACTGATGAAGGTCGTATAGACCGAAACGTTTTGTGTTCTGTATACTATCCTTTTGGACTGCAAAAAAAAATCACAAATCACTAACAGAGAATTTTGAGTGCCAAGGTTATTTTGCATAGTATTAGGGCTCGGTCCCTTCTTGAGCACCACACTAGGGAGTGCAGCGATTACTCTTCTATATTATGTGTGGAGTCTGACCGGAATATCGACGGCCTTGTTGCAGCTGGTACTCCACAACTGCTCTCTTCTGCTCACAAATCCTTTGCAACATGTGGAGGGTAGAGTTCCAACGTGTGGGGACATCACACACCAGTCGGTGTGCCGGAAGCTGCAAACGCTGCTGCAACACAGCAAGGGCGGCGGAAGCTGTAGCCGACTTGCGAAAATGAGCTGACAGGAGGCGTACTTTCACGAGCAGATCTGGCAACTCGGGTACGATTTAAGAAACCGCTGAACCACGAGGTTAAGCACATGAGCCAGGCATGGTACGTGTGTGATCTCACCTCGCCTCAGAGCCGCCACCAGGTTACGGCCATTGTCACACACGACTATGCCGGGATGTAGGTTCAGCGGTCTCAGCCACAGATCTGCCTGCTCTTTCACAGCTGTCCACAACTCACAAGCAGTGTGAGGTTTATCACCTAAGCTTATGAGTTTCAGCACAGCCTGTTGCCGCTTGGCGGAGGCAGTACTGCAATGCTTCCAGCTTGTAACTGATGTGGTGATATCTGAGATGGAGGCTGAACATGAGGAGGAGGAGGAGGAGGAGGATGCGCAGGAGCTGTACACTGTGGGGGCAACTCTGACTGACATAGGGCCCGCAATCCTTGGTGTGGGGAGGATGTGTTCCGTCCCAAGGTCCGACTGGGTCCCGGCTTCCACTATGTTTACCCAGTGTGCCGTCAGAGAGATGTACCGTCCCTGGCCACAAGCACTTGTCCACGTGTCCGTTGTCACGTGGACTCTCCCAGTAACTGCGTTGTTGAGGGCACGGCAGATGCTTTGGGACACGTGCTTGTGTAGTGCGGGGATGACACACCGGGCAAAATAGTGTCGGCTGGGGACCGAGTACCGAGAGACGGCCACCGCCATAAGATTGCGGAAGGATTCCGTCTCCACCAGCCTAAAAGGCAGCATTTCCAATGCAAGCAGTCGTGAAATGTGCGAATTTAGGACTGTGGCCTGTGGGGCGTTAGCTGCGAATTTCCGCTTTCGTTCAAAGGTCTGGGATATGGACAATTGAACGCTGCAGTGGAACGTGGACGTGGACGTTGATGCTGTTTCTTGAGAAACTGCCATAACAAGTGAAGACTGAGAGGAGGGGGCATCTTTACATGCAGTATGGACAGGGGATTGCCTTGCACACACAACAGGGGGTTCTATTGCACGCACAACAGTGGAAGAAGCAGTGGTGACACCCGCTGACACTGGTCGTGGACCCTGGGTTTCGCCCCACAAAGTCGGGTGCTTTGCTGCCATGTGCCTGATCATGCTGGTGGTGGTCAGGCTGGTAGTTTTGTCACCCCTGCTGATGCTGGCATGGCAGGTGGAACATATGGCCTTTTTGGGGTTATCAGCAGAGTCTTTAAAAAAATTCCAGACTCTGGAAGACCTACCGCTTGTACTGGCAACGTCCCTCGTGTTGGTGTTACGGGGAACGGTTGCCTGCCTTCTGTCTGCGGCCACCACACTGCTTCTTCCTGCCTGTTGGGGTACTCTGCCTCCCTCCCCCTGTGTGCTGCTGGCCTCACTCTGCATGTCCTCCTTCCACGTTGGGTCAGTTACTAGATCATCCACCACCTCCTCCTCTTCCACTTGCGCACCACGATCCTCCTGCTCACTTCCTGGCAATTGTGTCTCGTCATCGTCCACCTCTTGTGACAGATTGCCAACGTCGACTTCCTGTGGCCGTGGCTGTTCAAATATTTGGGCATCGCAACATGGGATCTCCTCTTCCACCACTTCAAGCGTATCAGGCGAGGGGCCCAAATATGGAAATGGACCAGTGAACAGTTCTTCAGAGTGTCCAAGTGTGGGATCACTTGCTGTCTGACGACACTCGGCATGGTGGGAGGAAGGAGCGTCAGGGTGAGGAGGAGTATGCGGTCGAGACTCACGGCTACTAAGAGTTGACTGTGTGGAAGACAGACTGGAGGTGGTGGTGCCCAGGTAACTGGAAGTATTGTCTGCTATCCAATTAATAACCTGTTCACACTGATCAGTTCTCAATACTGGTGTTGTTCTGTGCTTCCCTAGTAATTCGGTCAAGAAGTGGGAGCGAGAAGATGTGGCTGTTGGTTGTGGCACATTTTCACCTTGGCCACGGCCTCTGCACGAACCATCACCAGAACGTCCACTTCCATGTCCCTTGCCACGCGCCTTGCCCATTGTAAATGAAGTAAAATAGCTTACACTTGCACTATCAATGGAAAAAGGGTAATAAAGAGTAGATTAGAACTGTGGAAGAGGAAAACCACAGTTATTGTTTACTGGGGTATACCACACTTTTTTAAATAGAGATATTTGCGGCTGAACAGTGAGCCCAAAACTGGATAGTACAGTGATTTGACCCGTGGAACTGCGAAACCACACTGGGATGTCGGGCCTACACAAGACTATTTTCAACAGATATATTTTTGTGTCACAACAGTCAGGAGACACTACTGTTTTTCTTTACGGAAAAAACTGCCAAAACCTGAATAATAGAGATTTTTTACCGTGGAACAGCAAAACCACAGTTATAATTTACTGGTGTATACCAGGCTTTTTAAAATATATATATATATTTGCGGCTGAACAGTGAGCGACACACTCAAACTGTTTTTTTAGATACAAATGGCCCAAAAGTGGATAATTTTGAGGTTTGTACCGTGGAACTGCAAAACCACACTTGTATTTCTCGGGCCTACACCAGACTATTTTCAACAGATATATTTGTGTCTGAAAAATCAGGGAGACACTTTTTTTTTTTTTTTTACAGCAAAAAATGCAAAAAGCAGGATAATAGAGATTTTTTACCGTGGAACAGCAAAAGCACACTTCTGTCTCTTTGGCCTACACCAGACTATTTTCAACAGATATATTTGTGTCTGCAAAATCAGGGAGACACTATTATTATTTTTATACAGCAAAAAATGCCAAAAACAGGATAATAGAGATGTTTTACCGTGGAACATCAAAACCACAGTAATAATTTACTGGTGTATACCAGGCTTTTTAAAATATATATATATTTGCGGCTGAACAGTGAGCGACGCACTCAAACTGTTTTTTTTAGATACAAATGGCCCAAAAGTGGATAATACAGAGGTTTGTACCGTGGAACTGCAAAACCACACTTGTATTTCTTGGGCCTACACCAGACTATTTTCAACAGATATATTTGTGTCTGAAAAATCAGGGAGACACTATATTTTTTTTTTTTACAGCAAAAAATGCAAAAAGCAGGATAATAGAGATTTTTTACCGTGGAACAGCAAAAGCACACTTCTGTCTCTCTGGCCTACACCAGAATATTTTCAACAGATATATTTGTGTCTGAAAAATCAGGGAGACACTATTATTATTTTTATACAGCAAAAAATGCCAAAAACAGGATAATAGAGATGTTTTACCGTGGAACATCAAAACCACAGTAATAATTTACTGGTGTATACCAGGCTTTTTAAAATATATATATATTTGCGGCTGAACAGTGAGCGACACACTCAAACTGTTTTTTTAGATACAAATGGCCCATAGATCTGCAAAACCACACTTCTATTTCTCTGGCCTACACCAGACTATTTTCAACACATATATTTGTGTCTGAAAAATCAGGCAGACACTATTTTTTTTTTTTTTACAGCAAAAAATGCAAAAAGCAGGATAATAGAGATTTTTTACCGTGGAACAGCAAAAGCACACTTCTGTCTCTCTGGCCTACACCAGACTATTTTCAACAGATATATTTGTGTCTGAAAAATCAGGGAGACACTATTATTATTTTTATACAGCAAAAAATGCCAAAAACAGGATAATAGAGATGTTTTACCGTGGAACATCAAAACCACAGTAATAATTTACTGGTGTATACCAGGCTTTTTAAAATATATATATATTTGCGGCTGAACAGTGAGCGACACACTCAAACTGTTTTTTTTAGATACAAATGGCCCATAGAACTGCAAAACCACACTTCTATTTCTCTGGCCTACACCAGACTATTTTCAACAGATATATTTGTGTCTGAAAAATCAGAGGCACACTTTTTTTGGGGGGGGCGGGGGGGCAATAAGATGGGTATTTGTACATTGTGAAGGAGGAAAAATAAAAGAGGATTTAGATAAAAAAAAAGGATTTTTCCTGGCCCCCGGGACCTGGAGCTAAGTCCAGCAATTTCAGCAACAGGAGCAGCACACAGGACTGTAATGCAGCGTTTGCTGGTATAACCACTGTGTCTCCTATACAGCCTGCCTGCCTGCCTGCCTGCCTTATATACCTGGGATGGATATTAGTCCTGAGAAGGACTGTTTGTTTGATCTGGCAGCCTTTACAGACCCTACACTAACTATTTTGCAGGATATATCTCTCCCTAAATCAGCAGCGCTGTCCCTACACTGTCTGATCCGGAGCGACTGTGTCCAAGATGGCGGCGCCCGGTTTTAAATACTCGAGGTGACGCTGTGCAGCCAGCCAATCACTGTAATGCCCACAAACAACATGGCTGCGGCATTACAGTGACTGGCTGGCAATCCCTGCATGTTCATTGACTCTGTAAAGAGCGCCAAACATGCAGGGCGGAGACCCGAGCTCCCGCCCGAATAACCCGGAAATGCTCGGTGCTCGCCGAACATCCCGAGTAGCGTGATGCTTGGGCGAGTACCGAGCAGTGTCGAGCATGTTCGCTCAACACTACTCATTACCACTGAAAATAGGCAATCCATATTGCTATTGTTTTTCAATCAGATCAATCAGATGAAAAATATATAATAAAAAATATTATCAGATAAAGTAATGAAAAACTAAGCCATAGGTAGCACAGATGAAGGTGATGGTGCAGTGAAATGGGTCTTGAATATCAGCTACAACCAGAACAGTAGGGTATGTAGTATGACGGACAGTATATGAAACTGGAATCTTTCATCAGAGAAGTAGTTAATAACAGGAATGCAATCTGGAATATTCCAGAAGGGCAATCGTTAAACACAGGCATAACAGAGAAGCAAATCAATTCTGAAATGCAAACTAGGACTTGCAGCAAGAAAATAGTATAACACAGGAAAACAATGACGTATAGGCTAACTGGTGATTCACTTGAAGAGATGTGTTACCTAAATTGCAGAGGCCAGATGTGAATAGGACCAAGAACCACTGCAAGAAGTTGGAAACTTGTGTGCTGAGAAGTAGGTTTGTAGTATACATAGTAATTTAGGATTGAGCTTGGAAATAACTCTCGTTGTAGCATGGAAGTCAGGAGTTGGAAAGGAGAAGATACACACTTGGCTAGCACTGAACCTAGTGAAGTAGAAATCTCCCGACAAATTTAAGGCTACTGTGAACAATGCTACCTAATACCAAAGCACCTGACCTCTGTCTGAGTCAGCCTTAAAACACCTAGGGTGATTGATAAGGTCAGAAATGTTCACCAGGTTACCTGAGAAACCTGGTGTGGACTGAAAAGGGAGGCCTCCATAGGAGAATGGAGCAAGAACCCTTGCTGGAGCCAGGACATGTAACACCATGTGTTAAATGTATTATTTAAAAAGTGAGAGTAATGACATGGTCTTGAGTTTCAAAATTCCATATCAAAACTTTACTGTAGAAATGACATATAAAATGCACACAATAACCAGTTATAAGCAACATTATTTCTATCAGTTTCAACAACATACCGATCATAGAGTTTAAAAATAATTCTTGCAGCTTTAAAGGGGTTGGCCATCTTCTCTTGTTAGTGCATCTTTCCTCACAAATTTACTAGCACTTCTGTCCATATGATGGCTGCTGATGGAGGAGCATGTGAACAGACCAGTCATCAGCATCCTCAAACAGAAAAGCAGTTTTCCCATGTGAGGTGTTTTATAATTGGAGGAGGCTGATGGACAGGTTTGGTCACATGCTCATCCATCATCAGTCATTTTATGGACTGTGTTGGTCAGTTTATAAGGAAAGCTGCACTAACAAGAGAACGTTCCAACCTCTTTAACCCCTTTACGACTTTGGACGTATGAGTACTTCCAAGGTTGTATCCCTGTACTACATGAGTGCTCCTGTGCTGAGTCCGCATGTTTTCGGGCACATGACAGCTGATCTGTACAGCTGACATGTGCCCATAACAGCTGACAGGTGGAATCGCGATCCACCCGCGGCTGTTAAAGACGCGCCCCCTGGGGCCGTGGGGTACTCGGTGCCGGGCCCATCGGTGCTGGGGATGTCACAGTGGCAGTGACCCAGTCCATGACCCAGGGTGGTCAATTAATGGAAAAGTAAAAGGGGAATAAAGTTTTTGGAGATAATGTTCGTGACGCCACCTGTGGTATGTGGCTATATGGGGCCGCCGCTGCGGTGCAGATCCACTGGAGCTGATGATGATGCAGCAGAGTTGGTTCAGCTCTCCACAGGCAGAGCTAAGCTCCAGGGCAGTATATGAAGAATTGTGGAGGTAGATGTTGTTGGTGCGGTGTAATGCAGGTGATGGCGCAGCAATTATTCAAGGACACAGTGGGGTGCAGTCTTCAGGTTTTACTCACAGTTGTTAAGTTCTCCAGGTTACAGTCACTGGTTTGTAACCGCCCACATCCTCCTGAGCTCCCAACTACCTCTCCTCTCAACTTCAGAACCTCTGAGCCCCTTCTAGAAGGTTCCCCTTCTTAGTATACTCCTACCCTCTGTGCTCCGCTGAACTTCTTCCTCCACCCACCTCCTCCACTTAGTTCCACCCTCCTGACAGGGACAGGGACTGTGTTCTCCCTCAGGAGCAATCTCGCCCTTCCCTCAGGAGTGGTGTGTGTTGGATGTGAGTGCATGGGTCCCGGGTAGTGCTCCCTCCTTATCTGAGAGTGGGGTACCATACCTCTGGATGACATGCAGTACCTCTGTGGCAACTGGACCCGCAGGGGAGCCACATTAACATGTTAAATGCTGCTGTCAATCTCCGACAGCAGCATTTAACATGGCCGTGCCAGAAGCGTGTCTCTATTTCCACCTATTGGCGCCCATGTCACATGACCGTGGATCGCCAATAGGTTGGCATGACAACCCAGGGTCTGCAGGAGACCCCTGCGGTTGTCATTGCCGGGATGCTATGAGTGCTGCCCAGCGGTCGGCTCTCATAGCAAGTGAGCATTTTTGCTACACACAACAGGGCTGAAGCCCTGCTATGTGTAACGCAGGTGATCAGATGATCGCAGCTTCTAGTCTCCCATGGAGACTATTGAAGCCAGTGAGAAGTAAAACAAAATGTTATTAAAAATATAAAAAAAATATGAAAATTCAAATTACCCCCCTTTCGCCCCATTAAAAATAAAACAATAAAAAAAAATTAAATATACACATATTTGGTTTCACCAAGTTCAGAATCCCCCCGATCTATCAATATATAAAAATAATTAATCCAATTGGTAAAGGGTGAAATTAGAAAAAAAATCCAAACGCCAGAATTACGTTTTTTTTTGGTCGCCGCAACATTGCAATAAAATGCAATAACAGGCGATCAAAAGATCGTATCTACCCCAAAATGGTATCAATAAAAACGTCAGCTCAGCACGCAAAAAAAAAGCCCTCACCCTGCCCCAGGCCCGAAAAATGGAGATGCTAGGGGTCTCGGAAAATGTTGACTTTTTTTTTTCTCAAACTTTAGATTTTTTTTTCACCACTTAAATAAAAAATAATCTATACATGTTTGACATCTACAAACTCGTAATGACCTGGGGAATCTTAATGGCAGGTCACTTTTAGCATTTAGTGAACATGGTAAAAAAAACAATTGTGGAATTGCACTTTTTTTGCAATTTCACTGCACTTTGAATTTTTTTCCCGTTTTCCAGTAAACAATATGGTAAAACCAATGGTGTCGTTCAAGATTACAACTCGTCTTGCAAAAAACAAGCCCTCACATGGCCATATTGACAGAAAAATAAAAAAAGTTATGGCTCTGGGAAGACAGGGAGCAAAGAATGAAAACGCAAAAATGGAAAAGCCCAAGGTGGTAAAGGGGTTAAGGAATATAATGTCATAAGGTTGGTGACTTGTACTGTTCATGATTATTGTACTTGCTTTTTATTATGTATACCCCTTTTCACATGTAAAACACCATGGAATGGATGGCTCTATAAAAATGAATAATAAGAATAATTATATTAATAATATAAAACTAATTATCTCATATTTATGAGAGCTTTTCAATTATTCTGTGTTGTGCATTTAATTTCTCCTACATGTTCTGTTGGGCCTGATGATTCAACATCTACACTTTTGTTGCTTTGCCCATAGGCAGTTGCAGGTATTTGCACTATATCCCAATTTTTCAGCAATGTGTAGGGGATAATATAAAATCTGTTTTCACTTTATGAGTTGTTCGTACAATTAATTGCTACATGTATTCTTGAAAGATATTTTTCCAGAGAATCTGTTCTTGTTTTCTAGTGTTTACTTTACCTTGTGGCTAATGCAGTGCTGTTTGGATCCATAATGAGGAGGCCACGCTATGGGACTCATAGGAGACTGTGAGAAAATAAGAGTCAGAATTAATTGTCATGTTACTTACAGGTATTCTTAATTTATGCCCCGTTCGCAGGTGGCACACGTAGTTCGTGGACCCACTTTGACACAGGGCCGGGCTTACCTAGGAGAGGTAAATCATCACTGCTCTGAGCCTCAATCTCTGGTTCAGAACCCAAGAAGAGAAAATAGAGATAGGTATAAAAATCTAATTTTTATTAGTAAAATTTAAAAACACAAAATGAAATAAAAGGGAGCCAATAAACCCATCCACATATAGACTTTAGACAGAATAATTGAGAGAGCTAAGGCTCCAGTATTCAACAGTGTCACAGCACCAATACGAGATTTAAAGGCTATACCTTGTAAATAAATATTCAATCTCAACTAAAACTACTATGGACAAGAAAATTTTGAGCACTGGCAGTCATGAATTGTCTACAAGGGCCAAAATAAAGTGCATAGTGCAGTGGGGTAAATGGTGTGACAAAACAACAGGTAAGGGGTTCCTGCCTAATGACAAAAGATTTTTACTGTAGTAAAATAGAACCATGGTAAGATAATCTAAGTAAGGTGCATATTAAGAATAAACTGTAGCTGTTGAGACCAAAGGTGTAATGAAAGTGGAGCAGCGGTAAGGGTTGGTGGCACTTGCTGTTTGCTGATAAGTCTATAGATGTGCAGACCCCCATAGACTTATCAGCAAACAGTAAGTGTTTATTCTTAATATGCATCCTAGTTAGATTATCTTACCATGGTTCTATTTTACTATAGTAAAAATCTTTTGTCGTTAGGCAGGAACCCCTTACCTGGGGTTTTGTCACACCATTTACCCCATTGCACTATGGACTTTATTTTGGCCCTTATAGACAATTCATGACGGGCAGTGCCTACCTCTATACATTCTTTTTCTCCTAGAGTTTCTTTTTCAGGTGCTCAAAATTTTCTTGTCCATAGTAGTTTTAGTTGAGATTAAATATTTATTTACAAGGTGCAGCCTTTTTACACATATCTCTATTTCCTCTTCTTGGGTTCTGAACCAGAGATTGAGGCTCAGAGCAGTGTTGATTTATTCATATGTTGGAAAGTGGTGAGTTACTTATCTTCTGGACATTGGTGTTTAATTTACCTAGGAGAGGTGTATCTAAGCGGATACCTGGTGCTCGTTGGAGATCCTGATTGTGGAGTCAAGTTTGAGCTGCAGGTAGCCACCAGGTACCACTCCTAGGTAGTCCCCAGGACCGCAGCTGCTGACCCCAAGGGTGAGGTTCAATTCAGACTACTAGGTTCTGGATCCTCTGGCAAACGCTTACTGACACGGAGTCTCAGGACTGATTCGGAGACTGGTTTTAGCAGTCCAGATATATGGAGTACACGGATAGGCACATGTTTAGACACACTTGTCTAGGATATAGATTTAGGTACCGCCTGAGCAGCTTCAGAGTTCAAGACTGGCCACAAAAGGACCAGGGACTACGGGTTCAGGACACTGGCCTCCCAAGGAACAGGGAACATCACAACTCACTAGTTCCACTACTCACTAATGATACAATGTTGCTTCAGCCCCTCTCTATCGGGGAGGGTGCTTTTTATACAAGATGTCTCCTAGAGATGAGCGGTGTTCAACTTGAACTGTTCGCCAATCTCAAATTCAAGCTGTTTTGGGCGGTGTTCGAGCCGTTCGGCGAACACGAACGATTTGAAAAAAATCCGGCTGTTCGAGGTTATGTTCGATAACTGTTCGTGCACCAAAATCATAACTGGATTTTTTCTCAGTAATGCTGAAAATTAATGTTAATACGCAGTTTGAGTGTACAGCGGGGTGGGGGGAGGGTCAGGGGATGGATCTCTGCATAAATAATGAAGATCTCCATTCTTTTTTCTCTTTCCCGCATTTACAGTGGGGAGGTGCAATCTGTCAGCCTATCAGCAGCGCACACACGGAGTGAACTGCTTTTTTTCACACAAGCAAGGGCATGTGTCATTGGCAGTGTATGTCCTTGCCCTATAAGACCCAGCCATTTTCCACGTAGCCACCATTTTCTCACTGCTGCAGCTGCTTGTTAGACGGCACCGCTGTTGCTGTGTACGCTATACTTTGAGTGTTCATTTCAAGCCAATTTTCTCTGAAATATACAGATAGCTTGGGAGTAGGGAATAGTTGTGATTGCAGTCATTTTGAGGACTAGGTTACATAATTTCCTATGACTTTTATCAGGCAGGTCTGTGCTCTTAAATAGATAGGTTGGGAGTAGGGACTAATTGTAATTGCAGTCCTTTTGAGGGCTAGGTTACATCAGTTCCTATCACTATTTGCCAGGCAGGTCTGTGCCAGTGCTGTTCAAGTTTTTTTCACAGCATTTGGCTAAATCTAGCTAAGCAAATCCTTTTTGGCCTCTTGCAGTGTGTGTTAGTCAGTGGAGTAGCCTATCTCTGTTGCAAGCTACACCACCTGTGTATAGAATACAATTTTTTTTACTGCACCTAGCCAAGTAAAACCTTTTGGGCATAGCATCATTCTATTAGTCCATCTATACTAACCTCCACCAGGTTGCAAATTAAAAATAATTTTTATCTGCATCTAGCTCTGAAAAAATATTTGGGCTTGTAGCAGTGTGTGGGACTTGTTCTATTAGTCCATCTATACTAACCTCCACCAGGTTGCAAATTAAAAATAATCTTTATCTGCATCTAGCTCTGAAAAAATATTTGGGCTTGTAGCAGTGTGTGGGACTTGTTCTATTAGTCCATCTATTCTAACCTCCACCAGGTTGCAAATTAAAAATAATTTTTATCTGCATCTAGCTCTGAAAAAATATTTGGGCTTCTAGCAGTGTGTGGGACTTGTTCTATTAGTCCATCTATACTAACCTCCACCAGGTTGCAAATTAAAAATATTTTTTATCTGCATCTAGCTCTGAAAAAAAATTGGGCTTGTAGCAGTGTGTGGGACTTGTTCTATTAGTCCATCTATACTAACCTCCACCAGGTTGCAAATTAAAAATAATTTTTATCTGCATCTAGCTCTGAAAAAATATTTGGGCTTGTAGCAGTGTGTGGGACTTGTTCTATTAGTCCATCTATACTAACCTCCACCAGGTTGCAAATTAAAAATATTTTTTATCTGCATCTAGCTCTGAAAAAATATTTGGGCTTGTAGCAGTGTGTGGGACTTGTTCTATTAGTCCATCTATACTAACCTCCACCAGGTTGCAAATTAAAAATAATTTTTATCTGCATCTTGCTCTGAAAAAATATTTGGGCTTGTGGCAGTGTGTGGGACTTATTCTATTAGTCCATCTATACTGACCTCCACCACCTGTGTATGTAATAAAATTGTTTTACTGCATCTAACCCAGCCAATACTTTTGGGCTAATACCACAGTTTGGCCACTCAGCTCTACTCGGTTCCCATCCATTGTTTTTTGTGCAAACAACTCCAGAGTTGTCAATTAGTTAACCACCAAAATGAGTGGAAAAAGGCCTGCTGATGGTGGAAAGGGGAATAGGCGTGTTGGGAAGGGAAAAAAAGGTTTTGTCCGTGGGGTAGGTGTTAAAGCAACAGTAACATCTGCAGAAGAAAGACCATCTTCCAGCCAAACTAAGATGTCTACTTCTTTTAGCGGACAATGTGATAAGAACCCTTACTTACGGCCACGCCAATCGCTACAAATTCCAGATGAGGCACAAAAACAGCAGGTGCTTCAACGGATATCAAGTGCTCCTTTAAGTGGGCTCTCCTCCACCTCAACTTCAACATCACAAATACTCCAGTCCTCAGAGGTGTCACCCCAATCGCACTTGCTTCCTCACAGCTCCCAAGTCTCCAGCTGCCCGTCTGAGTATGGGGTAGAGCAGATGGTTGAGTCTGCAGAGCTGTTTACTCATACTATAGCCTGGGAATCAGAGGTCAGCTCCAGAGCTTCTGTGAATCCAGACGAGGAAATGATCTGCACTGATGCCCAGAATCATAGAATCATAGAATCATAGAATCATAGAATGGTAGAGTTGGAAGGGACCTCCTGGGTCATCTGGTCCAACCCCCTGCTCAAAGCAGGATTCACTAGATCATCTCAGACAGATGTCTGTCCAGCCTCTGTTTGAAGACGTCCATTGAAGGGGAACTCACCACCTCTCGTGGCAGCCTGTTCCACTCATTAATCACCCTAACTGTCAAAAAGTTTTTTCTAATATCTAATCTGTGTCTCCTCCCATTTAGTTTCATCCCATTGCTTCTAGTCTTTCCTTGTGAAAATGAGAATAAAGATGATCCTTCTACAATGTGACAGCCCTTGACATATTTGTAGACAGCTATTAAGTCTCCTCTCAGTCTTCTTTTTTGCAAGCTAAACATTCCCAAATCCTGCAACCGTTCCTCATAGGACATGGTTTGCAGACCAGTCACCATTCTGGTCGCTCTTCTCTGAACTTGCTCCAGTTTGTTTAATCTTTAATCTTTATGAGTCGGATCCAGGAACAGACGCAGAAGGTTCTGACCATAATGTAGACCCTTGTTCCCAAACTGTAACTCCTGTTGGTGGAGACAATGAGGAAGACGATGATGAGACTCAAATACCTGATTGGAGCGACAACTTGAGTTTTTTGTCAGGGCAGGAAGAGGTTGGCTCTGAGGACGACAGGTGTGATAACACACAGGGTGATAATGACGAGGTTGGAGGTCCCACTTACTGTCAACCCACAGTCAGCCAGTCGATGAGGTCAGCAGAGGAGGTGGAGGAGGATGCTAGTGACGACGAGGTCAGGTTGCGCCTTCCTGGACAGAGACGTAGTACTGGAAGCACGTCAACAACTGCATCCTCAAACACAACTCTGCCTCTGAAAACAAGTCGTGGTGGCTCTTCAGGTAGCCTTGCATAGCCTGGGCATTTTTTCAGGTCGATAAGGATGACCCAACTCGTGTTATCTGTAACATTTGTCAGCAAAAGCTAAGTAGAGGCCAAAAATAACATAGTTTGAGTACTTCATGAATGAACCGGCACATGGATATGAAGCATAAGCTGCAGTGGGAAGCTCACTGTGCTACAATGCGGCCTAGCCGGCTGGGCCAACCACCGTCTGCCACATATTGTGCATCCGCGGCCTCTTCATCCTCTGTGACTGGGGGGACAGCAGTCACACCTGTTTTGGGGCGCAGACCTGCCACCTCTTTACCTGCAACAGCCAGCGTGATTGGCAGGTCATCATTTTCTTTGGAGGTGGAAACACCAGCTGGTGTTTAGCGCTGTCCGACATCGATAGCACCAACTTTGGATCAAGGCAACCTAATATGTCCGCCTGCATCTTCCTCACAGACCGGCAGTCTGCCGGGGACACCCTCTCAACCCCGTCTAAGCACAACAGCCAGCCCTCGGTCCCTCAGATGTGGACAAGTAAAAGACCATTTCCTCCTAGCCATGAGAAAGCTAAGAGGTTGAATTTCACCATCTGCAAGCTCTTGGCTACAGAAATGCTGCCTTTTCGCCTGGTGGACACAGAGGATTTTCGAGACCTTATGTCCGTCGCAGTGCCCCAGTACCAGATGCCCAGTCGGCACTACTTCTCAAAGAAAGGTGTGCCTGCGCTCCACCAGCATGTCGCACACAACATCACCACTTCTTTGAGAAACTCTGTGTGTGACAGGGTGCATTTCACCACAGACACTTGGTAGGCATGGACAGGGGCGTTACATGTCGCTGACTGGGCAATGGGTAACTATGGTGACAGCAGGACAAGGGGCTGCTGTCCAAGTCTTGCCGTCCCCACGAGTTGTGCGTCAATCCTCTTTATCTCGAAGTTCCTCCACTGCTTCTGCCTCCTCAACCTCCTCTCGGTCCTCCACCTGCACCCAAAGCCTGTCTGGTCATGCCACAAGCTTTCTAACTGAGCAGAAGGGATCCTGCACACCTCCTTACTATGCTGGCAGCAGGAATCAACGTCATCAGGCGGTTTTTACTTTGAAATGTCTGGGAAATGTGAGTCACACAGCTGAGGAGTTGTGGTCAGCTCTGGAGAACCAGTTTCATGAATGGTTGCCTCCACTGGACCTGAAACCAGGGAAGGCCATGAGCGACAATGCTGCAAACCTCGGTGCGGCCCTTCGCCGGGGCAATGTCACACGTGCCTTGTATGGCTCACGTGTTGAACCTGGTTGTCCAGCAATTTTTAGCCCACTATCCCGGACTAGATGGCCTTTTGCAGAAGGCACGGTCGCTGTGTGCTCACTTCCGCCGTTCGCATCCCGCAGCTCAGCGACTTACATCTCTACAGAAGTCGTTGGGCCTGCCACTTCACCGGCTAAAATGCGATGTGCCTACCCGGTGGAATTCAACTCTGCACATGTTGCAGCGACTGTGGCAGCACCGACAAGCCCTGGTGCAATATGTTCTGACGTATAGCCTGGGCCAACGAGATCCAGAGGTGGGGCAAATCACGCTGGAGGAGTGGTCTCAGATCAGGGACCTATGCACCCTTCTGCACAGTCTTGAAATGGCGACGAGGATGTTTAGTGCTGACGATGCCATTATCAGCATGACTATTCTGGTGATTTACATGCTGGAGCACATGTTAAACAGAATTCGGAGTCAGGTGGTGGCACAAGAGGAGGTGGAGGAAGTAGAGGAGGAGGAGTTGTATGCGGAAGGGCTAACATCTGCAAGGTCCAGACGGTCGGCAGCACCAAGGCGGCAGGCATGTGAGGGTGGGGGAGATGGTTTTATCAGGGCGCATGGAAGCAGCCAAACTAGTGAGGAAGGTGCAGGAGCCCAGGAAGAAGTGGAGGACGAACTGATGGAAGACTCATGAGATGAGGGAGACCTTGATCACATTTCTGTTGTGCGAGGTTGGGGGGAGAGGGCAGAGGAAGGAAGCATGATTGTTACCTCGCCACCAACACATCAGGGACTTGGTGCTCCTGGATGCGCAAGACACATGAGTGCCTTCTTGCTGCACTACCTGCAACATGACCCTCGAATTGTGAGAATTAGAAATAATCCTGACTACTGTTTTGCCACACTGTTAGATCCCAGGTGCAAAAGTCCATTTGCAGAAATTATTCCTGCCATAGAAAGGCATGCACGCATGCAGGAGTATCAGCAGAGACTGTTGCAGAATCTTACATGAGCTTTTCTACAAAACACCAGTGGTGCACGTAGTGAATCTCACAGTTCCAACTTGCCAACCGTGGGACCGTCGAGTGTTCAGCACTCAAAACGTAACAGAAACACAGTATCTGCTGGTAACATAAATTTTGCGGAATCATTTCACCACTTTTTTAGCCCATCCTTTGCAAGACCACAGGAGACAAGAAGTCTGACACATAGTCAACGCCTAGAGACGATGGTACAGGAGTATCTCCAAGTAAACATTGAAGCCATGACTGTGTCACTGGACCCTTGCTATTTTTGGGCTTCCAATCTGGATAAATGGCCAAAGCTCGTCACTTACGCCTTGGAGATTGTAGCGTCGGCGTCCCTGCCTCCTGCTAGGCAGAGACGCCGTTCCTCTCACCTCCCTGCTCCGTCCTCGGCGTCCTCTTCCCGCGCTGCTGGCAGCGCTCGCCGCCTCCTGGGCACTGTGCTTAGGGCGCGCTCACGCGCACTCCCTCTCTCTTAAAGGGGTCGCGCGTGCCGTCCTAAGGAATCCCCGGCCAATTGCCGGTGGAGCTCCCATATATAAGGCACCTCCTCCAAAATGGAGGTGCCCGAGCAAAGTTGTTGCAAAGCCTTTCACCTCTACTTCAGCCCTCAATTCCCATTGCCAGTCTGTTTTCCAGCTCTGTCTACCTGCTTGCATTCCCTGAGGTCTGACAGTCTGTCTACCAGCATCCGCCAGTCTGTCTATGGACCAGTCCGCCTGCGGATCAGGAAGCACCTGCCTGATACCTTCCTGATACCTGCCTGATACCTGCCCGTGACCACCTGCCTGCCAGCCGAGAGACTCTTACCCGCTCACCTGGGAGCGCTCACCTGCTACCCACCAGTTAGCCTACCTGGAGGCTCTGCCGTCACTTGCCGTGACCACCTGCCAGCCAGCCGAGAGACTCTTACCCGCTCACCTGGGAGCGCTCACCTGCTACCCGCCAGTTAGCCTACCTGGAGGCTCTGCCGTCACTTGCCGTGACCACCTTCCAGCCAGCCGAGAGACTCTTACCCTGCTGTCACTTGCCGTGACCACCTGCCTGTCTAAGAGACTGCTACCCTGCTGTCACTTGCCGTGACCACCTGCCTGTCAAGAGACTGTTTCCGTCACTTGCCGTGACCTCCTGCCCTTCTATCCAGAGACTGTCCCTGTCACTTGCCGTGACTGCCTGCCCGCCTTCCCTGGGAGCCACCCGCTTCCTTACAAGGACTGCCCCTTTGCATAGTAGCTCAGAGGTTCCACCTCCCAGACCCGTTACAGAGATCTTGTCATGCCCCGCAGCCAGCGTTCTGTCTGAACGTGCGTTCAGCGCTGCTGGTGGTGTGCTGACAGATAAGCGCACGCGGCTCTCCACTGATAATGTAGACAGACTCACGTTCATAAAGATGAACAAATCATGGATCTGAAAGGACTTTTCAACCCCTGTGTCATCCTGGGGATAGTAAAATCTTGATGATTTGTTAAAATCACCTCACCAACCGTTTTAAGCTTTCAAATTACTAATCATGTTTATCTGTATCTTGGCTGGAAATAATTTGGGCCTTGCAGCAGTGTGCAGTACTAATTCTATTAGGCCATCTATACTAAACTCCACCAGATTTAAAATTACTAATCATGTTTATCTGTATCTTGGCTGGAATATAATTTGGGCCTTGTAGCAGTTTGCAGTACTGATTCTATTAGGCCATCTATACTAAGCTCCACTAGATTTAAAATTACACTGGTCAACGCAATTTTTCTGTCAAAAGGTTTTAAAACATATTTTAAGTCAATTTTCGCTGCTGATTACTAATACGAACTCCGTTTTTTGGCTATCACATCAGGATTTCGAGATATTTTTGATGGAAATTACTTCTATCGAATGTTTTTTGATGAAAACCTCATGATTTTCGTTACTATATTTTGTAGATTTTTAATCAAGGAATAACAAAAATTACAAAGTCTGTGTACAGCAAATCAAATATACTACTACAAAATATAAAAACACATATATATGGCACACAGATGAATGGCAAATGGCAGTTATTTGAACTTTCTTTTCTTGGCTGATCTGTGATGTACAGCTTCTGGGTTGTCTCTCATCAAGCTCCAGCAATAGTTAGCCATCATATGTGAGTCCCACCGGCCTTGATACCGTTCTTCCATTGTTTTAATGTCCTGATGAAAACGCACCCCCTGTTCCTCGCTCACATCCCCAAGGTTCTCTGGAAAAAAGTCCAAATGGCTGTGTAAATAGTGAATCTTGATACTCATTCTACATCCAAGATTTTGCAGACTCATTAGTAGCTCTCCCACAATCGCTTCATAGTTGTCTGCTTTCTTATTCCCTAGAAAATTCTGCACCACATTACAAAATGCATTCCAAGCTCTTTCTTCTGTCTCATTCACTGATGTGATAAAGTTTGGGTCTCTCATAAGTGTTCATATTTGAGGTACATCAAATATTCCAGCCTTTTTCTTCTCTTCACTAAGACCAGGAAAAGTTGAACATATATAGTTAAAGCATTCTCCACTGTGATTGAGAGCTTTGACGAACTGCTTCATCAATCCAAGTTTTATGTGCAAGGGAGGAAAGACAATGTTCTTCCTATCCACTAGAGGATCATGGATGACATTCTTATCGCCAGATGCCAAACTGTCGCTGAGGCCATTCAGTTTTCACCCAATGCTCCGCTGTAGCTCTACTGTCCCAGTAGCACAGAAAACAAAGGTGTTTGAAAACTGTTTTTTTACTTTCTTATCATAACAAATGGGAATTATGCATGTTCAAAGAAAACAAAGATATTCTCACATTTATTGGGAGACTAAATGAAAACTAAATTTACCTTAGTGAGCCGTATAAACCGGCACTTTTCATACACTACTTATATTTTTCTTGGAATTATTGAAAATGGGCTATATACCTATAGCGCAAAAACGTGATGTGATAGAGAAATTATAAGATCAGATTTTAATTCAGCACCCTCAAATTAGTCTAAAACTGTTCTTAAAGTCCATGCCAGAACATTTTTTTTTGTACACCAGTGTTATTAATAAAAATCATGTTTATCTATATCTTGCCTGTAAAATAATTTTGGCCTTGCAGCAGTTTGCAGTACTGATTCTATTAGGCCATCTATACTAAGCTCCACCAGCTTTCAAATTAATAATAATTTATAGCTGCATCTAGCCCGGAAAATAATTTTGGGGCTCCTAGATGCGCAAGACACATGAGTGCCTTCTTGCTGCACTACCTGCAACATGACCCTCAGATTGTCAGAATTCGAAATAATCCTGACTACTGGGTTGCCACACTCTTAGATCCCCCACACTCTTCGATCAACCTTTTCATTTTAGTAAAGAACAAAAAAATGGTCATTTTTGAAATTATAAGCATTAGCAGGTTATTAGAAACTGAAATCAAACAGTTTTCAACTCAAAACTTTATTCTAGGTGATGTTACATTTGCACATGGGACCCCTTGTTCGAAAGGAGCTTCTGAACTTTCTTGTCCATTGAATTTGTCAGGTTTTGGATGATTTCTGCTTCAATTGTTTTGCATGAGGACAGAATACTCTCCCAGAGCTGTTGCTTAGATGTGAACTGCCTCCCGCCATCATAGACACTCCTTTTGATGATGATCCAGAGGTTCTCAATGGGGTTGAGGTCAGGGGAGCATGGGGGTCACACCATAAGTTTGTCCCCTTTTATGTCCATATCAGCCAGAGATGCAGATGTGTTATGTGCAGCATGAGACGATGCATTATCATGCATGAAAATGATCTTGCTGCGGAATACACGGTTCTTCTTCTTGAACCATGGCAGGAAGTGCTGTTTGAGAAACTCCACATACATTATGGAGTTCATCTTTACCCCTTCAGGGATCCTAAAGGGGCAATCTCTCTCCCCATGATTCCAGCCCAAAACATTACTCTACCTCCTCCTTGTTGGCGCCGTAGCCGTGTTTGCATGGGGTGTCCATCAACCAGCCATCCTCCACTCCATCCATCTGGACCATCGAGCGTTGCACGGCACTCATCGGTGAACAAAACAGTTTTGAAGTCAGTCTTCATGTATTGTTTGACCCACTGGAGCCGTTTCTGCTTGTGTACAGTGGATCGAGGAGGTCGACAGGATGGCTTACGCACAGCTGCAAACCTCTGAAGGACCCTGTATCTTGTTGTTCGGGGGACGTTGGAGGCACCAGCAGCTTCAAAAACTTGTCTGCTGCTATGACAACGTGTAAATAAAGATTCCGGCACACCAAATAATATGGAAAAAGTCTCATATAGGTGATGAAATAATAGATGCTTTATTTCTCCAACATCAACTGGTTCAAATAATAATCAGTGTGCAGTTGCCTGCCCAACGTTTCAACCCCAACGGGGTTTTCCTCAGGGGCATCAAAGGAGCTTGAAAACCAGAAAATAAACAAAATAAAGACATAAGTGTGACATAAAATAAAAGACAATACAATGAGTAATATACAACAAAATAGGCATATGTGAACGGAACAAGGCAAAGGGGAGAGAAGGGGAGTAGGGGGGGAAAAAAAGCGAGGGAAGAAAAAAGCGGAGGGGGGGGGGAAATAGGGGAGAACAATGGGAGCAAAAGGAAGAGGGAACAATATACATACAGAGCAAAAGAATGGATCGATGTAAAAATAAAAGGAAAAAGGATACCTAGTTGCTATGCGCTGATTGATATCTGGGAGAAAATCCCAGTGGTAGTAGAGAAACTCAGGGGAAAAATAAAGAGAACCAGTCTTGGTAGTGGTAAGGGAAAAAAGGGGATCAGCCGGCAAAATAGCTGTAAACAGACGGCAAAGGGAAAATGAGACACCAGTAACCAGACTAAAACCAGTATCCAAACAGAAGAGATGACTTGCCTTAAGTGAAAGAAGGTCAAAATGCAGAAGTCTGAGGGAATAGCCAAGGAGACCTGCCCACGGGGTAGGGTAGGTAGACCTGAGGGTAAAGAAAGGGGGTAAAAAACCGGAGAATATGGGGACATATAGGATGCCAAGCATAGAGGGCTCTTACCTATGTGTGGTAAAGGAACAAAAGTCCGGCCGTTGGTGGTGTAGTGTCTAGAGCGTTGGCGGTGTTATAAGCGCTATGAGGCTTCCTGCTTCCGGAGTGCAAGGACGCAATTTCCGGTTTGGTGGAACGCAACATCCGGTAGCGTGGAACGCATAAACGCGCATGCGCGCGGCCAAAAGGGAGAGAAATACAGAAAGGAATAAAGGCACAGCGGCGCGTGCGCGGGATATGTATAAAGGAGCTAGGGGACCACAAGGAGAAAATAAGAGACAGGGGGAGCAGAGGCACCAAAAGGATGGGGGTAAAATGGATAAGGGGGAGGAGAAAAATAAGGGAAGAGAAGACCAAAACTATGTAAAGAAAAGGGGCAAGACAGATGAATAAAAGTAATAATAAAAAATAAAAAATATAAAATAATAAGAGGGGAAGGCAGGGGAGACTATGACGGTACCTGTAGGGAGAAGGGGAAAGAGAAAGGGGGAGGGGGGAATGGATATATAGAATTATAGAAATGTATACATATCGCAATGTGAAAGGAAGACAGGGGAAATGTATGTTATACAAAGTACATGTCATATAACATCTGCAATATAATAAGTGATCCGGTGCAATATGGAAATTATTATATACGGTGACAAAAAGGATATATCCGGTTCAAATATGTAGGGTCTGTGAAAGAAGTAAAAATATAATATAAGAAATACAGACAAAGCGAAAATCATGGGCAATAAATAAAATTAACCCAATCTACCTGTATAAACCTCAGGAAGAGCAAAGGAACCACATTGGTAAGATAATAAAAGAGAAGGTATCTCAAACGTGAACCTCATATTCTCGGTTGAGGCCATGAGGTTCCAATGTCTTAAGGGTAAAGATCCAGAATGCCTCCCTTTCTTTGAGCCTCTGGATCCTATTGCCCCCTCTTCTGCCTGGTGGGACATGGTCTATCACCTGGTAGCGTAATTGTGCAATAGAGTGATGATGGGCAAGGAAATGGTTAGGAATTGGTAATAGATTATATTTGCATCGAATAGTGGATTTATGTTTGCTAATCCTATCTCTGATGTGCTGTATTGTTTCCCCCACATATCCTAGACCGCATGGATACTTGATCAAATACACTACGAATGAAGAGTCACAAGTGAAGTAGCCCTTGACCAGGAATCTCTTGCCTGTCAGAGGGTGTGTAAATGAACTACCTCGGGTTATGTTAGAACATTGACGGCAGCCTAAGCATGGGAAATTGCCTGAGGGTGGTGTCGATAATGTCGTCTGGTGTGTCCTTGGGTTATAACTCCCAATGTCGGCCCGTACAAGTTTGTTCTTAAGGTTTAGAGGTCTTTTGTTACATACCATGATTGGCTCCTGAAAGTCCGGGATCTTGGGGTATGAATTGCTCAGTATTGGCCAATGAGTCCTAAGTATATCACGGATAAGGGTCTGGTAGGGATGATAGGTGTTAACAAAAGTCATGCGGTTTGTCTTGGGTGTCCGCTGTCGGGGGATAAGAGGTGGAAAAGCTGTGGGAGGTGGGTAACCTCTGTTAACAAATTTTTGTCCCATTTCCAAGTGTCGTAGGGTGCGTGAGGATGGATCCGAAACAATTCTACTGACTCTGGTGTGTTGTGAAATGGGTAGGGAATTTTTAATATGTCGGGGATGACAACTGTTGTAGTGAAGTAGACTATTATGGTCTGTGGGTTTAACAAACAGATCCGTTGTGAAGTGACCTCCCTCCTCCTTGATGATGGTAATATCAAGGAAGTTAATGCGATGTGGGTCATGATTCATGGTAAAGGAAATTTGAGGGGTACAGTTATTGAGATAGTTGACAAATTCTATAAGTTTAGTCTCAGTGTTGTCCCAGATGACAAAAACGTCGTCGATATAGCGTTTCCACATTTTCACGTCAGTGAAAGTATCCAAAGGTACGTACTGGTGTTCGAAGTGTGCCATAAAAATGTTAGCATATGGTGGGGCCATATTAGATCCCATAGCTGTCCCACGTTTCTGGATGTAATATTTATCTCCAAAGAGGAAAAAGTTGTTATTAAGGATAATGTCTGCTAAATCCCTACAAAGTTCTATCCGTGATTGGGGATATCCGCTATACTTATCCAGGAACCATTGTAATGCCTGCAAGCCAAGAGTATGATCAATCGATGTATATAGGCTATTCACATCAAGTGTGACAAGAATACATCCTGGGGGGATGGTGTCAAGATGGTGAAGTTGCGACAAAAAATCAGAGGAGTCTTTGATATAGGACGGAATGGTCGATAGCAATGGTGTCAGGATTTTTTCTACAGTTTTAGCTAGAGGGGATAATAGTGAGTCTGTAGATGCCACAATGGGGCGTCCTGGAGGATGTAGTAAATTTTTATGAATTTTGGGAAGTGTATAAAATACTGGGGTGACCGGATGTGTGTTAATGAGATACTCCGCTAGTTTCTGGTCGATAATGCCACGGCTAGATAGTGATTCTATTTTGGTCCGTATAAGTCGACTAATGTGATGTGTGGGGTTAGTAGTGACCCGGATGTATACTTGTTCGTCACTCAGCTGTCCCTCTATCTCACTCACATAGTAAGAGCGGTCCATGACCACTATAGCGCCCCCTTTGTCCGCTGGTTTAATCATGATCCGGTTATTCTTGGATAGGAAATTCAGGCTTTGTTTTTCCTCCCTAGTAAGGTTGGTATGTAAAGGGTATTCATTACGTTGTATTTTTGTCCTGAGTAATTCAATGTCCTTATTGACTAGTGAAATGTAAGTTTCCACAGGGTGGTATGTTTTTGGAGGGTTAAAGCGTGAGGGTAGCCTCAATCCCAGTTCCTTCAGTGACAACTGTTCAAGATTCTGTGGTGCAGTAGAGGAAGGTGTCAAGTGGTCGTCATTGATCGAGAAATGTACCCTAAGTCTCAGATTTCGAAAAAAGCGTCTAAGTTCGAGGTCTAAGGTGAATGGGTCAAAGGACGGGGTGGGACAAAAGGATAGTCCTCTCTGTAAAAGTCCAATCTCTGTGGGGGTAAGGATTTGTGAGGAAATGTTGTATACGAGGTTGTCGGGCCTACCTGTGAGCGGAGGGTCATTCTCTCGGGCTGCACCTGTGGGGGAACAGGAGGTGGTATAGTGGTTAGAAATCTGGTGGACTCTGCGGATTGAGCCCCTATTGCCCCGCCGCGTTTGGCGCGTCGGGGTTGTCGTGCCCCAAAAAAACGTCTGGGACGTTGGGATGTATACTCGCTGTCGCTGCCGGAGGATGAATAGAAGCGGGAGCCGTATGTGGTGTAACCTGATCGCCATCTATATACCCTGCCGGATAAATAGTCTTCCTCGTCTCGCTTGAACTTAAGTAATTTGCGGTCTTGTATTGTCTTTTTATAAGAGAGTAAAATATCCGTCGTTTTCTTCTTAAGGACCTCAAATTGTTCAGTGGAAGTAGTGTTTAGTAGTTGATCTTCTAAGGAGATGATCCTCCCTTCAAGTTCTGTAATCTCCTTTTGTATAGATTCGATGGTTAGTAAGATCAAGTCCATGGAGCATTTGTTGAGTATGCTTTCGAACTTATTGCAGAAGTCGGTGTTATCAGAGAATAGAGTGGGTTGAAGATTAACCCTGAGTCCTCTTGGAATCCTTTTGACACGATGGTACTCTGCAAGGGTGGAAAGATGAAGATCCAGAGCGACTAGTTTTTTCCTTTCTTTTTCGTAATCCCGTGTCTTGTTGTCCTCAATAGACGAGTGAAGGAAGGTATTTCTATCAATTTTAGATAGAATTGCTACGGTATCTTCCTCATTGTAAGCAAATGTGTTAAACGACATGGGGATATATTATAGGAGCCTTGGTTACAACCAAATTGAAGTAAATAAACAATAAAGACCAAGCTCAACTATGGACAAGACGGGTGCCAGGAATACAACAAATGCATCCGTGTAAATAAAGATTCCGGCACACCAAATAATATGGAAAAAGTCTCATATAGGTGATGAAATAATAGATGCTTTATTTCTCCAACATCAACTGGTTCAAATAATAATCAGTGTGCAGTTGCCTGCCCAACGTTTCAACCCCAACGGGGTTTTCCTCAGGGGCATCAAAGGAGCTTGAAAACCAGAAAATAAACAAAATAAAGACATAAGTGTGACATAAAATAAAAGACAATACAATGAGTAATATACAACAAAATAGGCATATGTGAACGGAAAAAGGCAAAGGGGAGAGAAGGGGAGTAGGGGGGGAAAAAAAGCGAGGGAAGAAAAAAGCGGAGGGGGGGGGAATAGGGGAGAACAATGGGAGCAAAAGGAAGAGGGAACAATATACATACAGAGCAAAAGAACGGATCGATGTAAAAATAAAAGGAAAAAGGATACCTAGTTGCTGTGTGCTGATTGATATCTGGGAGAAAATCCCAGTGGTAGTAGAGAAACTCAGGGGAAAAATAAAGAGAACCAGTCTTGGTAGTGGTAAGGGAAAAAAGGGGATCAGCCGGCAAAATAGCTGTAAACAGACGGCAAAGGGAAAATGAGACACCAGTAACCAGACTAAAACCAGTATCCAAACAGAAGAGATGACTTGCCTTAAGTGAAAGAAGGTCAAAATGCAGAAGTCTGAGGGAATAGCCAAGGAGACCTGCCCACGGGGTAGGGTAGGTAGACCTGAGGGTAAAGAAAGGGGGTAAAAAACCGGAGAATATGGGGACATATAGGATGCCAAGCATAGAGGGCTCTTACCTATGTGTGGTAAAGGAACAAAAGTCCGGCCGTTGGTGGTGTAGTGTCTAGACTGGTTCTCTTTATTTTTCCCCTGAGTTTCTCTACTACCACTGGGATTTTCTCCCAGATATCAATCAGCGCATAGCAACTAGGTATCCTTTTTCCTTTTATTTTTACATCGATCCGTTCTTTTGCTCTGTATGTATATTGTTCCCTCTTCCTTTTGCTCCCATTGTTCTCCCCTATTCCCCCCCCTCCGCTTTTTTCTTCCCTCGCTTTTTTTCCCCCCCCTACTCCCCTTCTCTCCCCTTTGCCTTGTTCCGTTCACATATGCCTATTTTGTTGTATATTACTCATTGTATTGTCTTTTATTTTATGTCACACTTATGTCTTTATTTTGTTTATTTTCTGGTTTTCAAGCTCCTTTGATGCCCCTGAGGAAAACCCCGTTGGGGTTGAAACGTTGGGCAGGCAACTGCACACTGATTATTATTTGAACCAGTTGATGTTGGAGAAATAAAGCATCTATTATTTCATCACCTATATGAGACTTTTTCCATATTATTTGGTGTGCCGGAATCTTTATTTACACGGATGCATTTGTTGTATTCCTGGCACCCGTCTTGTCCATAGTTGAGCTTGGTCTTTATTGTTTATTTGCTGCTATGACAAGGCTTTTTTGCCGCTGCTCTTTTAACCTGAAGTAATTGCCTGTAGGAAAGAGTCCTCAATTTTCCCTTATCAGCACGCACACGTGTGTACTGTGAATCAGCTACATACTTCTTGATTGTGGGATGATCAGGATGAAGTGTCTTGGCACTGTTGATTGTAGTCATGCCTTGACCTAAACACTCCACAATTTGTTGCTTCTCAGCAGCCGACACATCCTTTTTCTTTCCCATTTTGGCAGAAAATGTAGGCTGCTTAATAATGTGGGACAGCCTTCTTAAGTAGTCTTGCCTTTCATTGGACACACCTGCCAAACTAATTAGCGCACAGGTGTCTGCAATTGCTTACAGTGATATAAAGAACCCTGACACACATCACCATCAATGAGTTTAACTGACAAACAAAAAAATTCTTACCTTATCACTCCTAAACACTTTTTGCATGATAATTTGGAACACAGTGTACATGTGCTTTTCCACAAAACACCAGTGGTTCACGTAGTGAATCTTACAGTTCTAACTTGCCAACCGTGGTCTGTGTGGAGTTGTTCAATAAAGGGCCCAAAATTAAGATAACATAGACGGGAGAGGTCTCTATGAATATGAATTCCTAAGTATTTGATACCCTGTGAGGGCCAGGCAAAGGGAATGTTGGACTGGATGGAATCCTGTATGGATTTAGGGAGGGAGACATCGAGGGCCTCAGACTTCGCTGCATTGATTTTAAAATTTGACCATGTAACAAAGTGATCTATTTCAGCCATAGCAGGGATGGATATATGTGATTGAGTGATATATACTAGGACATCATCAGCAAATGCAGAGCACTTGTACTCGGTGCCTCCCTCCTCAATCCACCTAATATTGGGGTTATGGCGAATTGACGAGAGCAGGTGCTCCGTCACTAGGATGTATAAGAGAGGGGACAGAGGACATCCCTGCCTTGTCCCATTGGTGATTATGAAAGGTGATGAAAATGTTCCATTTATCTTCAGCCTAGGTGACGTATTGCGATACAGGGCCTTGATTTTGGCTACAAAAGGGTCCCCTAGACCTGTACCCCAAGCTTTTTAAGAGAATAATATATGGCGTGCCAGGAGAATCTATGGAATGCTTTCTCAGCATCCAACGAGAGTATCTAATTACAAATTTTTAACTGCATCTAGCCCAGGAAATACTTTGTGCCTAGTAGCAGTGTCCGCTAGTCAGCGGATTATCCCAGCTGTTAAGCAAGCTACACCACCTGTAGTTTGGACACTTAATTTTTTCAAAGGAAATGCTTCGGGTCCCCGGGACACTCAGTGAAGAGCATCAGGAGGCACCCCAAGGCACAGGGGCTGGGACTGGCGGTAGGACGCCTTGCGCTGGACCGCCAAGGTCGATCCTTATAAAAGCTTTTTAACTGCAGCAGCTTTAGTGGACGCTACTGGAGCTGGAATTCCCGCGGCTGCTGAGGTCAGACTTGCCCTCCAATAGATCCTTGTAAAAGGATTTAAAGTGTACTCATTCAAATTAGAGAGACAATTTAAATTAAAAAGATTAGACCTGCCTCCACCGCAGGGGGGCTCGCTCGACCCACCAGCGGACAGGCACCAGTATTGGGAGAGGGGGGCTGGCCGTCAGGGTCCACCGCAGCTCTGGCACAAACCCGGCGACATGGAGGTCGCACGGGCAGGAACGGACTGGCCGTGTCGGCTTCGCACTTTTTTGGTTTTAGAAGGGCATGACATGCCTATATCTGTGTCTCCCCCTCCTTTTACTCCTCCACCTCTTTTCTTTTCGCATGACTAAATGTACTTGTCACTTTTCCATGTGGTAGTTGTGTCTTCAGAGCAGTTTGTCAGCTTTTGGACACCTTTGAAGTGTTTTCTATGTGTTTTCTATGTGTTCCTATGTGTTTTTGTTTGCCTGCCATTGGTTTTAATGGTGTTCGAAGGTGTTCGACGTACAGTTCGATAAACAGTTTGGCAAACATACGGGTGTTCGACGAACCGAACCGAACTCGAACACTACGGGGGTGGCTCAACACTAATGTCTCCCAGCTATTGGCTGGGGGCATCTTAGCAGGTGCACGTGCTACCCCTTTAAGACCTGGGGAGCGCACGTGCACACTTGGTGCACCGCTGGGAACTCAGAATACTATTAAGCAGGGAGAATGCAGAGAGACACTGGCATCCCTGCATGAAGGCGCAAGGGGAAACATGCAGGGGTGCTGGCGTTAACGTTACAACTTAAAGTATTGTGGGACTGCACCTTTTGGCATGGGCAAAGTTGTTATGTCTATAACTCTTTTGAGTAAGAAAATGAGACTTTGTGTTTAGCCACATCAGTAGCTGTGCTTATGTGGAACCCCAGGGGTCTGGTTACCACAGTAATAGCAATATTACATCTGAGAGCAGGTGGGAGGTCTCCTGGTCAGGTACCCTAAGCATGCCACACCTCCTGCCCAGTCCTGGGAGGGGAAGAACTTCCCCTATATAAACTGGGGGCTGAGGCAGGGTTAGAGAGAAGAAGAGGAGTCCCAGACAGAGACACAGTCTGGTCTGGAGTGGAGCAGATACAGGGAGAGCAAGATCAGGAGCTCTGTGGGAGCAGTGATAGAAGGGGTCAGGGACTGGAAGCTGTAGAGCTCATCCTGACTGAAGAGATCTCACCGGACACGGAGTCCGAGGCTGTGGGGACTGATCCATACCCAGCAGCAGAAACCGACCGGCAGGGGATTTCAGGTCCTCTGGCCAAGAAACCTGAAGGCACGGTCACACGCAAGGGACCAGCACCGCCGGCGTGGAGCGGAGGCTACCAGAAGGCCCCGAGTCACCGGCCATACGGGTGAGCACCACACGGTACACTCAGGGACGTGGGCTACTTCTACCCGCTTCTAGCAAGGTAGCCAGGAAGAGTACAATTAGTTGGGGAGGCCTACAACTCCGCCTGGCCAGGGGAGATCCTATCTGCTCACGGACTGACCAGGCCCCGATCGCTAGCCAGTACTCCCGGGAGGGTCTACCTTTGCCACCAGTAAAGACCCTGAACTACACCGCACCGTCTCTGAGTGGTTCCTGGTGCCTGCGTGCAATTCTGCTATCCCCATCATCCACGTCCGCTGCCCTGAGGCCATACCCCTCCCGTTGGGGGTTATACTATCCACGCTGCACAACCGTACCACCGGCCTCAGCGGTCTGCCCTGCAGCGGCGGTTTCATAACCACATTCAACGGGTGGCGTAGTCGAACTCTATAACATCTTCTACTAAATTCCGCCACTTAGTTTGACACCCTGGGCACGGACCGGGTCACTGCCACGAGGACTACTAACCCCAACAGATCCGGCTCCGGGTAGTCCCCGCGTGCGCAACGCTACACAACACAGGCCCAGGGGGCGCGTCAACTTTGGCGTAGTCGGCAGGATTTCGTGCCCGCAACCACCGGGTACTGCGTGCCTGAAAAAGACTGTTAAACTTACCTGTGGTGAAGATTCCCGCCATCCGACGCCATCTTCTGCCTTCTTCCCGCCATCCGTGGAGTTTTCCCGCCATTGGACGCCATCTTGAGGACGCCGCGCGGGAAGAAGAGGGGCGTGGACTCCGAAAGCGCGCGAGAACTGAAGCTCCGCCTCACGTCCGGACGTTGCGTAAGGTCCTGGAAGGAGCCCAGCAGACGCCGACGTCACAGGAGCGCGACGGAAGGTCCTCAACCCTGACGATCCACTGCGGAGCCGCGGCCTACGGAAGAGGATCATCGCAAGGTAGGCCACGGTTCACTAGGGGGGAGGAGGATGTCGGATACGGAGGAGAGCTTCACTGCCACAACCACCGCCAGCGCCACCGCTGCTGCGGTTATGCCTTTCACCATGCCCTATATCCCGGGGGCAGCCTGGCTACCCCAGTACTCAGGGGAGTCACATACCCTAAATGACTTCAGAGAAAAGCTGGATAGCCTCTTCCAGGTGTATCCCCTCACAGAAGAGCAAAAAGTGAGCATCCTGGTGGCTCAATTAACAGGGGCAGCCCAAAGGGAGGTAAAGTCCTGGCCACTTGGGAGGAGGAGGACTGTCGCAGAGATACTAGCCCGGCTGAAGGACACCTTTGATACCCGTACCTCAGCCGAGAACAAGCTTAGATTCTACGGGTGCAAGCAGCGAGCACATGAGAATATAAGGGACTATGCACTAAACCTACAAGAGGCCCTGAGAGCCATTAAGCAGGCTGACCCTGACGGCGTGGGAAACGAAGACAAGTTGTTGACTGAACAATTTATAGAGGGTCTACATTGCAATGCCCACCGAACCCAGTTGCGGGCAATGGCCTTACAGGACCCTCATCTGGACTTTGCACAGTTCAAGGACAGAGCCATCCGGGTGCTCCGAGAACCGGCACCAGGTGGCGCTGTGACCCACAGACGCCCTGCTACCACTTACCACCAGGAGACGGCGCCCTTGTCGGCAGGGCCTGTGGGAGCTGATGCGCAGGCTTTAAACAATGACCCGGCTACAGACCTGCACCATCAGGTCCAAGAGCTAACTAAAAGCGTTGCTGCGCTAACCCGAACTGTGCAGTCTTTACAGGTTTCTACTCCAGGGAAGATCCAGCTGGCATCCGGACCGGAGGACATCCCGTGGCGCCGACCAAGGAGGACCCCACCGGCCAGAGGAAGACCCAGCGACCGATACAACGAGGACGGACAACCCATCTGCCGCCGCTGCAATCAACCCGGACATATGGCAAGGTACTGTCCTTTAAACTGGCGCAACCTGGGGTAGAGGGCCAACCCCTAGGAATAAGATCACCAGGCCCATCGAACTGGCGTGACAAATATGTGGGAGGACGTCTAGTCTTGCCTGTGGTACTGGATGGCATTCCTATGAGTGCCCTACTGGACACCGGGTCACAGGTCACCACCATCCCGTACGTGCTTTTCAAGCAGTACTGGAATGACTCGGATATAACCCGCTACCCTGACGACGACTTGAGTATCATCGCCAGCAATGGTCAGCCCGTGCCACAGATCGGATTTAAAGAGGTGACCATTAAAATCGGTAAAGTCGAACTGGCAGCACAGGGACTGATCATTGTGGACATTGACAAGCGCGAGAGTCACCCAAAGATAACTCTAGGAACTAATGTGATTGAAAATTGTCTTGCAGAGGTGATTCTCATTTTACAGCAGGTTGCCAAGAACGCCAGCTCCGGCCAGCAGCGAGTGCTCCAAAAAGAGATCCGGGCACTGATGCGACGGCAACAGGTGGAACTCTCCGGTGGTGAGATTGGTAGCGTGAGAATGTGTGACCCTTTCCCTATTGCCATGCCCCCGAAAAGTGAAATGATGATTTGGTGCCGGGCAGCTATTGGTCTGAGAGGTAGAGATTACCAGGCAATGGTAGAACCAGTCTACTCAGACAGTAGGCCCACCATTTTGACGGCACGGGGGGTGGTTGATGTACGCCATGGGAGGGTGCCCGTTCGCATAATAAATATCGGGAAGAGGGAAGTGTACTTGCCCCGGTATGCTACGCTAGCCAAATTGTATACCATCAGCCAAAATTCTGTACAGTCCGTGGAACCCTTGCCTCCATCTCATCCAGAGGAAGGTAACGGCTCTAAGCAACAAATGGGGGACTGGTGTCAGCAACTGCATTTGGGTACTGACTCCACACCCGCTTACCAAAAGCAGGGAGTCTACCGGGTGATCCAGGAATACGAGAGAGTGTTCAGTAAACACCCGCTAGACTTCGGGCGAGTAAAGGGAGTGGAACATTACATCCCCACGGGAGACCATCCTCCCATAAAGGAGAGATATCGTCCCGTACCCCCTTCACACTACCAACACGCCAAGGGGATGCTTAGAGACATGAAGGAGGCTGGGGTAATCAGGGATAGCTGTAGCCCCTGGGCAGCTCCACTAGTCTTGGTTAAAAAGAAAGACAACACCATGAGAATGTGTGTAGATTACCGGAAAATCAACCGTATCACACACAAAGATGCGTACCCCTTACCAAGGATAGAGGAGTCTTTGGCTGCTTTAAAATCTGCTAACTTCTTCTCCACTTTGGATCTCACTAGCGGGTACTGGCAGGTTCCTGTAGCAGAGGAGGACCGGGAGAAGACCGCATTCACCACCCCGATGGGACTTAGCGAGTTTACCTGCATGCCGTTCGGACTCTGCAACGCACCAGGAACCTTCCAACGATTGATGGAATGCTGTCTGGGACACCGGAACTTTGAGACGGTCCTGCTGTACCTGGACGATGTTATAGTTTATTCCAAAACCTACGAGGACCACCTGAAACACCTGGCGGAAGTGTTTGAAGCCCTTGCAAACTACGGTCTGAAGCTGAAACCGTCGAAGTGTCACCTGCTAAAACCAAAAGTGCAGTACCTGGGACACGTGGTGAGTGCTGACGGAGTGGCTCCCGACCCTGATAAGATCACCGCGATTAAGGAATGGCCAAGACCCTCCAGCGTAAGGGAAGTGCGGCAGTTCCTCGAGTTGGTAGGCTACTACCGAAGATTCATTCCCGGTTTCACCAAAAAGGCAGCTCCTATGCAGGACCTCCTGATAGGCCAGTCCAGGAAGGCCAAGAACCAGAAGCCGCCCTTCAGATGGGAGAAGCTGGAAGAAGAGTCCTTCCGCCAGCTGAAGATGGCCCTCACGGGGGATGAAATCCTGGCGTACCCTGATTGCAGCCAGCCCTTTATCCTCTACACCGACGCAAGTAACATCGGACTAGGAGCCGTACTGTCCCAGATCCAGCAGGGGAGAGAACGGGTAATTGCTTACGCCAGCCGAAAACTGCGACCCACCGAAAGAAACCCTGAGAATTACAGCTCATTCAAGCTAGAGTTCCTGGCAGTGGTGTGGGCAGTCACCGAACGCTTTAAGCACTACCTCGCCTCTTCCCGGTTCACCGTGTACACGGATAACAACCCGTTGACACACCTGGACACTGCAAGACTCGGTGCCCTGGAGCAGAGATGGATGGCCCGCCTGTCCAACTATGAGTTCACGATCAAATACCGGGCAGGACGCTCCAATACCAACGCGGATGCCTTGTCCAGAATGCCAAACCTACCGGACGTAGGGGAAGATCCAGAGGAACTGGAAGAAGTTGAACTCCCCGCGTTCCACCGTCATGGGACTACCCAGTATTCCCACCGTGTAAGGGGTAAGCAATCCGCTACGTTCAACCCCTTACCTCATTACAACTGGGCGGAAACGCAAGACAGTGACCCCGCCGTCCGACTGGTGAAGGAGATGCTGACTCAGCCAGATGCCCGCCTTGACCCAGACGCTCCGGAGGAGACCAAGCAACTGTGGGCTGAGAAGAGTCGACTGTTCCTTTACAAGGGGAAGTTGTGCCGCAGAATGGTTAACTCCCGGACGCATGAACTGATCTGACAAGTAGTGGTGCCAAGAAGAGACGCGGCTATGGTACTGGAGGCATACCACGACGGAGCTGGGCACTTCGGATGGAAGAAGCTGGAGTTCCTGCTGCGCGGGCGGTTCCACTGGGTAGGCATGAGAGGAACCATCAAGAGGTGGTGCAGAGACTGTGGCCCATGCAGCCTAAGAAGGAAGGACCGTGCCAGCCAGAAGACTCCCCTGCAGTCCATCGTCACCAGGCAGCCGTTGGAACTGGTAGCCTTGGACCATGTAAAACTGACCCCCAGCAGAAGTGGCTACGTCTATGCGTTAACCATCGTGGATCACTACTCCCGGTTCTTGGTTGTAGTCCCCGTCAAGGACTTAACGGCTCAAACAGCAGCTAGAGCCTTCCAGCAGCACTTCTGCCGTCCACACGGATATCCGGAGCAGGTGCTGACGGACCAGGGACCTGCCTTTGAAGCGGAAGTCTTCCAGGAGTTCTGCACTCTGTATGGCTGCCGGAAGATAAGAACAACACCCTATCATCCGCAAACCAATGGACTCTGCGAGAAGATGAACCAGGTGGTGATAGACCTTCTGAAAACATTGCCCCTGGAAGAACGCAGTCTGTGGCCTGAGAAACTGCCTGATCTGGTGGACCTATACAACCACATCCCTGTAGGTTCTACCAACTGTACCCCGGCTTACCTAATGAGAGCAAGACCTGGAAAGCTGCCTGTTGATCTGGATATGGGAGTCCTGACACCCGAGGACACTTCACCAGAAGCAGACTGGGACACAGAGAGGCAGCAGCAGTACCGGAAAGTACAGGAGAGCGTTGAGCGAAGTATCTGTCAAGCTAGAGAAAGACAGGAGAAGACTTACAACCAGTATGCTCCCGCTGTTCCCCTGGTACCTGGAGAGCAGGTCTTGAAGAGGAAGAGACGGCTCCACAAGTTGGACGACCAGTGGGAGAAGGACCCGTACACCGTACTGCCATCAAGCCATGAAAACCCAAAAATCTGCACAATCAGTAAGGATGGAGGAGAAACCACAGCCATTGTCTCCCGAGATCACCTGAAGAAGTGTCCCGAGCAGCTACGAAACCCTGAAGAAGATCAAGAAAACCCTCGACCCGCAGAGGAAAGGGAGGAGATGGTCAGTACTGTACTCGGAGACTTCCCTCGGTCTTGGACACAAGTAAATGGCGTTGTTGTGGTACCCGTCCTCACCTTCCTCCAGCCAGCATCCCAAGTGCCTACGGAAAAACAGGTAGAGCTGGAAGAGCAGCCGGTCCAGGAGGCAGAAGGCCCCACCCAAGCAGACCAGGAGAATCGACCCTCTGCTTATAGTGAGCCTGCCGTGCCCCTAGTGAGCCAAAGAACCCGTAGACAGCTGCCCAGCTTACCTTTGACAGCTCCTATACCCTGTAGCTCAGGACCGGTCAGTAAGCTCCGTAGGTCTACTAGGGCCACTAGAGGCCAGTTGCCCGTACGTTGGAGGATCTAAAGTGTTCAGACTGTTTTATTGGTATTTACCTGTTTACTGTTGTTTGTAAATAATTATGTTTTTCCAGTTATTTTATAGGTGTCTTTTGTGGATTAACCAGAACTCTGTTGTATATATGTTTGGAGCGTAACCCAGGAATGGACTAAGACTGCTAAAGACTCGGGGTAGGACAGACCCCCACCTAGTTACGGCTCCCTGTTCTTTGGTGAAATGGACACCCTTATTGCTTCAAAAACTGCACCCGGTTGCGGACACGCCCTGACCACCCTAACGTGTTTTTCCTTATTGTATTGTTCCTGTTTATACCCTGTTATGTTTTCAAAAATATGTTTAGTCCCGGAGTACTAAATTTTACTAGGGGGGAATGTGGAACCCCAGGGGTCTGGTTACCACAGTAATAGCAATATTACGTCTGAGAGCAGGTGGGAGGTCTCCTGGTCAGGTACCCTAAGCATGCCACACCTCCTTCCCAGTCCTGGGAGGGGAAGAACTTCCCCTATATAAACTGGGGGCTGAGGCAGGGTTAGAGAGAAGAAGAGGAGTCCCAGACAGAGACACAGTCTGGTCTGGAGTGGAGCAGATACAGGGAGAGCAAGATCAGGAGCTCTGTGGGAGCAGTGATAGAAGGGGTCAGGGACTGGAAGCTGTAGAGCTCATCCTGACTGAAGAGATCTCACCGGACACGGAGTCCGAGGCTGTGGGGACTGATCCATACCCAGCAGCAGAAACCGACCGGCAGGGGATTTCAGGTCCTCTGGCCAAGAAACCCGAAGGCACGGTCACACGCAAGGGACCAGCACCGCCGGCGTGGAGCGGAGGCTACCAGAAGGCCCCGAGTCACCGGCCATACGGGTGAGCACCACACCGTACACTCAGGGACGTGGGCTACTTCTACCCGCTTCTAGCAAGGTAGCCAGGAAGAGTACAATTAGTTGGGGAGGCCTACAACTCCGCCTGGCCAGGGGAGATCCTATCTGCTCACGGACTGACCAGGCCCCGATCGCTAGCCAGTACTCCCGGGAGGGTCTACCTTTGCCACCAGTAAAGACCCTGAACTACACCGCACCGTCTCTGAGTGGTTCCTGGTGCCTGCGTGCAATTCTGCTATCCCCATCATCCACATCCGCTGCCCTGTGGCCATACCCCTCCCGTTGGGGGTTATACTATCCACGCTGCACAACCGTACCACCGGCCTCAGCGGTCTGCCCTGCAGCGGCGGTTTCATAACCGCATTCAACGGGTGGCGTAGTCGAACTCTATAACATCTTCTACTAAATTCCGCCACTTAGTTTGACACCCTGGGCACGGACCGGGTCACCGCCACGAGGACTACTAACCCCAACAGATCCGGCTCCGGGTAGTCCCCGCGTGCGCAACGCTACACAACACAGGCCCAGGGGGCGCGTCACTTATTTCTCAACTAACTATACATTCATAGGAAGAAATAATCCAAAAAAGAAAATGTCTGTTATATTCTAGCGTTTTCTAGTGTTGATATTTGGTTTAAATGGGCTGTTCCATATTCAATAGTTTTAGCTATGGATCCCAAATGTTAGGGACCTAAAGTCCCTTGTGTAAATTAAGTTACTATTTTTTAAAAAGAATAATATGCAAGTTTTCTATCAAAATGATCATACCAACTTTGAGAATCATATTGCCAAATATTTTTTTATTGCACATTAAACACTGTGAAAACAAAAGTTGAAAACAATGGCATAATTGCTTAGTTTTTTTTCCACAATTTTCATAGCACTTTTTTTCTGTTTTTCAGTAGTTTTTATAGGAAAATGAATGGTGTCTTTTAAAACCAATGAAGCCCTCACACAGCTATGTAAACAGAAAAGTAAAAAAAATATGGCTCTTGGAAAAAGGGAAGAAAAAAATAAATAAGGAAAAAGAAAATTCGCCTAGTTGGGAAGAGGTTAACCCCTTTAAAGCCCAAGATGTACTAAAAGTATCTGTGCCCTGGGACTTAGGAGCCTGATACGTATTAGTACGTCATAGCTTTAATGCGGCACCGCGACCGAAGTCACGGTGATCGCATTAAATTTCCGAAGTCACGGTGATCGCTCCAATCAGATTATGTAACCGGGAGGTGACTGGGTGGTGACCTCCACCTGTTACCACCCTATCAACCCCCTGTGACCGCCCTGTAGACCCTCACACTTGGAGAGGATTTCTGCAGAGCTCCTGCTCCGGGCTCCCAGTCACCAGCGCTGGGCTCCTGCTCCAGGATCCTGGTCACAAGCGCTGGGCTCCCGCTCCGGGCTCCCGGTCATCAGCACCGGGCTCCGTCTCCTGTCTGGGTCTTCTGTTCCGGTCCTGCTGCTGATCCTGCTGATCCTTTGGTAAGTCCATCTCTGATCTCCCCTCATCCACCCCACTCCCCTTCTCCCCACTCCCCTGTATTTTAACCCCCCCTTCCCACCCCAATCCCCCTCACCCCAGTGTCACTGTTAATTCTCTTGGTTCGGATCTCCAGCTCCAGTACCGGTCTCCTGCTCCGGGCTCCCGGTATCCTGCTCCGGGTTCCTGGTCTCCATCTCCTGCACCGGGCTCTGTCTCCTGGTCTCCGTCTCCTGCTCCGGGCTCCCGGTCTCCTGCTCCGGGCTCCCGGGCTCCTGCTCCGGGCTTCTTTGCTCCCGGTCTCCTGCTCCGGGCTTCCGGTCACCAGCGCCGGGCTCCCGGTCTCCTGCGCTGGTCCTGCTGCTGAAAGAAGAACAGAGAAGACTTTGGTAAGTCCATCTCTGATCTCCCCTCATCCACCCCAATTCCCCTCTTCCCACTCCCCACACATCCGTGCGCACATCCAGCAGCTGCCGAGTGTTGATCGGTGACATAGTTCACCACCAATCCACACTCATGCTCGCTGTTTGCACCACATACAGTACTGTCGGCAAAAATCAGAGAGGCCTCCCAAAGACGCTAATTGGGCAGCTGCTCCGAAGGGGTGAGAGCAGAGCCCAATCTAGCGGCCACCTGCTGATGGTCAAGTACAAGTACAAGAGGGATGTCCTTTTCTTGACCACCATACATAGTGATGGCAGCATCTTCAGCACTGTACGAGGTTCCACTACACAGGTCGCCAAACCAGACTGTGCAGTGGGGTACAACAAGTACATGGGGGGAGTTGATCTCTCTGATCAAGTCCTCCAGCCGTACAGTGCTTTGAGAAGGGCCAAGGTATGGTATAAGAAGCTGGCTGTGCACATTGTACAGATGACAATGCACAACGCTTTCCTTCTGTCAAAATGTGCAGGCCAGACTTCTACATCATATTTTCACTTCCATGAGACAGTTATCAAGGCCCTGATATTTGGCAGCAGTGACAGAGCAGGCCCCAGTACTTCCGGAACTGAAGGACCTCGAATTGTACCATTTCCCGGGAGAGGTCCCTCACAGCGGAAAAAAAGGTAAGTCACAAAAGAGGTGCCGAGTGTGTTATAAAAGGGGAATACGCAAGGACATCATTTATCAATGTGACACCTGCACCGACAAACCTGGCCTGTGCATGAAAGATTGCTTCAAAAGGTACCATACTTCCATGGACTATTAAATTAATTTCTGACGTATGACAACCTGACGAACACTACACAGCTGACGTAGTGTTCATCAGGTTGTCATACGTCAGTTGTGTAGTGTTCGTCAGGTTGCCCTACACAACTGATGTATGACACTACATTCTAAAATTCAACATTCAACATTCCAAAAAGGGGGCACTTATTGGACATTTCCACTGTTTAGGCACATCAGGGGCTCTGAGAATGTGACATGATGCCCGCAGACCGTTCCATCAAAGTCTGCATACAAAAGTGTCACTCCTTTTCTTCCGAGCCCTGACATGTGCCCAAACAGCAGTTTTCTCCAACACATGGGGTATCAATGTACTCAGGAGAAATTGCACAACAACTTATGGGGTGCAATTTCTCCTGGTACCCTTGTGAAAATATTTTTTTTTTTCCATTTTTGTGGAAAAAATGTTTTTTTTTTTATTTTCACAAGTCAACATTATAATTTTCTCCTAGTAGCCTCATGAAAATAAAATTATTGCGGCTAAAAGATCGTTTTTGTGGAAAAAAAAATATTTTGGCTCTACATCATAAACTTTTGCAAAACACTTGGGGGTTCAAAGTGCTCACCACACATCTAAATAAGTTCCCTGAGTGGTCTAGTTTCCAAAATGGGGTCACTTGTGGGTGGTTTCCACTGCTTAGGCACATCAGGGGCTCTCCAAAGGCGACATGGGGTCCGCTGTCAATTCCAGCGAGTTTTAGATTGAAAACATCAAATGGCGCTCCTTCCCTTCTGAGCCCTGCCATGCGTCCAAACAATGGCTTTCCCCCACATATGAGGTATCAGCGTACTCAGGAGAAATTGCAGAATAACTTTTGGTGTCCAATTTCTCCTTGTGCCCTTGTGAAAATAAAAATATTGTGGCTAAAAGATCATTTTTGTGGAAAAAAAATTATTTTGGCTCTACGTCATAAACTTTTGCAAAACACTTGGGGGTTAGAAGTGCTCACCAAACATCTAAATAAGTTCCTTAAGGGGTCTAGTTTCCAAAATGGGGTCACTTGTGGGGGGGTTTCCACTGTTTAGGCACATCAGGGGCTCTCCAAAGGAGACATGGGGTCCGCTGTCAATTTCAGCGAGTTTTACATTGAAAACGTCAAATGGTGCTCCTTCCCTTACAAGCCCTGCCATGCGTCCAAACAATGGCTTTCCCCTACATATGAGGTATCAGCGTACTCAGGAGAAATTGCAAAATAACTTTTGGTGTCCAATTTCTCCTAGTAGCCTCGTGAAAATAAAATTATTGCGGCTAAAAGATAATTTTTGTGGAAAAAAAATGATTTTGGCTCTACGTCATAAACGTTTGCAAAAAACTTGGGGGTTCAAAGTGGTCACCACACATCTAAATAAGTTCCTTAAGGGGTCTAATTTCCAAAATGGGGTCACTTGTGGGAGGTTTCCACTGTTTAGGCACATCAGGGGCTCTCCAAAGGCGACATGGGGTCCACTGTCAATTCCAGAGAGTTTTACATTGAAAACGTCAATTGGCGCTCCTTCCCTTCCGAGCCCTGCTATGCGCCCAAACAATGGCTTTCCCCCACATATGAGATATCGGCGTACTCAGTAGAAATTGCACAACAACTTTTGGGGTCCAATTTCTCCTGGTACCCTTGTGAAAATAAAAAAATTGGGGTCTAAAATAAAATTTTAATAAAAAAAAGTTAAATGTTCATTTTTTCCTTTCACGTTCAATTAATTGGTGTGAAGCACGTGAAGGGTTAATAAACTTTTTGAATGTGGTTTTGAGCACCTTGAGGGGTGCAGTTTTTAGAATGGTGTCACTTTTGGGTATTTTCTATCATAAAGACCTCTCAAAGTTACTTCAAATGTGATATGGTCCCTAAAAAAAATAGTTTTGTAAATTTTGTTGGAAAAATTAGAAATCGCTGGTCAACTTTTAACCCTTATAGCTCCCTAATAAAAAAAAATTGGTTCCAAAATTGTGCTGATGTAAAGTAGACATGAGGGAAATGTTATTTATTAACTATTTTGTGTGCCATATCTCTCTGATTTAAGGGTATAAAAATTCAAACTTTGAAAATAGCAAAATTTTTGCCAAATTTCCATTTTTTTCACAAATAAACGCAAGTGATATTGAAGAAATTTTACCACGATCATGAAGTTCAATATGTCACGAAAAAAACAGTCTCAGAAACAGGGGGATCCGTTAAAGCATTCCAGAGTAATTACCTCATAAAATGATAGTGGTCAGAATTGTAAAAATTGGCCTGGTCATTAACGTGCAAACCACCTTGGGTTGTAAAGGGGTTAAATGGTCACCGTCGTTTAAAAAAACGTAAACATAAATCAGTAGTACAAGCGAATGTAAGGTACATTGTAATATAACTTATCAGATAAATATTCTTCTTTTCTCACTTATGAGCCACTTGTACCCCTCACCCCTGTCTCCATAAACCAAAACCAGGGGAGGAGTCCTGAGGAGATAATTTGCATATTCCCACTGCATTTTGGGGTAAGTGAAGAGTCTCCGCGAGCTCAAACAACACTGGATTTTGGCTGTTGGAGCTGAAAAGAGGACATCGGTAAACCAGGGAAGGAGTCCAGAGGAGATAATTTGCATATTCCCACTGCATTTTGGGGTAAGTGAAGAGTCTTCGCGAGCTCAAACAACACTGGATTTTGGCTGTTGGAGCTGAAAAGAGGACATTGGTAAACCAGGGGAGGAGTCCTGAGGAGATAATTTGCATATTCCCACTGCATTTTGGGGTAAGTGAAGAGTCTCCGCGAGCTCAAACAACACTGGATTTTGGCTGTTGGTGTTATGTTCTGCTACCAAAGCTAAGGAAAGAGAGGAGATCTGTCCCTACTATGAGACTCAGCTGAATCCCTACGATGTAACAGGGAACCTGATCCTGCGATCAGACCTGCTAAAGTCCTAATCTAGTCTGTACGAAGACCTATAGATGTGGGGAGGGAATCCCTACAAGTACTAAGGACTGGGAGGAATATGGGACACCTCCTAACAGAAATAGTAGCAGACAGACGAACAAACAAAATAGATTAAACATAGAGGTCCGTAGACCAAGCAAACTAACAGAGTTAGATACAGAGCACAGGCTAGCTAGAAAGTAGATATACAATGAAGTCCAGCAAAGCCAGAAGGGCGGAGCAGGACTAAATAGGCCAACAAGGTCATGTGACCAGCAAAGGAAAAAAAACCTAACAGCAAGGTTCTAACAGTACCCCCCCTTCTAAGAGGATCCTCCGGATCCCCTAGGACCAGGCTTATCAGGAAATCTCCTGTGAAACGCTCTGATAAGTCTGGACGCGGAAACATCATCTGACCTCACCCAAGAGTTATCCTCGGGTCCGAAACCTTTCCAGGCCACAAGATACTGCAAACTACCTCTATACCGTCTAGAGTCAAGGATGCGAGAAATTTCATATTCCCCGTCCTCCACCACCGGAGGAACAGAGGCAGAGGCGTCACCATCCGACACAACAGCTTTTTTTAACAGAGAGACATGAAAGACCGGATTAATTCTCCAGGAGGTAGGAACCTCCAACCTAACAGCAGATTGGTTGACAACCTGAAGCACCTTAAAGGGCCCTACAAACTTGGGACCCAATTTCTTAGAAGGAATCCTCAACCGCAGATTCCTAGAGGACAACCAAACCATGTCACCAACAGCGAACAAAACCTCCTGTCGTTTCCTATCAAAGTAGTCTTTAGATTTTCTGTTGGCCTCCTGAAGATTACCACGCACATCCGTCCAAACTCTTTCCAAATCACCGGAAAAATTCTCCTCCTCAGGCACGGCAGATCCCAACTTGGAGAACGACCCAAACGACGGATGTCTCCCAGAACAACAAAAAAAAGGCGAACAACCAGCAGAAGAAGATGTATGATTGTTCAGAGCAAATTCGGCAAGTGGCAGAAACTCAGACCACCCCTCTTGATTGTCTGCCACAAAACAACGCAAGAACTGCTCAACATCCTGGTTTTTCCTTTCTGTCTGGCCATTAGATTCAGGATGATATCCGGACGAAAACGACAAATGAATTCCCAACCTGTCACAAAAGGCACGCCAAAAACGAGCCACGAACTGAGGACCCCTATCAGAAACAATGTCAGTAGGAACGCCATGAAGTCTGACAATTTCCTTGACAAAGGCCTTAGCGAGAGTTTTAGCGCAGGGCAGTTTGACGAAGGGAACCAAGTGACACATCTTGCTAAAGCGGTCCACGACCACCCAGATGACAGTAAAACCCTCAGAGGGGGGAAGGTCAGTTATAAAGTCCATAGCCAAATGTGTCCAAGGAGCACTGGGGACCTCCAAAGGACAAAGCAACCCCGCAGCAGGAGTATGTGAGGACTTAGATCTAGCACATATAGTACATTGGCGCACCCACTTAATGACTTCCTTCTGCCATCCAGGCCACCAAAAACTGCGACCCACCAGTCTCTTGGTCTCAGAGATTCCGGGATGACCTGCCAACCGAGATTCGTGACACTCAACAAACAAATCTCTCCTAAAGATCTCAGGCACAAACAACCTCCCATGAGGAGTGTTAGATGGGGCATTCTCCTGAGCTTTAAGAATCTCATCTTCCAAAACGGAGTCTAAAGCAGCTATCACAACACCTTCTTGTAAAATGTTTTCCTCTTTCTCAGCACCGACTATGGGAGAAAAACTGCGAGACAAGGCATCCGCCTTAACATTCTTAGTACCAGGGATGTAAGTAACGGAGAAATTAAACCGCGAGAAAAACAGTGCCCACCTAGCCTGACGGGCATTCAGGCGCTTGGCAGCATCAAGATATATCAGATTTTTATGATCCGTAAGAACCTGAACGGGAAATTCCGCACCTTCCAAGAAGTGGCGCCAGTGTTCAAATGCGAGTTTAATAGCCAATAATTCCCGATTACCAATATCGTAATTCAATTCAGTCTCCGAAAATTTTTTTGAAAAAAAGGCACAGGGATGTAATCCATCCCCGTTATCCTGAGACAATACTGCGCCAACCCCCACAGAGGAAGCATCAACCTCAACCAAAAACGGCCTAGTAACATCAGGCTGCATAAGGATGGGAGCAGAGGTGAACCTCTCCTTGAGATACACAAAAGCTTCAATGGCCTCAGAAGACCACTGAACCGCATCAGCACCTTTCCTGGTGAGATCAGTCAGAGGTTTGACAATACTAGAAAATTTTTTTATGAACTTTCTATAGTAATTGGCGAAACCCAAAAACCTCTGTATCGATTTCAAACCAATAGGCCTAGGCCATTCCTGCACAGCCTGAACCTTAACCGGATCCATCTCAAAACCTTTGCTGGAGATAATGTAGCCCAAAAAACTAATTCTCTGTACAGCGAACTCACATTTCTCCAGCTTAGCAAAAAGCGAATTGTCCATTAATAACTGTAATACCTCACGCACGCTCCGCCAATGAGACTCCAGATCTGGCGAATAAATCAAAATGTCATCCAAATACACAACCACATTTTTACCGATCAAAGGTCTAAGGATGTCATTAATCAGATTCTGAAAAAATGCAGGAGCATTAGTGAGACCAAAAGGCATAACCAGATTCTCAAAATGACCCACAGGAGTGTTAAAAGCAGTCTTCCATTCATCACCCTCCTTCATGCGCAACAGATTGTATGCCCCCTTAAGGTCAATTTTAGAGAACCACTTGGCCCCCAATAACTGGTTAAACAGATCAGGAATCAATGGCAGTGGGTAAGGATTGCGTACCGTAATTTTGTTAATCTCACGAAAATCCAGACAAGGACGTAAACCGCCGTCCTTTTTTTTTACAAAAAAAAATCCAACCGCCACAGGAGACTTAGAGGGCCTAATGTGACCGGCGGCCAAGCTTGTCTGTATGTATTCCTCCAAAGCCTTCCTCTCAGGAATAGTAAGGTTAAATAAACGACTCTTAGGAAGAGTCGCTCCAGGGACAAATTCAATAGAACAATCATAGTCTCTATGGGGAGGCAAAACCTGCGATTCCTTCTCAGAAAAAACTCTCCAAAAATCCTGAATAGGAGCAGGCAATTCTCCCCTATCCAAAGCTGCAATACGCCCGTTACAACACTTGTCATAACATTTATGGCTCCAGGATTTAATTTCACTGGTAGACCAATCCAGTACAGGATTGTGAAATTTTAACCAGGGCAAACCCAATATTACTGGAGAAGGCAAGTTATTCAACACTACCAAATCCAATTTCTCATGGTGAACACCATTAATAGTGAGAGGAAATTCACTGACCTTGAGAGTAATATTCTTCAAAGGGGAGCCATCCACAGAAACCACAGCAATGGGGGATGACAAAGGTTCAGGTTTTAAATTGAGTTTTTCCACGAATCCCCCATCAATTACATTCAGTGTAGACCCGCAATCAACAAACACCCGAAATTCCATTAATTTTTCCTGAGCAATCGTGGAAGCAGCTAAAAATATACCCTTGGAATTTAAACAGGCAATACGGGCGTGACTGACCATTTTTTTTTCTTTCTTCATACGAAGCTCACAGCCTTTAATCAAATGACCAGATTTTCCGCAGTAGAAACACAAGCCTTGCGAAAAACGACGGTCTTTTTCTTGAGAGCGAGGTGCCACCGATCCAATCTCCATCGGTTCACCACTGTTAGTACACACATTATCATAACCAGAAACTGACATAGCAGAGGATTTGCTCTCATTAACCCTAGCACGCAGTCTTCTATCCACCCGTATAGCTAATTGCATAGCCTGTTGCAAATCTTCAGGTGTAGGATAAGCAATTAGCAGGTCTTTAACCCTTTCACTGAGCCCAGCAAGAAATAGACTTTTCAGAGCAGAATCGTTCCACCCTGTTTGAGTGGACCAACGACGAAAATGTGTACAATATTTTTCCACATTACCCGATCCTTGTTTTAGACGTCTCAACTCAGTCTCAGCTGATGCGACACGGTCAGGATCATCATATTATAGTCCCAAAGCAGAAAAAAAACTATCCACTGATCTGAAGCATGAATCACTAGGTTGCAAAGAAAAGGCCCACTCCTGAGGCTCTTTGCGCAAAAGTGACATTATGAACCCTACGCGCTGGGATTCATCCCCAGAGGACTTAGGTCTCAAATGAAAATACAATAAGCAAGCATTTTTAAATGAAAAAAATTCTCGGTGTTCACCAAAAAACAAATCCGGCAAACATACCTTAGGCTCCAAGAAATGTGCTCCAGGACAGTTACTCACGTGCTGACGGAGCTCGGCCACCTCCAGAGAGAGTCCCTGCAGGCGATGAGCCAAATCCTGAACCGACACCATGATGGAACAGAAAAATCTTTCCTTAGAGAATTTGCTGGCTGGACTTACTGTTATGTTCTGCTACCAAAGCTAAGGAAAGAGAGGAGATCTGTCCCTACTATGAGACTCAGCTGAATCCCTACGATGTAACAGGGAACCTGATCCTGCGATCAGACCTGCTAAAGTCCTAATCTAGTCTGTACGAAGACCTATAGATGTGGGGAGGGAATCCCTACAAGTACTAAGGACTGGGAGGAATATGGGACACCTCCTAACAGAAATAGTAGCAGACAGACGAACAAACAAAATAGATTGAACATAGAGGTCCGTAGACCAAGCAAACTAAGAGAGTTAGATACAGAGCACAGGCTAGCTAGAAAGTAGATATACAATGAAGTCCAGCAAAGCCAGAAGGGCGGAGCAGGACTAAATAGGCCAACAAGGTCATGTGACCAGCAAAGGAAAAAAAACCTAACAGCAAGGTTCTAACAGTTGGAGCTGAAAAGAGGACATCGGTAAACCAGGGGAGGAGTCCTGAGGAGATAATTTGCATATTCCCACTGCATTTTGGGGTAAGTGAAGAGTCTCCGCGAGCTCAAACAACACTGGATTTTGGCTGTTGGAGCTGAAAAGAGGACATCGGTAAACCGCGCGCCTACTGGCGCGCGCATTTTGAAGCTTTTTTTTTTAAGCTTTTTTCACTGTTTTCAGAACATTAACAGTAAGAACATGGAAGAGTCCAGGAGCCATTTGGTGAGCTGCATATCCTGCTACATGTTCACAGACTTGCCAGTGGAAAAGCCAAACTTCACATGCCAGAAATGCAAGCTTGTGTCCCTGTTGGAGGAAAAGTTGCGAAATCTAGAAGAGAGGTTAACTACCTTGAAAATCATTAAGGAAGGTGAAGAGTTCTTAGACAGAGCAGAATTATCTCTTCATGATTCAGAAAGAGAAGAAATTCGAACTGCACCTGACGAAACAGAGGAATGGAAGCATGTGACCCACAGAAGCAGGAGGATCGAGAGGCAGTCAGCACCCATACTGCTCAGGAACCAGTACCAGGCTCTCACGCAGGAGAACCATGAAGAAATACAGCAAGTTAAGACTTTGCCAGCAATGAATAACCTTGTAAGCCCTCAGAATCCTCCTGGATGGAGAAAGAAGAATGTTGTGAAGAAAAAACGGAGAGTGGTGGTCATGGGGGATTCCCTGTTAAGAGGAACAGAGGCCGCTATCTGCAGACCAGACATAACCTCAAGAGAAATGTTCTGTCTTCCAGGAGCAAAAATTAAAGATGTGTCTGACAGGATATCAAGACTCTTCAGACCTACAGATCACTACCCATTCCTGCTAATACATGTGGGGACAAATGACACTGCAAGAAAGGACCTGGAAACCATCTGCAGTGACTTTGAAGACTTAGGCAAGAACGTGAAAGAATTGGGAGCGCAGGTGGTCTTCTCATCCATCCTCCCAGTGGATGGCCATGGAACAATGAGGTGGAATAAGATTCTACAGGTGAACAACTGGCTACGTCGATGGTGCCGTCAACAAGGATTTGGATTTCTGGATCACGGAATGAATTATCTATACGATGGACTACTTGCTAGAGATGGGGTGCACCTTACGAAGACTGGAAAACATGTATTTGGAAGTCGCCTTGCTACACTCATCAGGAGAGCTTTAAACTAGAACAATGTGGGAAGGGAAGCAAAAGGCCAGAAAAAGCCATACAGCTGACAAGTACTATTGAGATCTCTGCTACTGGAAGTGGAAAGGAAGAACAAAGACAAAACAATTTAAATAATAAAAATATGGGAGGAAGAGAAACCAATCACAAACTAAAATGTTTTTATACAAATGCACAAAGCATGGGCAACAAACAAGGAGAATTGGAACTACTAATGCAGGAAAAGAAATATGATGTCATTGGAATCACTGAAACTTGGTGGGACGATACACATGATTGGAATAAAAGGCTAAAAGGATACAACTTATTTGCAAGAAACAGACTTGATAAACGAGGAGGAGGTGTCGCATTGTATGTTAGAAAAGCGTATATCTGCACAGAGATTGAAGCTTCAGAGACTGGGAGTTCTGTGGAAACTGTTTGGGTAAGAATACAAGGAGAGAACAACGGAAAGGACACCATTGTAGGCATTTACTACAGGCCACCTGGGCAAGCTGAAGATATGGATGAACTCTTTATGTATCAAATGACCAAGTTCTCCAAAAAATATGACGTAGTGGTCATGGGAGATTTCAACTATCCAGACATTTGTTGGGAATCTCTCTCAAGTAAAACTAACAGGTCAAGCAAATTCTTATCCTCTCTTGCTGACAACTTTATCTTCCAAAAGGTAGGGGAGAAAACAAGGGGATCTGCTACTTTGGATCTAATCCTTATAAACAGGGAGGAAATGGTTGAGGAGGTAAAGGTGGCTGGGACCCTAGGAGGCAGCGATCATGCTATTATAGAATTTTGGATAACTAGAGGAGGAAGACATGTGAAGACTCAAACTTCAAGGTTAGATTTTAGAAAGGCAGATTTTAAGAGACTCAGAAAGAGAATAGGAGGGATCCAATGGCTGGATGTCCTTAAGGACAAAAATGTCCAGGAAGGTTGGGAAATTTTTAAAAATGAGATTCTCAAAGCACAATCGTTAACAATCCCGAAAAGTAGGAAGAATGGGAAGCATTTAAGGAAACCAGGATGGATGAACACAGAACTTAAACACATGCTAAAAAGAAAGAAAGAAATGTTTATTAAATGGAAAGAGGGAGGCATATCTAAAGAAGATTATAATGCAGTCTGCAGATCCTGTAGGGCACGTATCAGGTTAGCTAAAGCTGACAATGTATTAAGGCTTGCAAGAGATGTCAAAAGCAATAAAAAAGGATTTTGGGGGTATGTCAAAAGTAAAAGAAAAGTCAAAGATGCTATAGGATTTTTACAGGATGAAAATGGAGAAATGGTAAGAGAGGATGTTGAGAAGGCCGAACTTTTTAATTCCTATTTTGCATCTGTTTTCTCTCAGAAAGAAAATGTAACATCAATTGATCTTCACTGTCCTTTTAAAGGAATAGAGGAATCCAAGTTATCTGTAAACAGAAAGATTGTGAGGGAATATTTAGCTAACATAAATGAGTTCAAGTCTCCAGGTCCAGATGAATTACACCCCAGAGTACTGAAGGAGATCGTAGAAGAAATTTTAGAACCACTCTCCATAATCTTTGAAAATTCTTGGAGAACAGGAGAAGTCCCAGAAGACTGGAGAAGAGCAAATGTTGTTCCTATCTTCAAAAAGGGGAAGAAGGTGGACCCAGGGAACTATAGGCCGGTGAGTCTGACTTCTATACCAGGAAAGATATTTGAACAAATTATTAAACAACATGTATGTAAGTACATGGATAAGAATGAAGTGATTAACCAGAGTCAGCATGGGTTTGTAACTAACAAGTCATGTCAGACTAACTTAATTTCCTTCTATGACAGAATCACTGACTGGGTGGATCAGGGAAATGCTGTAGATATAGTATATCTTGACTTCAGCAAAGCATTTGACAAAGTATCTCACACCATCCTTATTGAAAAAATGACCAAGTATGGAATGGACAAGGCAACTGTTAGGTGGGTTCATAACTGGCTTAGTGATCGGACTCAAAGGGTGGTTGTAAATGGCTTCACATCCAGCTGGATGAATGTCTCAAGTGGGGTACCACAGGGCTCCGTCCTGGGACCTGTATTGTTCAACATCTTTATCAATGATTTAGATGAAGGAATTGAGGGTAAACTGATTAAATTTGCTGATGACACAAAGCTAGGAGGGATAGCTAATACTAGAGAAGAGAGAGAGAGGATTCAAAAAGACCTAAATAAACTGGAGCAGTGGGCAGCAACCAACAGAATGGTTTTTAACAGGAAAAAATGCAAAGTAGTACATCTGGGCAATAAAAATGAAAAAAGCATATACAGAATGGGAGGAATAGAGCTAAGCAACAGTACATGTGAAAAAGACTTAGGTATACTAATAGATCATAGACTGAACATGAGTCAACAGTGTGATGCAGCAGCAAAAAAGGCAAATACAATTCTGGGATGTATTAACAGAAGCATACAGTCTAGATCACGTGAAGTCATTATCGGTCTTTACTCCTCTTTGGTCAGACCTCATCTGGAATACTGTGTACAGTTTTGGGCACCACATTTTAAAAAAGACATAGACAAACTGGAGCAAGTTCAGAGAAGAGCGACCAGAATGGTGACTGGTCTGCAAACCATGTCCTATGAGGAACGGTTGCAGGATTTGGGAATGTTTAGCTTGCAAAAAAGAAGACTGAGAGGAGACTTAATAGCTGTCTACAAATATGTCAAGGGCTGTCACATTGTAGAAGGATCATCTTTATTCTCATTTGCACAAGGAAAGACTAGAAGCAATGGGATGAAACTGAATGGGAGGAGACACAGATTAGATATTAGAAAAAACTTTTTGACAGTTAGGGTGATTAATGAGTGGAACAGGCTGCCACGAGAGGTGGTGAGTTCCCCTTCAATGGACGTCTTCAAACAGAGGCTGGATAGACATCTGTCTGAGATGATTTAGTGAATCCTGCTTTGAGCAGGGGGTTGGACCAGATGACCCAGGAGGTCCCTTCCAACTCTACCATTCTATGATTCTATGATTCTATGATAACCCACTATCCTCTATGAAAAACAGCTCAAACACAGGTATTAGGTTATAGTGTTGATTAAACTCTATAAAGAGAAGAATGTGGAGGAGAAGTGAGGGGCACCCAGTACAGTGAGATACCAAGCAGACAGAGACAAATATTGCTGCAGCTTCGAGCAAATTTATTTTGTTTCAGTGCTGGATTCACAGCCACGTTGCTCAGTGCTATTGTATAATATCTTCAATGAGGCTGCTGCTACGTCATTGGATGTGATACAGAAACAGAGGAGCATGGATCCATCTATCTGTATTTGTGCTTAGTATGGGAGACATCATTGCAGCATGTCTCCATCGACTAGCTCAGACACATTTGAAAAGTACAGATACAGAGAGGAAATCTGGTGAAAAAAGTAAGACACAAAAGTAGGACACATGTCAGATAATGGCTTGTAATAGCATGTGGTTATAAACACACACAACAGCCTATTTATAAGTTACCTGAAATGACGGGTTGGCTTTAAGGTCTGAAAAATGATCTGAAGAAAGTAATACTAACCTAATCTTATTGTAGCGATCTAGCTCTGCAAGGACAATGTTACCCATAAAGGGTATGCATAAAAAAGAGACCACAAGGAACCCTTGCAGGCTTGGACTGGCCCACAGGAGAACAGGAGAATCCCCTGGTGGGCCCCTTTGCAAGACTGGGCCACCATCCTCTTGTATGAGCAGTACTGGGCACAATACACTTGAATCACTATGTACAGACAAAAGGTAGCTTCTTTTTCATGTAACAATCTACCCAGTACATGGGGGGAGTTGATCTCTCTGATCAAGTCCTCCAGCCGTACAGTGCTTTGAGAAAGGCCAAGGTATGGTATAAGAAGCTGGCTGTGCACATTGTACAGATGGCAATGCACAACACTTACCTTCTGTCACAATGTGCAGGCCAGACTTCTACATCATATTTTCACTTCCAAGAGACAGTTATCAAGGCCCTGATATTTGGCAGCGGTGACAGAGCTGAAGGACCTCGAATTGTACCATTTCCCGGGAGAGGTCCCTCACAGCGGATAAAAAGGTAAGTCACAAAAGAGGTGCCGAGTGTGTTATAAAAGGGGAATACTAAAGGACACCATTTATCAATGTGACACCTGCACCGACAAACCAGGCCTGTGCATGAAAGATTGCTTCAAAAGGTACCATACTTCCATGGACTATTAAATTAATTTCTGACGTATGACAACCTGACGAACACTACACAGCTGACGTAGTGTTCATCAGGTTGTCATACGTCAGTTGTGTAGTGTTCGTCAGGTTGCCCTACACAACTGACGTATGACACTACATTCTAAAATTCAACATTCAACATTCCAAAAAGGGGGCACTTATTGGGCATTTCCACTGTTTAGGCACATCAGGGGCTCTGAGAATGTGACATGATGCCCGCAGACCGTTCCATCAAAGTCTGCATACAAAAGTGTCACTCCTTTCCTTCCGAGCCCTGACATGCGCCCAAACAGCAGTTTTCTCCAACACATGGGGTATCAACGTACTCAGGAGAAATTGCACAACAACTTATGGGGTGCAATTTCTCCTGGTACCCTTGTGAAAATATTTTTTTTTTTGCATTTTTGTGGAAAAAATGATTTTTTTTTATTTTCACAAGTCAACATTATAATTTTCTAGCATCTTTTTCATGTAACAATCTACCCAGTTCATTGTTATATAAATTAGTGATTGAGGATAAAGTCACATTTACATGCAGCTGAAAAATGGGCCCTTGACTGGTGGGCCCTTGGCACCCTGGTCCGACACTGGACCCTTGATTAGGATGCCCAACTCTAGTTAATGCAATTAACTTTGTTATCAGCTTGTGAGAATATGTTTAAGATTCTGCTCTCCCTACCAAACTGCTTTTTTAACATTAAAAATGGGAAGAATTAGACAAAGAGCTGAGAAAAAAAATCAATTCATTTTTATTTTTTTTGTATCAAAAAATGTTACATGGTCTTATTGCAATATTCATGCATATTGCACATTTGCACGTAAAAAAATATTCTTTATATAACTGTAATCTATAACTAATAACATCAAACTGTATTTAAATATATTTCTTTAAAAAAAAGAGTTAAGTTAAAAAAATAAAAAGTTCAGTGTTTTCAATATAAAATGGTAAATAAGGTTCACGGTGCTAAACTTACTGTTTGCAGTCGTCACAAGTATAGTTTACATGTCTTTTGCATAAGTACTTTGCACAACTGCAACATATCACAATTGTTTTGTGATTACTTGATGTTGGACAGAAGGCGCATCATTTCCGTTTTAGGCTGGTTGCGTTGCTGGTGGAGGCCATGGGTATCGTAGCAGGGCCGGTGGAAGCCATTGGTTCACTTTCTTTAGCATGCTGTTGGATCCTGTGGACAATGGTTGCCGCTCCATCATCTCTGGGTGTTACTTTTCTTTCTTCGATATATGGGCGATCCAGTGATTTTCCCAACTCCTCTATAAAAATTCTTCTTTTATATAGTTTATTTTTGTTCCAACTTGGATGTATTTCACGCCATAACATGAATGCATTGTATGCCGACACATCAAGAATGTTGTAAAAACAACCATTGGCCACCGATTTGTTTTGCGTTTACAGGTGTAAGTGCCTATGAGTTGATCTAGAACAGTGTTTCCCAAACCCCATCCTCACGGCCCCCCACAGGTCATGTTTTCAGGATCTCCTTAGTATTACACAGGTGACAGAATTCCTGATGCCTTGATGATACTTCAATCACCTGTGTAATACTAAGGAGATCCTGAAAACATGACCTATGGGGGGCCGTGAGGATGGGGTTTGGGAAACACTGATCTAGAATATCAACTGCCCCTTTTGTGGCATTGTAATGTAAAATCATGTCCGGCTTTCTGTAATCTCGATTACTGATTGCACTATCATGGTGCACTGTGCTCATTAGAATGATCTATTTGTGTTTTTTTGGAAATGTAAGAAACTACTGTTGTATCCTTAGTAAAATAAAACAAAGAACTATAAACGTCTCTGTTACTGAGGATACCTTGCGGAAGGTCTGGCTTATTTTTTCTAACTGTACCCAGCATGGTCATTTTTCTTTTCATCAACATCTGCCCCAGTTGGTATGATGTGAAAAAAATTGTCACATGTAACATTTTGCCCTTTGAGTCCGTGTGTCAAATCCAAAACTACTCGCATACCTTAATTTTTTTCAGCTCTTTCTCCACTGTTTTTTCCTATGTATACCTGAGCGTTTACAGTGTATGAACTTTTGCTGTCGCACAGAGTCCATATTTTGATGCCGTACTTTGCAGGCTTACTTGGAATATACTGTCTGAACGGGCACCCACAAGTTGCAGAACTGCATAATGAATATTTTAAAAAATATCAAATTTCAAATTTGGTCATTTTTGACTGAACAGAACAGCAGGGTTAAGATTGGCATATGAAATGCCAGCTTTAATGAATTGGGCCCTAGGACTTTCTTTCTTTCATTTTGATTCTTATCATGGACCGCCTCTCTCTTTTTTGCAAGCTCCTGTTATCCATGAATTTACTAATTTGGTGAATTCCATAAACATTAATAGGCTAATCTAAATATTTTTTTATTTTTATTAAAAAAAAATGCACTTGTACTTTATATCCAGCCTTCTCTGATACTGAGGACACATAATCATAGTAAATACTTTATTGTAATACTCTGCCTTAGAAAAATCTATATCATGTCTGTTCTCTTTAAAATACATTCATTTAGCGACTTATCCTTTGTTCTACATTTTACAAAATGAAGTTTCAGTATTACTCCTCATTACAAGGCCCTATTAGAAATTGTCTAAGCACATCTGATATGATATAAAGAGCATGTAAATGTTTGACTTCATTTGTAAAGGTTACAGAAAGGTAAATGGTAGAAAGAAGCGATTGCTCTCCTCTTTTGTCTGTAATTATAGCATGTCTTCCATCTGATGCCTATACAATGTATTCTATGGTTCCCTCCAACTATACCAATGAATAACATTGGCAAGTAACCATGGCAACATAAATGGCATCATAGTATGATGGGATGCTACAGCCATGACAGTACAATGGCTCTTTAAAATAATAGGAAAACTGTAGTTATTAGTTCCCACAGTATGTCAGGAGAAAAGAAATTCACAAATGAGGCCATTTTGCTGTTTTATCGGAAATTGCAGAAATATATATATGCTTCCCCTGGTGAATAGGACTAAAGGCCCTCATACATGACTCATGTATACGGAGGCCTTCTGACTCTCCTGACAGATGGTTGTGGTGGAATGAAAGATTAGGCATGGTAAATTCAAGCCCGGCTTCTTTTGATATTAGGGTAGATAAGTCATTAGTAGAGGTGTCTCTGACAGATGCAAATTCTCCTCTTCCTAAAAGAAACAAATGCAGGCTCGCAAGAATGTGCTTTGATATAATGGGTGATCAGAAGAATGATCTATGTATAACCACATTAAGAAGGGACCTGTCACCAGGTTAAAATTGGTCAGATTTTGCTTTTAATTTATTTCCTTATTCTCACTATTCCACTGAGTCATCAGGTATTTTTTTTTAATCTGGTTTCAGAGATATTGGCCTTTTTATTCAGTGCTTATTTTAATATCTTTACCAAGGTGGATGTTGCTCGCAGGATTTTCTTGGTGTCAAGTTTTTAGGTGTCTCTGCATTGTTATACTGTGAGCTACACCCACTTGGTAAAGAGCATATAACCGTCCATATCTTTGGAATGGTATGCCAAATTAAAATAAAAAAATGGAATGCTCAAAAGGAGCAGGGGAGGTGAAAGAGGGGATAAGATACAAGCAAAGACTACCCACTTCTTAAATGATCACAGTCCTCTTTAAGACTGACCCATTCTAAGTTCGTGTAGAAGTTGCAAAACACCAAAACACTCTCCTACTTAAATGTAATAAAATAAACAAAATAAATAATACACATTTAAAGGGAATCTGTCACCACTTTGGAATTATCAGACCTCTACTATGGGCATACAGGGTATAGAAAAGTAAATCTATACATACCTGTATGTCCCATAGTAGAGGTTAGATTGCAGAGAAAAGCACTTTAATCAATTCTATTTTGTACAGGCTTGGCGTCCGTGGGATGCCAAGCAATCCTCACCTATGTGATTATTATTCCCCCAAATCCCTGCCTAATTCCCTTTAAATATTGAACATTTTTCTAAATATCTTTTATATAGCAAAAAGATATGATTTATCTACTACATTTTGTCAGGATTCCAAGATGACAGCTACCATCAATTACAGCCTGGCCTAGATCTCAGAGGACCCGCAGTAGGACGGCTGCATGGAGCACGAGACAGCGGTCATGTCAGAGCTGCAGCATCTGGTTATCATGAACGCACATTTCTCTGTTCAGTCAACCTGACAGGACACGTAGCTGAGCCAGGCCAAAGAAAAGGAAAAACACCTTCTCTAACTGACTGAGAATGAACATCTATCTCAGTCAGCCTGACAGTTTTAGTGCGTTTGCCTCATGCTTCACGCAATCCGTCCTGCTGCATGTCCTGGGAGTTGCCATGTTTAAAATCCTGATAGAATGCAGTAGTTAAAAGCATACCTGCATGCTAAATACATTTATTTAGAAACATTTTTAGAATTTAAATGTGTATCATTTATATATTTTATTTCATTTCTTGGAGAACCCATTTAAGCAAGTGTTTTAGCCTATGTTTAATTTCATTAGAAATATCTATTTTATCCATTTAAATTAATTATATTATATTTTTTATAAATGAAAGAAGCACTCCCATCAAAGTTTTTATCCTTTTAATATATTGCAGTCATCATATTATATAGCACTGTGTACTTACAATTTCTCATTTTACCTTTCTACCCAGTAAATTCATCTCTTTTCTATGCTCTGTAGAAACTGGAAGTCTCTTTCCCCTGCATGAGTCATCTCCCTCTTTAACTCCTGACCCAGCTGCTCCGCTCCTCACGCTGCCAGGGACTTTTGCAGTGTTGCTTCATGCCAGGAAAAGAAACTTTCTGTTTCTACATAAAGCTTAGAATGATTCAGCTAGTCTGTTTTTAATCACATGATGTCATACACCTAAATGGAAAACAGAAAAATTAACTGGGTAGGAAGGCAAAATGATGCTGACTGCAATATATCAACCCCTTTACCCCCAAGCCTGTTTTCACCTTCATGACCAGGCCTAATTTTAAATTTCTGACCAGTGTCACTTTATGTGGTAATAACTCTGGAATACTTACACGTATCCCACTGATAGATTGTTTTTTCATGACATATTGTATTTCATGATAGTGGTAAAAAATTTTGATATGGCTTGCAATTATTTGTGAAAAAATCGGAAATTTGGCAAAAATGTTGCAATTTTGCAATTTTCAAACTTTTAATTATTATGTCCTTAAATCAGAGAGATATGTGACAGAAAATAGTTAATAATAACATTTCCCACATGTCTACTGTACATCAGCAAAATTTTTGAAACATATTTTTACTGGTGTAATGACGATTTTGACTCCATGGTTGTTTTCCAGAAACAAGCAGCTGTGGATGTTGCTGAGTGAAAATTGCAAATTGCCATTGTAGTGGCCTGTACATTGTAGTCACCAGTACATTGTGGTGACCAGTACGTTGTAGTGCCCAGTATGTGGAACTTCCTAGCTCATGCTTTTGGAGACACGCACCCGTAAATTAGGCGTGCTGTCATCGCTACAGAAATGGCAAACATGTGGACTCTAAATGTGGTTTAGATGTGGTTTAGGCACACTGTGGGGAGGAGGCATTTGGATTTGGGAGTACAGAATTTGTTGAATTTCTTTTTGGGGGGCAAGGAGCTTTAGCACTTTTCCAGAGCATTTGTACAGTAACATGGAAGCCCCCTATATTTTCGTTAACAATTGACAGACCTGAGTGGGGACTTGCTTTTTTGTGTGGATTGAGTTGAAGCTTTTATTGGGAAAATTTTACATAACGTTTGGGATCACATTTATCCGGCGCTCTACGTTGAGCACTTATATTGGGATTTCCATCAAAATCTCCGAGTGACGTGATTCAGATGAGTGTCTGAGTGTCTGAGGGAGACACTCACTATAATGAGGCAGCAGAGTTACTCTTTACTCCATCTGGCCTTTGTTCAGCATTGTCCTTTTCAGAAATGCACAAAACTGTGGCGGACTGCGCTTTTATGCACGCCTAAAAAGACAGACACCGCCGGATCACAGGTCAGACAGCATTCACAGTGACTCCATCTGCCTCAATATAGGGAATCTTCCATCGGGGATTCGGGGGGTTCTGCTTGAATCCCATATTTCAGAGATTTACACGGAAACTCCGGTGTAAGCGCTCAGCACAGGATAAATGTGCGCTGAGCCATACTGCGATCTTTGGGAGGCAGAATAAAAAATTCAATAGCAGGTGAACAATTTGTTTTATTTATTTTTTACACTGTTCCTCGTGCGGTGTAAGTGATTAGATGACTTTATTCTTCGAGTCGGTGCGATTACAGATTTATATATTTTTTTATGTTTGGCTGCTGTCACATACTAAAAGATGGTTTTTATTGTAAAAATAAGTTTTTGCATCCCCATATTTAGATAGCTACAATTTTTCCATATTTCGACTGACAGAGTCATGTTAGGGCTTGTTTTTTGAGGGACAAGTTGACGTGTTTATTGCTACAATTTTTGGGCAAATTATATTTTTTGATCGCATTCTATTCTGACTTTTGAGAGGTAGAATGAACAAAAAACAGCAATTCAGGCATTTTTTTATATTTTTTTTATCTTTTTTTTATATTTTTACAATTTTTATTAACTTTAAATTTTATTTTACCCTGTTCCAGTATGGGACATCAACTTTCCCTGCCCTGATCACTGATGTAATACTCTGCAATGCTTTTGCATTGCAGGGCATTAGGTCAGCGTCTCACAGGCAGGGAGAAGGTGTGTCATTATAAGCATGAGTTGACTGTTGTGGGAGTGTTTTCAAGACACATTCTGTGATCTGTGTGGAGGTCATTGTGCAAGGGGAGGGAGGTGAGCTGTGTTCATTACCTATTGGGAATGGTGTGTCCTGTCTTATCTATATGCAGAGGCTACAATTTATTCTTACCCTGATCTTCTTATAATATAATATGACTAGTGAAAAGTAAAATTGTTGCAAATCAATTTGCAGGTCCTGGTTCATCAGCCATATCAGTATTCCATGGTCACTGGATAGAAGCCCTGAGAACTGCCTCTTACCCAGAGGTGTAACGATTGTGGTCGCAGAGGGTGCGACCGCGACTGGGCCCATGCGGGAGGAGGGCCCCCCAACTCCGACTTCAGCTGGATTTATATCCAAGCATGCACAGCTGAAGTGTATTGCTGCGCAGGGACCCTCCGAGCTAATTAGAGACCGGTAGTTAACGTTGGTGTACCAGTCACGAGAGGTGCATAGCAGTAACATCCTGTGCTGCTTGTGTTGGCACACTGAAGTTAGTTGCTGGCTAAAGTATAGGACGCCACATGTTGTGGGAGCGAAGAAAGGTAAGAAGAATCATTTATTTGTTTTATGTGCTAAAAAACAGAACAAACGGTATAGAATCTATGGGGTGTTGCCAAGAGGAAGATGAGAGACACCAGACCCAACCATGCAGACGAGCTGAAGGCTGCTATCAAAGCAACCTGGGATTCCATAACACCTCAGCAGTGCCACAGGCTGATTGCCTCCATGCCATACCGCATTGATGCAGTAATTGAGGCAAAAGGAGCCCCGACCAAGTATTGAGTGCATTTACTGAAGATACATTTCAGTAGGCCAACATTTTGGATTTTAAAAACATTTTTCAAGCTGTTGTTATAAAGTATTCTAATTCACTGAGATAATGACTTTTGTGTTTTCATTGGCTGTAAGCCATAATCATCAACATTAATAGAAATAAACACTTGAAATAGATCACTCTGTTTGTAATGACTCTATATAATATATGACTCTCACTTTTTGTATTGAAATTAACTTTTTGATGATATTCTAATTTAGTGAGATGCACCTGTATGTGGCCGATGGATTGGGTCTTGCTAATTAATTCACATTATCTCTAGTAAAAAAATAATCTATACAAAATAGGAAATGCCAGCCTCTTATAAGATTCTGTGGCCAGAGTGATAATAGCTAGACAGGCTTGAGGACTTCTACTGTACATAGTAACATTGCAAAAAAGTCACCAGAAATAAATCTTAAAACTATGTATCACGGTCTATTTTTATTTTATTTTCAATTGAAACATTCCTTTCAACATTTTCAAGACAAAGACTCATGCACACAATAAATTCCCTCTGAGATTTTAAATTAAATTACGTCTTTAAGAGTATGGGACCATATTAGATTAATTATAGAAATCGATGCAACCTTCTAAGGAGGTATTTTCTTGTAGAGTTACAGTATGACACCACATAGCAGTGCACGGTATGTCTACAGAGTACATGGGGTTCTCTTACTACACACAAATATATCTTATATCATATTAAAGAAGCACTTCCATCAAAATGTTTAACCTCTTAATATATTGCAATCATCATATTATATAGCACTGTGTACTTACAATTGCTCATTTTGCCTTTCTACTCAGCTTAATTTTCTGTTTTCTATTAGTTCTATGACATCACATGATTAAAAAAAACTGACTAGCTAAATCCTTCTAAGCTCTATGTAGAAACAGGAGGTCAATTTTCCCTGTATGAGTCATAAGCCACTGCAAAAGTCCCTGGCAGGGGGAGGAGCAGAGAAACTGGGTCAGGAGTTGAAGAGAGTAATGGTAAATGCAGGGACAAGAGACTTCCTGTTTCTACACAGAGCAGAGAAAATAGAAGAATTAGCTGGGTAGAAAGGCAAAATGAGCAATTGTAAGCACACAATTCTATATAATATGACTGCAATACAGTGACAAGCAAAAGGGTAACAATGTTTTAAACTTTTGACTTTCAGGCTCAATGTCTCACTACTGCTTCGATTGTGAGACTACCATCATTTTATAGACAATCATCTTGGCTATCTCATACATAAATTTGATATGCAGATTTTTTACATACAATTAGTTATTCAGATTCTTATCATGTCACTGCATTGTTACTGTTTTGCGCCTGGTGGTGGAAAAATCTTTTCTTCCTGTATGCTACAAATTACATCCTGTTCTCACATTCCCTAATAGCTCAGTGTGTTATTAGATTGGATTCTCAAGTGAAAGGTCACTGGTTCGAATCGAGGAGCAGCCATGAGGATTTCACAAGAACAGAGAAAGAGCATCATGCAATTCATCTATAGTGGTCTATTGGCCAAGAAAATTGCCAAGCTGCATCATGTGAGTGCCATGACAGTTGGAAGAAGACAAAATGAAGTCCGTCCATCCATTCAAAAGCCAAGAGTTGGATGTCCAGGCGAAATATCAACAAGGCAGCTCATCACAAGGTCTATCAGTTCTGGTGCAAAAAACGAGTCAGTGGAAGTGGCTTGTATTCTTCATGATAGTGAGAACACAGACGTCTATGCAAGCAACATGCACCGCACGTTACACAAGTCTGGAATGGTGGCCCGAGAAAAGGTGAAGAAGCCTCGACTTCAATATTGTCATAAGAAGTGTCGGCTCGAGGTTAGCAGAAAAGTACGAAAAGTGGGTAGTACAAAATTGGAAATGGATGATTTGAAGCGATGAGACAAAATTCAATAGACAAGGCTTTGATCGGATCAAATGGGTATTGAAGAAGCAAGGGGAAAAAGGGGCTAATTGATCGAGAAATTGAAGGAACTGTCAAGTTCGGTGGAGGAAGCCTGATGATATGTGTTGTTTCACAGCCAAAGGCGATGGATACTTGACCAGGATCGATGGTGGTCTCAATGCTGAGCTATATGTGAGTATCCTGCAAGACGAGTTACTTCATACACTTGAGTACTATGGGTATGAAAAGGACGACATAGTTTTACAGCAGGATAACAACCCAAACCATACGTCTAGATTGGCGAAGAAATGGTTCATTGACAATGAAGTGGATGTGCTGGATCCCATAGTCCCCAGACCTCAACCCAATCGAACAATTGTAGGTAGAGTTGAAGAAAAAACTAAACACATACCCAAGTGAATCGACCAGTGTGAACCAACTTTGGAAACATGTAGAAGAGACCTGGGATCAGATTTCAGTTGAGACATACTTGAATCTGATAGAGAGCATGTCCAGAAGGATTCAGGCGGTGTTGAAAGCTAAAGGTGGATTTACAAAATACTAACAAAATAATGAAAAATACAATTTTGATTTTTAAGAGCAAAACAGTAACAATGCAGTGACATGACAAGAATCTGCATAACTAATCATATGGTAAATAATTGCAAATCAAATTTTTATATGAGATAGCCGAGATGATTGTCTATAAAATGATGGTAGTCTCACGTTAGAAGCAGTAGTGGATGACTGAAAGTTAGTGTTGAGCGAGTATGTTCTATTAACCCTTTCGCCGAGTATGCTCGGGCCGAGCTCCGAGTATTTATAGCTGCTCAGTGATAAGGTTAAATCGCTCCCGTGTGCATGATTTGCAACTGTTTGACAGTTTTATTACATGTTAGGAATGTCTGTTTCTTACACATTCCTCCTATGTAATAAAGCTGTCAAACAGTTGCAAATCATGCACACAGGAGCGATTTAACCTTATCACCGAGCAGCTATAAATACTCGGAGCTCGGCCCGAGCATACTCGGACAGAACATAATCGCTCAACCCTACTGAAAGTCAAAAGTTCAAAACATTGTTACCCTTTTTGTTCATTACTGTATATAAAGAAGATAAAAACTTTGATGGGAGTGCTTCCTTAAGAATAATGGGTTTCTTCTAAATATGTATTGAAAATAAATAAACTTACAGTCAGAAACATATGCACATGCTTAGAAGTACCATTGGCAACCAAAATTAAGACATCCACTGTTTAAATTAAAATTAAAGCAGCAAACATTTTATTTCACTACTACTTTTAAAACATTCAGCCGTGTCATTGGATGAGCAGCTCTACATTATTTAGATTTTATGCTGCATTTATCTCTTGAAAGTTTCAAGAGAATGTGTCATCAGAACATTACAAATTATTTAAATTATTTTTTTGCGTTAATGTATTTTTTCATACTACAATCTGTATTGAAAATAAAAAGTAGAAATCTTGCATATTTTCATAGTGGCTACTGAGGTTTGTTCGATACACATACTTTTTTTTGCTTCAGGAAATCTGCATATATATATCTCGCAATACACATACTCTTACTCTATCTTTTGTATTGTAGCATCTAATGAGCTTGTGCAAAAGTCTCTGTGAAAAAAGGAGAGGCAGGGAAGCTTTGACTTCGCCTTATGCGAATGGTGGATTCTGTGTTATCAGCTGTTTATAGTAGTGTTACCTGCAATTGTAATCTTGTCTGAGATGATAATGAGACTACTGAAAGGTCTTCCTTCCATGGAAGACTATGTGGGGCCCATTATTCTGTATGGAGGACTATGTGGAGTCCATTATTCTGTAAGGAGGACTATGCTATGGGGGATCATTATACTGTATGGAATTACTATGTAGAGCCATTATACTATATGGAGGACTATGTGGAGTCATTATACTATATGGAGAACTATGTGAGGCCATTATATTGTATGGAGCATTATGTGGAGCCCATTATTCTGTTTGGAGGACTATGTGGGGCCATTATTCTGTATGGTGGACTACGTGAGGCCGTTATACTGTATGGAGGACGATGTGAAGCCATTGTACAGTACGGAGGACTATGTGTGACCCATTAATCTGCAAAGAATAATAAGGAAAAACTTCCTCAATTGTCGATAGTTTTTTAATAAATAACAAGTTTGGCCCGCGACTTTGTCCAGGTTTTTAATTATTGCCCTCTGTGTATTTGAGTTTGACATCCCTGTGTTAAGGAGAATAACAGTGTCAACCTCAATAGTTAAAGGGGTTTTCCCACGAAGAAAAATTCATTTTAATCAAAATATCTTGGAATAATAATAACTTCCACAATTGAATGTGTTTAAAAAATAATGTCCCTGTGCTGATATAATCTTATAAATGTGTCTGACCATGCAGGAACATGGCCTGATCATACCACATCTCTTGGGTAGGGGAGGAAGCAGAAGAGTATACAGATATTACAGCATGGGATTGCAAATAGAGATGAGCGTTGTTCTACTCGAACTGTTCGCCAATCTCAAATTCGAGCTGTTTTAGGCGGTGTTCGAGCCGTTCGGCGAACACGAACGATTTGAGAAAAATTCGGCTGTTCGAGGTTATGTTCGATAACTGTTCGTGCACCAAAATCATAACTGGATTTTTTCTCAGTAATGATGAAAATTAATGTTAATACGCAGTTTGAGTGTACAGTGGGGTGGGGGGAGGGGCAGGGGATGGATCTCTGCAGGAATAATGAAGATCTCCATTTTTTTTTCTCTTTCCCGCATTTGCAGTGGGGAGGTGCAGTCTGTCAGTCTATCAGCAGCGCACACACGGAGCGAACTGCTGTTTTTCACACAAGCAAGGGCATGTGTCACTGGCAGTGTATGTCACATGTCCTTGCCCTATAAGACCAAGCCATTTTCCCCGTCGCCACCATTTTCTCACTGCTGCAGCTGCGTGTTAGACGGCACCGCTGTTGCTGTGTGCGCTATACCTTGTTAATTTCAAGCCAATTTTCGCACAAATCTACAGATAGCTTGGGAGTAGGGAATAGTTGTGATTGCAGTCCTTTTAAGGACTAGGTTACAGCATTTCCTACGACTTTTATCAGGCAGGTCTGTGCTCTTAAATAGATAGATTGTGGGAGTAAAGACTAATTGTAATTGCAGTCCTTTTCAGGACTAGGTTACATCAGTTCCTATCAGTTTTTGCCAGGCAGGTCTGTGCCAGTGCTGTGCAAGTTTTTTTCACAGCATTTGGCTGAATCAAGCAAAGCTAATCCTTTTTGGCCTATTGCAGAGTGTGTTAGTCAGTGGAGTAGCCTATCTGTGTTGCAAGATATACCACCTGTGTATAGAATACCAATTTTTTTACTGCACCTAGTGAAGTAAAATCTTTTGGGCATAGCATCATTCTATTAGTCCATCTATACTGACCTCCATCAGGTTGCAAATTGAAAATAATTTTTTTCTGCATCTAGCTCTGAAAAAATATTTGGGCTTCTAGCTGTGTGTGGGACTTGTTCTATTAGTCCATCTATACTGACCTCCATCAGGTTGCAAACTGAATATAATTTTTTTCTGCATCTAGCTCTGAAAAAATATTTGGCCTTCTAGCAGTGTGTGGGACTTTCTCTATTAGTCCATCTATACTGACCTCCATCAGGTTGCAAATTAAAAATAATTTTTATCTGCATCTAGATCTGAAAAAATATTTGGCCTTCTAGCAGTGTGTGGGACTTTCTCTATTAGTCCATCTATACTGACCTCCATCAGGTTGCAAATTAAAAATGATTTTTATTTGCATCTACCTCTGAAAAAATATTTGGGCTTCTAGCTGTGTGTGGGACTTGTTCTATTAGTCCATCTATACTGACCTCCATCAGGTTGCAAACTGAATATAATTTTTTTCTGCATCTAGCTCTGAAAAAATATTTGGCCTTCTAGCAGTGTGTGGGACTTTCTCTATTAGTCCATCTATACTGACCTCCATCAGGTTGCAAACTGAATATATTTTTTTTCTGCATCTACCTCTGAAAAAATATTGGGCTTCTAGCTGTGTGTGGGACTTGTTCTATTAATCCATCTATACAGACCTCCATCAGGTTGCAAACTGAATATATTTTTTTTCTGCATCTACCTCTGAAAAAATATTGGGCTTCTAGCTGTGTGTGGGAATTGTTCTATTAATCCATCTATACAGACCTCCATCAGGTTGCAAACTGAATATAATTTTTATCTGCATCTAGCTCTGAAAAAATAGTTGGCCTTCTAGCAGTGTGTGGGACTTACTCTATTAGTCCATCTATACTGACCTCCATCAGGTTGCAAATTAAAAATAATTTTTATCTGCATCTAGCTCTGAAAAAATATTTGGCCTTCTAGCAGTGTGTGGGACTTTCTCTATTAGTCCATCTATACTGACCTCCATCAGGTTGCAAATTAAAAATAATTTTTATCTGCATCTACCTCTGAAAAAATATTTGGGCTTCTAGCTGTGTGTGGGACTTGTTCTATTAGTCCATCTATACTGACCTCCATCAGGTTGCAAACTGAATATAATTTTTTTCTGCTTCTAGCTCTGAAAAAATATTTGGCCTTCTAGTAGTGTGTGGGACTTTCTCTGTTAGTCCATCTATACTGACCTCCATCAGGTTGCAAATTAAAAATAATTTTTATCTGCATCTAGCTCTGAAAAAATATTTGGCCTTCTAGCAGTGTGTGGGACTTTCTCTATTAGTCCATCTATACTGACCTCCATCAGGTTGCAAATTAAAAATAATTTTTATCTGCATCTACCTCTGAAAAAATATTTGGGCTTCTAGCTGTGTGTGGGACTTGTTCTATTAGTCCATCTATACTGACCTCCATCAGGTTGCAAACTGAATATAATTTTTTTCTGCATCTAGCTCTGAAAAAATATTTGGCCTTCTAGCAGTGTGTGGGACTTTCTCTATTAGTCCATCTATACTGACCTCCATCAGGTTGCAAACTGAATATATTTTTTTTCTGCATCTACCTCTGAAAAAATATTGGGCTTCTAGCTGTGTGTGGGACTTGTTCTATTATTCCATCTATACAGACCTCCATCAGGTTGCAAACTGAATATAATTTTTTTCTGCATCTACCTCTGAAAAAATATTGGGCTTCTAGCTGTGTGTGGGACTTGTTCTATTAATCCATCTATACAGACCTCCATCAGGTTGCAAATTGAATATAATTTTTTTCTGCATCTAGCTCTGAAAAAATAGTTGGCCTTCTAGCAGTGTGTGGGACTTTCTCTATTAGTCCATCTATACTGACCTCCATCAGGTTGCAAATTAAAAATAATTTTTATCTGCATCTAGCTCTGAAAAAATATTTGGCCTTCTAGCAGTGTGTGGGACTTTCTCTATTAGTCCATCTATACTGACCTCCATCAGGTTGCAAATTAAAAATAATTTTTATCTGCATCTACCTCTGAAAAAATATTTGGGCTTCTAGCTGTGTGTGGGACTTGTTCTATTAGTCCATCTTAACTGACCTCCATCAGGTTGCAAACTGAATATAATTTTTTTCTGCATCTAGCTCTGAAAAAATATTTGGCCTTCTAGTAGTGTGTAGGACTTTCTCTATTAGTCCATCTATACTGACCTCCATCAGGTTGCAAATTAAAAATAATTTTTATCTGCATCTAGCTCTGAAAAAATATTTGGCCTTCTAGCAGTGTGTGGGACTTGTTCTATTAGTCCATCTATACTGACCTCCATCAGGTTGCAAACTGAATATAATTTTTTTCTGCATCTAGCTCTGAAAAAATATTTGGCCTTCTAGCAGTGTGTGGGACATGTTCTATTAGTCCACCTATACTGACCTCCATCAGGTTGCAAATTCAAAATAATTTTTTGTCTGCATCTAGCTCTGAAAAAATATTTGGCCTTCTAGCAGTGTGTGGGACTTTCTCTATTAGTCCATCTATACTGACCTCCATCAGGTTGCAAACTGAATATATTTTTTTTCTGCATCTACCTCTGAAAAAATATTTGGGCTTCTAGCTGTGTGTGGGACTTGTTCTATTAGTCCATCTATACAGACCTCCATCAGGTTGCAAATCGAATATAATTTTTTTCTCCATCTAACCCAGCCAATAGTTTTGGCCTAATACCACAGTTTGGCCACTCAGCTCTGCTCGGTTCCCATCCATTGTTTTTTTGTGCAAACAACTCCAGAGATGTGAATTAGTTAACCACCAAAATGAGTGGAAAAAGGCCTACTGCTGGTGGAAAGGGGAATAGGCGTGTTGGGAAGGGGAAAAAAGGTTGTGTCCGTGGGGTAGGTGTTAAAGCAACAGTAACATCTGCAGAAGAAAGACCATCTTCCAGCCAAACTAAAATGTCTACTTCTTTTAGCGGACAATGTGATAAGATCCCTTTCTTACGGCCACGCCAATCGCTACAAATTCCAGATGAGGCACAAAAACAGCAGGTGCTTCAACGGATATCAAGTGCTCCTTTAAGTGGGCTCTCCTCCACATCAACTTCAACATCACAAATACTCCAGTCCTCAAAGGTGTCACCCCAATCGCACTTGCTTCCTCACAGCTCCCAAATCTCCAGCTGCCCGTCTGAGTATGAGGTAGAACAGATGGTTGAGTCTGCAGAGCTGTTTACTCATACTATAGCCTGGGAATCAGAGGTCGACTCCAGCGCTTCTGTGAATCCAGACGAGGAAATGATCTGCACTGATGCCCAGAATCTTTATGAGTCGGATCCAGGACCAGACGCAGAAGGTTCTGACCATAATGTAGACCCTCATTCCGAAACTGTAACTCCTGTTGGTGGAGACAATGAGGAAGACGATGATGAGACTCAAATACCTGATTGGAGCGACAACTTTAGTTTTTTGTCAGGGCAGGAATAGGTTGGCTCTGAGGACGACGGGTGTGATAACGCACAGGGTGATGATGATGAGGTTGGAGATCCCACTTACTGTCAACCCACAGTCAGCCAAGAGATGAGGTCAGCAGAGGAGGTGGAGGAAGATGCTAGTGATGACCAGGTCAGGTTGCGCCTTCCTGGACAGAGACGTAGTACTGGAAGCACGTCAACAACTGCATCCTCAAACACAACTCTGCCTCTCACCACAAGTCGTGGTGGCTCTTCAGGTCGCATGGGTGCTAAGCCTTGCATAGCCTGGGCATTTTTTCAGATCGATAAAGATGACCCAACTCGTGTTATCTGTAACATTTGTCAGCAAAAGCTAAGTAGAGGCCAAAAAATACATAGTTTGAGTACTTCATGCATGAACCGGCACATGGACATGAAGCATAAGTTGCAGTGGGAAGCTCAGTGTGCTACAATGCGGCCTAGCCGGCCGGGCCAACCACCGTCTGCCATATCTTGTGCATCCGCGGCCTCTTCATCCTCTGTGACTGGGGGGACAGCAGTCACACCTGTTTTGGGGCGCAGACCTGCCACCTCTTTACCCGCAACAGCCAGCGTGATTGGCAGGTCATCATTTTCTTTGGAGGTGGTAACACCAGCTGGTGTTGAGCGCTGTCCGACATCGATAGCACCACCTTTGGATCAAGGCAACCTAACATGTCCGCCTGCATCTTCCTCACAGACCGGCAGTTTGCCGGGGACACCCTTATCAACCCCGTCTAAGCACAATAGCCAGCCCTCGGTCCCTCAGATGTGGACAAGTAAAAGACCATTTCCTCCTAGCCATGAGAAAGCTAAGAGGTTGAATTTCACCATCTGCAAGCTCTTGGCTACAGAAATGCTGCCTTTCCGCCTGGTGGACACAGAGGATTTTCGAGACCTTATGTCCGTCGCAGTGCCCCAGTACCAGATGCCCAGTCGGCACTACTTCTCAAAGAAAGGTGTGCCTGCGCTCCACCAGCATGTCGCACACAACATCACCGCTTCTTTGAGAAACTCTGTGTGTGACAGGGTGCATTTCACCACAGACACTTGGACGAGTAGGCATGGACAGGGGCGTTACATGTCGCTGACTGGGCACTGGGTAACTATGGTGACAGCAGGACAAGGGGCTGCTGTCCAAGTCTTGCCGTCCCCACGAGTTGTGCGTCAATCCTCTTTATGTCAAAGTTCCTCCACTGCTTCTGCCTCCTCAACCTCCTCTCGGTCTTCCACCTGCACCCAAAGCCTGTCTGGTCATGCCACAAGCTTTCTAACTGCGCAGAAGGGATCCTGCACACCTCCTTACTATGCTGGCAGTAGGGCTCAACGTCATCAGGCGGTTTTTACTTTGAAATGTCTGGGAAATGTGAGTCACACTTCTGAGGAGCTGTGGTCAGCTCTGGAGAACCAATTTCATGAATGGTTGTCTCCACTGGACCCTGAAACCAGGGAAGGCCGTGTGCGACAATGCTGCAAACCTGGGTGTGGCCCTTCGCCTGGGCAATGTCACACACGTGCCTTGTATGGCTCACGTGTTGAACCTGGTTGTCCAGCAATTTTTAGCCCACTATCCCAGACTAGATGGCCTTCTGCAGAGGGCACGGTTGCTGTGTGCTCACTTCCGCCGTTCGCATCCCGCAGCTCAGTGACTTACATCTCTACAGAAGTCGTTGGGCCTGCCACTTCACCGGCTAAAATGCGATGTGCCTACCCGGTGGAATTCAACTCTGCACATGTTGCAGCGACTGTGGCAGCACCGACAAGCCCTGGTGTAATACGTTCTGACGTATAGCCTGGGCCAACGAGATCCAGAGGTGGGGCAAATCACGCTGGAGGAGTGGTCTCAGATCAGGGACCTATGCACCCTTCTGCACAGTTTTGAAATGGCGACGAAGATGTTTAGTGCTGACGATGCCATTATCAGCATGACTATTCCGGTGATTTACATGCTGGAGCACATGTTAAACAGAATTCGGAGTCAGGTGGTGGCACAAGAGGAGGTGGAGGAAGTAGAGGAGGAGGAGTTGTATGCGGAAGGGCTAACATCTGCAAGGTCCAGACGGTCAGCAGCACCAAGGCGGCAGGCATGTGAGGGTGGGGGAGATGGTTTTACCAGGGCGCATGGTAGCAGCCAAACTAGTGAGGAAGGTGCAGGAGCCCAGGAAGAAGTGGAGGACGAACTGATGGAAGACTCATCAGATGAGGGAGACCTTGATCACATTTCTGTTGTGCGAGGTTGGGGGGAGAGGACAGAGGAAGGAAGCATGATTGTTACCTCGCCACCAACACAACAGGGACTTGGTGCTCCTGGATGCGCAACACACATGAGTGCCTTCTTGCTGCACTACCTGCAACATGACCCTCGAATTGTGAGAATTAGAAATAATCCTGACTACTGGGTTGCCACACTGTTAGATCCCCGGTACAAAAGTAAATTTGCCGAAATTATTCCTGCCATAGAAAGGGATGCACGCATGCAGGAGTATCAGCAGAGACTGTTGCAGAATCTTACATGTGCTTTTCCACAAAACACCAGTGGTGCACGTAGTGAATCTCACAGTTCCAACTTGCCAACCGTGGGACCGTCAAGTGTTCAGCACTCAAACCGTAACAGAACCACAGTATCTGCTGGTAACATCAATTTTGCGGAATCATTTCACCACTTTTTTAGCCCATCCTTTGCAAGGCCACAGGAGACAAGAAGTCTGACACATAGTCAACGCCTAGAGACGATGGTACAGGAGTATCTCCAAGAAAACATTGAAGCCATGACTGTGTCACTGGACCCTTGCTCTTTTTGGGCTTCCAATCTGGATAAATGGCCGGAGCTAGCCACTTACGCCTTGGAGATCTTGTCATGCCCTGCAGCCAGCGTTCTGTCTGAACATGTGTTCAGCGCTGCTGGTGGTGTGCTGACAGATAAGCGCACGCGGCTCTCCACTGATAATGTAGACAGACTCACGTTCATAAAGATGAACAAATCATGGATCCGAAACGACTTTTCTACCCCTGTGTCATCCTGGGGAGAGTAAAAGCTTGATGATTGGTTAAAATCACCCTACCAACCGTTTTAAGCTTTCAAATTACTAATCATGTTTATCTGTATCTTGGCTGGAAAATAATTTGGGCTTTGTAGCAGTGTGCAGCACTGATTCTATTAGGCCATCTATAATAAGCTCCACCAGATTTAAAATTACTAATCATGTTTATCTGTATCTTGGCTGGAAAATAATTTGGGCTTTGTAGCAGTGTGCAGCACTGATCCTATTAGGCCATCTATACTAAGCTCCACCAGATTTAAAATTAATAATAATTTTTAGCTGCATCTAGCCCGGAAAATAATTTTGGGGCTCCGAGATGCGCAAGACACATAAGTGCCTTCTTGCTGCACTACCTGCAACATGACCCTCATATTGTCAGAATTCGAAGTAATCATGACTACTGGGTTGCCACACTCTTAGATCCCCCAAACCTTTCGATCAACCTTTTCATTTTAATAAAGACCAAAAAAATGGTAATTTTTGAAATTATAAGCATTAGCAGGTTATTAGAAACTGAAATCAAACAGTTTTCAACTCAAAACTTTATTCTAGGTGATGTTACATTTTCACATAGGACCCCTTGTTCGAAAGGAGCTTCTGAACTCTCTCGTCCATTGAATTTGTCAGGTTTTGGATGGTTTCTGCTTCAATTGTTTTGCATGAGGACAGAATACCCTCCCAGAGGTGTTGATTAGATGTGAACTGCCTCCCGCCATCATAGACACTCCTTTTGATGATGCTCCAGAGGTTCTGAATGGGGTAGAGGTCAGGGGAGCATGGGGGTCACACCATAAGTTTGTCCCCTTTTATGCCCATATCAGCCAGAGATCCAGATGTTTTATGTGCAGCATGAGATGGTGCATTATCATGCAAAAAAATGATCTTGCTGTGAAATACACGGTTCTTCTTCTTGAACCATGGCAGGAAGTGCTGTTTGAGAAAATCCACATACATTATGGAGTTCATCTTTAGCGCCTTCAGGGATCCTAAAGGGGCCGACAATCTCTCTCCCCATGATTCCAGCCCAAAACATTACTCCACCTCCTCCTTGTTGGCGCTGTAGCCGTGTTTGCGTGGGGTGTCCATCAACCAGCCATCCTGCACTCCATCCATCTGGACCATCGAGCGCTGCACGGCACTCATCCGTGAACAAAACAGTTTTGAAATCAGTCTTCATGTAATGTTTAGCCCACTGGAGCCGTTTCTGCTTGTGTGAAGTGGATAGAGGAGGTCGACAGGATGGCGTATGCACAGCTGCAAACCTCTGAAGGACCCTGCATCTTGTTGTTCGGGGGACGTTGGAGGCACCAGCAGCTTCAAAAACTTGTCTGCTGCTATGACAAGGCTTTTTTGCCGCTGCTCTTTTAACCTGACGTAATTGCCTGTAGGAAAGAGTCCTCAATTTGCCCTTATCAGCACGCACATGTGTGTACTGTGAATCAGCTACATACTTCTTGATTGCCAAGACACTTCATCCTGATCATCGCACAATGTTGATTGTAGTCATGCCTTGACCTAAACACTCCACAATTTGTTGCTTCTCAGCAGCCGACACATCCTTTATCTTTCCCATTTTGGCAGAAAATGTAGGCTGCTTAATAATGTGAGACAGCCTTCTTAAGTAGTCTTGCCTTTCATTGAACACACCTGCCAAACTAATTAGCACAGGTGTCTGCAATTGCTTACAGTGATATAAAGAGCCCTGACACACATCACCATCAATGAGTTTAACTGACAAACAAACAAATTCTTCCCTTATCACTCCTAAACACTTTTTGCATAATAATTTGGAACACAGTGTACATGTGCTTTTCCACAAAACACCAGTGGTTCACGTAGTGAATCTTACAGTTCTAACTTGCCAACCGTGGTCTGTATGGAGTTGTTCAATAAAGGGCCCAAAATTAAGATAACATAGATGGGAGAGGTCTCTATGAATAGGAATTCCTAAGTATTTGATACCCTGTGAGGGCCAGGCAAAGGGAAAGTTGAACTGGATGGAATCCTATATGGATTTGGGGAGGGAGACATCGAGGGCCTCAGACTTCGCTGCATTGATTTTAAAATTTGACCATTTAACAAAGTGATCTATTTCAGCCATAACAGCATGGATGGATATATGTGATTGAGTGATATATACTAGGACATCATCAGCAAATAGAGAGCACTTGTACTCGGTGCCTCCCACCTCAATCCACCTAATATTGGGGTTATGGCGAATTGATGAGAGCAGGTGCTCCGTCACTAGGATGTATAAGAGAGGGGACAGAGGACATCCCTGCCTTGTCCCATTGGTGATTGTGAAAGGTGATGAAAATGTTCTGATGCACCCCCTGGGCCTTGGGACACCCGGAGCCGGACCCTTTTTGGTGGATGCTGGTGGTTGTAGTCTTCGTGGCGGCGACCCGGTTCCGTGGCTCAGGGTGGTCAAACCAGTGGCGGAACTATTTATGTGGTTTTGATGTTTAAATGTCCGACTACGCCACCCGTGGATTGCGGTCAGTGTGAACCGCCGCTGCAGGGCAGACCGCTGAGGCTGGTGTTGTGGGTGCAGCAGAGCGTAGCATAACTCCCCACGGGAGGAGTATAGCCTCAGGGCAGTGTATGCGGAGGATGGGGGTGATGGTGCAGGGCAGCAGCAGTAACGACACGGAGTCAGTGATGCAGTCCAGGGCCTTTACTCACAGTTCTTATTATCCAGACCACGTCTGCAGGTAACGGCTGCCCACGTCGTACTGTGCTCACCAGGTGAGGGGCTCAGACAACTCCCAGATAACTTTGGAGCGCTTCACAGGACCCCCTTTGTGTGTCCTTTGTCTGGCCTTTCTTACCAACCCTTCTGTCCGGCTGCCTCGGGCCTCCTCTTGGTAAACTTGGCGCCAGTTTCCCTGACCCTATGTGGTGCCTTCCTAGCGGGTGTAGCGAGGGGCTGCGCCACATAAAATGTCAGAGCCTCCGGTTTCTAGCTGAGGGTCGTTTCCTGCCTCCACTAGTTTCGGGGACCGGTCTCCCCCTTTGGCCTGACCCCTCCACGCAGGTGGATTCGGGCGTGCGGTGGCGACTCGCCCGTCCGCACCCCTGGGATCCCTTCATTCCTCGTTCCTGGAGCCTTCTCCGCTCCTCTTCCTTCCTTCTCCCTCTTCCAGGCCTGGGCCTCTGTTACTAGGCCCGCCTCCGGAGCAGAGCTCATGCAGAGCCCCTGCTCCCTGCCACTTCTGCTCAGACTTCTCTGCACTGAACTAAGATGGTGCCCACCTTTTATACTCCCTTCTCAATGCACCCAGGAACTGCTTCCTCCCTGCTCCTGCACTACAGGGTTCCCCTTCCTCAGTGTTCCCTCCCCCCACTCCAGCCAGGGACAGGGACTGTCGTGCCCATCTCATTGGTCGCCCTGCCCCACGGCAATGTGGTGTAATGCATGCAGGTGTCGGGTCCTGATCCACACTCCATCCTTACCTGAGAGTAAGATATCACACCTCTGGGTGAGGTGCAATACCTCTGTAGCAACCGAGCCCTCATGGTGCTACAGTTCCATTTATCTTCAGCCTAGGTGACGTATTGTGATACAGGGCCGTGATTTTGGCTATAAAAGGGTCCCCTAGACCCCTACCCCAAGCTTTTTAAGAGAATCATATATGGCGTGCCAGGAGACTCTATGGAATGCTTTCTCAGCATCCAACGAGAGTATCTAATTACAAATTTTTAACTGCATCTAGCCCAGGAAATACTTTGTGCCTAGTAGCAGTGTCTGCTAGTCAGCGGATTATCCCGGCTGTTAAGCAAGCTACACCACCTGTAGTTTGGACACTTAATTTTTTCAAAGGAAATGCTTCGGGACCACGGGATACTCAGTGAAGAGCATCAGGAGGCACCCCAAGGCATAGGGGCTGGGACTGGCAGTAGGATGCCTTGCGGTGGACAGCTGAGCTCGATCCTTATAAAAGCTTTTTAACTGCAGCAGCTTTAGTGGACGCTACTGGAGCTGGAATTACGCGGCTGCTGGCATGAGACTTGCCCTCCAATAGATCCTTGTAAATGGATTTAAAGTGTATTCATTCAAATTAGAGAGACAATTTAAATTAAAAAGCTTAGAGCTGCCTCCACCACAGGGGGGCTCGCTCGACCCACCAGCGGAAAGGCACCAGTATTGGGAGAGGGGGGCTGGCCGTCAGGGTTCACCGCGGCTCTGGCACAAACCCGGCGACACGGAGGTGGCACGGGCAGGAGCGAACTGAACGTGTCGGCTTCTCACTTTTTGGATTTTAGAAGGGCATGACATGCCTATATTTGTGTCTCCCCCTCCTTTTACTCCTCCACCTCTTTTCTTTTCGCATGACTATATGTACTTGTCACTTTTCCATGTGTTAGTTGTGTCTTCTGAGCAGTTTGTCAGCTTTTGGACACCTTTGAAGGTGTTTTCTATGTGTTTCTATGTGTTTTTGTTTGCCTGCCATTGGTTTTAATGGTGTTCGAAGGTGTTCGACGAACAGTTCGACGAACAGTTCGGCGAACACACGGGTGTTCGACGAACCGAACCGAACTCGAACACTACGGGGGTGGCTCAACACTAATTGCAAATGATTCTTTCTTTGAAGTAAAACATTGTTTAAAAACTGGCAGGGAAATGTTTTGCCTCACAAAAGGAATCATTTGAGATCCCCTGCTGTAATGTCTGTATACTCTTTTACCTCCTTTCTGCCCAGGAGATGTGGTATGAGCAGACCATGTCCCTGTACGGTCAGACACAGCCATTACACAGTACACAGCGGGGACACATTTATAAAATTATCTCAGCACAGGAACATTTTATTTAAATACATCTAATTGTGGAAGTTATTATTATTCCAAGATCTATTGATTAAAATCAACTTTTGTTTGTGGGAAACTCACTTTAAGGCTGCACCCTATGTTAGCACTGCAGTACTACACAAGAGTATTAAAATATATGAACATCGGATCTAGTATCTAGTGATCCTTTGCTACACTTTGTAAAGACTGATCATTTCATTAAATTTTAATCCGGATTCAGATAATAAATAATAGATGATAAAATAATTTATTAGCTCCAGATGTATACTTAAGACATTACGTAACATGTCCAAACTCTGTTAGGGCACCACATCCCTGCTTGACTCTTTATGAGAAACTCATAGTCCATGGCAGCAATATTAAAACAAATTAGCAAGCCTTCCAATAGCTTCATTAAAATTGTATTATGTTTTTCTACATCATCATACCCATTAATGCTCATGCGGTGGATGAGTGTTAGGCAAATGCAAATATGAACAAAAGAGGTCTGGAGAAAGAGTTGTTTTATGTTCGGCAGAGGCACTGTGAATCAGTATTAAGGCTCAAAAATAACTATTAGAAGAAAGTCAATTCTACAAATTCAAATTATCTTAAAAATATTTTTTTTTCCTTAAAACAATTTAAAAATATTGCATACAGAACAAGGAGATAAACAAATCGTCACATACTGTGGAATATACTGTATAAGTGCCAATAAATTGTATTATCAATGGACCAAGTAGCGTCACATGGATTTTTTTAGCTGATTATTCAGCTCAGTCACCAGCAGTCATACAGCACAGAGGTATTCATGCATCAACTTCAAAGGGTTTTTCACAGATGTGCATGTCTGTGTCTTCTGTACATAAGTGATTCCTGTTTAAATTAATATATTTTCTTAATCCTTTGTGAAGGCTCTGAAGCATAATGACGAAAGCACTTAAATGTTTCGAACAGGGATTTCCTCTTGGAGGCATACAGTACAGACCAAAAGTTTGGACACACCTTCTCATTTAAAGATTTTTCTGTATTTTCATGACTTTGAAAATTGTACATTCACACTGAAGGCATCAAAACTATGAATTAACACATGTGGAATTATATACTTATCAAAAAAGTGTGAAACAACTTAAAATATGTCTTATATTCTAGGTTCTTCAAAGTAGCCACCTTTTGCTTTGATGACTGCTTTGCACACTCTTGGCATTCTCTTGATGAGCTTCAAGAGGTAGTCACCAGAAATGGTTTTCACTTCACAGGTGTGCCCTGTCAGGTTTAATAAGTGGGATTTCTTGCCTTATAAATGGGGTTGGGAATATCAGTTGTGTTGTGCAGAAGTCAGGTGGATACACAGCTGATAGTCCTACTGAATAGACTGTTAGAATTTGTATTATGGCAAGAAAAAAGCAGCTAAGTAAAGAAAAACGAGTGGCCATCATTGCTTTAAGAAATGAAGGTCAGTCAGTCCGAAAAATTGGGCAAACTTTGAATGTGTCCCCAAGTGCAGTTGCAAAAACCATCAAGCGCTACAAAGAAACTGGCTCACATGAGGACTGCCCCAGTAAAGAAAGACCAAGAGTCACATCTGCTTCTGAGGATAAGTTTATCCGAGTCACCAGCCTCAGAAATTGCAGGTTAACAGCAGCTCAGATTAGAGACCAGGTCAATACCACACAGAGTTGTAGCAGCAGACACATCTATACAACAACTGTTAAGAGGAGACTTTGTGCAGCAGGCCTTCATGGTAAAATAGCTGCTAGGAAACCACTGCTAAGGACAGGCAACAAGCAGAAGAGACTTTTTGGGGCTAAAGAACACAATGAATGGACATTAGACCAGTGGAAATCTGAGCTTTGGTCTGATGAGTCCAAATTTGAGATCCTTGGTTCCAACCACCGCGTCTTTGTGCGATGCAGAAAAGGTGAACGGATGGACTCTACATGCCTGGTTCCCACAGTGAAGCATGGAGGAGGAGGTGTGATGGTGTGGGGGTGCTTTGCTGGTGACACTGTTGGGGATTTATTCAAAATTGATGGCATACTGAACCAGCATGGCTACCACAGCATCTTGCAGCGACATGCTATTCCATCCGGTTTGCGTTTAGTTGGACCATCATTTATTTTTCAACAGGACAATGACCCCAAACACACCTCCAGGCTGTGTAAGGGCTATTTGACCAAGCAAGAGAGTGATGGGGTGATACGCCAGATGACCTGGCCTCCACAGTCACCAGACCGGAACCCAATCAGGATGGTTTGGGGTGAGCTGGACCGCAGAGTGAAGGCAAAAGGGCCAACAAGTGCTAAGCATCTCTGGGAACTCCTTCAAGATTGTTGGAAGACCATTTCCGGGGACTACCTCTTGAAGCTCATCAAGAGAATGCCAATAGTGTGCAAAGCAGTCATCAAAGCAAAAGGTGGCTACTTTGAAGAACCTAGAATATAAGATATATTTTCAGTTGTTTCACACTTTTTTGTTAAGTATATAACTCCACATGTGTTAATCCATAGTTTTGATGCCTTCAGTGTGAATGTACAATTTTCAAAGTCATGAAAGTACAGAAAAATCTTTAAATGAGAAGGTGTGTCCAAACTTTTGGTCTGTACTGTATGTCCAAGTATGTCTAAGATCTGTTGTAATTATTCTAACCACTATCAAATCTAAAATCATGGTACATATCAGAAGTACAGTCTGGAATCCACTGAATTTTAGCTTTAAAATTGAAATCAGAATGAAAGATTAAAGGCCTATTCCATCTTGCACATGGATATGCCATAAATGTATAAATGAATAGTAGTTGTGGGTCCCACCAATGGGATATCCATCTGTCTTGAGAACGAGGCCCTTATGCATGCTATCGTCAGTGAAGGGTTGGTCAGAATTCCCATACACATCTGTGACACGCTTCTTGTATAAAAGACAATACTGACTACACAGTGTGCAATGGGGCACCCATGTCAACACAGATGCCAGTGCCATTACTGGGATCTACCATATATTTATGGAATTGATTGTGGCTATACCAGGAGCGGGTATACCTCCACTGCAGCTAGTGCAGTCCTCCTCAGCCTCATCCTCCTCTTCAGCATCCATCTCTGAAAATTACCACATCAGTCACAATCTGTAAATACTGCATCACTGCGTTAGCCAAGCAGCAACAGGCTGTGCTGAAGCTAATATGCTTAGGTGACAAACCGCACAATACTGAAGAGTTGTGGATAGCTCTTAAAGAGAAGGCAGATCTGTGGCTGACATCGCTGAACCTACAGCCAGGCATGGTCATGTGTGACAATGGCCGGAACCTGGTGGCGGCTCTCAGGCAAGGCGAGGTCACACATGTACCATGCCTGACCAATGTGCTTAACCTTGTGGTTCAGCGGTTTCTCAAAACCTACCCAGAGCTGCCAGATCTCCTTGTCAAAGTACGCCGCCTGTGTGCCCATTTTAGAAAGTCAGCAACAGCTTCCGCCGCCCTTGCCGTGCTTCATCAGCAATTGCAGCTTCCGGCTCACTGACTGGTGTGTGATGTCCCCATGCGTTGGAACTCTACACTGCAGATGTTGGGAAGGATTTGTGAACAGAAGAGGGCAGTTGTTGATGCTGGTAGTCAACAAGGCCATCGGTATTCAGTTCAGACTCCACACATAAGATCTCAGGAGTGGACATGGATGTCAGACATCTGTACCATCCTCCAAAACATTGAGGACTCCACCTAGATAGTGAGTGGCGATGACGCCATAATTAGCATCACCATCCCGCTTCTCTGTCTTCTGAAATGCTCTCTGCTCACATTCAAAGAGGATGCATTGCAGGCGGAGCACGATGAAATGGAGCAAGGAACCATATAGGGTGATTACTAGAGATGAGCGGTGTTCGACTAGAACTGTTCGCCAATCTCAAATTCGAGCTGTTTTGGGCGGTGTTCGAGTTGTTCGACGAACCCGAACGATTTGCAAAAAATTCGGCTGTTCGAGGTTATGTTCGATAACTGTTCGTGCACCAAAAGCGTGTCCTGCATGTCTGGCGCTATTTAGAGCACCAATCATGCAGGGATTGTCTGCCACTCACTGTAATGCCACAGCCATGGTGGTTGTGGCATTACAGTGATTGCCCAAATCGATGGGAACAGTGCCAACAGTGAAACATGAAAAGCCGGCAATTCATCAGCGGCATACACCGGTACCCGACAATTTAGAACCAAAAGAATAGAGCTTCACACATAGATTAGATAGATAGAAACATGTCAGTCACACATATAAGAAGCACAGTGACAGTGTTGCTTACTGTACTTGTCATTTAGTGTAAAGGATTTATCAAAAAAAATAATATTGTTTTCATGCACCGTCTCTTTAAAAAAGCCGGCTGGCAACTCAGCATCTGTACCCGACAATTTAGAATAGAAGGAATAGAGAATCACACATAGATTAGATAGATAGAAACATGTCAGCCACATATATACGAAGTACAGTGACAGTGTTGCTTACTGTACTTGTCATTTAGTGTAAAGGATTTATTAAAAAATATAATAGTGTTTTCGTGCACCGTCTCTTTAAAAAAGCCGGCCGGCAATTCAGCAGCGGTACCCGACAATTTATAACAGACAGAATAGAGCTTCACACATAGATTAGATAGATAGAAACATGTCAGTCACATATATATGAAGTACTGTGACAGTGTTGCTTACTGTACTTGTCATTTACTGCAAAGGATTTATTAAAAAAAATAATAGTGTTTTCATGCACCGTCTCTTTAAAAAAGCCGGCTAGCAATTCAGCATCTGTACCCGACAATTTATAACAGACAGAATAGAGCTTCACACATAGATTAGATAGATAGAAACATGTCAGTCACATATATAATAAGTACAGTGACAGTGTTGGTTACTGTACTTGTCATTTAGTATTAAAATAAAGGATTTATTATTAAAAAAAATTGGCGTGGGGTTCCCCGTAATTTTAGTCTCTAGCGGAGGTTAAGCAGACAGCTGGGGCAGATGTTTGAAGCCTGGGAAGGGGGTAATACCCACGGAGCTTCCCAGGCTACTAATATCAGCCCCCAGCTGAATACCTAGCCTTTACTAGCTATTAAAATGGAGGACCCCCCCCAAAAAAATGACGTGGGGTCCCCCCTAATTTAATAGCTAGCAAAGGCTAGGCAGACAGCTGGGGGCTGATATTAATAGCCCAGGAAGGGAGCCATGAATATTGGCCCCCTCCCAGGCTAGAAACACCAGCCGTCAGCCGCCCCAGAAATGGCGCATCCATAGGATGCGCCAATTCTGGCACTTAGCCTCGCTCTTCCACGCTGCCCTGGTGCGGTGGCAGGGGGTAATAGGGTTGGGGTTGATGTCAGCTTATAATGCCAGCTGACATCAAGCCCAGGTTAGTAATGGAGAGGCGTCTATAAGACACCCCCATTACTAACCCCATAGTCAAAGTTAAAAGAAAACACAAACACCCAGAATAAAGTCCTTTAATTGAAATAAAGACACATTCCTTTATTGTTCTAAATTAAACCATACTTACCATCACGCCCATTCCAGCTGAAGCCAACGATCTCCTGCAATAAAAGAAAAATAATAAAGCAACCTCATCCTTACCTTTCCATGGTTCCCACGACAGCTTCAGCTCTGCTACATCGAGATAAAAGGCTGGACCGCAGCAGAACGCTGCCATCCAGCCTGTCATCCCGCAGACACTGAGAAGCGCAGGCATGCTTGCGCTCTGCAGTGTCTGGCTGTGACGGCATAAAGATGAGACGAGTTCATGTCCAATGAACTCGGCGCACCTCATGTACGTCACTGACAGCGTGGGAGAATTCTCCTGCACTCAGCACTTCAGCGTGAGAATTTTCCCACGCTGTCAGTGACGTGCATGAGGTGAGCTCATTCATGTCCAATGAACTCAGCTGACCTCATGTGCGTCACTGACAGCGTGGGAGAATTTTCACGCTGAAGTGCTGAGTGCAGGAGAATTCTCCCACGCTGTCAGTGACGTGCATGAGGTGCGCCGAGTTCATTGGACATGAGCTTGTCTCATCTTTATGCCGTCACAGCGAGACACTGAGGAGCGCAAGCATGCCTGCGCTTCTCAGTGTCTGCGGGATGACAGGCTGGATGGCAGCTTTCTGCTGCGGTCCAGCCTGTCATCTCGATGTAGCAGAGCTGAAGCTGTCGTGGGAACCATGGAAAGGTAAGGATGAGGTTGCTTAATTATTTTACTTTTATTGCAGAAGACATTGGCTTCAGCTGGAATGGGCGTGACGGTAAGTATGGTTTAATTTAGAACAATAAAGAATTGTGTGTTTATTTCAATTAAAGAACTTTATTCTGGGTGTTGTGTTTTTTTAAATACTTTACTAGAAATTCATGGTGGTCATGTCTAATATTGGCGTGACCCCATGAATTTCGGGCTTAGGGTCAGCTGATAATGCCAAGCTGGCCCTAACCCCTTTATTACCCAGTGAGCCACCGCACCAGGGCCCTGGATGAGTTGGGTACAGCGCCAGAAGATGGCGCTTCTATGAACGCGCCATTTTCTGGGGCGGCTGCGGACTGCAATTTGCAGCGGGTGGGGCCCAGAAAGCTTGGGCCTCCCTGCGCTGCGGATTCCAGCTCCCAGCTGCCTAGTTGTACCTGGCTGGGCACAAAAATAGGGCGAAGCCCCAAGCATTTTTTTTTTTAATTATTTCATGAAATTCATGGAATAATTAAGAAAAAAAGGGCTTCCCTATATTGTTGTGTCCGGCCAGGTACAAATAGGCAGCTGGTGGTTGGGGGCAGCCCGTTCCTGCCTGCTGTACCTGGCTGGACACAAATATAGTGCGAAGCCCCACGTCAATTTTTTTTTAATTATTTAATGAAATAATTTTTTTAAAAAAGGGCTTCCCTATATTGTTGTGTCTGGCCAGGTACAAATAGGCAGCTGGTGGTTAGGGGCAGCCCGTTCCTGCCTGCTGTACCTGACTGGACACAAATATAGGGCGAAGCCCCACGTCAATTTTTTTTAAATTATTTCAGGAAATTCATGAAATAATGAAAAAAAAATTGATGTGGGGCTTCGCCCTATATTTGTGTCCAGTCAGGTACAGCAGGCAGGAACGGGCTGCTCCCAACCACCAGCTGCCTATTTGTACCTAGCCGGACACAACAATATAGGGAAGCCCTTTTTTTCTTAATTATTCCATGAATTTCATGAATTTAAAAAAAAAATACGTGGAGCTTCGCCCTATTTTTGTGTCCAGCCAGGTACAACTAGGCAGCTGGGGGCTGGAATCTGCAGCGCAGGGAGGCCCAAGCTTTCTGGGCCCCACCCGCTGCAAATTGCAGTCCGCAGCCGCCCCGGAAAATGGCGCGTTCATAGAAGCGCCATCTTCTGGCGCTGTACCCAACTCATCCAGGGCCCTGGTGCGGTGGCTCACTGGGTAATAAAGGGGTTAATGCCAGCTTGGCATTATCAGCTGGCCCTAAGCCCGAAATTCATGGGGTCACGCCAATATTAGACATGACCACCATGAATTTCTAGTAAAGTATTTAAAAAAAACACAAACACCCAGAAAAAAGTCCTTTAATTGAAATAAACACACAATTCTTTATTCTTCTAAATTAAACCATACTTACCGCCACGCCCATTCCAGCTGAAGCCAATGATCTCCTGCAATAAAAGTAAAATAATAAAGCAACATCATCCTTACCTTTCCATGGCTCCCACGACAGCTTCAGCTCTGCTACATCGAGATGACAGGCTGGACCGCAGCAGAACGCTGCCATCCAGCCTGTCATCCCGCAGACACTGAGAAGCGCAGGCATGCTTGCGCTACTCAGTGTCTGGCTGTGACGGCATCCAGATGAGCCGAGGTCATGTCCAATGAACTCGGCTCACCTTATGCACGTCACTGACAGCGTGGGAAAATTCTCACGCTGAAGCGCTGAGTGCAGGAGAATTTTCCCACGCTGTCAGTGACGTACATGAGGTGAGCCGAGTTCATTGTCGGCTCATCTGGATGCCGTCACAGTCAGACACTGAGGAGCGCAAGCATGCCTGCGCTTCTCAGTGTGTGCAGCATGGCAAGCTGGATGGCAGCGTTCTGCTGCGGTCCAGCCTGTCATCTCGATGTAGCAGAGCTGAAGCTGTCGTGGGAACCATGGAAAGGTAAGGATGAGGTTGCTTTATTATTTTTCTTTTATTGCAGGAGATCGTTGGCTTCAGCTGGAATGGGCGTGATGGTAAGTATGGTTTAATTTAGAACAATAAAGAATTGTGTCTTTATTTCAATTAAAGGACTTTATTCTGGGTGTTTGTGTTTTTTTTTTAACTTTGACTATGGGGTTAGTAATGGGGGTGTCTTATAGACGCCTCTCCATTACTAACCTGGGCTTGATGTCAGCTGGCATTATAAGCTGACATCAACCTCAACCCTATTACCCCCTGCCACCGCACCAGGGCAGCGTGGAAGAGCGAGGCTAAGTGCCAGAATTGGCGCATCCTATGGATGCGCCATTTCTGGGGCGGCTGACGGCTGGTGTTTCTAGCCTGGGAGGGGGCCAATATTCATGGCTCCCTTCCTGGGCTATTAATATCAGCCCCCAGCTGTCTGCCTAGCCTTTGCTAGCTATTAAATTAGGGGGGACCCCACGTCATTTTTTTGGGGGGTCCCCCATTTTAATAGCTAGTAAAGGCTAGGTATTCAGCTGGGGGCTGATATTAGTAGCCTGGGAAGCTCCGTGGGTATTACCCCCTTCCCAGGCTTCAAACATTTGCCCCAGCTGTCTGCTTAACCTCCGCTAGAGACTAAAATTACGGGGAACCCCACGCCAATTTTTTTTAATAATAAATCCTTTATTTTAATACTAAATGACAAGTACAGTATCCAACACTGTCACTGTACTTATTATATATATGACTGACATGTTTCTATCTATCTAATCTATGTGTGAAGCTCTATTCTGTCTGTTATAAATTGTCGGGTACTGCTGCTGAATTGCCGGCCGGCTTTTTTAAAGAGACGGTGCACGAAAACACTATTATATTTTTTAATAAATCCTTTACACTAAATGACAAGTACAGTAAGCAACACTGTCACTGTACTTCGTATATATGTGGCTGACATGTTTCTATCTATCTAATCTATGTGTGATTCTCTCTTCCTTCTATTCTAAATTGTCGGGTACAGATGCTGAATTGCCAGCCGGCATTTTTAAAGAGACGGTGCATGAAAACACTATTATTTTTTTTAATAAATCCTTTGCAGTAAATGACAAGTACAGTAAGCAACACTGTCACAGTACTTCATATATATGTGACTGACATGTTTCTATCTATCTAATCTATGTGTGATGCTCTATTCCTTCATGTCTAAATTGTCGGGTACCGGTGTATGCCGCTGCTGAATTGCCGGCCGGCTTTTTTAAAGAAAGCGTCTTCTGAGCAGTTTGTGAGCTTTTGGACACCTTTGAAGGTGTTTTCTATGTGTTCCTATGTGTTTTTGTTTGCCTGCCATTGGTTTTAACGGTGTTCGACGGTGTTCTAAGGTGTTCGACGAACAGTTCGACGAACAGTTCCTCGAACATCCCGGTGTTCGACGAACCGAACCGATCCCGAACACTACGGGGGTGGCTCAACACTAGTGATTACCCACAGCCCAGCCTCATCTCATCCCAACATGGATTAGGTGAAAATGAGGAAGAGGAGGAGGAGGAAGAACAGGAGCTAGTTTCATGCGCTATAGACGGTACTACCTGCACAACTGTCATACCGTCTGTTCAGTGAGGATGGCCTGAGGACAGGGAGGAGGAGGAGGAGGTGGAGAAGGAGGAGGAGAGCATGGTCAGTCGTCCTCTTGGTGAGGACACGGAAGTCTTGCCTGTTAGCAGTCTGGCACGCATGGCTGAGCTTATGTTACGCTGCCTTTCCCGTGACCCTCGCATTCTCAAAATTTTGGGTGACAGTCATTACTGGTTTGTGACACTTCTAGACCCACGCTACAAGGAGAGCTTTATATCTCTTATTCCTGAGCCGGACAGGTCTACAAAAATGGGGCAGGACGAGAAGGCCCTTGTTGCGGAAAAAATTCCCATCTGAAAATGCTGGCGGCAGAGGTCACAGTTCATTGGACAACCAAGGAGTACAGCCAAGAGAGACACAACGCCAATCCAGCAGAGGCAGGGGAACACTGTAAAAGTTCTGGGACAGTTTTCTCAGCCCCTCCCATCACACAGGCCTTGAGGCGTGGGGTACTCTCACAAGGAGTGCAAAGTTTGGGAAGATGCTGAGGGAGTACCTTGCCATCCGTATCAACGTCCTTCGTGATTCCTCTGTGCCTTATAATTATTGGGTATCCAAGTTGGACACGTGGAATGAACTGGTTCTCTACGCCTTGGAGGTCCTCGCCTGCCCTGCCGCTAGCGTTTTATCAGAGCGGGTTTTTAGTGCCGCTGGTGGAATTATAACTGATAAGCGCATCCACCTGTCAACTGAAAATGCTGACAGGCTGACTGTTATAAAAACGATCAAGGGCTGGATTGGGCCAGACTTCTCAACACCAGGGAATGATAGCAGCGTAACATAAACTCAAATCCAGTGTCTTTTTTGGGGAAGTGTATTACCATGCACCTTTTCACACCCACACATGGGTATATGCTTCCTGATTTTGGCAATTTGCTCTTGTCCTCCTCCTTCTCCTCATCCTCATCTTCCACCACCATATCACCAGGGTGACCGTGGTCCGTTATGCTACACCCACATAATTTTTTTAAAGGGTGTTTATGATGCCCATAAAAAAAATTTTTTATACAGTATGTTTGTGTATACCCCCCAGGGGTAAATGTTTGCCAGCCCATACACTTAGTGCATGGGTATTACAAGTATAAGAGACCCGCTCCTTTCTAATGGAAACATTTTTTTATGAGGCCCTCTTCCACATCTTTTCTAAGTTGCATTGGAGTACCTCCCAATTTTTGGCAGCCCTTGCATTCACTGCATAGGCCAACACTATGGGAGACCCACTTCCTAATAATGGGAAAATTTTTTCATGAGGCCCTCTACGTCTCTTGCAAGGGGCATTGGAGTGCCTCCCAATTTTTGGCAGCCCTTGCATTCACTGCATAGGTCAACACTATGGGAGACCCACTTCTTAATAATGGGAACATTTTTTCATGAGGCCCTCTATGTCTCTTCCAAGGGGCATTGCAGTACCTCCCAATTTTTTGGCAGCCCTTGCATTCACTGCATAGGACAACACTATGGGAGACCTACTTCCTAATAATGGGAGCATTTTTTCATGAGGCCCTCTACGTCTCTTCCAAGGGGCATTGGAGTGCCTCCCAATTTTTGGCAGCCCTTGCATTCACTGCATAGGCTAACACTATGGGAGACCCACTTCCTAATAATAGGAACATTTTTTCATGAGGCCCTCTATGTCTCTTCCAAGGGGCATTGGAGTGCCTCCCAATTTTTGGCAGCCCTTGCATTCACTGCATAGGCCAACACTATGGGAGACCCACTTCCTAATAATGGAAACATTGTTTTCACGAGGCCCTCTGACCTCCACACCTCTTTCAAGGGGTATTGGAGCGCCTCTAAATTTTTGGCAACCCTTGCATTCACTGCATAGGCCAACACTATGGGAGACCCACTTCCTAATAATGGAAACATTGTTTTCAGGAGGCCCTCTGACCTCCACGCCTCTTCCAAGGGGCATTGGAGTGCCTCCAAATTTTTGGCAACCCTTGCATTCACTGCATAGGCAAACACAATGGGAGACACACTTCCTAATAATGGGAACATTGTTTTCAGGAGGCCCTCTGACCTCCATGTCTCTTCCAAGGGGCAATGGAGTGCCTCCAAATTTTTGGCAACCGTTGCATTCACTTCATAGGCAAACAGTGTGGGAGACCCACTTCCTAATAATGGGAACATTGTTTTCAGGAGGCCCTCTTCTAAGTCTCTTCAAAGGGGTATTGGGGTGCGTCCAAATTTTAAAAGGGGTATTAGGGTGCGTCCAAATTTTGAACAGCCCTGCCACTCACTGCATACGCAATAACAGTATAGGAGACCCACTCTTTAGTAATGGGAACAACAAAGCATAGCCGGCTCTCTAAGAATATTGAGGGCCGACAGCTGGCCCTTTAAGAATAGTAAAGGCCGCCTGATGGCCCTATAAAAATAAGCTTTGTGACTTTCAGAGTCCCTCCTTCATAAATGAAACAGGATGTGTCTTATCATGGGTCACACACCACATGGCCAGATAAGGTTGTAAAATGTTAAAATGAAATTTCCCGGTGAATGCATTTGTCACGGTTGAAAGCAATGCAAACGTGCAAAAACGCATCAAAAACGCTACGTGTGAACATAGCCCAACGTGTGGAGGAGTATTTTTGTTTTTGGTTATTTATTTTGCCTTTTATACAAGTCATTACCCTGGAAAGGATGTTCCTTAACATATTTCCCAGGAAAATCCATTTTGGTTTAGCTTTTGTATGTTTTATTGTGAGTCCGTAAAAGTGGCGTAATACCTCTGACAACGTTGTTGACAGCAGTGACCTGGAAGTCATAATTGCTTCCAGGGGTCTTTCCAATCCTGTTCCCATGTTATTTGAGCACTGTTCCCATCGATTTTGGCAATTTTTAGGCCCTCTGCAGACCGCCGGGGGAGCCGTCTGAAAAATGCTCGAGTTTCCCATAGACTTACATTGGGCTCGTTGCTCAGGTCGAGCACCCGAGCATTCCAATTTGCTCGACCCGAGCATCGAGCACCCGAGCATTTTTGTGCTCACCCATCACTATTTACAACCCATTGCACTGTAGCTAATTTCCCTAGACTTGGACAGCAGAAAAAAAATGATGAAAGGTTACAACGCAGGATAGTCCAGATGGTGGATAAGCAGTCCCAATCAAGTTCCAAAGAAATTCAAGCTGTCCTGAAGGGTCAGGGTGCATCAGTGTTAGCGTGAACTATCCATTGACATTTGAATGAAATTAAATGCTATGCCAGGAGACACAGGAGGACCCACTGCTGACACAGAGACATAAAAAAGCTTGACTGCAGTTTGCCAAAATGTATGTGAGAAAGCCAAAATTCTTTTATGAAAGCGTCTTGTGTACAGAAGACATCATGAAATCTGAAGATTACCAAAGGAATTTGGGTTGCAATGTAGTGCCCAGTGTCATAAAGCTGGGTTTTTGTCCTAGGTCATGGGTCTTCCAGCAAGACAATGACCTCAACTATATTTCAAGAAGCACCCAGAAATGGATGGAAACAAAGAGCTGGAGAGTTCTGAAGCGGCCAGCAATGAGTCAGCATCTAAATCCCATTGAATACCTGTAGAGAGACCTTAAAATTGCTGTTGGGAGGAGGCACCCTTCAAATATGAGAGACCTGTAGCAGTTTGCAAAGAAAAGTGGTCCAAAATTCCAATTGCGAGGTGTAAGAAGCTTATTGATGGTTATAAGAAGTAATTGATTGCAGTATGTTTTTTAACAAGGAGAAATGCAAAGTCCTATATCTGGGCAAGAAAAATGAAAAAAAGCATATACAGAATGGAAGGAATAGGGCTAAGCAACAGCACATGTGAAAAAGACTTGGGTATACTAATAGATCACAGACTGAACATGAGTCAACAGTGTTATGCAGCAGCAAAAAAGGCAAAAACAATTCTGGGTTGCATTAACAGAAGCATACAGCAGGGGCGGAACTACCGCCCGTGCAGCCGGTTCATTGAACGGGGGCCCCGAGGGAGAGGGGGCCCCTCCAGCCTCCAGCAGGGCCGACTGCCCTGACTCCAGAATGGGGCCCGGCCGGTAGGGGCCCCCTCGGGGGCCCCCCTCTTGTGCGTCTCTCTCCGGGGCCCCATGCTATGCGCCGGGTCCGGGACATTTCAGCGCTGAGCTGCGCTGTTGCAGCAGCGCCTTGATGATTCCCCTGACTTCCGGTCATGTGACGGTGCCGTCACATGGCCGGAAGTCAGGAGAACCTGCTGTCAGCGATTTGGACGAGCGCCAGGATTCTGCAGGGATCGCATGGGGGTAAGTATAACAAGTTTTATTTTTTTTAAAATACAATTAACTAGGAGTGGAGAGATGGGAGAAGCACATGTGTGTGTGTATGTGTGTGTGGGGGGGGGAGATGGGAGATGCACATGTGTGTGTGTGTGTGGGGGGGGGGAGATGGGAGATGCACATGTGTGTGTGTGTGTGGGGGGGAGATGGGAGATGCACATGTGTGTGTGTGGGGGGGGAGATGGGAGATGCACATGTGTGTGTGTGGGGGGGGGGAGATGGGAGATGCACATGTGTGTGTGGGGGGGAGATGGGAGATGCACATGTGTGTGGTGGGGGGGAGATGGGAGATGCACATGTGTGTGGGGGGGGGAGATGGGAGATGCACATGTGGTGGAGGGGGATGAGATGGGAGATGCACATGTGGTGGAGGGGGATGAGAGAGGGGCACATGTGGGGGAGGGGGATGAGAGAGGGGCACATGTGGGGGAGGGGGATGAGAGAGGGGCACATGTGGGGGAGGGGGATGAGAGAGGGGCACATGTGGGGGAGGGGGATGAGAGAGGGGCACATGTGGGGGAGGGGGATGAGAGAGGGGCACATAACGAATGTGGGGTGGGGGAGAGTAAATGATAAATGATGATGGGGTGGGGAGAGCACGGACATGATATAATGAATTGGGGCAGGGGGTGCATGTAAATATTGAATGCGGGGAGCAGGAAGTATAGAGTAGGGGGCGTTGCGGATGCAGGAGTGTGACTGGTAACAAATTGGCGGAAAGAGTAGAGGTTCTAATTAAATTATATATTAAGTGCCTATTTACAGTTAATGGGGGCACAGTGGTGGATTACAATTTATATTTGGAATGGTAGGTTGCCTAATAACTAACCATATATTGATGGTGGATGCACGTCTGTATTCAGCTGCGTAATGTAGAAGTTGGGGAATGTGCTCTAGATAACTGTGTTATTTTATGCAGAGACGAGTGATGGCGGTCTGTGCTGGATGAAGGAGAAAAGCGAAGATGAAGGACTTCACCTAGAGACGTCACCGGTGAGTCAGTCTATTACATGTACACTGTGTATAATGTCACTGGTGATCACTGTATTACCTGTACACTGACACTATATACAGAGCTCCTGTGTATAATGTCACTGGTGATCCCTGTATTACCTGTACACTGACACTATATACAGAGCTCCTGTGTATAATGTCACTGATGATCACTGTATTACCTGTACACTATATACAGAGCTCCTGTGTATAATGTCACTGTATTACCTGTACACTGACACTATATACAGAGCTCCTGTGTATAATTTCACTGGTGATCACTAGATTACCTGGACACTTACGTTATACATACCATGTATAGAGCTCCCGTGTATAATGACACTTATGGTAATATTAGTAATGTGGTGGTAATATTAGTAATGTAGTGGTAATATGTGGTCTGGTCATGGTGTGGCAGTTTTTCTCCCTTCTGTGTGGTATTATTCGGTCACTATGTTGTGGTAATATGTGGTCTGGTCATGGTGTGGCGGTATTCCCTGTATGTGGTATTATTGGTCATTTAAAAAAAAAATGTATATGACACATTCCCTTAAAGAAAACTAAATAAAAATATATCTAAAAAGAGTATTGGATATTTTAAGAAAATTTTAATAGGTTAGAGTAGGGCCCGCCCAGAAGAGTCTACCTTATCGTGGTGGCGGCTTTAAAAATCTTTTGGCCAAAACAAAAGCTGATGGCTATGTATGTGGCGCCGTCACATGGCCGAACGTCAGGAGAACCTGGTGGCAGCGACGTGGACGAGCGCCAGGATTCTGCAGGGATTGCATGGGGGTAAGTATAACAAGTTTTATTTTTTTTAAATACAATTAATTAACTAGGAGTGGGGGGAATCAGAGATGCACATGGGGGGGGATGAGAGATGCACATGGGGGGGGGTGAGAGATGCACATGGGGGGGGATGAGAGATGCACATGGGGGGGATGAGAGATGCACATGGGGGGGGATGAGAGATGCACATGGGGGGGATGAGAGATGCACATGGGGGGGATGAGAGATGCACATGGGGGGGATGAGAGATGCACATGGGGGGGATGAGAGATGCACATGGGGGGGATGAGAGATGCACATGGGGGGGATGAGAGATGCACATGGGGGGGATAAGAGATGCACGGGGGGTGAGAGCTGCACATGGGTGGGATGAGAGCTGCACATGGGGGGGTGAGAGATGCACATGGGGGGTTATGTTTACATAACTTTGTTGCCTTATGAAGGGCAGGGGGGGCCCCCCAAAATTTCTTGCACAGGGGCCCACTACAGTCTGTGTCCGCCCCTGGCATACAGTCTACATCACGTGAAGTAATTATCCCCCTCTACTCCTCTTTGGTCTGACCTCATCTGGAACACTGTGTCCAGTTATGGGCACCACATCTTAAATAAGACATGAAGAAACTGGAACAAGTCCAGAAAAGAGTGACCAAAATGGTGACCAGTCTGTAAACAATGTCCTATGAGGAATGGTTATAGGATTTGGGAATGTTTAGCTTGCAAAAGAGGAGACTGAGAGGAGACTTAATAGCTGTCTACAAATATCTCAGGGGCTGTCACAGTGTAGAGGGATCAGCTTTATTCTCATTTGCACAAAGAAAGACTAGAAGCAATAGGATGAAACTGAATAGGAGAAGATACAGATTAGATATTAGAAAAAAACTTTTGACAGTGAGGGTGATTAATGAGTGGAACAGGCTGCCACGAGAGGTGGTGAGTCTCCTTCAATGGAAGTCTTCAAACAGAGGCTGGACAGACATCTGTCTGAGATGGTTTAGTGAATCCTGCATTGAGCAGGGGGTTGGACCAGATGACCCTGGAGGTCCCCTTCAACTCTTAACATTCTATGATTCTATGAACTTATAGACCATTCAATGGACCCCGAAACACGTGTCTGCAAATGTAGTTTCTGGTTTGGCTTTGTATCCTAAATCATGTGGCAAGGCTCATTAAAGGGCCGATATGTACTTTTAGAATTGCTACATCCAATAGGTGGCACTAGAGTTCCAGTCCTCTTCCTCTCTGAAGAGGCTATTTGTATAGTTAACAGATCAAAGAAATGTCTTAGCCCTTTGATAAATATGCTACAAGTTGCACACAAATGTTCAAATTCAGCTGCAACCATGAGGAAAACCACAAGTAATCAATATGTATTTGCATGCAAATATTTTTAAACTGTTTTCAGACTTGAGCAAAAGCATAAAGGAATTGCCATTATTAACCAATTAAATTACTTTTAATTTTACAAAAAGTGCCCGAAAATGAAAGTCAGAATCTGGTTTCAGTGAATAATTGCTGCACTCTTTGTTGTCATCAGCTTTCACAAGCAAAAAAAAATATTCTACAATAAGAGCGGAAATTTAGAACTTTTTTTTAGCATCCTTATTTAGGGTCTTGCTTCAGCTGTAATGTTCTAGCGCATAAATATACAGCTGTGTCATATTTTGTTATTATTTGCATTACTTGATATTCTTTTTTATTTTTCCAGTTTGAAAAATAAATGTACTTTGTACAGAGACATAGATAATTATATTGACTGCAAATAAAAAGCTTTCTAAACAAATGACAAAGCACTTGTGTCTGTTTTCTCTACAGTTATTTCCTATGAGTGTAATGGTGTATTACAGTACATGGCAGCAGTCGTGCTGCCCGACTGCCTGTGTTCTTATTTACCTTTTTAGTGTAATAATAATTGCCTTGCTGTTGTAACATATTATTTCTTTTTTGTGGCATAGAGAAAACTGAGTTTAACTATATTACACTTTCAGCAGTTTCTGTTGCTTTACAAGTAACGGGTCTCAGTTACAAACAGCAGATTGGTCATTACTTTATTATTTAATGAAACAGGTTTATTAACCATTCATTGAGTCACATCATTTAAAGTAAATTGTATGTCTGGTCCATAGCATTTCATGTACATACACTTTATTTTTGGTTTTAGCCAAAAATACACTTCAAAGTTTCTGTTTGGAATTTAGCTGCTTTTCCAGATTTGCATCAGTTTGGAGCACAGTCGACTCATTGTGATGAAATTTGAAAGGAACTTGTAGCAGTAAGATCTGGACACAGATGTATATTACACTGCAGGTCTCCTCACAGTGGGAAAATCATCACTGCTCATGTAACATTTTGTAGGTCTGCAGTTTACATCACATAGGAGACACTGGGCTGCAGCATATACATCACACATGAGACACTGGGGCTGGAGCATATAAATTACACAGGAGACGCCGGGACTGGAGAATATACATCACATAGGATATGCTGGAGCATATACATTACAGGTAACGCTAGGGCATACACATCACAGGAGATGCTGGGTCATATACATCACAGGAGATGCTGGGGCTGTGGAATATACATCACAGGAAATGTTGGGGCATATACATCACAGGCAATGCTGGGGCTGCGGCATATACACACTTGGTCAAAATTATTGGTACCCCTCTTTAATGAAAAAAACCCACAATGGTCACAGAAATAACTGACAAAAGTAATAATAAATTAAAAATCTATGAAAATGAACAAATGAAAGTCAGACATTGCTTTTTTAACCCTGCTTCCACAGAATTTTTAAAAAAATTAAACTCATGAAATAAGCCTGGACAGAAATGATGGTACCCCTGAAAATAATGTGACAAAAGGGACATGTTAAATCAAGTTGTGTCCACTAATTAGAATCACAGGTGTCTACAATCTTTTAATCAGTAGTCAGTGGGCTTGTATATAGGGCTACAGATACTCACTGTGCTGTTTGGTGACATGGTGTGTACCACACTCAACATGGACCAGAGGAAGCCAAGGAAAGAGTTGTCTCAGGAGATTAGAAAGAAAATTATAGACAAGTATGTTAAAGGTAAAGGTTATAAGACCATCTCCAAACAGCTTGATGTTCCTGTGACTACAGTTGCACATATTATTCAGAAATTTAAGATCCATGGGACTGTAGCCAACCTCCCTGGATGTGGCCACAGTAGGAAAATTGATAACAAATCAAAGTGACGGATAATACGAATGGTAACAAAAGAGCCCAGGAAAACTTCTAAAGAGATTAAAGGTGAACTTCAAGCTCAAGGAACATCAGTGTCAGATCGCACCATCCATCGTTGTTTGATCCAAAGTGGACTTCATGGGAGACGACCAAGGAGAACACCATTGTTGAAAAAAATCATAAAAAAGCCAGACTGGAATTTGCCAAACTACATGTTGACAAGCCACAAAGCTTCTGAGAGAATGTCCTACGGGGTTATAGGAAATTTCACCCCCAGCAGTTCGCCCACAGCAATTTGCCCCCAGCAGTTCGCCCCCATCATTTCACCCCCAGGAAGATTCGCCCCCGCACGTTTCGCCCCTGGACCGGGGTGAACTGGGGGCGATATGTGCGGGGGTGAAATGTGCGGGGGCAAAACATCCTGGGGGGCCAAATGCTGGGGACAAAATGTGCGGGGGCGAAATGTACCCGGGGGAGAATTGCTGGGGGCGAACTGCTGGGGTCGAACTACTGGGGGCGAAACATCCAATTCCCGTCCTATGGACAAATGAGACAAAAATAGAAGTTTTTGACAAGGCACATCAGCACAATGTTCACAGATGGAAAAATGAAACATATAAAGAAAAGAACACTGTCCCTACTGTGAAACATGGAGGAGGCTATGTTATGTTCTGGGGCTACGTTGCTGCATCTGGCACAGGGTGTCTTGAATCTATGTAGCGTACAATGAAATCTCAAGACTATCAAGGGATTCTAGAGAGAAATGTGCTGCCCAGTGTCTGAAAGCTTGGTCTCAGTCGCAGGTCATGGGTCTTGCAACAGGAGAATGACCCAAAACACACAGCGAAAAACACTCAAGAATGGCTAAGAGGAAAACATTGGACTATTCTGAAGTGGCCTTCTATGAGCCCTGACCTATATCATATTGAGCATCTTTGGAAAGAGTTGAAACATGCTGTCTGGAAAAGGCAACCTTCAAACTCGAAACAACTGGAGCAGTTTGCTCATGAGGAGTGGGCCAAAATACCTGTTGAGAGGTGCAGAAGTCTCATTGACAGTTACAGGAATCGTTTGATTGCAGTGATTGCTTCAAGATTGTAATGCAGCAAAATATTAAGTTAAGAGTACCATCATTTCTGTCCAGACCTATTTCATGAGTTAAATTTTTTTTTAAATTCTGTGGAAGCAGGGTTGAAAAGCATAGTCTGACTTTCATTTGTTCATTTTCATAGATTTTTAATTTATTAATACTTTTGTCAGATTCAAGCTATTTCTGTGACGATTGTGGGTTTTTCTTTCATTAAGCGAGGGGTACCAACAATTTAGACCACGTGTGTACATCACAGGAGACATTGGGGCTGGGGCATATACATCACAGGAGACTTTTGGGCATATACATCACAGGAGAGGTTGGGACATGTATGTAACACGGGTAATTTAGACGCAGTGACACAGAAACACAGAGCAGCCAATACGGGGTTAATAAACAGGGGAGGTTTATGATAACAGGGTCAACCTCCACGCAGGGAGTAACAGGGGAAAATATGGGGGAAAAACAAGGGCAGTAGCAGGTAAAAGTCTATTACTGACAGTTCACAGTTTAACTAGATGTAGCTGAATCGAATCGGTTGTAATCTACAGTTTTTTCACTTAGCTGACTCTTGCTCCTCACAAGGCAGTTGCCAGCTGATGCTGGTGTTGATTTTTTTAGGCTTCCCCACTCAAACAATGCTCCGTCTTCTGGCGGCAGTGGGCGGCCTCTGGTTTTACTCGCTGAGCCCCTAGTCCATAACACGGCACCTCATGTGCTCGGCTCCACGGACCCTGCGTCTCTTCTCTCTCTAGTCGGCTTGACTCCTCCGGTCCACTGCACCCGGATCTTGCTCCAAGTACTGTAGCCAGGAGCCTGGACCCTCTCACACTGCTCTGCTAAGCAGGACCCAGCTCTGCTTTTCCGCGTAAACGTCCTCGTCTCTTCCTCTCTCTAGCCACGCCACCTGATCCCCGGTCACCTGACCTCCCAGCTCTCACTCTGGACACGCCCCCAGCTTCCCAGTCACCTGACTCCTGTGCTCGCAGTCTGTCTTCCCCCTGCAACCAGAGGCACGGCCCCGGCAGTTCCGGATCCCTTGCTCTGAAAGTACTTACACCCCGGTCTTCCCCCTTACACTCCCGCTCTCCTTTAACTCACCATTCCACGGGCGAGAGTTCCTTCATCAAACGTTCACATTCTTGGACTTTCTGGACGATACAGTACCATATGAATTGATCTTGTTCGTAACGGTGAGGAGGCACTCCTGCTGTTGTCCGTTCTGACCGGCGTAACTCAGTTTGGCCGATGGGGGGGTGCAGGGTCACTCGGATTTCCAATCTCAGCCTGCCCGGTGGCTTCAACCGATGTTGTTCCCTTGCCGCCTGCACTGGGGACTGCAGGTAATTGAGTGCTGGGGCTCGGAGGTAGAATCAACAACTTTCTTCATCCACATCGTGGCTTGGGGCAACTGTGACAGGACCCTCTCTAGAAGCAGGTGATTCTTTTCCATCCTCATCATCTTTAGACAGACAGGGTCACAGCATACTACTATGAACCACTCTGGTAGGGGCTCCTTAAGCACCCTCGGGTTGAACTTCATACACAGGTCCTTCAGTGCCAATCCTGCGCTTCACTCGGTGCAGCGTCCGTTCCCACCGCCTACTCAATTTGCCCCGGGGCCGCCTGTCCCGAACCAACACCTGCTCCCCGCGCCTCAGAGCTGTCCCTCGAAGAGGCAATGTCTCATGATGTTTGAGCTCCTGAAACTTTTGTTGTACCAACCGTCGGAGGGTCTGCAGTCGATGCCGATTTTCCCGGATGCAGGAAGACACCCCATCCGTGTGTAGTCCTCCTCGGGGTCCAGCTCTAACTCGGTAATCTCTCACCCCTTTCGCCCGAACAGCAAGGTATAAGGAGTGAACCCCATCGTACTATTCACTCGGTTGTTGTAGACCCACACCAGCTCGGCAACAAACTCAGACCACCGTACCTTCCAATCTTCCTCCAACGTGCGGAGCATTTTGATGTGTCCGATTAAAGCGTTCACAGGCCCCATTTCCTTGAGGGTGGTAAGGAGTAGTCGGTGACTTCTCAATCTTGTACAACCGATGCAGCTCTTCCATCGCCCGGCCTTGGAAGCAGGCGCCTTGATCGGAATAAATCCTCTTTGGACAGCCGTACACCCGAATGAAATCTCGGCAGATTGCCTGCACAGCTGACTCGGCGGTCTGGTCTCTGGTCCCGGTCACTACCGCAAACCTTGTGAAGTGGTCTGTCATTACCAGGCAATGTTCATACCCGAGATGCGCTGGTCCAACAGTCAAATAGTCGATCATCAGCACCTCCAAGGGGGCAGAAGTCACAATAGTTTGTATGGGGACCCACTGCTCCGGGGCTTAACCAGCTCACAGGTCCGACATCTTCGACAAGTGTCTTCTATTGTTGCTCGCAGTTGGGGATGATACACCAGCCTCTGCAACCACTGAAACGTCTTTTCTGGTCCGAAGTGAGCCCCTCGTTCATGAGCCTCCTTAGCCACTACCCCGCCCAACTTCTCTGGGATCACCACTTGCCAGGTGGTCCCGAACTCTCGCAGTAGCTGCACCCGTCGGTACAGCAGCCCGTCTCGCAAACACAGTCTTTCCCATTGTCCCAGCATCTTCAGTACTCCTGGGGACATGGTACTCCTCTCTTCTCGACTGGGGACTTGCCGTAAAGCCACCCATTGACGTAATTGAGCAACTTCTCTGTCAGTCTGTTGAAGTTGGATCCAGTCATCTATTGGCTGCTCTAGCACTTGTTCTTCCGACGTCTCTCCGATCTGTCCCTGCGACGCGGCCAGCGGTCTCATCCGCCTCCAAATCTTCATCGCGGTCATGATCAGGCCGTTCATATGTCACTCTGGAGAGGGCGTCGGCGTGAGTATTCTTTGCCTTAGGTCGGTAGGCGATCTTATACCGGTACCTGGCCATGCGGGCCACCCACCGCTGTTCCAGAGCCCCCAATTTCGCATTCTCCAGGTGAGCCAGCGGGTTGTTATCTGTTCTCACCAGTACTTCGTACCCGGACAAATACTCTGCAAACTTCTCTGTCATTGCTCAAACCAGAGCCAGCAACTCTAATTTGAAAGAGCTATAATTATCCGGGTTCCTCTCAGAGTCGTGAAGGGAGTGACTGGCATACACAATCACGTGCTTTTTCCCCTCCTGTACTTGGGATAACACGGCTCCCAGACCATGTAAGCTCCCATCAGTGTGGAGTATGAAGGGTTGGGAGAAATCCGCATAGGCAAGTATTGGGGCCTCAGTCAGGGCCATTTTTAGGGCACGGAAGACCTCTTCCTGGCTGCTTCCCCACCGAATCGCCTGATTCTTGGAGCCCGCTGGCACTCCCTTAAGTAGCTCCAGCAATGGGTTGGCTATGCGGGTGAAGTTCTTCACGAATCTTCGGTAGTACCCGGCAAGTCCCAGGAAGGCCCGAACATCATTCACTGTCTTCGGGGTAGGCCACTCCTGTACGGCGGCCACGTTTTCCTGGGTGGGCCTGACTCCTTCACCGGACACAGTATGACCGAGATATTCGATCTGTTTGCGTAACAGGTGGCACTTCTGGGGCTTCACCTTTAGGCCACGACTCTGTAGGCGACTCAGTACTTGCTCCAGTCGCTGGAGGTGCTCCTCGAAGGTGGCCGCATAGACAATTATGTCGTCAAGGTAAATCAGTGTCGCCTCGAAGTTTAAATCGCCCAGGTACCTCTCCATCAGTCGCTGGAACATCCCGGGGGCGTTAGTCAGGCCGAAGGGCATCCGATTGAACTCGAACAGTCCCATGGGTAATATGAACGCCGTCTTCGTACGGTCATGTTCGGCCACGGGCACCTGCCAGTACCCACTGGCCAGATCAAAGGAGGAGAAGTATCTTGCCTTCCCTAAGGCCGACAGGGACTCTTCGATTCTGGGTAGTGGGTAAGAGTCCCATACTGTACAGGCATTCAGTCATCTATAGTCCACACAGAACCGCAGGGTCCCATCTTTTTTCTGGACCAGGACAATCGGGGCTGCCCATGGACTCTGACTCTCCCGTATCACACCATTCTGTAACATATGGGCTAGCATCTCCTTAACCTCTTTATACATCTGGGGAGGTATCTGCCGGTATCTCTCCCGCACCGGGGCAGCGCTCCCCTTGGGAATCTCGTGGGTAATGGCTTCGGTGCAACCAAAATCATCCTCATGGCGAGCAAAGACTTCCAGGTACCGCTCCAGCACCTCCTCAACCTGCTACAGCTGTCGAGGTGTAAGTCCCGTCAATTCAGCCCGCATTAGTTCTAGGATTCTTTGTCCCCCCTTCGCACTAGCCCGGTGGGATTCCGGGGGTGTGGTGACCGCCAGAGTCCAGGGGTCTCCTCGTACAGCGGACAGCTGTACCACATCAGATCGCACCAACTTCTCTGGCATTCCCAGAATCTGGGCTATTTCCGCCCTGGGAGGGAGTGTGAGATCATCTTCGCCCAGATTAACACACCGCACTATAACATTGCCACCCTGGACGGTGGCCAGTGTCCAAGCCACCAAGGGTCCGGGGGGTACTTTGTCCATCGATGGTGGTTCTATCTGAATTTCGACCCCCTCAAGAGGTGTGCAGGCCCATGCAGGTAACGTGAGTACAGTTTGTCCGGGCGGTAAGGTGAGAGCCGTAGCTGCTGGCACTATTATTTTCCCCAGGATCCTCCCTTCACTCGACGTCTCCTGAGCCTGGGCAGCTCAGATTAGTTGTTGAAAGACCCTCTTTTGGGGAGTTCGCAGGTCCCTCTGGTCTAGAGGAATCTCCTTCGGCTCACTAAGCAGGATTTGCCCGATTTCTTTCAGCACATTCATTCCAAGGGTCACCGGGGGTCCACTTCCGGTTCCCCCTGTGACCAGGACGACTCCTTTTTTTCCCACATCTTTTCCACACACTCGGATCTTCATCCACACCACCCCTGTGACCGGGATGGGTAATTGATTAGCTGCCGTGAGTCTAATTAGTGGTCCCCATTCAGGCCGCGCTATCTCAGGAAATCGCTGTTGAAAGTAGGCTTCTGTCATCGTAGTCACCAGGGATCCCGTATCAATCAGGCAGTGAACAGCCCGACCACTTATTTCGGCCCAGACAGTCGGGCTGGTGGAAGCCAGGTCCTTGGGACTTCCTCTTTTTCTTTCCCCTTCCTCAGGCTCCGGGCTGTGTCCCCCAAACATGGAGCCCACTAGTTTAACAGCTGGACAGGGGTCGCCCTCGGCTAGCACAGCCCCTGGCGTAATATCCTGCGCCTCCACACTTCCAGCAGGTCGTGTTTCTGTCTGTGTAGGGCTGCCTCACTTCTCTATGGAACTCTCCTGCAGGGTGGGGCCTGAATTCAATTCTTTCCATAACTGGGACAATCTATCAGGGTATCTCTGGTGTCGGGGCAGGGGTCTCCTTGAGACTGGACCATTCATCCCGCATCTCCTGTATCTCCTTTCGCATCTCTTGAGCCCATTCCGGTTCAGCTGCAGGCGGGGTCGGTACATCATTACTCCGGACCATCCCTGCCAGGGCCGTCACCCCCATCTCCTGCTCTCTCACACGTGCCTCTGCCCCCACTTCTAGAAAAGTCATACGTGGGTTGGCGCGCAGGTGCTCCCGAAAGGCCTGCTTCAGCTGCACATAACTGAGGCCTGCCACAAACTGGTCCCTTAAGATCACGTCAGGGGGGCCTATTCCCAAATTCCCCATGTCGTCTTTTCTAGTGATATAGGCATGGACTCTCTGTAAGGCAATAACATGCTGCATCACAGTCTCCCCCTCCTGCTGCACTTGGTGAAACAGCCGTATCCTCAGCTCTCCTACATTGTGGGATCCCCATGCATCTCCTCCAATATCCGCACCACTTTTTCTACAGTATCCCGGTCATGGGGAGGGCGGTACATCATGGATTGTCGGGCCTCGCCATCCATGGCCAGTAAGGCCATTTCGCATTGCTTAGCTGGAGTCATCGGGTGCATACGTAACATACTCCTAACTCTCTCAATCCAGTCCCACAGCATCATATTGTCCCCGGTGAACTTTGGGAGATTGCTGAGCATGGCCCCCAGCGGCAAGCTAGATTTAGGGGCTCCCAGGATGGACTGCTCTGCAGTGTCTGTGTCTAACGACTTCATCCTGCCGACTACGCCAAATGTAACATGGGTACTTTAGATGCAGTGACACAGAAACACAGAGCAGCCAATACGGGGTTAATAAACAGGGGAGGTTTATGATAACAAGATCAACCTCCACGCAGGGAGTAACAGGGGAAAATATGGGGGAAAAACAAGGGAAGTAGCAGGTAAAAGTCTATTACTGACAGTTCACAGTTTAACTAGATATAGCTGAGTCGAACCGGTTGTAATCTACAGTTTTTTCACTTGACTCTTGCTCCTCACAAGGCAGTTGCCAGCTGATGCCGGTGTTGATTTTTTTAGGCTTCCCCGCCCAAACAATGCTCCGTCTTCTGGCGGCAGTGGGCGGTCTCCGGTTTTACCCGCTGAGCCCCTAGTCCATATCACGGCACCTCACGTGCTCGGCTCCACGGACTCTGCGTCTCTTCTCCCTCTAGTCGGCTTGACTCCTCTGGTCCACTGCACCCGCATCTTGCTCCAAGAACTGTAGCCAGAAGCCTGGACCCTCTCAGACTGCTCTGCTGAGCAGGACCCAGCTCCGCTTTTCCGCGCAAACGTCCTCATCTCTTCCTCTCTCTAGCCACGCCACCTGTTCCCCGGTCACCTGACCTCCCAGCTCTCACTCTGGACACGCCCCCCGCTTCCCAGTCACCTGACTCCTGTGCTCGCAGTCTGTCTTCCCCCTGCAACCAGAGGCACGGCCCCGGCAGTTCCGGATCCCTTGCTCTGAAAGTACTTACACCCCGGTCTTCCCCCTTACATATATATCACAAGAGACGCTGAGGGCATATACATCACAGGAGATGATGGGACATATACATCACAGGAGACGTTGGAGCATATACATCTCAGGCAATGCTGGAGCATATACATCACAGGAGATGTTGTGGCATATACATCACAGGAGATGCTGGGGCATATACATTACAGGAAACTTTAGGGCATATGCATCACAGGAGACGTTTAGGGTATATACATCATAGGAGATGTGGGTGCATATACATCACAGGAGATGGGGCATATACATCACTGGAGACGTTGGGGCACAATCATCACATCAGATGCTGGGGCATATACATGACAGGCAACATTGGGGCTGGGGCATATACATCACAGAAGTCATTGGGGCTGGGGCATATTCATCACAGGAGATGATGAGGTATATACATCACAGGAGAAATTGGGGCATATACATCACTGGAGATGTTGGGGCAAATACATTACAAGAGACACTGGGGGCATATACATAACAAGAAATGCTGGGGCTGAGGCATATACATCACAGGAGACATTGGGGCATATACATTGCAGGCAATGCTGGGGTAGGGGCATATATATCACAGGAGACGTTGTGGTATATACATCACAAGAGACGCTGGGGGCATATACATCACAAGAGATGCTGGGGGCATATACATCACAGAAGGGTCAGGGGCATATAAATTACAGAAAGGACAGGGGCATATACATCACAGGAGACATGGGGCAACCTACATCACTGGAGACTTAGGGGCATATACACACAGGTGATGCTGGGGCATATACATCACAGGAGACATTGGGGCATATACATCACAGGAGATGGGGCATATACATTATAGGAGACCCTGGGGTATATACTGTACATCACAGGAGAGATTGGGCTGTATACATAACTGGAGACGCTGGGGTCATACACATCAATGGAGATGCTGGGGCCACATACATCACAGGAAGGGCTGGGGGCAATATACATCAGAGGAGGGGCCGAGGCACATACATCCCAGGTGGGACTGGGGTATACACATCACAGCAGTCAATGGTGCATATACATCACAGGGGGGGCTGGAAGCATATACATTAAAAGAGGGGCCTGGGTGCATATACATCCCAAGAGACACCAGGGCACATGCATCTCAGGGCTGGGAGCATGAAACAAGAGGGGTTTATAGGGAGAGAAAGGGCTGGGAGCATGTACAGCATAGGAGACACTGGAGGCATATACATCACAGGAGATGCCAGGGCATATACATCACAGGAGATGCAGGGGCATATACATTACAGGTGGACTGGGGTCACATACATCATAGGAGGAGCTGGGGGCATATACCTCACAAAAGACACCGGGGCACATACATCACAGGAGGGGGCCTGGAGCATGTACAGAACAGGAGATGCTTGGGACATATACATCGCAGGAGATGCTGGGGCATATACATCATATGAGGGGCTGGGAACACATACATCACAGGAGGAGCTGGACATATACTTTACAGTAGGGGCTGGGGAATATACATCACAAGAGGGGCTGGGGGCACATACATCACAGGAGGGGCTGGGGGCATATATATCACATGAGACTCTGATACATATACAGTTATATGGAAAAGTTTGGGCACGCCTATTAATCTTAAGCTTAATGTTTTATAAAAATTGGTGTTTTTGCAACAGCTATTTCAGTTTGATATATGTAATAACTGTTGGACACAGTAATGTTTCTGCCTTGAAATGAGGTTTATTGTACTAACAGAAAATGTGCAATCTGCATTCAAACAAAATTTGACAGGTGCATAAGTATGGGCACCCTTATCATTTTCTTGTTTTAAATACTCCTACCTACTTTTTACTGACTTACTAAAGCTCTTTTTGTGGTTTTGTAACCTCATTGAGCTTTGAACTTCATAGCCAGGTGTATGCAATCATGAGAAAAGCTACTTAAAGTGGCCACTTGCAAGTTGTTCTCCTGTTTGAATCTCCTCTGAAGAGTGGCATCATCGGCTCCTCAAAACAACTGTCAAATGAACTGAAAACAAAGATTATTCAACATAGTTGTTCAGGGGAAGGATACAAAAAGCTGTCTCAGAGATTTAAACAGTTTCCACTGTGAGGAACATAGTAAGGAAATGGAAGAACACAGGGACAGTTCTTGTTAAGGTCAGAAGTGGCAGGCCAAGAAAAACATCAGAAAGGCAGAGAAGAAGAATGGTGAGATCAGTCAAGGACAATCCTCAGACCACCTCCAGAGAGCTGCAGCATCAACTTGCTGCAGATGGTGTCACTGTGCATCAGTCAACTATACAACGCACTTTGCACAAGGAGAAGCTGTATGGGAGAGTGATGCGAAAGAAGCCGTTTCTGCAAGCACGCCACAAACAGAGTCGGCTGAGATATGCAAAAGCACATTTGGAGAAGCCAATTTCTTTTTGGAAGATGGTCCTGTGGACTGATGAAACCAAGATTGAGTTGTTTGGTCATACAAAAAGGCGTTATTCATGGCGGCAAAAAAACACAGCATTCCAAGAAAAACACTTGCTACCCACATTAAAATTTGGTGGAGGTTCCGTCTTGCTTTGGGGCTGTGTGGCCAATGTCAGCACCGGGACTCTTGTTAAAGTTGAGGGAAGCATGGATTCCACTCAGTATCAGCAGATTCTTGACAATAATGTTCAAGTATCAGTGATAAAGTTGAAGTTACGCAGGGGATAGATCTTTCAGCAAGACAATGATGCAAAACACGACTCCAAATCTACTCAGGCATTCATGCAGAGGAACAATTACAATGTTCTGGAATGGCCATCCCAGTCCCCAGACCTGAATATCATTGAACATCTGTGGGATCATTTGAAGAGGGCTGTCCATGCTCGGCAACCATCAAACTTTACTGAACTGGAATTGTTTTGTAAAGAGGAATGGTCAAAAATACCTTCATCCAGGATCCAGGAACTCATTAAAAGCTACAGGAAGCGACTAGAGGCTGTTATTTTTGCAAAAGGAGGATCTACTAAATATTAATGTCACTTTTCTGGTGAGGTGCCCATACTTATGCACCTGTCAAATTTTGTTTGAATGTAGATTGCACATTTTCTGTTAGTACAATAAACCTCATTTCAAGGCAGAAACATTACTGTGTCCAACAGTTATTACATATATCAAACTGAAATAACTGTTGCAAAAACACCAATTTTTATAAAACTTTAAGCTTAAGATTAATAGGGGTGCCCAAACTTTTTCATATAACTGTATGACGCGCCCCCTGGGCCATGGGGTACCCGGAGCCGAGCCTGTAGATGCTGGGGGTTGTAGTCACCATGGCGGTGACCCGGTCCATGACCCAGGTGGTCAATCTAAGGGTAGTTTATGTATATCTGTTATGTATAGTCCGACTACGCCACCTGTGGAATGCTGTTATTGGGAACCGCCGCTGCGGAGCAGTCCGCTGAAGCTGATGGTATGTGCAGCAAGGTGATGTAACTCCCCACAGGAAGAGTGGAGCTTCAGGGCAGTGTGTATGGATGATGGTGGTGGTAGTGCAAGGTATCAGTAATGACAACACGGAGTCTTTGCAGTGCAGTCCCAGGGTCTTTACTGTTGGCAATTATATGGGCCCCAACAGGAGTACCAGCTAGTGATGATGGCCTGATCAGTCTGGGAACAATCCTAGAGTCCTCCTGGCCAGGTAAAGTTGTAGGCCTGCCGTTCTGACTATACTCTTTGGCTATCCCGCTTATAGTCGTGTTGTAGCCCACGTCCCTGAGTATAACGTGCTGTGCTCACCCGTATGGCTGGCGACTCGGGCCTTGTGTATTCCTCGCTCCTCTGTGGCGGTATGGGTCCTTTCATGTGGCTGAGCCTCCGGGCTTCTGTTGGGCCAGGAGACCTGCAATCTCCTGCCCTGTGGTATCTGCTGCTGGGTATGCAATCCCCACAGCCTCGGACTCCGGCGTCCGGTCCTCTGTGGATACTATCCCGGACGAGCTAACTCCAGCTCCAGTCCCTGCCTCTTTACTCCTTCATGTCCTACTTGACTCCACACACTGATCTCTAGACTCCGACTCCCTAACCCTGCCTCCAGATCCAGTTATAAAGGGCAGGATCCTCCCCCTTCTGGTCTGGGGCAGTAGGTGTTGCATGTAATGTGTTCCTGACAAGGAAACTCCTGTTTTGCTCCCAGACATGGTATTACTACCACTGTGGCAACCAGAGCCTCTGGGGTGCCACATATACATTACAGGAGGGGCATGGGCTGCTGCTGTTGTCATCGGTGGGATTGGAGCGCAGAGCAAGCTGACTCCAGCCACATAGGATGTCCTGACGCTGGCACATGACAGGATGTAAGCCTTCATTGCACTTATCACAGCATTTAGTACTGTACGCTGCGTGCACTTGCACGCAATGGCAGGAGCAATCAAAGGCCAGGGGTCGGCATTTTGCTCTGCCATTCCAGGCCGAAGAATCAACCAATTCACAAAAAAATAGCCAAAATTCAAATAATTCAATATTTGTCTTTAATAAAGATATATGATTTGAAAGTTTCAGATAAAGGGAAGGTGCAGTGAGTAACACTAATGCGACAGTACAGCAGGAGGAGATGAGAGCACACAAAAAATATATTCAACAAATATGGCAATTAGCAGACAAAATAAATCTAGAGGCATGAATAGATACAGTGTAGATCACGTCTCCACAAGGGCTAGTGAGCCCAAAGATTGCATTATAGCCAAAGGAATACAAAGGGGTCATTTATACGGTACAACTAGCTGTCTACTGTGTACTCTTAAATGCTACTTAGTGCTTATTGATATGGAATAGATCTGGTTATGGAGCTTGCGCAACAGTACACGTAGCGTACAGTATATGAATCCCTAATATAAAGATGGACTTAATACATGACACAAAAAATAATAAAACTGGCTACTGTGAGGAGCCAACTGCAGACTAGATCCATAAAAATAAATCAAATATATAAAATTCTCTGGATTTGCATCCTTGGTTCGGATAGAAAAAGCAAATTACAATGTGTAAAAATAAAGCTGTGAATAAACAATTATTCATTGCTAGGAAAGCGATTTCCTAATTGTGAAGCGATGTGAAAGCAATTGAATAATTGTTATCCTTACAGTAGTACTGTACTAATATTTACATTTATTTTATATTCAGATAAGTTTGTACAGCATTCTTTGGTCATTTGGTATTGTATTTTTTATATTTATAGTTTCTTTCACTATGACCAGGTTAATTTTGATTTTGGCAAGCAATGGCAACCTTTACAGGATCTTAAGATATTCGTAGTGATAATGACAATATGTGTGTACCTTTACATAGTATGGATGCACAGACTCTTCTTGAACAGAGTAGTTTCTCCACCCTGGTATCGCAAAAAGGTATGTAGATGGACACAATCAACAGTTCAAGTGGAATTTACTCACTGCGAGGCAACAAATGTGATGATTGCCTGGCTGCTAGTCTGCAAGCGTCTACACAGAAGATTCTAGCTCACTGTACAAACTTGGGGCGTGTGGGAAAAAAATATAACTCCACAATCCCCATGATGACTCAAAATTTTCTACATGTCAAAATTTCCTGACAGTCCAGTTACGCTTTAAAGAAAATCTAGAAAATTACCGTTGTAGATTATCCTGCTTCGGATCCCTGTTGTTGTTTTTCTATAGATCCCAAAATATACCTTCCATGTCATTTGGCATTATACATTTTTAAACACTCAGTGAAGGTAAAAAAATGTTGTTTTTTTTTTTTTTTACAATGAGAAAAATATTTACCGTAAATATAAGATGTCAAAATATCCCATAAAGAGATTGCATTTCTATGTAAATAATTTTTTGGCTACAGAAATTTAATTACAAATATTCTGCATTAACAGCCAAGCAGCTCAGCAAAGACAAATAGAATTGCAAAGGCTATAGGAGCACTATGTACAGCAATTATCTGCGGCTAAGCATTAACTTTATACCCTTTGTGGTTACTACTGTGTCAGTTTCCCAACCACCATTCCTAATTTTTATGATATGAGGATACGTTTTTGGACAGATTTCAGGGCACAGGCATGCTGCCAGTAAGAGTATCCGCGTAAAGTGCAGACTTCCTGGCAACTCTCTTGGAATAAGGCACTCAGATTTTGAGAGGAGGTGTCTACATTCTTGTAAATGAAGTAAGAGGTTATCAGTTTCCACCAAATTTTTAACACTGTAGCACTTAGTAAGGAGTTTTCTAAATTTCACTTTTAGGATAATATTTATTTCTTATGTGCACCAGAAGCTCTTTGAGCTCTATGTTGTTTCATATCCAAATGAAGAACTTCAAAATTAATAATGTCAAAATGAATTGGATTTCAAAAGCACTGGCCTACAGGTGGTGAATCATGGAATTGCAGTGAAACATGCCATTTACAACATTCCAGTTTTCCTAACCAACACTTTTGATTAGAAATTGTTCTGACAACAAACAAGTATACCAACGTAATATTTGCATTGGTTCCTCATGAATGACTATAATCATAGATCTTAAAAAACACTAGTAATTGATTCAAAATATATATCAGATAACTGTATAATTTTTCACTATATCATGCATAGTGATGAGCGAGTACCGTAATATTCGTAATCGCTATACTCGTAACGTGTACTTTGTAATAATCGCGTATTCGTTCCAACTACAATGTAAGTCAATGGGAAATGCGAGTAATTTTCTGCTGGACCCAACAAAGTGGTTTGGGGACCTGAGGAAAAGGCTGAAATGGATGGGAAAGTGATGATACAGAATGGGAAGAGCCTGGAGAATATGCCCGCATGCATTTCTGACTCACATATGGTTTCTGGGAATAAGTTTGTCGCAGTATTGCGCCACTTTTACAGACACACGAGAACAACTACCAAACCTAACCTAAATTGCATTTAACAGGCCAAAAAGGTTAAGAAACCGTTTTTCCTGCATAATCACTTGTGTTATGCACACGCCCGGGCTGAGCGGCGTGTGCGTGTGATTGTAGTGATTCCACTGGACCATGAACCGGAGAGTGCCTGGAGGGGCGTGACTAAGTATCTGGCCGATCCGACCAAGATGGCACGACGGCATACGACGCCAGTGCACCAGGGAGAAACCGGGCAGAGGGACCAGGTGCTACTCCAGGTCAAACTCCGGACACGGGGGTTGACCCACACAGGGATTACTGGATCAGGCTGGTTAGGCTGGCGCACAGACTGGAGGGTATAGGCAGGCACGACTGGTATGCAGGCAGGCGGGTAAAGGCAAGCGCAGCTAGAGTGCAGACAGGGAGGCACTAGCAGGTAGGAACACAGGCGGGATAGGACCCAGTACACACTGGGACTCAGGAACAGGCAGGTTAGGCAGGCACAGACTGGTGGATATAAGCAAACACGGCAGGTATGCAGATGGGTGGATACAGGCGAGTATGCAGGCAGGGAGGTACTGGCCGAAAGGACGGGCTGGAGCACAGAAAGGTTAAGACCCAGTACAGACTGGGTCACAGAACCGCAGATGCGGTAGACAACCACAGCAGAGAGGGAACGCCCGAAGCGGTGGGCAAGAACAGAGCAGGACAGGGCTGCCGGAGCAGCGAGCACAAGCAGGGCAGGACAGGACTGCCGGAGCAGCGGGCAGAAGCAGGGCAGGACAGGACTGCCGGAGCAGCGGGCAGAAGCAGGGCAGGACAGGACTGCCGGAGCAGCGGGCAGAAGCAGGGCAGGACAGGACTGCCGGAGCAGCGGGCAGAAGCAGGGCAGGACAGGACTGCCGGAGCAGCGGGCAGAAGCAGGGCAGGACAGGACTGCCGGAGCAGCGGGCAGAAGCAGGGCAGGACAGGACTGCCGGAGCAGCGGGCAGAAGCAGGGCAGGACAGGACTGCCGGAGCAGCGGGCAGAAGCAGGGCAGGACAGGACTGCCGGAGCAGTGAACAAGGAGTCAGAGCAGGCTAGAACCGCCGGAGCGGTGAGCAAAGGAGTCAGAGCAGGCTAGGCTGAGTAGGGGGGACAGGCCTCTGTTCACACGGAACAGACAGGAAGGGAAAGGCAGAGCCAGACACCCACAGGGTACTTGCAGTGAAGTAGCGAGTGGACCACAAACTCACAAACGGGAGTACAGAGACAACAAGCAGGAGTTAGGTACGAGTTCAGACTCTGCAGAAAAAGGAAGGGAACGGACATAGAGGCAAAACAGGTAAAGGATAGGAGAGAGTTCAGACTGGAACTGAGTGTACGGAGGAAACCGACACTGCAGCGGGATACAGGAGCGGGTCTGGGAATAAGGCCCCCAGAGAGGCAGGACGAACAGGCAAGGAGCGTGTTCAGACAGGACAGACAAGATACAGGAGCGGGTCTAGGTAATCAGCCCCTAGAAGGCGAGAGGAACAGGCTAGGAGCGTGTTCAGACAGGTCAGACAAGATACAGGAACAGGTCTAGGTAATCGGCCCCTAGAAGGCAGGAGGAACAGGCTAGGAGCGTGTTCAGACAGGTCTGGAAATACAGCCTCCAGGATAGGCAGACAAGAGAACACAGAACGGGACCTGGCACCTTCAGAGTGCAAGCACACACTGAAAGAAACACTATGCTCAGGCGCCATCTTGAGGAAGAAGGTGGTATAAATACCCAAAGATGGACAGCAATAGGCTGAAGGTGCAACAGGGGCGTGTCCGCAGCAGGTACAAGAAACAGGAAGTTCAGCGGGCGTCGCCCTATGCAGCCAAAACAGACAAACAGACAGCAAGGAGGAAAGCCAGAGAGACATTCTGGACAGGAGATCAAGTGCGCGCTCTTGCACAGTGGGAGATGGACCACTATGCAAGGACGCCGCCAGGTATGTTACAGTACCCCCCCCCCTTACGCCCCCTCTTCTTCAGGCCTGCCAGAATCTTCCGCAGGGAATTCGAGGGCCAATTCTTCACTTCGAAGAGATCACTTCCACTGTCCACCGGAAAAACTGGTCTCCTCTGGTTAGCTAGGATGCTACCTCCCATCCAGCCACCCTTAGCAACAGACGAAACGGGTGGAGTACCAGGAACAGTACACAAGGAAGTCTCTCTCCACATATTTTCAGGTGGCACCCCAGAGGGTACAGGAGACAACTGGAAGTCCTCCACCGGGTTGGAGGGGGACAGAGACTTGGGGGTAATCTCTGCTTCGAGGTACATCTTGTCAAGCTCACAGGAAGAAATAGATGGGTTATCAGGTACATAATAAGGAAAAGTCACTGTCTCTTTGTTATCTGGTGGTACCCCGGAGGATTCAGGAAACAACTGGAGGTCCTCCGCCGGGTCAGAAGAGTGCCGAGGCTCAGAGAAAACATCTGCTTCAGAGTACACTAGGTCGGACTCACTGGACGAAGCAGGCGAGGTATCGGGTACCGAGTATAGGAAAGTCTCTGTCCATTCACCACCAGGTGGCACCCCGAAGGGTTCTGGAGACAACTGGAGGTCCTCCACCTGGTCAGAGGGGTGTAGAGACTCACGGGTAACCTCTGCTTCAGAGTACACTAGGTCGGACTCACTGGACGAAGCAAGCGAGGTATCAGATCCAGGATATAGGAAAGTCTCTGTCCATTCGCTACCAGGTAGCACCCCGAAGGGTTCTGTAGACAACTGGAGGTCCTCCGCCTGGTCGGAGGGGTGTAGAGACTCAGGAGTAACCTCTGCTTCGGAGTACACTAGGTTGGACTCACTGGACGAAGCGAGCGAGGTATCAGGTACAGAGTATAGGAGAGTCTCTGTCCTTTCGCTACCAGGTAGCACCCCGAAGGGTCCAGGAGACAACTGGAGGTCCTCCGCTTGGTCGGAGGGGTGTAGAGACTCGGGGGTAACTACCACTTTGGGGTACCCATTGTCAGGCTCACAGGACGAAGCGGACAAAGTATCGAGTACTGGGTGTAGAGAAGTCTCTCTCCATTTGTCATCGAGTGGTATCCCGGAGGATTCAGGAGGCAACAGGGGGTCCTCCGCCAGGTAGTAGAGGTGCACAGACTCTGAGGTAACCACAGCTTTGGAGCATCCTTGGACATGCACACCGGTTAAAGTGGGTGAAGCATCTGATGCCGGGTGCAGGAAGTTCTCCTGTGTGGAGTCTGGATGGGCAGAAGTCTCTTCGGGCAGGAGAACTGGTGCACTACCCACGCACATTACCCGTTGGGGCTTCTCCGGGATACAGGGAGATGAAGCTTCAGTAGGGACTACAAGGTTGGGGTCAGGAGGTCTCAGGGAGGACAGACCCTGGCGTGACGGCTTGCCTCTACGTCTAGCACGTCTGGACTGCCTCTTGAGGTTGGGAGAAGTATTCCGGAAAGCGTAGTCACCCTGTGAGGATTCTGGGTGGGCAGTAGTCTCATTGGGCTGGAGGACTATTGCGCTACCCACACACATTACCCATTGGGGCTGCTCCGGGATATTGGGAAGTGAAGCTTCAGCAGGAGCCTCCGGGTTAGGATCATCGAAGACCATTAGAAAGGCCACCAGGAAGGCCATTAGGTCCAGGAGGATCGGATCCTGTGTTTCATATAGGGGGTTGATCCATTCCAAGGCATCACCCGCCAGGTAAGACATAATGAATGCCACCTTAACCCGATCGGTGGGAAAACATAGAGGGTAGAACTTGAAGTGTAGCATGCATTGCTCCACAAATGCACGACTTTGTCTTGGATCCCCATAATAACGTAGCGGATCCGCAGGAACGAGAGCAGATAGATCCATCTGGACGGGTGTGTAATTCGCCTGGAACTCAGCTAAAGGAAAAAAAAATTTTTATTTATTTATTTTAATGCATGTAGTCGCTGGAAAACTTCTCAGAGAGCGAAGGCCGTGGGGCTCAACGGGAACCATGGCCTGAGCATGCTGTTATGCACACGCCCGGGCTGAGCGGCGTGTGCGTGTGATTGTAGTGATTCCACTGGACCATGAACCGGAGAGTGCCTGGAGGGGCGTGACTAAGTATCTGGCCGATCCGACCAAGATGGCACGACGGCATACGACGCCAGTGCACCAGGGAGAAACCGGGCAGAGGGACCAGGTGCTACTCCAGGTCAAACTCCGGACACGGGGGTTGACCCACACAGGGATTACTGGATCAGGCTGGTTAGGCTGGCGCACAGACTGGAGGGTATAGGCAGGCACGACTGGTATGCAGGCAGGCGGGTAAAGGCAAGCGCAGCTAGAGTGCAGACAGGGAGGCACTAGCAGGTAGGAACACAGGCGGGATAGGACCCAGTACACACTGGGACTCAGGAACAGGCAGGTTAGGCAGGCACAGACTGGTGGATATAAGCAAACACGGCAGGTATGCAGATGGGTGGATACAGGCGAGTATGCAGGCAGGGAGGTACTGGCCGAAAGGACGGGCTGGAGCACAGAAAGGTTAAGACCCAGTACAGACTGGGTCACAGAACCGCAGATGCGGTAGACAACCACAGCAGAGAGGGAACGCCCGAAGCGGTGGGCAAGAACAGAGCAGGACAGGGCTGCCGGAGCAGCGAGCACAAGCAGGGCAGGACAGGACTGCCGGAGCAGCGGGCAGAAGCAGGGCAGGACAGGACTGCCGGAGCAGCGGGCAGAAGCAGGGCAGGACAGGACTGCCGGAGCAGCGGGCAGAAGCAGGGCAGGACAGGACTGCCGGAGCAGCGGGCAGAAGCAGGGCAGGACAGGACTGCCGGAGCAGCGGGCAGAAGCAGGGCAGGACAGGACTGCCGGAGCAGCGGGCAGAAGCAGGGCAGGACAGGACTGCCGGAGCAGCGGGCAGAAGCAGGGCAGGACAGGACTGCCGGAGCAGCGGGCAGAAGCAGGGCAGGACAGGACTGCCGGAGCAGTGAACAAGGAGTCAGAGCAGGCTAGAACCGCCGGAGCGGTGAGCAAAGGAGTCAGAGCAGGCTAGGCTGAGTAGGGGGGACAGGCCTCTGTTCACACGGAACAGACAGGAAGGGAAAGGCAGAGCCAGACACCCACAGGGTACTTGCAGTGAAGTAGCGAGTGGACCACAAACTCACAAACGGGAGTACAGAGACAACAAGCAGGAGTTAGGTACGAGTTCAGACTCTGCAGAAAAAGGAAGGGAACGGACATAGAGGCAAAACAGGTAAAGGATAGGAGAGAGTTCAGACTGGAACTGAGTGTACGGAGGAAACCGACACTGCAGCGGGATACAGGAGCGGGTCTGGGAATAAGGCCCCCAGAGAGGCAGGACGAACAGGCAAGGAGCGTGTTCAGACAGGACAGACAAGATACAGGAGCGGGTCTAGGTAATCAGCCCCTAGAAGGCGAGAGGAACAGGCTAGGAGCGTGTTCAGACAGGTCAGACAAGATACAGGAACAGGTCTAGGTAATCGGCCCCTAGAAGGCAGGAGGAACAGGCTAGGAGCGTGTTCAGACAGGTCTGGAAATACAGCCTCCAGGATAGGCAGACAAGAGAACACAGAACGGGACCTGGCACCTTCAGAGTGCAAGCACACACTGAAAGAAACACTATGCTCAGGCGCCATCTTGAGGAAGAAGGTGGTATAAATACCCAAAGATGGACAGCAATAGGCTGAAGGTGCAACAGGGGCGTGTCCGCAGCAGGTACAAGAAACAGGAAGTTCAGCGGGCGTCGCCCTATGCAGCCAAAACAGACAAACAGACAGCAAGGAGGAAAGCCAGAGAGACATTCTGGACAGGAGATCAAGTGCGCGCTCTTGCACAGTGGGAGATGGACCACTATGCAAGGACGCCGCCAGGTATGTTACAACTTGTATATAAGGCTAAATAAACCAAAGAAACCAAAAAAATATCCCTTTTAGTGTTTGTTCACACATACTGTTGTGGCTTTTTTTCGCCTTTTACAATTGGGAGGGCCCTGACTTATACATTTTGTAGGTCCCTCTGTCATACATCATTTTTAGTTCGCTATTCCCTAGCACTTTACAAGCACAGCTAGAACGCACCAGTAGGTATGTTGATCTTTGACCTGAGAGGCCTCAAGGGCTCTGTAACATGCATTTTGGAGGGACAGCTGTTACTTAGACATTTGGGCAGTCCCTTTATCATTGACACTCAGATAGTGAAATACATATTCCATAACAGTTTACAGTGTGCCCATTATAGCGCTGGGCTTGACCCTCCTCCTCCTCCTCCTCCACCACCATGTGATACTGCAGTCCTGAATTCAAGTGTTCAGAGGGCCTGCAGTAGGCAGGAAAGCTTAATTTTGTGAGAACCCTTGTGTGGCCCTGTAACATACATTTTGAAGTGCCCTCCTCTAGAAATTTTGGAGGTGCCGCTTGTGTACATTTGAGAGTGCCCTCACTTATTCATATTGTAGGGCCCTCACTTTATTATTTAACTCATTTAAGGGCAGAGACTACAGAGAAAAAGGCCAAGAGACATTGAGTACTAGAAGGTAGCAGTGAGTGCAGCCTGCGATCCTCAGGTATGGCTCAACTCTGTGAACCGGAAAAATAAAGCTGCACTAGTCAACTGGATGACGAGCTCAAATATATCACTTGTGCAAGTCAATGGACAAAGGATATATGGTGCCCCACCTCCTGGATGGGTTGGAGAAGCTTCTCCAAATGGCTCAGAGATTTTGATTGTCAATATTCCCCAGATTATATAGCAAGAGAAGACTTATTGATACTGTACTACTTGGTCCAGTGCAGAATGTGCATCGTATTTCCAAAAATTACTCCTGGGGGCTGTGTCATAGGTGCAGGAAGATTCCATGACAAGGGCCTCCCTTGACAAACATTATCTACGATGGAGTACTGTAGTAGTTGTGGCCCTCAATTCAAGTTTTCAGAGGGCCATCAGTTGGTCATCAACAGGCAGTGTAAATTTCTGTTGAATATATATCCCCTATCTCAGTCACAATGTGGCACAAGCCAGGCATGTTTTTTTGCCAAATTGGGTGACTGACAGTACATTTCAATTGAACGTATCCCCTATCTCAGTCACAATGTGGCACAACCTGTGACAAGGGCCTCCAATGACAAATATTAGTTTGGTAGGACCACTGTACATTCCAGATTTGTCCACTGCACAATGTGCATAGGGTTTTTTAAAAATTAGCCCTATGGGCTGAGTCATGGTTAACGCAGGAAGCTACCATCCCAAGGGCCTCCAATCACAAATAGTAGTTAGGCTGGAGTAGGAATACTGTCCTGGTTTGTCCTCTGCACACTGTGCATAGGGTTTGTAAAAATTAGCCCTATGGGCTGAGTCATGGTTGACTCACTATTTTGGCTGTGACAGCTAGCTTGGCTTGTGCCATCAACATCTGAAAATCTGTCAACAAAACCCAATGTGCCAAAAAAGCCTGTTGTTAAGGAACCTGGACGTGGACGTGGTGTTGTCAGTGGTGTGCGAGAAGGCACTCAGTCTGTGTCAGGTCAGAAGTACCTTGATGCATCCACTATGTTCCTGGAAAAATTTCCCGGTCTGGAACGTAAACATGTGTGGAAGCCAGAAGAGCGAGAGCAGATTCTGTCTTGGATAGCAGACAATGCCTCTTCACATTTGTCAAGCAGCAACAAATCTTCCATGACCACACATTCTACTGTGGATACACAGAAGGCTGGCCCATCCAATCCTGAAGCTGGTTCTCCTTCCTCCCGCCATTATCAGTCACAGGAAACATATGACCCCAAGCTTGGCCACTAAGAGGATCTGTTTGGTACGCATCATTTGGTTATCTCTGGCCTATCACCGTGTAGCATTGAAGAGGGACAAGAGGAGGTGGCGTGCGTTGATGCTCAAGTATTTGAGGACCTACAGCCAGAAGAAAGACATTTGGAGGAACATTATTTACTGTCTCCAGAGGTGGAAGCTGATGATGATGAGACACAGTTGCCATCAGGTCAGCCTACAATGTCAACTGGGAAGGAGGATGAGAGGGAAGACGAGGTGGTCGATGATGAGTAGTGTTGAGCCACCCACGTAGTGTTCGAGTTCGGTTCGGTTCGTCGAACACCCGTGTGTTTGCCGAACTGTTCGTCGAACTGTTCGTCGAACACCTTCGAACACCGTTAAAACCAATGGCAGGCAAACAAAAACACATAGAAACACATAGAAAACACCTTCAAAGGTGTCCAAAAGCTGACAAACTGCTCAGAAGACACAACTAACACATGGAAAAGTGACAAGTACATATAGTCATGCGAAAAGAAAAGAGATGGAGTAGTAAAAGGAGGGGGAGACACAGATATAGGCATGTCATGCCCTTCTAAAATCCAAAAAGTGAGAAGCCGACACGTTCAGTCCGCTCCTCCCCGTGCCACCTCCGTGTCGCCGGGTTTGTGCCAGAGCCGCGGTGAACCCTGACGGCCAGCCCCCCTCTCCCAATACTGGTGCCTGTCCGCTGGTGGGTCAAGCGAGCCCCCCTGTGGTGGAGGCAGCTCTAAGCTTTTTAATTTAAATTGTCTCTCTAATTTGAATGAATACACTTTAAATCCATTTACAAGGATCTATTGGAGGGCAAGTCTCATGCCAGCAGCCGCGTAATTCCAGCTCCAGTAGCGTCCACTAAAGCTGCTGCAGTTAAAAAGCTTTTATAAGGATCGAGCTCGGCTGTCCACCGCAAGGCATCCTACTGCCAGTCCCAGCCCCTATGCCTTGGGGTGCCTCCTGATGCTCTTCACTGAGTATCCCGTGGTCCCGAAGCATTTCCTTTGAAAAAATTAAGTATCCAAACTACAGGTGGTGTAGCTTGCTTAACAGCCGGGATAATCCGCTGACTAGCAGACACTGCTACTAGGCACAAAGTATTTCCTGGGCTAGATGCAGTTAAAAATTTGTAATTAGATACTCTCGTTGGATGCTGAGAAAGCATTCCATAGAGTCTCCTGGCACGCCATATATGATTCTCTTAAAAAGCTTGGGGTAGGGGTCTAGGGGACCCTTTTATAGCCAAAATCACGGCCCTGTATCACAATACGTCACCTAGGCTGAAGATAAATGGAACTGTAGCACCCCGAGGGCTCGGTTGCTACAGAGGTATTGCACCTCACCCAGAGGTGTGATATCTCACTCTCAGGTAAGGATGGAGTGTGGATCAGGACCCGACACCTGCATGCATTACACCACATTGCCGTGGGGCAGGGCGACCAATATGCCTCTGAGATGGGCACGACAGTCCCTGTCCCTGGCTGGAGTGGGGGGAGGGAACACTGAGGAAGGGGAACCCTGTAGTGCAGGAGCAGGGAGGAAGCAGTTCCTGGGTGCATTGAGAAGGGAGTATAAAAGGTGGGCACCATCTTAGTTCAGTGCAGAGAAGTCTGAGCAGAAGTGGCAGGGAGCAGGGGCTCTGCATGAGCTCTGCTCCGGAGGCGGGCCTAGTAACAGAGGCCCAGGCCTGGAAGAGGGAGAAGGAAGGAAGAGGAGCGGAGAAGGCTCCAAGAACGAGGAATGAAGGGATCCCAGGGGTGCGGACGGGCGAGTCGCCACCGCACGCCTGAATCCACCTGCGTGGAGGGGTCAGGCCAAAGGGGGAGACCGGTCCCCGAAACTAGTGGAGGCAGGAAACGACCCTCAGCTAGAAACCGGAGGCTGTGACATTTTATGTGGCGCAGCCCCTCGCTACACCCGCTAGGAAGGCACCACATAGGGTCAGGGAAACTGGCGCCAAGTTTACCAAGAGGAGGCCCGAGGCAGCTGGACAGAAGGGTTGGTAAGAAAGGCCAGACAAAGGACACACAAAGGGGGTCCTGTGAAGCGCTCCAAAGTTATCTGGGAGTTGTCTGAGCCCCTCACCTGGTGAGCACAGTACGACGTGGGCAGCCGTTACCTGCAGACGTGGTCTGGATAATAAGAACTGTGAGTAAAGGCCCTGAACTGCATCACTGACTCCGTGTCGTTACTGCTGCTGCCCTGCACCATCACCCCCATCCTCCGCATACACTGCCCTGAGGCTATACTCCTCCCGTGGGGAGTTATGCTACGCTCTGCTGCACCCACAACACCAGCCTCAGCGGTCTGCCCTGCAGCGGCGGTTCACTCTGATCGCAATCCATGGGTGGCGTAGTCGGACATTTAAACATCAAAACCACATAAATAGTTCCGCCACTGGTTTGACCACCCTGAGCCACGGAACCGGGTCGCCGCCACGAAGACTACAACCACCAGCATCCACCAAAAAGGGTCCGGCTCCGGGTGTCCCAAGGCCCAGGGGGTGCATCAGAACATTTTCATCACCTTTCACAATCACCAATGGGACAAGGCAGGGATGTCCTCTGTCCCCTCTCTTATACATCCTAGTGACGGAGCACCTGCTCTCATCAATTCGCCATAACCCCAATATTAGGTGGACTGAGGTGGGAGGCACCGAGTACAAGTGCTCTCTATTTGCTGATGATGTCCTAGTATATATCACTCAATCACATATATCCATCCATGCTGTTATGGCTGAAATAGATCACTTTGTTACATGGTCAAATTTTAAAATCAATGCAGCGAAGTCTGAGGCCCTCGATGTCTCCCTCCCCAAATCCATATAGGATTCCATCCAGTCCAACTTTCCCTTTGCCTGGCACTCACAGGGTATCAAATACTTAGGAATTCCTATTCATAGAGACCTCTCCCATCTATGTTATCTTAATTTTGGGCCCTTTATTGAACAACTCCATACAGACCACGGTTGGCAAGTTAGAACTGTAAGATTCACTACGTGAACCACTGGTGTTTTGTGGAAAAGCACATGTACACTGTGTTCCAAATTATTATGCAAAAAGTGTTTAGGAGTGATAAGGGAAGAATTTGTTTGTTTGTCAGTTAAACTCATTGATGGTGATGTGTGTCAGGGCTCTTTATATCACTGTAAGCAATTGCAGACACCTATGCTAATTAGTTTGGCAGGTGTGTCCAATGAAAGGCAAGACTACTTAAGAAGGCTGTCTCACATTATTAAGCAGCCTACATTTTCTGCCAAAATGGGAAAGAAAAAGGATGTGTCGGCTGCTGAGAAGCAACAAATTGTGGAGTGTTTAGGTCAAGGCATGACTACAATCAACATTGTGCGATGATCAGGATGAAGTGTCTTGGCAATCAAGAAGTATGCAGCTGATTCACAGTACACACGTGTGCGTGCTGATAAGGGCAAATTGAGGACTCTTTCCTACAGGCAATTACGTCAGGTTAAAAGAGCAGCGGCAAAAAAGCCTTGTCATAGCAGCAGACAAGTTTTTGAAGCTGCTGGTGCCTCCAATGTCCCCCGAACAACAAGATGCAGGGTCCTTCAGAGGTTTGCAGCTGTGCATACGCCATCCTGTCGACCTCCTCTATCCACTTCACACAAGCAGAAACGGCTCCAGTGGGCCAAACATTACATGAAGACTGATTTCAAAACTGTTTTGTTCACGGATGAGTGCCGTGCAGCGCTCGATGGTCCAGATGGATGGAGTGGAGGATGGCTGGTTGATGGACACCCCACGCAAACACGGCTACAGCGCCAACAAGGAGGAGGTGGAGTAATGTTTTGGGCTGGAATCATGGGGAGAGAGATTGTCGGCCCCTTTAGGATCCCTGAAGGCGCTAAAGATGAACTCCATAATGTATGTGGATTTTCTCAAACAGCACTTCCTGCCATGGTTCAAGAAGAAGAACCGTGTATTTCACAGCAAGATCATTTTTTTGCATGATAATGCACCATCTCATGCTGCACATAAAACATCTGCATCTCTGGCTGATATTGCCATAAAAGGGGACAAACTTATGGTGTGACCCCCATGCTCCCCTGACCTCTACCCCATTCAGAACCTCTGGAGCATCATCAAAAGGAGTGTCTATGATGGCGGGAGGCAGTTCACATCTAAGCAACAGCTCTGGGAGGGTATTCTGTCCTCATGCAAAACAATTGAAGCAGAAACCATCCAAAACCTGACAAATTCAATGGACGAGAGAGTTCAGAAGCTCCTTTCGAACAAGGGGTCCTATGTGAAAATGTAACGTCACCTAGAATAAAGTTTTGAGTTGAAAACTGTTTGATTTCAGTTTCTAATAACCTGCTAATGCTTATAATTTCAAAAATGACCATTTTTTTGGTCTTTATTAAAATGAAAAGGTTGATCGAAAAGTTTGGGGGATCTAAGAGTGTGGCAACCCAGTAGTCATGATTACTTCGAATTCTGACAATATGAGGGTCATGTTGCAGGTAGTGCAGCAAGAAGGCACTTATGTGTCTTGCGCATCTCGGAGCCCCAAAATTATTTTCCGGGCTAGATGCAGCTAAAAATTATTATTAATTTTAAATCTGGTGGAGCTTAGTATAGATGGCCTAATAGGATCAGTGCTGCACACTGCTACAAAGCCCAAATTATTTTCCACTCAAGATACAGATAAACATGATTAGTAATTTTAAATCTGGTGGAGCTTATTATAGATGGCCTAATAGAATCAGTGCTGCACACTGCTACAAAGCCCAAATTATTTTCCAGCCAAGATACAGATAAACATGATTAGTAATTTGAAAGCTTAAAACGGTTGGTAGGGTGATTTTAACCAATCATCAAGCTTTTACTCTCCCCAGGATGACACAGGGGTAGAAAAGTCGTTTCAGATCCATGATTTGTTCATCTTTATGAACGTGAGTCTGTCTACATTATCAGTGGAGAGCCGCGTGCGCTTATCTGTCAGCACACCACCAGCAGCGCTGAACACACGTTCAGACAGAACGCTGGCTGCGGGGCATGACAAGATCTCCAAGGCGTAAGTGGCTAGCTCCGGCCATTTATCCAGATTGGAAGCCCAAAAAGAGCAAGGGTCCAGTGACACAGTCATGGCTTCAATGTTTACTTGGAGATACTCCTGTACCATCGTCTCTAGGTGTAGACTATGTGTCAGACTTCTTGTCTCCTGTGGCCTTGCAAAGGATGGGCTAAAAAAGTGGTGAAATGATTCCGCAAAATTGATGTTACCAGCAGATACTGTGGTTCTGTTACGGTTTGAGTGCTGAACACTTGACGGTCCCACGGTTGGCAAGTTGGAACTGTGAGATTCACTACGTGCACCACTGGTGTTTTGTGGAAAAGCACATGTAAGATTCTGCAACAGTCTCTGCTGATACTCCTGCATGCGTGCATCCCTTTCTATGGCAGGAATAATTTCTGCAAATTTACTTTTGTACCGGGGATCTAACAGTGTGGCAACCCAGTAGTCAGGATTATTTCTAATTCTCACAATTCGAGGGTCATGTTGCAGGTAGTGCAGCAAGAAGGCACTTATGTGTGTTGCGCATCCAGGAGCACCAAGTCCCTGTTGTGTTGGTGGCGAGGTAACAATCATGCTTCCTTCCTCTGTCCTCTCCCCCCAACCTCGCACAACAGAAATGTGATCAAGGTCTCCCTCATCTGATGAGTCTTCCATCAGTTCATCCTCCACTTCTTCCTGGGCTCCTGCACCTTCCTCACTAGTTTGGCTGCTACCATGCGCCCTAGTAAAACCATCTCCCCCACCCTCACATGCCTGCCGCCTTGGTGCTGCCGACCGTCTGGACCTTGCAGATGTTAGCCCTTCCGCATACAACTCCTCCTCCTCTACTTCCTCCACCTCCTCTTGTGCCACCACCTGACTCCGAATTCTGTTTAACATGTGCTCCAGCATGTAAATCACCGGAATAGTCATGCTGATAATGGCATCGTCAGCACTAAACATCTTCGTCGCCATTTCAAAACTGTGCAGAAGGGTGCATAGGTCCCTGATCTGAGACCACTCCTCCAGCGTGATTTGCCCCACCTCTGGATCTCGTTGGCCCAGGCTATACGTCAGAACATATTGCACCAGGGCTTGTCGGTGCTGCCACAGTCGCTGCAACATGTGCAGAGTTGAATTCCACCGGGTAGGCACATCGCATTTTAGCCGGTGAAGTGGCAGGCCCAACGACTTCTGTAGAGATGTAAGTCGCTGAGCTGCGGGATGCGAACGGCGGAAGTGAGCACACAGCGACCGTGCCCTCTGCAGAAGGCCATCTAGTCTGGGATAGTGGGCTAAAAATTGCTGGACAACCAGGTTCAACACGTGAGCCATACAAGGCACGTGTGTGACATTGCCCCGGCGAAGGGCCGCACCCAGGTTTGCAGCATTGTCGCACACGGCCTTCCCTGGTTTCAGGTCCAGTGGAGACAACCATTCATGAAATTGGTTCTCCAGAGCTGACCACAACTCCTCAGCTGTGTGACTCACATTTCCCAGACATTTCATCTGGTACTGGGGCACTGCGACGGACATAAGGTCTCGAAAATCCTCTGTGTCCACCAGGCGGAAAGGCAGCATTTCTGTAGCCAAGAGCTTGCAGATGGTGAAATTCAACCTCTTAGCTTTCTCATGGCTAGGAGGAAATGGTCTTTTACTTGTCCACATCTGAGGGACCGAGGGCTGGCTATTGTGCTTAGACGGGGTTGATAAGGGTGTCCCCGTCAAACTGCCGGTCTGTGAGGAAGATGTAGGCGGACATGTTAGGTTGCCTTGATCCAAAGGTGGTGCTATCGATGTCGGACAGCGCTCAACACCAGCTGGTGTTACCACCTCCAAAGAAAATGATGACCTGCCAATCACGCTGGCTGTTGCGGGTAAAGAGGTGGCAGGTCTGCGCCCCAAAACAGGTGTGACTGCTGTCCCCCCAGTCACAGAGGATGAAGAGGCCGCGGATGCACAAGATATGGCAGACGGTGGTTGGCCCGGCCGGCTAGGCCGCATTGTAGCACACTGAGCTTCCCACTGCAACTTATGCTTCATGTCCATGTGCCGGTTCATGCATGAAGTACTCAAACTATGTATTTTTTGGCCTCTACTTAGCTTTTGCTGACAAATGTTACAGATAACACGAGTTGGGTCATCTTTATCGATCTGAAAAAATGCCCAGGCTATGCAAGGCTTAGCACCCATGCGACCTGAAGAGCCACCACGACTTGTGGTGAGAGGCAGAGTTGTGTTTGAGGATGCAGTTGTTGACGTGCTTCCAGTACTACGTCTCTGTCCAGGAAGGCGCAACCTGACCTCGTCGTCACTAGCATCTTCCTCCACCTCCTCTGCTAACCTCATCTCTTGGCTGACTGTGGGTTGACAGTAAGTGGGATCTCCAACCTCATCATCATCACCCTGTGCGTTATCACACCCGTCGTCCTCAGAGACAACCTGTTCCTGCCCTGACAAAAAACTAAAGTTGTCGCTCCAATCAGGTATTTGAGTCTCATCATCGTCTTCCTCATTGTCTCCACCAACAGGAGTTACAGTTTGGGAATGAGGGTCTACATTATGGTCAGAACCTTCTGCGTCTGGTCCTGGATCCGACTCATAAAGATTCTGGGCATCAGTGCAGATCATTTCCTCGTCTGGATTCACAGAAGCGCTGGAGTCGACCTCTGAATCCCAGGCTATAGTATGAGTAAACAGCTCTGCAGACTCAACCATCTGTTCTACCTCATACTCAGACAGGCAGCTGGAGATTTGGGAGCTGTGAGGAAGCAAGTGTCATTGGGGTGACACCTTTGAGGACTGGAGTATTTGTGATGTTGAAGTTGATGTGGAGGAGAGCCCAGTTAAGGAGCACTTGATATCCATTGAAGCACCTGCTGTTTTTGTGCCTCATCTGGAATTTGTAGCGATTGGCGTGGCCGTAAGAAAGGGATCTTATCACATTGTCAGCTAAAAGAAGTAGACATTTTAGTTTGGCTGGAAGATGGTCTTTCTTCTGCAGATGTTACTGTTGCTTTAACACCTACCCCACGGACACAACCTTTTTTCCCCTTCCCAACATGCCTATTCCCCTTTCCACCAGCAGCAGGCCTTTTTCCACTCATTTTGGTGGTTAACTAATTCACAACTCTGGAGTTGTTTGCACAAAAAAACAATGGATGGGAACCGAGCAGAGCTGAGTGGCCAAACTGTGGTATTAGGCCAAAAGTATTGGCTGGGTTAGATGCAGAAAAAAATTGCATTCAGTTTGCAACCTGATGGAGGTCAGTATAGATGGACTAATAGAACAAGTCCTACACACAGCTAGAAGCCCAAATATTTTTTCAGAGGTAGATGCAGGAAAAAAATATATTCAGTTTGCAACCTGATGGAGGTCAGTATAGATGGACTAATAGAGAAAGTCCCACACACTGCTAGAAGGCCAAATATTTTTTCAGAGCTAGATGCAGATATAAATAATTTTTAATTTGCAACCTGATGGAGGTCAGTATAGATGGACTAATAGAGAAAGTCCCACACACTGCTAGAAGGCCAAAGATTTTTTCAGAGCTAGATGCAGAAAAAAATTATATTCAGTTTGCAACCTGATGGAGGTCAGTATAGATGGACTAATAGAACAAGTCCCACACACAGCTAGAAGACCAAATATTTTTTCAGAGGTAGATGCAGATAAAAATTATTTTTAATTTGCAGCCTGATGGAGGTCAGTATAGATGGACTAATAGAGAAAGTCCCACACACTGCTAGAAGGCCAAATATTTTTTCAGAGCTAGATGCAGACAAAAAATTATTTTGAATTTGCAACCTGATGGAGGTCAGTATAGATGGGCTAATAGAGAAGGTCCCACACACTGCTAGAAGGCCAAATATTTTTTCAGAGCTAGATGCAGACAAAAAATTATTTTTAATTTGCAACCTGATGGAGGTCAGTATAGATTGACTAATAGAGAAAGTCCCACACACTGCTAGAAGGCCAAATATTTTTTCAGAGCTAGATGCAGATAAAAATTATTTTTAATTTGCAACCTGATGGAGGTCAGTATAGATGGACTAATAGAGAAAGTCCCACACACTGCTAGAAGGCCAAATATTTTTTCAGAGCTAAATGCAGAAAAAAAATTATATTCAGTTTGCAACCTGATGGAGGTCAGTATAGATGGACTAATAGAACAAGTCCCACACACAGCTAGAAGCCCAAATATTTTTTCAGAGGTAGATGCAGAAAAAAAATATATTCAGTTTGCAACCTGATGGAGGTCAGTATAGATGGACTAATAGAGAAAGTCCCACACACTGCTAGAAGGCCAAATATTTTATAAGAGCTAGATGCAGAAAAAAATTATATTCAGTTTGCAACCTGATGGAGGTCAGTATAGATGGACTAATAGAACAAGTCCCACACACAGCTAGAAGCCCAAATATTTTTTCAGAGGTAGATGCAGAAAAAAATTATATTCAGTTTGCAACCTGATGGAGGTCTGTATAGATGGATTAAAAGAACAAGTCCCACACACAGCTAGAAGCCCAAATATTTTTTCAGAGGTAGATGCAGAAAAAAATTATATTCAGTTTGCAACCTGATGGAGGTTTGTATAGATGGATTAATAGAACAAGTCCCACACACAGCTAGAAGCCCAATATTTTTTCAGAGGTAGATGCAGAAAAAATATATATTCAGTTTGCAACCTGATGGAGGTCAGTATAGATGGACTAATAGAGAAAGTCCCACACACTGCTAGAAGGCCAAATATTTTTTCAGAGCTAGATGCAGACAAAAAATTATTTTTAATTTGCAACCTGATGGAGGTCAGTATAGATGGACTAATAGAGAAAGTCCCACACACTGCTAGAAGGCCAAATATTTTTTCAGAGCTAGATGCAGACAAAAAATTATTTTTAATTTGCAACCTGATGGAGGTCAGTATAGATGGACTAATAGAGAAAGTCCCACACACTGCTAGAAGGCCAAATATTTTTTCAGAGCTAGATGCAGATATAAATTATTTTTAATTTGCAACCTGATGGAGGTCAGTATAGATGGACTAATAGAGAAAGTCCCACACACTGCTAGAAGGCCAAATATTTTATCAGAGCTAGATGCAGACAAAAATTTATTTTTAATTTGCAACCTGATGGAGGTCAGTATAGATGGACTAATAGAGAAAGTCCCACACACTGCTAGAAGGCCAAATATTTTTTCAGAGCTAGATGCAGATATAAATTATTTTTAATTTGCAACCTGATGGAGGTCAGTATAGATGGACTAATAGAGAAAGTCCCACACACTGCTAGAAGGCCAAAGATTTTTTCAGAGCTAGATGCAGAAAAAAATTATATTCAGTTTGCAACCTGATGGAGGTCAGTATAGATGGACTAATAGAACAAGTCCCACACACAGCTAGAAGACCAAATATTTTTTCAGAGGTAGATGCAGATAAAAATTATTTTTAATTTGCAGCCTGATGGAGGTCAGTATAGATGGACTAATAGAGAAAGTCCCACACACTGCTAGAAGGCCAAATATTTTTTCAGAGCTAGATGCAGACAAAAAATTATTTTGAATTTGCAACCTGATGGAGGTCAGTATAGATGGGCTAATAGAGAAGGTCCCACACACTGCTAGAAGGCCAAATATTTTTTCAGAGCTAGATGCAGACAAAAAATTATTTTTAATTTGCAACCTGATGGAGGTCAGTATAGATTGACTAATAGAGAAAGTCCCACACACTGCTAGAAGGCCAAATATTTTTTCAGAGCTAGATGCAGATAAAAATTATTTTTAATTTGCAACCTGATGGAGGTCAGTATAGATGGACTAATAGAGAAAGTCCCACACACTGCTAGAAGGCCAAATATTTTTTCAGAGCTAAATGCAGAAAAAAAATTATATTCAGTTTGCAACCTGATGGAGGTCAGTATAGATGGACTAATAGAACAAGTCCCACACACAGCTAGAAGCCCAAATATTTTTTCAGAGGTAGATGCAGAAAAAAAATATATTCAGTTTGCAACCTGATGGAGGTCAGTATAGATGGACTAATAGAGAAAGTCCCACACACTGCTAGAAGGCCAAATATTTTATAAGAGCTAGATGCAGAAAAAAATTATATTCAGTTTGCAACCTGATGGAGGTCAGTATAGATGGACTAATAGAACAAGTCCCACACACAGCTAGAAGCCCAAATATTTTTTCAGAGGTAGATGCAGAAAAAAATTATATTCAGTTTGCAACCTGATGGAGGTCTGTATAGATGGATTAAAAGAACAAGTCCCACACACAGCTAGAAGCCCAAATATTTTTTCAGAGGTAGATGCAGAAAAAAATTATATTCAGTTTGCAACCTGATGGAGGTTTGTATAGATGGATTAATAGAACAAGTCCCACACACAGCTAGAAGCCCAATATTTTTTCAGAGGTAGATGCAGAAAAAATATATATTCAGTTTGCAACCTGATGGAGGTCAGTATAGATGGACTAATAGAGAAAGTCCCACACACTGCTAGAAGGCCAAATATTTTTTCAGAGCTAGATGCAGACAAAAAATTATTTTTAATTTGCAACCTGATGGAGGTCAGTATAGATGGACTAATAGAGAAAGTCCCACACACTGCTAGAAGGCCAAATATTTTTTCAGAGCTAGATGCAGATATGAATTATTTTTAATTTGCAACCTGATGGAGGTCAGTATAGATGGACTAATAGAGAAAGTCCCACACACAGCTAGAAGGCCAAATATTTTTTCAGAGCTAGATGCAGAAAAAAATTATATTCAGTTTGCAACCTGATGGAGGTCAGTATAGATGGACTAATAGAACAAGTCCCACACACAGCTAGAAGCCCAAATATTTTTTCAGAGGTAGATGCAGAAAAAAATTATATTCAGTTTGCAACCTGATGGAGGTCTGTATAGATGGATTAATAGAACAAGTCCCACACACAGCTAGAAGCCCAAATATTTTTTCAGAGGTAGATGCAGAAAAAAATTATATTCAGTTTGCAACCTGATGGAGGTCTGTATAGATGGATTAAAAGAACAAGTCCCACACACAGCTAGAAGCCCAAATATTTTTCCAGAGGTAGATGCAGAAAAAAATTATATTCAGTTTGCAACCTGATGGAGGTCTGTAAAGATGGATTAATAGAACAAGTCCCACACACAGCTAGAAGCCCAATATTTTTTCAGAGGTAGATGCAGAAAAAAAATATATTCAGTTTGCAACCTGATGGAGGTCAGTATAGATGGACTAATAGAGAAAGTCCCACACACTGCTAGAAGGCCAAATATTTTTTCAGAGCTAGATGCAGACAAAAAATTATTTTTAATTTGCAACCTGATGGAGGTCAGTATAGATGGACTAATAGAGAAAGTCCCACACACTGCTAGAAGGCCAAATATTTTTTCAGAGCTAGATGCAGATATAAATTATTTTTAATTTGCAACCTGATGGAGGTCAGTATAGATGGACTAATAGAGAAAGTCCCACACACAGCTAGAAGGCCAAATATTTTTTCAGAGCTAGATGCAGAAAAAAATTATATTCAGTTTGCAACCTGATGGAGGTCAGTATAGATGGACTAATAGAACAAGTCCCACACACAGCTAGAAGCCCAAATATTTTTTCAGAGGTAGATGCAGAAAAAAATTATATTCAGTTTGCAACCTGATGGAGGTCTGTATAGATGGATTAATAGAACAAGTCCCACACACAGCTAGAAGCCCAATATTTTTTCAGAGGTAGATGCAGAAAAAAAATATATTCAGTTTGCAACCTGATGGAGGTCAGTATAGATGGACTAATAGAGAAAGTCCCACACACTGCTAGAAGGCCAAATATTTTTTCAGAGCTAGATGCAGATAAAAATTATTTTTAATTTGCAGCCTGATGGAGGTCAGTATATATGGACTAATAGAGAAAGTCCCACACACTGCTAGAAGGCCAAATATTTTTTCAGAGCTAGATGCAGACAAAAAAATATTTTGAATTTGCAACCTGATGGAGGTCAGTATAGATGGACTAATAGAGAAAGTCCCACACACTGCTAGAAGGCCAAATATTTTTTCAGAGCTAGATGCAGACAAAAAATTATTTTTAATTTGCAACCTGATGGAGGTCAGTATAGATGGACTAATAGAGAAAGTCCCACACACTGCTAGAAGGCCAAATATTTTTTCAGAGGTAGATGCAGAAAAAAATTATATTCAGTTTGCAACCTGATGGAGGTCAGTATAGATGGACTAATAGAACAAGTCCCACACACAGCTAGAAGCCCAAATATTTTTTCAGAACTAGATGCAGATAAAAATTATTTTTAATTTGCAACCTGATGGAGGTCAGTATAGATGGACTAATAGAGAAAGTCCCACACACTGCTAGAAGGCCAAATATTTTTTCAGAGCTAGATGCAGACAAAAAATTATTTTGAATTTGCAGCGTGATGGAGGTCAGTATAGATGGACTAATAGAACAATTCCCACACACAGCTAGAAGGCCAAATATTTTTTCAGAGCTAGATGCAGAAAAAAATTATATTCAATTTGCAACCTGATGGAGGTCAGTATAGATGGACTAATAGAATGATGCTATGCCCAAAAGATTTTACTTCACTAGGTGCAGTAAAAAAATTGGTATTCTATACACAGGTGGTATATCTTGCAACACAGATAGGCTACTCCACTGACTAACACACTCTGCAATAGGCCAAAAAGGATTAGCTTTGCTAGATTCAGCCAAATGCTGTGAAAAAAACTTGCACAGCACTGGCACAGACCTGCCTGGCAAAAACTGATAGGAACTGATGTAACCTAGTCCTGAAAAGGACTGCAATTACAATTAGTCTTTACTCCCACAATCTATCTATTTAAGAGCACAGACCTGCCTGATAAAAGTCGTAGGAAATGCTGTAACCTAGTCCTTAAAAGGACTGCAATCACAACTATTCCCTACTCCCAAGCTATCTGTAGATTTGTGCGAAAATTGGCTTGAAATTAACAAGGTATAGCGCACACAGCAACAGCGGTGCCGTCTAACACGCAGCTGCAGCAGTGAGAAAATGGTGGCGACGGGGAAAATGGCTTGGTCTTATAGGGCAAGGACATGTGACATACACTGCCAATGACACATGCCCTTGCTTGTGTGAAAAAAAGCACTTCGCTCCATGTGTGCGCTGCTGATAGGCTGACAGATTGCACCTCCCCACTGTAAATGCGGGAAAGAGAAAAAAAAATGGAGATCTTCATTATTCCTGCAGAGATCCATCCCCTGCCCCTCCCCCCACCCCGCTGTACACTCAAACTGCGTATTAACATTAATTTTCATCATTACTGAGAAAAAATCCAGTTATGATTTTGGTGCACGAACAGTTATCGAACATAACCTCGAACAGCCGAATTTTTCTTAAATCGTTCGTGTTCGCCGAACGGCTCGAACACCGCCCAAAACAGCTCGAATTTGAGATTGGCGAACAGTTCGAGTCGAACAACGCTCATCTCTAATGATGAGTCCACTGATCCGACGTGGGCCGTTGGTACACACAGCCATGACAGGAACACAGAGGAGGATAGATATGTAGCATCAACACAGGCACCAAGGGGTCATGGTTTGCCCAGAGTGAGAACTGGGTCAACTTTTCCCAAGAGCACCCCCGCTGTGCGCCAAGTAAGGGCAAGGCAACATTCAGCTGCTGTGCGGAATTTTTTTTCTGAAAGTCCTTCATAGAAAAACATTGTAGTCTGTAGCATCTGCTATACCAAGTTGAGCAGAGGCCAGGGCAAAGGCAATCTGAGCATCACCAGTATGTGAAACCACATGGCAGCCAAACACTCCAGTAGGTGGGCGGAATACCAGGGTACCAAATCTGCGTCTGCGGGTCAAACAAATGCCATGTCACCTGGGCTATGTCCTTCAGAATCTGCTGTTCAGGAAGAAGGCACTCATACCTCCTGCCCACAAGCTGTGGTTGCTCACACACAACAAACATCAACCACATCCACTTCCTTGTCCCAGCGAAGCGTCCAATTGTCTGTGCCTGAGAGTTTGGAAAGAAAGAGTAATTACCCAACCACGCACCCACAGGCACAAATATTAAACTCACACATTGCCAAATTGCTAGCTATGGAGATGTTGCCGTTTAGGCTTGTGGGAACACAGTTTTTCCGTGATCTCTTGGCTGTGGCTGCCCCACGATACAGTGTTCCCAGCCACCACTATTTTACCCGGTGTGCCGTCCCTGCATTATACAAGCACGTGTTAAACAATCTGAACCGTGCTCTCACCAACGCCGTAACCAGGAAGGTCCACCTAACAACAGACACCTGTACAAGTTGTTGTGGACAAAGACGATACATTTCTGTCATGCCACACTGGGTGAACCTGGTGGAGGGTGGGACAAAGGCATAAACTGGAACATCACACTTCCTACCCACACCAAGAATATAAACCAGAGAGACCACAGGTATTTTCAAAACCCCAAGATAACATAATTAAAACACCATATGTTAACTAAAAGAGATAAATGCTTTATTTATGTATTTTTTAAGAAATAACACATAGATATAAATAACATGCGTGAAAAGACATAACATGGGCATGTGAGGCAGCAGGGGGTAGATAGAGACACAGCTGGTATCAAATTCACATTGGACCTGTAATAGGTCACATAGTCCAACCCATATAATCCATTAATCACAGACAATGTGTGCAGAAAAAGTTAAATAACATAGATCAAGTGACCTATAACAAGTCACAGTATAAACAACCATCAGAGGTTTTTTCAGCAACACATAAAAAGTACAAGCATCACATGGAAAGGGTTAAGTAAGACATACTTATTGAAAGTAAACAAGTGACCAGCAGTGCCAGGGGAGGCCCCGGCATGTGTTTCCGTACTTCCTCAGGGGGCGTGGTGGCTATCTTCCTGTGTTTACCAGGAAATGAGACGACGTATAGGGGTGCACTTAAATGACATATTAAATAAAAAAGAGACGCCAATTGCGAAGCATGTGAATTCGGTACATGGAGGAGATCCTAAAGTAATCTCCTTCATGGGAATTGAATGTATGAAGACCGATATTAGAGGGGGTAACATGGACAAAATCCTACAGCAGAAAGAAGCAAGATGGATTTTCTGGTTAGGTACCATGGCCCCTGGGGGTTTAAATGAACAGCTTAATTATAGTTGTTTTATATAGATGATAATCCCCCTGAAATATCCGGAGACGGCCATGCTTTTGTGTAAAGATCCACCTACCGAAACCAGCTATAAGTCAGATTTTTAAAAAAAGATGGATGCCTTTTATAGAAAAAAAGAAGGCCAAATGTTTACTTGCCCTGGAAAAGAAAAATAAATAGGGCAATAAATAGTTACCTCTGATATGGGATTTTGGGGCGATAACTTTGTGTACTGGCCAATCTTACAAGAAAGATCATGGGATCATCACTTGAAAAGAAATTGGATTCAGTGCCAGAGTAGAGATCTAATATTAAAAGTTCCCTAAAAATGTTATATCTAAGGTGGCACCGATATATCCATCCAGTTGCAATAAAGGAGGGTAATGTAAAGTAATAAGTAGGAGATTGGTAATGTAAAGTTGTTTTTCTAAGAGAGAAGTTCCTTCTTTTGGAGGGATTTTGTGTAAGAATGCATTAAATCACACGTTGAGGCGGACATGAGATCAGTGAAACGCACAGTGAATGACCAAAAGGTGTTTGCGGCCCAGACCCCCGGAAGCGCTGTGAGAAGCGTGTACTCCGGGCTGGCATGCGAACTATGCGCTCCATGTGCCCGGAAATAGTTAAGGTCACATGGGGCTCTGCAGTCCAGACGCCAGGAAGTGACGCGGTAAATAATGCCTGGAAATGACATAGGAGGCTTGCGTTCCAGGCATCCGGAAATGGCAGATGCGTTCCAAACGCTAAGGAAAGAGAATCATATAATGAACGCTAGAAAACAAATATATGATGACCCCACATTTTGACTCGTGGGAGTTTGGTGACCTTAAGAGATGAACACAATAGGAGGGAAAGGATCACATGGGCATTTTTTAAGCGATGAATGGGAAGCCACCGCGATATTAAAAGTAGAAAGGGACCTTTATGAAAATGAAAACTATTACCTAAGAAAAACAAGGGGTAATATTCTATCACAAAAGGGCTGTTAATTAGTGATAATGATAAAACAAACCAAGCCCCACCCCGAAAGTGACATGGGACGCCCAAAAATGGAGGGAAAAGGAGTATATTTAAACAGAGAAGACAGATGTGGAGACTCCCCTTTTCTCCTTGCATATCTGCATTTTTGAAGGTGGTAACAGTACTCTGTACCAAAAAAAAATGGACGCTCACTATTGTGAGGTCCATTAGACGATATTTTTTGAACCACATAGCACTTTATAGCACTTAGTCACTTTTTTGTAGTGCTCCCCAAGATATGAGTTACACTCCCCTGATAAATCCTTTTTGAGGAGGAAGAAATGAGTAGGGAGGCATTTTGTGGGGTAATGGATACACTTGGGTACTGCACTTGGCAGGGCGGGAGCAATCACCAGGGGCACGACAGGGTAGATTTATCCTTAATATTTGGAGATTACTGAACTGGAGAAAAAAAACCTGGAGGATGCCCATGGACAAGAGAATGGGTGAGATCTACACATATTATTTATAGTTTTTTATCACTATGTCTAAGTTTTATATGGACCAGATGGGATTGACATTATATATTTCTGGTTCCTTCCAATGGGATTTATAAGAGGGTTGCACAGTGTCCAGTTTTAGTGTACTGCGTCCTTAATAAGATTAGAAGTATTTTGTGCTGACTCCCTCTAGTGCATAGGGAGCTTGCCTATGATGCAATAGGGGTTTATGAGCCGTTTATATTGGACATTGGAGGTACAAAAAAATTAATTACTTTAAGGATCTAATAAAGGTTATATTTTAAAGATTTTTTCTCTTGGCTGATATATATTTGTAACACTGACTACTGTATATGTATAACCTTGTGTATATAGTAGATTGTTTAGGGAGTCCTTATGGCAATTAAATATCTAATTTAATCTTGGGCTGGTCTTTTATCTCGAATCACGAACCCCACATCTGTTGTTCGGTCAACGATGTGCTACCGGGATGGTTTCTAGCCCGATATAAGTCTGTATATCAAATAGAAACTGGTGGCAGCTCTATCCAGGCCGACAAGGCTCTGCTTCACTGGAGTAGTGAAAGAACCTCTCAGCCTGTCAGGAGTGTGGGAGAGTGTGGGGTCACATCAGAGTCTGAGTGAACCATCTTGTCCCACCCCCTGGTGCCTCACTGCGTGGACAGGAGGTGACGGTGTAGAACTGTGCCAATATGACCTTACGCGTCCTTGAAGGGGGGTGTGGAACATCACATTGGTGCAAGGGGTAGATCTGTATCACGTGCTCCATGTGGCGTAGTGTGACGTCCGGCAGGTGGCGGGGTGCCACTGGTGCCGTTTCTTCACACTTGATTATTGCACTTAAGCATACTGGCTGATGACCGGATCATGCAGCTTTATATGAAAATCCCTACTTATTATTGTTATGCTCACGCTCGGACAGACTGGCGTGAACGTGGTTAGTGGTCCCACTGGGCCACGAACCGAGTAGTGCCTGGAGGGGCGTGACTAGGGGCCTCGCAAGATCCGACCACGAACACACGGCGGCTTAATTGACTCCGTGGTCCGAGGAGGGATGTGGGAGGTGGCCCAGGTGCTACTCCAGATCAAACCCCAGTCACAGCTGTTGACTCACACCGGGGAATGCAGGAATGGGCAGGTTTGGCTGGTATGCAGACAGGCGGGTACTGGCAGGCATGGCTGGTATGCAAACTGGTGGGTACTGGCAGGTACGGCTAGTATGCAGACTGGACGGTACTGGCAGGTAGGAAAACAGTCTGGATAGGGACCAGTATAGACTGGGATAAAGGAACAGAGCCGCAGGTGGGGAGAGCAAGCGGAGCGGGGCAGAGCAGAGCAAAGCAAAGCCGCAGGTGCAGAGGGCAAGCGGAGCTGGGCAGAGCAGAGCAATGCCGCAGATGCAGAGGGCAAGCGGAGCGGGCAGAGCAGAGCAAAGCCACAGGTGCGGAGGGCAAGCGGAGCAGAGCAGAGTGGAGCAGAGCCGCAGGGCAGGAGCAATCACCAGGGGCACGACAGGGTAGATTTATCCTTAATATTTGGAGATTACTGAACTGGAGAAAAAAACCCTGGAGGATGCCCATGGACAAGAGAATGGGTGAGATCCACACATATTATTTATAGTTTTTTATCACTATTTCTAAGTTTTATATGGACCAGATGAGATTGACATTATATATTTCTGGTTCCTTCCATTGGGATTTATAAGAGGGTTGCACAGTGTCCGGTTTTAGTGTACTGTGTCCTTAATAAGGTTAGAAGTATTTTGTGCTGACTCCCTCTAGTGCATAGGGAGCTTGCCTATGATGCAATAGGGGTTTATGAGCTGTTTATATTGGACATTGGAGGTACAAAAAAAAAATTAATTATTTTAAGGGTCTAATAAAGGTTATATTTTAAATGGTTTTCCTCTTAGCTGATATATATCGTTAATACTGAGGTTTATAAGTGAATACTGATGTAAGTTTAAGCAGTTTGTGGCTAAATATCAGAGTTACAAATACAAAAGCATGGTACATAAAGCAACACCGATCTTAAAGTCAATTACCGGTAGATGAAAAGCATGGCTCGGGGGTTGGACGACCATATGGGGAAGAATGTATGCCCTGCTTGGTTACTGGACATGTCTGCATGTCACGAGCTTCCCCAGGGAAAAGACAATAGGCTTTTGCTACACAGACCTTCCAACTCCCTGGGAACTCCCACTACCTGCCCCCTGTTCAGCTCAAGTCACCACCCCCTGTTCCTTCCTAGCTAAGAGACTCCCAGAACTAATGTGGCCCATACCTCCTTACTGGATGGTCCCAGGGAACCGCTTCTGGTGTCAACGGACCCGGCCGGGCCCCTGATATGTGTGGGTACCAAACACAGCAGTTGTAGGAGGATTCAAAAGGCTGGGACGTGCATCTCCTCGTCCCTACATGCTAGAGTGGACTAGGATGCAGTCTGGCATTTACTATCTTCCCCTGAGCTAGAAAATCCATTTTGTGAAGAGCTGGGACGTATAGCTCTTCCACAGCTTGGTATAGAAATATAGTACCTTACACAGCAGAGCACATGTTGAAAACAAAGAGAGGATCTCGGCAGGGAGCCTGTCTGTCAGCTCAGCTGACACTGCAGAGGGACACTCACACTGAAGCCCCCCTCCCATCTCCCTTACAGCTGGGAGTCGGGTTATGCGGTGCTTGGAGACCTGACAACCAGGGAACATGTGATTATTCTAGGATATCCTTCACATCAAGTATTGAGTGCAGTTATTATGTGCATGGAGGGTGTGGAGACAGCTGAATAGTAGGGTGCAGAGTCTGAATAATATTTAGAAGGAGGGAACAGGGGAAACTTAGTTTACTGAGTAGTTGAGGTGGTAGGCTTGTTTAAAGAGATGTGTTTTTAAAGCGCATTTGAAGACGTGGGGGCTAGGCATCAGTCTGATCGTCTGGGGTAGAGCATTCCAGAGAACTGGGGCAGCACGAGAGAAGTCTTGGAGACAGAGGTGCAAGGTTCGGATTATGGGGGATGTTAGGCTTAGGTCATTTGTAGAACGGAGGGCACGTGTAGGGCGATAGACAGAGATGAGAGAGGAGATCTAAAGCAGTGCAAAACTGTGGAGAGATTTGGGGGTGAGAGTGATGAGTAGAGATGAGCGTTGTTCGACTCGAACTGTTCGCCAATCTCAAATTCGAGCTGTTTTGGGCGGTGTTCGAGCCGTTTGGCGAACACGAACGATTTGAGAAAAATTCGGCTGTTCGAGGTTATGTTCGATAACTGTTCGTGCACCAAAATCATAACTGGATTTTTTCTCAGTAATGATGAAAATTAATGTTAATACGCAGTTTGAGTGTACAGCGGGGTGGGAGGAGGGGCAGGGGATGGATCTCTGCAGGAATAATGAAGATCTCCATTTTTTTTTCTCTTTCCCGCATTTACAGTGGGGAGGTGCAATCTGTCAGCCTATCAGCAGCGCACACACGGAGCGAAGTGCTTTTTTTCACACAAGCAAGGGCATGTGTCATTGGCAGTGTATGTCACATGTCCTTGCCCTATAAGACCAAGCCATTTTCCCCGTCGCCACCATTTACTCACTGCTGCAGCTGCGTGTTAGATGGCACCGCTGTTGCTGTGTGCGCTCTACCTCGTTAATTTCAAGCCAATTTTCGCACAAATCTACAGATAGCTTGGGAGTAGGGAATAGTTGTGATTGCAGTCCTTTTAAGGACTAGGTTACAGCATTTCCTACGACTTTTATCAGGCAGGTCTGTGCTCTTAAATAGATAGATTGTGGGAGTAAAGACTAATTGTAATTGCAGTCCTTTTCAGGACTAGGTTACATCAGTTCCTATCAGTTTTTGCCAGGCAGGTCTGTGCCAGTGCTGTGCAAGTTTTTTTCACAGCATTTGGCTGAATCTAGCAAAGCTAATCCTTTTTGGCCTATTGCAGAGTGTGTTAGTCAGTGGAGTAGCCTATCTGTGTTGCAAGATATACCACCTGTGTATAGAATACCAATTTTTTTACTGCACCTAGTGAAGTAAAATCTTTTGGGCATAGCATCATTCTATTAGTCCATCTATACTGACCTCCATCAGGTTGCAAATTGAATATAATTTTTTTCTGCATCTAGCTCTGAAAAAATATTTGGGCTTCTAGCAGTGTGTGGGACTTGTTCTATTAGTCCATCTATACTGACCTCCATCAGGTTGCAAACTGAATATAATTTTTTTTCTGCATCTAGCTCTGAAAAAATATTTGGCCTTCTAGCAGTGTGTGGGACTTTCTCTATTAGTCCATCTATACTGACCTCCATCAGGTTGCAAATTAAAAATAATTTATATCTGCATCTAGTTCTGAAAAAATATTTGGCCTTCTAGCAGTGTGTGGGACTTTCTCTATTAGTCCATCTATACTGACCTCCATCAGGTTGCAAATTAAAAATAATTTTTTGTCTGCATCTACCTCTGAAAAAATATTGGGCTTCTAGCTGTGTGTGGGACTTGTTCTATTAATCCATCTATACAGACCTCCATCAGGTTGCAAACTGAATATAATTTTTTTCTGCATCTACCTCTGAAAAAATATTTGGGCTTCTAGCTGTGTGTGGGACTTGTTCTATTAATCCATCTATACAGACCTCCATCAGGTTGCAAACTGAATATAATTTTTTTCTGCATCTACCTCTGAAAAAATATTTTGGCTTCTAGCTGTGTGTGGGACTTGTTCTATTAGTCCATCTATACTGACCTCCATCAGGTTGCAAACTGAATATAATTTTTTTCTGCATCTAGCTCTGAAAAAATATTTGGCCTTCTAGCAGTGTGTGGGACTTTCTCTATTAGTCCATCTATACTGACCTCCATCAGGTTGCAAATTAAAAATAATTTTTATCTGCATCTAGCTCTGAAAAAATATTTGGCCTTCTAGCAGTGTGTGGGACTTTCTCTATTAGTCCATCTATACTGACCTCCATCAGGTTGCAAACTGAATATATTTTTTTTCTGCATCCACCTCTGAAAAAATATTGGGCTTCTAGCAGTGTGTGGGACTTTCTCTATTAGTCCATCTATACTGACCTCCATCACGCTGCAAATTTAAAATAATTTTTTGTCTGCATCTAGCTCTGAAAAAATATTTGGCCTTCTAGCAGTGTGTGGGACTTTCTCTATTAGTCCATCTATACTGACCTCCATCAGGTTGCAAACTGAATATATTTTTTTTCTGCATCTACCTCTGAAAAAATATTGGGCTTCTAGCTGTGTGTGGGACTTGTTCTATTAATCCATCTATACAGACCTCCATCAGGTTGCAAACTGAATATAATTTTTTTCTGCATCTACCTCTGAAAAAATATTTGAGCTTCTAGCTGTGTGTGGGACTTGTTCTATTAATCCATCTATACAGACCTCCAACAGGTTGCAAACTGAATATAATTTTTTTCTGCATCTACCTCTGAAAAAAAATTTGGGCTTCTAGCTGTGTGTGGGACTTGTTCTATTAGTCCATCTATACTGACCTCCATCAGGTTGCAAACTGAATATAATTGTTTTCTGCATCTAGCTCTGAAAAAATATTTGGCCTTCTAGCAGTGTGTGGGATTTTCTCTATTAGTCCATCTATACTGACCTCCATCAGGTTGCAAATTAAAAATAATTTTTATCTGCATCTAGCTCTGAAAAAATATTTGGCCTTCTAGCAGTGTGTGGGACTTTCTCTATTAGTCCATCTATACTGACCTCCATCAGGTTGCAAATTAAAAATAATTTTTTGTCTGCATCTAGCTCTGAAAAAATATTTGGCCTTCTAGCAGTGTGTGGGACTTTCTCTATTAGTCCATCTATACTGACCTCCATCAGGTTGCAAATTCAAAATAATTTTTTGTCTGCATCTAGCTCTGAAAAAATATTTGGCCTTCTAGCAGTGTGTGGGACTTTCTCTATTAGTCCATCTATACTGACCTCCATCAGGCTGCAAATTAAAAATAATTTTTATCTGCATCTACCTCTGAAAATATATTTGGCCTTCTAGCTTTGTGTGGGACTTGTTCTATTAGTCCATCTATACTGACCTCCATCAGGTTGCAAACTGAATATAATTTTTTTCTGCATCTAGCTCTGAAAAAATATTTGGCCTTCTAGCAGTGTGTGGGACTTTCTCTATTAGTCCATCTATACTGACCTCCATCAGGCTGCAAATTAAAAATAATTTTTATCTGCATCTACCTCTGAAAATATATTTGGCCTTCTAGCTGTGTGTGGGACTTGTTCTATTAGTCCATCTATACTGACCTCCATCAGGTTGCAAACTGAATATAATTTTTTTCTGCATCTAGCTCTGAAAAAATATTTGGCCTTCTAGCAGTGTGTGGGACTTTCTCTATTAGTCCATCTATACTGACCTCCATCAGGTTGCAAATTGAATATATTTTTTTTCTGCATCTACCTCTGAAAAAAAAATTGGGCTTCTAGCTGTGTGTAGGACTTGTTCTATTAGTCCATCTATACTGACCTCCATCAGGTTGCAAACTGAATACAATTTTTTTCTGCATCTACCTCTGAAAAAATATTTGGCTTCTAGCTGTGTGTGGGACTTGTTCTATTAGTCCATCTATACTGACCTCCATCAGGTTGCAAATTGAATATAATTTTTTTCTGCATCTAACCCAGCCAATAGTTTTGGCCTAATACCACAGTTTGGCCACTCAGCTCTGCTCGGTTCCCATCCATTGTTTTTTTGTGCTAACAACTCCAGAGTTGTGAATTAGTTAACCACCAAAATGAGTGGAAAAAGGCCTGCTGCTGGTGGAAAGGGGAATAGGCGTGTTGGGAAGGGGAAAAAAGGTTGTGTCCGTGGGGTAGGTGTTAAAGCAAAAGTAACATCTGCAGAAGAAAGACCATCTTCCAGCCAAACTAAAATGTCTACTTCTTTTAGCGGACAATGTGATAAGATCCCTTTCTTACGGCCACGCCAATCGCTACAAATTCCAGATGAGGCACAAAAACAGCAGGTGCTTCAACAGATATCAAGTGCTCCTTTAAGTGGGCTCTCCTCCACATCAACTTCAACATCACAAATACTCCAGTCCTCAAAGGTGTCACCCCAATCGCACTTGCTTCCTCCGAGCTCCCAAATCTCCAGCTGCCCGTCTGAGTATGAGGTAGAACAGATGGTTGAGTCTGCAGAGCTGTTTACTCATACTATAGCCTGGGAATCAGAGGTCGACTCCAGCGCTTCTGTGAATCCAGACGAGGAAATGATCTGCACTGATGCCCAGAATCTTTATGAGTCGGATCCAGGACCAGACTCAGAAGGTTCTGACCATAATGTAGACCCTCATTCCCAAACTGTAACTCCTGTTGGTGGAGACAGTGAGGAAGACGATGATGAGACTCAAATACCTGATTGGAGCGACAACTTTAGTTTTTTGTCAGGGCAGGAACAGGTTGGCTCTGAGGACGACGGGTGTGATAACGCACAGGGTGATGATGATGAGGTTGGAGATCCCACTTACTGTCAACCCACAGTCAGCCAAGAGATGAGGTCAGCAGAGGAGGTGGAGGAAGATGCTAGTGACGACGAGGTCAGGTTGCGCCTTCCTGGACAGAGACGTAGTACTGGAAGCACGTCAACAACTGCATCCTCAAACACAACTCTGCCTCTCACCACAAGTCGTGGTGGCTCTTCAGGTCGCATGGGTGCTAAGCCTTGCATAGCCTGGGCATTTTTTCAGATCGATTAAGATGACCTAACTCGTGTTATCTGTAACATTTGTCAGCAAAAGCTAAGTAGAGGCCAAAAAATACATAGTTTGAGTACTTCATGCATGAACCGGCACATGGACATGAAGCATAAGTTGCAGTGGGAAGCTCAGTGTGCTACAATGCAGCCTAGCCGGCCGGGCCAACCACCGTCTGCCATATCTTGTGCATCCGCGGCCTCTTCATCCTCTGTGACTGGGGGGACAGCAGTCACACCTGTTTTGGGGCGCAGACCTGCCACCTCTTTACCCGCAACAGCCAGTGTGATTGGCAGGTCATCATTTTCTTTGGAGGTGGTAACACCAGCTGGTGTTGAGCGCTGTCCGACATCGATAGCACCACCTTTGGATCAAGGCAACCTAACATGTCCACCTGCATCTTCCTCACAGACCGGCAGTTTGCCAGGGACACCCTTATCAACCCCGTAGAAGCACAATAGCCAGCCCTCGGTCCCTCAGATGTGGACAAGTAAAAGACCATTTCCTCCTAGCCATGAGAAAGCTAAGAGGTTGAATTTCACCATCTGCAAGCTCTTGGCTACAGAAATGCTGCCTTTCCGCCTGGTGGACACAGAGGATTTTCGAGACCTTATGTCCGTCGCAGTGCCCCAGTACCAGATGCACAGTCGGCACTACTTCTCAAAGAAAGGTGTGCCTGCGCTCCACCAGCATGTCGCACACAACATCACCGCTTCTTTGAGAAACTCTGTGTGTGACAGGGTGCATTTCACCACAGACACTTGGACGAGTAGGCATGGACAGGGGCGTTACATGTCGCTGACTGGGCACTGGGTAACTATGGTGACAGCAGGACAAGGGGCTGCTGTCCAAGTCTTGCCGTCCCCACGAGTTGTGCGTCAATCCTCTTTATGTCAAAGTTCCTCCACTGCTTCTGCCTCCTCAACCTCCTCTCGGTCTTCCACCTGCACCCAAAGCCTGTCTGGTCATGCCACAAGCTTTCTAACTGCCCAGAAGGGATCCTGCACACCTCCTTACTATGCTGGCAGTAGGGCTCAATGTCATCAGGCGGTTTTTACTTTGAAATGTCTGGGAAATGTGAGTCACACAGCTGAGGAGTTGTGGTCAGCTCTGGAGAACTAATTTCATGAATGGTTGTCTCCACTGGACCTGAAACCAGGGAAGGCCGTGTGCGACAATGCTGCAAACCTGGGTGCGGCCCTTCGCCGGGGCAATGTCACACACGTGCCTTGTATGGCTCACGTGTTGAACCTGGTTGTCCAGCAATTTTTAGCCCACTATCCCAGACTAGATGGCCTTCTGCAGAGGGCACGGTCGCTGTGTGCTCACTTCCGCCGTTCGCATCCCGCAGCTCAGCGACTTACATCTCTACAGAAGTCGTTGGGCCTGCCACTTCACCGGCTAAAATGCGATGTGCCTACCCGGTGGAATTCAACTCTGCACATGTTGCAGCGACTGTGGCAGCACCGACAAGCCCTGGTGCAATATGTTCTGACGTATAGCCTGGGCCAACAAGATCCAGAGGTGGGGCAAATCACGCTGGAGGAGTGGTCTCAGATCAGGGACCTATGCACCCTTCTGCACAGTTTTGAAATGGCGACGAAGATGTTTAGTGCTGACGATGCCATTGTCAACATGACTATTCCGGTGATTTACATGCTGGAGCACATGTTAAACAGAATTCGGAGTCAGGTGGTGGCACAAGAGGAGGTGGAGGAAGTAGAGGAGGAGGAGTTGTATGCGGAAGGGCTAACATCTGCAAGGTCCAGACGGTCGGCAGCACCAAGACGGCAGGCATGTGAGGGTGGGGGAGATGGTTTTACCAGGGCGCATGGTAGCAGCCAAACTAGTGAGGAAGGTGCAGGAGCCCAGGAAGAAGTGGAGGACGAACTGATGGAAGACTCATCAGATGAGGGAGACCTTGATCACATTTCTGTTGTGCGAGGTTGGGGGGAGAGGACAGAGGAAGGAAGCATGATTGTTACCTCGCCACCAACACAACAGGGACTTGGTGCTCCTGGATGCGCAACACACATGAGTGCCTTCTTGCTGCACTACCTGCAACATGACCCTCGAATTGTGAGAATTAGAAATAATCCTGACTACTGGGTTGCCACACTGTTAGATCCCCGGTACAAAAGTAAATTTGCAGAAATTATTCCTGCCATAGAAAGGGATGCACGCATGCAGGAGTATCAGCAGAGACTGTTGCAGAATCTTACATGTGCTTTTCCACAAAACACCAGTGGTGCACGTAGTGAATCTCACAGTCCCAACTTGCCAACCGTGGGACCGTCAAGTGTTCAGCACTCAAACCGTAACAGAACCACAGTATCTGCTGGTAACATCAATTTTGCGGAATCATTTCACCACTTTTTTAGCCCATCCTTTGCAAGGCCACAGGAGACAAGAAGACTGACACATAGTCAACGCCTAGAGACGATGGTACAGGAGTATCTCCAAGAAAACATTGAAGCCATGACTGTGTCACTGGACCCTTGCTCTTTTTGGGCTTCCAATCTGGATAAATGGCCGGAGCTAGCCACTTACGCCTTGGAGATCTTGTCATGCCCCGCAGCCAGCGTTCTGTCTGAACGTGTGTTCAGCGCTGCTGGTGGTGTGCTGACAGATAAGCGCACGCGGCTCTCCACTGATAATGTAGACAGACTCACGTTCATAAAGATGAACAAATCATGGATCCGAAACGACTTTTCTACCCCTGTGTCATCCTGGGGAGAGTAAAAGCTTGATGATTGGTTAAAATCACCCTACCAACCGTTTTAAGCTTTCAAATTACTAATCATGTTTATCTGTATCTTGGCTGGAAAATAATTTGGGCTTTGTAGCAGTGTGCAGCACTGATTCTATTAGGCCATCTATAATAAGCTCCACCAGATTTAAAATTACTAATCATGTTTATCTGTATCTTGACTGGAAAATAATTTGGGCTTTGTAGCAGTGTGCAGCACTGATCCTATTAGGCCATCTATACTAAGCTCCATCAGATTTAAAATTAATAATAATTTTTAGCTGCATCTAGCCCGGAAAATAATTTTGGGGCTCCGAGATGCGCAAGACACATAAGTGCCTTCTTGCTGCACTACCTGCAACATGACCCTCATATTGTCAGAATTCGAAGTAATCATGACTACTGGGTTGCCACACTCTTAGATCCCCCAAACTTTTCGATCAACCTTTTCATTTTAATAAAGACCAAAAAAATGGTCATTTTTGAAATTATAAGCATTAGCAGGTTATTAGAAACTGAAATCAAACAGTTTTCAACTCAAAACTTTTTCTAGGTGATGTTACATTTTCACATAGGACCCCTTGTTCGAAAGGAGCTTCTGAACTCTCTCGTCCATTGAATTTGTCAGGTTTTGGATGGTTTCTGCTTCAATTGTTTTGCATGAGGACAGAATACCCTCCCAGAGCTGTTGCTTAGATGTGAACTGCTTCCCGCCATCATAGACACTCCTTTTGATGATGCTCCAGAGGTTCTGAATGGGGTAGAGGTCAGGGGAGCATGGGGGTCACACCATAAGTTTGTCCCCTTTTATGCCCATATCAGCCAGAGATGCAGATGTTTTATGTGCAGCATGAGATGGTGCATTATCATGCAAAACAATTATCTTGCTGTGAAATACACGGTTCTTCTTCTTGAACCATGGCAGGAAGTGCTGTTTGAGAAAATCCACATACATTATGGAGTTCATCTTTAGCACCTTCAGGGATCCTAAAGGGGCCGACAATCTCTCTCCCCATGATTCCAGCCCAAAACATTACCCCCTCTCCTCCTTGTTGGCGCTGTAGCCGTGTTTGCGTGGGGTGTCCATCAACCAGCCATCCTCCACTCCATCCATCTGGACCATCGAGCGCTGCACGGCACTCATCCGTGAACAAAACAGTTTTGAAATCAGTCTTCATGTAATGTTTGGCCCACTGGAGCCGTTTCTGCTTGTGTGAAGTGGATAGAGGAGGTCGACAGGATGGCGTATGCACAGCTGCAAACCTCTGAAGGACCCTGCATCTTGTTGTTCGGGGGTCATTGGAGGCACCAGCAGCTTCAAAAACTTGTCTGCTGCTATGACAAGGCTTTTTTGCCGCTGCTCTTTTAACCTGACGTAATTGCCTGTAGGAAAGAGTCCTCAATTTGCCTTTATCAGCACGCACACGTGTGTACTGTGAATCAGCTACATACTTCTTGATTGCCAAGACACTTCATCCTGATCATCGCACAATGTTGATTGTAGTCATGCCTTGACCTAAACACTCCACAATTTGTTGCTTCTCAGCAGCCGACACATCCTTTTTCTTTCCCATTTTGGCAGAAAATGTATGCTGCTTAATAATGTGAGACAGCCTTCTTAAGTAGTCTTGCCTTTCATTGGACACACCTGCCAAACTAATTAGCACAGGTGTCTGCAATTGCTTACAGTGATATAAAGAGCCCTGACACACATCATCATCAATGAGTTTAACTGACAAACAAACAAATTCTTCCCTTATCACTCCTAAACACTTTTTGCATAATAATTTGGAACACAGTGTACATGTGCTTTTCCACAAAACACCAGTGGTTCACGTAGTGAATCTTACAGTTCTAACTTGCCAACCGTGGTCTGTATGGAGTTGTTCAATAAAGGGCCCAAAATTAAGATAACATAGATGGGAGAGGTCTCTATGAATAGGAATTCCTAAGTATTTGATACCCTGTGAGTGCCAGGCAAAGGGAAAGTTGGACTGGATGGAATCCTATATGGATTTGGGGAGGGAGACATCGAGGGCCTCAGACTTCGCTGCATTGATTTAAAAATTTGACCATGTAACAAAGTGATCTATTTCAGCCATAACAGCATGGATGGATATATGTGATTGAGTAATATATACTAGGACATCATCAGCAAATAGAGAGCACTTGTACTTGGTGCCTCCCACCTCAATCCACCTAATATTGGGGTTATGGCGAATTGATGATAGCAGGTGCTCCATCACTAGGATGTATAAGAGAGGGGACAGAGGACATCCCTGCCTTGTCCCATTGGTGATTGTGAAAGGTGATGAAAATGTTCTGATGCACCCCCTGGGCCTTGGGACACCCGGAGCCGGACCTTTTTTGGTAGATGCTGGTGGTTGTAGTATTCGTGGCGGCGACCCGGTTCCGTGGCTCAGGGTGGTCAAACCAGTGGCGGAACTATTTATGTGGTTTTGATGTTTAAATGTCCGACTACACCACCCATGGATTGCGGTCAGAGTGAACCGCCGCTGCAGGGCAGACCGCTGAGGCTGGTGTTGTGGGTGCAGCAGAGCGTAGCATAACTCCCCACGGGAGGAGTATAGCCTCAGGGCAGTGTATGCGGAGGATGGGGGTGATGGTGCAGGGCAGCAGTAGTAACGACACGGAGTCAGTGATGCAGTCCAGGGCCTTTACTGACAGTTCTTATTATCCAGACCACGTCTGCAGGTAACGGCTGCCCACGTCGTACTGTGCTCACCAGGTGAGGGGCTCAGACAACTCCCAGATAACTTTGGAGCGCTTCACAGGACCCCCTTTGTGTGTCCTTTGTCTGGCCTTTCTTACCAACCCTTCTGTCCGGCTGCCTCGGGCCTCCTCTTGGTAAACTTGGTGACAGTTTCCCTGACCCTATGTGGTGCCTTCCTAGCGGGTGTAGCGAGGGGCTGCGCCACATAAAATGTCACAGCCTCCGGTTTCTAGCTGAGGGTCGTTTCTAGAGATGAGCGGTGTTCGACTAGAACTGTTCGCCAATCTCAAATTCGAGCTGTTTTGGGCGGTGTTCGAGTTGTTCGACGAACCCGAACGATTTGCAAAAAATTCGGCTGTTCGAGGTTATGTTCGATAACTGTTCGTGCACCAAAAGCGTGTCCTGCATGTCTGGCGCTATTTAGAGCACCAATCATGCAGGGATTGTCTGCCACTCACTGTAATGCCACAGCCATGGTGGTTGTGGCATTACAGTGATTGCCCAAATCGATGGGAACAGTGCCAACAGTGAAACATGAAAAGCCGGCAATTCAGCAGCGGCATACACCTGTACCCGACAATTTAGAACCGAAAGAATAGAGCTTCACACATAGATTAGATAGATATAAACATGTCAGCCACATATATACGAAGTACAGTGAAAGTGCTGCTTACTGTACTTGTCATTTAGCGTAAAGGATTTATCAAAAAAAATAATAGTGTTTTCATGCACCGTCTCTTTAAAAAAGCCGGCCGGCAATTCAGCAGCGGTACCCGACAATTTATAACAGACAGAATAGAGCTTCACACATAGATTAGATAGATAGAAACATGTCAGCCACATATATACGAAGTACAGTGACAGTGTTGCTTACTGTACTTGTCATTTAGCGTAAAGGATTTATCAAAAAAAATAATAGTGTTTTCATGCACCGTCTCTTTAAAAAAGCCGGCCGGCAATTCAGCAGCGGTACCCGACAATTTATAACAGACAGAATAGAGCTTCACACATAGATTAGATAGATAGAAACATGTCAGTCACATATATATGAAGTACAGTGATAGTGTTGGTTACTGTACTTGTCATTTAGTATTAAAATAAAGGATTTATTATTAAAAAAATTGGCGTGGGGTTCCCCTTAATTTTAGTCTCTAGCGGAGGTTAAGCAGACGGCTGGGGCAGATGTTTGAAGCCTGGGAAGGGGGTAATACCCACGGAGCTTCCCAGGCTACTAATATCAGCCCCCAGCTGAATACATAGCCTTTACTAGCTATTAAAATGGGGGACCCCCCAAAAAAAATGACGTGGGGTCCCCCCTAATTTAATAGCTAGCAAAGGCTAGGCAGACAGCTGGGGGCTGATATTAATAGCCCAGGAAGGGAGCCATGAATATTGGCCCCCTCCCAGGCTAGAAACACCAGCCGTCAGCTGCCCCAGAAATGGCGCATTCATAGGATGCGCCAATTCTGGCACTTAGCCTCGCTCTTCCACGCTGCCCTGGTGCGGTGGCAGGGGGTAATAGGGTTGGGGTTGATGTCAGCTTATAATGCCAGCTGACATCAAGCCCAGGTTAGTAATGGAGAGGCGTCTATAAGACACCCCCATTACTAACCCCATAGTCAAAGTTAAAAAAAACACAAACACCCAGAATAAAGTCCTTTAATTGAAATAAAGACACAATCCTTTATTGTTCTAAATTAAACCATACTTACCGTCACGCCCATTCCAGCTGAAGCCAACGATCTCCTGCAATAAAAGAAAAATAATAAAGCAACCTCATCCTTACCTTTCCATGGTTCCCACGACAGCTTCAGCTCTGCTACATCGAGATGACAGGCTGGACCGCAGCAGAACGCTGCCATCCAGCCTCTCATCCCGCAGACACTGAGAAGCGTAGGCTTGCTTGCGCTGCTCAGCGTCTCTCCGTGACGACATCCAGATGAGCCGAGTTCATGTCCAATGAACTCGGCTCACCTCATGCACGTCACTGACAGCGTGGGAAAATTCTCACGCTGAAGCGGTGAGTGCAGGAGAATTCTCCCACGCTGTCAGTGACGTGCATAAGGTGAGCTCATGTCCAATGAACTCAGCTCACCTCCTGCACGTCACTGACAGCGTGGGAGAATTCTCCTGCACTCAGCGCTTCAGCGTGAGAATTCTCCCACGCTGAAGCGCTGAGTGCAGGAGAATTTTCCCACGCTGTCAGTGACGTGCATAAGGTGAGCTCATGTCCAATGAACTCAGCTCACCTCCTGCACGTCACTGACAGCGTGGGAGAATTCTCCTGCACTCAGCGCTTCAGTGTGAGAATTCTCCCACGCTGAAGCGTTGAGTGCAGGAGAATTTTCCCACGCTGTCAGTGACGTGCATGAGGTGAGCCGAGTTCATTGGACATTAACTCGGCTCATCTGGATGCCCTCACAGAGAGACACTGTGGAGCGCAAGCAAGCCTGCGCTTCTCAGTGTCTGCGGGATGACAGGCTGGATGGCAGCGTTCTGCTGCGGTCCAGCCTGTCATCTCGATGTAGCAGAGCTGAAGCTGTCATGGGAACCATGGAAAGGTAAGGATGATGTTGCTTTATTATTTTTCTTTTATTTCAGGAGATCGTTGGCTTCAGCTGGAATGGGTGTGATGGTAAGTATGGTTTAATTTAGAACAATAAAGAATTGTGTCTTTATTTCAATTAAAGGACTTTATTCTGGGTGTTGTGTTTTTTTTAAATACTTTACTAGAAATTCATGGTGGTCATGTCTAATACTGGCGTGACCCCATGAATTTTGGGCTTGGGGCCAGCTGATAATACCAAGCTGGCCCTAACCCCTTTATTACCCAGTGAGCCACCGCACCAGGGCCCTGGATGAGTTGGGTACAGCGCCAGAAGATGGCGCTTCTATGAACGCGCCATTTTCCGGGGTGGCTGCGGACTGCAATTTGCAGCGGGGGTGGCCCAGAAAGCTTGGGCCTCCCTGCGCTGCGGATTCCAGCCCCCAGCTGCCTAGTTGTACCTGGCTGGACACAAAAACAGGGCGAAGCCCCACGTCAATTTTCTTTAAATTATTTCATGAAATAATTAAGAAAAAAAGGGCTTCCCTATATTGTTGTGTCCGGCCAGGTACAAATAGGCAGCTGGTGGTTGGGGGCAGCCCGTTCCTGCCTGCTGTACCTGGCTGGACACAAATATAGTGCGAAGCCCCACGTCAATTTTTTTTAAATTATTTCATGAATTTCCTGAAATAATTTAAAAAAATTGAAGTGGGGCTTCGCACTATATTTGTGTCCAGCCAGGTACAGCAGGCTGGAACGGGCTGCCCCCATCCACCAGCTGCCTATTTGTACCTGGCCGGAAACAACAATATAGGGAAGGCCTTTTTTTCTTAATTATTTCATGAATTTCATGAAATAATTAAAAAAAAAGTACGTGGGGCTTCGCCCTATTTTTGTGTCCAGCCAGGTACAACTAGGCAGCTGGGGGCTGGAATCTGCAGCGCAGGGAGGCCCAAGCTTTCTGGGCCCCCCCCCCGCTACAAATTGCAGTCCGCAGCCACCCCGGAAAATGGCGCGTTCATAGAAGCGCCATCTTCTGGCTGTAACATACCTGGCGGCGTCCTTGCATAGTGGTCCATCTCCCACTGTGCAAGAGCGCGCACTTGATCTCCTGTCCAGAATGTCTCTCTGGCTTCCCTCCATGCTGTCTGTTTGTGTCTGTTTCTGCTGCTTAAGGGCGGCGCCCGATCACTTCCTGCTTTTTGTACCTGCTGTGGGTCACACCTCTTGTGCGTCCTCAGCCTATTGCTGTCTGTCACCTGGTATATAGCTCAGCTGCGCCCATCTATCCCTGCCTGAGCATAGTGTTTCTTTCAGTGTGTGCTTGCACTCTGAAGGTGCCAGGTCCCGTTCTGTGTTCTCTTGTCTGCCTATCCTGGAGGCTGTATTTCCAGGCCTGTCTGAACACGCTCCTAGCCTGTTCCTCCTGCCTTCTAGGGGCCGATTACCTAGACCTGTTCCTGTATCTTGTCTGACCTGTCTGAACACGCTCCTAGCCTGTTCCTCCTGCCTTCTAGGGGCCGATTACCTAGACCTGTTCCTGTATCTTGTCTGTCCTGTCTGAACACGCTCCTTGCCTGTTCGTCCTGCCTCTCTGGGGGCCGTATTCCCAGACCCGCTCCTGTATCCCGCTGCAGTGTCGGTCTCCTCCGTACACTCAGTTCCAGTCTGAACTCTCTCCTATCCTTTACCTGTTTTGCCTCTATGTCCGTTCCCTTCCTTTTTCTGCAGAGTCTGAACTCGTACCTAACTCCTGCTTGTTGTCTCTGTACTCCCGTTTGTGAGTTTGTGGTCCACTCGCTACTTCACTGCAAGTACCCTGTGGGTGTCTGGCTCTGCCTTTCCCTTCCTGTCTGTTCCGTGTGAACAGAGCCCTGTCCCCCCTACTCAGCCTAGCCTGCTCTGACTCCTTTGCTCACCGCTCCGGCGGTTCTAGCCTGCTCTGACTCCTTTGCTCACCGCTCCGGCGGTTCTAGTCTGCTCTGACTCCTTTGCTTACCGCTCCGGCGGTTCTTGCCTGCTCTGACTCCTTGCTCACTGCTCCGGCAGTCCTGTTCTGCCCTGCTTCTGCCCGCTGCTCCGGCAGTCCTGTCCTGCCCTGCTTCTGCCCGCTGCTCCGGCAGTCCTGTCCTGCCCTGCTTCTGCCCGCTGCTCCGGCAGTCCTGTTCTGCCCTGCTTCTGCCCGCTGCTCCGGCAGTCCTGTCCTGCCCTGCTTCTGCCCGCTGCTCCGGCAGTCCTGTCCTGCCCTGCTTCCGCCCGCTGCTCCGGCAGTCCTGTCCTGCCCTGCTTCCGCCCGCTGCTCCGGCAGTCCTGTCCTGCCCTGCTTCTGCCCGCTGCTCCGGCAGTCCTGTCCTGCCCTGCTTCTGCCCGCTGCTCCGGCAGTCCTGTCCTGCCCTGCTTCTGCCCGCTGCTCCGGCAGTCCTGTCCTGCCCTGCTTCTGCCCGCTGCTCCGGCAGTCCTGTCCTGCCCTGCTTGTGCTCGCTGCTCCTGCAGCCCTGTCCTGCTCTGTTCTTGCCCACCGCTTCGGGCGTTCCCTCTCTGCTGTGGTTGTCTACCGCATCTGCGGTTCTGTGACCCAGTCTGTACTGGGTCTTAACCTTTCTGTGCTCCAGCCCGTCCTTTCGGCCAGTACCTCCCTGCCTGCATACTCGCCTGTATCCACCCATCTGCATACCTGCCGTGTTTGCTTATATCCACCAGTCTGTGCCTGCCTAACCTGCCTGTTCCTGAGTCCCAGTGTGTACTGGGTCCTATCCCGCCTGTGTTCCTACCTGCTAGTGCCTCCCTGTCTGCACTCTAGCTGCGCTTGCCTTTACCCGCCTGCCTGCATACCAGTCGTGCCTGCCTATACCCTCCAGTCTGTGCGCCAGCCTAACCAGCCTGATCCAGTAATCCCTGTGTGGGTCAACCCCCGTGTCCGGAGTTTGACCTGGAGTAGCACCTGGTCCCTCTGCCCGGTTTCTCCCTGGTGCACTGGCGTCGTATGCCGTCGTGCCATCTTGGTCGGATCGGCCAGATACTTAGTCACGCCCCTCCAGGCACTCTCCGGTTCATGGTCCAGTGGAATCACTACAATCACACGCACACGCCGCTCAGCCCGGGCGTGTGCATAACACTGGCGCTGTACCCAACTCATCCAGGGACCTGGTGCAGTGGCTCACTGGGTAATAAAGGGGTTAGGGCCAGCTTGGTATTATCAGCTGGCCCCAAGCCCAAAATTCATGGGGTCACGCCAGTATTAGACATGACCACCATGAATTTCTAGTAAAGTATTTAAAAAAAACACAACACCCAGAATAAAGTCCTTTAATTGAAATAAAGACACAATTCTTTATTGTTCTAAATTAAACCATACTTACCATCACACCCATTCCAGCTGAAGCCAACGATCTCCTGCAATAAAAGAAAAATAATAAACCAACCTCATCCTTACCTTTCCATGGTTCCCACGACAGCTTCAGCTCTGCTACATCGAGATGACTGGCTGGACCGCAGCAGAACGCTGCCATCCAGTCTGTCATCCCGCAGACACTGAGAAGCGCAGGCATGCTTGCGCTCCTCACTGTCTCGCTGTGACGGCATCCAGATGAGCCGAGGTCATGTCCAATGAACTCGGCTCACCTCATGCACGTCACTGACAGCGTGGGAAAATTCTCACGCTGAAGTGCTGAGTGCAGGAGAATTCTCCCACGCTGTCAGTGATGTGCATGAGGTGAGCTCATGTCCAATGAACTCAGCTCACCTCCTGCACGTCACTGACAGCGTGGGAAAATTCTCCTGCAATCAGCGCTTCAGCGTGAGAATTTTCCCACGCTGTCAGTGACGTGCATGAGGTGAGCCGAGTTCATTGGACATGAACTCGGCTCATCTGGATGTCGTCACAGAGAGATGCTGAGCAGCGCAAGCAAGCCTGCGCTTCTCAGTGTCTGCGGGATGACAGGCTGGATGGCAGCGTTCTGCTGCGGTCCAGCCTGTCATCTCGATGTAGCAGAGCTGAAGCTGTCGTGGGAACCTTGGAAAGGTAAGGATGAGGTTGCTTTATTATTTTTCTTTTATTGCAGGAGATCGTTGGCTTCAGCTGGAATGGGTGTGATGGTAAGTAGAGTTTAATTTAGAACAATAAAGGATTGTGTCTTTATTTCAATTAAAGGACTTTATTCTGGGTGTTTGTGTTTTTTTTAACTTTGACTATGGGGTTAGTAATGGGGGTGTCTTATAGACGCTTCTCCATTACTAACCTGGGCTTGATGTCAGCTGGCATTATAAGCTGACATCAACCCCAACCCTATTACCCCCTGCCACCGCACCAGGGCAGCGTGGAAGAGCGAGGCTAAGTGCCAGAATTGGCGCATCCTATGAATGCGCCATTTCTGGGGCAGCTGACGGCTGGTGTTTCTAGCCTGGGAGGGGGCCAATATTCATGGCTCCCTTCCTGGGCTATTAATATCAGCCCCCAGCTGTCTGCCTAGCCTTTGCTAGCTATTAAATTAGGGGGGACCCCACGTCATTTTTTTGGGGGGGTCCCCCATTTTAATAGCTAGTAAAGGCTATGTATTCAGCTGGGGGCTGATATTAGTAGCCTGGGAGGCTCCGTGGGTATTACCCCCTTCCCAGGCTTCAAACATCTGCCCCAGCCGTCTGCTTAACCTCCGCTAGAGACTAAAATTAAGGGGAACCCGACGCCAATTTTTTTAATAATAAATCCTTTATTTTAATACTAAATGACAAGTACAGTAACCAACACTATCACTGTACTTCATATATATGTGACTGACATGTTTCTATCTATCTAATCTATGTGTGATGCTCTATCTTTCTGTTCTAAATTGTCGGGTACCACTGCTGAATTGCCGGCCGGCTTTTTTAAAGAGACAGTGCATGAAAACACTATTATTTTTTTAAATAAATCCTTTACACTAAATGACAAGTATAGTAAGCAACACTATCACTGTACTTATTATATATGTGACTGACATGTTTCTATCTATCTAATCTATGTGTGAAGCTCTATTCTTTCTGTTCTAAATTGTCGGGTACAGATGCTGAATTGCCGGCCGGCTTTTTTAAAGAGACGGTGCATGAAAACACTAATATTTTTTTTAATAAATCCTTTACACTAAATGACAAGTGCAGTAACAAACACTGTCACTGTGCTTCTTATATATGTGACTGACATGTTTCTATCTATCTAATCTATGTGTGATGCTCTATTCCTTCTTGTCTAAATTGTCGGGTACCGGTGTATGCCGCTGCTGAATTTGCCGGCCGGCTTTTTTAAAGAGAGTGTCTTCTGAGCAGTTTGTCAGCTTTTGGACACCTTTGCAGGTGTTTTCTATGTATTTCTATGTGTTTTTGTTTGCCTGCCATTGGTTTTAACGGTGTTCGACGGTGTTCTAAGGTGTTCGACGAACAGTTCGACGAACAGTTCCTCGAACATCCCGGTGTTCGACGAACCGAACCGAACCCGAACACTACGGGGGTGGCTCAACACTAGTCGTTTCCTGCCTCCATTAGTTTCGGGGACCGGTCTCCCCCTTTGGCCTGACCCCTCCACGCAGGTGGATTCGGGCGTGCCGTGGCGACTCGCCCGTCCGCACCCCTGGGATCCCTTCATTCCTCGTTCCTGGAGCCTTCTCCGCTCCTCTTCCTTCCTTCTCCCTCTTCCAGGCCTGGGCCTCTGTTACTAGGCCCGCCTCCGGAGCAGAGCTCATGCAGAGCCCCTGCTCCCTGCCACTTCTGCTCAGACTTCTCTGCACTGAACTAAGATGGTGCCCACCTTTTATACTCCCTTCTCAATGCACCCAGGAACTGCTTCCTCCTTGCTCCTGCACTACAGGGTTCCCCTTCCTCAGTGTTCCCTCCCCCCACTCCAGCCAGGGACAGGGACTGTCGTGCCCATCTCAGAGGCATTTTGGTCGCCCTGCCCCACGGCAATGTGGTGTAATGCAGGCAGGTGTCGGGTCCTGATCCACACTCCATCCTTACCTGAGAGTGAGATATCACACCTCTGGGTGAGGTGCAATACCTCTGTAGCAACCGAGCCCTCAGGGTGCTACAGTTCCATTTATCTTCAGCCTAGGTGACGTATTGTGATACAGGGCCGTGATTTTGGCTATAAAAGGGTCCCCTAGACCCCTACCCAAGCTTTTTAAGAGAATCATATATGGCGTGCCAGGAGACTCTATGGAGTGCTTTCTCAGCATCCAACGAGAGTATCTAATTACAAATTTTTAACTGCATCTAGCCCAGGAAATACTTTGTGCCTAGTAGCAGTGTCTGCTAGTCAGCGGATTATCCCGGCTGTTAAGCAAGCTACACCACCTGTAGTTTGGACACTTAATTTTTTCAAAGGAAATGCTTCGGGACCACGGGATACTCAGTGAAGAGCATCAGGAGGCACCCCAAGGCATAGGGGCTGGGACTGGCAGTAGGATGCCTTGCGGTGGACAGCCGAGCTCGATCCTTATAAAAGCTTTTTAACTGCAGCAGCTTTAGTGGACGCTACTGGAGCTGGAATTACGCGGCTGCTGGCATGAGACTTGCCCTCCAATAGATCCTTGTAAATGGATTTAAAGTGTATTCATTCAAATTAGAGAGACAATTTAAATTAAAAAGCTTAGAGCTGCCTCCATCACAGGGGGGCTCGCTCGACCCACCAGCGGACAGGCACCAGTATTGGGAGAGGGGGGCTGGCCGTCAGGGTTCACCGCGGCTCTGGCACAAACCCGGCGACACGGAGGTGGCACGGGCAGGAGCGGACTGAACGTGTCGGCTTCTCACTTTTTGGATTTTAGAAGGGCATGACATGCCTATATCTGTGTCTCCCCCTCCTTTTACTCCTCCACCTCTTTTCTTTTCGCATGACTATACGTACTTGTCACTTTTCCATGTGTTAGTTGTGTCTTCTGAGCAGTTTGTCAGCTTTTGGACACCTTTGAAGGTGTTTTCTATGTGTTTCTATGTGTTTTTGTTTGCCTGCCATTGGTTTTAATGGTGTTTGAAGGTGTTCGACGAACAGTTCGACGAACAGTTCGGCGAACACACGGGTGTTCGACGAACCGAACCGAACTCGAACACTACGGGGGTGGCTCAACACTAGTGATGAGCATATATTGGACCCTGTAGCGAATGGGCAACCAGTTGAATGACTGGCACAAGATGGAGGCATCGGTGACCGGCTGGACAGAAATACGACCCTGGCTGCCACATTCAGGACGGATGGGAGAGGAGAAAGTTTGGTAAGAGGGAGACAGTAAGAGTTTTAGCAGTTTCAAAGGTGAGAAAAGGTCGTTTTCTGAAGATATTTTTCAGGTGCAGGTGACAAGAGCCACCAATACTGGTTGGCCACCTTTCTCGACCCACGGTGCAAGGAGAAATTTCCTTCTCTCCTTTTGCAGTCACCAAAGAGTTTTACAATGGAATCGTTCAAAAGGGCCGTTGTAGATCAGTTGCTGAAAACATCACCCTCAGACAATGCTGGTGGCAGAGGTATCGGCTCTTTTCAACACCAAGGGATAATCGGGAGAGACACGAACACCAGCTCCAACAGAGGTGGGGGGAAAATGTGCACAAATTGGGCAATTTTCAATAAACCAGCACAACAGCAAGGGCTATCTGTGCCTGTAACAGTGCCAAGAAGGGAAAAGTTGCAGAACATGGTCACGGGGTACTTAAGTGTCCTTTCTGATGCTTCAGTTCCCTTTAATTATTGGGTGTCTAAGCTGAACACTTGGCCCGACCTCTCCTTACATGCCTTGGAGGTGCAGGCCTTCCTGGCTGCTAGTGTGGTGTCTGAGCGTGTTTTCAGTTCCGCTGGGGCAATCATCACTGATAGGTGCACACGCCTCTCCACGGAAAATGCAGACAGCCTTACTGTGATTAAATTCAACAAGGACTGGATATCTCCACAGTTTGTAATCCCTCCAGATGACAGCAAGTCAACCTAAATTCGGCAAAAATTCACATTCATGCTATTGCTGTTAACGTCACCCCCTTTCCATAAAAACCCATTTCCTTCCTTCGTTAACCATGACTCAGCCCATAATGCTAATTTTTACAAACTCTATGCACATTGTGCAGTGAACAAACGAGGACAGTATTCCTACTCCGGCCTAACTACTATTTGTGATTGGTAGCCCTTGGGATGGTGGCTTCCAAAATAGTGGGTAAAATGGCCTGGTGCGTGCTTGGTAGCAGGCAGTAGGAAATGTTTGGACTACTGCTTTGCGTACGGCAATAAATGCCTTTTTAAGTGGACTAATGTTGACAGAAGGCAGGCTGTCACCCCAAAAACAGTGGGGAAAATGGCCTGGTGCGTCCTTGGTAGCAGGCAGTAAGAAATGTTTGGACTACTGCTTTGCATTGGGCACTAACCGCCTTTTTAAGTGGAGTAATGTGGACAGCAGAAAACAGGCTGTGACCACAAAAACAGCGGGGAAAATGGCCTGGTGCGTGCTTGGTAGCAGGCAGTAGGAAATGTTTGGACTACTGCTTTGTGTAGGGCACTAACCGCCTTTTTAAGTGGACTAATGTGGACAGAAGGCAGGCTGTCACCCCCAAAACAGTGGGGAAAATGGCCTGGTGCATGCTTTGTAGCACGCAGTAGGAAATGTTTGGACTACTGCTTTGCGTAGGGCACTAAACCCCTTTTTAACCCCTTTACCCCTGAAGGTGGTTTGCACGTTAATGATCGGGCCAATTTTTACAATTCTGACCACTGTCAATTTATAAGGCAATTACTCTGGAACGCTTCAACGGATCCCCCTGATTCTGAGAATAATTTTTCATGACATCTTGTACTTCATGATAGTGTTAAAAACATTTCGTTATCACTTGCATTTATTTGTGAAAAAAATGGAAATTTGGCAAAAATTTAGAAAATTTTGCAATTTTCAAAATTTGAATTTTTATGCCCTTAAATCAGAGAGATATGTCGCACAAAATAGTTAATAGATAACATTTCCCACATGTCTACTTTATATCAGCACAATTTTGGAACCAAATTTTTTTTAAATTAGGGAGCTTAAAGGGTTAAAAGATGACTAGCGATTTCTCATTTTTCAAACAAAATTTACAAAACCATTTTTTTAGGGACAACATCACATTTGAAGTCACTTTGAGAGGTCTTTATGACAGAAAATACCCAAAAGTGACACCATTCTAAAAACTTCACCCCTCAAGGTGCTCAAAACCACAGTCAAGAACTTTATTAACTCTTCAGGTGCTTCACAGGAAATTTTTGAATGTGGAAGAAAAAAATTAACATTTAACTTTTTTCACAAAAATGTTACTTTAGACCCAATTTTTTTTATTTTCACATGGGTAATAGGAAAAAATGGACCCCAAAATTTGTTGTGCAATTTCCCCTGAGCACGTAGATACCCCATACGTGGGGAAAAACCACTGTTAGGGCGCACGGAAGATCTCGGAAGAGAAGGAGCTCCTTTTGACTTTTTGATTGTAAAATTTGCTTGAAAAATTAGCGGACGCCATGTTGCGTTTGGAGAGCCCCTGATGTTCCTAAACAGTGGAAACCCCCCCACAAGTGACACCATTTTGGAAACTAGACCCCTTAGGGAACTTATCTAGATGTGTGGTGAGCACCTTGAACCCCCAGGTGCTTCACAGAAGTTTAGAACATTGAGTCGTAAAAATAAAATTTTCACATTTTTCCCACAAAAATGTTTTTCAGCCCCCAATTTTGCATTTTCATAAGGGTAACAGGAGAAATTGCACCATGCAGTTTGTTGTGAAATTTCTCCTGAGTAAGCAGATACCCCATATGTGGGGGAAAACCACTGTTTGGGCACACGGCAGGGTTCGGAAGGGAAGGAGCGCCATTTGACTTTTTGATTGTAAAATTTGCTTTAATAATTAGCGGACGCCATGTTGCGTTTGGAGAGCCCCTGATGTGTCTAAACAGTGGAAACCCCCAACAAGTGACACCATTTTGGAAACTAGACCCCTCAGGGAATGTATCTAGATGTGTGGTGAGCACCTTGAACCCCCAGGTGCTTCACAAAAGTTTAGAACATTGAGCCGTAAAAATAAAATTTTCACATTTTTCCCACAAAAATGTTTTTCAGCCCCAAATTTTGCATTTTATTAAGGGTAACAGGAGAAATTGCACCATGCAGTTTGTTGTGCAATTTCTCCTGAGTAAGATGATACCCAATATGTGGGGGAAAACCACTGTTTGGGCACACGGCAGGGTTCGGAAGGGAAGGAGTGCCATTTGACTTTTTGATTGTAAAATTTGCTTGAATAATTAGCGGACGCCATGTTGCGTTTGGAGAGCCCCTGATGTGCCTAAACAGTGGAAACCCCCCACAAGTGACACCATTTTGGAAACTAGACCCCACAAGGAATGTCTCTAGATGTGTGTTGAGCACCTTGAACCCCCAGGTGTTTCACAGAAGTTTAGAACATTGAGCCGTAAAAATAAAATTTTCACATTTTTGCAACAAAAATGTTTTTCAGCCCCCAATTTTGCATTTTCATAAGGGTAATAGGAGAAATTGCACCATGCAGATTGTTGTGCAATTTCTCCTGAGCAAGCAGATACCCCATATGTTGGGGAAAACCACTGTTTGGGCGCACAGCAGGGTTCGGAAGGGAAGGAGCGCCATTTGACTTTTGAATGTAAAATTTACTTGAATACTTAGCGGATGTGCCCCTGATGTGCCTAAACAGTGGAAAAAGTGACACCATTTTGGAAACTAGACCCCTCAGGGAACCTATCTAGATGTGTGGTGAGCACCCTGAACCCCAAAGAGCTTTGCAGAAGTTTATAACATGGAGCCGTGAAAATAAAAAATCAAACTTTTTCCTCAAAAATAATGTTTTAGCCCCATTTTTTTATTTTCACAAGGGTAGGAGGAGAAAATGGACCCCAAAAACTGTTGTGCAATTTCTCTTGAGTACGCCAATACCCCATATGTGGGGAAAATACAGTGTTTGGGCGCGCGGCAGAGTTCAGAAGGGAAGGAGCATTGTGTGACTTTTTGAACGCAAAATTGGCTGGAATTGAGAGCAGACACCATGTCGCGTTTGGAGAGCCCCTGATGTGCCTAACAGTGGAAACCCCCCCACAAGTGACCCCATTTTGGAAACTACACCCCTCAAGGATTTTATCAAAGGGTATAGTGAACATTTTGAATCCATAGGTACGACACAGAATTTGATAACAATTGGTCATCATATTGAATAAGTTGTCATTAGTATTGAGCGCAAGTACTCGCTACTTGAGTTTGGATCAGGTACACGGGTATGCACCATGTATCGCGTGTGCTAGAGTGACATGCTCGAGTCCCCACTCGCATGTTTCATGGTTATAAGACACCCAAAAAAAACATGCGGGGATTGCTCGTGCATGGCAGGCAATCCCCGCGAGTTTTTTTTGGCCACGAAGCATATGGGGCGGAGACTCAAGCATGTCACTCGAGCACCCGCGATACTCAGTGCATTCCTGAGCACCCGATGCAAACTCAAGTAGCGAGCACTTGCGTGCAACACTAGTCGCCATATCGTCATTTTTTTTTTTTTTTACTTTTGAAAAAAATCCCTAGCCTAACACAACAGTAACCCTAGCGCAACCCTAACCCTAACCCTAGAGTTTATCTTTTACGCCATTCCTCGTGCGGTATAAGTGATTAGACGACTTTATTCTTCGGGTCGGTGCGATTACAGTGATACCAGAATCATATTGGGTTTTTATGATTGACAGCTGTCACACACTAAAAGACGCATTTTTTTGCAAAATCTAGTTTTTGCATCGCCATATTTTGAGAGCTATAATTTTTCCATATTTTGGCCAACAGAGTCATGTGATGGCTTGTTTTTGGCGGGATGAGTTGCCGTTTTTATTGGTGCCATTTTCAGGCACTTGACATTTTTTGATCGCTTTCTATTCTGATTTTTGGGAGGCAGAATAAACAAAAAACAGCAATTCCAGAATTTTTTTTATGTTTTTTTTTTATGCTGTTCCACGTGTGGTAAAATTGTTAAGGCAGCGTTATTCTTTGGGTCAGTACTTTTACAGGGGTACCACATTTATATTGTTTTTCTATGTTTTGGCGCTTTTACACAATAAAAGCTATTTCATAGAAAAAAATATTTTTTTGCATCGCTTTATTCTGAGAGCTAGAACTTTTTTATTTTTCAGATGATGGAGCAGTATGGCAGGCTTGTTTTTTGCGGGACAAGATGACGTTTTCAGCGGTACCATTTTTATTTATATTCTTCTTTTTGATCGCGTGTTATTTCATTTTTTGCTTGGCGGTATGATGATAAAGCATTGTTTTTTTGCTTCGTTTTTTTTTTTTTTTTTTTTACCGTGTTCACTAAAGGGGTTAACTAGTACCACAGTTTTATAGGTCAGGTCGTTCTGGACGCGGCGATACCAAATATGTGTACTTTTATTGTTTTCTTTGTTTTTTTTCATAATAATATTTATTGATGGGTACATTATATTTTTATTTTTGGTGGATTATTTTTTTTATTTTTTTTGTAAATATTTTTACAATTTTTTTTTTTTTTTCATTTTTTAACACTTTTTGGACTTTTATTTTGTGTCCCACTCTGGGACTTTCACTTTTTTTATTCTGATCGCCTGTATAGCACAGGAATGCAGCACCATTCCTGTGCTATACAGGCTGTCAGTGCTGCACAGTGAGAAGATAGTTGGGTCATGCTCTGCGCATGACCAAAGAATCTTCCTGCTGTCTGGTGACCTGGATGTTGTCATGACGACATCGGGTCATCATGGCAACATTCGGGAAGCCACGGCAGACAGCGCTGGAGACCGGAAGAGGAGATGAGTATCCCATCACCTCCCCTTGCCACCGCAATGCTGCGATCGACTTCGATCGCAGCATTGCGGGGGTTAATGTGCCGGGAGCGGTGCGGGACTGTTCCTGCACATAGTACCGGGTGTCAGCTGTGACAATCAGCTGACACCCGGCGGCGATCGCCCCGCACCGTTTGTGTGCGGGCGCGATTGCCATATGACCTAATAGTACGTCATTGGTCCAATCGGCCCAGGTCACAAAGACATACCATTAAGTCATACGTCAGAAAGGGGTTAAGTGGACTAATGTGGACAGAAGGCAGGCTGTCACCTCAAAAACAGCTGGGAAAATGACATGGTGCATGCTTTGTAGCAGACAGTAGGAAGTGTTTGGACTAATGCTTTGCAAAGGGCACTATACGCCTTTTTAAGTGGACTAATGTGGACAGCAGAAGCCAGGCTCTGACCCCTAAAACAGCGGGGAAAATATACCAGTAATTTAAAAAAAAAAAAGGCAGCGCAAAATGCTACTACTCTGTGTACTGGAAAAATATAACTTTGCCTCTGACAAGAGCTGTTTTAAGATGGACACTGAAAGAACACTTTAACCTCTCCCCACCTAATACACAATCTCTCCCTCCCTGTATTCTGACTTTGTTGTGTGTCTTTAGCTCTTAAAAGAGCTATTTTTTGGTGGTATTATTGAGCTAGTGAGCGGCTCCTTTAAACTGTCCCTGCTCGAGTATCTCTCCCTCCCTACTCTGAACTAGTATGTACTGCAGGTAGCCCTTAAAAGGGCTTTTGTTTTAGCAAGAGGCCTAAACACTCTACCTAGCAGCTCAGCAATCTCTCCCTATGCTTATAGAATGCAGGCTCTGGACGCAATGTGCACAAAATGGCGACGGCAGGACTTAAATAGACCCTATGACGCTGGGCGGCCAGCCAATCACAGTAATGCCACAACCAAGATGTCTGTGGCATTACTGTTATTGGTTAAGAAGCCCGGCATGGCTAGTGGCTGCAAAGGAGGCACCAAAACTACAGGGCGGGACATCCGAATATAGCGAGGCGAGTACACAAATACTCGCAATATAACGAGTAACCAGAAAACCGAACTATCCCTGCGAATAGTAACGTAAACACTCACTCATCATGAATAACCGTAAGACATATTTGATTCGCATTGAATAAATTCAGTGTTGATTGACCAAATTTCCTGATAAAATTCAAGCAAATAGTGACTTTGAATTTTGGCAGATTCGTGATCAATAGTTGTAACCATTACGGCTATGTGCCCACAATGCAGAAATACTCAGGATTTTTTCCTGAGCATTTCTGCATCTCCCTGGCAGAAAAAAAGTGCATGCGGCTTGTACATGCGTTTTTCCTGCCAGGGACAAGTGGAAGTGAAGCGTTCTTCACATGCATTTCCGCATGTGGGTTGACAAGCACTTTCCAAGCAATTTTAGCATCACTTGGAAAGTGCTTGTCAACTTGGTCACACTATATAAATCCATGCAAACGGCATGGATTTATATTCTGTGACCTTAAACAATGGTAAAAAATAAAAAATTAAATCTATACTTACCTTCTGATGGCCCCCAGAGTCTTGCTTCGCTCTGTCCTGGCTTGCCAGCTGCTCGCGGTACACTACACTGAAGGACCTGCCGTCACATGACTATGACGTCAGCGCAGGTCCTTCAGTCCACCGCAATCTGCCGGCAAGTGAAGACAAGCGCACCGCGGGCCATCAGAAGGTAAGTATAATATTTATTTTATTCTTTTTTTACAGGTTCTATGATATCCAGGTCCGGAGGAGAGTCTCCTGTCCTCCACACCCGAGTACCATCCGCACATTGAAACGCATGGAATGAGCATCTACAGATGCAGTGATGCGTAATCCAAGTGATTCAATGCAAGTCAATGGAAAGCGAAAACGCAGCGCTTCCGCAAAATAATTGGTAGTGCTGCGTTTTTTTCCGCAATAATAACCCGCAGCGGAAATTTCCGCAGCATGTGCATAGCACATGCGGATTATCATTGGGGAACATGGCAGGCCTTCTACCATGCGTTTAAGCGTTTATGCCACTGCGGAAACGCTTAAAAATCGCATCATGGGCACACAGCCTAAATCAGTGTAATTCATGATCTGTTTCTGGGGACAGCAGGTAACACATAATTCATGACTATGTGGCTCTATAGTAAAAAAAAGTATTATTTAATAAATATTATTTATGTGTAAAAATAAATAAAAAGACTCTACAAAATAAAAAAAATGTAAATAAAAAAACCTTACTGGTCACTGAAAATGATGACACAAACCAATTGTTTTTACAAAGCTCTGAATTTTTATTTAGTTTTTTTTACACTAAGATAGAAAATTAACTATACAAATTTGACATTGCTGTAATTGTTCTGCCCCTGAATCTCATCAAAGCTATAGGAGAAATGCATATTGGCCACGATATACAGCGGGTGAAATAAGAATTGAACGTGTCACCAATTTTGCAAGTAAATATATTTCTAAAGGTGCTATTGACATGAAATTCTCATCAGATGTCAGTAACAACCTATCCAATCCACACAGGCAAAGAAATCAAACCACATATGGCCATATATGAAATTGTGTGTAATAATGAGAAATGGCACAGTGTGTAATAATGAGAAATGGCACAGGGAAAAAGTATTGAACACATGAAGAAAGAGAGGTGCATAACACCAGCTGAAATCTCAGTAATTAGAAAGCAGTCCTGCCACTTAGTGAAAAATAATGTCAGCTGATTCAACTGATGACCTATAAAAAGGTGTCTCATTACCAAGGTGCCACGCAAGAAACATCTCATGATGGGTAAAACCAGTAAATTATTTCAAGACCATTGCAACCTTATTGTTGCAAAAGGCATTGGTTACAGAAGAATTTCTAAACTACTGAAGGTTCTAGTGAGCACTGTTAGGGCCATAATCCGGAAGTAGAAAGTACATTTCACCATAAACCGGCCATGACCAGATGCTCCCTGCAAGATTTCAGACAGAGGAGTCAAAAGAATTATCAGAAGAGTTGTCCAAGAGCCAAGGACCACCTGTGGAGAGCTACAGAAAGACCTGGAATCAGCACGTACAATTGTTTCAAACAAAACTATAAGTAATTCATCAGAGTCATAGTGTGGAAAAAATAAATGTATCATTTGTCAATACACACTAAAGATAAAAACTAGAAATTCCTCAAGGAAAAGAGCAATTTATTAACAACTTCATGAATTGTGACACAGAACATATTTTATACTGCATTAAATGTACAGAATGTAATTTATTATATATAGGTTGCACTGTTAGGAAGTTTAAAAAGCGTGTGTCCAAACACATATGTAATATAAATAAAAATACATATTCAGGGGTAACCAAGCACTTCATAGAGAAGCATAACAAAAGTATCAGTAGTTTGGTATGTTATGAGTTGGAAAAGGTTACTTGGCCGGAAAGGGGAGGTGATTGGCGCAAAAACGTATTAATACGACCAATGTATTGGATTTTGCTGGTAAACACCAAACAACATAATGGGTTAAATTATAGAAACAATACAATATATATATATATATATATATATATATATATATATATATTGAGGATAATAACATCATGTCTATGATAATGCTTTGTGTAACAGGTGTTTCCTAAATTAATTATGCACATTATGTGGTTGTTCACATGTGATTGGTTCTTACTGGTTTTAAATGTAATCACTATCTAAGGTAGATTATCTCTATGACTAAGGGCGCGTGATATGCCGGAAATGTGTGAGAGGGTTAACATGGAACTGCATGTGATTTTTAAACAAAGATATCAATCAAGAAGATCCTGTTTTTATATCTCTCCTGGGAGTGCCAATTTCTTTCCCTTAAACATTCCTATCTATACTGCAGGCCAGCAGTGAAGTCACTTCCATATAATACGTGAGTGGAGAACACACTAACACATGCGGAGAGTCCAGCAAACCTTTTTTTTTCTCATTGCGATATAACCAATACACTCAACCTTTATGACCAGTATGCATGCTTACCATGTAAGACTTCATTGCTGAACAAAAAGCATGTTCAAACACATTTAAAGTTTACTAAACAACATTTAGACAAACCTGTGAAATACTGGGAGAACAAGTTCTGGTCAGATGAAAACAAAATTGAACTGTTTGGATGCCATAATGCACACGATGTTTGAAGGCCAAAAGGCACTGCATATCACTCCTAAAACAACATACCAACAGTGAAGTTTGGAGGTGGTAAGATCATTGTGTGAGGATGTTTTTCAGCATACGGCACTGGCAACCTTCAAATGGTTGAAGGAAGGATGAATGGAGAAATGTACCAAGACATTTCTGATACAAATCTGCTGCCATCTACCAGGATGATGAAGATGAAACGAGGGTGGACATTTCAGCAAGACAATAATCCCAAACACACAGCGAAGATAGAATGACCCAGCCAATCACCTGACCAAACTCCAATAAAAATTTATTGAAGGAACTAAAGGTCAGAGTTTATAGAAAGAGCCTACAGAAGCTTGAGGATATGAAGAGTGTTTGTGCGGAAGAATCCCCCAAAATCACACATGAGCAATGCATGCGACTAGTTTCTCCATACAGGAGGCGTCTTGTAGCTGTCACCAACAAAGGCTTTTGTACGAAGTATTAAGTAAATTTTAGTAAGCACGTTCAATACTTTTTCTCTGTGTCATTTCTCATTATTACACCATTCCCATTATTAATTTAATTTATGGACATCTATGGTTTGATTTATTTGCCTGAGTGGATTGGATAGATTGTTGCCAACATCTCATGAGTATTTTGTTACGCTCGCGCCCGGACTGACTGGCGTGAGCGTGATCAGTGATCCCACTGTACCATGAACCGAGGAGTGCCTGGAGGGGCGTAACTAAGTATCTATCCGATCTGACCAAGGTCGCACAGCGGCTAATGACTCTGTGAACCAAGGAGGAACCGAGCAGAGGGACCAGGTGCTACTCCAGGTCAGACCCCGGTCACAGCTGTTGACCCACACCGGCGAATGCAGGAACAAGCAGGCTAGGCTGGCATACAGACAGGTGGGTATTGGCAGGCACGGCTGGAGAGCAGGCAGGAGGATACTGGCAAGCACGGCTGGAGTGCAGACAGGGAGGCACTAGCAGGTTGGAGCGCTGGCTGGATAGGGTCCACTACAGACTGGGATTCAGGAACAGAACCGCAGATGCGGTAGACAAGCAGAGCAGACAGGAACCGCCGGAGCGGTGAGCAAGGCAGAGCAGAGAGGAACCGCTGGAGCGGTGAGCAAGGCAGAGCAGAGAGGAACCGCTGGAGCGGTGAGCAAGGCAGAGCAGAGAGGAACCGCCGGAGCGGTGAGCAAGGCAGAGCAGGAAGGAACCGCCGGAGAAGTGAGCAAGGCAGAGCGAAACCGCCGGAGCAGTGAGCAAGGCAGAGCAGAGAGGAACCGCGGGAGCGGTGAACAAGGCAGAGCGGAGAGGAACCGCCGGAGCAGTGAGCAAGGCGGAGCAGGAAGGAACCGCCAGAGCGGTGAAAAGGCAGAGCAGGAAGGAACCACCAGAGTGGTGAGCAAGGCAGAGCAGAGAGGAACCGCCGGAGCGGTGAGCAAGGTAGAGCAGGAAGGAACCGCCAGAGCGGTGAGCAAGGCAGAGCAGGAAGGAACCGCCAGAGCAGTGAGCAAGGAAGAGCAGGAAGGAAACGCCGGAGCGGTGAGCAAGGCAGAGCAGGAAGGAACTGCCGGAGCGGTGAGCAAGGCAGAGCAGAGCGAAACCGCTGGAGCGGTGAACAAGACAAAGCAGAGAGGACAGGGCTCTGTTCACACTGAACAGACTGGAAGGGAAAAGCAGAACCAGATACACACAAGGTACTTGCAATGAAGTAGCGAGTGGACTCTAAACTCACAACAGAAGTACAGAGACAATGAGTAGGATTTAGGTGCAGGTTCAGAGACTGCAGGAAAAGGGAAGGTACGGACACAGAGACAAACAGGCTAGGAGAGTGTTCAGACAGGAACTGACACTGCAACAAGATACAGGAGCGAGTCTGGGCATACGGCCCCCAGAGAGGCGGACAAACAGGCTAGGAGATAGTTCAGTCAGGCCTGGGAATACAGCCCCCAGGTTGGCGGACAGGCAAGAAACAGAATGGGACCTGGCACATCAGAGGCAAGGAGCCCTCTGAAGGTAAGAGTTGCTCAGGCACCTTCTTCTGGGAGAAGGAGGTTTAAATATCCAGTGACCCACAGCAATAGGCTGGGGACGCATTAGGGGTGTGCCCACAGCAGCTACAAGAATCAGGAAGTAACCTGGCCGCCGCCCTAAGCAGTCAGAACAGAGGCATGCACACAATATGAACAGGAGCAAGATTTGCAAGCTGGACTGAAAGGTAAGATTGTGATCTTGCATAGTGGGAGATGGTTCACTATTCAAGCATCCCACCAGGGATGTTACAGTACCCCCCCTTTACGCCCCCTCTTTTTCAAGCCTGCAAGGGTCTTCCGCAGAGAATTTGGAGGCCAATCCTTCTCTTCAAGAGGATTACCTCTTCTGTCCATTAGAGGAAACAAAACTGGTCTCATCATCTTGGTGACTAGGATGCTTCCGCCTATCAAGCCATCCACAGCAACAGATGAAGTGGGTGAAGTACCGGGAACAGCACACAGAAAAGTATCTCTCCATTTGTTATCAGGTAGCACCCTTGTGGATTCAGGAGACGACTGGAGGTCCTCCGCCTGGTTGGAGGGGTGCAGAGACTCGGGGGAAATCACTGCTTCGGAGTACATTTTGCCAAGCTTACTGGATGAAGTGGGCGGCGTACCAGGTACCGGGTGTAGGAAAGTCTCTCTCCGTTTAACAGGTAGCACCCTGGGGAATTCAGGAGACAACTGGAGGTCCTCCACCTGGTTGGAGGGGTGCAGAGACTCGGGGGTAATCACTGCCTTGATGGACGTAGGACCAGATTTATTGGAGACGGAGGGTCCTTGCTTTAGGGCCATCTTCAGCCTGGTTTCAGAGATGACTTGTCTGTAAGGCGGGACGGTACCTGAAGCCAGATCATTGGTACAATCGTCGAGACTGTGTGGGGACAATGCCTCCACTTCTTTTCCTTCGGAGACTTCAGCGCACAGCGAGTCAGCGACTAGCAGATCTGGTGAAGAAGAAACTGCTGACTGTCCTGAAGATGTGGGGACTGGACACCCCTTGTACTTTAGCAGTCCCCCATGATACACCATTCAGGATCTCCAGACCTGAGTGGGCACTAGATCTCTCGGCTCTGGACGACCTGTGGGTAAGCCAGTCAGCACCTGGAATGTGAACTTCTTCATATGTAATGCTCCAATATGGAGCTTAATTTGTACAGACATATTTTGACTGTTTCTGAGTAGGGCTCGTCCTTCTGCTGATAATGCCCAAACCGGCTTCTGGAGTTTTCGGACGGGAATCAGACACCGACTCTTCAAGGCTTTAAGCCCGAAACTTCCGGTTAATCTGAGGCCTTCACTTGCCACGGAGACAGTCATGGTCATCTGTGGAGAGGAAACACTAACGCCAAGGGCAGCCTCTCCTACAGGCCTAATGTCTTGGGATTCTCAAACCTTCGCTGGACAAAGACCACCAGGGGGACCCAAACCACTGCAGCGGGACCGCAATCCGATTTTGTGACTGAGTTCCGGCCTCTGCTTCGCCTGACGAACATGGTCAACCTTCATGGTTTCAGTGCGGGTAGCTGCTTTTACAGGCTGGGGAACAGGAGGTCTTTGGGGGGACAGAACCTGGTGTGAAGGTTTGCCTCTACGCCTTGCACATCTGGACTGCCTCTTGAGGTTGGGAAGAGAAGTATTCTGTGGAGCGTAGTTATCCTGTGTGGATTCTGGGTGAGCAGCAGTCTCTTCAGGCTGGAGAACTGATGAGCTACCCACACACATTTCCCATCGGGGCTGCTCCGGGATATTGGGAAGGAAAGCTTTAGCAGAGGCTTCAGGATTAGGGTCATCGAAGACCATTAGAAAGGCCACCAGGAAGGCCTACAGGTCAGAGACGATAGGATCCCTTGCTTCCCATAAAGGGGGTGATCCATTTCCAAGGCATCACCCTCTAGGTAGGACATCATAAATCCCAATTTAACCCGATCGGTAGGAAAATAGAGAGCATAGAACCGGAACTGATGCAGGCATTGCCATGCAAACTCACGGCTTTGTTTTTGATCTCCATAGTACCGTGGCGGAATCGCAGGATCGGGTGCTGATAGCTCCATTGGGGCTGGTGCGTAAATCGTCTGGACCTCAGCTTGCGAAAAAAAAATTTCTTGATGCACATAATTGCTGGACACGGATTCAAAAGTCTCTGAGGGCGAAGGGCCGTGGGGCTCATCTTGCCTGGAAAATAATTTTGGGCATATTAGCAGTGTGTGGTACTCATTCTATTAGGCCATCTATACTAAGCTCCACCAGCTTTCAAATTCCTAATAATTTTTAGCTGCATCTTGCCTGGAAAATAATTTTGGGCATATTAGCAGTGTGTGGTACTCATTCTATTAGGCCATCCATACTAAGCTCCACCAGCTTTCAAATTAATAATAATTTTTAGCTGCATCTTGCCTGGAAAATAATTTTGGGCCTGTAGCAGTGTGTGGAACTCATTCTATTAGGCCATCTATACTAAGCTCCACCAGATTTCAAATTAATAATAATTTTTAGCTGCATCTTGCCTGGAAAATAATTTTGGGCATATTAGCAGTGTGTGGTACTCATTCTATTAGGCCATCTATACTAAGCTCCACCAGCTTTCAAATTCCTAATAATTTTTAGCTGCATCTTGCCTGGAAAATAATTTTGGGCATATTAGCAGTGTGTGGTACTCATTCTATTAGGCCATCTATACTTAGCTCCACCAGCTTTCAAATTCCTAATAATTTTTAGCTGCATCTTGCCTGGAAAATAATTTTGGGCATAGTAGCAGTGTGTAGTACTCATTCTATTAGGCCATCTATACTAAGCTCCACCAGCTTTCAAATTAATAATAATTTTTATTCTCTCTGAACATGTGTTCAGCGCTGCTGGTGGTGTGCTGACAGATAAGCGCACGCGTCAGTCCACTGACAATGTAGACAGACTCACGTTCATAAAGATGAACAAATCATGGATTCGCAAGGACTTTTCAACCCCTGTGTCATCCTGGGTAGAGTAAAAGCTTGAGGATTTGTTAAAATCACTTCACCAACCGTTTTAAGCAACTCTGGGGCAATTGATGCCACTTAAGTGGTGCGTGTGCCCTAAATTTTTTGAAAAAATGGAGACTCTTTTTGGAGTCCCCTTACTGTGTTTTACGTGACGTTGGCATCGTCAATTACAGGTGGGTTGGGTCCCCCTGCCCCTTTAAACCGTAAGAAACTACATACACTATGGCTTGGGGTAACACAAATGGTTAAGTCTGAAGAGCTGTTTACTCAGAGGTCTGCTCCAAAGCTTCAGTGTCTGCTAGTCAGCGTAGTAACCCAGCTGCGAAGCAAGCTGCACCGCCTGTGTATCTAATATTGATTTTTAACTGCATCTATCCTAGGCAGACTGTGGTGACCCCCAACAAAACCCAGACACTCAGCCCCCTACCGCCCCCCTTTCATTGACAATACAATCATGTAACTCTTACAACTGGATGGGTGAGGATCGGTCACAGCTTTATTAACTGTTTATACTCATTACATTGGAAAGGCATTTTATTTCTAAAATAATTCAGCTTGTTGCAGCATGCCCTGTGTCTCCAGTCTCCACAACGGCAAGTTGGCCAACAAGTATAACTCTCCAACATGTCCTTTCTATTTCCAGGCCACGGAGGATCCTGCGTACTCGTATGCAGGACTCTGATCCCCATCCATCACTCTTAACGCTTGTTCCACTCCGTCCTGGAGTCCTGACAGGAATATGTCCAGTCCAATATCCATTAAGTGAACACAGTCGGGCCGTATGAGGCCTGCTTTATCTCCTTCCAGTTGTCCGCCTCTGTCTCTTATAAATTTTGGCATCCAAATATTTATTAGCCGCCTTGTCTATTCGATGGCCGTGATGTCACGGGCACCTTGCAATACCGCGCTCGGCACAATCTATTTTTGTGAAAAATTCTCTGAGGCGCTCAGTGTATAGTTTCATTATTGCCATTAGTTATGCGCTCTTGTGATAACCTAGGTCGTTTCCCCCGGCCTGTTTATACCAAGGATGGTGACAAAGACGAGGGGGCACACTATGCGTCTGGAGGAAAGGAGGTTCCTGCACCAGCATAGAAGGGGATTCTTTACGGTCAGAGGCATGAGACTCTGGAACTCTCTGGGAGAGGAAGTGGTGATGTCCAACTCACTTAATGAGTTCAAGAGAGGCCTGGACGCCTTTCTTGAGAACAATAAAATTACATCTTATGCTTAGATAATTAATCCAGGGATTTAATCTGACTGCCAGTTTGGTGTCGGGAAGTGAATTTTTCCTGAATGATGTAAATTGGCCTATACCGCATGGTATAGGAATAGCGGAATAGCTGCAGTGCACAAGAAATAGGCTGAGCTGGATGGACGCTTGTCTTTTTTCAGCCTTATTAACTATGTAACTATGTAACTATGTATAACTAAGATGACCGGACCTCTTGCCTCTCTCCCTACCTTGATTACCTCCTTTAGTACCTGTGGCCATTGCAGGCCTCTAATACCTCTCCAGTTGAAATATGTGTTATGAAACTCTAATTTCCTCCCGCCTGGGCGGACTTTCGCCCTTTTTTCTGCATAATATATATACGAGTGGCCCACACTGTTGGCTTAGAGTCACCTGTAAAAGAAACAAACCACGTTAGGATAACAAGTCCGGTCTTATGTATCTCGCCAAACACGTGGATCGCCATCTCCCTATCCTCTGAACTTCTGTTTGTGACAGTCCTGCTCTTGCTGCTTCCGTGGCCGCGCCTATGCGGAATGAGTGTGTCCCATAATCTTTGGGGTGGTTCCCTGCCGATGTTATGCATTTATTAAATATAGCTTGGAACTGGTATCTTGATAATGGCGTTCCATCAATGTGTGATAGGAAGAAATTACTTTGTGATCTGATGGTTATATATGTTTTTACTATTGTTACCCGATTCAGCGTACCATTTGTGGGTTGTAGAAGTACCCAAGTGCCCCTGCCCGCTGGAACCGTTTCCGATTTGCATATGCGTAGACGTATTGCATTATTGGCTATGACTACGTCCTGGTGTAATAAGCCTCCACTGGTGTTAATTTTGGATTGAGGGACTAATTCGCTTATGCATAGCGCCCCGAAGAAGGCGATCGCAAATACAGTAGACAGTAGTGTTGCTTCGAATTGTGAGTATCATGTTAATGGTGTTAGGGATATGATGTGAGAAATCAGTTTTAGTGACACGGGACGGGACGTCTACACTCCTGACTTGGCTGACCCCTTTTCCACCCTTTTATGGATTGTGTGATGATGAATCTCTTTGTCACATGTCCCCAATTCAGTAGTTGGAAGTGAAATGCTACTCCGGTCAACCACCGCTGTGCTGACGCCCCTGATATGCCCCTCATCATTAACTGGTGGAGAAATTCTATGGTGACTTGTAATCTGGCTTGTTCACATTGGTCAACCAGTCTGCCTGCTACTAGTCGTGTCCACTGTTCCCATGCCTTACCGTATGCTTGCCACATCGACGGGGCAACTGACGCTCTGATTAATGGCATTAACTATTCTCCACTTGATCCCATAGGGAGGCTGGGCAACTGTTGCCCGATGGGTGGGCGTTGGGGAGGAGCTCTGTGAAAATCTGCCAATTGAATTGTGATAAAGCGTTAGCAGCAGCGTTAGACCCCTCAGCATCGTGGCTAGTGCGGACCCATACATTGTGTTTTAGGCACAGGAATGCTAGCCGGCGTAGTAGGCCTAGCACTGGGAGAGAAGATGATGCCATATTATTAATGAAGTGCGCTAGGCTGGTGTTTTTTGTTATGAAGAGAATATTTTTGTTAGCCAGGCGCGCGCCCCATATTTCTATTGCTGCCACTATTGGAAACAGTTCCAGGACTGTCTGTTTTTTTGTCAGCACTTGTTCTGCCCAATATTAAGGCCATAAGCTTGTGCACCATTGGTTATTTAGAATCGCTGCATATCCGCCTGATTCTGCCGCCCCAGTGAATAATCTTAGTTGAATGTTGGACTGTTCTGTTGACATAAATAACGTGTGACCGTTGAATGATTAAAAGAAGGTTTTCCACACCTCTAAGTCCGCCAGTAGCTGCCTGCTGATTCTGATTGTATGACTCGGTTTAGATGCCCCTTTTGTTGCGGGCGATAAATGAAGAGAAAAAACCCTTCCGACTGGCATCACCCGGCTCGCAAACACGAGGAGACCTAGTAATACTTGCATCTGCTGTAGTGTTACTTTCCATACTGCGCAAAAAACCTAGATCAGGTGTAATGTTTTGGTATTTTTTCCCATGGGAGGCGGAACAACCTTGCTGTGGTGTCGATTTCGATGCCTAAGAACGATTTTTTTTTAGTTGTGGGGCCTATGTTTTTGGTTGGGCATAATGGGACTCCAAACCGAGATGTTTGTGAATTCGTTGAGTAAGGGGCAGCGAAAGTGGATGACCAATCGCCACATGGCAGAAAAAGAAAGGAAAAAATCAGCTCACCCACCTAGAAGATCAACAGCACGGAAAAAAAAAAAAAACCTCTTTAAATCTCTTAGTTTGCGAGTGTGAACGAGCTGCGTGTGTCCGAAGCGTAAGTGCAAACGAAAGTAAGTGTGTGACTTGTTTTTCAGTGACTTTGTATTCAGGGAGTTTGGAAGGGAGGACTTTGGACTGAATTGCTGACTGTATTTCATTAATTCTTTACTTTACGTTTTACTTAACATTCTGTATATTGCAATCCCCATTAGGAAATGAGCTCCATTATTGACAATGCTATCCAGTGTACATCTTGCCACATGTATGTATTCCTTGAACAGCCGGTCGAGGTTGCTTACTGTTGCACGAGATGTGTGCACATTGTGCGTTTGGAAGCCCAGATACTGGATCTAAATGAGCAGCTGGCAAAACTGAGATCCATTGACAACATGGAAAGGAGTCTGCTGCTCACTGAGCAGCAGCTCACTGGGGTAGATGCGGGGGAGGGTGGTAGTCGGGAGCTGCAGGACAGTGAGGTCGCTAGTTGGGTGACAGTTAGAAGGGGTGGTAGAGGGAAGAGTGCCAGGGAGGCTAGTCCTGATCTGGCACACCCCAATAAGTTTGCAAAGTTGGCAGATGAGGGGAGTGATGGTACAGGGGTAGCACTACTGCAGCAAGACATGTCCCCTGAAAGTCGGAGGAGTGTCAGCTCCAGTAAAGAGGGAAATAGGAGAGTAGGGCAGGCCAGGCAGGTGCTGGTAGTGGGGGACTCAATTATTAGGGGAACAGATAGGGCAATCTGTCACAAAGACAGGCATCGTCGAACAGTGTGCTGCCTACCTGGGGCTCGAGTCCGGCACATCGCTGATCGGGTTGACAGATTACTGGGAGGGGCTGGTGAGCACCCAGCGGTCATGGTGCACATTGGCACAAATGACAAAGTTAGAGGTAGGTGGAAGGTCCTTAAAGATGATTTCAGGGAATTAGGCTGCAAGCTGAAAGCAAGGACCTCCAAGGTGGAGTTCTCTGAAATACTACCGGTACCACGTGCCACGCCAGAGAAGCAACGGGAGATTAGGGAGATAAATAAGTGGCTCAAGAACTGGTGTAGGAAGGAGGGATTTGGGTTCCTGGAGAACTGGGCCGACTTCTCAGTTGGCTACAGACTCTACGCTAGGGACCGGCTGCACCTTAATGGGGAGGGTGCAGCTGTGCTGGGGGAGAAAATAGCTAGAAGGTTGGAGGAGTGTTTAAACTAGGGATTGGGGGGGAGGGTATTCATTTTATAGGTGGGGAAGATAGTGCAGATAGTGACCTGGGCACAAATAAAGAAATTGGGGGTGGGGTAAGAACAGTCAATAAAGTAAGAAGGAATAGAGGTACAGAGAGATACATAAAATGCATGTACACTAATGCCAGAAGCCTCACCAACAAAATGGAGGAATTAGAATTAATTTTGTTGGAAAATAATTATGACATGGTAGGGATATCTGAGACGTGGCTGGACAAGAGCCATGATTGGGCAGTTAATTTACAGGGCTATAGTCTGTTCAGAAATGACCGTACAAACAAGCGAGGGGGGTGTGTGTTTATATGTAAAATCATTCTTAAAACCTGTCTTGCGGGAGGATATATGTGAATCTAATGAAAATGTAGAGTCCCTGTGGGTGGAGATAAGGGGAGGGGGAAAAAATAATAAATTACTTGGGTTTGTTATAAGTCTCCAAAAATAATTGAAGTAGCGGAGAATATCCTGGTAAACCAAATAGATGAAGCAGCGACGCAAGGAGAAGTCATTATTATGGGAGACTTCAACTACCCTGAAATACATTGGGGGACAGAAACATGTAGTTCAAGCAAAGGAAATAGGTTTTTGACTACTATGAGAGACAATTACCTTTCACAACTGGTTCAGGACCCAACAAGAAGGGGGGCACTGCTAGTCCTAATATTAACCAATAGGCCAGACCGCATATCAAATATACGAGTTGGGGGTCACTTGGGTAATAGTGATCACAAAATAATACATTTTCATGTAACCTTTAATAAGATGTGTAGTAGAGGGGTTACAAGAACACTAAACTTCAGGAAGGCAAATTTCCAACGGTTAACAGATGATCTTAGTGCAATAAACTGGGACGATATCCTGAGACATAAAGCTACACAAAGCAAATGGGAGACATTTATTAACATCCTGAATAGGAACTGTGCACAATATATACCCCTTGGGAATAAAGATGCTAGAAATAGGAGGAAACCACTATGGCTAAATAGAGCTGTAAGGGGCGCAATAAGTGACAAAAAGAAAGCATTTAGAGAACTAAAGCCAGTAGGTAGTGATGAGGCATTAAATAAATATAGAAAATTAAATAAATTATGTAAAAAACAAATCAAGGCAGCAAAGATTGAGGCAGAGAGAATCATTGCCAGAGAAAGTAAAAATAACCCCAAAATATTCTTTAACTACATAAATAGTAAAAAACTAAAAAATGATAGTGTTGGCCCCCTTAAAAATAGTCTGGGTGAAATGGTGGATGAGGATGAGGAAAAATCCAATATGCTAAATGATTTTTTTTCAACCGTATTTACACAAGAAAATCACATGACAGAAAACATGATTAGTGATAACATGATAACAAAAATTCTCCAGTAAATGTCACTTGCTTAACCCAGCAGGAAGTACAGCGGCGTCTAAAAATCACTAAAGTTGACAAATCCCCGGGCCCGGATGGGATACACCCGCGAGTACTGCAGGAATTAAGTAATGTCATAGATAGACCATTATTTTTAATCTTTACAGGGTCTGTACCACAGGACTGGCGTATAGCAAATGTGGTGCCAATATTCAAAAAGGGGACAAAAACTGAACTTGGAAATTATAGGCCGGTAAGCTTAACCTCTACTGTGGGTAAAATCCTGGAGGGTTTCCTAAGAGATGCTATGATAGAGTATCTGAAGAAGAATAACCTCATGACCCAATATCAACATGGGTTTACGAGGGACCGTTCCTGTCAAACTAATCTGATCAGTTTTTATGAGGAGGTAAGTTCTCGACTGGACCAAGGAAATGCAGTGGATGTTGTATATATGGACTTTTCAAAAGCTTTTGATACGGTTCCACACAAAAGGTTGATACATAAAATGAGAACATTGGGGATAGGGGAAAATATAGGTATGTGGGTTAAGAATTGGCTCAGTGATAGGAAACAAAGGGTGGTTATTAATGGAAAACACTCAGACTGGGTCTCAGTTAACAGTGGGGTACCACAGGGGTCAGTATTGGGCCCCCTTCTTTTTAACATATTTATTAATGACCTTGTAGGGGGCATACAGAGTAATATTTCAATATTTGCAGATGACACTAAACTCTGCAGGGTAATCAATACAGAGGAGGACAATTTTATATTACAGGAGGATCTATGTAAACTAGAAGCTTTGGCTGATAAATGGCAAATGAGCTTTAATGGGGATAAATGTAAGGTAATGCACTTGGGCAGAGGAAATAAAATGTATAATTATATGCTTAATTGTAAAACACTGGGCAAAACTGTAACTGAAAAAGACCTGGGTGTATTGATGGACGACAAGCTCACGTTTAGTGGCCAGTGTCAGGCTGCTGCTGCAAAGGCAAATAAAATAATGGGATGCATTAAAAGAGGCATAGATGCTCATGAGGAGAACATAATTTTACCTCTATACAATTCATTAGTGTGACCACACTTAGAATACTGTGTACAGTTCTGGTCTCCGGTGTATAAGAAAGACATAGCTGAACTAGAGCGGGTGCAGAGAAGAGCGACCAAGGTTATTAGAGGACTGGGGGGTCTGCAATACCAAGACAGGTTATTACACTTGGGATTATTTACTGTGGAAAAAAGAAGGCTTAGGGGTGATCTTATTACTATTGACAAGTATATGAGGGGACAGTACAAAGACCTTTCTACTGATCTTTTTACTCTGAGGCCTGAGACGGGGACAAGGGGGCATCTTCTACGTCTGGAGGAAAGAAGGTTTAATCATAATCACAGACGGGGATTCTTTACTGTAAGAGCAGTGAGACTATAGAACTCTCTGCCGCATGATGTTGTAATGAGTGATTCACTGTTAAAATTTAAGAAGGGCATGGATGCCTTTCTTGAAAAGTATAATATTACAGGTTATAAATACTAGATTCCTTGATAGGGCTGATTGTTGTATGGAGTCGGGAAGGAATTTTTTTCCCCAATGTGGAGCTTAGTGTTTGCCACATGGGTTTTTTTTGCCTTCCTCTGGATCAACAAGTTAGGCTATGGGTTGAACTAGATGGACTTAGTCTTCCTTCAACCTTAAAAACTATGTTACTATGTTACTATGTTACCAGACGAACATGAGGAACCAGGAAGATCCAGCTGAACAAATCTTCTAAAATCCACTTTTTATTGGGTCATACAAAAAATATTTTAAAAGTCCACCTTGGAGAAGAACAGCAAACGCATTTCGAATTAAAGGTTCTTAATCATTGCTTAGCAAAAAAACAGCAAGGAAGTGGTATTTATATGTCATGTCCTGCTATGCACCTGTTCAAGGCTGAGTTAATCAGAAATTTAAGCACACATACCATTTTAAAATCGTATAGCATAGAAACAATGCATATAAATGTAAATAATCCAAAAGAAAAAGAAAAGAAGAAAAAAGGAACATATATATAATAATAATCTATAAATGATCATTCATAATGATACATCAAATCATGTCTGATGTTTAAACCCGCTGGTACACGTGTATTTAAAGTATAAATCCACCAACTTTCTCTATTAAGGAGCTTTCTCCAAAAATCATCCACCAAATCTCCTCCAATCGCCACGGCCCATGGAGGGGACACCACAGTCAGTGAATCCTTCCTTATTTAGTATAGAGTCTACCAATACTTTGGGCGTATTAGCCCAGCTGCGAAGCAAGCTGCACCGCCTGTTTATCTAATAATAATTTTTAACTGCATCTAGCCTAGGCAGACTGTGGGGACCCTCAACCAAACCCAGACGCTCTGCATCTAACCCAGCCAATCATTTGATAGTATTGCTAGTAGCAGAGTCACATGGGCTCTAAACCTTGCATAGCCTGTGCATTTTTTCAGATCGATAAGGATGACCCAACTCGTGTTATCTGTAACATTTGTCACCAAAAGCTAAGTAGAGGCCAAAAAATCCATAGTTTGAGAACTTCATGCATGAACCGTCACACGGATATAAAGCATAAATTGCAGTGCGAAGCTCACTGTGCTACAATGCGGCCTAGCGGGCCGGGATAACCACCATCTTCCCCACCTGTGTCATTCTGGGGAGACTAAAAGCTTGAGGATTTTGGAAAATCACCTCACCAACCATTTTAAGCAACTCTGGGACAATTGATGCCACTTAAGTAGTTTCTGTGCCACAATTTTGGGAAAAAATGGAGACTCTTTTTGGAGTCCCCTTGCTGTGTTTTACATGACGTTGCCATCGTCAATTCCAGGTGGGTCGGGTCTCTCCCCCCCTTTTAACCGTAAGAAACTACATACACTATGGCTTGGGGTAACACAGATGGTTGAGTCTGAAGAGCTGTTTACTCATACTATAGCCTGGGAATCAGAGGTCTGCTCCAAAGTTTTAGTGTCTGCTAGTCAGCGGAGTAGCCACCGCCTGTAGATCTAATTACAATTTTTTTTTTCAAATTCAAGTTTTTTTTAATTTTTGTGTTGAAAAAGTACAAGAAAATACAATATACATAGTAAAAGGGGTAGTATAACTATAAATCTATGCATAACGACAGTACATTGGGGGGTACAGGGAGGGTTTTCCATCAATATCCAGATCAAGCATGAATTTTTCCATATTAAAGATAGAGAGAGAGGGAGCGGACCACGGCAGACCACCAATCAGTAGAGTGCAATTATGATCATTGTTGTGCCGACTTCACGGATAACTTTAGTTGGGGGCTAGATGGTAGGCGTCAGAGTTTTGCAAATCAATCCAATCCCTCCAAATCACACAGTATCTATCAACATCAGCCGGTGAGATGGCAATCAGATACTCCATCCTATTAAGGAGGGAGATCTCCGCAAACCATTCAATTCCTCCACAGTGGGTAGGTCTCTGCTTTTCCAGTGTCGTGGAATGACATTCTTAGCCGCCTGTATTAGGTAGCCTATTGATGACCTTTTATAACTACGTTTACTTATTGGTAACATTGATAAAAGGAGGGCTACTGGCGTATTAGGAATAGTCAAACCAGTTATTTTCTCAATCATGGGAACCACCTTTGCCCAAAATGCATTTATTATAGGGCATGCCCACCATATGTGTGACATTGTCCCTTCCCCCTCCCCACATCTCCAACATCTATCTGAGATCACTGGATACCATCTATGAAGGACTGCTGGTACCCGGTACCATCTAGAGATAATTTTGAAGGAGGTTTCCTGAGCTTTGGACGCTATTGAGGTTTTATGTGTTAGGAAGAAATATTTATCCCATTGTGAGTCAGAGAAGGACTTCCCCAGTTCCCTTTCCCATGCACCGCAGAATCCTGGCCTATTGTCAGTTACCTGGGCAATGAGCAGATTATACAGTAGGGAGATGGAGTGTGTAGGGGGTGACTATGATAGGCTCAATTTTTCAAGTTTGTGAGATCTCTATGAAGATGTGTGCGCTTCTTCACAGTTGAATTACAACAATTGAGTAGAAGTGTTGTAACTGGCTATATTCAAAATTAGCCTTCGGGGAAGTGGCTCTTCCCTGTAACAAGTCATTGAGGGGGAGCAGCGAAGTATTGGAGATGACATGACAAAATAATATCGGATGGGATTTATTTGAACCGAGAAATCTTTTTGCAGATAGTCCTGGTGGGAAATCTGGATTATCTGAAATCGGGAGCAAGGGGTCCTGAGGGTCGAGTGAGGATAAGCTTTTTTTTGGGATCTCAAAGCCAAAGCAGTGGCATAAGTACTATATGACATGAGGCCAAGAGAGGGGACAATTAAATGGGCGCACCATGGGAGAGTGGTAAGAGCTTTAGGACAAATGGATTGAGCTATTTTGACCCACAATTTCCCCTCTGAATGATGGAAAAAGTTCAGGATTCTAGCGTGTACTGCTGCCATGTAATACCTTCTACAATCCGGAAGGCTAAGGCCCCCCTTTTGTTTGTGTCTGATCAGAACGTCCCCCCGAATGAGTGGACGCCCACTTGCCCAGATAAATCTGCAATAGCTACTGAGTAGTCTTTTCCAAAAATTTGAGGGAATTACCACGGGAATGGTTTGGAAGAGGTATAAGAGTTTAGGTAGGACGTTCATTTTTAGTATATTTATTCTGCCGAACCAGGAAAAATCCTTCACTGGCCAAGAAGTAAGATCTCTATGGAGTTATTCAATAAAGGGCCCAAAATTAAGATAAAATAGACGGGAGAGGTCTCTATGAATATGAATTCCTAAGTATTTGATACCATGTGAGGGCCAGGCAAAGGGAAAGTTGGACTGGATGGAATCCTGTATGGATTTGGGGAGTGAGACATCAAGGGCCTCAGACTTCGCTGCATCTATTTTAAAATTTGACCATGTACCAAAGTGATCTATTTCAGCCATAACAGCAGTGATGGATATATGTGGTTGAGTGATATATACTAGGACATCATCAGCAAATGCAGAGCACTTGTACTCGGTGCCTCCCACCTCAATCCCCCTAATATTGGGGTTATCGTGAATTGATGAGAGCAGGTGCTCCATCACTAGGATGTATAAGAGAGGGGACAGAGGACATCCCTGTCTTGTCCCATTGGTGATTATGAAAGTTGATGATAATGTTCCATTTATCTTCAGCCTAGCTGACGGATTGCGATACAGGGCCATGATTTTGGCTGTAAAAGGGTCCCCTACCCCAAGTTTTTTAAGAGAATAATATATGGGGTGCCAGGAGACTCTATGGAATGCTTTCTCAGCATCCAACGAGAGTATCTAATTACAAATTTTTAACTGCATCTAGCCCAAGAAATACTTTGGGCCTAGTAGCAGTGTCTGCTAGTCAGCGGATTAACCCAGCTGTTAAGCAAGCTACACCACCTGTAGTTTGGACACTTAATTTTTTCAAAGAAAATGGTTCGGGCCCCCGGGACACTCAGTGAAGAGCATCGGGGAGGCACCCCAAGGCACAGGGGCTGGGACTGGCGGTAGGACGCCTTGCGGTGGACCGCCAAGCTTGACCCTTATAAAAGCTTTTTAACTGCAGCAGCTTTAGTGGACCCTACTGGAGCTGGAATTACCGCAGCTGCTGGCATGAGACTTACCCTCCAATAGATCCTTGTAAAAGGATTTAAAGTGTACTCATTCAAATTAGAGAGACAATTTAAATTAAAAAGATTAGACCTGCCTCCACCGCAGGGGGGCTCGCTCGACCCACCAGCAGACAGGCTCTAGTATTGGGAGAGGGGGGCTGACCGTCAGGGTCCACCGCGGCTCTGGCACAAACCCGGCGACACGGAGGTCGCACGGGCAAGAATGGACTGGCCGTGTCGGCTTCGCACTTTTTTGGTTTTAGAAGGGCATGACATGTCTATATCTGTGTCTCACCCTCGTTTTACTCCTCCACCTCTTTTCTTTTCGCATGACTATATGTACTTGTCACTTTTCCATGTGTTAGTTGTGTCTTCTGAGCAGTTTGTCAGCTTTTGGACACCTTTGAAGTGTTTTCTATGTGTTTTCTATGTGTTTCTATGTGTTTTTGTTTGCCTGCCATTCGTTTTAATGGTGTTCGAAGGTGTTCGACGAACAGTTCGACGAACAGTTCGGCGAACATATGGGTGTTAGACGAACCGAACCGAACTCGAACACTATGGGGGTGGCTCAACACTACTGAGCACACTAATGTACTTATCGCATGTCACTTTATTTACTACCATGTGGTTCTAAAAGATGGATTTATTGTTTTATAGCACTTTCTTTAACCCCTAAGTGACGGTGCCAATTTTAACATTAGTGACCTGGTCAATTTTTTTAAATCTGACATTTGTCACTTCATATGGTAATAACTCTGGAATCCTTCAAGGTATCCTGGTGATTCTGAGACTGTTTTTTTTCATTACACTTTGCAGTTTATGTTAGTGGTAAATTTTGGTTGATATGTTTTGTGTTTATTTGTAAAAATGTTGGCATTTTGGCAAAAAATATTAGCAATTTTCAAAATGTTAATTTTTAGATCCTTAAACCAGTTAGTCATGCTGTACAAAATAATTAATAAATAACATTTCCCATATGTCTGCTTTGCATCTGCATAAGTAATGAGCGAATGTTCTCATCACTGCTCGGTACTCACCCGAGCATCACGGTGCTTGACAAACTCGGCGCTCTACGAGAATTTCCGGGTTGCTCGGGCAAGAACTCGGGTCCCCTTCTTGCATGTTTGGCGCTCTTTAGAGAACCAATGAACATGCAGGGAACGCTTGCCATGCACTGTAATGCCGTAACCATGTTGGTTGAAGGCATTACAGTGATTGGCTGGCTGCACAGCATCATCAGATCTATATAAGACCTGGTGCTGCTATGCTCATCACAGTCTAGTCCAGAACCAGGCAGAGTAGGGAGAGCTGCTGCTGAGTCAGGGAGAGATTTGCTTGTTTATAGTTAGTAAAAGTATTCCACAGCATATATATCCATCTGAACTAACAGTCCTTCTGAGGACTAATCCAACCAACGGCATATATTCAGTGGTGATAACAGGAGTTAGGTAGACTGCAGTGCATATTGTGCAAGAGGGTCCATATCACGTTCCTGCTGCTGCTGTTCTTACAGATATTTGTAGACATAGCCCCAGATATTAGGAGCCAGGGCAAATTTTTTTTTTCATCTTAAACATGGCTGTTTGCTTAAAAACCAAGGCAGGCAGGGTATGTGATAGTGCATGATACAGCACAAGAGGGTCCATTGCATGTTCAACTTCTGAGTGATCCTGACAAATATTTGTAGACATAGCCCCAGGTATCAGGGGCCAGGGCAATTTTTTTTAATCTTAATCCTGGTTATTTCCTTAAAAGCAATCCAGAGTACACCATTTTTCTGCTCCATTTGCTTGTTAGCACTGCAGAATTCAGCCAATTCTTTTCCATATTACAGCAATAAAAATCCAGAAATTTGAACTGAACGTGAAAAATATTGGCCTTCTTTTCCATTTTGCTGCAGTGTGTTGGTCAAGCTATTCACACTAGGTCTCTGTGAAGAATAGTATTAGTAAACTACAGGCCTGCTATTTAATATTGTGGTTCTCTGTCAGACGTATAACATATAACTGCATTCCAAAATCAGCCATTTCTCGTGAACGTGAAAAATATAGTCCTCCATCTAAAATGGGCAAGGTACATGGCAAGGGATGGGGAAGTGGACGTGCATGCAGAAGCCGAGGACGTGGCCATGGGGAAGCTGAAATTGTGCCACAACAAACACCCACATCTTGTCGCTCAATCTTCCTGTCCCAATTACTAGGGGACTGCAGCACACCACTATTAACCCAGAGCAATGTCAAAAGGTTGTTGGTTGGATAGTAGATAATGCTTCCAGTCACTTTGCCACCACCACCATCACCCTGTATTCCACACATTCAAGTCTCAGTAGCCATGAGTCTAGACCGCATATTTCTCACCCTGATCCTCCTTCCTCCCACCATGCTGAGTGCCTGGAGACAACTGATCCCACACTTGGACACTCCAAAAAGGTATTCACTTTTCCATTTGTAGATTCGAGCCTCTCGCCCGGCCGGCTTCAAGCGAGTCAAGAGGGGAACGCGTGTAGCGATGCCAAAATATTTGAGCAGCCACGGTCACATGAAAGCGCTGGTGGGAAAGTGCAATTACTGTCGCAAGAGGTGGATGATGACGATGAGACACAATTGCCAGAAAGTCAGAAGGAGGACCAGGATGTGGAAGTGGAAGACGAGGTGGAGGATGATGTAGTAACTGACCCAACCTGGCAGGGGGACATGCAAAGCAAGGATAGCAGCACACAGGGGGAGGGAGGCGTAGCACCACAACAGGCAGGAACAAGCAGTGTGGTGGCCACAGACAAAAGCCAAGAAAGTGTTCCCCGTAATGCCAACATGACGGAAGTTGCCAGTACAACTGTTAGGTCTTTCCGAGTCTGGTTGTTTTTTAAAATCTCTGCAGATAACCCTAAAAAGGTCATTTGCATCACCTGCCAGGCCAGCATCAGCAGGGGTAGCAAAACTAGCACCCTGACCACCATCAGCATGATCAGGCACATGGCTGAAAAGCCCCCGACTAAGTGGGCCAAACCCCAGGGTCCAGAAACAGTGTCTATGGGTGACACCACTGCTTCATCCGCTGTTGTGCTTGCACGCCATTCTCCTGTCCATGGCGCATGCAAAGATGCCTTCCACCCTGCACCTGTCATTGCACACTCTCAACTAGCACCATCAGCAAGCACGTCCACATCCTTCTCCCAGTGCAGCATTCAGTTATCCCTACCTTAGTCCTTGGAACGCAAGCGCAAATATGCAGCCAACGCCCCACAGGCCACACTACTAAATTCACACATTTTGCGAATGCTTGCGCTGGTAATGTTGCCTTTTAGGCTCATGGAGACGGAAGCTTTCCGCAACCTGGTGGCGGAAACCTTCCCTCGGTACTCGGTGCCCGGCTGCCACTATTTCTCTCGGTGTGCCGTCCCCGCATTACATGAGCATGTGTCCCACAACATTAGCTGTGCCCTCAACAACGCAGTAACTGGGAAAGTCCACCTAACCACGGACACGTGGACAAGTGCTTGTGGGCAGGGATGGTACATCTCGCTGATGGCACACTGGGTTAATAAAGTGGAAGCTGGGACCCAGTCAGACCTTGGGACAGAACACGTCCTTCCGACGCCGAGGATTGTGGGCCCTGGGTCATTCAGGGTTGCCCCCACATTCTACAGCTCCTGCACATCTCCTCCTCTCCAACCTCCATCTCCGAAATGACTACATCAGTCAGAAGATGGAAGCACTGCAGCACTGCCTCGGCCAAGCGGCAACAGGCTGTGCTGAAGCTAATATGCTTAGGTGACAAACTGCACAATGCTGAAGAGTTGTGGACAGCTCTGAAAGAGCAGGCAGATCTGTGGCTGACACCGCTGACCCTACAGCCAGGCATGGTCGTGTGTGACAATGGCCGGAACCTGATGGCGGCTCTGAAGCGAGGTGAGCTCACACACGTACCATGCCTGGCCCATGTGCTTAACCTTGTGGTTCAGCGGTTTCTCAAAACCTGCCGGATCTGCTTGACAAAGTATGCCGCCTCTGTGCCCATTTTAGAAAGTCAGCTACATCTTCTGCCGCCCTTGCCGTGCTTCAGCAGCGTTCGCAGCTTCCAGCTCTCCGACTGGTATACGATGTTCCCATGCATTGGAACTCTACATTGCAGATATTGGGAAGGATTTGTGAGCAGAAGAGGGCAGTTGTTGACTACCAGCATCAACAAGGCCATCGGTATTCAGTTCAGACTCCACACATAACACCTCAGGAGTGTACATGGATGTCAGACATCTGTACCATCCTCCAAAACTTTGAGGACTCTACCAAGTTGGTGAATGGCGATGATGCCATAATTAGTGTCACCATCCCGCTTCTCTGTCTTCTGAAACGCACTCTGCTCACAATTAAAGAGGATGCATTGCAGGCGGAGCACGATTAATGAAGCAAGGAACCATATGAGGTGATTCCACACAGCCCAGCCTCATCTCATCCCAATGTGGATTGGGTGAAAATGAGGAAGAGGAGGAGGAGGAAGAACAGGAGCTAGTTTCCTGTGCTATAGATGGTACTACCTGCACAACTGTCATACCGTCTGTTCAGCATGGATGGGCTGAGGACAGGGAGGAGGAGGATGAGTAGGAGAGCATGGTCAGTCGTCCTATTGGTGAGGACACGGAAGTCTTGCCTGTTAGCAGTCTGGCACACATCTGTGAGTTTATGTTACGCTGCCTTTCTCGTGACCCTCGCGTTGTCCAAATTTTGGGTGACAGTCATTACTGGTTGGTGACTCTTCTAGACCCATGCTACAAGGAGAACTTTCTGTCTCTTATTCCAGCACAGGATAGGCCTAATGAGATGGGGCAGTACGAGAAGGCCCTTGTTGCAGAAATATTTAAAAAAATTCCCATCTGAAAACACTGGCAGCAGAGGTCACAGTTTGTTCGACAACCAAGGAGTACAGGTGAGAGAGACAGAAATGCAATCCAGCAGAGGCAGGGGAACACTGTCAAAGTTCTGGGACAGCTTTCTCAGACCCTCCTATCGCACAGGCCCTGAGGCGCGGGGTACTCTCACAAGGAGGGAAACGTTTCGGAAGACGGTGATGGAGTACCTTGCCGACCGTACCAGCATCCTCCGTGATTCCTCTGTGCCTTATAATTATTGGGCATCCAAGCTGGACACGTGGCATGAACTGGCTCTCTATGCCTAGGAGGTCCTGGCCTGCCCTGCCGCTAGCGGTTTGTCAGAGCGGGTTTTTAGTGCCGCTGGTGGAATTATATCCAATAGGCGCATCCGCCTGTCAACTGAAAATTCTGACAGACTGACTCCTGTAAAAATGAACAAGGGCTGGATTGGGCCAGACTTCTCACACCACCAAATGATAGCAGCGCAACATAAACTCAAATACAGTGTCCATTTTTTGGGAGATCTAACTCTATTCCCATGCACCTCTGTCTTCACACCCAGACATGGGTATATGCTTACTGATTTTGTCTATTTGCTCTTGTCATTCCCCTTCTCCTCATCCTCATCCTCCAGCACCATATCACCACCATATCTACCATATCACCATATCTACATCTCTTGCAAGGGACATTGGAGTTCCTCCAAATTTTTGTCAGCCGTTGCATTCACTGCATAGGCCAACAGTATGGGAGACCCACTTCCTAATAATGGGAAGATTGTTTTCAAGAGGCCCTCCAACCTCTACGTCTCTTGCAAGGGACATTGGAGTTTCTCTAAATTTATGGCAGCTGTTGCATTCACTGCATACCCTATAACTGTATAGCAGACGCTCTCCTTTCTAATGGGAACATGTCGTTACTGTGGCCCAGCTCTGTGTGTCTTTAAACTGTTAGTAGGGTTTTTCCTAAATTTTGGCAGCCGTTGGACTCACTGCATACCCTATAGCTGTATAGCAGACCCTCTCATTTATAATAGGAACATGTCATTACTGTGGCCCAGCTCTATGTGTCTTTAAATTGTTAGTAGGGTTTTTCCTAAATTTTGTCAGTTGTTGGACTCACTGCATACCCTATATCTGTATAGCAGACCGTCTCCTTTCTAATAGGAACATGTCATTACTGTGGCCCAGCTCTATGTGTCTTTAAATTGTTAGTAGGGTTTTTCCTAAATTTTGGCAGCCGTTGAACTCACTGCATACCCTATAACCATATAGCAGACCCTCTCCTTTCTAATGGGAGCATGTCGTTACTGTGGCCCAGCTCTACGTGTCTTTAAATTGTTAGTAGGGTTTTTCCTACATTTTGGCAGCCATTGGACTAACTGCATACCCTATAACTGTTTAGCAGACCCTCTCCTTTCTAATAAAAAACATGTTGCTACTGTAGCCCAGCTCTATGTGTCTTTAAATTGTTAGTAGGGTTTTTCCTAAATGTTGGCAGCCATTGGACTCACTGCATACCCTATAACTGTATAGCAGACCCTCTCCTTTCTAATGGGAACATGTTGTTACTGTGGCCCAGCTCTATGTGTCTTTAAATTGTTAGTAGGGTTTTTCCTTAATTTTTTAATTTTGGCAGCCATTGAACTCACTGCATACCCTATAACTGTATAGCAGACCCTCTCCTTTCTAGTGGGAACATGTTGTTACTATGGCCCAGCTCTATGTGTCTTTAAATTGGTATTGTTTTTTTTCCCAAGTTTTGGCAGCCCTTTCTGTCACTGCATGGACATTACCACTATAGGAGACCCACTCCTTTATAATGGGAACATTTTTTTTACCCGCTCTATGTCTCTTCAAAGGGGTATTGGGGTGCATCCAAATTTTTGGCAGCCCTTGCAGTCACTGCATACGCAATAACAGTATAGGAGACCCACTCATTAATAATGGGAACAACAAAGCATAGCCGGCTGATGACCCTCTAACAATAGTGAGGGCTGACTGCTGGCCCTTAAAGAATAGTAAGGGCCACCTGATGGCCCTATAAAAATAGTGTTTGTGTCTTTCAGAGTCCCTCCTTCATAAATGAAACAGGATGTGTCTGGTCATGTCTCACACACAACATGGCCAGATAACGTAAAATGTTAAAATGACATTTACTGGTGAATGTATTTTTCACCATTGAAAGCAATGCAAAGTGCAAAAACGCATCAAAAACGCTATGTGTGAACATAGCCCAAGGTGTGGAGAAGCATTTTTGTTTTTAGTTATTTATTTTGCCTTATATATAGTCATTACCCTGGAAAGGATGTTCCTTAACATTTTTCACAGGAAAATCCATTTTGATTTAGTTTTTGTATGTTTTATTGTGAGTCCGTAAAAGTGGTGTAATACTCTGACAACATTGTTGACAGCTGTGACCTGGGAGACAGAAATGCTTCCAGGGATTACTCCTATTATATGTTATTCAGTTATCCACCATTCAATTGCTCTGAACAGACAGAATAATCCTAGTGGCAGTTAAATGGATAGCTTACTCGTGATGAATTGGTGCTGCGCAGACCAGGGAGAAGACTCCTGACGCACATTTCGCGGTAGCTTTTTCGAAGGACGAGGTGCCAACATTACTCACTGGCCATCTTCTTCGACTTTTACTATGCAATGTACGTAGATTTATACCTACCTTATGCTTACCTGTGTACTTACATTATATATACTGTGTGTACTATACTAGACTGCACATCACTTGGGACGTTTTTAGAGAGAGCCTCTTTTCATTGTGTTATATGTTATATGTAATTTACTTATTGTAATAAATATATATTTTATTGAATTCAGTGCTCCAATCTTATTCTTGTAGCTTTTATATGATTTAGGAGTTCACTTAGTATTTTGTCTGATCACATCATTTCCACTGGGAAAATACTAATGGGGGATCATATGTTTGTTGTAACATTATATTCCTAGCTCATTCAATGTTCTTTTGTCCTGTGAATTTGACAATATACTCTTTAAAGGGTCAGAAGATGTGTGCTATGTAGTGTTGAGCGAGCATGCTCAACACTGCTCGGTACTCGCCCGAGCATCTCACTACTCGGGATGTTCGGCGAGCACCGAGCATTTCCGGGTTACTCGGGTCTCCGCCCTGCACATTTGGCACTCTTTACAGAGCCAATGAACATGCAGGGATTGCCAGTCAGTCACTGTAATGCCGCAGTCATGTTGTTTGTGGGCATTACAGTGATTGGCTGGCTGCACAGCGTCACCTCGAGTATTTAAAACCGGGCGCCGCCATCTTGGACACAGTCGCTCCGGATCAGACAGTGTAGGGTCAGTGCTGCTGAGCTAGGGAGAGATTTATACTGCGAAATAGTTAGTGTAGGGTCTCTAAAGACTGCCAAATAAAACAAACAGTCCTTCTCAGGACTAATATCCATCCCAGATATCAGGCAGGCAGGCAGGCTGTATAGGAGACGCAGTGGTTATACCAGCAAACACTACATTACAGTTCTGTGTGCTCCTGCTGGTCAAATTTCTAGACTTAGCCCCAGTTGTCAGGGGCTAGGAAAAATCCAATTTTTTCATCTAAATTCTGTTTTTGTTTTTGTTTTCCCTCAGTCAGACTGTACAAATACCCGTCTTATTAACCTTTTGGTATTCCCACCCCCCAAAAAAAAAAAAAATTGAGTGTGTCTGTGAGTGTTCTGACACAAATATATCTGTTTAAAAGAGTCTGGTGTAGGCCAGAGAACTAGAACTGTGTTTTTCCTCTTCCACGGTTCAAATCTGGGTGTTATCAACCTGCTTGTCTTGTTTCTATAAAAAAAAACAGTTTGAGTGTGTCGCTGATTGTTCAGACACCAATATATATATTTTAACAAGTCTGGTATACACCAGGAAATTATAACTGTGGTTTTGCAGTTCCACGGTTCAAATCTCTGTATTATCCACTTTTTTGTGTTTTTTGCATAGAAAAAAACATTTCCGGTGTCTCCCTGAGTGTTCAGACACCAATATATCTGTTTAAAAGAGTCTCGTGTAGGCCAGAGAATTATAACTGTGTTTTTCCTCTTCCATGGTTCAAATCTGGGTGTTATCAACCTGCTTGCCCTTTTTCCATAAAAAAAAACAGTTTGAGTGTGTCGCTGACTGTTCAGACACCAATATATCTATTTTAACAAGTCTGGTATACACCAGGAAATTATAACTGTGGTTTTGCAGTTCCACAGTTCAAATCTCTGTATTATCTACTTTTTTGTCTTTTTTGGATAAAAAAACATTTTCAGTGTCTCGCTGACTGTTCAGACACCAATATATCTGTTTAAAAGAGTCTGGTGTAGGCCAGAGAGCTAGAACTGTGTTTTTCCTCTTCCACGGTTCAAATCTGGGTGTTATCAACCTGCTTGCCTTGTTTCCATAAAAAAAATCAGTTTGAGTGTGTCGCTTACTGTTCAGACACCAATATATCTATTTTAACAAATCTGATATACACCAGGAAATTATAACTGTGGTTTTGCAGTTCCGCGGTTCAAATCTCTGTATTATCCACTTTTTTGTGTTTTTTGCATAGAAAAAAACATTTTCAGTGTCTCGCTGACTGTTCAGACACCAATATATCTGTTTAAAAGAGTATGGTGTAGGCCAGAGAACTAGAACTGTGTTTTTCCTCTTCCACGGTTCAAATCTGGGTGCTATCAACCTGCTTGCCTTTCTTCCATAAAAAAAAACAGTTTGAGTGTGTCGGTGACTGTTCAGACACAAATATATCTATTTTAACAAGTCTGGTATGCACCAGGAAATTATGACTGTGGTTTTGCAGTTGCACAGTTCAAATCTCTGTATTATCCACTTTTTTGTCTTTTTTGCATAGAAAAAAACATTTTCTGTGTCTCGCTGACTGTTCAGACACCAATGTATCTGTTTAAAAGAGTCTGGTGTAGGCCAGAGATCTAGAACTGTGGTTTTCCTCTTCCACAGTTCAAATCAGGGTGTTATCAACCTGCTTGCCTATTTTCCATAAAAAAAAACAGTTTGAGTGTGTCGCTGACTGTTCAGGCACCAATATATCTATTTTAACAAGTCTGGTATACACCAGGAAATTATAACTGTGGTTTCGCAGTTCCACGGTTCAAATCTCTGTATTATACACTTTTTTGTCTTTTTTGGATAAAAAAACATTTTCAGTGTCTCGCTGACTGTTCAGACACCAATATATCTGTTTAAAAGAGTCTGGTGTAGGCCAGAGAACTACAACTGTGTTTTTCCTCTTCCACTGTTCAAATCTGGGTGTTATCAACCTGCTTGCCTTTTTTCCATAAAAAAAAAACAGTTTGAGTGTGTCGCTGACTGTTCAGACACAAATATATCCTCTTTTTTGTCTTTTTTGCATAAAAAAAACATTTTCAGTGTCTCGCTGACTGTTCAGACACAAATAAATCTGTTTAAAAGAGTCTGGTGTGGGCCAGACAACTAGAACTGCGGTTTTCCTCTTCCACGGTTCAAATCTGGGTGTTATCAACCTGCTTGTCTTTTTTCCATTAAAAAAAACAGTTTGAGTGTGTCGCTGACTGTTTAGACACCATTATATCTATTTTAACAAGTCTGGTATACACCAGGAAATTATAAATGTGGTTTTGCAGTTCCACGGTTCAAATCTCTGTATTATTTACTTTTTTGTGTTTTTTGCATAAAAAAAAATATTTTCAGTGTCTTGCTGCCTGTTCAGACACCAATATATCTGTTTAAAAGAGTCTGGTGTAGACCAGATAACTAGAGCTGTGTTTTCCCTCTTCCACGGTTCAAATCTGGGTGTTATCAACCTGCTTGCCTTTTTTCCTTAAAAAAAAACAGTTTGAGTGTGTCGCTGACTGTTCAGACACCAATATATCTATTTTAACAAGTCTGGTATACACCAGGAAATTATAACTGTGGTTTTGCAGTTCCACGGTTCAAATCTCTGTATTATCCACTTTTTTGTCTTTTTTGCATAAAAAAAAACATTTTCAGTGTCTCGCTGACTGTTCAGACACTAATATATCTGTTTAAAAGAGTCTGGTGTAGGCTAGGGAACTAGAACTGTTTTTCCTCTTCCACGGTTCAAATCTGGGTGTTATCAACTTGTTTGCCTTTTTTCCATAAAAAAAAAAACTGTTTGAGTGTGTCGCTGACTGTACAGACACAAATATATACGCTTTTTTGTCTTTTTTGCATAAAAAAAAACATTTTCAGTGTCTTGCTGACTGTTCAGACACCAATATATCTGTTTAAAAGAGTCTGGTGTAGGCCAGAGATCTAGAACTGTAGTTTTTCTCTTCCACGGTTCAAATCTGGGTGTTATCAACCTGATTGCCTTTTTTCCATAAAAAAAAACAGTTTGAGTGTGTCGCTGACTGTTCAGACACCAATATATCTATTTTAACAAATCTGGTATACACCAGGAAATTATAACTGTGGTTTTACAGTTCCGTGGTTCAAATCTCTGTATTATCCACTTTTTTGTGTTTTTTGCATAGAAAAAAACATTTTCAGTGTCTCGCTGACTGTTCAGACACCAATATATCTGTTTAAAAGAGTATGGTGTAGGCCAGAGAACTAGAACTGTGTTTTTCCTCTTCCACGGTTCAAATCTGGGTGCTATCAACCTGCTTGCCTTTCTTCCATAAAAAAAAAACAGTTTGAGTGTGTCGGTGACTGTTCAGACACAAATATATCTATTTTAACAAGTCTGGTATGCACCAGGAAATTATGACTGTGGTTTTGCAGTTGCACAGTTCAAATCTCTGTATTATCCACTTTTTTGTCTTTTTTGCATAGAAAAAAACATTTTCTGTGTCTCGCTGACTGTTCAGACACCAATGTATCTGTTTAAAAGAGTCTGGTGTAGGCCAGAGAACTAGAACTGTGGTTTTCCTCTTCCACAGTTCAAATCAGGGTGTTATCAACCTGCTTGACTTTTTTCCATAAAAAAAAACAGTTTGAGTGTGTCGCTGACTGTTCAGACACCAATATATCTATTTTAACAAGTCTGGTATACACCAGGAAATTATAACTGTGGTTTCGCAGTTCCACGGTTCAAATCTCTGTATTATACACTTTTTTGTCTTTTTTGGATAAAAAAACATTTTCAGTGTCTCGCTGACTGTTCAGACACCAATATATCTGTTTAAAAGATTCTGGTGTAGGCCAGAGAACTACAACTGTGTTTTTCCTCTTCCACTGTTCAAATCTGGGTGTTATCAACCTGCTTGCCTTTTTTCCATTAAAAAAAACAGTTTGAGTGTGTCGCTGACTGTTCAGACACAAATATATCCTCTTTTTTGTCTTTTTGCATAAAAAAAACATTTTCAGTGTCTCGCTGACTGTTCAGACACCAATAAATCTGTTTAAAAGAGTCTGGTGTGGGCCAGACAACTAGAACTGTGGTTTTCCTCTGCCACGGTTCAAATCTGGGTGTTATCAACCTGCTTGTCTTTTTTCCATAAAAAAAAAACAGTTTGAGTGTGTCGCTGACTGTTTAGACACCAATATATATATTTTAACAAGTCTGGTATACACCAGGAAATTATAAATGTGGTTTTGCAGTTCCACGGTTCAAATCTCTGTATTATCCACTTTTTTGTGTTTTATGCATAAAAAAAATATTTTCAGTGTCTTGCTGCCTGTTCAGACACCAATATATCTGTTTAAAAGAGTCTGGTGTAGACCAGATAACTAGAGCTGTGTTATTCCTCTTCCACGGTTCAAATCTGGGTGTTATCAACCTGCTTGCCTTTTTTCCATAAAAAAAAACAGTTTGAGTGTGTCGCTGACTGTTCAGACACCAATATATCTATTTTAACAAGTCTGGTATACACCAGGAAATTATAACTGTGGTTTTGCAGTTCCACGGTTCAAATCTCTGTATTATCCACTTTTTTGTCTTTTTTGCATAAAAAAAAAACATTTTCAGTGTCTCGCTGACTGTTCAGACACTAATATATCTGTTTAAAAGAGTCTGGTGTAGGCTAGGGAACTAGAACTGTTTTTCCTCTTCCACGGTTCAAATCTGGGTGTTATCAACTTGTTTGCCTTTTTTCCATAAAAAAAAAACTGTTTGAGTGTGTCGCTGACTGTACAGACACAAATATATCCACTTTTTTGTCTTTTTTGCATAAAAAAAAACATTTTCAGTGTCTTGCTGACTGTTCAGACACCAATATATCTGTTTAAAAGAGTCTGGTGTAGGCCAGAGATCTAGAATTGTAGATTTTCTCTTCCACGGTTCAAATCTGGGTGTTATCAACCTGATTGCCTTTTTTCCATAAAAAAAAACAGTTTGAGTGTGTCGCTGACTGTTCAGACAGCAATATATCTATTTTAACAAGTCTGGTATACACCAGGAAATTATAACTGTGGTTTTGCAGTTTCACGGTTAAAATCTCTATATTATCCAATTTTTTGTCTTTTTTTGCATAAAAAAAAACATTTTCAGTGTCTCGCTGACTGTTCAGACACCAATATAACTGTATAAAGAGTCTGGTGTAGGCCAGAGAACTAGAACTGTGGTTTTCCTCTTCCACAGTTCAAATCTCCTTTTTATTACCCTTTTACCATTGATAGTGCGAGTGTAAGCTATTTTACTTAATTTACAATGGGCAAGGCGCGTGGCAGGGGACGTGGAACTGGACGTTCTGGTGATGGTGCTTGCAGAGGATGGGGCTGTGGCCAAGGTGAAAATGTGCCACAACCAACAGCCACATCTTCTCGCTCCCAGTTCTTGACCGAATTACTAGGGAAGCACACAACAGCACCACTATTTCGAACTGATCAGTGTGAACAGGTTATTAATTGGATAGCAAATAATACTTCCAGTCACCTGGGCACCACCACCTCTGTTCACTGGTCCATTTCCATATTTGTGCCCTTCGCCTGCTCCACTTGAAGTAGTGGAAGAAGAGATCCCATGTAGCGATGGCCAAATATTTGAACAGCCACGGCCACAGGAAGGCGACGCTGGCAATTTGTCACAAGAGGTGGACGATAATGAGACACAATTGCCATGAAGTGAGGAGGATGACCATGGTGCGGAAGTGGAAGAGGAGGAGGTTGTAGATGATCTAGTAACTGACCCATCGTGGCAGGAGGACACGCAGAGCAAGGCCAGCAGTACACAGGGGGAGGGAGGCAGAGTACCCCAACAGGCAGGAAGAAGCAGTGTGGTGGCCCCAGACAGAAGGCGGGCAACAGTTCCCCGTAACATCAACATGAGGGACGTTGCCAGTACAACCAGTAGGTCTTCCAGAGTTTGGAATTTTCTTAAAGACTCTGCTGATAACCCCAAAAAGACCATTTGTACCAGCTGCCAGGCCAGCATCAGCAGGGGTGACAAAACTACCAGCCTGACCACCACCAGCATGATCAGGAACATGGCAGCAAAGCACCCGACTTTGTGGTGCGAACCCCAGGGTCCACGACCAGTGTCATCGGGTGTCATTACTGCTTCTTCCGCTGTTGTGCATGTAAGAGAACCCCCTGTTGTGCGTGGAAGGCTATCCCCTGTCCATACTGCATGCAAAGATGACCGCTCCTCTCAGTCTTCACTTGTTATGGCAGTTTCTCAAGAAACAGCATCAACGTCCACGTCCATGTCCCACCGCAGAGTTCAATTGTCCATATCCCACAGCTTTGAATGAAAGCGCAAATTCGCAGCCAACGCCCTACATGCCACGGTCATAAATTCGCACATTTCACGACTGCTTGCGTTGGAAATGCTGCCTTTTAGGCTGGTGGAGACGGAATCCTCCCGCAACCTTATGGCGGTGGCAGTCCCTTGGTACTCGGTCTCCAGCCGACACTATTTTGCCCGGTGGGCCATCCCCGCACTACACAAGCACGTGTCCTAAAACATCTGCCGTGCCCTCAACAAAGCAGTTACTGGGAGTGTCCACCTGACAATAGACACGTGGACAAGTGCTTGTGGCCAGGGACGGTACATCTCCCTGACGGCACACTGGGTAAACATAGTGGAAGCCGGGACCCAGTCGGACCTTGGGACGGAACACATCCTCCCCACACCGAGGATTGCGGGCCCTATGTCAGTCAGAGTTGCCCCCACAGTGTACAGCTCCTGCGCATCATCCTCCTCTTCCTCCTCATGTTCAGCCTCCATTTCAGATATCACCACATCAGTTGCAAGCTGGAAGCACTGCAGTACTGCCTCAGCCAAGCGGCAACAGGCTGTGCTGAAACTCATAAGCTTAGGTGATAAACCTCACACTGCTTGTGAGTTGTGGACAGCTGTGAAAGAGCAGGCAGATCTGTGGCTGAGACCACTGAACCTCCATCCAGGCATGGTCGTGTGTGACAATGGCCGTAACCTGGTGGCAGCTCTGAGGCGAGGCAAGATCACACACATACCATGCCAGGATCATGTGCTTAACCTCGTGGTTCAGCGGTTTCTTAAATCATACCCAGAGTTACCAGATCTGCTCGTCAAAGTACGCCGCCTGTCAGCTCATTTTCGGAAATCGGCTACAGCTTCCGCCACCCGTGCTGTGTTGCAGCAGCGTTTGCAGCTTCCGGCACACCGACTGGTGTGTGATGTCCCCACACATTGGACTCTACCCTCCACATATTGCAAAGGATTTGTGAGCAGAAGAGAGCAGTTGTGGAGTACCAGCTGCAACAAGGCTGTCGATATTCAGGTCAGACTCCACACATAAGACCTCAGGAGTGGACCTGGATGTCTGACATATGTACCATCCTGACAAACTTTAAGGAATCCACCAAGATGGTGAGTGGCGATGAGGCCATCATTAGCGTCAGCATCCCACTTGTCTGTCTTTTGCAACGCTCTCTGCAGAGAATTAAAGAGGAGGCATTGCAGCCAGAGGATGATGAGATGGATCAAGAAGCCATAGCGGGCGATTACACACAGCCCAGCCTCATCTCATCCCAACGTGCATTGGGGGACAATGAGGGAGAGGAGGAGGAGGAGGAGGAAGAACAGGAGCTGGTATCTTGCGCTGTAGATGGTAGTACCTGTACAACTGTCATACCGTCGGTTCAGCGTAGGTGGCCTGAGGATAGGGGGGAGGAGGAGGAGGAGAGCATGGTCAGTCGTCATCTTGGTGAGGACACGGAAGTCTTGCCCGTTACCAGTCTGGCACGCATGGCTGACTTTATGTTACGCTTCCTAAACCGTGACCCTCGCGTTGTCAAAATGTTGGGTGATAGTCATTACTGGTTGGTGACACTTTTAGACCCCCGCTACAAGGAGATCTTTCACTCTCTTATTCCTGAGGTGGAGAGGTCTACAAAAATGGGGCAGTACCAGAAGGCCCTTGCTGCAGAACTGTTAAAAAAATTCCCATCTGAACACGCTAGCGGCAGAGGTCACAGTTCGTTGCCCAACCATGGCGTACAGGCGAGAGAGACGCAACTGCAATCCAGCAGAGGCAGGGGAACACTGTCGACGTTCCGGGACAGTTTTCAGAGACCCACCCAGCTTACAGGCCCTGAGGTGTGGGGTACTCTCACAAGGAGTGGAAAGTTTCAAAAGATGGTGAAGGAGTAACTTGCCGACCGTATCAGCATCCTCCGTGATTCCTCTGTGCCTTTTAATTATTGGGTATCCAAGCTGGACACTTGGAATGAACTTGCTCTGTATGCCTTGGAGGTCTTGGCCTGCCCTGCCGCTAGCGTGTTTTCGGAGCGTGTTTTAAGTGCCGCTGGGGGAATTAAAACTGATAAGCGCACTCGCCTGTCAACTGACAATGCTGACAAGCTGATCCTTATCAAAATTAACAAGGGTTGGATTGGGCCAGACTTCTCATCACCACCAAATGACAGCAGAATAACATAAAGTCAAATCCACTGTGTTGTTTCGGGAGGTGTATTCCCATGCACGACTTCACACCCACACATGGGTATACGCTTCCTCTTTTCGGCTGTTTTTTGCTCTTGTCCTTATCCTCAGCCTCCACCACCACTATACCACCAGGGTGACCGTGGTCCGTGTTGCCAGCATTGCAAGTTCCTCCGTCCTAATTTTTGGCAGCTTTGCTTGGAAGGCAGAGGCAAAGACTATGGGAGACCGACTCCCCATTAATGGAAATAATGTTTTTAATATGCTGTACTGCATGGCTCTTGTAAGGGGCATTAAAATCATCATGTTAAGCTACTGTGACCTCCACGTCTCTTCCAAGGGGCATTGTTATTGTTTTTTTATTCCACTGTGACCTCCACAACTCTTCCAAGGGGCATTGATATTGTCTTTTTATTCCACTGCAACCTCCACCACTCTTCCAAAGGGCATTAAAACCGTCTTGTTAAGCTACTGCGACCTCCACCACTCTTCCAAGGGGCATTAAAACCATCTTGTTAAGCTTATGCGACCTCCACCACTCTTCTAAGGGGTATTGATATTGTCTTTTTATTCCACTGTGACCTCCACATCTCTTCCAAGGGGCATTAAAACCGTCTTCTTATGCTACTGTGACCTCCACCACTCTTCCAAGGGGCATTAAAACCGTCTTGTTAAGCTACTGTGACCTCCATGTCTCTTCCAAGGGGCATTAAAACCGTCTTGTTAAGCTACTGTGACCTCCATGTCTCTTCCAAGGGGCATTAAAACCATCTTGTTAAGCTACTGCGACCTCCACCACTTTTCCAAGGGGCATTGATATTGTCTTTTTATTCCACTGCGACCTCCTCCACTTTCCAAGGGGCATTAAAACCGTCTTGTTAAGCTACTGCGACCACCACCACTCTTCCAAGGGGCATTGATATTGTCTTTTTATTCCATTGCGACCTCCACCATTCTTCCAAGGGGCATTAAAATCATCTTTTTAAGCTACTGCGACCTCCACCACTCTTCCAAGGGGCATTGATATTGTCTTTTTATTCCACTGCGACCTCCTTTACTCTTCCAAGGGGCATTAAAACCGTCTTGTTAAGCTACTGCAACTTCCACCACTCTTCCAAGGGGCATTGATATTGTCTTTTTATTCCACTGGAACCTCCACCACTCTTCCAAGGGGCCTTAAAACCGTCTTGTTAAGCTACTGTGACCTCCACTACGCTTCCAAGGGGCATTAAAACCATCTTGTTAAGCTACTGCGACCTCCACCACTCTTCCAAGGGGCATTGATATTGTCTTTTTATTCTACTGTGACCTCCACGCCTCTTCCAAGGGGCATTAAAACTGTCTTGTTAAGATACTGTGACCTCCACGTCTCTTCCAAGGGGCATTAAAACCGTCTTGTTAAGCTACTGTGACCTCCACCACTCTTCCAAGGGGCATTAATATTGTCTTTTTATTCCACTGCAACCTCCACCACTCTTCCAAGGGGCATTAAAACCGTCTTGTTAAGCTTATGCGACCTCCACCACTCTTCCAAGGGGCATTAAAACCATCTTGTTAAGCTACTGTGACCTCCACGTCTCTTCCACAGGGCATTGATATTGTCTTTTTATTCCACTGTAACCTCCACCACTCTTCCAAGGGGCATTAAAACTGTCTTGTTAATCTACTGTGACCTCCATGTCTCTTCCAAGGGGCATTAAAACCGTCTTGTTAAGCTACTGTGACCTCCACGTCTCTTCCAAGAGGCATTAAAACCGATTTGTTAAGCTACTGTGACCTCCACGTCTCTACCAAGGGGCATTAAAACCGTCTTGTTAAACCACTCTGAACTCCACAGCTCTTCCAAGGGGCATTGAAATGTTGTTTTTAATTAACTCTAACCTCCACGAATCTTCCAACGGGCATTGCATTTCCTCCTAATTTTAGTCAGCTTTTGCTTTTCAATGCATAGTCGAACACTAAGGGAGACCCACTCCCCAATAATGGATAGAAGGTTTTTAGTACGCTGTAATCCACGTCTGTTTCAAGGGGCATTGCAGTTTCTCATAATTTTTGGAAAGCCTTCCATTCACTGCTTAGGCCAACAGTGTACAGGAGACCCAGTTGCTATAAATGGAAAAAACGGTTTAGTTAAGGCCCTCTGACCTCCATGTCACTTCCAAGGGACATTGGAGTACCTCCAAATTTTTGGTAGGCATTGCACTATAGGTATGCCCTATAACTGTGTAGCCGAATCGCTCATTTTGGTACAGAAACATATCCTACAAGACATGTGTGGTTGACTGTCCTGATATTGATGTGAATGGTCCCTGTTCCTCCTGCTCTTTCTCCTTTGCCACCACCTCACCCATCATTCATCACCGGAAGCTTTGTTTTAAAGGGAGTCATAGAACTAGGATAGTAGCAGGAAAACATCCAGCAATCCTCAGAGGAGGTAGGATATGTGCCAAAACGCTGACCACCTCATGCCTAGCCGCTACTACATACATGCGCTTGCATTCCAAGGAACAGAAAGCTAAGGAGATGGATGGCCTCATGATCGTGAATAATTTACTCGTTGTGTAGGAGGCCGACCACTGCTGCTGTCTACCTTCTGAACTTTGTGTTGAAGCCTGATTGACCCACGACCCGCAATCCTCTATGTCTGGAGGACGTGTTGCATCCCAGTGTCCAACTGTGTCCCGGCTTCCACAATATTAACTCAGTGTGAAGGCGTCAGTGAAATGGACCATCCCTGGCCACATTCACTTGTCCACGTGTTTGTGGTTAGGCTGTCCTTCAAATAGGGGCGGTTGGGGACCGTTTAAGGACACCCGGCCACCCCCAGGCGGCTAGGGACCAAGTGTGGGCACCCGGCCGCGGGGCGGCTGGGGACCGAGTATGGACACCTGGCCGCCCCCTGGCGGCTAGGGACCAAGCGTGGATACCCGGCCACCGGGCAGCTGGGGACTGAGTATGGATACCAGGCCGCCGACGCAGCCATGAAGTGGTGGCCAGATTCCGCCTCCACATGCCTAAAAGACCCAATTTCAAGTGCAAGCAAGCAGTATGGTATTGCAGCCTGTGGGTGGGTGGGTGGCAGGCTGCATACTTGCGCTTGCATTGAAAGGAATGGGGGAGGTACAATTGAATACTGCCTTTGGACAAGGACTTGCATGGGGATAGTTGCAAGTCTGCATCTTCTGATGCGGCAAGGATCACTTCTGATGGGCACACTTTTAGGCAGTGACCTGGGTGTCAGAGATGCTTACAGGGGTCTTCCCCATGCTGTCCCCATGTCTTTTCAGCACTGTATGCATGTGTCACACAGCACGTGGCCAGATAAGGTTGTAAAATGTTAAAATGACATTTCCCAGTGAATGCATTTGTCACGGTTGAAAGCAATACAAAAGTGCAAAAATGCATGAAAAATGCTACTTGTGAACATAGCCCAAGGTGTGGAGGAGTATTTTTGTTTTTGGTTATTTATTTTACCTTATACACAAGTCTTTACCCTGGAAAGGATGTTCCTTAACATATTTCATAGGAAAGCAGTTTCAGTTTCGTTTTTGAACGCTTTATTGTGAGCCCTTAAAAGTGGCTTAATACCTCTGACCACGTTGTTGACAGCAGTGACCTGGGGGTGAGAGATGCTTCCGGGGTGATCCCCATGCTGTCCCCATGTCATTTGAGCACTGTCACTATTGTTTTGGCCACTTTTTAGGCTTTCTACAGACTGCCGGGGGTGCCGTCGCAAAAATGCTCGGGTCTCCCATAGACTAACATTGGGATCATTGCTCGGGTCGAGCACCCGAGTATCACGGTGTGCTTGGCCTGAGCTTCGAGCACCCGAGCATTTTAATGCTCGCTCAACACTAGTGCTATGTAATCTGAAAACAGCATTCTGTAGGGGTTAAAACACGGATTTCAGTGATGCCTCTCTTATCAAGCTCCAAGGTTTTGTTTGCTTACAATGATGTTTTAGCACCAGGAGCTTTTTGCTGTTACTAGCTGGTCAGTGAGCTCTGGTCCCACACGCCTGTGATAAGCAGCTCACTGTCTATGGATATTATATATACAGAGCCTGGTGTGGCCGTGGCAGATAATCAGCTCTGCCTCATTGCTACAGTAAATCTAAAACCTCTGATTGTGTGAGAACGACTGAACTCAGTAAACTAAGTGATTGGATTCAGCTTCTCTTTTGCCTACATCAGGTTGCTCTCAGATGATGTAGCAAAAACCTACTGACAGATTCCCTTTAATTATTTGAAAAAATCATTTTATATTAACCATAAAAGTAATGATGTGACCATTACTTGGCTTCGAAGTGGTAAAATGTAACATGCCAAACACAGGTGGTTGTGAGTCAATGTGGAATTCAAGGTGAGCTATCATTCCACTGGAAATCATTATTTGCCATTACTAATAGACTCTGGTATATAAGGAAAAAAAAGGGAAATTTCAGCCTACCATGCATATGCCATAAGGGTCCACTTGTGCACGGAAATCCTTGGTAGCAAGTCCAGGGATGAGAAGCAGTAGGAAGTAGTTTATAAAAACTCCAGCACAAAAGTAAATTTATTCCTACAACTAGAGCAAATCTATTTGAAACTATCAAGGATGTCAACAGATTTGTAAGATCTTTGACAGTCAAGAGACACTTCTTTGCAGAGAACAGGGATTAAGAACAGCATATTGTGGATCAATCCTTCTCCACAGCACCTCCCATTGACCTTTCTAGGAATTTACTTGAACAAATATCAGTAAAAACCTTATATGCAAATTGCCTCTTCAGAGAAAAAGAGGACTTGTAATCGTAGCAATCCTAGAAGTCACAATCAACCCTTTAACGAGTCGTGCCATATGACTTAGGATAAAAGCCAAATCAGAAACTCAGTTTGCAGACACGGTGTTTCAGGCTGTTGGCCCTTGTCAGTGCAAAGTATGAGAACTGATTTGGCTAGGTGAGAGGCTCTGGACTGAGGTCTAAGGGGTAGCGTTTCTCCTATGGAGAGTGACACACCAGCTCTGGCACGTAAAGGTAAGGAGGCTTATTCGCCATGCAATGCTCCTCTGGGAAATTTAATATGCAAATTGCCTCTTCAGAGAAAAAGAGGACTTGTACTCTATAGCGCCACCTATTGGAAGTAGCAATCCTACAAGTCACAATCAACCCTTTAACGAGTCGTGCAATATGACTTAGGATAAAAGCCAAATCAGAAACTCAATTTGCAGACACGGTGTTTCGGGCTGTTGGCCCTCATCAGTGCAAAGTATGAGTACTGATTTGGCTAGGTGAGAGGCTCTGGACTGAGGTCTAAGTCTTACCTTGACATGCCAGAGCTGGTGTGTCACTCTCCATAAGGAGAAACGCTACCCCTTAGACCTCAGTCCAGAGCCTCTCACCTAGCCAAATCAGTACTCATACTTTGCACTGACGAGGGCCAACAGCCCGAAACACCGTGTCTGCAAATTGAGTTTCTGATTTGGCTTTTATCCTAACTCATATTGCACGACTCGTTAAAGGGTTGATTGTGACTTGTAGGATTGCTACTTCCAATAGGTGGCGCTATAGAGTACAAGTCCTCTTTTTCTCTGAAGAGGCAATTTGCATATTAAATTTCCCAGAGGAGCATTGCATGGCGAATAAGCCTCCTTACCTTGACGTGCCAGAGCTGGTGTGTCACTCTCCATAAGGAGAAACGCTACCCCTTAGACCTCAGTAAAAACCTTGGAATCATTGGATGCTGATTTTGCAACAGATATATCAAAAGACTCATTTACAACATTGTTTCCAAATCCACTATTCTTTCCATTAGCCTCTAGAACACCTGGGATGGACAGTTTTCAAAATATAATTGAAAGAGAACTCATAAAAATACTGGATAGTGAATCAGTCACAACGGATAATTTGACCACCAAAGAATGACAAGCACTGAAATTGTTAAAAAACAATGACAATATTATCATCAGAGCGTCCGACAAAGGTGGCTCTCTTGTAATCCTTGATAAGGCATTATACATCAGAGAAATGAACTCCATGCTATCGGATGTAAAAAGCTATAGTAAACTAGTTGAAGATCCAACCAGTCACGTAAAAGGAAAATTGGATTTAATCCTAAGAGGAGGCTTGCAAAAGGGACTCATTAATCAAAAATTGTATGAATATCTATTAACTGAGTCTCCAGTGTGCCCAATACTGCATGCCCTTCCTACACTGCACAAAGAAACATTTCCACCCCCATTCCGCCCAATTGTGGCTGGAATTTGTTCACCTACTGCACCTACTGCAAAGGACCTTCCGGTCACATGACCGCAATCTCGTCATGTGACTTGTGGGAGGGTGTACACAAGGTTCTGCAACACAGTCCTGAGCATGCCTCTTGAGAAAGCCAGCAGTTTTAGCGGCAAAACGCGCGTCGGGGATTTTTCTTGCCGTTACATCACTTTACTGCGGCCCTCCACACCATCTCCCATCACACCCAGTGGTAAGGAGCGCTCATTTGACTTATATGACTGCATTATTTTATGATTGGAACTAGGGTCTCTAAACTGGCCTCATACCTTTTCAGCTGTGTTGTGGTAAATACTATGGGGGGATATATGTTAGGGCGCTGCAGCTCTTCTTCCCAGCACATTGCACCTTTTCCTGTTAGGATATAAACTTTGTGATTGAATATTTGAATAATTTATTATATATGTATTAAATAAATATATAATCTATTTTTATGCCATATTTACTCGCTGTTTCTCCTGGTTCTTACTAAAGTCTAATAGGCCTAGGCCAGAGGCAAAGCCCATGTCCTAGAGAACTTTCCCTGGCAGCACCACAAAAAGCCCAAGGAGTAAGTTATTAACAATGTATGGTTAATACCCCTAGCCATGAAGGTCCTATGCCCGCCAGTTATATTGGGATGTAACCGAAGTTACTATCTACCCAATAGTGCCCTTCATGCAAAAGGAGATGACACTTAATGAGGTTCTGACCCAGACCTATCCCCCGCCACAGACCAGACTGTGTTACATCTTACACAGGTCAGTCCCGTCACACCTCCAAAGCTTGTTCAATGCCATCCCGCATTCCCAGATTCCACTGGTCTGTGCCAATTGTGTCAAGATGGATGCCATACAGCCTCAAATGCTCTCTTGAAGAAGTCTCCAAGTCTCTGTTGCTCACCACAATCCCGCCATTCCTGGCCCCTGAACAAGTCACAGCCTTGTTCACTTTAATTCTTGTCTTGTACAGACTATCCATCGACCTCGCATACCTCCAAGTGGTCCACGTCACGATATCGGACCACACTATTATGATCCCTGGGTAGGACGACCACAACCGCAAAAAAATCAAACTTTATGTTCCATATAATTTCCCTGGAGGATCTGACACCGATATCGTTCCTTCCAACATGCAACACCATCACATCCGATGGACCGTCCACTCGACAGTAATAGGAATATTCCGGAAACACCCTTCTCCACATCATACCAGCCATTTGACCAATGCCATAGCCCTATTCTGCCCAAGCAGCAGTCCATCAGGACGCATGTCAGCTTGCAAAGCCCCCTAGAAAACATTCAAGTGCCCCAGGATTCAAATCAGGCATGGACCTATAAACAACCTCATCATCCAAACTCCAGCGTGACGCTTCCATCGCTGACCCAATCAGAAAGGAATGTAACCTATATTCATTGGGCTTCTCACCCAAACATGTCAAACATTCCCAAAATACTGCAATAAACTGATATCTAGATAATGCTGACCCATTCAAATGTCTCAATAAGGAACCAGAATAAGCAGCTCTAATTCCCCAAAAATTCTTAACCACTTTAACTGATCAGAACCCTTGTCCCAGAATCTCATACATGACTAGAGCTTACCCCGCCCAACTTGATTCATATTTGAACCCCTCAAAAAACACTTCACCTTATCCTCCATCACAGTCGTCTCACCTACCTGCAGACCCCTTTGGACTTGCCTAGAAGAACTAACCAGTTCGCCAATCTATGAAGCTCCATAAAAGGCTAACACAAAAGAGACCGAGAACAATAACCCTCATAATTTGAAAAACAGACCACACATAAGCCTGTCTAACGAGAAGAAGGAAACTCGTCTCCTTCTCTCATGATTATGTGCACCTCTATGAAAACCTCTTGTCGCTTGTCTAACCAAAGAATCCTTTGTTATGTCCTACAACCCCTGCAATATAAACAAAAATCCTAAGGCCGCCAGTTTCTTCGTCACCACTGACGCTATTCTACTCCCAGCAAAGTTGTGACCAACCAAAGGCAATATCAAAATCAACTGATCTCAATACGAGGAACCAACTCCCGCATTCACACCTGAAACTTCCCACTCTTCCCAGGCTATTCTGTACCGGCATAACGTAGCCATGGTCACAGATTATTTAATAAGTTCAAACACTACTCCGTTACCAGACTCCATAACCAGCCAGGATACTCCACTCCCATGTCGTCTGTCCATGGTACGAGACTCCGAAACTTGTCTAACTGAAAACAGGACAATGCATCAGCTACCTCATTGGACACCCCTGGCACATGCCTAGCTATAATGCACACATTCCATACAAGGCAATACTAGATGCCACAAATAAGCTATTATCATAAGTGATTTAGTCGTAAGAGAATTAATTGCATGAACCACAGAAAGGGTATCACAATGAAAACAAACCTTCCTATTTCTGAATTCCACACCCCAAAGTTCAAGCACCACTATAATCGGAAAGATTTCCAACAAGCACAAATTCTTCACAAAAACCATATCATGCCAAGACACAGGCCATAGGTCTGCGCACCAATGTCCTTGAAAATATGCCCCATAACCAACCGATCCTGCCGTATCTGTATACAGATACAATGCACCATTGGACACAACTTTCTCCATTCACAATCTACGTCCATTATATTTTGGCAAAAAAGGATCCCAGACCGCCAAATCATTTCTAACCTCCCGATTGTCTCTCAAAAAATGCGCTGGAGATTGTATTCCTGCTGTGGCAGCTACCAAATGCCTAGAAAAAATACAGCCCATAGGCATAATACGAAACGCAAAATAGTGACTGGACCACCCTCAATCAAACCTTCTTAGCCCGCCTAAGCGCAACCACTGCCGACTTCAAATCCTCTGGGAGCCTACTTCCATCGCCACTGAATCAATCTCAATTCCCAGAAAATGCATAACCATAGCTGGGTCTTCAGTGATATCTGGGGACAAAGAAATCCCAAATGCTGAGGCTACCTTCTTCAAAGTGTGCAACAAGATTGAGCAAACCACTGAACCAGAAGGGCCTACACATAAAAAAATCATCCAAGTAATGAATTATGAAGGGAATTCCAGAAATGTCCAACACAACCTACTCAAAAAAGGAACAAAAGACATTGAAATATGAACAAGAGAAAGAACAGCTGAACAACAGTATACATAAAACTCACCATCCCACATGCAACCCAACAAGTGAAAACAGTCAGCGTACAATAGAAGCAAATGGAAAGCCACTTCAATGTTTGGCTTTGCCATCAAAGCCCAACATCCATTTGATGTCACTAAGTCCATTCCTTTATCAAATGACACATATAAGGAAGACAGTTCCAGATCAATGCCGTCGTTAACTGACGCACCAGCTAGATAAGACAAATGATGAATAAGCCTAAACTTATTAGCTTCACGATTTGGAACTATACCCAACGGAGACACATTCAAATTTTGTCATTGGGGGTCTGGAAATGGACCCGCCATACACCCAAGTTCCACTTCTTTGGCTATTTTTTCACTCACTACCTCTGGATAGTCCGTTGCTGATTTCAAACTACCTGGACTAAAAACTGGAGCCTGGGGATCGAAAGGAATTCTAAAACCCTACAAAAAAACAGACCGAATTAGAAGCGTTGCTTCTAAACACGGATACCTACTTAAAAAGGGGAGGATCACAGCGACCTTCACCAGAGTCCTCCCTTTTTCTAGCACCATCACCTGACTTTCCTTTTACCTGCTTAAAACACTTTGACAGGCTGTGACTCCCAGACAACTGGAACACTCTTATTTGAACTTATACGAAGCTCCAAATTTGCATTGTCCCTCATTATACTGCCAATAAAAATCTTTTCCTTAGGATGCCGAAGACCCGCCTGCTGGGCCAGAAACCCGGTACCCTCCAAAAGGACTGTGAAACAAGAGCTGCCATCAGGCACACCCACAAGGATATGTCCTTATGATTCCACCAAGTGCCCAACCTCTTAGCCTTCAGCTGTCTAAACTGTTCATTATACCTAATCCAATCCCGTACACTCTGTAAGCCTCGCTAATCATGTTCATATACCCAAATGGCCAAACAATGCTCATTCTCTTTCGCACCTATCACACTTCCAGAATTGCGAATGCCTGCAACCAGTAGTAAAACGTCCTCAGAATTAACCGATACCTATGTTTTTTCTCCTCCTTCTCTTTTTTTTGAATTGCTAGGCTTCACCTTATCCAAATTAAACTTCTGCAAAAGAAGTAGTGAAAATATTTCAACATATTCCCCCTTCCAAATCTTATCTCTAACATCAAGACCAGCGTTGTAAGGGGGAAGACCGGGGTGTAAGTACTTTCAGAACAAGGGATCCGGAACTGCCGGGGTCGTGCCTCTGGTTGCAGGGGAAAGACAGACTGCGAACACAGGAGTCAGGTGACCGGGAAGCTGGGGGCGTGTCCAGAGCCAGAGCTCAGGGGTCAGGTGACCGGGGAATTGGGGGCATGTCTAGGAAGAGGGAGGAAAAGGAGTTTTGAGCGGAAAAGCAGGCAGTTGACAGTTGGAGTCAAGCCCGACTAGAGGGAGAAAAGACGCAGGGTCCATGGAGCCGAGCAAGTGAGGTGCAGTGTTATGGATTAGGGGCTCAGCGGGTCAAACCGGAGAACGCCCGCTGCCGCCAGAAGACGGAGCATTGTTTAGGTGGGGAAGCTAGAAGGAAACAACACTGGCATCAGCCGGCAACGGCCTTGTGGGGAACAAGAGTCAGCTAAGTGTAAAACTGCCGATTACAACCGTTTCGGCTCTGCTACATTTAGCCAAACTGTGGATTGTCGGTTATAGCATGTTACATGCTACTCCGCTTGTTGTCCCCATATTTCCCCTGTTATTTCCTGCGTGGAGATTGACCCTGTTACAATAAATCCCCCCTGTTTATTAAGCCTGTACTGGCTGCTCTGTGTTTCTGTGTCACTGCATCTAAAGTACCTGTGTCACAGCGTCACCACCCGGTGAGCTATGGGGCCTGAGAGTTGGGGGAGCTTGGTCCCAGCACCCGCGAGTGGGCCCCCCCACTTGCTCAGAGCCACGGCACTTGGAATACTTACCTCTCCCTTTTCCCCCGCACCTTCTAACTCTATGACGTCTCAGGGCAGAGGAAGCGATGATGTCACTACAGTGCGCCCTCTGCTGAGCTTATATGTCACAGTGCTTAGAGCGGGAAGACGGCAACACAGAGAAGTCCAGAACAGTGACAGCGAGGTGTGGTACTTGTTATTTTTCTTTTGTATGGAGTCCTATATGGGGCCCATTATGTATGGAACATTATATGGGGCCCATTATGTACGGAGCATTATATGGGGCCCATTGTATATGGAGCAATATATGGGACCAATTATATATGGAGCATGATATGGGGCCCATTATATATGGAGCATTATATGGGGTCCAATATATATGGAGCATTATATGGGGCCCATTATATATGAAACAATATATGGGACCCATTATGTATGGAGCATTATATGGGACCCATTATGTATGGAGCATTATATGGGGCCCATTATGTATGGAGCATTATATGGGGCCCATTATGTGTGGAGCACTATACCAAGCCCATTATTCTGTATGGAGCATTTTATGGGGTCTATTATTCTATATGGAGCATTATATGGGGTCCATTATTCTGTATGGAGCAATATATGGGGTCCATTATTCCGTATGGAGCATTATATGGGGTCCATTATTCCGTATGGAGCATTATATGAGGCCCATTATTCTGTGTGGAGCAATATATGGGGTCCATTATTCTTTATGGAGCATTATATGAGGCCCATTATTCTGTATGGAGCAATATATTGGTCCATTATTCTGTATGGAGCATTATATGGGTCCATTATTCTGTATGGAGCATTATATGAGTTCCATTATTCTGTTTGGAGAAATATATGGAGGGGTCCATTATTCTGTATAGAACATTATATGAGTCCTATTATTCTGTATGGAACAATATATGGGGTCCATTATTCTGTATGGAGCATTATTTGAGGCCCATTATTCTGTATGGAGCAACATATGGGGTCCATTATTCTGTATGGTGTATTATATGGTGTCCATTATTCTGTATGGTGCATTATATGAGGCCCATTATTCTGTATGGAGCATTATATGGGGTCCATTATTCTGTATGGTGCATTATATGGGGTCCAGTATTCTGTATGGAGCATTATATGGGACCATTATTCTATATGGAACAATATATGGGGTCCATTATTCTGTATGGTGCATTATATGGGGTCCACTATTCTGTATGGAGCAATATATGGGGTCCATTATTCTGTATGGAGCATTATATGAGTTCCATTATTCTGTTTGGAGAAATATATGGAGGGGTCCATTATTCTGTATAGAACATTATATGAGTCCTATTATTCTGTATGGAACAATATATGGGGTCCATTATTCTGTATGGAGCATTATTTGAGGCCCATTATTCTGTATGGAGCAACATATGGGGTCCATTATTCTGTATGGTGTATTATATGGGGTCCATTATTCTGTATGAAGCATTATATGGGACCATGGTTCTGTATGGAGCAATATATGGGGTCCATTATATATGGAGCATTATATGAGACCCATTATGTATGGAGCATTATATGAGGCCTAGTATTCTGTATGGAACAATATATGTGGTCCATTATTCTGTATGGCACATTATTTGAGGCCCATTATTCTGTATGGAGCAATATATGGGGTCCATTATCCTGTATGGAGCATTGCATGGGGTTTATAATTCTGTATGGAGCATTATATGAGGTTCATTATTCTGTATGGAGCAATATATGGGTCCATTATTCTGTATGGAGCATTTTATGGGGTCCATTATTCTGTATGGAGCAATATATGGGTCCATTATTTTGTATGGAGCACTACATGGGGTCCATTATTCTGTATGGAGCATTATATGAGGCCATTATTCTGTATGGAGCAATATATGGAGGGGTCCATTATTCTATATAGAGCATTATATGAGGCCTGTTATTCTGTATGGAGCAATATATGAGGTCCATTATTCCGTATGGTGCATTATATGGGGTCCATTATTCTGTATGGTGCATTTTATGGGACCATGATTCTGTATGGAGCAATATATGAGGTCCATTATTCTGTATGGTGCATTATATGGGTCCCATTATTCTGTTGGAGCAATATATGGGGTCCATTATTCTGTATGGAGCATTATATGAGGCCCATTATTCTGTATGGAGCAATATATGGAGGGGTCCATTATTCTGTATAAAGCATTATATGAGGCCTATTATTCTGTATGGAACAATATATGGGGTCCATTATTCTGTATGGAGCATTATTTGAGGCCCATTATTCTGTATGGAGCAATATATGGGGTCCATTATTCTGTATGGAGCATTGCATGGGGTTTATAATTCTGTATGGAGCATTATATGTGGTCCATTATTCTGTATTGAGCAATATATGGGTCCATTATTCTGTATGGAGCATTATATGGGGTCCATTATTTTGTATGGAACAATATATGGGGTCCATTATTCTGTATGGAGCATTATTTGAGGCCCATTATTCTGTATGGAGAAATATATGGGGTCCATTATTCTGTATGGAGCATTACATGAGGCCAATTATTCTGTATGGAGCAATATATGGGGCCATTATATACTGCATGGAGCAATATATGGGGTCCATTATTCTGTATGGAGCATTATATTAGGCCCATTATTCTGTATGGAGCAAAATATGGAGGGGTCCATTATTTTGTATGGAGCATTATATGAGGCCCATTATTCTGTATGGAGCATTACATGGGGTTCATTATTCTGTATGGAGCATTATATGAGACCCAATATTCTGTATGGAGCAATATATGGGGTTCATTATTCTGTATGGAGAATTATATGGGGTCCATTATTCTGTATGAAGACATATATGGGACCATTATATACTGAATGGAGCATTATATGGGGTTCATTATTCTGTATGGAGCACTATATGGGGCCATTATATACTGTATGGAGCAATATATGGGGCCAAGTATACTGTATGGAGCATTATATGGGGTCTATTATTCTGTATGGAGCATTATATGGGGTTCATTATTCTGTATGGAGCATTATATGGGGCCCATTATTTTGTATGGAACATAATATGGGGTTCGTTATTCTGTATGGAGCATTATATGGGATCCATTATTCTGTATGGAGCATTATATAGGGTTCATTATTCTGTATGGAGCATTATATGGGGCCCATTATTCTGTATGGAGCATTATATGGGGCCCATTATTCTGCTTGGAGCAAAATATGGAGCTCATTATACTGTGTGGAGGGCTATACACTCCGGTCTAAAATGAAAACGTTTGAATCCCCCCAGGATACGCAATGTGCTCTGCGAGGATTCGCCAGTTTCTGAGCTTTTGTAAAACTAACAATAGATATCACTCATGTAATGTAAGAAGTAAGTAAAATCTTTGGCCTTGTACTATACCTATATTTCTCTGCTGTATCTCTGCATCATTAATCATGGTATGTGTTAAAGGGCCCCACTGAGGCGTTTTGTCCCGGGGCCCGCAAAAACCTGGAGCCGACCCTGTCTAACATCCTGCTTCAAATGCGCCCCTAAATTTCACCCTAGCCCAATCATCCAAGCGCACCACCTATCCTATCCTTACCCTTAGAACTAGTTTCCGCAACCGCCCCAGAAGTTCAAACTTGCTGGTCGTGCTAGGGGCTTCCTGAAGAACAATTGCGGCCTGCTCAACTGCCAATCTTGCAAGCAGAATGTGTACCTAATCTCCTACAGGAGATTGTGAATTATTTGCCCCTAACCATTGTGCTAACAAACCTTGCAGCACACCCAATAACTGACCTCACAAATCCAAAGTCCCAGCATTAGGGCCCTGACTATTCTGTAATGATACCCCATATTCCTAGTTCCAATTCCACTAGCAAAATTCCTCACAACAGGTAAATCAAAGACAGTTGTATTCTGATCACCAGGCTGCCTCAGAGGTGTCCTCGGATCAGCCGTAATGTTGTCCACTGGCGTTTCCTCATCTGCCAACATTCCAGGGGACAGCTTCCCATCTTCTTGTCATGGTTGTGTCAGATGTGACAGACAGTCGCCCTGCAGTGGTTTGCAGGAGATCTCCACATTTGGCAATGCAGAAAGCTGCCTAGATAGGAGGCGTTTAGGACCCAGCGATTACCTCCCTTTAATCTGGGTGTATATATACCTGGTGTGTCTAGGTGGGCGTTGCCGGTTAAACTCATTTCTACTTGAAACTTGGCTGAAGCAGCATCACGTCCTCTCTGGAGTCTTGAGGCCGTATGCCCTGTTGGAGTTCTTCTTAAGCTAAGTTGTTATTCCCCTGTGTCATCTTCCCCTTTTGTCTTTAGAGTGTTAGTGGAGGTTGACTAGTGCTCACCTCCTTCCACCCCCGGCTATAGTCTTACGCCAGGGATAGTAGGGGGAGGCACGTGATCGGCGACAGTTGCAGAGGCTGTATAGGGACGTTAGGGGAAGACAGGGTGACGCTAGTCCAGATTAAGAGGTTACCTCTTCCCCCTTTCCCTAGTGTCTGGGCTCCCTTTCCCCTCTGTGTTGCACTCACACCTGGCATGACTCTCTGTGTTGCACTCACCCCTGGCGTGACACTTCTCCACTGGAAACAGGAGTCCTGGTATCGCAGACAAGCCCAGCAGGAACCGCAGAATGCACCAATCTAAATTGTCAATGGTCTACCTCCTCGGTCCCTGTGCCCTGGACAGGGACCTCCGCAGTCTTCTTTGATCCTGTAGCACGCTGAAAGGACTCACCAGCCCCACAGGCCCCGACTGAGCTTGCTACCACCCGAGATGCTGCACCCTCACATGGCGCATCTTCTCACCTCAACATTCCCGCCCCCCTGCCAACTGCAATAGGGCCACTATTCTCTTCCATGATGCTGGGTTTGACCCAAGGCTGGCACATCACCAGGAGCCACCACAGGACAGGTCCGGGAGCCAGAAGGCCGTGGAACGAAAGTAGGCACACCCACTTCTGTAAAGGAGCTGCATCGCAGAGGATTTCTCCTGTGGACCAGAGGAGAAGCAGGATGTGCGCTTCACTCCCCCTGACGCAGAGGGTCCCTGAAGGGGCTCCTGGATTGCCACAGGGTTCTTCGTTCTCCCTTCAGTGAATATCGCTCAGGTGGCCATGACAGCCTAGCTCGTGATCGGAGGGTGGAAGACGCCGTCCCTGCTCCTGGAGGGGCTGTGCAGGCCGCACACAGATGCTCCTGCATGAACTTGGGGCCATGGACTGCAGATGTCACCCTCCCCATATCCAACAAGGCTGCAATGTTGGTCATGATTTCTGCTGCTCCGACTGCTGCTGAATGATAATTCCTGCTGGATCCAAGAGGAGGTATCTGCTAACCCCTTACTTTATATTGGCCTCATAACCTAACCCCCTCATCCCACTAACCAATGAAATCCCTGGCATGTCCACCACCAAACAATGTATTTAACCCTGACCCCTTCATAAACCTTTTAACCCTGTCACTCCCACTCTCCGCCTTGTCATGTTGCCTGTACGCCCTATATTAGGGCTCTCTGGCTGCTCTTACTGGCAGTATAAGACTTTTGTAATGTGTGCTATAATGATTGCATAACTAATGCAGTATAAAATATGAATAGCAAACATAATGCTCTCAGATATGAGCCATAACATCCCATAGCTGGATGAATTCCAGAAACCAAACTTCAATGCAAAGGTCCTTCCTTTATTGAGCATTCTGCAGATTTCTTTGTAAATGATGGACCTGCCAATAATAAAGTATGTGCTGTGATGCATGCTTTGTGCTGACAGAGTTGTGAAGTATTAAGATATATTACTGAGAAGATTTATGACACAATAGAAAAATGATGAGCGGTAAGTCAGGTATTCATTTCCTTTAAGTGATAGACTACAAAATTCCAAGAAACATAATATAATTTTGAAAATATTTCTTCATTTTTATTGGTATATATTAAATGTTTTGATAGTCAAAGAACACATCTCTTTTCTTTTTATTCTGCATTATTTTCTTGTTTTGTACCTCAAAGAACATTAATAAGTATCTGGGGCATAGTATATGAAGAAAATGGAAAGTGAAACTATATTTAAAACCTATTTAACACAATAAATAAAAAAATGAATAAACATTAAAAAAAAGTGGAAAAACAGGCTTTTTGAACTGTTGTTATACTGCAGAATATTCCTCAGTAATAGTATATGTTAGATAAAAAAAAAATCAGTAATTCTCATAGGTAATAAGTGTTAAACTGTGTTAGTAATTGACAGAATTTTTTTTAGCAAAAGAAGTAGACAGTCAATTGTATGAAAAAATGCAAGAGCGCAATAGGGTCTTATCCAATTAATAATTGTTGCAGAAGTATTACAAGCTGCTCACCTAGTAGGGTTGTGTGGGACACAACACCTATAAAGCCTGGACTCCAGATGCTGCAGCTTCCTATGGATATGTCAGAGAAGATGCTGGGAATGGAAGTTGTTTCTGCGCTCTCTGGAGTCACGACAAACCATTAGTATGGATAAAAATGTAGGTTTATTGTCTACGAGTTTCAGAGTCCACCGACTCCTTCTTCAGGACAACCATACATTACCAGCAGAGAGCGCAGAAACAGCTTCCAATTGTACATTGTAGTCTAACTAATAGCAGAGGCTATAGTATTAGAGGGCCTTTCCCATCTTCGAATACTATAGCTTACTGTTGGGATAAACCATAACTGTCAAGGTTATGGTGTTTAGTCTTCTGGACCCTTATCCATACCAAACACAATGGAACATGCAACATTTTTTTCAGTTATTCACAACAGTAGTGGTCCAAACCATGTGCAGGTAAGGCTAAGGATATACTATATCAGAGCCATACATTTACTGAATACACTTAGCAAAGCTTCTAAAATATACTTTAAACATATACATAGTGCTCCACTTTCCAGACAAAGGCTAAAAGAGTGGTGTTTGGCTTCCAGTTGGGTGGTATGTGTCAGAAAACCTTTCTTTCATATGTACGGGAAGGCTGTAGACTACAGTTTTCTGACACAGAGTTTTGATTGTACTTTTTGAAGCCAAAACACTTAAAGAAGTTGGCCACTACTTTTTATGATTGCCCCAATCGATGGACCCTGTGCCCCTAAGTCTTTCTCTAATTACCTCCTGCTGTCATTCTTGCCTGGGAGCGGTGCTATCGCTGACCGCTCACAGGCATCACGTCACCCCTGGCTGCAGCCAGCTCAGACATCCACTGATGTCACGTCAAGTTCTGGCTGCAGCCTTGGGTGACTTACTTCTACATTCCACGGTGGATGCTGGACTGTGGGTGTGGTTACCCCGCGCATCACACCCAGCATCCACAGCACGCTCTCCCTCATTGGGAAAGCGTGCGGTGGATGCTGGGTGTGACGCGCAGGGTAATCCCACCCATAGCCCATCAGCCACCGCGGGGACCGCATCACTGATGTCACGCCTCACTTGATGTGACATCAGCGGCGGGTCATGTGATGCCTGTGAGCGTCCAGCAGAAGCACTGCTCACAGGCAAGAAAGACATCAGGAGGTAATTAGAAAAACAGGGGCACAGGGTCCATCGATTGGGGCAATCATAAAAATTAGTGGCCAACTCCTTTAACAGTAATAGTATATTTTCCTTCACATTAGTAAAGTGGTGTTTTCTTCTTTGCACAGGTGGCACTTAGTGGTCTACTGTATACTAGGTGGCATTGTGTCTCAGAGAATGGATGCTGACACCATGTTGTAGCAGGGTAGTGTTGCTGAGCCACCTATTAGTGAGCAGAATAATTTATGTTAAAAACAAGAGTCATAATGTTTTAGGAGCATACATATAGGTCGATATAAACTGGGATATTTTCAGCATGCTATAGTTGAGTGTGTGCCAGTCAATTATGATGTAACTCCTATGATGTGGACGACCTTCCTACAGGGAGCAAGATTGAAATACAGTAAAGATACTGGTAAGTTGCTAAGAGCACAAGGAAAGAGGCAGTGAAGCACTTTTCGTATTCCTCGACTAAGGCAATGTGTCATGAAGTAGCTCTGCAGTGACAGAAGTGCTGTATATTCATTCAACCGGTTAATAACTGAGCCGGGTTTGAGACTGGAAAAGCAGACAGAAAGTATTTAGCCAAGGGCTAAGCAAGAGTTTGCCATAGGCCAGGACCAGAAAAACATTATAAATTAGAAATGAGAAGATTGCTTTGTGCAACTCCAGTCCACAATCCAGGTTATTACTCTCTGGTTGTAGACAGGAACTGTGCGAATTTCCTTACCCTCCGGGATCCCTGGCTGGTTTCATGATTAGTCAAGCTGTTGAGACATCACCTGTGCACTTCACAGATGACGTTACTCCAGGATGGCAAATCAAATACTGTGTCAGGGAACCTAGAAGCTCAGGAATATCATGCGGCTCCTCTCCATGGTCAGAAAGCACTGGCCTGGAGTGTAAACTGGGGTTTTGCAAAGTGATCGGCTCATCTCTACTACAGATGCAAAGCAGACCAAACAGGCCAAGATCAGAAAACTAAATCAGGAACCATACAATGCATGGTAGCAAATAAATAATAGCCAGGTACCTTAATCCCCAACTGAAGTCCAAATGTTACAATCTGCTGGAATCAGATCTGAGGTGCTAGTTATCGTGACAACCAGCTACAGTGGTCGAGTGAAATTGGGATGATGAACTGGGATGATGAACATATTTATGTATTTTAAACAAATATTGTAAGCTTATCATCACCAAAATCAGTATGGCACAGTAAAATTGCTGTGCTGTGCTGTGTATAATCCCACCTGTTAGGACAACATTGGGGAGATCATACAATATCTCACCGCTGCCAACAATTTGTCATGGATTATGCACACGCAAGATCCCAATTAATCACTATATAGTTATCGGCAAGCGAGCAGTGAGCGTATAGCGTACACACCTCCAAATTCCAACGCATGGAATATGTGTATATGCCCCCGTCCGATCACTGCCAGCTTCATGATAACCAAATTAAGATTATTCGTTGCCACTACCAATCAGTTTAGTTTTTTAAAGAAATATAAAATCCACTGCAGGCCTGATTGGACGCCTGCTTTCTGGTAGCGCATATGGTTTCAGGGGAGGAACGATTGCATTACTATTAAATTTTATATTTAATCCAAAGGGAGGTAGTGTTTATGAAAAAATATACAAAAGATTTTTCAAAGGGGGACAAAACAATACAGCATATACAGTTACACAAAATAAAAAGGGATTAATAGAAGAACTTACTAGATCGATCGCAGAGAAGATTCAGTTTAGCTGGAGGGAAGCACTCCAATGGACAGTTATGGAACCGGACTGCTGCTTACACAAATAAGAATCTCCCTTCATGTGTATAGATCAATATTCGGCTTGATCTTTTATGCCAAAGGGGGACCCTGCCCACATACTCTCCTGTGATGACCTCACGTGGGCTGGTTTCCGCCCTTCATGTTTTTATTAGATCTCTAACTTCTGTGATAACTCCTTGCTGGTTGATCACAGAGGTTAGCAAGTGATTCCATCTTTTTTATTGCAATTTTACCTTTACTTATAGACCACACATGACATGACTGCTGTCCGTTTTATTTGTGTTTTGCGTTACAGCTCACTGGCGGGGCTCACAGATATGGAAAAAGGTGTTCCTTAGTTAGCCCCGCCACTAAAAATATGTGTCCCATCACAACCAGAATTATAGAACTTCCAATATTGCATATTTCATGTCGGTGCGTACGAGTCTGCCTTATGTCTGGTGATTAAAGGAATGTTCAAATGAGAATGACCCGGCTATTGTACGGAGTGTGATAGTTTCCGTTTGAAGCCATAATGAAATGTTTCCCATCCCTTTCAGTCTCTGACCCATATGCTCAAAGGTGTCTATTCATCACCCATGTCTCTCCATTTGGTATGGTAGCTAGCTTGGATAATTGAGTTTTCCACTTCTTGTGTGTACTGCCATTTGCATAGAGACAGCTCCTTAGATTGCTAGCTCTTGTCCCTTGCAAATGGTATAGGAAAGGGGGAAGATTGAGAGGGATTTCAGAGGGATAGAGAGATTTTTAATATTTTCCATGACACTGTCCACATCATTGATTGGCAGCTTTCTGTGTACTCTGTGCATAGGCAAAAAAAACACCTGCGTGAGTATAAGGAGCAACATATAAGGGGCCAAAATGCACCAATAAATTCAGGAATACCTTTATAGAAATGTGTAAGGCTGAAAATAAATCAAATATTTTTTTTTATTGTCTAAAAAAACAATTAACCCCTTTACTACCCAAGGTGGTTTGCACGTTAATGACCAAGCCAATTTTTACAATTCTGACCACTGTCACTTTTACTCTGGAACGCTTCAACGGGTCCCCCTGATTCTGTGACTGTTTTTTCGTGACATATTGTACTTCACGATTGTGGTAAAATTTCTGCGATATCACTTGCGTTTATTTGTGAAAAAGAATGGAAATTTGGCGAAAATTTTGAAAATTTTGCAATTTTCAAAATTTTGATTTTTATGCAATTAAACCAGAGAGATACAGTAAAGACAAAAATTTTGGACACACCTTCTCATTTAAAGATTTTTCTGTATTTTCATGACTATGAAAATTGTACATTCACACTGAAGGCATCAAAACTATGAATTAACTCATGTGGAATTATATAGTTAACAAAAAAGTGTGAAACAACTGAAAATATGTCTTATATTCTAGGTTCTTCAAAGTAGCCACCTTTTGTTTTGATGACTGCTTTGCACACTCTTGGCATTCTCTTGATGAGCTTCAAGAGGTAGTCACCGGAAATGGTCTTCCAACAATCTTGAAGGAGTTCCCAGAGATGCTTAGCACTTGTTGACCCTTTTGCCTTTACTCTGCGGTCCAGCTCACCCCAAACCATCTCGATTGGGTTCAGGTCTGGTGACTGTGGAGGCCAGGTCATCAGGCTTAGCACCCCATCACTCTCCTTCCTGGTCAAATAGCCCTTACACAGCATGGAGGTGTGTTTGGGGTCATTGTCCTGTTGAAAAATAAATGATGGTCCAACTAAACTCAAAGCGGATGGAATAGCATGCCGCTGCAAGATACTGTGGTAGCCATGCTGGTTCAGTATGCCTTCAATTTTGAATAAGTCTCCAACAGTGTCACCAGCAAAGCACCCCCACACCATCACACTTCCTACTCCATGCTTCATGGTGGGAACCAGGCATGTAGAGTCCATCCGTTCACCTTTTCTGCGTCACGCAAAGACACGGTGGTTGGAACCAAAGATCTCAAATGTGGACTCATCAGACCAAAGCACAGATTTCCACTGGTCTAATGTCCATTCCTTGTGTTCTTTAGCCCAAACAAGTATCTTCTGCTTGTTGCCTGTCCTTAGCAGTGGTTTCCTAGCAGCTATTTTACCATGAAGGCCTGCTGCACAAAGTCTCCTCTTAACAGTTGTTGTATAGATGTGTCTGCTGCTAGAACTCTGTGTGGCATTGACCTGGTCTCTAATCTGAGCTGCTGTTAACCTGCGATTTCTGAGGCTGGTGACTCGCATAAACTTATCCTCAGAAGCAGAGGTGACTGTTGTGAGCCAGTTTCTTTGTAGCGCTTGATGGTTTTTGCAACTGCACTTGGGGACACTTTCAAAGTTTGCCCAATTTTTCGGACTGACTGACCTTCATTTCTTAAAGTAATGATGGCTGCTCGTTTTTCTTTACTTAGCTGCTTTTTTCTTGCCATAATACAAATTCTAACAGTCTATTCAGTAGGACTATCAGCTGTGTATCAAACCTGACAGGGCACACCTGTGAAGTAAAAACCATTTCCGGTGACTACCTCTTGAAGCTCATCAAGAGAATGCCAAGAGTGTGCAAAGCAGTCATCAAAACAAAAGGTGGCTACTTTGAAGAACCTAGAATATAAGACATATTTTCAGTTGTTTCACACTTTTTTGTTAACTATATAATTCCACATGAGTTAATTCATAGTTTTGATGCCTTCAGTGTGAATGTACAATTTTCATAGTCATGAAAATACAGAAAATACAGTGACACCATTTTGGAAACTAGACCCCTCAGGGAACTTATCTAGATTTGTGGTGAGCACCTTGAACCCCCAGGTGCTTCACAGAAGTTTAGAACATTGAGCTGTAAAAATAACATTTTCACATTTTTACCACAAAAAAAATGTTTTTAGCCCCCCATTTTTCATTTTCATAAGGGTATCAGGAGAAATTACACCATGCAGTTTGTTGTGTAATTTCTCCTGAGTAAGCAGATACCCCATATGTGGTGGAAAAACACTGTTTGGGTGCACGGCAGGGCTCGGAATGGAAGGAGCGCCATTTGACTTTTTGAATGTAAAATTTGCTTGAATATTTAGTGGACGCCATGTTGCGTTTGGAGAGCCTCTGATGTGCCTAAACAGTGGAAAACCCCCACAAGTGACACCATTTTGGAAACTAGATCCCTCAGGGAACTTATCTAGATGTGTGGTGAGCACCCTGAACCCCCAAGTGCTTTACAGAAGTTTATAACATGAAGCCGTGAAAATAAAAAAATCAAACTTTTTCCACAAAATTGATGTTTTAGACCCAATTTTTTTTATTTTGACAAGGGTAAGAGGAGAAAATGGACCCCATAAACTTTTCTGTAATTTCTCCTGAGTACGCCAATACCCTATATGTGGGGAAAATACAGTGTTTGGGCGCATGGAAGTGTTCAGAAGGGAACGAGCACTATGTGACTTTTTGAACCCAAAATTGGCTGGAATTGAGAGTTGATGCCATGCCGCGTTTGGAGAGCCCCTGATGTGCCTAAATAGTGGAAACCCCCCACAAGTGACCCCATTTTGGAAACTACACCCCTCAAGGATTTTATCAAGGGGTATAGTGAACATTTTGAACCCAGAGGTACAACACAGAATTTGATAACATTAGGTCATCATAATGAATAAGTTGTTATTAGTCTTGAGCGCAAGTGCTCACTACTTGAGTTTGCATCGGGTACTCACGTATGCACCATGTATCGGGCGTGCTCGAGTGACATGCTCAAGTCCCCGCCCGCATGTTTCACGGTTATTAGACACCCAAAAAAAAACATTCGGGGATCGCTCGTGCATGGCAGGCAGTCCCTGCGAGGTTTTTTTGGCATCGAAGCATATGGGGCAGAGACTCGAGCATGTCACTTGAGCACCTGCGATACTCAGGGCATACCCGAGCACCCGATGCAAACTCAAGTAGCAAGCAATTGCTCTCAACACTATTCGCCATATCATCATCTTTTTTTTACTTTTGAAAAAGAAAACAACTCTAACCCCAACCCTAACCCTAGCCCAACCCTAACTCTAGCCCAACCCTAACCCTAGCCCAACCCTAGCACAACCCTAACCCTAGACCAACCCTAACCCAAACCCCAACACTAACCCTAACCCTAGCCCAACCCTAACCCCAGCCCTAACCCTAGCCCAACCCTAACGCCGTTCATCGTGCGGTATAAGTGATTAGACGACTTTATTCCTCAGGTCGGTGCGATTACAGCAATACCAGATTCATATCGGGTTTTTATGATTGACAGCTGTCACACACTAAAAGATGCATTTTTTGAAAAATCTAGTTTTTGCATCTCTATATCTTGAGAGCTATAATTTTTCCATATTTTGGCCGACACAGTCATGTGACGGCTTGGTTTTTTTCGGGATTGAGTTTATTGGTGCCATTTTCAGGCACGTGACATTTTTTGATCGCTTTCTATTCCGATTTTTGGGAGGCAGAATAAACAAAAACCAACAACTCAGGAATTGTTTTTTTAAAAAAAAATTTATGCTGTTCCGCGTGTGGTAAAATTGATAAGGCAGCTTTATTCTGCATGTCAGTATGTTTACAGCGGCACCACATTTATATTGTTTTTCTATGTTTTGGAGCTTTTACACAATAAAAGCCATTTTATAGCAAAAAATATTTTTTGCATCGCTTTATTCTGAGAGCTATAACTTTTTTATTTTTCGACTGATGGAGTTGTATGGTGGCTTGTTTTTATGACGCTTTCAGCGGTATAATTTTTATTTATATTTGTCTTTTTGATCGTGTGTTATTCCATTTTTTGTTTGGCAGTATGATGATAAAGCATTGTTTTTTGCTTCGTTTTTTATTTATTTTTTTACCGTGTTCACTAAAGGGGTTAACTAGTGGGGCAGTTTAATAGGTCAGGTTGTTCCGGATGCGGCGATACCAAATATGTGTACTTTTATTGTTTTGTTTTTATCATAATAATATTTATTGATGGGTACATTATATTTTTATTTTTTGGTGGATTATTTTTTTTAATATTTTACAAAATTGTTGTTATTTATTTATTTATTTTTTTAACACTTTTTTTTTTACTTTTATTCTTTATCCCACTATGGGACTTTCACTTTTTTTTACTCTGATCGCCTGTATAGCATAGAGATGGAGCACCATCCCTGTGCTCTACAGGCTGTCAGCGCTGCAGATTCAAAAGATACTTTGGTCATGCACTGCGCATGACCAGAATATCTTCCTGCTGTCTGGTGACCTGGATGTTGTCATGACGACATCGGGTCGTCATGGCAACATCCGGGAAGCCGCGGCAGACAGCATTGGACACCGGCAGGAGAGGTGAGTATCGCGATCACTTCCCCTTGCCCCCGCAATGCTGTGATCGACTTCGAGTGCACATAGCACCGGGTGTCAGCTGTGACAATCAGTATCTGGCTCTTAAGTCCCAGGGCGCAGGTACGGAATAGTACGTCATGGGCCAGAAAGGGGTTAAAAGCATAAAAATAGACATACAAAAATCATATATAAAATACTAAAGCTAGGTAAGTGATAATAACAAAACTCCACTGTGTGACTAATACAAATCAATACAGAGTTATATTGTGTACAATTACTGTATTGAGGACGGATACTTAAAAGGTACAAGCCAAAATAGACAGTGCAGTATAACTTAAAGGGGTTTTCCCAGGACTAAATTTTTTTTTAATCAATGTCTGTGTCTGACAGTGTACGGAACATTGTCTGATCATACCACAGCTCCTGGGCGGCAGAGGCACTAAAAGAGTATACAGACATTACAGCAGGGGATCACAGCTAATTCTTTGTGAGGTAAAAAACGTTGCTGCCTGTTTTAAAAAATGTTTTACTTCAAATAAAGCATCAGCTGTGATCCTCTGCTGTAATGTCTGTATAGTCTTTTGCTTCCTCCCCTGTCCAGGAGATGTGGTATCATCAGACCAAGTTAAGTACACGGTCAGACACAGCCGTTGATTAAAATGAACTTTTGGTTGTGGGAAAACCCCTTTAAGGTACATACATGTAAATAGGGAGAGAGTGATATATCACATAAAAGTACATATAATGATAGTCATGCACAGTGGCTATTTTGGCTTGCACTTTTACAGTATCCATCCTTCACACTGTGATTTACACAGTATAACTTTGTATTCATTTGCAGTATTCCCACAAGGAAGTTTTGTTATTATCACATACTGTATCCACCTTTAGTATTTTATATATGATTTTTGTACGTCTATTTTTACGCTTTTAATTATTATGTTATTCAATAAATAATATATAAGCTGCCAATCAGTGGTAGAGGGGGGTTATACAGAGCTCATGAATATGGAGGACTACCTGACAGCAGGTTTACTAGTCCTCTAGTAATAATCTCCTGCTGATAAAACAGGGATTTTATCAAAACTACACTAAGCAGCCTAGTAAATGACACATTGCTGGAATCAGGGTCTCTGTCTACATTATGCTGCTCTCAGATTAGGTGGAAAAAAACTGGTGATAGATTCCCTTTAAAACATACTACATACTACATTAAGAACAATTGCCAGTATATTGTATAAAGAAAAAAATGTTTTCTTTTTTTGTGCTTGATTATTTTTATGACATTAATTTATGTTTTATTCGCAGTCTGGTTTAGTCAAATGTTTAAATTACATTGTAGATATCTAGATAACAACGCTAAATATGCATTGACAATGTGGTCAAATACCTCTGCAAATAGTAGTTCCTTTCTTTTTCTTTGCTTGTCTGTCACTTTTTAATGAATCACAGCAATTTTCCCATCAAGGAGTCAAAGTTTTATTGAAACAAGGAGAAAATAAATGGCAGAGGATTTCCCACAAGAAAGTGACAGACTAAGACGAAACAGTTGATTACAGCTCGCTGCCTGGAAGCGCAGACTCAGCACAATAAGGAAATTGCCGTTAGGGGTAATATGAATCAGTAATACCCTGGAAGGCTCAAACACGAGCAATGAACATTATATTAAACAGAGCGCTCATACACTGTAGGTTTATTATCTGTATGTAGGGTAGTGTGCAAACATATTGGATTCTTCATAGTCATAAAGCAAAAAATGCATTATAAATATCTTGGAAAATATTAAATATTTAAAATAATTCAAAAGCAAATCAGTCAAAAAAGAGAAAAATACAAATACAAATATGTCTTTGGTTTAACAAATACATTGTTGATGTAATTTAACGTTTGCAGGTAAACTCAAAATTAATGATTTCTTAACATATACTGCAGGGAATGGACATATCATACTTGTAACCATATGCACGCGTGAATTATAGGCCCATCCTATTTTGAAGAAGAAAAATTACTACTAAGTTACAGGTAAATTACAGTCAAAGTATTACAATCCACCATAGAAATTAGCATGCCATTAAATAATCAATCTAAACAAACTGAACATACTAAGGAGCCGCTATACTTCTTTTTTTTTACACAAGTTTCATATGCCGTCTATGCCCACTGATAATGTACTGCATTATATTAGGAAATAAACTTCTGACAATTTTTTTTGTAAGAGGATTTATGCTTTCCTCAAGTCCTGTGTTTTCATATGGATATGATTTTTATATACATCACATCTGCTGAATTTAATTTGTGTGGCCAGTTTATAAGAACTATATATTCTTGTTAAGTTTTTTTTTAGAACGGATATAATTTTTAAAATTTTTTAAAAAATGTAAAAAATTTGTCAATTATGAATTTTCCTCTTGTTGGGCTTAATACCTATGGGCTTTTCTTATATTATAATATAATATTTCATGTTACTTTATTGGCAACCCTGAATAATATGCGAACCATGAAATTCTATCCTAAAATATAGTGTATAATGAAACGGTTTTGAATTATACATATAAATTCATATGTTTGATATAAAAAAGTAAAAGACACAAAAAGTACAATATAAAAACTTGAAAGGACAAATGTATACAAAATTGCTGACAATGCCAGGACATGATTAATGGCATTCTTCCGTTTGAGACGAAGGTCAAAATCAAACTAAACTGTGATTACGGTAAGTAGAAAATAGACTAAGGCTATGAGCCCACAATGCAGAAATGCTCCACATTTTTCCTGAGCGTTTCTGCATCTCCCTGGCAGAAAAAACGCATGCGGATTGTACATGCGTTTTTCCTGCCAGGGACAAGCGGTTGTGAAGCATTCTTCACATGCATTTCCGCATGCGGGTTGTCAAGCGATTTTAGCATCACTTGGAAAGTGCTTGACAACTTGCAAACGGCATGGATTTATATAGTGTGACCGAAATAATGGTAAAAAAGAAAAAATAAATATTATACTTACCTTCTGATGGCCCCCGATGTCCTTGTCTCGGCTTGCCGGCAGCTCGCGGTAGACTAAAGGACCTGCCGACGTCAGCGGTCGCTTGACCCGTCACATGACTAAATGACGTCATCGCAGGTCCTTGAGTCCACCGCAAGCTGCCGGCAAGCCGAGACAAGGACACCGGGGGCGATCAGAAGGTAAGTATAATATTTATTTTTTATTTTATTCTTTTTTTTTACTGGTACTATGGTACCCAGGTCTGGAGGAGAGTCTCCTCTCCTCCGCACCCGGGTACCATCCGCACATTGAAACACATGGAATCCGCATGTACAGATTCAGTGATGCGGATTCCATGCGGTCCAATGCAAGTCAATGGCAGCGAAAACGCCGTGCTTCTGCAAAATAATTGGTAGTGCTGTGGATTTGTCTGCAATGATAATCCACAGTGGGCACACAGCCTAACCTGTTCCCACCTTGTCAGTGCTCACATGACTTTAATTAGCCTATGAATAGTGGCTTTTATGCTTGTTGCTTGCTTGTTCACAATGGCAAAGATAAGAAAACTGGGTGAGCAGACCATAAATTCTATTACCACCAAGCACAGAAAGTCTAAGGCTGTGTACCCACTATGCATTTCCGCAGCAGCAATTCCACTGCAGAAACGCTTAAAAAACGCTTGGTAGAAGGTCTGCCATGTTCCCTAATGATAATCCACATGTGCTGTGCACATGCTACGGAAATTTCCGCTGCGGATTATCATTGCGGAACAATCTGCAGCACTACCAATTATTTTGCGGAATTGACTTGCATTGGACCGCATGACATCCGCATCACTGCATCTGCAGATGCGGATACCATGCGGTTCAATGTCCAGATGGTACCCGGGTTTGGAGAAGAGGAGACTCTCCTCCGGACCCGGGTACCATATTACCTGTAAAAAAGAATAAAATAAAAAATATACATTATACTTACCTTCTGATGGCCCCCGGTGTCCTTAGCGATGTGTCCTGGCTTGCCGGCAACTCGCGATGGTCTAAAAAGGACCTGGCATGATGTTATTTAGTCATGTGACGTTGGCGGTCTCGTGACCAGTCACATGACTAAATGACGTCATGGCAGGTCCTTTTAGTCCACCGCGAGCTGCCGGCAAGCCAAGACGCATCGCTAAGGACACCGATGAAGGTAAGTATATTTATTTTTTATTTTTTACCATTCCGGTTGCATGGATGTATATAGTGTGACCAAGTTGTCAAGCACTTTCCAAGTGATGCTAAAATCGCTTGGAAAGCGCTTGACAACCCGCATGCGGAATTGCATGCAAAAATGCTTCACTTCCGCATGTAAAATCCGCATGCGTTGTTTCTGCCAGGGAGATGCAGAAACGCTCCGGAAAAATCCGGAGCATTTCTGCATCGTGGGCACATAGCCTAAATGGTAGAAGACTATCTTTAAACACTTTGGCATCCTAGGCTCCACAGCTCAAAATGTTATCAAGAAGTTTAATACTTGTGAAACAGTTAAGAATGTTCTAGAACACAGGGGAGGGTTCATGAGAAGTTTCAACCTGTACCCATACACTACACACTAAACATAAACAAATCAGAGATTTGTGGGCAAAGGCCAAAACCAAACAGGACACCACTGTTTAACAAAAGTATTAAAAAGAGCAGCTGAAGTTTGCCAAAAGTTTCATTATAGGAAAATGTTCTATGGACATATATCTAAATACATAAAAAAGAAAAAACTGAAAGTTTTAGACAAGTCTTGAGTCCTGATCTCAATCAAATTAAGAATCTATGGAGAGCTGAAATCAGGTTTGGAATCTAGTAAACATTTAATAGCTAGCGAGAATGGTAGTGGAAGAAACAACCAGCAGACAGCGGTAAAAAGCCCACAGATTGCTTCAAAAACAACTGGAGACTGTCATTGTTTCCAAACTAAATATTAGTGTATGATATGTACAGGAGTAAGATATGTCCACATGACGTCTTTTAAAGGAAGACAAACCTGCCAAGTTTTTAAATCAGAATCCACTACAGGAAAAGCTGCTATTTTTTTGCTTTTAAAATGTTACAAAAGACGCCAGGCATCTTTGTTTGTCTTTTTGGGCTCCGTATAGACCTTTTATTTAGTTTATGGTGTCTTCCAAGCGGAAGACACCAGAAGAATGGTCAGGTAAATTCTATTTACCGTCTTTTGAAACCTGAAGTGTTTGAAAGATGACCAAACATCTGAACATATGAACGGCATATTGTTTTGACATAGAAATGCATATGTTCATTATTTTGGGTATTGTTAGGGCGCTTTTTCAGGGGGGTTTCAAAGCGGACTTCCTGAATAAGACAGGTCATCTTTTTTGTTGAATGGCTTTGGACATACTCTTAAAATATTTTAATGATAAAATTGGTATGTAACCACTTGTTTCTGAAGATATTGTAAATCTGTAAATATAATTATATTGGGAAATACTTTACTCCTTTTTTAGTTTATACTATTGTCAGTTGTTTATGAAATAATTAAAAAGTGTTTTTTTTCCCACTATGTCTATTCAATGGTGGCAAATGTATAAATGTATAAACTGTAACATACCTGGTGGCGGGCTTGCATGGTGCACCATCTCTCACTATGCAAGATCGCAAACTTGATCTTCGGTCCAGTCTGCTAGCCTGGCTTCTATTCATGCTGTCTGTTTGTCTCTGTTCTGACTGTTTAAGGCGGCGGCCCGGTTGCTTCCTGTTTCTTGTAGCTGCTGTGGGCACACCCCTGATGCGTCCTCAGCCTATTGCTGTCTGTCACTGGATATTTAAACCAGCTTCACCTGGAAGCTGGTGCCTGATCAACGTTTATCCTCAGAGGGCTTTTTGCCTCTGAGGTGCCAGGTTCGGTTCTGTTTTTTCTTGCCTGTTCGCCTTCCTGGAGGCTGTATTTCGAGGCCTGTCTGAACACGCTCCTAGCCTGTTCATTTCTGCCTCTGGGGGCTGTATACCCAGGCTCGTTCCTGTATTTCGCTGCAGTAACAGTTCCTGTCTGAACTGTCTCCTAACCTGTTACTTGTTTTTTCTTTATGTCCGTTTCTTCCCTTTTGCTGCAGTGTCTGAACCAGCTCTTGGCTATACCTAGGCTCGTTCCTGTATTTCGTTGCAGTAACAGTTCCTGTCTGAACTGTCTCCTAACCTCTTACCTGTTTTGTCTCTATGTCCGTTATCTCTCTTTTTCTGCAGAGTCTGAACCTGCACCTAACTCCTACTCGTTGTCGCTGTACTTCCGTTTGTGAGTTTGGAGCCCACTCGCTACTTCTTTGCAAGTACCTCGCGTGTATCTGGTTCTGCCTTTCCCTTCCAGTCTGTTCCGTGTGAACAGAGCCCTGTCCCCTCTGCTCTGTCCTTGCTCACCGCTTTGGCGGTTTATCTCTGCTCTGCTTTGCTTACCGCCTCGGCGGTTCCTGCCCACTCTGCCTTGTCCACCGCATCTGCGGTTTCGCCCGCTCTGCCTTGTCCACCGCATCTGCGGTTTCGCTCTGCCCGGCCTTGTCCACCGCATCTGCGGTTTCTCTCTGCTCAGCCTTGTCCGACGCATCTGCGGTTTTGCTCTGCTCAGCCTTGTCCACCGCATCTGCAGTTTCGCTCTTCTCAGCCTTGTCCACCGCATCTTCGGTTTCGCTCTGCTTAGCCTTGTTTACCGCATCTGCAGTTTCTCTCTGCTCTGCCTTGTCCACCACATCTGCGGTTTCGCTCTGCTCGGCTTTGTCCACCGCATCTGCGGTTTCACTCTGCTCTGCCTTGTCTACCGCATCTGTGGTTTCGCTCTGCTCAGCCTTGTCCACTGCTTCTATGGTTTCGCTCTGGTCAGCCTTGTCCACCGCACCTGCGGTTTCGCTCTGCTCAGCCCTGTCCACCGCACCTGCAGTTTCGCTCTGCTCTGCCAGGTCCACCGCACCTGCGGTTTCGCTCTGCTCAGCCCTGTCCACCGCACCTGCGGTTTTGCTCTGCTCAGCCCTGTCCACCGCACCTGCGGATTCGCTCTGCTCTGCCCTGTCCACCGCACCTGCGGCTTCGCTCTGCTCTGCCTTGTCCACCGCACCTGCGATTTCGCTCTGCTCTGCCTTGTCCACCGCACCTGCGGTTTTGCTCTGCTCAGCCTTGCCACCGCTCCTGCGGTTTCGCTTTACTCTGCTTGATTACCGCATCTGCGGCTCTGGACCCGTCTCCCAGTCTGTACTGTACCCTACCCAGCCTGTGCTCTAACCTACCTGTTCCTGCATGCCCCGGTGTGGGTCAACAGCCGTGTCCGGGGTCTGACCTGGAGTGACACCTGGTCCCTCTGCTCGGCTCCTCCCTGGTGCATGGCGTCGTAGCCGGCGTGTGACCTGGGTCGGATCGGGTTGATACTTAGTTACACCCCTCCAGGCACTCTCCAGTTCATGGCACAGTGGGATCTCTAATCACGCGCACGCCAGTCAGTCCGGGCGTGTGCATAACAGTTTGCTCAGGCCATGGTTCCCGTTGAGCCCCACGGCCCTTCGCTCTCAGAGACATTTTTGGGCAAAAACAAGCACCAAGAAATTTTTTTTCGCAAGCTGATGTCCAGACGATGTACGCACCAGCCCAAATGGAGCTTTCTGCACCCGTTCCTGCGGATCTGCCACGGTACTATGGGGATCCTAAACAAAGCCGTGCATTTGTGGAGCAATGCATGCTGCATTTCAAGTTCTACCCTCTCTATTTTCCTACTGATTGGTCTAAAGTGGCATTTATGTTATCCTACCTAGCGGGTGATGCCTTGAAATGGATCACCCCCCTATGGGAAGCATGGGATCCTATCGTCCTTGACCTGCAGGCCTTCCTGGTGGCCTTTCTAATGGTCTTTGATGACCCCAATCCTGAAGCCTCTGCTAAAGCTTCCCTTCCCAATATCCCGGAGCAGCCCCGATGGGTAATGTGTGTGGGTAACTCACCAGTTCTCCAGCCTGAAGAGACTGCTGCCCACCCAGAATCCTCACAGGATGACTACGCTCCACAGAATACTTCTCTTCCCAACCTCAAGAGGCAGTCCAGACGTGCTAGGCGTAGAGGCAAGCCATCACGCCAGGTTCTGTCCTCCCAAAGACCTCCTGTTCCCCAGCCTGTAGAAGCAGCTACCCGCACGGAATCCATGAAGGTTGACCATGTTCGGCAGGCAAAGAAGAGGCCGGAACTCAGTCACGAAATCGGATTGCGGTCCAGCTGCGGTTGTTTGGGACCCCCTGACGGTCTTTGTCCAATGAAGGTTGGAGAATCCCAAGACATTAGGCCTGTAGGAGAGGCTGCCCTGGGCGTTAGTGTTTCCTCTCCACAGATGACCATGACTATCTCCGTGGCAAGTAAAAGCCTCGGATTAATCTGAAGTTTCGGGCTTAAAGCCTTGAAGAGTCAATGTCTGATTCCCGTCCGAAAACTCCAGAAGCCGGTTTGGGCATTGTCAGCAGAAGGACGAGCCCTACTCAGAAACAGTCAAAAGATGTCTGTACAAATTAAGCTCCAGATTGGAGCATTACACTTGAGGAAGCTTTCCTTTCAGATGCTGACTGGTTTACCCACAAGTCGTCCAGAGCCGAGAGATCTAGTGCCCGCTCAGGTCTGGAGACCTTGTATGGTGTATCTTGGGGGACTGTTAAGGTACAAGGGGTGTCCAGTCCCCATATCTTCAGGACAGTCAGCAATGTCTTCTTCTTCTTCACCAGATCTGCTAGTCGCTGACTCGCTGTGCGCTGAAGTCTCCGAAGGAAGAGAAGCGGAGGCAATGTCCCCACACAGTCTCGACGATTGTACCAATGATCTGGTTTCAGGTACCGTCCCGCCTCACAGACATGTCATCTCTGAAACCAGTTTGAGGATGGTCCCAAAGCATGGACCCTCCATCTCTAATAAATCTGGCCTTGTGTCCATCGAGGCAGTGGACACCCCCAAGTCTCTGCACCCCTCCAACCAGGCGGAGGACCTCCAGTTGCCTCCTGAATCCTCCGGGGTGCTACCTGATAACAAATGGAGAGAGACTTTCCTACACCCTGTACCTGATACCTCGCTCACTTTGTCCGGTGAGCTTGACCAAGTGTACCCCATAGCAGTGGTTACCCCCAAGTATCTGCACCCCTCCAACCAGGCGGAGGACCTCAAGTTACCTCCTGAATCCTCCGGGGTGCTACCTGATAACAAATGGAGAGAGACTTTCCTACACCCTGTACCTGATACCTCGCTCACTTCGTCCGGTGAGCTTGACCATGTGTACCCCGAAGCAGTGGTTACCCCCAAGTCTCTGCACCCCTCCAACCAGGCGGAGGACCTCCAGTTGTCTCTTGAACCCTCCAGGGTGCTACCTGATAACAAATGGACAGAGACTTTCTTACACCCTGTACTTGGTACTTCACCCAACTCATCCGTTGCTGAGGATGGCTTGATGGGAGGAAGCATCCTAGTTAACAAGATGATGAGACCAGTTTCGTTTTCCTCTAGTGGAGAGAAGAGGTAATCCTCTTGAATAGAAGGAATGGCCTCCCAATTCTCTGCGGAACATTCTTGCAGGCTTGAAGAAGAGGGGGCGTAAGGGGGGGTACTGTAACATACATGGTGGCAGGCTTGCATGGTGCACCATCTCTCACTATGCAAGATCGAAAACTTGATCTTCAGTCCAGTCTGCTAGCCTGGCTTCTATTCATGCTGTCTGTTTCTCTGTTCTGACTGTTTAGGGCGGCGGCCCGATTACTTCCTGTTACTTGTAGCTGCTGTGGGCACACCCCTGATGCATCCTCAGCCTATTGCTGTCTGTCACTGGATATTTAAACCAGCTTCACCTGGAAGCTGGTGCCTGAGCAACGTTTATCCTCAGAGGGCTTTTTGCCTCTGAGGTGCCAGGTCCGGTTCTGTTTTTTCTTGCCTGTTCGCCTTCCTGGAGGCTGTATTTCCAGGCCTGTCTGAACACTCTCCTAGCCTGTTCGTTTCTGCCTCTGGGGGGCCGTATAACCAGGCTCGTTCCTGTATTTCGCTGCAGTAACAGTTCCTGTCTGAACTGTCTCCTAACCTGTTACTTGTTTTTTCTCTATGTCCGTTTCTTCCCTTTTGCTGCAGTGTCTGAACCAGCACTTGGCTATACCTAGGCTCGTTCCTGTATTTCGTTGCAGTAATAGTTCCTGTCTGAACTGTCTCCTAACCTGTTACCTGTTTTGTCTCTATGTCCATTTTCTCTCTTTTTCTGCAGAGTCTGAACCTGCACCTAACTCCTACTCATTGTCACTGTACTTCCGTTTGTGAGTTTGGAGCCCACTCGCTACTTCTTTGCAAGTACCTCGTGTGTATCTGGTTCTGCCTTTCCCTTTCAGTCTGTTCCGTGTGAACAGAGCCCTGTCCCCTCTGCTCTGTCCTTGCTCACCGCTTTGGCGGTTTATCTCTGCTCTGCTTTGCTTACCACCTCGGCGGTTCCTGCCCGCTCTGCCTTGTGCACCGCATCTGCAGTTTCGCTCTGCTCGGTCTTGTCCGCCGCATCTGAGGTTTCGATCTGCTCAGCCTTGTCCACCGCATCTGCGGTTTCGCTCTGCTCAGCCTTGTCCACCACATCTGTGGTTTCGCTCTGCTCAGCCTTGTCCACCGCATCTGCGGTTTCGCTCTGCTCTGCCTTGTTTACCGCATCTGCGGTTTCGCTCTGCTCAGCCTTGTCCACCGCATCTGTGGTTTCGCTCTGCTCAGCCTTGTCCACCGCACCTGCGGTTTTGCTCTGCTCAGCCTTGTCCACCGCATCTGAGGTTTCGCTCTGCTCAGACTTGTCCACCGCACCTGTGGTTTCACTCTGCTCAGCCTTGTCCACCACATCTGCGGTTTCGCTCTGCTCAGCCTTGTCCACCGCATCCGCGGTTTCGCTCTGCTCAGCCTTGTCCACCGCACCTGCGGTTTCGCTCTGCTCTGCCTTGTCCACCGCACCTGCGGTTTTGCTCTGCTCAGCCCTGTCCACTGCACCTGCGGTTTCGCTCTGCTCAGCCCTGTTCACCGCACCTGCGGTTTCGCTCTGCTCTGCCTTGTCCACCGCACCTGCGGTTTCGCTCTGCTCAGCCATGTACACCGCACCTGCGGTTTCGCTCTGCTCAGCCCTGTCCACCGCACCTGCGGATTCGCTCTGCTCTGCCTTGTCCACCGCACCTGCGGCTTCGCTTTGCTCTGCCTTGTCCACCGCACCTGCGGTTTCGCTCTGCTCTGCCTTGTCCACCGCACCTGCGGTTTCGCTCTGCTCTGCCTTGTCCACCGCTCCTGCAGTTTCACTTTACTCTGCTTGATTACCACATCTGCGGCTCTGGACCCGTCTCCCAGTCTGTACTGTACCCTACCCAGCCTGTGCTCTAACCTGCCTGTTCCTGTATTCCCCGGTGTGGGTCAACAGCCGTGTCCGGGGTCTGACCTGGAGTGACACCTGGTCCCTCTGCTCGGTTCCTCCCTGGTGCACGGCGTCGTAGCCGGCGTGCAACCTGGGTCGGATTGGGTTGATACTTAGTTACGCCCCTCCAGGCACTCTCCGGTTCATGGCACAGTGGGATCACTAATCACGCGCACGCCAGTCAGTCCGGGCGTGTGCATAACATAATCAACTGAAGTGATGCCCACCTATCATGGATACGGGGGTCCGAAAGATCCCTGTATGAATGGAGCAAAACTGCACATGTGGGAAAACTGGTTCATTTACTTTCTTTGGCACATGTCATAGAAATTGAATGGAGAAGCGGTCATACAAATGCAATTCTGTTCAAATCATATAAGGGATTGATTCTCATGATCATGGTGTCCCACTGGTTTGACTCCCCAGCAATCATACATTTATCGCATATTATCTGGATGAGCGAAGAATGTGTTTAGTGAGTAAATCCCTTTAAAGGAGATGCCAGGTTTTGAAGTAAAAGAGCTCAAATGCGTTACCTGTTTGCAAATAAAGGCATCTATAAGTTGCAGAGAGAAATAATGACCAAAAAGCCTTTAGGTCATATTTCCACAATGAGTTTTTGGTGAGTTTTTTATGCTGTGTATTTTTGTGAAAATGCAAGTAACTTATTTTACTTAACCCCTTCACCCCGAGCCTGTTTTTACCTTCTTGACCATGCCAATTTGTTTAATTCTGACCAGTGTTTCTTTATGAGACAATAACTTTAGAATGCTTCAACATTGCTTCAACAGATCCCAGTGATTCTCAGACTGTTTTTTTGTATTGTACTTTATGATAGTGGTAAAATTTCTTTGATATGAATTGCGTTTATTTGAGAAAAAATCCAAAATTTGGCAAAAATGTTTAAAATTTTGCAATTTTCAAACTTGTAATTTTTATGCCCTTAAATCAAAAAGTAATGTCACACAAAATAGTTAATAAATAACATTTCCCACAAGTTTACTTTATATCAGCACAATTTTTGAAACATAATTTTTTTATTTGTTAGGAAATTAGAAGGGTTAAAAATTGACTAGCGATTTCTAATTTTTACAACAAAATTTACAAAACCATTTTTTTTAGGGACCACATCACATTTAAAGTGACTTTGAGGGGTCTATATGACAGAAAGCACCCAAAAGTGACACCATTGTAAAAACTGCACTCCTCAAGGTGCTCAAAACCACATTCAAGATGTTTATTAACCCTTCAGGTGCTTCACAGGAATTAAAGGTATGTGGAAGGAAAAAAATAAACATTTAACTTTTTTTCACACAAATTTTTCTTTAGACCCAATTTTTTTATACTTTCACAAGGGTAACAGGAGAAATTTAATCCCAAAATTTGTTGTGAAATTTCTCCTGAGTATGCTGATACTCAATATGTGGAGGAAAACTACTGTTTGGGCGCACGGCAGGGCTCGGAAGGGAAGGAGCGCCATTTGAGTTTTTGAGTGTAAAATTTGCTGGAATAATTAGCAGACGTCATGTTAGGTTTGGAGAGACCCTGATGTGCCTAAACAATGGAAAACCTCCACAAGGGACACCATTTTGGAAACTAGACCCCTCAGGGAACTTATCTAGATGTTTGGTGAGCACCTTGAACCCCTATGTGCTTCAAAGAAGTTTATAACGTAGAGCCATGAAAATAAAATAAAAAAATCACACTTTTCCACAAAAATGTTTTTTAGCCACAAATTTAGCATTTTCACAAGGGTAACAGGAGAAAATGGACCCAAAATATTGTTGTTCAATGTCTCTTGAGTCTGCAGATACCCCATATGTGTGTGAAAACTACAGTTTGGGCGCACGGCAAGGCTCAGAAAGGAAGGATTGACATTTTGGAATGCAGATTTTGTTGGAATGGTCTGCGGGTGTCATGTCACTTTTGGAGAGCCCTGATGTGCCTAAACAGTGACCCCATTTTGGAAACTAGACCCCCTCAAGGAATTTATCTAGATGTGTGATGAGCACCTTGAACCCACAGGTGCTTCACAGAATTTTACAACCTTGATCTGTGAAAATGAAAAAAAAAAAATTCCACAAAAATGTGCTTTTACCCCAAATCTTTTCATTTTCACAAGGATAGTAGGAGAAAATGTGTTGTTCAATTTCTCCTGAGTATGCCAATACATCATATGTGGTCGAAAACTACTTTTGAGGTACAGTGCAAAGACCAGAAGGGAAGAAGCACCATATTGGAGTTCAAATTTTGCTGGACTGGTTTGAGGGTGCCATGTCACATTGGTAGAACCCTTGAGGTGCCAGAACAGTCCATAAGTGACCCCATTTTACAAACTTCACCTTTCAATGAATTCATCTAAAGATGCAGTGATCATATCGATACCACAGGTGTGTCACAGCATTTTATACCATTGGACAGTAAAGAAAAAAATAATTACATTTTTACCATCAAAATGTTGTTTTAGCCCCAGATTTAAAATTTTTACACTGGGAAATTGGTAAAAATGGCACCAAAATTTGTCCCACAATTTCTGCTGAATGTAGAAATACCCCATATTTGGCTGTACAGTAGTGCTTAGCCTCACGGGGAGACTTTGGAGGAACGGAGCGCTATTTGCCTCCTGGGGCACAGATTTTGCAATAATATGAAGACTCCATATACAGAGCCCCTAAGTGCTAAAAGAGCATAACCCCCCTCAATTGACCCCATTATAGAAATTATACCCCTTTGGGATCTTATCTACAGGTGTAATGACGATTTTGACCCCATGGGTGTTTTCCAGAAACAAGCAGCAATGGACGTTGCTGAGTGAAAACTGCAAACTGCCATTGTAGTAAGTTGTAGTGACCAGTATGTTGTAGCTCCTGTACATTGTGACCAGCTCGTGCTTCTGGAGACACGCTCCCGTAAATTAGGCGGGCTCTCATCACTACAGAAATGCCAAAATGTGGACGCTAAATGTGATTTAGACACACTGGGGCTCAAAAGGGAGGGCGGCATTTGGATATGGGAGCGCAGAATTCACTGGATTTCTTTTGGGGGCAAGAAACCATAGCGCTTTTCCAAAGCCTTTATACTACCAGTAATGTGGAAGCCCCCTATATTTCTGATAACAGATGACGGACCTGAGTGGGGCTTTTTTGTGGATTGAGTTGAAGCTTTTATTGGGTACATTTTACATAACATTTTGGATCACATTTATCCTGTGCTCTACGCTGAGGACTTACTTTGCAGTTTCCATCTAAATCTCCGAGTGATGTGATTCAGATGAAGCCCCCGAGGGATCCATTTACTATAATAAGGCAGCAGAGTTACTCTGGGCGCCATCTGGCCTCTGCTCAGCGTTGTTCTTCTTTTCAGAAGTGCACAAAGCTGTGGTGGACTTCGCTTTTCCGCATGCCTAAAAAGATGGATACCGCCGGATCATAAGACAGATGGCATCCACAGTGCCTCCATCTGCTTCATTATATGGAATCTTCCGCCGGGGGTTCTGTCTGAATCACGTATTTCAGAGATTTACATGGAAGCCCTGGTGTAAGTGATCAGCGCAGAGTGCAGGATAAATGTGTGCTAAGCCTTACTGCATTCTTTGGGAGGCAGAATGAACAAATCAACAGCAAGTGAAGAATTGCTTTTATTTATTTTTTTAGGCCATTGCTGTCACGCAAGGTGTGAGAAAGACTAAGTGCAACACAAAGGGAAGGGGGAAAGGGAGCCCAGACTCCAGGGAAAGGGGGGAGTTGAGACCTCCTAGGCTGATCAGATATCAGCCTGTCTCCACTAACGTCCCTGTATTGGTTTCTCACCAATCACCGCACGCAAACCTAAACCCTGTATTTCCCTAGCGCTTGGCCCTGGATATGGAAGGGGTGGATGAGCACTAGTCGATCCCCACTGACAATATAAGACAACAAGGTATACAGACACGGGGGAAAGTAGCTTAGCTTTAGCCGACTTCAGATAGATAACTCCAAGCGTCCTCCTAGCACCACAGAGAAAGGTAGCAGTCTGAGAGCTCCAAGTATTCTCAAGGAAACATGTGAGTTTCACCTGCCCCTCCCTGCTGCAAGGTGAAACTATTTAAACACACAGGCCAGGGTGTCAATTAACAGGTGGGAGGTAGCCACTGGGTCCTAGAGTGAACCAGCTAAGAAGGTGTCTGTACTGCCAAACAAAGAGATTGTCTGCAACCAACTGCAGGGCGACTGTCTGTCACATCTGACACACACGTGACAGTACCCCCATCTCTACGAATGGCCTCTGGACACTCAGACCCAGGTTTCTCAGTATAAGAGATGTGAAATGAATGAAACAACTTGGGAGCGTTTACCTCTGATGCTGAAACCCACATCCTTTCCTCTGGACCATAACCTTTACAGGGCACCAAGTATTGTAGAGAATGACGTTGGAGACGAGAATCTACAATCCTCGAAATCTGAAACTCCAGATTACCATTAACCATTACTAGGGGCGGCGGTAGAGGTGAGGGCTCAAGAGGTTCCACATACATCTTGAGTAAGGACCTGTGGAAAACATTGAGGACTTTAAGGGCTTGAGGAAGCTCAAGATGAAGCGCTGCTGGGTTAATGATGGCGGTTATTTTAAAAGGACCAATAAACCTAGGTCCCAGCTTCCAAGAAGGAACTTTCAACCATATATTCCTGGTAGATAACCACACAAAGTCATTCACATTCAGGTCCAGACCTGGCAAGCGTTATCTGTCAGCCACACATTTATACCTGTCTCCCATGATCTTTAAATTACTCAGAATCCCCTGCAACATCAAGGAGATAGACAAAGCAAACCATTCCTTCTCAGGAACTCCTGAAGGTCCTCCCCCACTAAAGGTACCAAACTGTGGATGATAACTGTTTGCGCCAATGAACGGTGACCTGCCAGTGGATTCCTGGCAATGATTATTAATGGCAAATTCTGCCAGCGGTAAGTAGGATGCCCAATCCTCCTGATTTTCGGGACGAAACACCTGAGATAGGTCTCCAAATTCTGATTGACACGCTCGGTCTGTCCATTCGACTGAGGGTGGAAGGCAGAGGAAAAGGACAGTCTGCACCCCCAGTCGAGAACAGAATGTCTTTCAGAACTTGGAAACAAACTGGGTCTGACACCACATTGGAGGGAACCCCATGAAGCTTCACAATCTCATTTATGAACACCTAAGCAAGTGTCTTGGCATTTGGAAGTGCAGGTAATGTGACGAAGTGAACCATATTACTGAACTTCAACCATCAAAACCATAGTTTTGCCTGCAGAAACCAGTAGGTCAGTAATAAAATCCATGGAGAAGTGTGTCCATGGCCTGCTAGTGATAGGTGGCAGAAGAAGAGTACCAGATGGATGGGTATGCGAAACCTTAGAAGGTGCACAAATACTACAAGCAAATACGTGTTCAATCACATCCCCATGCAACCACAGCCACCAAAAACGACGAGAGAGGTGGTCCGCGATTGCCTTACCATCTGGATGACCAGCAAGCACAGAGTTATGATGTTCCTTAATTACTTTGTGGAGCAGATTAGATGGTACAAATAACCTTCCTGAAGGGCAAGAGGCAGGGGCGTCCGCCTGAGCCTCCAACACCTCACCCTCCAGTTCAGGATAAAATGCCGAAATGACTACCCCCTTCTGTAACATCGGGGCAGGGTTCTCATGGTCACTGCCACCAGGGAAGCTCCGCGACAAAGCATCAGCCTTGACATTTTTGACCCCTGGACGGAAAGTGACAACAAAATTTAACCTAGTAAAAAACAGGGACCATCTGGCTTGCCTAGAGTTTAGACGTTTAGCTGACTGGAGATATGACAGGTTCTTATGATCAGTAATAAAAGTAATTGGATGGACAGCCCCCTCTAACCAATGTCGCCATTCTTCGAACGCAATTTGATCACCAAAAGTTCCCTATTACCCACGTCATAATTTCTCTCAGCCGAAGACAATTTTTTAGAAAAGAAGGCACATGGACGTGATTTACCAGGAGACGGACCCTGAGACAACACAGCTCCAACCCCCACATACGACACATCAACTTCCACAATAAAGGGTTGGGAAACATCGGGTTGACTGAGTATAGGTGCAGTGGCAAAATAATTCTTTAAGGAAGAAAAAGCCTGGAGGGAGGTATCCGACCATTTGGAAAAATTAGATCCCTTCTGTCAGTAAGGGGTTTCACAATTACTGAGTAAATTTGGATCAATTTCCGGTAAAAACTTGTAAAGATCAGAAAATGCTGTAGAGCCTTCAGGTTCTCGGGACGGTCCCAATCAAGGACTGCATGGATCTTTTCCGGATCCATCCGAAAACCCAAAGATGACAACAAGTACCCAAAAAGCACCTCCTGAATGGCGAAAACACATTTTTCTAGTTTGCCATAAAGTCTGTTGTTTTCACTTAATATCTGGAGCATCTGTTTAACATGCCCCCGATGTGTCTCAAAATGAGGTGAGTAATCCAAAATATTGTAAAGATAGACCCCACCCTCAGTTTTACATTATGTACAATCTGAGTAAATGCTTTTTGTGCAAGTGGTGCCAAGTCGATGGCGAAGATGGGAATGGGCTTAGCTAATGTAAAGGAAGCAAGACTATGAGTTCTCACAAACTCAGCATCAACCTTGCTAACTCCAGCTCCACTGTCAACAAACACAGAAATTTTCTCGGTTTTGCTCTCTAGCACCACCTCTGTTGTCAGGACAAACCGGGAACTGCAGGTTGGCGACAAATGCACCCCGTGCTTATCCAGCTCCAGACTACCAAGAGTTAATCGAGTCTCCTTTTGTTAAGGAATTGAAGGACAGGTCCCAATAAAATGTCCCTTTTTCCCACAAAAAACATGCCCCTTTTTTCTTGCGAATCTCCGGGGAAATGTATGATGTAAAAGCCCCCCTTAACTGCATGTATTCCTCCACCTCTCCCAGTACTGGTTCACTGGCAAACCACTCCACCAGCAGAGGTACATAACCCCAACAAGAAGGTGGTCTCACCCGTCTACCCCAAAGGCGTCTATCAAGACTTATGGCCAACGACATAGCAGCCTCCAAGGACTTAGGGGTTTCATATGCTGCCAAGGCATCTTTCAACCTTTCAGAAAGACCCTCACAAAATTGGCTTCTAAGGGCTGAGTCATTCCATTTAGAATCCGTTGCCCATCTACGGAATTCAGAACCGCACATCTCCACTGACCGATTCCCCTGTTGAAGGCGATGTAGCCTAGACTCAGCCAAGGCGATTTGGTCAGGGTCATCATAGATGAGGGCCAGAGCCTGGAAAAAACCCTCTACAGACTGGAGACAAACAAAATCCTGCGGTAAAGAAGAGGGCTGAGGATCGCCCTGCAGTAGAGAGATCACAATTCCTACTCATTGCTCCTCACTTCCGGAGGAGTAAGGACGAAGTTTAAAATACAGTTTGCAGGTCTCCTTGAATACAAAAAACTTGTCCTTACCTCCGGAAAACCTGTCCGGGAGGGCAACCTTGGGTTCAGGCTGGACAGGCCTACCTGCAGAGACCCCCAAATTAGCAACATGTAGCCACTGATGCAGTTGCTGAACCCCACAGCGGAGGTCATTCACCTCCAGAGACAGACTGCGTAGCCACTCTGCGAGCTCTGCAACTGAACCGATACCATAGGGAAGGGAGAAAAAAAAAACACGCCGGAAAAAAAACCACACAATTAAACCCTAGTGTCAGCTTTTTTTTCTCTAAATGTGCATGGCTGGTGATAATGTCACGCAAGGTGTGAGAACGACTAAGTGCAACACAAAGGGAAGGGGGAAAGGGAGCCCAGACTTCAGGGAAAGGGGGGAGTGGAGACCTCCTAGGCTTATCTGATATCACCCTGTTCCCACTAACATCCCTGTATTGGTTCCTCACCAATTACGGCACGGGAACCTAAACCCTATATTTCCCTAGCACTTGGCCCTGGATAGGGAAGGGGGGGATGAGCACTAGTCGATCCCCACTAACAAATGAAGACAACAAGGTAGACAGACACGGGGGAAAGTAGCTTAGCTTTAGCCGACTTTGGAGAGATAACTCCAAGAGTCCTCCTAGCATGACAGAGGAAGATAGCAGTCTGAGAGCTCCAAGGATTCACAAGGAAACATGTAAGTATCACCGGCACCTCCCTGCTGCAAGGTGAAACTATTTAAACATGCAGGCCAGGGTGTCAATTAGCAGTTGGGAGGTAGCTGGGTCCTAAAGTGAAACAGCTAAGAAGGTATCTGTAATGCCAAATGAAGAGATCTTCTGCAACCAACTACAGGGCGACTGTCTGTTACATCTGACACAACCGTGACAGTTCCTCATGCGGTATAAGTGATTAGATGACTTTATTCTTTGGGTCGGTGCAATTACATCGATACCAGATTTATATTGGGTATTTATTAGTGATGAGCAAGCATGCACGTCACTATTCGGTACTCGCCCGAGCATCTCAGTGCTCGAGATGCTCGGTGCTCGGCGAGTATTTTTGAAATGCTCGGCCGGGAGCTTGAGTCCCAGCCCCGCATGTTTGGCGCTGTTTAGACAGCGAATTAACATGCAGGTATTGCCTGCCAGTAACTGTAATGCCGCAGACATGTTTGTTGTGGCATTACAGTGATTGGCTGGCCGCATAGCGTCATCAGGTCTATATAAGACCCAGGACCCTACGCTCGTCACAGTCTACCGGTCAGACAGGCAGAGTAGGGAGAGATACTGCTGCGTGAGGGAGAGAATTGGTGGTTGTTTAAGTCAGGTATTCCACAGCATTAGAAATCTACACTAAAAGTCCCTCTAAGGACTAATTCTAATGGATATTAATCCTGGTGATAGCAGTAGTTAGGCAGGCAGAGTTTGTGGAGAGCATATACATCAGAATAGGGTCCAATGCATGTTCTTTCTGCTGCTGTTACTCATATCCATAGCCATAGATATCACAGCTAATAATCTTTTTGCTCTTAATCCTGATTATTTAGTTGAAAAGCAATATAATACACCATATACCGCTCCATTTGCTTGTTAGCAGCATACAGCAAGTTTTGGTTGATTTTAATAGCCTTGCTGTATTGTGGTAGCAGAGAAACCTCATCAGAGGTGATCCTATATTACTGCGGTAATAATCCTGACATATTTGGGAACGTGACAAATATTATACTCCATTTAAAATGGGCAAGGCGCGTGGCAAGGTACAGGGAGGTATATATGATGGTGATGGTGCATGAGCAACCACATCATGTCGCCCTATCTTCCTGTCCCACTTTCTAGGGGGCCGTGGTACACTACTCTTGAAGCCAGAACAGTGTGAAAAGGTTGTTGGCTGGATAGCAGATAATGCTTCCAGTCAGTTTGCCACCACCACCACCTTGTCTTCCACACAATCCAGTCTCAGTAGCCGTGAGTCTGGACCACATAGTCTTCACCCCGATCCTCCTTCCTCCCACCATGCCGAGTGACCGGAGACAAGTAATCCCACACTTGGACACTCCGAAGAGCTGTTCACTTTTCCATTTATAGATTCGGGCCTCTCGCCCAGCCCGCTTGAAGCGGGGCATGAGGAGATCTCATGTAGCGATGCCCAAATATTTGAGCAGCCAATGTCTGTCATGAGTGTGTCAGATGTAACAGACAGTTGCTCTGGATCTGGCTGCAGAAGGTCTCTGCGTCTGGCATTGCAGATGCCTTGTTAATCCTTCTGACTTTTGGACCCAGCAGCAACCTCCCTTCTGCTCTGATTGACACACCTTGGTCGGTGTGTTTATAAACTATCAGTCTGCTTAAGGGAGCCGCCAGTGATATTATTTTTCCCTTGTGAAGGCTTGGAGCAATAGCAGCCTGCTATTTTCCTCTCTACCGCCCTTGGAGGCCATCTGGTGTTACCTCTCTGTGCTCAAGCTAAGCTTTCCCCCCTTTGTTTGTCTCCCTTGTTGTTTTTAGTTTATAGTGGGGACTGACAACTGCTCACCCCCCCCTCCCTAGGACAGATAGAGTAATATTAGATCTGTCTAGGGGTCACCACCCCCCCTTTCCCTAGCGTTTGGGCTACCCTCCCCTCATCCCTTCATGTTGCACTTAGTCTTTCCCACACTGTGCATGACATTATCACCGGCCATGCATATATATGCAGTATATATATATACACTGCTCAAAACAATAAAGGGAACACTTAAACAATAGAACATAACTCCAAGTAAATCAAACTTCTGTGAAATCAAACTGTCCACTTAGGAAGCAACACTGATTGACAATCAATTTCACATGCTGCAAATGGAATAGACAATAGATGGAAATTATTGGCAATTATCAAGACACTTAATAAAGGAGTGGTTCTGCAGGTGGGTACCACAGACCACATCTCAGTACCAATGCTTTCTGGCTGATGTTTTGGTCACTTTTGAATGTTGGTTGTGCTTTCACACTCGTGGTAGCATGAGACGGACTCTACAACCCACAGAAGTTGCTCAGGTAGTGCAGCTCATCCAGGAGGGCACATCAATGTGACCTGTGGCAAGAAGGTTTGCTGTGTCTGTCAGCGTAGTGTCCAGAGGCTGGAGGCGCTACCAGGAGACAAGCCAGTACACCAGGAACCCAGCAGCAGGACCGCTACTTCCACCTTTGTGCAAGGAGGAACAGGAGGAGCACTGCCAGAGCCCTGCAAAATGACCTCCAGCAGGCACAAATGGGCATGTGTCTGCACAAAAGGTTAGAAACCGACTCAATGAGGGTGGTATGAGGGCCCAACGTCCACAGATGGGAGTTGTGCTCACAGCCCAACACCATGTAGGACGCTTGGATTTGCCATAGAGCACCAGGATTGGCAAAGTCACCACTGATGAAAGCAGGTTCACACAGAGCACATGTGACAGACGTGACAGAGTCTGGAGCATGATCTGCTGCGTGCAACATCTTTCAGCATGACCGGTTTGACAATGGGTCAGTAATGGTGTGGGGTGGCATTCCTTTGGAGGGCCGCACAGCCCATGTGCTCGCCAGAGGTAGCCTGACTGCCATTAGGTACCGATATGAGATCCTCAGACCCCTTGTGAGACCATATGCTGGTGCGGTTGGCCCTGGGTTCCTCCTTATGTAGGACAATGCCAGACCTCATGTGGTTGGAGTGTGTCAGCAGTTCCTGCGAGATGAAGGCATTGAAGCTATGGACTGGCATGCCCGTTCCCCACACCTGAATCAAATTGAGCACATCTGGGACATCATGTCTCGCTCCATCCACCAACGTCACGTTGCACCACAGACTGTCCAGGAGTTGGCGGATGCTTTAATCCAGGTCTGGGAGGAGATCCCAGGGAGAAGATCCCACAGGAGACCATCCGCAACCTCATCAGGAGCATGCCCAGCCATTGAGGTCATACAGGCATGTGGAGGCCACACACAATACTGAGCCTCATTTTGACTTGTTTTAAGGACATTACATCAAAGCTGGATCAGCCTGTAGTGTGTTTTTCCATTTCATTTTGGGGGTGACTCCAAATCCAGGCCTCCATTGATTGATAAATTTGATTTCCATTGATGATTTTTGTGTGATTTCGTTGTCAGCACATTCAGCTTTGTACAGAACAAAGTATTCAATGAGAATATTTAATTCATTCAGATCTAGGATGTGTTATTTGAGTGTTCCCTTTTTTTTTGAGCAGTGTATAAAAAAAACAAACTGACATGTGGGGGTTTTTTTGTGGGGTTTTTTTTTCTGGTGTTTTCTTTTTTTTTTTTTCTTGATTCATGGATTCCATTGCTGAGCTATCAGAACAGCTGCACAGGCAAGCAGGTTTCCAGGAGGTAGGGACAAGTTTTTTTGTGTTCAAGGAAGCTTGCAAACTGTATTTTAAAATTCATCCTTACTCCTGCAGAGATGAGGAGCAACGAGTAGGAATTGTGATATCACTGTTGCAGGGAAATCCTTAATCCTGGGCATTCTCTTTGCCACAGGGTTCGGTTTGTCTCCAGTCTGTGGAGGGGTTTTTCATCATTTATGATGACCCTGACCAAATTTCCTTGGCTGACTCCAGGTTGCGTCGCCTTCATCAGGGAAATCAGTCAGTGGAGATATACAGCTCCAAATTCCGCAGATATGCAACTGATACAAAATGGAATGACCCAGCTCTTAGAATTCAATTTTGTCAGGGCCTTACTGAAAAGTTGAAAGATGCTTTGGCAGTGTATGAAACCCCAGAGTGTTTGGAGACTGCCATGTTGTTGGCTATACGTTTTGATAGACGCCTTCGGTATAGGTGGGTGAGACCACCTTCTCTGGAGCCTTCTTTCCGGGATAATGCTCCTTTTCCAGGGGGGCGGTCAAGCGGTCAGTATGGGGGAAGGTGGAAGAACCAATGCAGTTAGGGGGAGCCTCTGCATCATACATTTTCCCGGAGATCCGCCAAAAGAAGGGCATGTGTTTTTTTGCAGAAAAAAAGGGACATTTTATTGGGGCCTGTCTTCGATTCCTAAGCAAAAGGAAACTCGATTAACCCTTGAAAGGCTGGAGTTGGATAAGCAAGGGGAGCATTTATCGTCAACCTGCAGATCCCGGTTTGTCCTGACAGTAGAGGTGGTGCTACAGAGCAAAACCGAGAATATTTCTGTGTTTGTTGACAGTGGAGCTGGAGTTAGCATGGTTGATGCTGAGTTTGTGAGAACTCATGTTATGGATCCGGGTGGTGGATCCTCTGTGCTGCGGTGCAAGGAGGGACCAGAGGGGCGTAACTAGGTATCAACTCGGACTGACGAGGGTCGCACGGCGGCTCAATCGACTCCGTGAACAAGGGAAGGACCGAGCAGAGGGACCAGGTGCTACTATGGGCCTGTCCTTGTATGAGAGCAGGTGACTCCCACGGGTAACTGTCAGGAGCCTATGGGTAGGCACGGCAGGTAACTGACAGGTGCCTCCAGGTAGGCTGACTGAAAGGCACGACAGGTAACTAGTAGGAGCCTCCAGGTAGGCTGACAGATAAGCGCGGCAGGAAACTGGTACGTTCTCCGGTTAGGCAGGCAAGCCAGGCCCATAGACAGACTGGCGGATTTGGATCGTAGGCAGACCGTCGGGCTGGAGAGTACACTTGGCAGGCGGAGACAGGGAGTCAGGCTGGCGGACTGGACTGGTAGTCAGGCTGGTGGACAGGACTGGTAATCAGGCTGGCGGACTGGACTGGTAGTCAGGCTGGCGGACTGGACTGGTAGTCAGGCTGGCGGACTGGACTGGTAGTCAAGGTGGAGGACTGGACTGGTAGTCAAGCTGGCGGACTGGACTGGTAGTCAAGCTGGCGGACTGGACTGTTAGTCAGGCAAGAGTTTAGGACACAAAGCTACAACCTTGCACGGGCACCTCCATTTTGGAGGAGGTGCCTTTTATATGAGACATCATCCGGCCATTGGCCGGGGACTCCTTAGGACAGCGCGCACGGCCCCTATAAGAGGGAGGGAGCACGCGCGCACCCTAAGCACAGTGCCCGGGAAGCTGCGCGCGCCAGCAGCAGCAGGAGAGCCAGAAGACGCCGGGCCAGGAGCGTGGCGGTAAGAGGGACAGCGTCTCTGCCTGTCAGGAGGCAGAGACGCCGATACTACAGTACCCCCCCCTTTATGACCCCTCTTTTTTAGGCCGGAAAGAATTTTTTTAAGGAGAAGCAGGACGTGGATGTTCTCCCTGGGTTCCAAGTTCTCTCCTCTGGGCCAAACCCCTTCCAATCCACCAGAAAAAAGGTTTTTCCTCTTACCTTCTTGGTGGCCAGAATGTTCTCTACCTCATAGACGTCCTCAGCGGAGACCGGAGCTGGGGAGGTACCTGGATTGTCGGAAAAAGAATTAAGCACAACTGGTTTGAGGAGAGATAGTGTCTTCCCAAATGGTGGAAAATTCGCTGACCAGAGTCTCCGCGGCAGGGTTGTCCACTGAAGCGGAGATGAGAAACGGAATCCAGGGATGTTGACCATAGACCACAAAGAATGGAGACTTGGAAGAAGATTCGCTCTCATGGTTGTTATAGGAGAACTCGGCCCATGGTAGGAGCTCCACCCAATCGGTATGGTGAGCATTGACGAAGTGCCGGAGGAAGCTGGTAAGGATCTGGTTCATGCGTTCCACTTGGCCATTGGACTGCGGATGATAAGCAGAGGAGAAATCCATGGTGACATCCAGCAGTTTACACGTAGCTCTCCAGAAATGCGAAGTAAACTGGACCCCGCGATCAGACACAATGTGGAGAGGCCATGGAGACGAAAGTTGTGATGGAAGAAATCCTTGGCCAGCACAGATGCACACGGGAGACCAGGCAGAGGGATGAAGTAGGCCATTTTAGAAAAGCAGTCAGAGACCACCCAAATGACCGTACAGCCGGCAGAAACAGGGAGATCAGTAATAAAGTCCATAGCAATGTGTTGCCACGGGGCAGCAGGTACGGGAAGAGACAGGAGGCGGCCGGCTGGAAGATGTCTTTGAACCTTATTGCGGGCACAGGACGAACAGGCCGTGACGATGTCTACCACATCCTTGCGCAGGGTAGGCCACCAGTAATGCTGGGTAATGAGCAGGAAGGTCTTCTTCTGGCCAGCATGGCCGGCTAGTTTACATGAATGACCCCAGTGAAGAACCTTCTTATGAACCGGAACCGCTACAAACGTCTTACCGGGTGGGAGACGAGACAGGTCCAAGGGGGCCACATTCATCACTTTGGAGGGATCGATGATATGCATAGGCTCCTCCTCTTGATCGGAAGACAGGAAGGATCGGGACAAGGCGTCGGCTTTAACGTTCTTGTCCACTGGGCAGTAATGTAGGGTAAAGTTGAAGCAGGCGAAGAACAAAGACCACCGGGCCTGACGCAGATTGAGTCTTTGGGCATTCTGTAGATATGCCAGGTTTTTGTGGTCTGTATAGATGACTATCGGGTGCAGAGCCCCTTCAAGCAGGTAATGCCACTCCTCCAGCGCCAATTTGATGGCTAGCAGTTCTTGGTCTCCTATGGAGTAGTTGCGCTCGGACGAGGAGAAGAGTTTGGAGAAGAAGCCACAGGTTACCATTCTCCCGGACGGAGATTTCTGGGTGAGCACCGCTTCGGCTCCGGAAGAGGAAGCATCAACCTCCAGAAAGAACTGTTTGTTGCTATCCGGACGGTGCAACACTGGGGCAGAAGAGAAGGCTTGTTTTAAGGAGAGGAAGGCCTCCTCCGTTTCGGACGGCCATTCCTTAGGATTTGCTCCCTTCTGGGTGAGCGCAGAGATGGGAGCAGTCCGGGAGGAGAAATGTGGGATGAAGAGACGGTAATAGTTGGCAAAGCCCAGGAATCGCTGAATCGCCTTCAACCCCTCCGGACGGGGCCACTTGAAGATGGCAGAGACCTTCTCGGGGTCCATCTGTAGACCAGACTTAGAGATAATATAGCCTAGAGAGGTCTGCTCGAAGAGGCATTTCTCAAATTTTGCTTATAGGTGATTCTGCCTGAGCCTAAGCAGGACCTGACGAACATCCCTCCGGTGTGTGGGAAGATCCGGAGAGAAGACCAAGATGTCGTCCAGGTACACGACCACGCAAGAATATAAGAGGTCACGGAAGATGTCGTTAATAGTGTTGAGCGAGCACTAAAATGCTAGGGTGCTCGAAGCTCGGGCCGAGCTTGCCGTGATACTCGGGTGCTCGACCCGAGCAACGAGCCCAATGTTAGTCTATGGGAGACCCGAGCATTTTTGCGGCGGCACCCCCGGCAGTCTTTTAAAAGCCTAAAAAGTGCCCAAAACGATAGTGACAGTGCTCAAATGACATGGGGACAGCATGGGGATTTCTGACCCCCAGGTCACTGCGGTCAACAAGGTGGTCAGAGGTATTAAGCCACTTTTAAGGGCTCACAATAAAACGTTCAAAAACGAAACTGAAACTGCTTTCCTGTGAAATATGTTAAGGAAGTTCCTTTCCAGGGTAAAGACTTGTGTATAAGGTAAAATAAATAACCCCCCAAAAAAATACTCCTCCACACCTTGGGCTATGTTCACAAGTAGCATTTTTATGCGTTTTTGCACTTTTGCATTGCTTTCAACCGTGACAAATGCATTCACCGGGAAATGTAATTTTAACATTTTACAACCTTATCTGGCCATGTGCTGTGTGACACATGCATACAGTGCTGAATAGACATGGGAACAGCATGGGGAAGACCCCTGGAAGCATCTCTGACACCCAGGTCACTGCCTAAAAGTGTGCCCATCAGAAGTCATCCTTGCCGCATCAAAAGATGCAGACTTGCAACTATACCCGTGCAAGTCCTTCTTCCAGACCATTCCTTGCAATGCAAGCGCAAGTATGCAGCCTGCCACCCACCCACCCCCAGGCTGCAATACCATACTGCTTGCACTTGAAATTGGGCCTTTTAGGCATGTGGAGGCGGAATCTGGCCACCACTTCATGGCTGCGTCGGTGGCCTGGTATCCATACTCAGTCCCCAGCCGCCCGGCGGCCGGGTGTCCACACTTGGTCCCCAGCTGCCCCGCGGCCGGGTGTCCACACACGGTCCCTAGCCGCCTGGGGGCAGCCGGGTGTCAATAAACGGTCCCCAGCCGCCCCTATTTCTCCTGTCAACTTCCCCCCACACACTTTTCTTAGCCCGGCCTGCTTTAGGGCAGCATTGGACGAGCCGACCAGAGAACCAGACTCCTCCGGTAGGCCCTGGCTTCTCCATCAGGGGAGTTGAGAGTGCCAAGGTGAAGAGCATGATGATGATGATAGAAGTTAGCATCTGCTTTGTTTTCTTGGAATGCAAGCGTAAGTGTGCAGCCTGCCACCCACCCACCCCCAGGCTGCAATACCATACTGCTAGCTTGCACTTGAAATGGGGCCTTTTAGTTTGGAGGAGGCCAAAGCTGGCCACTACCTCATGGCTGCTTCGGCAACGAGGTATCCATACTCAGTCCCCAGCCGCCCATATTTGTCCCGGTGTGCCTTATACATAAGATTAAGCGCGCATACCAAAACGTTACCTGTGCCCTCCCCAGTGCATTTAGTGGGAAGGACAGCCTATTCCGCTGTAGTGTGTGCATGCCAAACCCCTATTCATGGTACATGCAAAGATGCCTCCCACCCTGCACCTGTCGTTGCAGACTTGCAACTATCCCCTTTCAAGTCCATGTCCCAGGTCAGTGTTCAATTGTACCTCTCCCATTCCATGCAATGCAGCCGCCTGGGGGCAGCCGGGTGTCAATAAACGGTCCCCAGCCGCCCCTATTTCTCCTGTCAACTTCCCCCCACACACTTTTCTTAGCCTGATCTGCTTTAGGGCAGCATTGGACGAGCCCACCAGAGAACCAGACTCCTCTGGTGGGCCCTGGCTTCTCCATCAGGGGAGTTGAGAGTGCCAAGGTGAGGAGCATGATGATGATGATAGAAGTTAGCATCTGCTTTGTGTTCTTGGAATGCAAGTGCATGTATGTAGTAATGGCTAGGCCTGAGGTGGTCAGCGTTTTGGCGCATATCATACCTCCTCCGAGGATTGCTGGATGTTTTCCTGCTACTATCCCAGTTCAATGACTCCCGTTAAAACAAAGCTTAAGGTGATAAATGATAGATGAGGTGGTGGCAAAGGAGAAAGCGCAGGAGGAACAGGGACCAATCAGATCAATATCAGGCCAGTCAACCACATATGTCTTGTAGGATATGTTTCTGTAACAAAAGGAGCGGTTCGGCTACACAGTTATAGGGCATACCGTGAGTGCAATGCCTACCAAAAATTTCGAGGCACTCCAATGCCCCTTGGAAATGACATGGAGGTCAGAGGGCCTTAACTAAACCGTTTTTTCCATTTATAGCAACTGGGTCTCCTGTGCACTGTTGGCCTAAGCAGTGAATGGAAGGCTTTCCAAAAATTATGAGGAACTGCAATGCCCCTTGAAACAGACGTAGATTACAGCGTACTAAAAACCTTCTACCCATTATTGGGGAGTGGGTCTCCCTTAGTTTTCGCCTTTCCATTGAAAAGCAAAAGCTGACTAAAATTAGGAGGAAATGCAATGCTTGTTGGAAGAGTCGTGGAGGTTAGAGGTAATTAAAAACAACATTTCAATGCCCCTTGGAAGAGCTGTGGGGTTCAGAGTGGCTTAAGAAGACGCTTTTAATGACCCTTTGAAGAGACGTGGAGGTCACAGTAGCTTAACAAGACGGTTTTAATGCCGCTCGGAAGAGATGTGGAAGTCCCAGTAGCTTAACAAGACGGTTTTAATGCCATTTGGAAAAGTGGTGGAGGTCGCAGTAGCTTAACAAGACGGTTTGAATGCCCCTTCGAAGAAACGTGGAGGTCCCAGTAGCTTAACAAGATGGTTTTAATGCCCCTCGGAAAAGTGGTGGAGGTCGCAGTAGCTTAACAAGACGCTTTTAATGCCCCTCAGAAGAGATGTGGATGTCCCAGTAGCTTAACAAGACGCTTTTAATGCCCCTCAGAAGAGATGTGGAGGTCTCAGTAGCTTAACAAGATGGTTTTAATGCCCCTTGGAAAAGTGGTGGAGGTCACAGCAGCTTAACAAGACGGTTTTAATGCCCTTTACAAGAGCCATACAGTACAGCATCGTAAAAATATTATTCTCATTATTGGGGAGTGGGTCTCCCACAGTCTTTGCTTATGCCTTCCAAGCAAAAGCTGCCAAAAATTAGAACGGAGGAACTTGCAATGCCCCTTACAAGAGCCATGCAGTACAGCATATTACAAACATTATTCCCATTATTGTGGAGTGGGTCTCCCATAGTCTTTGCTTATGCCTTCCAAGCAAAAGCTGCCAAAAATTAGGACGGAAGAACTTGCAATACCCCTTACAAGAGCCATGCAGTACAGCATATTACAAACATTATTCCCATTATTGGGGAGTGGGTCTCCCATAGTCTTTGCTTATGCCTTCCAAGTAAAAGCTGCCAAAAATTAGGACGGAGGAACTTGCAATTAGAGATGAGTGTTGTTCGACTCGAACTGTTCGCCAATCTCAAATTCGAGCTGTTTTGGGCGGTGTTCGAGCCGTTCGGCGAACACAAACGATTTGAAAAAAATTCGGCTGTTCGAGGTTATGTTCGATAACTGTTCGTGCAGCAAAATCATAACTGGATTTTTTCTCAGTAATGCTGAAAATTAATGTTAATACGCAGTTTGGGTGTTCAGCGGGGCGGGGGGAGGAGCAGGGGATGGATCTCTGCAGGAATAATGAAGATCTCCATTTTTTTTCTCTTTCAAGCATTTACAGTGGGGAGGTGCAATCTGTCAGCCTATCAGCAGAGCACACACGGAGCGAACTGCTTTTTTTCACACAAGCAAGGGCATGTGTCATTGGCAGTGTATGTCATATGTCCTTGCCCTATTTGCCATTTTCCCCGTCGCCACCATTTTCTCACTGCTGCAGCTGCGTGTTAGACTGCACCGCTGTTGCTGTGTGCGCTATACCTTGTTAATTTAAAGCCAATTTTCGCACAAATCTACAGATAGCTTGGGAGTAGGGAATAGTTGTGATTGTAGTCCTTTTAAGGACTAGGTTACAGCATTTTCTACGACTTTTATCAGGCAGGTCTGTGCTCTTAAATAGATAGGTTGGGAGTAAAGACTAATTGTAAATGCAGTCCTTTTCAGGACTAAGTTACATCAATTCCTATCAGTTTTTGCCAGGCAGGTCTGTGCCAGTGCTGTGCAAGTTTTTTCCACAGCATTTGGCTAAATCTAGCAAAGCTAATCCTTTTTGGCCTATTGCAGAGTGTGTTAGTCAGTGGAGTAGCCTATCTGTGTTGCAAGCTACACCACCTGTGTATAGAATACCATTTTTTTTACTGCACCTAATGAAGTAAAACCTTTTGGGCATGGCATCATTCTATTAGTCCATGTATACTGACCTCCATAAGGTTGCAAATTGAACATAATTTTTTTCAGCATCTAGCTCTGAAAAATATTTGGGCTTCTAGCAGTGTGTGGGACTTGTTCTATTAGTCCATCTATACTGATCTCCATCAGGTTGCAAATTAAAAAATTTTTTTATCTGCATCTAGCTCTGAAAAATTATTTGGGCTTCGAGCAGTGTGTGGGACTTGTTCTATTAGTCCATCTATACTGACCTCCATAAGGTTGCAAATTGAATATAATTTTTTTCTGCATCTAGCTCTGAAAAAATATTTGGGCTTCTAGCAGTGTGTGGGACTTGTTCTATTAGTCCATCTATACTGACCTCCATCAGGTTGCAAATTGAATATAATTTTTTTCTGCATCTAGCTCTGAAAAAATATTTGGGCTTCTAGCAGTGTGTGGGACTTGGTCTATTAGTCCATCTATACTGACCTCCATCAGGTTGCAAATTAAAAATTATTTTTATCTGCATCTAGCTCTGAAAAAATATTAGGGCTTCTAGCAGTGTGTGGGACTTGTTCTATTAGTCCATCTATACTGACGTCCATCAGGTTGCAAATTGAATATAATTTTTTTCCGCATCTACCTCTGAAAAAATATTTGGGCTTGTAGCAGTGTGTGGGACTTGGTCTATTAGTCCATCTATACTGACCTCCATCAGGTTGCAAATTGAATAGAATTTTTTTCTGCATCTAGCTCTGAAAAAATATTTGGGCTTCTAGCAGTGTGTGGGACTTGTTCTATTAGTCCATCTATATTGACCTCCATCAGGTTGCAAATTGAATATCATTTTTTTCTGCATCTAGCTCTGAAAAAATATTTGGGCTTCTAGCAGTGTGTGGGACTTGGTCTATTAGTCCTTCTATACTGACCTCCATCAGGTTGCAAATTGAATATAATTTTTTTCTGCATCTAGCTCTGAAAAAATATTTGGGCTTCTAGCAGTGTGTGGGACTTGGTCTATTAGTCCATCTATACTGACCTCCATCAGGTTGCAAATTGAATATAATTTTTTTCTGCATCTAGCTCTGAAAAAATATTTGGGCTTCTAGCAGTGTGTGGGACTTGTTCTATTAGTCCATCTATACTGACCTCCATCAGGTTGCAAATTGAATATAATTTTTTTCTGCATCTAACCCAGACAATAGTTTTGGCCTAATACCACAGTTTGGCCACTCAGCTCTGCTCTGTTCCCATCCATTGTTTTTTGTGCAAACAACTCCAGAGTTGTGAATTAGTTAACCACCAAAATGAGTGGAAAAAGGCCTGCTGCTGGTGGAAAGGGGAATAGGCATGTTGGGAAGGGGAAAAAAGGTTGTGTCAGTGGGGTAGGTGTTGAAGCAACAGTAACATCTGCAGAAGAAAGACCATCTTCCAGCCAAACTAAAATGTCTACTTCTTTTAGCGGACAATGTGATAAGATCCCTTTCTTACGGCCACGCCAATCGCTACAAATTCCAGATGAGGCACAAAAACAGCAGGTGCTTCAACGGATATCAAGTGCTCCTTTAAGTGGGCTCTCCTCCACATCAACTTCAACATCACAAATACTCCAGTCCTCAGAGGTGTCACCCCAATCGCACTTGCTTCCTCACAGCTCCCAAATCTCCAGCTGCCCGTCTGAGTATGAGGTAGAACAGATGGTTGAGTCTGCAGAGCTGTTTACTCATACTATAGCCTGGGAATCAGAGGTCAGCTCCAGCGCTTCTGTGAATCCAGACGAGGAAATGATCTGCACTGATGCCCAGATTCTTTATGAGTTGGATCCAGGACCAGACGCAGAAGGTCCTGACCATAATGTAGACCCTCATTCCCAAACTGTAACTCTTGTTGGTGGAGACAATGAGGAAGACGATGATGAGACTCAAATACCTGATTTAGTTTTTTGTCAGGGCAGGAACAGGTTGGCTCTCAGGATGACGGGTGTGATAACACACAGGGTGATGATGATGAGGTTGGAGATCCCACTTACTGTCAACCCACAGTCAGCCAAGAGATGAGGTCAGCAGAGGAGGTGGAGGAGGATGCTAGTGACGACGAGGTCAGGTTGCGCCTTCCTGGACTGAGATGTAGTACTGGAAGCACGTCAACAACTGCATCCTCAAACACAACTCTGCCTATGACCACAAGTCGTGGTGGCTCTTCAGGTCACATGGGTGCTAAGCCTTGCATAGCCTGGGCATTTTTTCAGATCGATAAAGATGACCCAACTCGTGTTATCTGTAACATTTGTCAACAAAAGCTAAGTAGAGGCCAAAAAATACATAGTTTGAGTACTTCATGCATGAACCGGCACATGGACATGAAGCATAAGTTGCAGTGGGAAGCTCACTGTGCTACAATGCGGCCTAGCCGACCAGGCCAACCACCGTCTGCCCCATCTTGTGCATCTGCGGCCTCTTCATCCTCTGTGACTGGGGTACAGCAGTCACACCTGTTTTGGGACTCAGACCTGCCACCTCTTTACCCGCAACAGCCAGCGTGATTGGCAGGTCATCATTTTCTTTAGAGGTGGTAACAACAGCTGGTGTTGAGCGCTGTCCGTCATCGATAGCACCTCCTTTGGATCAAGGCAACCTAACATGTCTGCCTGCATCTTCCTCACAGACCGGCAATTGCCGGGGACACCCTTATCCACCCCGTCTAAGCATAACAGCCAGCCCTCGGTCCCTCAGATGTGGACAAGTAAAAGACCATTTCCTCCTAGCCATGAGAAAGCTAAGAGGCTGAATTTCACCATCTGCAAGCTCTTGGCTACAGAAATGCTGCCTTTCCGCCTGGTGGACACAGAGGATTTTCGAGACCTTATGTCCGTCGCAGTGCCCCAGTACCAGATGCCCAGTCGGCACTACTTCTCAAAGAAAGGTGTGCCTGCGCTCCACCAGCATGTCGCACACAACATCACCGCTTCTTTGAGAAACTCTGTGTGTGGCAGGGTGCATTTCACCACAGACACTTGGACGAGTAGGCATGGACAGGGGCGTTACATGTCGCTGACTGGGCACTGGGTAACTATGGTGACAGCAGGACAAGGGGCTGCTGTCAAAGTCTTGCCGTCCCCACGAGTTGTGCGTCAATCCTCTTTATCTCAAAGTTCCTCCACTGCTTCTGCCTCCTCAACCTCCTCTCGGTCCTCCACCTGCACCCAAAGCCTGTCTGGTCATGCCACAAGCTTTCTAACTACGCAGAAGGGATCCTGCATACCTCCTTACTATGCTGTCAGTACAGTAAGGCTCAACGTCATCAGGCGGTTTTTACTTTAAAATGTCTGGGAAATGTGAGTCACACAGCTGAGGAGTTGTGGTCAGCTCTGGAGAACCAATTTCATGAATGGTTGTCTCCACTGGACCTGAAACCAGGGAAGGCCGTGTGCGACAATGCTGCAAACCTGGGAGCGGCCCTTCGCCGGGGCAATGTCACACACGTGCCTTGTATGGCTCACGTATTGAACCTGGTTGTCCAGCAAATTTAGCCCACTATCCCGGACTAGATGGCCTTCTGCAGAGGGCACGGTCACTGAGTGCTCACTTCCGCCGTTCGCATCCCGCAGCTCAGCGACTTACATCTCTACAGAAGTCGTTGGGCCTGCCACTTCACCGGCTAAAATGCGATGTGCCTTCCCGGTGGAATTCAACTCTGCACATGTTGCAGCGACTGTGGCAGCACCGACAAGCCCTGGTGCAATACGTTCTGACGTATAGACTGGGCCAACGACATCCAGAGGTGGGGCAAATCACGCTGGAGGAGTGGTCTCAGATCAGGGACCTATGCACCCTTCTGCACAGTTTTGAAATGGCGACGAAGATGTTTAGTGCTGACGATGCCATTATCAGCATGACTATTCCGGTGATTTACATGCTGGAGCACATGTTAAACAGAATTCGGAGTCAGGTGGTGGGACAAGAGGAGGTGGAGGAAGTAGAGGAGGAGGAGTTGTATGCGGAAGGGCTAACATCTGCAAGATCCAGACGATCGGCAGCACCAAGGCGGCAGGCATGTGAGGGTGGGGGAGATGGTTTTACCAGGGCGCATGGTAGCAGCCAAACTAGTGAAGAAGGTGCAGGAGCCCAGGAAGAAGTGGAGGACAAACTGATGGAAGACTCATCAGATGAGGGAGACCTTGATCACATTTCTGTTGTGCGAGGTTGGGGGGAGAGGACAGAGGAAGGAAGCATGATTGTTACCTCGCCATCAACACAACAGGGACTTGGTGCTCCTGGATGCGCAAGACACATGACTGCCTTCTTGCTGCACTGTTTTCCACAAAACACCAGTGGTGCACGTAGTGAATCTAACAGTTTCAACTTGCCAACCGTGGGACCGTCGATTGTTCAGCACTCAAACTGTAACAGAAACACAGTATTTGCTGGTAACATCAATTTTGCGGAATCATTTCACCACTTTTTTAGCCCATCCTTTGCAAGGCCACAGGAGACAAGAAGTCTGACACATAGTCAACGCCTAGAGACGATGGTACAGGAGTATCTCCAAGTAAACATTGAAGCCATGACTGTGTCACTGGACCCTTGCTCTTTTTGGGCTTCCAATCTGGATAAATGGCCGGAGCTCGCCACTTACGCCTTGGAGATCTTGTCATGCCCCGCAGCCAGCGTTCTGTCTGAACGTGTGTTCAGCACTGCTGGTGGTGTGCTGACAGATAAGCGCACGCGGCTCTCCACTGATAATGTAGACAGACTCACGTTCATAAAGATGAACAAATCATGGATCCGAAACGACTTTTCTACCCCTGTGTCATCCTGGGGAGAGTAAAAGCTTGATGATTGGTTAAAATCACCTCACCAACCGTTTTAAGCTTTCAAATTACTAATCATGTTTATCTGTATCTTGGCTGGAAAATAATGTGGGCTTTGTAGCAGTGTGCAGTACTGATTCTATTAGGCCATCTATAATAAGCTCCACCAGATTTAAAATTACTAATCATGTTTATCTGTATCTTGGCTGGAAAATAATTTGGGCTTTGTAGCAGTGTTCAGTACTGATTCTATTAGGCCATCTATACTAAGCTCCACCAGCTTTCAAATTAATAATAATTTTTAGCTGCATCTAGCCCGGAAAATAATTTTGGGGCTCCGAGATGCGCAAGTCACATAAGTGCCTTCTTGCTGCACTACCTGCAACATGACCCTCAGATTGTCAGAATTCGAAGTAATCCTGACTACTGGGTTGCCACACTCTTAGATCCCCCACACTCTTCGATAAACCTTTTCATTTTAATAAAGACCAAAAAAATGGTCATTTTTGAAATTATAAGCATTAGCAGGTTATTACAAACTGAAATCAAACAGTTTTCAACTCAAAACTTTATTCTGGGTTATGTTACATTTGCACATAGGACCCCTTGTTCGAAAGGAGCTTCTGAACTCTCTCGTCCATTGAATTTGTCAGGTTTTGAATGGTTTCTGCTTCAATTGTTTTGCATGAGGACAGAATAACCTCCCAGAGCTGTTGCTTAGATGTGAACTGCCTCCCGCCATCATAGACACTCCTTTTGATGATGCTCCAGAGGTTCTGAATGGGGTAGAGGTCAGGGGAGCATGGGGATCACACCATAAGTTTGTCCCCTTTTATGCCCATATCAGCCAGAGATGCAGATGTGTTATGTGCAGCATGAGACGGTGCATTATCATGCATGAAAATGATGTTGCTGTGGAATACACGGTTCTTCTTCTTGAACCATGGCAGGAAGTGCTGTTTGAGAAACTCCACATACATTATGGAGTTCATCTTTACCCCTTCAGGGATCCTAAAGGGGCCAACAATCTCTCTCCCCATGATTCCAGCCCAAAACATTACTCCACCTCCTCCTTGTTGGCGCTGTAGCCGTGTTTGCGTGGGGTGTCCATCAACCAGCCATCCTCCACTCCATCCATCTGGACCATCGAGCGCTGCACGGCACTCATCCGTGAACAAAACAGTTTTGAAGTCAGTCTTCATGTAATGTTTGGCCCACTGGAGCCGTTTCTGCTTGTGTGCAGTGGATAGAGGAGGTCAACAGGATGGCGTATGCACAGCTGCAAACCTCTGAAGGACCCTGCATCTTGTTGTTCGGGGGATGTTGGAGGCACCAGCAGCTTCAAAAACTTGTCTGCTGCTATGACAAGGCTTTTTTGCCGCTGCTCTTTTAACCTGATGTAATTGCCTGTAGGAAAGAGTCCTCAATTTGCTCTTATCAGCACGCACACATGTGTACTGTGAATCAGCTACATACTTCTTGATTGCCAAGACACTTCATCCTGATCATCGCACAATGTTGATTGTAGTCATGCCTTGACCTAAACACTCCACAATTTGTTGCTTCTCAGCAGCCGACACATCCTTTTTCTTTCCCATTTTGGCAGAAAATGTAGGCTGCTTAATAATGTGGGACAGCCTTCTTAAGTTGTCTTGTCTTTCATTGGACACACCTGCCAAACTAATTAGCACAGGTGTCTACAATTGCTTACAGTGATATAAAGAGCCCTGACACACATCACCATCAATGAGTTTAACTGACAAACAAACAAATTCTTCCCTTATCACTCCTAAACACTTTTTGCATAATAATTTGGAACACAGTGTACATGTGCTTTTCCACAAAACACCAGTGGTTCACGTAGTGAATCTTACAGTTCTAACTTGCCAACCGTGGTCTGTATGGAGTTGTTCAATAAAGGGCCCAAAATTAAGATAACATAGACGGGAGAGTTCTCTATGAATAGGAATTCCTAAGTATTTGATACCCTGTGAGGGCCAGGCAAAGGGAAAGTTGGACTGGATGGAATCCTGTATGGATTTGGGGAGGGAGACATCGAGGGCCTCAGACTTCGCTGCATTGATTTTAAAATTTGACCATGTAACAAAGTGATCTATTTCAGCCATAACAGCAGGGATGGATATATGTGATTAAATGATATATACTAGGACATCATCAGCAAATAGAGAGCACTTGTACTCGGTGCCTCCCACCTCAATCCACCTAATATTGGGGTTATGGCGAATTGATGAGAGCAGGTGCTCCATCACTAGGATGTATAAGAGAGGGGACAGAGGACATCCCTGCCTTGTCCCATTGGTGATTATGAAAGGTGATGAAAGTGTTCTGACGCGCCCCCTGGGCCTTGGGACATCCGGAGCCGGACCCTTTTTGGTGGATGCTGGTCGTTGTAGTCTCCGTGGCCACGACCCGGTTCCGTGGCTCAGGGCGGTCAAACCAGTGGCGGAACTATTTATGTGGTTTTGATGTTTAAATGTCCGACTACGCCACCCGTGGATTGCGTTCAGAGTGAACCGCCGCTGCAGGGCAGACCGCTGAGGCTGGTGTTGTGGTTACAGCAGAGTGTAGCCTAACTCCCCAAGGGAGGAGTATAGCCTCAGGGCAGTGTATGCGGAGGATGGGGGTGATGGTGCAGGGCAGCAGCAGTGACGACACTGAGTCAGTGATGCAGTCCAGGGCCTTTACTCACAGTTCTTATTATCCAGACCACTTCTGCAGGTAACGGCTGCCCACGTCGTACTGTGCTCACCAGGTGAGGGGCTCAGACAACTCCCAGATAACTTTGGAGCGCTTCACAGGACCCCCTTTGTGTGTCCTTTGTCTGGCCTTTCTTACCAACCCTTCTGTCCGGCTGCCTCGGGCCTCCTCTTGGTAAACTTGGCGCCAGTTTCCCTGACCCTATGTGGTGCCTTCCTAGCGGGTGGAGCAAGGGGCTGCGCCACATAAAATGTCACAGCCTCCGGTTTCGAGCTGAGGGTCGTTTCCCGCCTCCACTAGTTTCGGGGACCGGTCTCCCCCATTGGCCTGACCCCTTCACGCAGGTGGATTAGGGCGCGCAGTGGCGACTCGCCCGTCTGCACCCCTGGGATCCCTTCGTTCCTCGTTCCTGGAGCCTTCTCCGCTCCTCTTCCTTCCTTCTCCCTCTTCCAGGCCTGGGCCTCTGTTACTAGGCCCGCCTCCGGAGCAGAGCTCATGCAGAGCCCCTGCTCACTGTCACTTCTGCTCAGACTTCTCTGCACTGAACTAAGATGGTGCCCACCTTTTATACTCCCTTCTCAATGCACCCAGGAACTGCTTCCTCCCTGCTCCTGTACTACAAGGTTCCCCTTCCTCAGTGTTCCCTCCCCCCACTCCAGCCAGGGAAAAGGACTGTCGTGCCCATCTCAGGGGCATATTGGTCGCCCTGCCCCACGGCAATGTGGTGTAATGCATGCAGGTGTCGGGTCCTGATCCACACTCCATCCTTACCTGAGAGTGAGATATCACACCTCTGGGTGAGGTGCAATACCTCTGTAGCAACCGAGCCCTCAGGGTGCTACAGTTCCATTTATCTTCAGCCTAGGTGACGTATTGCGATACAGGGCTGTGATTTTGGCTATAAAAGGGTCCCCTAGACCCCTACGCAAAGATTTTTAAGAGAATAATATATGGTGTGCCAGGAGACTCTATGGAATGCTTTCTCAGCATCCAACGAGAGTATCTAATTACAAATTTTTAACTGCATCTAGCCCAGGAAATACTTTGTGCCTAGTAGCAGTGTCTGCTAGTCAGCGGATTATCCCGGCTGTTAAGCAAGCTACACCACCTGTAGTTTGGACACTTAATTTTTTCAAAGGAAATGCTTCGGGACCACGGGATATTCAGTGAAGAGCATCAGGAGGCACCCCAAGGCATAGGGGCTGGGACTGGCGGTAGGACGCCTTGCGGTGGACAGCCGAGCTCGATCCTTATAAAAGCTTTTTAGCTGCAGCAGCTTTAGTGGACGCTACTGGAGCTGGAATTACGCGGCTGCTGGCATGAGACTTGCTCTCCAATAGATCCTTGTAAAAGGATTTAAAGTGTATTCATTCAAATTAGAGAGACAATTTAAATTAAAAAGCTTAGTGCTGCCTCCACCACAGGGGGGCTCGCTCGACCCACCAGCGGACAGGCACCAGTATTGGGAGAGGGGGGCTGGCCGTGAGGGTTCACCGCGGCTCTGGCACAAACCCGACGACACGGAGGTGGCACGGGCAGGAACGGACTGGCCATGTCGGCTTCTCACTTTTTGGATTTTAGAAGGGCATGACATGCCTATATCTGTGTCTCCCCCTCCTTTTACTCCTCCACCTCTTTTCTTTTTGCATGACTATATGTACTTGTCACTTTTCCATGTGTTAGTTATGTCTTCTGAGCAGTTTGTCAGCTTTTGGACACCTTTGAAGGTGTTTTCTATGTGTTTCTATGTGTTTTTGTTTGCCTGCCATTGGTTTTAACGGTGTTCGAAGGTGTTCGACGAACAGTTCGACGAACAGTTCGGCGAACACACCGGTGTTCGACGAACCGAACCGAACTCGAACACTACGGGGGTGGCTCAACACTACTTGCAATGCCCCTTACAAGAGCCATGCAGTAGAGCATATTACAAACATTATTCCCATTATTGGGGAGTGGTTCTCCCATAGTCTTTGCTTATGCCTTCCAAGCAAAAGCTGCCAAAAAATAGGACAGAGGAACTTGCAATGCCCCTTACAAGAGCCATGCAGTACTGCATATTACAAACATTATTCCCACTATTGGGGAGTGGGTCTCCCAAAGTCTTTGCTTATGCCTTCCAAGCAAAAGCTACCAAAAATTAGGACGGAGGAACTTTCAATGTCCCTTACCAGAGCCATGCAGTACAGCATATTACAAACATTATTCCCATTATTTGGGAGTGGGTCTCCCCTAGTCTTTGCTTATGCCTTCCAATCAAAAGCTGCCAAAACTTAGGACGGAGGAACTTGCAATGCCCGTTACAAGAGCCATGCAGTACAGCATATTACAAACATTATTCCCATTATTGGGGAGTGGGTCTTCCATAGTCTTTGCTTATGCCTTCCAAGCAAAAGCTGCCAAAAATTAGGAGGGAATGCCATGCCCGTTCGAAGAGTCGTGGAGGTTAGAGTTAATTAAAAACAACATTTCAATGCCCCTTGGAAGAGCTGTGGAGTTCAGAGTGGTTTAACAAGATGCTTTTAATGCCCCTCAGAAGAGACGTGGAGGTCCCAGTAGTTTAACAAGACGGTTTTAATGCCCCTTGGAAAAGTGGTGGAGGTCACAGTAGCTTAACAAGACGGTTTGAATCCCCCTTGGAAAAGTGGTGGAGGTCACAGTAGCTTAACAAGACGCTTTTAATGCCACTCAGAAGAGATGTGGAGGTCCCAGTAGCTTAACAAGACGGTTTTCATGCCCCTTGGAAAAGTGGTGGAGGTCACAGTCGCTTAACAAGACGGTTTTAATGCCCCTTGGAAAAGTGGTGGTGGTCGCAGTAGCTTAACAAGACGGTTTGAATGCCCCTTACAAGAGCCATACAGTACAGCATCTTAAAAATATTATTCCCATTATTGGGGAGTGGGTCTCCCACAGTCTTTGCCTATGCCTTCCAAGCAAAAGCTGACAAAAATAAGGACAGAGGAACTTTCAATAATGGGAACACGGACCACGGTCACCCTGGTGGTATATTGGTGGTTGAGGCTGAGGATTAGGAGAAGAACATAAAACAGCCGAAATGAGGAAGCGTATACCCATGTGTTGGTGTGAAGCGGTGCATGTGAATACACCTCCCGAAATAACACAGTGGATTTGACTTTATGTTACTCTGCTGTCATTTGGTGGTGATGAGAAGTTTGGCCCAATCCAGCCCTTGTTCATTTTGATAAGGGTCAGCTTGTCAGCATTGTCAGTTGACAGGCGAGTGCGCTTATCAGTTAGAATTCCCCCAGCGGCACTAAAAACACGCTCCGATAACACGCTAGCGGCAGGGCAGGCCAGGACCTCCAAGGCGTACAGAGCGAGTTCATTCCAAGTGTCCAGCTTGGATACCCAATAATTAAAAGGCACAGAGGAATCGCGGAGGACGCTGGTACGGTCGGCAAGGTACTCCCTCACCATCTTTTGAAACTTTCCACTCCTTGTGAGAGTACCCCACGCCTCAGGGTCTGTCTGAAGGGAGGGTCTGAGAAAACTGTCCAGAACGTTGACAGTGTTCCCCTGCCTCTGCTGGATTGGAGTTGCGTCTCTCTCGCATGTACGCCTTGGTTGGGCAACGAACTGTGACCTCTGCCGCTAGCGTGTGCAGATGGGAATTTTTTTAACAGTTCTGCAGCAAGGGCCTTCTGGTACTGTCCCATTTTTGTAGACCTCTCCACCTCAGGAATAAGAGAATGAAAGTTCTCCTTGTAGCGGGGTTCTAAAAGTGTCACCAACCAGTAATGACTGTCATCCAACATTTTGACAACGCGAGGGTCACGGTTAAGTCAGCGTAACATAAAGTCAGCCATGCGTGCCAGACTGGTAACGGGCAAGACTTCCGTGTCCTCACCAAGATGACGACTGACCATGCTCTCCTCCTCCTCCTCCCCCCTGTCCTCAGGCCACCCACATCTGAACCGACGGTATGACAGTTGTACAGGTTCTACCGTCTACAGCTCATGATACAAGCTCCTGTTCTTCCTCCTCCTCCTCTCCTTCATTATTCCCCAATGCACGTTGGGATGAGATGAGGCTGGGCTGTGTGTAATCGACCGCTACGGCTTCTTGATCCATCTCATCATACTCTGGCTGCAATGCCTCCTCTTTAATTCTCTGCAGAGAGCATTGCAAAAGACAGACAAGTGGAATGCTGACGCTAATGATGGCGTCATCACCACTCACCATCTTAGTTGACTCCTCAAAGTTTGTCAAGATGGTACATATGTCAGACATCCAGGTCCACTCCTGAGGTCTTATGTGTGGAGTCTGACCTGAATATCGACGGCCTTGTTGCAGCTGGTACTCCACAACTGCTCTCTTCTGCTCACAAATCCTTTGCAACATGTGGAGGGTAGAGTTCCAATGTGTGGGGACATCACACACCAGTCGGTGTGACGGAAGCTGCAAGCGCTGCTGCAACACAGCAAGGGCGGCGGAAGCTGTAGCCGACTTGCGAAAATGAGCTGACAGGAGGCGTACTTTGACGAGCAGATCTGGCAACTCAGGGTACAATTTAAGAAACCGCTGAACCACGAGGTTAAGCACATGAGCCAGGCATGGTACGTGTGTGATCTCGCCTCGCCTCAGAGCCGCCACCAGGTTATGGCCATTGTCACACACGACCATGCCTGGATGTAGGTTCAGCGGTCTCAGCCACAGATCTGCCTGCTCTTTCACAGCTGTCCACAACTCACAAGCAGTGTGAGGTTTCTCATCTAAGCTTATGAGTTTCAGCACAGCCTGTTGCCGCTTGGCGGAGGCAGTACTGCAGTGCTACCTGCTTGTAACTGATGTGGTGATATCTGAGATGGAGGCTGAACATGAGGAGGAGGAGGAGGATGATGGCCAGGAGCTGTACACTGTGGGGGCAACTCTGACTGACATAGGGCCCGCAATCCTCGGTGTGGGGAGGATGTGTTCCGTCCCAAGGTCCGACTGGGTCCCGGCTTCCACTATGTTTACCCAGTGTGCCGTCAGGGAGATGTACCGTCCCTGGCCACAAGCACATGTCCACGTGTCCGTTGTCAGGTGGACTCTCCCAATAACTGCATTGTTGAGGGCACAGCAGATGTTTTGGGACACGTGCTTGTGTAGTGCGGGGATGGCACACCGGGCAAAATAGTGTCGGCTGGGGACCGAGTACCGAGGGACGGCCACCGCCATAAGGTTGCGGAAGGATTCCGCCTCCACCAGCCTAAAAGGCAGCATTTCCAACGCAAGCAGTCATGAAATGTGCGAATTTAGGACTGTGGCCTGTGGAGAGTTGGCTGCGAATTTCCGATTTCGTTCAAAGGTCTGGGATATGGACAATTGAACGCTGCGGTGGGACGTGGACGTGGACTTTGATGCTGTTTCTTGAGAAACTGCCATAACAAGTGAAGACTGAGAGCAGGGGGCATCTTTGCATGCAGTATGGACAGGGGATAGCCTTGCACACACAACAGGGGGTTCTATTGCATGCACAACAGCGGAAGAAGCAGTGGTGACACCCGCTGACACTGGTCGTGGACCCTGGGGTTCACCCCACAAAGTCGGGTGCTTTGCTGCCATGTGCCTGATCATGCTGGTGGTGGTCAGGCTGGTAGTTTTGTCACCCCTGCTGATGCAGGCATGGCATGTGGTACAAATGACCTTTTTGGGGTTATCAGCAGAGTCTTTAAAAAAATTCCACACTCTGGAAGACCTACAGGTTGTACTGGCAATGTCCCTCGTGCTGGTGTTACGGGGAACTGTTGCCTGCCTTCTGTGTGCGGCCACCACACTGCTTCTTCCTGCCTGTTGGAGTACTTTGCCTCCCTCATCCTGTGTGCTGCTGGCCTCGCTCTGCATGTCCTCCTGCCACGTTGGGTCAGTTACTAGATCATCCACCACCTCCTCCTCTTCCACTTGCGCACCACGATCCTCCTCCTCACTTCATGGCAATTGTGTCTCGTCATCGTCCACCTCTTGTGACAAATTGCCAGCGTCGACTTTCTGTGGCCGAGGCTGTTCAAATATTTGGGCATCGCTACATGGGATCTCCTCTTCCACCACTTCAAGCGGAGCAGGCGAGGGGCACAAATCTGGAAATGGACCAGTGAACAGCTCTTCAGAGTGTCCAAGTGTGGGATCAGTTGCTGTCTGACGACACTCGGCATGGTTGGAGGAAGGAGCATCAGGGTGAGGAGGAGTATGCGGTCGAGACTCATGGCTACTAAGAGTTGACCGTGTGGAAGACAGACCGGAGGTGGTGGTGCCCAGGTAACTGGAAGTATTATCTGCTATCCAATTAATAACCTGTTCACACAGATCAGTTCGCAATACTGGTGTTATTCAGTGCTTCCCTAGTAATTCGGTCAAGAAGTGGGAGCGAGAAGATGTGGCTGTTGGTTGTGGCACATTTTCACCTTGGCCACGGCCCCGTCCTCTGCACGCACCATCACCAGAGCGTCCAGTTCCACGTCCCTTGCCACGCGCCTTGCCCATTGTAAAGGAAGTAAAATAGCTTACACTCACACTATTAATGGAAAAAGGGTAATAAAAAGTAGATTAGATCTGTGGAAGAGGAAAACCACAGTTCTATTTCTCTGGCCTACACCCGACTCTTTTAAACAATCTGAACAATCAGGGAGAAACTATTACTGTTTTTCTTTATGGAAAAAATAACAAAAGCTGAATAATAGAGATTTTTTACCGTGGAACAGCAAAAGCGCAGTTATAATTTACTAGTGTATACCAGACTTTTTTAAATATACATATTTGCGGCTGAACAGTGAGCGACACACTCAAACTGGTTTTTTTTAGATACAAATGGCCCAAAAGCAGGATAATACAGAGGTTTGAACTGTGGAACTGCAAAACCACACTTCTATTTCTCTGGCCTACACCAGACTATTTTCAACAGATATATTTGTGTCTGAAAAATTAGGGAGACACTATTAGTTTTTTTTACGGCAAAAAATGCCAAAAGCAGGATAATACAGAGATTTGACCCATGGAACTGCAAAACCACAAATCTATTTCTCGGGCCTACACCAGACTATTTTCAACAGATATATTTGTGTCTGAAAAATCAGGGAGACACTATTAGTTTTTTTTTACGGCAAAAAATGCCAAAAGCAGGATAATAGAGATTTTTTACCGTGGAACAGCAAAACCGCAGTTATATTTTACTGGTGTATACCAGACTTTTTTATATATATATATTTGCGGCTGAACAGTGAGCGACACACTCAAACTGGTGTTTTTTTAGATACAAATGGCCCAAAAGCAGGATAATACAGAGGTTTGAACCGTGGAACTGCAAAACCACACTTCTGTTTCTCTAGCCTACACCAGACTATTTTCAACAGATATATATGTGTCTGAAAAATCAGAGACACACTTTTTTTTTTTTTTTTTTTTAGGGGGGGGACACACCAAAAGGTTAATAAGACGGGTATTTGTTCAGTGTGAAGGAGGGAAAAAAAAGAGGATTTATTTAGATGAAAAAAAAGGATTTTTCCCTGGCCTCCGAGACCTTGAGCCAAGTCCAGCAATTTCAGCAACAGGAGCACACAGGACTGTAATGCAGCGTTTGCTGGTATAACCACTGCATCTCCTATACAGCCTGCCTGCCTGCCTGATATCTGGGATGGATATTAGTACTGAGAAGGACTGTTTGTTTGATCTGGCAGCCTTTACAGACCCTACACTAACTATTTTGCAGTATATATCTCTCCCTAAATTAGCAGCACTGTCCCTACACTGTCTGATCCCAGCCGTCTGTGTCCAAGATGGCGGCGCCCGGTTTTAAATACTCGAGGTGACGCTGTGCGGCCAGCCAATCAATGTAATGCCCACAACCAACATGGCTGTGGCATTACAGTGACTGATTGGCAATCCCTGCATGTTCATTGGCTCTGTAAAGAGCGCCAAACATGCAGGGTGGAGACCCGAGCTCCCACCCGAGTAACCCGGAAATGCCCGGTGCTCGCCGAACATCCCGAGTAGCGTGATGCTCGGGCGAGTACTGAGCAGTGTCGAACATGCTTGCTCAACACTAGTCGTTAACTAATTCTTGGAAGACGGCTGGAGCATTACAGAGACCGAAGGGCATCACACGGTATTCATAGTGGCCGTCCCGGGTATTGAATGCCGTCTTCCACTCGTCTCCTTGGCGGATCCGGACCAAGTTATACGCCCCACGAAGATCGAGCTTGGAGAAGATCTCCGTGCCTTTAAGGCGGTCGAACAGCTCAGAGATGAGTGGCAGGAGGTATTTGTTTTTGATAGTAATCTGGTTGAGTCCTCTATAATCGACACAGGGGCGTAGTGAACCGTCTTTCTTTTTTACGAAGAAGAATCCGTGGAGGTAGATTTCCGGATGAATCCTCTAGCCAGACTTTCTTCGATGTACTCCGACATGGCCCGGGTCTCAGCCAACGACAATGGGTAAATACGCCCACGGGGTGGAGTGGCACCGGGTACCAGGTCGATAGGGCAATCATATGGCCTATGAGGTGGCAGTGTCTCTGCTTCCTTTTTATTGAAGACATCTGCATAGGACCAGTAAGGTGCCGGTAGACCAGGTGAATTAACCGGAGTAGACGGAGGGCGAACAGGGACCAGGCAGGTCTCGTGGCAATCCTGCCCCCAACGGAGCACCTCACCGGATTGCCAATTCAGAACGGGTTCATGTCTCTGTAGCCAGGGTAGACCTAGCAAAAGGGAGTGAGAGAGTCCGGAAAGCACATGGAAGGAGATCCTCTCTGAGTGCAGCATTCCCAACTGCAGGGTTACGGGCTCTGTGATGAGCAAGATGGTCACCGGAAGGAGTCTTCCATCCACGGAAGTGACTGCCAATGGTTCAGCCAGAGGTTTGGTAGGAATCTGATACTTCTCTACAAGGGACTGGGAAATAAGATTCCCAGCGGCTCCGGAATCCAGAGGTGCGGTTTGAAAGAAGCAGTTCTCTCCACAGGAAATAGAGACAAAGTCAAGACCGAGAGGATTTACTCTTACCTAGGACAACCTCTCCGAGCGGTCCTAGACATTGGAGTTTCCCGGCTTCAACGGGCAGGAACGGATCAGGTGCTCCTTACTACCACAGTAGAAACAGCTCCCCTCGGCTCGGCGTGTCTCTTGGCGAGATATGACCATCTTGGTCTGGTCGATCTGCATAGGTTTGGGCGAGCGTGCCCGGGGAGTTGCAGGTTGGGAAGCAGGTTTCTGGAAAACAGGAGCAAGACAAGGAAATCTTATCTCCCGGGTAGTCTCCTTAGCACGTTCTAGGAAACGGATGTCAATCCGGGTAGCTAGTGACACCAGGTCATCCAGGGTAGTAGGAATGTCCCGGCCGGCTAACTCGTCCTTAATCCGACCGGAAAGACCCTCCCAGAAGGTGGACACCAGGGCCTCGCTGCCCCAAGCAAGCTCAGAAGCGAGGGTACGGAACTGTATGGCATACTGGCCCACGGTGAGACTCCATTGGCGGAGACGGAGCAATGAGGAGGCAGTAGAAATCCTTCGTCCGGGCTCATCGAAGACCCTCCGGAAAGTAGTGAGGAAAGCAGGAAGATCGGACACCAGGGGATCCCCTCTCTCCCTTAGAGGGTTTAGCCATGCCAATGCTTCCCCGGTGAGGTGAGACATGATGAACGCCACCTTAGCCCGGTCGGAGGGAAACTGATGTGCCAGAAGTTCAAAGTGCAGCGTGCACTGGTTCAGAAAAACCCGACATAAGACGGGGTCACCTCCAAAATGAGGAGGCGCAGAAAGCCGGGGTCCTAGGCTGGGTGCTGTAGTATTGGTAGGCCGTGGCACCGCCGGAGCGGGTGTCGCTCGGCTCGAGGCGGGCACAGGTGGGACAGACAGCGTGTCCAGGCGAGAGTTGACAGACCGCAGGTAGGTCAGGATGGTTTCCTGTTGGGATCTCTGACGAGAAACCTCCTGGTATAGGTCAGCAAGCGAAGGAGCCTGGGGGCCACCAGGTTCCATGGCCCGTGCAAACTGTTACGGATCCAGGTGGAGGAACCTCTGTGCTGCGGTGCAAGGAGGGACCAGAGGGGCGTAACTAGGTATCAACTCGGACTGACCAAGGTCGCATGGCGGCTCAATCAACTCCGTGAACCAGGGATGGACCGAGCAGAGGGACCAGGTGCTACTCTGGACCTGTCCTTGTATGAGAGCAGGTGACTCCCATGGGTAACTGGCAGCAGCCTCCGGGTAGGCACGGCAGGTAACTGACAGGAGCCTCCAAGTAGGCTGACTGAAAGGCACGGCAGGTAAATGGTAGGAGCCTCCAGGTAGGCTGACAGATAAGCATGGCAGGAAACTGGTACGTTCTCTGGGTAGGCAGGCAAGCCAGGCCCACAGACAGACTGGCGGATTTGGATCGTAGGCAGACCATCGGGCTGGAGCGTACACTTGGCAGGCGGAGTCAGGCTGGCGGACTGGACTGGTAGTCAGGCTCGTGGACTGGACTGGTAGTTAGGCTGGCGGACTGGACTGGTAGTCAGGCTGGCGGACCGGACAGGTAGTTAAGCTGGCGGACTGGACTGGTAGTCAAGCTGGTTGACTGGACTGGTAGTTAAGCTGGCAGACTGGACTGATAGTCAGGCAAGCAGCGGGACCTGAGGGCTGAAGCAGAATTTAGGACACAAAACTACAACCTTGCACGGGCACCTCCATTTTGGAGGAGGTGCCTTTTATATGAGAAGTCCTCCGGCCATTGGCCAGGGACTCCTTAGGACGGAGCGCGCGGCCCCTTTAAGAGGGAGGGAGCGCGCGTGCTCCCTAAGCACAGTGCCCGGGAAGGTGCGCACGCTAGCAGCAGCAGGAGAGCTGGAAGACGCCTGTCCGGGAGCGCGGCGGTAAGAGGGACGGCGTCTCTGCCTGTCAGGGGGCAGAGACACCGATACTACAACTCATAGTCTTGCTTCCTGTACATTAGCTAAACCCATTCCCATCTTCGCCATCGACTCAATGCCACTTGCACAGAAAGCTCTGACTCAGATTGTACATGGTGTAAAACTGAGGGTGGGGTCGGTTCATTGTGAAATAATTCCTTGCTATATCTTGGACGGTCTTCCCCAATTGTTTTGGGTCTACCCTGGTTGGTGAAACATAATCCATTGGTGGATTGACAATCCAGGGTAATCATTGAGTGGGGAGATTACTGCCATGACAACTGTTTAAAGATTTCACTTTCTACAGTCTCTACAGAGACCTTACCTGCATTTTTGTCTGGTTTTGAGAATATTTTTTCACAGAGGGGGTGTCAGGATTTTCCTCCTCATCGGACATATGACTGTCCTATTAACCTGACTCCAGAAGCTAAACTACCAAAGTCCAGACTGTATAATCTTTCTGGCCCTGAGAGACAAGTCATGAAGGATTTCATTGCAGAAAGTCTGGAGAAGGGACATCTCAGTCCCTCATCTTTGCCCGTGGCAATAGGGTTCTTCTTCGTGAAGAAAAAAGATGGCGGTCTACATCACTGTTTACATTTCCGGGAATTAAATCAAATTACCATCCGGGATCCATACCCTCTTCCTCTGATTCCTGATTTGTTCAGTCAGGTTGTGGGAGCTAAGGTGTTCTCCAAGTTGGAGCCTACAATCTGGTTAGAATCCGAGAGGGGATAAATGGAAAGCAACATTCAATACCCCTGAAGGGCATTTTGAGAGTCTGGTTATGTCTTTCGGTCTGACCAATGCACCTGCGGTGTTCCAGCATTTCATTAATGATATTTTCCATCATTTGGTGGGCTGGTTTGTGGTGGTCTATCTGGGTGATATTTTGGTTTACTCACCTCATTTTGAGACACATCGGGGGCATGTTAAACAGGTGCTTCAGATATTAAGGGATAACAAACTATATGCCAATCTAGAAAAGTGTGTTTTCACCATCCAGGAGGTGCTTTTTGGGTACCTGTTGTCATCTTCGGGTTTTCGGATGGATCCAGAGAAGATCCGTGCTGTCCTTGATTGGGACCGTCCCGAGAACCTGAAGGCTCTACAACGTTTTCTGGGCTTTACTAATTTTTTCCGGACATTTATCTAAAATTATTCAGTAATTGTGAAACCCCTCACTGACATGACAAGGAAGTGGTCTGATTTTTCCAAAGGGTCGGACGCCGCCCTCCAGGCTTTTTCCTCCCTAAAGAACTGTTTTGCCACTGCACCTATTCTCAGTCAACCCGATGTTCCTTTATTGTGGAAGTTGATGCTTCGGAGGTAGGGGTTGGGGCTGTGTTGTCTCAGGGTCCGTCTCAGGGTCCGTCCCCTGGTAAATGGCGTCCATGTGCTTTCTTTTCTAAGAAATGATCTTCGGCTGAGAGAAATTATGACGTGCGTAATAGGGAGCTTTTGGCGATTAAATTGGCGTTCTAAAAATGGCGACATTGGTTGAAGGGGCTGTCCATCCTATTACTGCTACCTCTGACTTAAGAACCTGTCATATCTTCAATCGGCTAAACATCTCAACATTAGGCAAGCCAGATGGTCCCTGTTTTTTACTAGGTTCAATTTTGTTGTCACTTTCCATCCAGGGGTCAAAAATTTCAAGGCTGATGCTTTGTCCCAGAGCTTCCCTGGTGGTGGTGACTATGAGAACCCTGTCACGATTTTACTGAAGGGGGTAGTCATTTCAGTATTGTACCCTGAATTGGAAGGTGAGGTGTTGGAGGCTCAGGGGGACGCCCCTGCCTCCTGCCCTTTAGGAAGGTTATTTGTACCATCTAATCTGTCCCGCAAAGTAATTAAGGAACATCACAACTCTGTGCTTGCTGGTGGTAAGGCAACTGCGGACGTCCTTTCTCGTAGTTTTTGGTGGCCGGGGTTGCATCAGGATGTGGTTGAACATGTATCTGCTTGTAGTACTCGTATTTGCGCGCGTTGTAAAGTATCGCATACCCGTCCGCCTGGTACTCTTCTTCCGCTACCTATTCCTAGCAGTCCATGGACACACTTGTCCATGGATTTTATTACTGACCTACAGGTATATGAAAGCAAAACTGTAGTTTTGGTGGTCGCATTACCGGCACTTCCGAATGCCAAGACTCTTGCTCAGGTGTTTATAAATGAGATTGTGAAGCTTCACGGGGTTCCCTTCGATGTGGTGTCAGATCGGGAGACCCAGTTTGAGTCCAAATTCTGGAAAGCATTCTGTTCTCAACTGGGGGGTGCAGCTGTCCTTTTCCTCTGCCTTCCATCCTCAGTCGAATGGACAGACCGAGCGCATTAATCAGAATTTGGAGACTTACCTCAGGTGTTTTGTCTCCGAAAACCAGGAGGATTGGGCATCTTACTTACCGCTGGCAGAATTTGCTATTAATAATCATCGTCAAGAATCTACCGGCAGGTCACCGTTCTTTGGTGCATATGGTTACCATCCATAGTTTGGTACTTTTAATGGGGGAGGTCCTTCGGGAGTTCCTGAGGAGGAATGTTTTGCATTGTCGCTCTCCTCAGTATGGCGGGGGGTTCTGAGTAATTTGAAGATCATGGGAGACAGGTACAAACGTATGGCTGACAGGAAACGCTCGCCAGGTCCGGACCTGAATGTAAATAACTTTGTGTGGCTGTCTATCAGGAATATCAAGTTGAAGATTCCTTCTTGGAAGCTGGGACCTAAATTTATTGGTCCCAATAAAATAACGCCATAAACCCAGCAGCGTCTCATCTTGAACTACTTCAGGCCTTAAGATCTACAATGTCTTTCACAGGACTCTGCTCAAGAAATATGTGGAACCTCTTGAGTCCTCACCCCTATCGCCACCCACAATAATGGTTGATGTTAATCTGGAGTTTCAGATTTCGAGGATTGCAGATTCCTGTTTCCAACATCGTTCCCTACAATACTTGGTGCACTGTAAGGGTTATGGCCCAGAGGAAAGGATGTCGGTTTCAGCATTATAGGTGAATGCCCCCAGGCTGGTTCATTCATTCCACACCTCTTATCCTGAGAAACCTGGTCCTGAGCGTCTGGAGGCCACTCGTAGAAGGGTGAATACTGTCACGGGTGTGTCAGATGTAACAGACAGTCGCTCTGGATCTGGCTGCAGAAGGTCACTGTGGTTGGCATTGCAGATGCCTACTTAATCCTTCTGACTTTTGGACCCAGCAGCAACTTCCCTCCTGCTCTGATTGACACACCCCGGTCGGGGTGTTTATAAACTCTTAGTCTGCTTCAGGGAGTCACTGATGATATTCTTTTTCCCTTGTGTAGGCTTGGAGCAATAGCAGTCAGCTAGCTTCCTCTCTGGTGCCCTTAGAGGACGTTTGGTGCTACCTCTCTGGTGTCTGCTCAAGCTAGGTTTTCCCCCCTTTGTTTGTCTCCCTTGTTGTTTTTAGTTTATAGTGGGGATTGACCAGTGCCCACCCCCTCCCTATCTAGGGCCTAGCTCTAGGGATATACAGGGATTAGGTTTCCTGTTCTGCAATAGGTGTGGAACCTATATAGGGATGGCAGGACAGGTAGGCTGATATTAGATCTGCCTAGGGGTCTCCACTCCCCCTTTCCCTAGCGTTTGGGCTACCCTCCCCTCATCCCTTCGTGTTGCATTTAGTCTTTCCCACACTGTGCGTGTCACGGTCATAAGAAGGCAATGGTGGGAAAGTGCAATTACGGTCACAAGAGATGGATGATGATGAGACACAATTGCCAGCAAGTCAGGAGGAGGCCCAGGGTGTGGAAGTGGAAGACGAGTTGATGGACAATGAAGTCACTGACCCAACCTGGGAAGGTGGCATGCATAGCAAGGACAGCAGCCCAGAGGGGGAGGGAGCCATAGCACCACAATAGGCAGGAATAATCAGTGAGGTAGCCACAGAAACAAGGCGGGCAACTGTTCCCCAGAACACCAACACGAGGGAAGTTGCCAGTCCAACTGTTAGGTCTTCCAGAGTCTGGCTCTTTTTTAAAGCTGTCCAGTTAACCCCAAAAAGGCCATTTGCAACATCTGCCATGCCAGCATCAGCAGGGGCAGCAAAACCATCAGTCTGAACACCACCAGCATGCTTAGGCACATGACAGCAAAGCACCCGACTAGTTGGGCCGAACGCCAGGTTCCAGAAACAGTGTCTGTGGGTGACACCACTGCCTGTTTCACTGTTGTGCGTGCACCCCAATCCCCTGTCCATGGCACAGGTAAAGATGCCTTCCACCCTGCACCTGTCGTTGCACACTTGCAACTACCACCATCAGCATCCACGTCCACGTCGTTGTCCCAGCGCAGTGTTCAGTTGTCCCTACCCAGTCTTTTGATCACAAGCGCAAATACGCAGCCATGTACCCACAGTCCACAATACTAAACTGCCACATTTCTCGACTGTTTGCACTTGAAATGTTGCCTTTTAGGCTTGTGGAGACGCAACCTGATGGCGGCGGCCATCCCTCGGTACCCTAGCCACCACTATTTCTCCCGGTGTGCTGTCCCCGCCTTACACATGCACGTGTCCCAGAATATTACCCATGCCCTCAACAGCGCAGTTACTAAAAAGGTCCACCTAACCACAGAAACGTGGACAAGTGCTTGTGGCCAGGGTCAGAACATCTCACTGATCGCACACTGGGTTAATATTGTGGAAGCTGGGACCCAGTTGGACCTTAGGACGGAACACGTCCTCCCGATGCTGACGATTGCGGGCCCTGGGTCAATCAGGGTTGCCCCACATTCTACAGCTCCTGCCTCTCCTTCTCTTCAGCCTCAATTTCCAAAATTACCACATCAGTCAGAAGCTGGAAGCACTGCAGCACTGCCTCAGCCAAGTGGCAACAGGCTGTGCTGAAGCTAATATGCTTAGGTGACAAACCACACACCGCTGTAGAGTTGTTGAAAGCTGTAACAGAGCAGGCAGATCTGTGGCTCTCACTGCTGAACCTTCAGCCAGGCATGGTCGTGTATGACAATGGCCGGAACCTAGTGGCGGCTCTAGCTCTGAGGCTTGGCAACCTCACAAACGTATCATGCCTGGCCCATGTGCTCAACCTAGTAGTTACGCGATTTCTCAAAACCTACCCGGATCTGTCTAAGCTGCTTGTGAAAGTACACTGCTTGTGTGCCCATTTCAGAAAGTCAGCTACACCTTCTGCCACCCTCGCCATGCTTCAGCAGCGCTTGCAGCTTCCAGCTCACCGACTGGTGTGCGATTTCACCACATATTGGAACTCAACGTTGCATATGTTGGGAAGGATTTGTAAGCAGCAGAGGGCAGTTGTTGAGTACCAGCTTCAACACGCCCGTCGGTATTCAGGTCAGCCTCCGCACATAAGAGCTGATGAGTGGGCATGAATGTCTGACATCTGTGCCGTCCTCCAAAACTTTGAGGACTCCACCAAGATGGTGAATGTTGATGATGCCATAATTAGCATCACCCTTCCGCTTCTCTGTCTACTGAAACACTTGCTGCTCACAATTAAAAAGGAGGCATTGCAGGCGGAGCACGATGAGATTGAGCAAGGAACTATACAGGGTGATGATACACAGCCTAGTCTCATCTCATCTCAACGCGGATTGGGTGATAATGAGGAGGAGGAGGAAGAGGAGGAGGAACAGGAGCTGGTTTCCTGCGCTACAGACGGTACTACCAATACAACATTCATACCGTCTGTTCAGCGTGGATGGCCTGAGGAGAGGGAGAATGAGGAGGAGGACCAGGAGGAGGAGGAGGTGGAGGAGAACATGGACAGTTGTCCTCTTGGTCAGGACAGGGAAGTCTTGGCTGTTGGCAGTCTGGAGCACATGGCTGACTTTATGTTCCACTTTATTCAACCTATGTTACTATGTAACCTCAGTGTTACACATCTCCCCTGTAGTACTTTGCCAGTGACTTTGTCACATATCCCCCCCTCTGTCCAAAGCCGGGGGTCTTAGCACCTTCAGTCACCAAACAGGTAAGTCTAGACAGGGCATCTGCGTTCCCAGGCCTGTGTTCCACATGAAATTTGAAGTCCTGTAGTCCTGAGTTTCAACTATTGGAATGCCATCTCTTCTTCAAGAGACCATTTGGCCATTGACGTCTTTGTGCCCTTAAGAAGGTCGGTCAGGGATGCTGCTATCATGGCAAAATTCAGGATACACCGCTGATAGTATCTCACCATTCCTAGAAATGTCTGAACCTGTTTCTTGTACACCGGTTTCAGCCAATTTTGGATTGCCTCCACCTTATTCACTTGCCGCTTTACTTCGTCTCTTCCGATAATGTAGCCCAAGTATTTTCCCTTCTTTCTCCCAACTTCTTTAGATTTATTATAAAACCCACTTCCTCAGCGCATCCAGAATGGCCTGAACCTTCTGCAGATGACTTCCACAAACCGGACTGAATATCACAATGTCGTCGAGGTAAACTGCAGCGTACTTTTTGTGAGGGGCTAAAATCCGGTCCATGGCCCTCCAGAAGGTAGCTGGGGCTTCTTGCAGCCTGATCAGAATTCTGATATGCTGGAAGCAGCTGCCAGGTTTAGAAGAGGCCGTCTTCTCCTTTGCACTTTGAGAGAGAAGGATTTGCCAGTAACCTTTCGTTAGGTCCAGGGTGGTTAGCTGACCTTAGCTTCTGTATGAGATCATCAATATGGGGCATCAGATACGCATCACATTTCAGCACCACATTTAGTTTTCTGTGGCTGTCGCAGATACGCAACCCTCCCCCAGGCTTCCGCACAAGGGCAGTGGGGCTGGACCCACCGCTCTTTGACTCCTCATCGACACCTAGGTTCAACTTTTTCCGCACCTCCTTTGAAATCACCTCATGGCGGGCTTTGGGGATTCTATATGGCTGTTGGTTCACCCGCACATGTGGTTCCATTAGGATTTCATGGTCAACCACCTGTGTACATCCTGGCAACTCCGAAAACAGGTCCTGATTCCGCTGAAGCAGTTCTCGGCACTGTTGTTTCTGGGCCGGTGACAGTATCTCTGACACTGTAACATCTTCAGTGTCCCTTTCTGGTTTGTCCAACCCACAAGGAGTTTCAAAGGGATCCTTTGTTGCCCTGCCTTGATAGATATCGGCATGAGACAATTTTGGAAGGGAGTGGTGGTAGAGGTTACCTGGCAGTTGGGACAGGACTTTCAATATCTTAGGATTTCCCGGTGACATCTGGGCCAATAGAACCTCCTCATGACTCGGGCCATCTTAATGACTACTCTGGTCACCAAATAGTCTTTAGCATGCCTGTGAAGGCGGCGGACGCCAACCTTCTTCCCAGGAATCAATTGGATAGGGAGTGTACTCCTCACAAGGGTCGCCAAATTCCCTGATTCCTGTAGTCCAGTCATTTGCAGGCCATTCACTTTTACAGGACAAGCTTGGGGCCCCTTGCTGGGTGGAAAGTCCACACTGAAAGCTGGATATGCGCAAAATGAACACCGGTTTCCCATGCTACAGTCCTTGGTGGTCAAGGGACAATGGGCAGCTATATGACCTGGGCTGTGACATCTCCAGCAAACTACCTCCCCCAATGAGGTCCTTGGCATGACCTCTGCCGCCTCCTTGGACTTTGGACACCCCACCTCTTTTTAATCTCCGCCCCCAGTATGGAGTGAATTGACTCCCCAAGGACCTCCCTGATACCTTTTGACCAGTCCAACCAAGTCATTGGCGTTCCGGGGATCTCCCTGGGAAACCCAAGTCTACATCGGGCTTGGAAGGGAGTGCATAAACCAATACATTACAACTCACTCCACCATCTGCTCTGCTGTAGAGGACTCTGGCTGTAATCACTTTTGGATGAGGGTCAGCAGATCAAACAACTGGGAGCGAGGGAGTTTGTGATGGTGATATGCCCAGCGGTGGACTCATTGTGCCCTGACAGATATTGTCACCCCCAAGTGTGCCAAAATATCTGTTTTCAATTTTTCATATTCTTTGGCATCTTGTAAGGCTAAATCATAGTAGGCCTTTTTTGGCTCCCCCCATTAAGTATGGCGCCAGGACTTCTGCGCACTGCTCTGGCAGGAGTTTCTCCCTATCGGCGACCCTTTCAAAAATGTTTAAAAAGGCCTCTATTTCGTCACTCGGGGTCATTTTCTCCAAGGCTTTCCTCACTGCCTTCTGGACAGAGAAATCGTCAGCTGACATTTGAGTCGGAGCTGCTGCCATGCCACGAACCGTCTCTGCTGGAGCTGTTGAAGGTGCTGCTGGTGCTGGCTTTGGACCAGATGCTTGATCAGCTCCTCCACTTTGTCTTACCACTGTTCCATTCTTATGGCCACTTTGACCCAAGACATGCAGTTTGTCCTTAGCCATCACACTTGCTTCCTGGGGATCTTGCCCACACTTCTAACACTAACTGTGGTAGATCGGCTCCCTCGGCTGCACATAGAGGTAGACACAGGAACACTGTCTCTTTAAATCTTCCACTGGTTTTATTAAAAATACTGCATAAAACCAGGGCAATGTTAGCAAAACAAACACGACCATCCCGGCTTAACAGGAAAACAAAAACATTATGTATAGCACAGTCCTTGTTGCTACGGGAGTCCGCCCTCTTCAGTAACAATCAACACAAGGTCCAGCTTTCCTTAACATGAAAATACAGATCCAAAGCTTGCACCTCCAGGCCCACCCACACAGACTGCTCTAGAAAGCTGGGTATTTTTTATCATCTATACTCCTCTCACTCTACAGCTGTTCAATCATCCTAGCACTAAACATGGTTGATTAACCCCTCCCAGCACTTAATGTGATGGATGATTTTTCTTTAGTTTATATTACTGAAGCTAAAAACCTCAGTGTTACACATCTCTCCTCTAGTACCTTGCCAGTGACTTTGTCACAATATATAAATATATATATATATATATATATATATATATATATATATATATATATATATATATATATACAGTGGATACAGAAAGTATTCAGACCCCTTTAAATTTTTCACTATTTGTTTCATTGCAGCCCTTTGGTAAATTCTAAAAAGTTATTTTTTTTTTCTCATTAAAGTACACTCTGCACCCCATCTTGACTGAAAAAAACAGAAATGTAGAAGTTTTTGCTAATTAATTAAATAAGAAAAACTGAAATATCACATGGTCATAAGTATTCAGACCCTTTGCTCAGTATTGAGTAGAAGCGCCCTTTTGTGCTAGTACAGTCATGAGTTTTCTTGAGAATGATGCAACAAGTTTTTCACACCTGGATTTGGGGATCCTCTGCCATTCTTCCTTGCAGATCCTCTTCAGTTCCGTCAGGTTGAATGGTGAACATTGGTGGACAGCCATTTTCAGGTCTCTCCAGAGATGCTCAATTGGGTTTAGGTCAGGGCTCTGGCTGGGCCAGTCAAGAATGGTCAAGAGTTGTTCTGAAGCCACTCCTTTGTTATTTTAGCTGTGTGCTTAGGGTCATTGTCTTGTTGGAAGGTGAACCTTCGGCCAAGTCTGAGGTGCAGAGCACTCTGGAAGAGGTTTTCATCCAGGATATCTCTGTACTTGGCTGCATTCATGTTTCCTTCAATTGCAACCAGTTGTTCTGTCCCTGCAGCTGGAAAACACCCCCATAGCATGATGCTGCCACTACCATGTTTCACTGTTGGGATTGTATTTGGCAGGTGATGAGCAGTGCCTGGTTTTCTCCACACATACCGCTTAGAATTATCACCAAAAAGTTCTATCTTCGTCTCATCAGACCAGAGAATCTTATTTCTCATTGTCTGTAAGTCCTTCGTGTGTTTTTCAGCAAACTCTATGCAGGCTTTCATATGTCTTACACTGAGGAGAGGCTTCTGTCTGGCATAAAGATCGACTGGTGGAGGGCTGCAGTAATAGTTGACTTTGTTGAACTTTCTCCCATCTCCCTACTGCATCTCTGGAGCTCAGCTACAATGATCTTGGGGTTCTTTACCTCTCTCACCAAGACTCTTCTCCCACGATTGCTCAGTTTGGCTGGATGGCCAGGTCTAGGAAGACTTCTGGTGGTCCCAAACTTCTTCCATTTAAGGATTATGGAGGCCACTGTGCTCTTCGGAACCTTGTCTAATGCAGAGATTCTTTTGTAACCTTGGCCAGATCTGTGCTTTGCCACAATTCTGTCTCTGAACTCCTTGGGCAGTTCCTTTGAGCTTATGATTCTCATTTGGTCTGACATGCACTGTGAGCTGTGAGGTCTTATATAGACAGGTGTGTCCCTTTCCAAATCAAGTCCTATCAGTTTAACTAAACACAGCTGGACTCCAATGAAGGAGTAGAATCATCTTAAGGAGGATCACAAGGAAATGGACAGCATGTGATTTTAATATGAGTGACTGAGCAAAGGGTCTGAATACTTATGACCATGTGATATTTCATTTTTTCTTTTTTAATAAATTTGCAAAAATTTCTACATTTTTTGTTTTTTTTCAGTCAAGATGGGATGCAGAGTGTACTTTAATTGAAAAAAAAATGAACTTTTTAGAATTTACCAAATGACTGCAATGAAACAAAGAGTGAAACATTTAAAGGGGTCTGAATACTTTCCGTACCCACTGTATATATATATATACTAGCTTTTACCCGCGGCTTCGCTCGCGTGGAATTTGGTCTGCCACATTAAGTTTCGTGACAGATCATTTTAATAGTAAAAAAAATAATCTTAAAAGTAAAAAAAAAATAATCTTATTTAGTTACTCGTACATCCAAAATTTCAGATGTCTAACTTCAAAACTGACGGATTCCATACAATCTTTGAACCCCTATAATATGAAGAGGGAAACTCTTGAGGGTGGAATTATCAAAATTCCTTTCTTAGTGCTCATTTAAGCTATAATAGAACCTATCTGCAAATTTCAAGATGCTAAGTTCAGTGGTTTCGGCTGTGCGTTGACCGCTAGGTGTGTCAGTCAATCAGGTTTACAGTTTTATATAATCTTCGCCTGTATGGTGTGTTTATAAAAAGTAGCCCTATGTCCTTCCCCAGGCTTGAAATTATCCATATCAAATTTCATCACAAACAGATTACTAAACACTGATTAATAAACAGGACGGACTGAAGTTACTTGCGTTTAATATTGTTCGTGTTAGTAAAGAATTAGTATGTAATTGGAATAATGGACATCTGCAGGTAATTTATCTATGTGTTTTTACTGCAATATACTCCTGTAAACTATGTTATTTGATTTCTTTCGTTCAGCGAAAATATGTAGATTTTGCGATTTAGAAACACGTGAGCAAGCTACGTATAGCTGACCGTGGGAAAAACAGGGCGTGCCTAAATGTATCCCCACTACCTTCAAAGTTTGCCCTTGCGATTTATTGATGGTCATTGAAAATGCAACTTTAAGTGGGAACTGCAAACATTTGAAATTAAAGGGTAAGTTATTGGGTATTATTGGGATGTGTGGTATAAGAATATTTTCACCCTTAGCTTCTCCAGTTAAAATTGTGGCCTTTACAATGTGCCTGCCTAGTTCAGTGACTCGCAATCTAGTGCCATTACATAATCTCGGGGCGTCCAAGTTGCGCATTAACAAAACGGGTATACCGACCTTTAATTTGAGCTTATGAGATGGGTCCCCGGATAGCTCCAAAGAGTTAAGAAACTCCACGGGGTAGCTCGTACAGTCTTCAGATGACATGACTGTGTCGATGGAGTTGTAGGTTGTTGCATCGCTGGTTACTTGGTCCAAGATAATTTTATTGATTTTCTCAACTGTTTCATTTCTTGATGCTAGTATAGTTCTTTCACATAGCCAATTTTCATCTTGGATGTTTTGTTGCAAATTTGGAAAAACTTGAGCAATAAGTGCGTCTTCCGAATCCACAACATGACAAAATTGGTTAGTGAATAGAACCATACCTTCTTCGTCAGTTTCGATTCGATCTTCACCGATCTCGAGCAGTTTCTCAGCGTACGCGCCCGACTCTAGATCACTGAATAACTGGACACGCATGTTGGTGGTGAGGTGCAGCTTTTCAACTTTGGTCCATAAATATGAGGATTTCAGACATGCGTTAATTTCGTCTGCTGCAGTGCCTTGCTCGATGACAGGCAAAGTTAGCCTAAAGTCCCCAGCCAATAAAACAACCACACCACCCATTATTGTTTGTTTACTGTGTAAGTCTTGCAGACAACGATCAAGAGCTTCGATGGCGCGTTTGTGTGACATTGTGCACTCGTCCCACACGATTAGTTTGCACTGTTGCAACAGGAGGCCACGGGTGCTGGTCTTGCTGATATTACACGATGGGGTTTCTTCGTTCACCAGATTAAGAGGTAATTTAAAGACTGAATGTGCCGTCCGTCCACCGCTTAGCAATGTTGCAGCAATTCCAGAGGAAGCCACAGCTAATGCAATGTTATGACCGCTATGAATTTTTGCTTAAAGTAAATTAAGCAAGAAAGTTTTTCCTGTACCACCCGGGGCATCAAGGAAAAAAAGTCCGCCTTCACCATTCTCAACTCGTCCTACTATTTTGTGATAAATCTCTCTTTGATCAGGTAGCAAACGTGGCTCAGTTTCGCAAACGTGAGCATCTAACTGGTTGGTATCATAGCTTAGCTCTTTTATCAACTCGTTCGACAGCTCTCCTCTACGCCGCGGTGAGGGTAGACCAAAATCGGACAATTTCTTTCCAGAAATTATTAATATTTTGTCCTCGATAAGCCCCAACGCCTCATTAAAACAGAGATCATCGTTAACGTGATCCATTCTTTCAAATCTGTGCATGATATCCTCTGATAACGCAGTTTTATACTTGTGCCAGAGTTGTAGAGGATTGGATAAACCGCAAGTGCATATCAATATGGCAAACAGCTCTCTTATTTGCGCCGGGGAGCGACATAGCACGGCCTCTTCTAAGGTGGTATCCCAGTGGTTATCATCTTCCAACAACCCCATCTTCTCACACACCTGCCGAAAAGTTGCAAGTTCTTGACCTTCAAATGTTTTTAAATCTGAGAAGTTGGTTGGACCCCTTATTATATTCAGCAGCATACGAAAGCAATAACATTCAAAATTGCTAACGTGCACCGTGTAAATGCGACCTAGAGCGTCTCCTGCCTTCACACCTGGCCAGCCATCGACAGGTGTTCCTTGTAAACAACGTTTCCATTGCTTCCGTGCCACATTCCAAGTATAGTAGCGAGGCACGTCAATGTAAAGTAATGTTTTTGCAAGCGTATCACTTTGGCACAACAGGAAAAATACAGTTAGTGTAGTTTTAGGTGGTGCTTCTAATCTCTCTCTAAAATTATTTTCCGTAAAGTAAACCCTCTCGCCATTGGGTAAATGAATCGCGAGATGAGTGATGGTTGGGTGTCTCTCATGCAGAGGCAGACCTAAGATCCGCCATGCTGCTTCGTTACTACTAACATATCGGCCGGTTCTAAAGGTCTGCACCTCATCTCTTGGGTCAATGTTAACATTCCCTTGCTGGCGGATGTTAAAAATAGCCTGGTCGCTACCCTTATTAATATATTTACAAATATATTTTATCGCCTGTACCGTATTACAGAACTCTACATTTAAATGAGAATAAAAATTTTTTGATAAGAGTGGAGAATATGGAACCACCCATCTATTGTCCACCAATATTTCCTGTGTTCCTCTACGGGTTTTTATAATCGTCGTGCGTACACCATTCTCTGGTGCTCTGCGCCTGTACAAAGGATAACCTTTGTCATTGGTTTGAGTATCTTTTAAAAGCTTCCTCTGATATTTTTTGGTACATTTTCCTTCCTTCATGCATGGCGATGAAGAATTGAATGTACCACATGGCCCGTGAGTCATATTCTTTGTCACTGTATCATAGAGCTTTTGATCGGTTTCTGGGTTTGATATCTCAGCACATATGATTTTGTCAATTTGGTTCGGATGCAATTTTTCCTTTAACCACAGCAGTAAGTGCACATGAGGCAAACCTCGCTTTTGCCACTCGATCGAATACATGAAGCATTGCATATCACCAAATATGTTACCTTTTGTAAGTAGAGCTACCAACTTCTGTACTTTTATTCTAAATACTCGAGCTGTTAAGTCATGTCTGTCCATTGAATTTTGACCAGCCATAAGCTCTTTGGTGATTTCTGGCCAAGCGGGGTTGCAAGTCATTGTAATAAATAAATCAGGCCTCCCATAATTACGTACGTATGTGAACGCATCTTGTGTGTATTCGTGTAGGTATCTCGGGCTATTTACAAATGATGACGGGAGAATCACCATCTGACCTAAGTTATTTGGATCCAAATCCGCATCATTTCTTATTGCATCTTGCAAGTGAATATAATTTTCTGCACGCAGTTTTTTTTTATTTAAAGAAATGAACCTTAAGCGCTCACTTTCCATCTTTACATACATGTCGACCAGAAACTGATGAAGTAGGAGCCTACACTTAAGCATCAAATTAAAATCGCTGTGACGGACCATCAAGTGAAAGGCATAAAAATCTTTGCAGGACACCTTTTTGCTTGGCATTGCTTGTTTGGTAATTGGATTTATCTGAGGAATATCAATGCTGTACCCCTCTTGTCCTTTCCAAAAAATTATTGGGTACTCGAGAGCGTCATAGAATCTATGTGTATCGGGAACCCTAGTGAGCATGCCATCGCGCGGCTGCACAACGATGTCCCGAGACATAGTTTGTTCGCTACTAACTATTACAGCAGCTATTTCATTTGTAGTAGGGGCATTGAATCGTCTCTCATGTTGACCACGTGGTACACGGTCTGGGTAAATCACTACTTTGAAATGATTGTCATTGATCATTCTGTCTCTAGCCGTTTTAAATTCATGCACCAAAATGTTGTGGTCGTGAAGTACTCGTTGTAATTTTTTAACTATGTTTCTTTCTACGCTTTGCATGCACTCAGTACGCCTGTTGATTTGTTCTTCTTCGTCACCTATGAAATAAACTTGTAAAAATTGTGGTTGCAAAATGGACGTAGGAATTAAAGAACCGATACGGAGGTATACTTGTCCTTGTATTGTAAAGGTCGGGCAAAACCCTGGCATTGAGACAATTTGATCTGCTCCAAAAGACGTCATATGAAAGCACATGTTGTATTTTCTTATATTATTTAGAAAAAGGCGAGATTCATCAGTTTCATTAGAGAAAAGCTCTTTTAAAGGTTGAACTGGCTCGTCTATATACGGAAGAGCAACTTTCCCGCCCAAACAACACATACCTGCTGCTTCCTCTTTCCACTTAAGAGCTCTGCAATATTTGCAATCTATGGTCATTGCTTCTATTTTTATAAGCTTGTGAGTTTCATAATCAAGAGTCTCATCATACTCAAACGCAGCTTTATTAAACAATATCCATGTATTTCTTGTAAATGTTTGACGTCGCTGTGCTGCCCTTTCAGCAACAGTGCGTCTGCGAGATTCGGCCATTTCATAAGTTTCAGTGGCTCTTTGGGATGCCATGTAAGTCGCTTGCTGCTCACGTCGGGCTTGGGACTGTTCTTGAGTTTCAGCAGCCCGTTGAGATGCCAAAAACTCCGCATTCCATTCACGTCGGGCTTGGGATTGTTCTGGAGTCTCTGCAGCTCTATGTGCCGCACAACGCACCGCCTGCTCAAGCCTTGTTGCTCGGCTTGTTGAGACGTCTCATCACGTCTAATTATTTTCATAGCTCGGGCTTTATTAGAGCTTTGCGAAATGTTAGACTTACGCTTTCGCAGCATTTTTATAAGTACTAATTACAAAATAGGTACTTAGAAAAGTTCAAACAAAATACTAAAACAATCTAATTAGTTATATTACAATCGCTGTACAGACGATATCAGTTGTATATGACTGGTCTATGAGGAGCAGCTGTGGCGCGGTTACCCATAGCAACCATTCCCAGTGCTCTGTGGGAGCTGAGAGCAGCCTGCTGGTGCTGTGGGTGACATGGTCTATGAGGAGCAGCTGTGGATAGGTTACCCATAGCAACCATTCCCAGTGCTCTGTAGGAGCTGAGAGCAGCCTGCTGGTGCTGTGGGTGACATGGTCTATGAGGAGCAGATGTGGATAGGTTACCCATAGCAACCATTCCCAGTGCTCTGTGGGAGCTGAGAGCAGCCTGCTGGTGCTGTGGGTGACATGCTGCGCTGCGCACACACAGGGCTGTGCTGCACACAGGAGGGGAGGACGCCATTTGTGTAGTGCTGCTGCCGGTGCTGTCAGGCTGCAGTGTGTGCATCCTCCATGGAGCCGCGCTCAGGTTACTGCCCCTCCCCGTGTGTGAGTCACTTCCCCTCCGCCAAGGTGAGGCGCTCGGAACTTTCCCGGCTGCAGCAGCTGGCGCAGGTGAGCGCATGTTTTATTATACGGTGTTATGTGGAGGGACAATGGCGGCGGAGACCCCCTGTGTGAGGACAATGACGGCCCGGTGCCCCCGGGCAACCTGCAGGAGGAAGCCTCACACTCCCCCCCGGGCTGTGGGCGCGGGCAGGCCGTGCTGGGACGTGTAGTTCCCTAGTAACCTGTTCCTGACATATGGGCTGTTTTCTGGGCTATTTTTCTTTTTTTTTTTTTAAGTCTGAGAAAATGTCATAAATTATCCTTCTCCCTTCAGCTGTTTCCAGAGTGTAATGTATCAGGGTGAGCTCATGACTGACAGCTGCCAAAGTTTCTAGGAAATGTCAGTCCCTGGGGGTCGTGTGTGAACCCCCTGTGCCACACTTGTACCTGGCCACGGTATATGATCACCCCTGTATTCTGACTGTGGACAGGCGGCAACTGTGACCTCACTATACAATGATCCACTATGGGCAAATTATTGTATTATCAATCTCTTCTGACTGCTGTAAATCAGCCATTTAAATATCACCTATGTATGTGTGTATATAAGAGTTTGATAAATATACTAAAAAGTTTGATAAATATACAAAAATGTGCATTGTAAAATAGTATCTAATTTAATTAAATGTATGGTTCACAATTTTGGTCATAGTGGCTTCCACATAAAAGGTAGATATATGCTGTCGCGGACTTTTATTTAGAACTATTCAAGACAAACAATTCTACGGTACATCATCTTTGTGTAACTCCAACGGTTTAGGCAGCGTACGCCAAGATAGCTCTCAGAGGCCAGATTTTTTTCCGACTTAATTGACATGTATCGTTATATTACGACCAAAATTACATAAAATCATTACAAATTGTAGCCTATATGTTATTCCGATGTATAATCTATATTACTGTAAAGTTTCATGCAAATCCGTCCAGTAGATTTTTCATGAAAGAGTAACAAACATACATACTCACAAACTTTCACATTTATAATATTAGTAGGATATACAGTGCATACAAGTAGTATTCAACCCCCTGCAGATTTAGCTGGTTTGATAAGATGCAAATAAGTTAGAGCCTTCAATCTGCAAACGAGAGTAGGTTTTATGAACAGAAGCATAAATCTTACAAACCAAAAAGTTATGTTGCTCAGTTGAATTTTATTAAATTTTAAACATAAAAGTGTGGGTCAATTATTATACAACCCCTATGTTTAATATTTTGTGGAATAACCCTTGTTTGCAATTACAGCTAATAATCGTCTTTTATAAGACCTGATCAGGCCGGCACAGGTCTGTGGAGTTATCTTGGCCCACTCCTCCATGCAGATCTTCTCCAAGTTATCTAGGTTCTTTGGGTGTCTCATGTGGACTTTATTCTTGAGCTCCTTCCACAAGTTTTCAATTGGGTTAAGGTCAGGAGACTGACTAGGCCACTCCAACACCTTGACTTTTTCCCTCTTGAACCAGGCCTTGGTTTTCTTGGCTGTGTGCTTTGGGTCGTTGTCTTGTTGGAAGATGAAATTACGACCCATCTTAAGATCCTTGATGGAGGAGCGGAGGTTCTTGGCCAAAATCTCCAGGTAGGTCGTGCTATCCATCTTCCCATGGATGCGGACCAGATGGCCAGGCCCCTTGGCAGAGAAACAGCCCCACAGCATGATGCTGCCACCACAATGCTTGACTGTAGGGATGGTATTCTTGGGGTCGTATGCAGTGCCATCCAGTCTCCAAACGTCACGTGTGTGGTTGGCACCAAAGATCTCGATCTTGGTCTCATCAGACCATAGAACCTTGAACCAGTCTGTCTCAGAGTCCTCCAAGTGATCATGAGCAAACTGTAGACGAGCCTTGACATGACGCTTTGAAAGTAAAGGTACCTTACGGGCTCGTCTGGAACGGAGACCATTGCGGTGGAGTACGTTACTTATGGTATTGACTGAAACCAATGTCCCCACTGCCATGAGATCTTCCCGGAGCTCCTTCCTTGTTGTCCTTGGGTTAGCCTTAACTCTTCGAACAAGCCTGGCCTCGGCACGGGAGGACACTTTCAAAGGCTGTCCTGGCTGTGGAAGGCTAACAGTAGTTCCATAAGCCTTCCACTTACGGATGATGCTCCCAACAGTGGAGACAGGTAGGCCCAACTCTTTGGAAAGGGTTTTGTACCCCTTGCCAGCCTTGTGACCCTCCACGATCTTGTCTCTGATGGCCTTGGAATACTCCTTTGTCTTTCCCATGTTGACCATGTCTGAGTGCTGTTCACAAGTTTGGGGAGGGTCTTAAATAGTCAGAAAAGGCTGGCAAAAGAGATCTTTAATCCACACATGTGAAGTTCATTATTCTTGGTGCCTGAACTACTTCTTAATACTTTTGGGGGACCAAACAGAATTCTTGTGGTTTGAGGGGTTGAATAATAAATGACACTCTGAATTAACTTTTTACGTTTTTAAAAAAAAAAAAAAAAAAATTTGCTGCAGTGCATTTCCCACTTCCAGGCTGATCTACAGTACAAATGTCACAATGCCAAGTTAATTCCGCATGTGTCAACCAGCTAAATCTGCAGGGGGTTGAATAATACTTGTAGGCACTGTATATACACAGTACAGACCAAAAGTTTGGACACACCTTCTCATTTAAAGATTTTTCTGTATTTTCATCACTATGAAAATTGTACATTCACACTGAAGGCATCAAAACTATGAATTAACACATGTGGAATTATATACTTAACAAAAAAGTGTGAAACAACTGAAAATATGTCTTATATTCTAGGTTTTTCAAAGTAGCCACCTTTTGCTTTGATGACTGATTTGCACACTCTTGGCATTCTCTTGATGAGCTTCAAGAGGTAGTCACCGAAAATGGTCTTCCAACAATCTTGAAGGAGTTTCCAGAGATGCTTAGCACTTGTTGGCCCTTTTGCCTTCACTCTGCGGTCCAGCTCACCCCAAACCATCTCGACTGGGTTCAGGTCTGGTAACTGTGGGGGCCAGGTCATCTGGCATAGCACCCCATCACTCTCCTTCTTGGTCAAATAGTCCTTACACAGCCTGGAGGTGTGTTTGGGGTCATTGTCCTGTTGAAAAATAAATGATGGTCCAACTAAACGCAAACCGGATGGAATAGCATGCCGCTGCAAGATGCTGTGGTAGCCATGCTGGTTCAGTATGCCTTCAATTTTGAATAAATCCCCAACAGTGTCACCAGCAAAGCACCCCCACACCATCACACCTCCTCCTCCATGCTTCACGGTGGGAACCAGGCATGTAGAGTCCATCCGTTCACCTTTTCTGCGTCGCACAAAGACATGGTGGTTGGAACTAAAGATCTCAAATTTGGACTCATCAGACCAAAGCACAGATTTCCACTGGTCTAATGTCCATTCCTTGTGTTCTTTAGCCTAAACAAGTCTATTCTGCTTGTTGCCTGTCCTTAGAAGTGGTTTCCTAGCAGCTATTTTACCATGAAGGCTTGCTGCAAAAAGTCTCCTCTTAACAGTTGTTGTAGAGATGTGTCTGTTGCTAGAACTCTGTGTGGCATTGACCTGGTCTCTAATCTGAGCTGCTGTTAACCTGCGATTTCTGAGGCTGGTGACTCGGATAAACTTATCCTCAGAAGCAGAGGTGACTCTTGGTCTTCCTTTCCTGGGGCGGTCCTCATGTGAGCCAATTTCTTTGTAGCGCTTGATGGTATTTGCAACTGCACTTGGGGACACTTTCAAAGTTTGCCCAATTTTTTGGACTGACTGACCTTCATTTCTTAAAGTAATGATGGCCACTCGTTTTTCTTAACTTAGCTGCTTTTTTCTTGCCATAATACAAATTCTGACAGTCTATTCAGTAGGACTATCAGCTGTGTATCCACCAGACTTCTGTACAACACAACTGATAGTCGCAACCCCATTTATAAGGCAAAAAATCCCACTTATTAAACCTGACAGGGCACACCTGTGAAGTGAAAACCATTTCCGGTGACTACCTCTTGAAGCTCATCAAGAGAATGCCAAGAGTGTGCAAAGCAGTCATCAAAGGAAAAGGTGGCTACTTTGAAGAACCTAGAATATAACACATATTTTCAGTTGTTTCATACTTTTTTGTTAAGTATATAATTCCACATGCGTTAATTCATAGTTTTGATGCCTTCAGTGTGAATGTACAATTTTCATAGTCATGAAAATACAGAAAAATCTTTAAATGAGAAGGTGTGTCCAAACTTTTGGTCTATACTGTATATATATATTACTGTACACATACTATACACACATACACGAAGTTTGGACTAAGTTTGAGTCTTTGTCATTCACACTCTGTAATGGCAGAAATGACCTGATCTGAAAAAAGCTGTGCTACATGGGAATGTCCATGTGGTGTATTAGCATATTAAGAGCAGAGCAATGTGCAGAATGCTTGAGACACAGCTGGGGTGAACTAATTTCACTTTATGGGATGTAAAAGTTTCAGAAAACTCAAAGTTCCCAGTGTAAACAATTAGTGTTTTGTCTGAAAACCAAACATTGTTAGTTAATTGACAAGAAGAACTATTATGTTTTTATGGAACCACATATGGAATATGTGTGCAAAGCAGTAAGATTGCCAAAAACAGATGTTACTCTTCAGATGATTAGATGCTACCAGTAGCTCAGGAATGCACATAAAAACATATTCTAATTAGCATCCATTATCGGTTTAAATGCAGAATAATTAGTCCGTCTATGTAGAGATCCATGGTGAAAATATTCTGCAATGAAGTTTCATATACCCACAAATTGCATGTCTTGAGCAGCAATCATGTCTCCTCTAGAATAATCTATGTGGAAGGACAGATGGAAAATGAGACGCGCTGCCAAAGAAGTCTCTGATAGAAAATTTCCACAACTGGCACCAATTAATGTTGAAATTTGAAGATATTTTGTTAACATCACATCAAATTGCCTTTATTTGTAACTTGCATTGGAAAAAAACAAAAACAAAGTGCCACTAGTTGCGGTTTAATGTCCAGTGTGCCACCCATTTTAGTTTTAATAAAATTACAAAACTTTAAGTTCTTACTGAACTGACATACTTTGATTTCAGTGTGACTGACATTTTAAAGACATAGGGAGCAAAATTTAATTGAAGTGTGCCAAATTTTGGTGAATTTGTCGTATTCGGCAAATATAAACAATGTGCGATTCGCTTAGCGTGAAACAAAGCAATGCATGCCACCATTTTACATAATGCTGAGCATTGAATCAGTCAGAGAAGGCTCATATGAACCTTGAGTATGGCCAGACGGACTTCCCCATAATACCTTGTGGCCATCACATCACATGTGACAGAACATCGTATAGCAAAGCTAATCAGTAGGGATTATCATAGCCTGCATAAAAGCAGAAGTAAGGAACGTAGCAGCCATTTTGAGGAGAATATGAATAGTGAGAGTATATCACATCTCACAGCGTTGTTAGATAGAGTGTGTGACAGCACAGCAGTGAAAACGGTTACTAATACTACCTATAATGAGGGCAATCTTGACTACTGCCAAGAGCCCGAGGCTCCGAGAGGGGACCTATGGTCTGATTGCTTACATTATAATATTTTGTGCAGCACCATTGGTTATTGCCAGGCAAAGAGCATTCCTGAAGCTCTGCTGACAGAAATAAAGAATGGCAGCAAAGCTTAAGGGGAGCTCGCGTTGCCTTCCATGTGACTCAGCCGGGTCTGGCCCAATGTGATCATCCTGCTAGCATGTACGCACCAGCCACAAGACGAAGTGCAGTTGCAGTAGATCTTATGGGGAGGTAAGTATTAATTCTTAAATTTTTTCAATAAAGTGAAAGAAATGGGGGTGGGAAAGAGGACATTATATTATAATGAATTGAGGGTAGGGCGTAGGAGAGAGGATATGACATAATGAATTTGTGGGGCATGTAAATATAATGAATTGGATAGGCATGTAATAATGATGAATTGGGGAGCATGTAATTATAATGAATTTGGGGAGGACCTGTAATTATGATTTGAGCCAGCGGGAGGAGCATAGTGGTGTGGGAGGTTTAAGGATGCAGGAGAGTGACTGGTAATGAATTGGGAGAAATTACAGCGGTCAATTAATTTAATATTTATTGGGTGGGGGAAAGGAGGCTTATTTTTTTAACAGGGTGCACAGTGGTGAATTATCAATTTACATTTGGAATGGTGGGTTGCATAATAGCTAGTTATATATTAACACTTTTAAGAAGGGGCCAATTTCCATTTTTAAATTAGTTTTATATTTTGTATTACTCTTGTGATTCTAATAATGGTTTTACTAAAATCCCTATGCCTAAATCTGTTGATGCGGAAGAAGGCAAAAACCCCAAGACACATTCAGCCAATTTGCGTCACAGAGGGAAAATTCCTTCTTGACCCTGAGAAAAGGCGATCAGTCCTAGAACCCTGGATTAAACCTAATTATGTTATTATTAGTCATATATTTAATATTACACTACTTATTGTACTACTGTCGCTATTATTTTAATTTGTTTTTATTTTTATAAATGTAACTATTTGATATCATTACTATTATTAACAGCCTGCTATCTTATTACAGTATTATGCTAACTTTCCTATCACTACTAATACTACCCTATGCCTACACTGTTGATCCAGAAGAAGGCAAGAAACCCAGTACACCTTCAGCCAATTTGTGTCACAGGGGAAAAAATTCCTTCTTGACCCCGGGAAAAGGTGATCAGTCCTAGAACCCTGGATCAAACCTTAATTATGTTACTAGTTATGTAATTACTATTACCGTACTAAATGTACTACTATAGTTGTAAGATTTTGACTAATTTAACTATAACCTACAATGTTATGTGTATCGAGGAAATCATCCAGCCCTTTTTTGAAAGCTGTTATAGTGTCTGCCATCACAACCTCTTCGGTTGGGCATTCCACAGTCTGACTGCTCTTACTGTAAAGACTCCTTTCCTGTTTAGGTGCCGGAATTGCCTGACTTCCACCCACAATGAGTGCCCCCTAGTTTTTGGAAGGAATAACTCATGTGCTAGTCCTTTGTACTGACCACATATATATTTATACATGTAAATGAGATCTTCTCTGAGGCGTCATTTTTCTAATCTAAAGAAGCTCAACTTTTTCAACCTCTCATCATATGAGAGGCATTCCATCCCTTGTAATAATTTAGTTGCCCGCCTTTGAACTGACTAACTTCTTAATATCCTTTTTAAAATGTGTAGCCAAAAACTGGATCCCATATTCCAGATGTGGCCTCACCAGTGATATATAAAGGGGCAACAGTACGTTGGGATTGCAGGATTTTATTTATCTTTTTATACACCCTAAAATCTTGTTTGCTTTTGCGGCTGCTGCTTGACATTGAGTACTACTGCTCAGCTTACTTGTAACCAGAATATCCAAGTCCTTCTCCTCTTTTGTAGTCCCGAGTATACTCCCTTTTAATGTGTATGTAGCAATAGAATTACTCCATCCTAGGTGCATTACTCTACATTTATCTACATTAAACCTCATATCCCAAGTGTTTGCCCATTCAGTCATCTTATCCAGATCATTCTGCAATATCGTAATGTCAAGATCAGTTGTTAATATCCTACATAGTTTGGTGTCATCAGCAAAGACTGACACTTTACTCTCAATCCCATCCTCAAGGTCATTAATAAAGAGGTTAAAAATAATCGATCCTAGCACCGATCCCTGCAGCACCCCACTGCTGACTATATCCCATTTAGATAACGTACCATTTATGACGACTCCTTGTTTTCTATCATTTAGCCAGTTCCTTACCCATCTGCATATAGTTCCCTCAGGTCCTTGCTTCTGTAGCTTCAGTATAAGGCTGTTATGTGGTACAGTATCAAATGCCTTTGCAAAGTCCAGATAAATCACATGAGCCGTATTACCAACATCCAGATTTGAACTTACCTCCTCATAGAACCCCAACATGTTGGTTAGACATTTTTTTAATATTTTTCATAAATCCGTGCTGATTATCATTTATTATATTATTCTTTGCAATATAACTCTGCAGGTCATCTCTTATGATGCCCTCAAAAACTTTGCACACTTCTGATGTCAGACTTACAGGATGGTAGTTACCTGGATCCACCTTCTTACCTTTCTTAAATATCAGTACCACATCGGCTATCCTCCAATCCTGTAGCACTACCCTTGTTACAAGAGAGTCTAGGAAAAGGAGATTCAGCGGTATGTTAATTATTGAGCGCAATTCCCTCAGTATCTGTGGATGAATACAATCTGGGCTGGGGGATTTGTCAATGTTTAATTTGCTGAGATGCAAGGGTACTTCTTTTTTAGTTAAACTAGTTATATCAGGTGGTGAACTTTGATTTTTGACCTGTTGAAAGATCCCTGGAACAGAGGGTTTGTTGGTGAACATGGATGAAAAGTGCCTGTTTAATATCTCAGCCTTTTCTTTGTCCTCTATAATTATCTTGTTATTATCATCTTTTAAGGGGCCGATACCATCTGTTTTTTTCTTTTTAACATTGAGGTCTTTATAAAAAATTTTGGGATTTATTTTAATTTCGCTGGCGATTTGTTTCTCTTTAGATAACTTTGCTAGCTTGATTTATTTTTTACATTTCTTACTTAGGTCTTTATACTCCTGAAATGCTATTTATGTATTCTCGGCCTTCAAGATTTTGAATCCCCTTTGGTTATGTCTTTTTAAACATTGTACTGTCTTATTTATCCATAATGGTTTCTTTTTATTCATAGACATTTTATTACCAGAGGGTATAAATTTTCTACACAATTCTAGCAATATTTCCTTAAACCTGCCCCATTTATGTTTGGTATCCCCAGTTACCATGACATGGTCCCAGTCTACACGATTAAGCTCTTCCCTTAATTTGTTGAAATCAGCTTTCCTAAAGTTTCAGGTTTTTGCATTTCCTTTTTGAAATGTTTTATTGAATATTACATTGAAACTTACCATGTTATGGTCACTGCTTCCCAAATGCTCCCGGACCTGTAGATCTGAAATTGTATCTGGTCTATTTGACAGGACCAGATCCAGCAGATTACCTCCCCTGGTTGGTTCATCTACTAGCTGAGAGAGATAATTGTCCTGAACTGTGGATAAGAACTTGCAGCTTTTAGCACAGCTGGAAGATTCCATGTCCCTTTGAATATCCGGATAGTTAAAATCCCTATTATTAAGGACCTATTATTATTTGCTGCACTTTTAATTTGTTGCAGCATTTCATCCTCTACCTGTTCAGCTATGTTAGGAGGCTTGTAACAAACTCCAGTGAGCAGCTTTCCATTATTGCCATCCCCAGGTACATTTACCCAGACTGACTCTACATGGTCGCAGCTCCCCCAATGACGTCATTGAGCACAGGTTTTAAGTTGGATCTTACGAAAATACACACCCCTCCTATTTTTTTGCCTTTCCTGTCCTTCTAAATGTAGTATATCCCTCCATATTTGTCACCCAGTCATGGCTTTCATCCAGCCAGGTTTCTGTAATGCCCAACACATCATATTTTGTGACCGACATAAGAGTTTCCAGTTCATTCATTTTATTTGCGAGACTTCTTGCATTTGCCAGCAGACATTTAATACTATTAGTGCATTTGTTACTCTTACTCAGCTCCCTACTTTCCTTGCATGTCCCAGCCCCCCTAGATCCTCATTAACCCCTACTGTCTCACTCTCTGTCTACTCTATCTATCTCCTTATTAGCATGACTACCCTCCCTCCCCCCAGATGCCAGTTTAAAAGCGCCTCCATCTGTCTAACAATTTTTCCCCCCAGCATAGCTGCACCCTCCCCATTGAGATGCAGCCCGTCCCTACCATAGAGCCTGTAGCCAATAGCAAAGTTGGCCCAGTACTCCATGAACCCAAACCCTTCCTTCCTACCCCAATTTCTAAGCCACTTATCTCCCGCTGTCTTTCTAGTGATGCTTGTGGCACTTGCAGTATTTCTGAAAACACCACCATTGAGGTCCTGGCCTTCAGATTCTCTCGCAGTTCCCTGTAATCATTCTTAAGGACCTTCCACCTCCCTCTAACTTTGTCATTGGTACCGATGTGTACCATGACCGCTGGGTTTTCCCCATCCCCACCTAGCAATCTGTCTATCCGATCCGCAATATGTCAAAACCGAGCACCCGGCAGACAACACACTGTTCGGCATTCACGGTCTCGGAGGCAGATGACCCTGTCTTTCCACCTAATTAGAGAGTCCCCTACCACCAACATCTGTCTTGCCTTTGCTGCACTCATATTTCCCTCCTTCCTACAGCAGCAATCTTCCTGGTTGCTAGGAGCAACATCCTGTTGCAGTGATCCTAATTCTGGGATTGCAATCCTAATATCAGCCAAACAGGCATATTTTCTAGGTTGTGCCAGATCAGGACTAGGCTCCATGCCACTTCCCCCCCTACCCCTACTTGTAACATTTACCCAGCTACATACTTCTCTATCCTGATGTTCCCCACCTCCGCCCTCCTCCATATCACTTGCCCCAGACAGTGCAAGCTCAGTGAGCATTAAACTCCGCTCCAGGTTTGCAATGCTCCTGAATGTTGCTAGCTGCACATTTAGATCCAGTACCTGGGCTTCCAAACATGTAACTCGCTGACATCGAGAGCAGACATATCCACCCTCAAACGGCTGTTCAAGGCATTTCTTGGGAATCATTTTTATGGTGCACACTTTGTGGTAAAGATGACCTCGCAAATATGTTTCTCCTCATTAGTATGATTACAGCGATACCAAAGATGTACAGTTTTTTATTATTTTAGTGGTGAAAAAATCGGAAGTTTGCAAAACAAATGTTTTTGAGTTGTGTCTCCATTTTCCGAGACCTGTAACGTTTTTATTTTTTGGTCCATGGAGCTGTGTGATGGCTTCTTTTTGGGGGGGCAAGGCAACATTTTTATTGATACCATTTTTGGACAGATATGACATTTTGATTGCTTGTTACAGCATTTTTTCTGGAATTGCGGTGACCAAAAAAACTTAATTTTGGCTTTCTTGATTTTTTTTCCACTTACAGTATTCACTAATCGGGTTCATTAGGTTATGCAAAATTTGTATAGTATTGTAACGTTTATAAACGTTCTCTATCATGAAAATTACACTTTAGCTATATAAAATCATCATTCCCGCTTTTCTTTCTTCACACAATTGGAGAGGAGTTCATCGAGACTGACATTCCATATACCTTCCTTAAAATTTGGAGCATCTTAGAGCTGCCAATACCCCAGAAAACAAAAAACATTTCTGATATAGTTTATGCCAGTTTTCTGGTGCACATCTTGGCAAATTTGTAATGCAGTAGTGGGCCAATTCTCTGTGCTAAGCCCTACCTACTTTTTGTTGGGAAACAGGCACAAGCTGGAGCAAAATGCTAAAAGTAGTGAATTTCCTTTGTAGACATTTATGTATAATTGCATCAAAACCACACAGCCTGAAGAAGACACAGTAAACTTAAGACAAGAAACTTAACTGAATGAAGCCGTACCAGCTGCATGTTGATTAAGCTCATTTCCAAATCACTGGACCTCTGCTATGCAGATGCTACTTTTCATTCCTGCCAAGATGTTTGGCATTTTGTTGAATATAGGCTGACAGACATCCAAACAATTTACGATGTAATGTAAATATTAATAGCAAAGGCAGGGAACATGCTCTTTTTCCTTTCAGTATTCTAAGGTCATAAGAAACATCAGTCATATTTATATTTCATCTTAAATTTGCATCTTGTATGGTTCATCATCTATTCTAGACTGAGTATACAAATATTTGAAAGCACCGCAAAGCCTTAAAGCAACATAACTCAAAGACTAATGGGATGGAAAAAATACAAAGAAGTAACTGCACTTATATTTTATTATGAAAGGGATTCTGAAAGCTCCTGAATCAAAAATGGTTGAAGAAATCAACAAGTGGCTCCATTTTTTGCTTTTCGGCATATTTTGCTGGCTTATTAGGACATGTTGGGTTAACTAAAAGAGATGAGTATTTGGTCTCCATTTCACGAAGAAGAGTAGAAAAGGTTTTTTGTTACTATAAGCTACCTCTCAACTAGAAACAAGGGAACCTAAAACCCTTCTATTTCCCCAAACCTTTTGTTTACAATAAGAGGAAAGGAATTATTATTATTAAAGGAATTATTAAAATGAATCAGTCGATTCATGCTGCCAAAACAACAGGTAGCATGAATCAGAATCTGGCAGTGCAATTGCAGCCATCAATGTTTTTCTCTGAAACACTCCGGTGTTTAACAGAAATCATAGTTTGAGGAGCTGGGCACCACAGGCAGACTTGAGACATCCTGCGCTGCCCACAGTCAGCTTCTCCCCGCACTGCTCTAGTTGATTGATGGGTCTCTCCTTTGTGTGTGCATTGGAAATGTGCAGATATCAGGGAATTTGCACTTACATTTTTGAGCATTTTACTCCAAAGTAATGCAGATGTCTATAAACTTGATGACAAATTTCTTAAAGGAGTTGCCTAATCTTCATTAGGTGCACTTAAGAAGACTGTCAGTTCAAATCAGTAGCATGGGCGCCCCACTGGTCTGAACTGGGTACTGTTCTATGCCACAAGAAGAAGCAGGATTGCCTCTGTAACACTTGCAAAAGTGCGCTCTTTGCCTAAAAAACAGACCACCTCTGATAAACTTCAAAGATGGCCAGTAGCTTAGGCAACAAGCAATAAACTATAAAATTAAGAATCCCTCCATTATTAATGACGGATTTTTAACCCTGGACGATTTTCTGTTTTTCATTTTTGTTTTTGCCTTCCCTTTTTCCAAGAGCCGTAATTTTTTTATTTTTCCGTCAATATGGCCATATGAGTGCTTGTTTTTTGCGGGATGAGTTGTACTTTTGAACGACACCATTGATTTTACCATATAGTGTACTGGAAAATGGGAAACAAATTCCAATTGTGGTGAAATTGCAAAAAAACAGTGCAATTCCACAATTGTTTTTTGGGTTTTTTATTTACTATGTTCACTATATGGTAAAACTGACCTGGCAATATGACTCTCCTGGTCAGGACAAGAACGCAGATACCAAACATGTATAGTTTATTTTTATTTAAGTGGTGACACAAAAAATTCAGAAGTTTGTATGAAAAAAAGTTTCTGCATTTGTCAATATTTTCATAGACCTGTAACTTTCGGCTTTTTCGGGTAGATACGATGTTTTGGTCACCTGTTATTGCATTTTATTGCAATGTTGTGGTGACCAAAAAAATGTGCTTCTGGTGTTTTGATTTTTTCTCTCGGTGCGCCGTTTACCGATCAGATTAATTTATTTTAGATTTTGATAGATCGGACATTTCTGAATTTGGCGATACCAAATATGTGTATTTTTTTTAATTGTTTTATTTTTAATGGTGCAAAATGAGGGTGATTTGAAGTTTTGTGGGGTTTTTTATATTTTTAAAAACTTTTTTTTCACTTTTTACTTTATTTAATATTCTCCTTAGGAGGCTTCAAACAGTGATGTATAGCAAAAATCACAATCTCTTATGAAAACCTGCCACGGGTGTTCATAGGAGACTCACATTGACAGGTATGGGGGTCTTCTGCAGACTCCCGGCTGTCATGACAAGTCATTGGATCCCCACAATCACGTGACGGGATGCCGATGGGCAGGATTTGATTGACAGCGGCATTTAACTTTCCCACTTAAGAAGTTGAGATATACCGACTATCATTTGTGTTAGAATTTAATGTCCTTAGCGTCCTGTATGTCAGTATGTAAACCTCTAAAGAAGAGTGTGCATATGTTTATAGGGCTATAATTTGAATTATAGCTTAAAGTAGTTGAATCCACTAATCCTTTAATGATCATGCCATTTTTATGTCTCTGCTATATACACGTGCATCTCACTAAATTAGAATATCATCAAAAAGTTAATTTATTTCAGTTCTTCAATACAAAAAGTGAAACTCATGTATTATATAGAGTCATTACAAACAGAGTGATCTATTTCAAGTGTTTATTTCTGTTAATGTTGATGATTATGGATTACAGCCAATGAAAACACAAAAGTCATTATCTCAGTAAATGAAAATAATTAACAAAAAACACCTGCAAAGGCTTTCTAAGGGTTTAAAAAGGTCCCGTAGTCTGTTTCAGTAGGCTCCACAATCACGGGGAAGACTGCTGACTTGACAGATGTCCAGTAGGCTGTCATTGACAAACTCCACAAGGTCCCAGAGTTCCAATTTTCATTTGGAAATCAAGGTCTCAAAGTCTGGAGGAAGAGTAGAGAGGCAAGCTTTTTGGAGATGGAAATTTCATTCTCCAGCAGGACTTGGCACCTGTTCACACTGCCAAAAGTACCAATACCTGGTGTAAAGACAACAGTATCATTGTGCTTGATTGGCCAGCAAACTCGCCTGACCTTAACCCCATAGAGAATCTATGGGGTATTGTCAAGAGGAAGATGAGACACCAGACCCAACAATGCAGACGAGCTGAAGGCTGCTATCAAAGCAACCTGGGCTTCCATAACACCTTACCAGTGTCACAGGCTGATCACCTCCATGCCATGTCGCATTGATGCAGTAATTGATGCACAAGGTACCCCGACCAAGTATTGAGTGTGTAACATACCTGGCGGCGTCCTTGCATAGTGGTCCATTTCCCACTGTGCAGGAGCGCGCACTTGATCTCCTGTCCTGAATGTCTCTCTGGCTTCCCTCCATGCTGTCTGTTTGTGTCTGTCTCTGCTGCTTAAGGGCGGCGCCCGATCACTTCCTGCTTTTTGTACCTGCTGTGGGTCACACCCCTTGTGCGTCCTCAGCCTATTGCTGTCTGACACTTGGTATATAGCTCAGCAGCTCCCTTCTATCCCTGCCTGAGCATAGTGTTTTCCTTCAGTGTGTGCTTGCACTCTGAAGGTGCCAGGTCCCGTCTTTGTTTCCTTGTCTGCCTTTCCTGGAGGCTGTATTTCCAGGCCTGTCTGAACTAAGTCCTGTATGTCTCCTGCTTTTTGTATCAGTTCCCGTGTCTGAACTGAGTCCTGTATGTCTCCTGCTTTTTGTATCAGTTCCCGTGTCTGAACTGAGTCCTGTATGTCTCCTGCTTTTTGTATCAGTTCCCGTGTCTGAACTAAGTCCTGTATGTCTCCTGCTTTTGGTATTAGTTCCCGTGTCTGAACTAAGTCCTGTATGTCTCCTGCTTTTGGTATTAGTTCCCGTGTCTGAACTAAGTCCTGTATGTCTCCTGCTTTTGGTATTAGTTCCCGTGTCTGAACTGAGTCCTGTATTTCTCCTGCTTTTTGTATCAGTTCCCGTGTCTGAACTGAGTCCTGTATTTCTCCTGCTTTTTGTATCAGTTCCCGTGTCTGAACTGAGTCCTGTATGTCTCCTGCTTTTTGTATCAGTTCCCGTGTCTGAACTGAGTCCTGTATGTCTCCTGCTTTGCGGTATCAGCTCCCGTGTCTGAACTGTGTCCTGTATGTCTCCTGCTTTGCGGTATTAGTTCCCGTGTCTGAACTAAGTCCTGTATGTCTCCTGCTTTGCGGTATTAGTTCCCGTGTCTGAACTGAGTCCTTTCTGTGTTCTCTTGTCTGTCCTGTCTGAACACGCTCCTTGCCTGTTCGTCCCGCCTCTCTGGGGGCAGTATTCCCAGACCCGCTCCTGTATCCCGTTGCAGTGTCGGTCTCCTCCGTACACTCAGTTCCAGTCTGAACTCTCTCCTATCCTTTACCTGTTTTGCCTCTATGTCCGTTCCCTTCCTTTTTCTGCAGAGTCTGAACTCGTACCTAACTCCTGCTTGTTGTCTCTGCAAGTACTGTGTGAGTATCTGGCTCTGTCTTTCCCTTCCTGTCTGTTCCGTGTGAACAGAGTCCTGTCCTGCCCTGCTTCTGCCCGCTGCTCCGGCAGTCCTGTCCTGCCCTGCTTCTGCCCGCTGCTCCGGCAGTCCTGCCCTGCCCTGCTTCTGCCCGCTGCTCCGGCAGTCCTGTCCTGCCCTGCTTCTGCCCGCTGCTCCGGCAGTCCTGTCCTGCCCTGCCTGTACCCCTCTGCCTGTAATGTTCCTGAGTCCCAGTGTGTACTGGGCCCTATCCCGCCTGTGTTCCTACCTGCTAGTGCCTCCCTGTCTGCACTCTAGCTGTGCTTGCCTTTACCCCCCTGCCTGCATACCCGCCTGCCTGCATACCAGTCGTGCCTGCCTATACCCTCCAGTCTGTGTGCCAGCCTACCAGCCTGTTCCTGTATTCCCCTGTGTGGGTCAACAGCCGTGTCCGGGGTCTGTCCTGGAGTAGCACCTGGTCCCTCCGCTCGGTTCCTCCTTGGTGCACTGGCGTCGTATGCCGTCGTGCGACCCTGGTCGGATCGGGTGAATACTTAGTCACGCCCCTCCAGGCATTCACTCTCCGGCACGGTCCAGTGGAATCACTACCAATCACACGCACACGCCGCTTAGCCCGGGCGTGTGCATAACAGCATGCTCAGGCCATGGTTCCCGTTGAGCCCCACGGCCTTCGCTCTCTGAGAAGTTTTCCAGCGAATATATGCATTAAAATAAATAAATAAATTTTTTTTTTCCCTTAGCTGAGTTCCAGGCGAATTACTTACCGTCCAGATGGATCTATCAGCTCTCGTTCCTGCGGATCCGCCACGTTACTATGGGGATCCAAGACAGTGTCGTGCATTTGTGGAGCAATGCATGCTACACTTTAAGGCCTACCCTCTCTATTTTCCTTCCGATTGGGCTAAAGTGGCCTTTATTATGTCTTACCTGGCGGGTGATGCCTTGGAATGGATCAACCCCCTATATGAAACACAGGATCCAATCCTCCGGGACCTAATGGCCTTCCTGGTGGCCTTTCTAATGGTCTTCGATGATCCTAACCCGGAGGCTCCTGCTGAAGCTTCACCTCCCAATATCCCGGAGCAGCCCCAATGGGTAATGTGTGTGGGTAGCGCAATAGTCCTCCAGCCCAATGAGACTACTGCCCACCCAGAATCCTCACAGGGTGACTACGCTTTCCGGAATACTTCTCTCAACCTCAAGAGGCAGTCCAGACGTGCTAGACGTAGAGGCAAGCCGTCACGCCAGGGTCTGTCCTCCCTGAGACCTCCTGACCCCAACCTTGAAGTCCCTACTGAAGCTTCATCTCCCTGTATCCCGGAGAAACCCCAATGGGTAATGTGCGTGGGTAGTGCACCAGTTCTCCTGCCCGAAGAGACTTCTGCCCATCCAGACTCCACACAGGAGAACTTCCTGCACCCGGCATCAGATGCTTCTCTCTCTTTAACCGGTGTGCATGTCCAAGGATGCTCCAAAGCTGTGGTTACCTCTGAGTCTGTGCACCTCTACTACCTGGCGGAGGATCCCCTGTTGCCTCCTGAATCCTCCGGGATACCACTCGATGACAAATGGAGAGAGACTTCTCTACACCCGGTACTCAATACTTTGTCCGCTTCGTCCTGTGAGCCTGACAATGGGTACCCCAAAGTGGTAGTTACCTCTGAGTCTCTACACCCCTCCGACCAGGCGGAGGATCTCCAGTTGTCTCCTGAACCCTTCGGGGTGCTACCTGGTAGCGAAAGGACAGAGACTCTCCTATACTCTGTACCTGATACCTCGCTCGCTTCGTCCAGTGAGTCCAACCTAGTGTACTCCGAAGCAGAGGTTACTCCTGAGTCTCTACACCCCTCCGACCAGGCGGAGGACCTCCAGTTGTGTTCAGAACCCTTCGGGGTGCCACCTGGTGGTGAATGGACAGAGACTTTCCTATACTCGGTACCCGATACCTCGCCTGCTTCCTCCAGTGAGTCCAACCTAGTGTACTCCGAAGCAGAGGTTACTCCCGAGTCTCTACACCCCTCCGACCAGGCGGAGGACCTCCAGTTGTGTTCAGAACCCTTCGGGGTGCCACCTGGTGGTGAATGGACAGAGACTTTCCTATACTCGGTACCCGATACCTCGCCTGCTTCCTCCAGTGAGTCCGACCTAGTGTACTCTGAAGCAGTTGTTTTCTCTGAGCCTCTGCACTCTTCTGACCCGGCGGAGGACCTCCAGTTGTTTCCTGAATCCTCCGGGGTACCACCAGATAACAAAGAGACAGTGACTTTTCCTCATTATGTACCTGATAACCCGTCTATTTTTTCCTGTGAGCTTGACAAGATGTACCTCGAAGCAGAGATTACCCTCAAGTCTCTGTCCCCCTCCAACCCAGTGAACGACTGGTCCTCGAATTCCCTGCGGAAGATTCTGGCAGGCCTGAAGAAGAGGGGGCGTAAGGGGGGAGGTACTGTAACATACCTGGCGGCGTCCTTGCATAGTGGTCCATTTCCCACTGTGCAGGAGCGCGCACTTGATCTCCTGTCCTGAATGTCTCTCTGGCTTCCCTCCATGCTGTCTGTTTGTGTCTGTCTCTGCTGCTTAAGGGCGGCGCCCGATCACTTCCTGCTTTTTGTACCTGCTGTGGGTCACACCCCTTGTGCGTCCTCAGCCTATTGCTGTCTGACACTTGGTATATAGCTCAGCAGCTCCCTTCTATCCCTGCCTGAGCATAGTGTTTTCCTTCAGTGTGTGCTTGCACTCTGAAGGTGCCAGGTCCCGTCTTTGTTTCCTTGTCTGCCTTTCCTGGAGGCTGTATTTCCAGGCCTGTCTGAACTAAGTCCTGTATGTCTCCTGCTTTTTGTATCAGTTCCCGTGTCTGAACTGAGTCCTGTATGTCTCCTGCTTTTTGTATCAGTTCCCGTGTCTGAACTGAGTCCTGTATGTCTCCTGCTTTTTGTATCAGTTCCCGTGTCTGAACTAAGTCCTGTATGTCTCCTGCTTTTGGTATTAGTTCCCGTGTCTGAACTAAGTCCTGTATGTCTCCTGCTTTTGGTATTAGTTCCCGTGTCTGAACTAAGTCCTGTATGTCTCCTGCTTTTGGTATTAGTTCCCGTGTCTGAACTGAGTCCTGTATTTCTCCTGCTTTTTGTATCAGTTCCCGTGTCTGAACTGAGTCCTGTATTTCTCCTGCTTTTTGTATCAGTTCCCGTGTCTGAACTGAGTCCTGTATGTCTCCTGCTTTTTGTATCAGTTCCCGTGTCTGAACTGAGTCCTGTATGTCTCCTGCTTTGCGGTATCAGCTCCCGTGTCTGAACTGTGTCCTGTATGTCTCCTGCTTTGCGGTATTAGTTCCCGTGTCTGAACTAAGTCCTGTATGTCTCCTGCTTTGCGGTATTAGTTCCCGTGTCTGAACTGAGTCCTTTCTGTGTTCTCTTGTCTGTCCTGTCTGAACACGCTCCTTGCCTGTTCGTCCCGCCTCTCTGGGGGCAGTATTCCCAGACCCGCTCCTGTATCCCGTTGCAGTGTCGGTCTCCTCCGTACACTCAGTTCCAGTCTGAACTCTCTCCTATCCTTTACCTGTTTTGCCTCTATGTCCGTTCCCTTCCTTTTTCTGCAGAGTCTGAACTCGTACCTAACTCCTGCTTGTTGTCTCTGCAAGTACTGTGTGAGTATCTGGCTCTGTCTTTCCCTTCCTGTCTGTTCCGTGTGAACAGAGTCCTGTCCTGCCCTGCTTCTGCCCGCTGCTCCGGCAGTCCTGTCCTGCCCTGCTTCTGCCCGCTGCTCCGGCAGTCCTGTCCTGCCCTGCTTCTGCCCGCTGCTCCGGCAGTCCTGTCATGCCCTGCTTCTGCCCGCTGCTCCGGCAGTCCTGTCCTGCCCTGCCTGTACCCCTCTGCCTGTAATGTTCCTGAGTCCCAGTGTGTACTGGGCCCTATCCCGCCTGTGTTCCTACCTGCTAGTGCCTCCCTGTCTGCACTCTAGCTGTGCTTGCCTTTACCCCCCTGCCTGCATACCCGCCTGCCTGCATACCAGTCGTGCCTGCCTATACCCTCCAGTCTGTGTGCCAGCCTACCAGCCTGTTCCTGTATTCCCCTGTGTGGGTCAACAGCCGTGTCCGGGGTCTGTCCTGGAGTAGCACCTGGTCCCTCCGCTCGGTTCCTCCTTGGTGCACTGGCGTCGTATGCCGTCGTGCGACCCTGGTCGGATCGGGTGAATACTTAGTCACGCCCCTCCAGGCATTCACTCTCCGGCACGGTCCAGTGGAATCACTACCAATCACACGCACACGCCGCTTAGCCCGGGCGTGTGCATAACAGAGTGCATTTACTAAACATACATTTCAGTAGGCCAACATTTCGGATGTTAAAAACATTTTTCAAGCTGTTGTTATAAAGTATTCTAATTTACTGAGTTAATGACTTTTGTATTTTCATTGGCTGTAAGCCATAATCATCAACATTAACAGAAATAAACACTTGAAATAGATCACGCTGTTTGTAATGACTCTATATAATATATGAGTTTCACTTTTTGTATTGAAGAACTGAAATAAATGGACTTTTTGATGATATTCTAATTTTGTGAGATGCACCTGTATTTATAATTATACTTGTGTCCTTCCTACAAGGGTGGTACACCCGTTCCTGGTAACTACTACGCTAGCTCTTCCTGCAACAATGGCCCTAGCAGGGGTCACCGGGTTTTCATGCTCAAGATTGTGGGAAGACCATTTCCGGTGACTACCTCTTGAAGCTCATCAAGAGTGTGCAAAGCAGTCATCAAATCAAAAGGTGGCTACTTTGAAGAACCTAGAATATAAGACATATTTTCAGTTGTTTCACACTTTTTTGTTAAGTATATAATTCCACATGTGTTACTTCATAGTTTTGATGCCTTCAGTGTGAATGTACAATTTTCAAAGTCATGAAAATACAGAAAAATATTTAAATGAGAAGGTGTGTCCAAACTTTTGGTCTGTACTGTATATATTTTGATTACTTGTTGCATTTGCTGGATTAATGCATTCTATTTTGCTGCATTTGTGAATTTATTGATCATGGAGCCAAAGTGTGGATTTATTTTTCTTTAGGGAATCTGCTTCATATTCACTGCAGATTACACATTGTTCATTGAAAGGGTAAGATCAGAAGTGAAAATCTGCAGATTTTTCGCAGCATAACGAGCCTACAGTAGCTTTGAAAATCTGTAGTATGCTCAAATTCAAGGCAAATGTGCCAAGTCTGAATTCTGGCACTGTAATTGGAGAGGTAGTCATGAGGTCTGACAGTATTATGAGTGGAGTAGGTGTAACGTCAAAATTGTAGTGGAGGCACGAACCACAGGAGGCACAGTGGTGGGTCTGCTGCGGCTGGTACTTTTATTTGTAGAGCAAAGCTACTTCCACTGATTTGGAGCCCTTAAAAGTGCATTTCAAAATTATGCAGCAGCAAAAGTTGTGTCGTAGGTGGTTAAAACTACTTTCATTTTAGCAGATCTTGCAATGTAAAGAGTGAATTTACAGTATATATTATATAGATTGATGATCAGGTGATATACAGAACAGAACGGCTGCTCAGTAAACAAACAAGTCTCAAAAGAACTTGATTTGAAAATGCGGTAGTGCAGCTACCCTCCTTTGTGCTGCTGTGGGTTGCAGACACCGTAGACTACATACTCACACACAAATTAGAAGAGAATGTCTGCACCCCGCATCTGACGTAGGTTCTGGAACTTAGACATGGTATGGCTCTCTTCCAATATTTTGTTAAGAACAATTCGCAGTCAGAAGCCCTTCCTTCATCAGCCGCTCTAATGGTGGAGCCACCTTGTGTGAGGGACACGGTGCTCTCTTCTATCTGGGGCTATATCATCAGCCTCTACTGCCAAGTGACAACAATCTCACTTAGAACAACAGGTCTCCTGTACATGTGAGCTTGAACATGCTGTGCAATAACATGGACTTCCTGGTCCGAGTGGGCCCAGTCACACTTAAACCCCCATGTGTCCTAAATCAATACACCACCTGGGACAAGGTTTTTAGTGTAGTCCAACTGTAAGAAAAGAGACAGCATGAAGTGGTCTAAGCATAAGTGCTCAGAAATTCAGATCATTATCTTCTCTCTCCATTTTCTATTGCCCTACTAACACTTTCTGTAGTTAAATAGTTGCTGTCACTTGGAGTGCTTCGGGGGCATTCTACTTGGCTGATTAATATCAGCCATGAGGTCAACGGCTCATTTATTCACATATTGATTATTGTTGGCATGTTACTCCAAGCTAAAGTTAATTGACATTATGAATAATGTACCTTTTGCTCAACAAAACGTGCTCTCATATTTACTTATTTATTTATACACAGTAGAGTAGCACATCAATAATAAAATTATGGGTACTGGATACTGTGGAGGAAATGATGGGACTGCAAAACGATGCAAAATCACATAGGAAATGGTGAGCAGGCCCTTTATGGACGATACAAAAAAAAACCAAGACACAAATTCAGCATCTAAACTATCAGAGGGTCGCCACAAAAATGTCAGATTCTTATAATAATACCACCAGCTGTGACATAAACTACTATAATGTAAATATATTAAATTATATTTGCCCAATTATATAAACCAGGGGAAGAGAGGGTGGGGGAACCGCGCAGTGTAAAGGGCAGTAATCCAGAGTTTGAGTAAGCTCCTCTCAGATTTTGAGCCCTTCCCTGTCAATCAATTAACCCTTTCATATATTATCTTACTGGCCTGAACACCATTTGGAACTCACTCCTAAAGCCCTTCCTACTCTTTTAACTGTTGCGTATGCCCCTCGCTCTGTGGCCATATGTCATGGGCCTACAATTCTTCTATCCATATTACAGAAATTGATATGTGTCCAGATTTTAAAAATGCACAATGGGTCAGTGTGTAAAAAGCAAAGTACTGTGGGCATAAAATTTCTTAAAATCCCATCTACTTTGCTGGAACTGTAAGGTGCTGCTTTTTTAGCACATTGAAAATACACAATGTCAAAAACTCATAGTGGGAACTTAACCTAAGTGTACCTCACAGCAAAAATCCACTGTTCTTAAAAAATAAAAAGATGTAATATGTGCGTATGTTTGTATATATTACATGTGTTTACTTGCTTTCAATAGACAGATATTATTGACTTTCAAAGCAGTCACTATCTATCTAGAACTTTAAATTATACAACTATTTTTTAGTGGAAGCGCACCACCAATTTGTGGATGTCTCGTCTTCTCATTGAGCATTCTGCACCACACATGCACAGGCAGAAGAAACAAGATGCGTGTTGCTGCAGAGGGCTTAGTTTTACTTCATTGAAAGAGTGTTTCCTGTCTATTCCTGTAAAGCTGTTCTCTGCTCTAATCTGAGTGTCCTCCCACCTATCAGAGCAGAAGGCAGTGATGGACAGTAAAGCGAAGCGGCAGAGAAGACTCTCCCAATGGAGTAAAACTATGTCTTCGACAGCAGCACGCTTCCTGTTTTTTTCTGCCTGGGCATGCGTATTAGAAGTATGCATGGTGCAGAGGGATTGATGAGAAATAGTGTGCACAACATCATTCCCTGTATATTCTCTCTGCACTAAGCAGCAAGACCTCACAATCATTAATGATATCACACTGTTAATGCAGAGAGACTGTAGAGGGAATGGATAGCTCCCAACTGTGCTAGATTCAGCGGGACTGTCCCGATTTGGGGGAGCAGTCCTGCTACGTCAGGACTTTATGCCGACTTCCATTACTCACTTCTCTCTCTGTTCTCTGTGTGATGTCTTCTCTCAGAATCTTCATCACTCTGCAGCTCCTCCTCCGATGTAGAGGCAGCTTCTTGCTCTGCACACACTTACATTAAATAAACAATTCTCTTCTTTACTAGTGATCTGGGCTCCCTGGAAATAGAACCCACAACTCGTACATTGCAGACAGCAGCTAAAGATATGAACCACAGCCACCACTTATATCGATGTGAGGATTTCCTATACTTGAAGCTACATTGCAGGCTCTGAACCCACAGGCAGAACATACTAATACATAGAGATACAGCTGTACATAGCAGTGTATTTATATATACCTATATTCTAGAGGGAGAATAAAAGTAAGATTTTCTTTCTTCCTTTAAGATTACTAAAAAATAATGAAAAATAATTCCAAAAAAGTACACTGTGTGCATAATTATTAGGCAAGTTGTATTTTAGAGGATTATTTTTATTATTGATCAACAACTATGTTCTCAATCAACCCAAAAGACTCATAAATATCCAAGCTTAATATTTTTGGAAGTTGGAGTGGTTTTTTTTTAGATTTGGCTATCTTAGGAGGATATCTGTTTGTGCAGGTAACTATTACTGTGCTGAATTATTAGGCAACTTAATAAAAGCCAAATATAATCTCATCTCACTTGTTTATTTTCACCAGGTAAGCCAATATCAGTGCACAAAATGTAGAAATAAACATTTCTGACATGCAAAAACAAAAACCAAAAAAATTAGTGATCAGTATAGCCACCTTTTTTATGATGACACTCAACAGCCTTCCATCCATAGATTCTGTCTGTTGCTTGATCTGTTTTCGATCAACATTGCGTGCAGCAGCCACCACAGCCTCACAGACACTGTTCCGAGAGGTGTACTGTTTTCCCTCCCTGTAGATCTCACATTTTATGATGGACCACAGGTTCTCTATGGGGTTCAGATCAGGTGAACAAGGGGGCCATGTCATTATTTTTTCTTCTTTTAGACCTTTACTGGCCTGCCACGCTGCAGAGTAGTTGGATGCATGTGATGGAGCATTGTCCTGCATAAAAATCATGCTTTTCTTGAACGATACCGACTTCTTTCTGTACCACTGCTTGGAAAAGTTGTCTTCCAGAAACTGGCAGTGGGTCTTGGAGTTGAGCTTCACTCCATCCTCAACCCGAAAAGGTCCCACAAGTTCATCTTTGATGATACCAGCCCATACCAGTACGCCACCTTCACCTTGCTGGCGTCTGAGTTGGAGTGGAGCTCTCTGCCCTTTACTGATCCAGCCTCTGGCCCATCCATCTGGCCCATCAAGAGTCACTCTCATTTCATCAGTCCATAAAACCTTTGAAAAATCAGTCTTAAGATATTTCTTGGCCCATTCTTGACGTTTTATCTTATGTTTCTTGTTCAAAGGTGGTCGTTTTTCAGCTTTCCTTACCTTGGCCATGTCCCTGAGTATCGCACACCTTGTGCTTTTTGATACTCCAGTAACATTGCAGCTCTGAAATATGGCAAAACTGGTGGCGAATGGCATCTTGGCAGCTTCACGCTTGATTTTCCTCAATTCATGGGCAGTTATTTTGCGCTTTTTTGGCCAACACGCTTCTTGCGACCCTGTTGGCTATTTGCCATGAAACACTTGATTGTTCGGTGATCACGCTTCAAAAGTTTGGAAATTTCAAGACTGCTGCATCCCTCTGCAAGACATCTCACAATTTTGGACTTTTCAGAGCCCGTCAAATCTCTCTTCTGACCCATTTTGCCAAAGGAAAGGAAGTTGCCTAATAATTAAGCACACCTTATATTGGGTGTTGATGTCATTATTCAACACCCCTCCTCATTACAGAGATGCACATCACCAGATTTACTTAATTGGTAGTTGGCTCTCAAGCTTATGCAGCTTGGAGTAGGACAACATGTATAAAAAGTATCATGTGATCAAAATACTCATTTGCCTAATAATTCTGCACACAGTGTAATTTACTCTTCTTGAGATCTGGCTGATTTATTACTGACTGAGGAGGAAGATGGGAGGGGTTATATGCATCAAAGCTAGACTACAGGGAGACAGATAGGACAAACTTCAAAAGGCAAACCTGATTGCATAACAGTATAACAGCAACAATACAATCATAATAGAATACTGTATAATTCCCAAGTCGTGTGACATGACAGACAGTATTCATTTTATTGTATCATCATGAACTGAAAAATGGGAAGTAAATTTCAAATGGTATGAAACTGTTAAAAAACTTCAAGTTCTTTGTGCAGTAAAAACGATCTGGTGCCATGATTCTTCAGGTAAGTACAATTAAACCTGTATAGTTTTTTATATTTTACTAGTTAAAAAAATTCTGAAATCTGTAAAAAAAAAAATCTAACAACAAAAGAAAAACACCTATCTTCATTTCTGAGACCTGTAACGTTTTTTGCATGCCAAGCTGCAGTTTTCATTTATACCATTTTGGGGTACATACGACATATTAATCCCTTTTTATTGCATTTTTTGGCAACTGTAGTCACTGAAAAAATACAAAATCTATTGTTTTCATTGTTTTTTGCTTTTGGAGATGATTGTAGGCTTTAAATAATGTTATATTTTAACAGATCTGATTTTTACAGACTCAGTTATGTGAGACCAATTATGTTTATTATTTCTTTGTTTTAAAACTGGTAAATGGAGGGTGATTTCAACTGTCACATTTTTTTAATATTTTTCAAAACTTTTATTTTGTACCTTATTTTTTAGTCTCCTCAGGATATGTGCCCATGATCAGGAGCTGCTGGGCCCAGACGCTGCAGAATAGCCAATTTCGCCCTCATTATACAAATGAACAGCGGCAATTTTTTTTTCCACCACATGCGGATTTTCATTAATGCAAGTCTATGAGGAAAGGCCACATGCGGACCCGCAAGAGAAATTGACATGCTGCGGTCCTGAAAGACGCGCAGCATGTCAGTGTCCATGGGTGATCCGCAGCCTCAGATGCACGCATAGTGGACATGGGATTTCTAGAAATCCCATCCACTATGCTGTAACATCTGGACACTGCAGGTTTGGCACTGCATAAACATGCAGAGTCAAACTTGCAAACCTGATTGTGGGCACATACCCTTAGAGGATATGGCACAATATTGCAGGATACAGTATAGTAAAATCGCATTCTTCTTTGAAACTCAGCCTATAGCAAAGCTTCAGAGTAGAAAGATGGCAGTGATGGGGCCTTCAACAAGCCTTTGGCTTTGAGGGTAACTCATTAGTCCTTTGTTATTGTGTCGCAGTGGGACTGGAGGGCGCACACACCAGCGATTGCTGCATTTATTAGTAGATGCTGGGTATGTATTACTGCTGGCATCTGCCCTGTATGGAGCAGGCACAGCCCCTGATCCCTTCACTGCAAGGTGTGTGAAGGGGTTATTGCCTGATCTATTTTTTGCCTCTCCTCCTTATAGGAGCTATCATTTTTTGTATTTTTCGATAAAGCAGCTGTAGGAGGTCTTGTTTTATGCGGGACAAATTGCATCATATTTATCGCTGTTTTGGAGGTACAATTACAATTACTGTGTTATATATATGTGGCACCCCAGGGGTCTGGTTTTCCACAGTAATGTAATGTTATGTCTGAGAGCAGGTGGGAGGTCCTTTGGTCAGGGATCCTGTGCATGCCACACCTCCTGCCCAGTCTTGGGAGGGGAAGAACTTCCCCTGTATAAACCCGGGGCTGAGGCAGGGTGAGGGAGACAAGGAGAGTGGAGACAAGAAGCAGCATAGGAAACAGCAGAGTTACAAGGAGTCAGGGGCTGGCAGCTGCAGAGCTCGCCCTGACTAAGAAGATTCTTTACCGGACCCGGAGTCCGAGGCTGTGGGGACTAACTCCTACCCAGCAGCAGAATCCGTCAGGCAGGGGATTTCAGGTCCTCTGGCCCAGAAGCCCGAAGGCACGGTCACACGCGTGGGACCAGCACCGCCATCGTGGAGCGGAAGCCATTAGAAGGCCCCGAGTCACCGGCCATACGGGTGAGCACCACACGGTACACTCAGGGACGTGGGCTACTTACATCAGCTTCTAGCAAGGTAGCCAGAAGAGTACAGTCAGTTTGGGAGGCCTACAACTACGCCTGGCCAGGGGAGATCCCATCTGCTCAAAGACTGACCAGGCCCCGTTTGCTAGCAAGTACTCTGGGAGGGTCTGTCGTTGTTACCAGTAAAGACCCTGAACTACACCGTACCGTCTCTGAGTGGTTCCTGCTACCCCCATCATCCACGTCGGCTGCCCTGAGGCCATACCCCTCCCGTTGGGGGTTATACTATCACGCTGCACAATCCTACCACCGGCCTCAGCGGTCTGCCCTGCAGCAGCAGCTTCCTGGCTGCACTCAACGGGTGGCGTAGTCATGAACTATTTACTACTAATAGACTGCCGTCTAGTTTGACTCCCTGGGCACGGACCGGGTCACCGCCACGAGACTACAACCCTCCACTGATCCGGCTCCGGGTAGGCTCCCGCGTGCGCAACGCAGCGCGACACAGGCCCAGGGGCGCGTCAACTTTGGCGTAGTCGGCAGGATTTCGTGCCCGCAACCACCGGGTACTGCGTGCCTGAAAAGCAAAGACTGTTCAAACTTACCAGTGGTGAAGGTTTCCCGCCATCCGGCGCCATCTTCTACCTTCTTCCCGCCATCCGCGAAGTTTTCCCGCCATCCGGCGCCATCTTCGACCTTCTTCCCGCCATCCGTGGAGTTTTCCCGCCATTGGACGCCATCGTGAGGACGCCGCGCGGGAAGAAGAGGGGCGTGGACTCCGAAAGCGCGCGAGAACTGAAGCCCCGCCTCACGTCCGGACGTTGCGTAAGGTCCTGGAAGGAGCCCAGCAGACGCCGACGTCACAGGAGCGCGACGGAAGGTCCTCAACCCTGACGATCCACTGCGGAGCCGCGGCCTACGGAAGAGGATCATCGCAAGGTAGGCCACGGTCCACTAGGGGGGAGGAAGATGTCGGATACGGAGGAGAGCTTCACTGCCTCAACCCCCGCCAGCGCTACCGCTGCTGCAGTTATGCCCTTCACCATGCCCTATATCCCGGGAGCAGCTTGGCTACCCCAGTACTCAGGGGAGTCACATACCCTGCATGACTTTAGAGAAAAGCTGGATAGCCTCTTCCAGGTGTACCCCCTCACAGAAGAGCAAAAAGTGAGCATCCTGGTGGCCCAACTAACCGGGGCAGCCAAAAGGGAAGTAAAATCCTGGCCACCTGGGAGGAAGACTGTCGCAGGGATACTAACCCGGCTGAAGGACACCTTTGATACCCGCACCTCAGCCGAGATTAAGCTTAGATTCTACGGGTGCAAGCAGCGAGCGCATGAGAGTATAAGGGACTATGCACTAAACCTACAAGAGGCCCTGAGGGCCATAAAGCAGACCGACCCTGATGGGGTGGGAAACGAGGACAGGCTATTGACTGAACAATTTATAGAGGGTTTATATTGCAATGCCCACCGAACCCAGTTGCGGGCAATGGCCTTACAGGATCCCCATCTGGACTTTGCACAGTTCAAGGATAGAGCTATCCGGGTGCTCCGAGAACCAGCACCGGGTGGCGTTGTTACCCACAGGCGCCCAGCTATCACTTACCACCAGGAGGCGGCGCCCTTGTCGGCAGGGCCTGTGGGAGCTGATGCGCAGGCTTTGGACAATGACCCGGCTCCAGACCTACACCATCAGGTCCAAGATCTAGCTAAGAGCGTTGCTGCCCTAACCCGAACTGTGCAGTCTTTACAGGTTTCCACCCCAGGGAAGATCCAGCTGGCATCCGGACCGGAGGACATCCCGTGGCGTCGACCAAGGAGGACCCCACCGGCCAGAGGAAGACCCAGTGACCGATACAGCGAGGACGGACGACCCATCTGCCGCCGCTGCAATCAACCCGGACATATGGAAAGGTACTGTTCTTTAAACGGGCACAACCTGGGGTAGAGGGCCAACCCCCAGGAAAAAGATCACCAGGCCCATCGAACTGGCGCGACAGATATGTGGGAGGACGTCCAGTCTTGCCTGTGGTACTGGATGGCATTCCCATGAGTGCCCTACTGGATACCGGGTCACAGGTCACCACCATCCCGTACGTGCTCTTCAAGCAGTACTGGAATGACTCGGATATTACCCGCTACCCTGACGACGACTTGAGTATCATCGCCAGCAATGGCCAGCCCGTGCCACAGATCGGATTTAAAGAGGTGACCCTCAAAATCGGTAGAGTCGAACTGGCCGCACAGGGACTGATCATTGTAGATATTGATAAACATGAGAGTCACCCAAAAATAACTCTAGGAACTAACGTAATTGAAAATTGTCTTGCAGAGGTGATTTTCCTTTTACAGCAGGTTGCCAAGAACGCCAGCTCCGGCGAGCAGCGGGTGCTCCAGAAAGAGATCCGGGCACTGATGCAACGGCAACAAGTGGAACTCTCCGGCGGTGAGATTGGTAGCGTAAGAATGTGTGACCCTTTTCCTATTGCCATGCCCCCAAAAAGTGAAATGATGATTTGGTGCCGGGCAGCTATTGGTCTGAGAGGTAGAGATTACCAGGCAATGGTAGAACCAGTTTACTCAGACAGTAGGCCCACCATTTTGACAGCACGGGGGGTGGTCAACGTACGCCATGGGAGGGTGCCCATTCGCATAATAAATATCGGGGAGAGGGAAGTGTACCTGCCCCGGTATGCCACGCTAGCCAAATTATATACCACTAATCAAAATTCTATACAATCTGTGGAACCCTTGCCTCCATCTCACCCGGAGGAAGGTAATGGCTCTAAGAAAGACATGGAGGACTGGTGTCAGCAACTACATTTGGGTACTGATTCCACTCCCTCACATCAGAAACAAGGAGTCTATCGGGTGGTTCAAGAGTATGAGAGAGTGTTTAGTAAACACCCGTTAGACTTCGGGCGAGTCAAGGGGGTAGAACACCGCATCCCCACGGGAGATCATCCTCCCATAAAAGAGAGGTATCGACCCGTACCACCTGCACATTACCAACACGCCAAGGGGATGCTTAGAGACATGAAGGAGGCTGGGGTAATCCGGGATAGCTGTAGCCCCTGGGCAGCCCCACTAGTTTTAGTAAAAAAGAAAGACAACACCATGAGGATGTGTGTAGATTACCGGAAAATCAACCGTATCACACACAAGGATGCGTACCCCTTACCAAGGATAGAGGAGTCATTGGCTGCTTTAAGATCTGCTAACTTCTTCTCTACCTTGGATCTCACTAGCGGGTACTGGCAGGTTCCTGTAGCAGAGGCGGACCGGGAGAAGACCGCATTCACCACCCCGATGGGACTTAGCGAGTTCACCTGCATGCCGTTCGGACTCTGCAACGCCCCAGGAACCTTCCAACGATTAATGGAGTGCTGTCTGGGCCACAGAAACTTCGAGACGGTCCTGTTGTACCTGGACGATGTCATCGTATACTCCAAAACTTATGAGGACCACCTGAAACACCTGGCGGAGGTGTTCGAAGCTCTGGCGAGTTACGGCCTAAAGGTGAAACCCTCCAAGTGTCACCTCCTGAAACCAAAGGTGCAATACCTGGGACACGTGGTGAGCGCTGACGGAGTGGCTCCCGACCCCGATAAGATCACCGCAATTAAGGGATGGCCAAGCCCCTCCAGCGTAAAAGAAGTGCGGCAGTTCCTAGGGTTGGTAGGCTACTACCGAAGGTTTATTCCCGGTTTCACCAAAAAGGCAGCGCCTATGCAGGACCTCCTGATAGGCCAGTCCCGAAAGGCCAAGAACCAGAAGCCGCCCTTCAAATGGGAAGAGCTAGAAGAAGAGTCCTTCCGCCAGCTGAAGATGGCCCTCACGGGGGATGAAATCTTGGCGTACCCGGACTATAGCCAGCCCTTCATCCTCTACACCGACGCCAGTAACATCGGGCTAGGAGCCGTACTGTCCCAGATTCAGCAGGGGAGAGAACGAGTAATCTCCTATGCCAGCCGAAAACTGCGACCCACCGAAAGGAACCCCGAGAATTACAGCTCATTTAAGCTAGAGTTCCTGGCCGTGGTATGGGCAGTCACCGAGCGCTTTAGGCATTACCTCGCTTCTTCCCGGTTCACCGTATACACGGATAACAACCCGTTGACACACCTGGACACGGCAAGACTCGGTGCCCTGGAGTAGAGGTGGATGGCCCGTCTGTCCAACTACGAGTTCACAATCAAATACCGGGCAGGACGCTCCAATACTAACGCGGATGCCCTGTCCAGGATGCCCAACCTGCCGGACGAAGGAGAAGATCCGTAGGGACTGGAAGAAGTTGAACTCCCTGCGTTCCACCGTCATGGGACTATCCAGTATTCCCACCGGGTAAGGGGTAAGCAGGCTGCTACGTTGAACCCCTTACCCCACTACAACTGGGCGGAAACGCAAGACAGCGACCCTGCCGTCCGACTGGTGAAGGAGATGCTGACTCGGCCGGAGGCTCGCCTTGAACCAGACGCTCCGGAGGAAGCCAAACAACTATGGGCGGAGAAGAGTCGACTATTCCTTTACAAGGGGAAGTTGTGCCGCAGAATGGTCAACTCCCGGACGCATGAACTACTCTGGCAAGTAGTGGTGCCACGAAGAGACGCAGCCATGTTGATGGAGGCATACCACGACGGAGCTGGACACTTCGGGTGGAAAAAGCTGGAGTTCCTGCTGCGCGAGCGGTTCCACTGGGTAGGCATGAGGGGAACCATCGAGAAGTGGTGCAGAGACTGTGGCCCGTGCAATCTGAGAAGGAAGGACCGGGCCAGCCAGAAGACTCCCCTGCAGTCCATCGTCACCCGGCAACCGTTGGAACTGGTAGCCTTGGATCATGTAAAACTGACCCCAAGCAGAAGTGGCTACGTCTACGCGTTAACCATCGTGGATCATTACTCCCGGTTCTTGGTTGTCGTCCCCGTCAAGGACTTAACGGCTCAAACAGCAGCTAGAGCCTTCCAGCAGCACTTCTGCCATCCACACGGGTACCCGGACCAAGTGCTGACGGACCAGGGACCTGCCTTTGAAGCGGAGGTCTTCCAGGAATTCTGCAATCTGTATGGCTGCCGGAAGATAAGGACGACACCCTACCATCCGCAAACTAATGGACTTTGTGAAAAAATGAACCAGGTGGTAATGGATCTTCTAAAAACATTGCCCCTGGAAGAGCGCAGTCTGTGGCCTGAGAAGTTGCCCGATCTGGTGGACCTATACAACCACATCCCGGTAGGTTCCACCAACTGTACCCCGGCTTACCTAATGAGGGCGAGACCTGGTAAGTTACCTGTTGACCTGGAAATGGGAGTCCTGACACCTGAGGACACTTCACCAGAAACAGACTGGGACACAGAGAGGCAGCAGCAGTACCGGAGAGTACAAGAGAGCGTGGAGCGAAGTCTCTGTCAGGCTAGGGAAAGACAAGAGAAGACTTACAACCAGTATGCTCCCGCTGTTCCCCTGGTACCCGGAGAGCAGGTCTTGAAGAGGAAAAGACGGCTCCACAAGTTGGATGACCAGTGGGAGGAGGACCCGTACACCGTACTGCCCTCAAGCCACGAGAACCCGAAGGTCTGTACCATCAGTAAAGACGGAGGGGAAACCACAGCCATTGTATCCCGGGACCACCTGAAGAAGTGTCCCGAACAACTGAGGAACCCTGAAGAAGAACAAGAAGACCATCGACCCGTAGAGGAAAGGGAAGATATGGTTAGTACCGTGCTCGGGGACTTCCCTCGGTCTTGGACTCAAGTCAATGGTGCAGTTGTGGTACCCGTACTCACCTTCCTCCAACCATCATCCCAAGAACCTACGGAGCAACGGGTAGAGCTGGAAGAACAGCCGGTCCAGGAGGCAGAAGACTCCACACGAGTAGAACAGGAGAATCAACCCTCTGCTTATAGTGAGCCTGCCGTACCCCTAGTGAGACAAAGAGCCGGTAGACAGCTGCCCAGTTTACCCTTGACAGCTCCTACACCCTGTAGTTCAGGGCCAGACAGTCAGCTCCGTAGGTCCACTAGGGCCACTAGAGGCCAGTTACCCGCACGCTGGAGAATTTGAAGTGTAAAAATAGTTTTATTTATGTTTATCTGTGTATTGTTGCTTGTGTATAATTTTGTGTTTCCAGTTGTTTTTAGGAAACCTTGGTGGATTTACCGGGAATCCTTGTATATAGTTGGAGCGTAACCCAGGATGGACTAGAGACTGTTAAGGACTCGGGGTAGGACAGACCCCTACCTGGTTACGTCTCCCTGTGTTGGTGAAATGGACACCTTTGCTTTTCTTCAAAGACTGCATCCGGTTGCGGACACGCCGTAACCATCTTATGTGTTTTTCTTATAGTATTGTTATTGTTATACTTTGTTATGTTTTTCTAAATGTGTTTAGTCCCGGAGTACTAAATTTCACTAGGGGGGAATGTGGCACCCCAGGGGTCTGGTTTTCCACAGTAATGTAATGTTATGTCTGAGAGCAGGTGGGAGGTCCTTTGGTCAGGGATCCTGTGCATGCCACACCTCCTGCCCAGTCTTGGGAGGGGAAGAACTTCCCCTGTATAAACCCGGGGCTGAGGCAGGGTGAGGGAGACAAGGAGAGTGGAGACAAGAAGCAGCATAGGAAACAGCAGAGTTACAAGGAGTCAGGGGCTGGCAGCTGCAGAGCTCGCCCTGACTAAGAAGATTCTTTACCGGACCCGGAGTCCGAGGCTGTGGGGACTAACTCCTACCCAGCAGCAGAATCCGTCAGGCAGGGGATTTCAGGTCCTCTGGCCCAGAAGCCCGAAGGCACGGTCACACGCGTGGGACCAGCACCGCCATCGTGGAGCGGAAGCCATTAGAAGGCCCCGAGTCACCGGCCATACGGGTGAGCACCACACGGTACACTCAGGGACGTGGGCTACTTACATCAGCTTCTAGCAAGGTAGCCAGAAGAGTACAGTCAGTTTGGGAGGCCTACAACTACGCCTGGCCAGGGGAGATCCCATCTGCTCAAAGACTGACCAGGCCCCGTTTGCTAGCAAGTACTCTGGGAGGGTCTGTCGTTGTTACCAGTAAAGACCCTGAACTACACCGTACCGTCTCTGAGTGGTTCCTGCTACCCCCATCATCCACGTCGTCTGCCCTGAGGCCATACCCCTCCCGTTGGGGGTTATACTATCACGCTGCACAATCCTACCACCGGCCTCAGCGGTCTGCCCTGCAGCAGCAGCTTCCTGGCTGCACTCAACGGGTGGCGTAGTCATGAACTATTTACTACTAATAGACTGCCGTCTAGTTTGACTCCCTGGGCACGGACCGGGTCACCGCCACGAGACTACAACCCTCCACTGATCCGGCTCCGGGTAGGCTCCCGCGTGCGCAACGCAGCGCGACACAGGCCCAGGGGCGCGTCATATATATATTATTTTTTTTTGGGGGGTGCAAAAGTGATTTTGTTTTGCTTTTTATTGTCTTAGTGCCCACCTCAACTAGGCTAAGTGTATATGGAAGAAAATGTCAGACAGACCACACTGTGACTCTGTCTTCATCATTACAGTTAATAGCCCAGTCAGCACATATGCCCGAATCCTGTATTGCGGGGCAGGGACATAAGCCCCTATGGAGCCAGTGAACACATAGTAAAACGCTATGTGAGAATTACCTTAGAATAAGAAGCGAAAACAGACACTCCATTTGCAGTCAGGTATATTAGGATGTTTGCCCCTCATAAGTGTAAATCAGGAGGTCTGAATTAGCTATGTGAGAGGCCTCTGACAGGAGGCTTAAGGTAGAACATGTCTCTTTGTGGTGAGTTGCAAGCTGCTGTAAAGAATCATATATCGCATTTAAAAAACAGTGAAGATTTATCTCTCCGGCCAGTAATTGTGTCAAGTCAGTGTGATAGTCTTGTGTACAGAATGAAATGTGATTGTTTTCTTCACAGCGCATGTATGGGCCTGATATCTACCCATTTTTGAGTCACTGTATTGTGGTATTATTAGTTTCATTGGTGCACGCTATAACTATATAAGCACTTGTCTTTCACTAAAAGAGTAAAAACATAAGTGAATGCGTAAAGTGGACCAGAGCGGTAGTCATGACTAGAGATGAGTAAACCTTTTGATGTTCGGGTTCATCGACTAAACCCGAACATCAATAAAAATTTTGTGTTCGGGCATCCGAGCCCGAACACAAACCCGAACGGGGCCCCGGACATCCCTGGTTTCCCACGCTGTCAGGTCGGGAAACAGGGTCTGTGTTTGGTGGTGTCATTACCGCGGGTCAGAGCGCTGTGGGATCATGCTGCCAGATGTCAGCGTGATCCCGCAGCTGTGAAATTGAACCGCGGTGAAAAGCTTACCGTGGGTCATAGGCGCTGGATGATGAGACTACTTCTCCCATCAGCCGATGCCTGCTCTCACTGTTAACAGCGAGCTCAAGAGCCAATAATGGGAGGAGTATTCTGTCATCAGCCGGCGCTTGTGCAGTGAAAGTAAAAAAAAAAAAAAAAAAGTTTAAATTAATAAATATTTAAATAAAAATGATAAACACATTATACTCACCTACACCTAATCGCCGATGTTCTCATCCTCTGTAAAAAAATAAAAAAACACCATATACTCACTTTAACGCCTAATCCCCGATGCCCATGTCGCCTGAAATAAAAAAAGAAATAATAAACCCCCATAATTCTCAACTATCCGCCGTAGTCCAGGTAATATTGAGTGTCCCACGGCGATTTCGCTGATGGCACAGCCTCATCCAGAGATGTGACTGTGCTATCTGGCAGCCGGCGATACAATGACAGGAGCAAGATCACTCCCGCAGTGTATCACGGTGAGCTGCCATGAGAGAGGTCATCTGCTGAGAAGCTCATGTGACCTCACTTACTGCACCACTGCGTGAAAAAATTCTCAAGCAGCAGTGGTGCCGTGAGGTCACCGCAGCTCTCAGCTGATTGAACTACAATGACCTCTCTCCCAGCAGCTCAGCACTGTATACTTAAACAGGAGTGATTACACTTCTGTCAGTGTATAGCCTGCTGTCTTGAAGAGCAGTCACATCAGTGACTACTGATGTGACTGTCCTACAAATGATCGCCGTGGGACACTCAGGCTTATGTCATTACGGCAGACAGGTGTGGGATGTTTTTTATTTATTTATTTTTAAAGGTGACAATGGCTTCAGGGAATTAGGCGTTAGGTGAGTATATAGTGTTTTTTAATTTGAAATAAATTATTAAAACAGTGTGGACTTTTATTTCAAATAAATGATTTTTTTTCAGGCCGTGTGTTTATTTCTAAACCTTACTATGGGGTTAGTAATGGGGGTATCTTATAGACGCCTCTCCATTACCAACCTGGGCTTGATGTCAGCTGCCAATACAAAAGTTGACATGAACCCCAACCTTATAAATCCACTTGTAGCCACATCAGGGCAATTGGTAAGCGCGAGGATGTGCCATTTCTGGAGCCACTGAGGGCTGATATTATTACCCTCAGAGGGGGCCTGGATCCATGGCCCTTTCCCTGGCTATTATTATCAGCTCACAGCTGCCTGCTCAGCCTTTGCTGGTTAGATTTTATCAGGAGGCCCTACGTAAGTGTTTTTCTGGGGTCCCCCTGTAATTTAGCAAGTAAACACTAAGCAAACAGTTGTGACTTGTTATTCATAGCCAGGGAACATCTTTGGCTAATAACCCCTTCCATCGCTAGTAACATCAGCCCTAGCGACAACCCTTGAATTACTGTCGGACCCGGGGCGAGTATTTTCACTGCATCCAAAATGCTGTGTTCTAATGCCGCACTTATTTTGTCAGTACATGCGGATCCACCGCATGTAATGACATTTCAATCGGTCAAAATCTGCAGCGGAGACTAGAGTCTCCACTAGAGAAATTGACATGCTGCGGGTGAACTTACGCAGCGTCAAAAACAAGCACAGTAGGAATGGGATTTCTTATAAATGAAATAAAATAATTAAAAGAAAAAAGAAAACATGGGCTCCCGCATCATTTTCATAACCAGCAGAGGGAAAGCCGACCACTGGGGGCTAATATTACTAGCCAGGGAAGGGGACATTAGCAAAAGATGTTCTCTGGCTATTAATAACAGCTCACAGCTATTTGCTTAGCCTTTACTGGCTAGATTACAGGGTCCCAATATAAAATTTAACCAGAAAAGGCTAAACAGACAGCTGTGAGCTGATATTAATAGCGAGGGAAGGGGCCATGGATCCCCGCCCCCTCCGAGGCTAATAATATCAGCCATCAGTGGCCCCACAAATGAAGCATCCATAAGATGTGCCAAATCTGGCCCTTAGCCTCACTCTTCCCACTTGCGCTCCCTATTAATAGTGAGAGCAGGTGCCGGCTGATGGGAAGTAGTTTCCTAAGCCAAAGACTATGACCCGCGGTAAACTTTTTACCGCAGGTCACTGTCACAGCTGTGGGATCACGCTGACATCTGACAGTGTGATCCCGCAGTGCTGAGACCCACAGCAACGATGTTACCGTCGATCACAGCCTGTTTCCCGCACTGTCATGCAGAAGACAGCACGGTAAACCAGGGATTTTCGCGTTCGGGTTGACATTTTCCGATTTATATGCAAAAGGCTGGGGAATCCGAACAAGAATCCGAATGAGCAATGTTCGCGCTGAATTTAAAAAAAAAATAACGTTTTCCGAACAAGTTCGCTTATCTCTAGTCATGACCAAGCTGCTATACTTACGCTCTGGCACTTTACAGGAAAACAATATCCCAGTCTCAGTGTGCTGTCAGGTGTGAGGTGCATCACACTCACTTGTAAGCCGCAGGCCTCCAGGCTTTTGTCTTCAGGAGCCGCCGCACACAATTCCAAGGACACCAAAGTCATTTCAACAAGCAATCGTTTACTGGTTTGTGGGATAAGGCACAGCATCTCATGTTCCTAATTTCCTTAATACATTGCACCTTCAGCCCTACCACTCGTTTGTCCTGGACTCTCCCTAAGCCCACTCACTCTGGCAGTCTAAGGAATTTCCTGTCCACTTCAGCAGTACACCCAGGACCGGCAACCTGCCCTTCACGTGATTCCACGTCCACCAACTTTAAGATGTCAGAAGACCAGGCCTTCCTCTTGGTACCTGGACCAAGCCCTAGGCTACAGACATTACAGGAATGTCTACAAGGGAATTCAGTTTGGTTTTCCACTGACTCGAACGTGTTGTACATGCTGATCCTACCTGAACTTAACCTTGTCACTGCACTTCTCTATCTCCCTTACTATCAAGAAGTGCCCACTCTTTATTAACACTAGTCTCCACCCATGGGGGTAGTTCTATCCATTAACTATATCCTATACTAAAGACTAAACCTATTGCCTTTATCTTATGACCTATTCTGTTGCTATACCACTTAACTATATGAACAGTACTTATTTTATCGCTAGTCCGCTAGTCTAATCCTATGCTTATCCTGCACTAAGCACTACTCACAATATACATTAAAGTTTACATTACTTATATGCTATACATTACAAATCCCACAATATAAAAGATGCACTTCACTAATCACATTACATGTAACACCGCATGACACTGTACACATATTCGATTGTTGTCTTCAGGGTTAGTAACACAGCAGAACAGTCCATTATTAGTACGCGTCTTCCCTTGACCATGTCATTAAGAGTTTTTATTTTTATTTTTGTCTTGGTGCAGTATTTGTTTGTGGGCTGTTAATGAGTCTTTGGGAGCAGGTCCACACCAAATAACACCTGAAAAATGGCTCAAAAACTCCCGAAAAATTCTTCCTATTCATTTCTACAGTAAAATTAATTACTGGTCATATGTTCAGTGGTTTAAGCATTTTTCTTCCACTTCAGGCTTAGAAAAACACCTAGTGGAAGAGAAGAAGTTTCATGTCACTTCTTTGAAGTATGTTCGGATGGAAAAACACTCCAAACAAGGCTCTGTCCTATAAAAAAGCTGCTAAAAACTCAGAAAAAAAATACTTGAAGAACTCTTTAAAACTTGTTCAGAAAATGAAAAACTCCTCAAAAAAACTCCCCAAAGGGGGGGGACACTCGAAAAGAAGTTTCCACTAGGCTTAAGCCTCTTCATGAATCTGTCATTTTTTCACATTTGAAACTGTAACTTACTAAATTTTCTTCTGTCTAATCCATCCTGAATGCTGAACCAGGGTCATATTGATGTCTTCATTGGCACTGATGTCTTCACCTTGTGCCAGTCATTGCACTGGTTACACATCTGTATGGTCCAGCTGTCACTAGAATAAAAAAGGCATTTTAAATAAGTTGCATGAACATGAATTACCACATGCTATTGGGTGCATGGAGAATGTAGAGACAGATGAAAAGGAGGAACCAGATTCTAAGGAAATTTTAGAAAGAGGGAAGAGTTAGGTTAGTGAAGCGAGGTTATAGGCCTCTCTAAAGAGTTGTGTTTTTTAGAGAACGCTTAAAAATGTGGGGGCTAGGTATTAATTGGATTTTCTGGAGAAGTGCATTCCAGAAAACTGGTGCAGCACAATAAAAGTCTTGGAAATGGAGGTGGGAAGTTCATTTTTGGAGAATATTAGTTGTAATTCAGTTGCATAATGGAGAGCAAAGGATAGGGTGGTAGACAGAGATGAGGAAGGAAATGTAATGCAGAACTGTGGACAGCTTTGTAGGTGAGAGAGATAAGTTTATATTGTACTCTGAAGCCCATGACAAGCACTTTTTACCTATTGTGTTCCCCCTATTTCCTTATAGATTGTAAGCTAGGGAGCAGGACCTTCACTCCACCTCTAACTGTTGTATTACGTGTTACTGTACAATGTAATGTTTGAGCATGTCCTCGCTTGGTTGTAAAGTTCTGCAGAATAAATTGGCACTAAAATTATTTATTATTCTTAGGAGTGTCAGGTGAGTAATGTGCACCTCACCACAAATTCTACTCCAGTCCCTACTGGAGAAAAACTTGTGGTGCATCAAACACTGCCGCTCACCTACAACTTGACGTGCAACAGACATAATGCCCCGATACCACCCCAGGTCCGCCCACTTTGTAGAAGCTTTGTGAAAATGGCGTGAAAACGACAAAAGTCAAATAAGTTTAGCACAGCCTTGAACTGCACCAAAATTATGTGACTATGATGAATTAGGCCCTTTGTTTTCACATAATTTTAGGGCGTTTCCACACTGAGTTTTTGGAGTAGAAACTCTGTGTCAATGAACTCCTCCAGGTTTTTGGTCAGTTTGTTTCAAAAACTCCTGAAAAAATAAACAAAAAAAAATATCCATATGTGAACATGCCCTTTGGGTTTGTGTGCCAAGGCTGCTTTTTACTCCCAGTCTGATCTGATGAGCAGTTACACAGGTGACCATTATGTAGACCAACAGTGTCATCTTAAAAGCAGTTTTCTACAGTCTTTTTACATGTAAGGCACTGTGATAATGAGATCTATGGATTTAGGGTTACAAGGAAGGCATAATGGTCAATATATGCTGATATATTAGAGAGCAAAATGCCCATATACTGTTCTTGCACGGAAGCCCTCTTCTTTCAATTACTGCTACTGACACAGATACACTCACTCAAGCATTAACCAATTTACAAAATTAATCCATTAAATCCTTTATGCCAATTTTCATTTTTAAGCTTCAATGCTCTCTGGCTATTGCAATTTTTAGCAATGTGTAAAATAGGGGCGGGCATATTTTTTACAAATACTATTGTTATTTGCCGTGACTTGGGAATTTCAGGAAATTTGGCAACAGATCAATCCTCTCATCTAGTTTTGTAGAATAAGGTGAAATTACCTCACTCCTATGAACCACTGCTGATGGAAGTAGGTACCGGCAATGTGACACAGTATCTGCACTGTATGACGTACACTCTATTTCTGAGCTTTAGTCAATGTAGGATGTCCAGGTACAGATATTATATTGTTATAGACATGTTAACCTAGTCATTATTGAAGAGTAAATATGCAGTTGTGATGACACATTAAAGCTACAATTTTTGATGATATCTTCTTTAATAATAGTTTTTAGTTTGGCGTTGCCATCTAATTTGTTACTAATATATACAAAATTTATAAATTGTTTGCAAAAAAATTTAGGACAAAGATCATATTCGAAGTAGAATGTAGAAGAGGGTTCTAATGTGCTGCACTGCTAATTTTCAAATACCTGGCACCAGTGTTAAACTTCCTATGCCCCATTGTCGTGATATACCCGTTATCCCACGTGAAATTATGAATAAATTGACAACTGGACATTACCATTTCCTTGATCAACAGACACTGTATATTTGGACATTTTTTGTCATTAAACTTGATCATTCCTATGTTATATGAAATATAGCCTTACCTCAGTGTATGAATGTTCCTCTAAACATTAGGTATACTTATATGGACAGATGAGAGATCAATGTTTGCATTGATTTGTGTTAAGATTAGGAGATTTCTACCAGAAAACAATGATATCACTTCCATGTCCTAATTACCTTTTACACGCTTACAGTTCCCAATAATGACTCTTTACATGCCCAGTAGGAATTGATGTGGTTCTAGCAGTCTTTGCAATCATTACTATTATGTGAATCATTGTTTTCTTGCTTGAGTAATACTTACAAGGAGAAGGTTTTTATCTATTAAAAAAAAAAAAAAAAAAAAAAGGTTTCACTCTGTGAATTAAATTTTAGATTTTCTATCTGTGAATTTGCCAATTTGCTTCAGCCCTTGTTTACGACCGCCCTGTACTTCCTCATTCTAGCTGCGGATTTGTACAGGGCGGCCACTCTGTCCATCTGTGCGCCATGCTGGGCCTTGTGGTGACACAAGAGCCTGTGCCATCACAGATGTTCCTGCTGGAGAAAGAAGAGTTCCTGATCCCTCCCAGATCCTTGCCTGATCTTTCCTACTCCACCTCAATCCCCCTCCTTTCTTCCCCTTTTCCCCCCTCTCAACACCCACATGCCTTCTGCCGCCGAGCAATGAACAGTACTTGATCGCTGTTTTCCACTCTGCTCCCCCTTTGCGTGTCTCCATGAGTGCGTCCTACAGCCGCCAAGCTGATCAGACATACACCACTGATTAGCACCCATGCTCGCTTTTGGCAAGGACTTTTATTTTTTGCGTTTTTTTCCCCTTTTTTGCACCACATCCGTGCGTGCGCACTTCAGTCATCGAGCACTGGTCGGCGATGAACATCACTGACCGGCCTCTGATTTATTTTTTTTTGTGTGAAAAAATAAAAAAAAATCATTCATATTAGTTGATAGGACTAAATTAGGGACAGTAAAAGCAGTATTTTTTTTACTGAATTGAGTTACAGTCAGTAAACAGTAAAAATATAATGTAGTACTCGTCGTCTACTACAGTATATTTTACTGAATTGAGTTTGTGTCAGCGTACAAAAAAAAAAAAATTATCCGTGCATTCGTCCTTCAGCTGTTGAGCGCTGATCACTGACGCACATCAGTGATCAACCTCCGGTGTTTTTTTAAAATATTTTTTCTTTTCTACATAAAATTAGTTTACAGTAAGCACTCATACTCCAAACGCAACATGACGCCCGCAGACCATTCCATCAAAGTCTGCATTTCAAAACGTCACTCCTTCCCTTCCAAGTCCTGCCGTGCGCCCAAACAGTGGTTTTCCTCCACATATAGGGTATAATCATACTCAGGAGAAATTGCACAACAGAATTTGGGGTCCATTTTCTCCTGTTACCCTTGTGAAAATAAAAAAATTAGTAGCTAAAAAATAAATTTTGTGGAAAAAATTAATTTTTTTGATTTTCACAGCTCTGCGTTATAATTTTCTGTGAAGCACCTGGGAGTTGAAGGTACTTACCACTAATTTAGATACATTCCATGAGGTGTTTAGTTTCCAAAATGTGGTTACTTGTGGGGGGTTTCCACTGTTTAGGCAAATCAGGGGTTCTCCAAAACGTGACATGGCATCCGTTCTCAATTCCAGCCAATTTTGCATTCAAAAAGTCAAACAGTGCTCGTTACCTTCCAAGCCCTGCCGTGCGCCAAAACAGTGGTTTCCCCCCACATATGGGGTATCAGCTTGCTCAGGAGAAATTGCACAACAGATTTTGCGATTCATTTTCTCCTGTTACCCTTGTGAAAGTAAAAAATGGGGTCAAACGTAACATTTTTGTGAAAAAAAAGTTAAATGTTTATTTTTTTCCTTCCACATTCCATTAATTCCTGTGAAGCACCTGAAGGGTTAATAAACTCCTATACTGTGGTTTTGAGCACTTTGAAGGGAGCAGTTTTTAGAATGGTGTCATTTTGTAGTATTTTCTGTCATATAGATCCCTCAAAGTCACTTCAAATGTGATGTGGTCCCTAAAAAAATGGTTTTGTAAATTTTGTTGGAAAAATGAGAAATTGCTGGTCAACTTTTAACCCTTATAACTGCCTATCAAAAAAAAATTATGTTTCCAAAATTGAGCTGATGTAAAGTAGACATGTTGGAAATGTTATGTCTGAACCATTTTGTGTGACATAACTCTATAACATAAAACTCTAAAGTTCGAAAATTACAAAATTTTCCAAATTTTCAGCAAATTTCTGTTTTTTTCACAAATAAACACAAGCCATATTGAAGAAATTTTACCACAATCATGAAATACAATATGTCACGAAAAAAACAATCTCAGAATTAGTGGTATCCGTTGAAGCGTTTCAGAGTTATTGCCTCATAAAGTGACACTGGTCAGAATTGTAAAATTTGGCCTGGTCATCAAGATGCAAATAGGCTTGGAGGTGTAAAGGGGTTAACACATGCATTTTAAAAAAAATGCTGCAAGAGACATCAGGAGTGACAAAAAGACACTTCAGGAAAACCACTGTCTAAAAGACATCATATTTATTTATTATTTATTTTTATTATACATAGAGCAGTTCTTTTCACATTAACTTCAATGGAAAAAAACACTACTTCAATACTGTTTTTCTATAATATTTCAATCAATATTTTCTCACAATTTGCTTCTAGAATTCTGTCAATTATGAAGCAAAGTAACAATCAAAGGCCTTTTCTTTTATAGGACGGATTCTAGAAAAACCTGCAATTGTGGTTTTTAAAAATCTATTGTTTTCATCAATATTTTCCATAATGAAGTTATACTGATGCCACAAGAAAACACTATAAAAGAAGGAAAGTCTATTTTTGGAAAGAACTAAAGATATTTGCATTTTTTTTAATCTGCACTTTACTTGAAGCATTTCTTTTTAGAAAATGTTTGAAAATTTGGAATTTCTCAAGTTTCAGAAAACTTCAAACAAACAGAATTGTTTTCTTACCAGTAAAATGGAATCTTAGTTTTCAGTTATTCTCTAGGAGGTTACTTACCCTTTAATAGATGTTTACATGACCACTAGAATGTCCAATAATCTGAAAACTTTCAGCTCACATTGATTTTAAGTTTAAGGCATTTGGGTTGCAGGACACATTTTACTCCCCAAATATTGCACAGCAAAAACTAGTTACACAGAATATAGTCATTCACATTAGTCAATTTCTCAGAAAACTATTTCTCTTTATTTAATATAGTATAGACAATACAGAGACGTGACAGGAGCCTGTGAAGAGATTTTGTAAGTTGATGACTGATTGACATGATTATGAGTGATTTGGTGAGAAATCAAAATCATTCAGATAGAGGATTATATACATCTTGTTTATTATTATTTTTTAAGTTTTAATCTGTTGCATATTGAAACAAACTTTTCAAACAACTTACAAATAAAGCAGCTGTGTTTGGTAAAATAGTTTAAAACCACCTAAAATAATGCAGAACTGATAGAGGGTAATCAAGATGAGGGCATTAGGAGAGGAGTTCTAATGAATAGGAGAATTAATGGAGAAGAAGGATGGAGTGGTGGGAATCAATTTGTGATGTCACAGCTCACCTCCTCCCCCTCCCTTCACACCATCTGTACACAGATCACAGAGCATGCATAGATAACTGTTCCATAAAGGTTAGTTAACATTTCATGTCCATTACTTCCAAAGGTCCACATGGCTGATGGAAATCTGCTGATGCTAAATGCTATTAACAGAAGTTCAGGCAAGATAATTACTACCATGATCATGTATAGAAAATAGAATGCAAAAAAAATCTACATATACCAGATGAGAAAAGAGTGAAGAAAAAAAAACAAAAAAACCTGAAGTAAAAAAAATGTAACAGTCTAACATACAGTAGTGTTTAAAATAATAGCAGTTTAATATGGCTAACCAGATTAATCCCTGTTTTTGGTATAAATTATATTACCACATGTCAAACAATTTCCCAGTTGGTGCAGTAGATTCTAAGAAAACCAATAGAATCAGCATTCATGATCTGCATGTTTTTGAGTCTGTATTTGAATAATTAATTGAAAGGGAGTGTGTTCAAAATAATAGCAGTGTGGAATTCAATCAGTGAGGTCAATCATTCTGTGAAGAAACAGCTGTGAATCAGGTGGCCCTTATTTATGGGTGAAGCCAGCACATGTTGTACATGCATTCTCCTTGAAAGCCTGAGAAATACGGGTCGTTCGAGACATGGTTCAGAAGAACAGCGTACTTTGATTAAAAAATTGATTGGAGAGGGTAAAAGTTATAAAGAAGTGAAGACAATGATAGGCTGTTCTGCTAAAATGATCTCCAATGGTTTAAAATGGAGAGCAAAACCAGAGAGACGTGGAAAAAAAAAGGAAGACTACCAGTTGTATGGATCGAAAAATAGCCAGAATGGCAAAGGCTCAGCCAATGATCAGCTCCAGGATGATCAAAGACACTCTCAAGTTACCTGTCAGTACTGTGACAGTTAGAAGACCCCTGTGTGAAGCTAATCTCTTAGCAAGAAGTCCCCCGCAAAGTCCCACTGTTAGAAAAAACACATGTACTGAAGTGGATACAATTTGCCAAAGAACACATCAACTGGCCTAAAGAGAAATTGAGAAACTGATGAAAGTAAAATTGTTCTTTTTGGGTCCAAGGGCCGCAGACAGTTCGTGAGACGACCGCCAAACTCTGCATTCAAGCCAAAGTACACTCTGAAGACAGTGAAGCATGGTGGTTCAAGCATCATTATATGGGAATGTTTCTCTTACTATGGTGCCAGACCTATTTACCGCATATCAGGGATCATGGACCAGTTTGCATATATTAAAATACTTGAAGAGGTCATGTTGCCTTATGCTGAAGAGTATATGGTCTTGAAATGGGTGTTTCAACAAGAAAACGACCCTAAACACACCAGTAAACAAGCAAAATCTTGGTTCCAGTCCAACAAAATTGAGGTTATGGAGTGGCCAGCCCAATCCCCAGACCTTAATCTGATAGAACACTTGTGCGGTGACATCAAAAATGCCATTTCTGAGGCAAAGCCAACAAATGCCAAAAAATTGTGGAATGTAGTCAAAGCATCCTGGGCTGGAATAACAGTTGACGTGTGCCAAAAGTTGGTTGACTCTATGCAACATAGATGTGAAGCAGTTCTAGAAAACTGTGGGTATACAACTAAATATTAGGTTAGTAATTCACAGGAATGCTAAATCCTCAAAAAAAAGCACATATTGTGAGTTTGTAAAGACAAATGCAGACACTGCTATTTTTTTACCACCAGAAGAAGGCACAGCGCCGAAACGCGCGTAGGGGTGATGGTACCTGGGCTTACATTTTTGACATCCACACATGTAAGTTATATCATTCTGTGTATACCTTTGTTGCTTAATGGAGATTACTTCTTTTACACTTAGCCATGCACTGTGCACCTTAGTGGCTCATTGGAGCCTTTCTGATAGTCTCTATACTACCAATTTGGCTATGGTATATGTTTGACATATCCATACTTACATATGTCCCATTTCAGCAACTTTTTATAAGTACTTTGTATCATGTGTCTTGTTCAGCCTTGAGTATCTGTTCATATTGCCCACTACTAATCTATCTGCGTCATTATGTCTAATAAATATGTCAGTTTTTAAATTGTGTATTTACAATAAACTTTGCATTTTTATGTACTATTACGTTCTTGTAATTCATTTGCGCTATATGAATTATTTTTTTAGAACAGCCTAATATTCATTTTTTGTTTTCTGTAAAGTAGTTAAAATTATATACATTTCTCTCCATGTTTTGAATTAGAAAACAGTGTGCAATGTTCCCAATGCATGGAAATAAAAACTAATATATGTTGTGCTTAACTCATGTTTTTGAACACACTGCTATTATTTTTAGCACTATTGTATTATAAATACATTGAATTTGTTATTTGCCAACTATATAGATAATATATACAGTTTTTCATTTATATTCCATAAAGAATTTAAAAGAAAGATACTAAGACAAGCAAGTTTCATCATGACTACCCACCACTATATACTGCTAATGGCAGCTTCCGGTGTCTATTTATAAAGTTGCTACTTGAACAATACTCAGGTGTATCATGTCCTAGAAAAACAAGATGTGACCATAATGTACATGGCACACTCTCTTCTGCAGATGTAAAGGCTGTAGTCTCTACTGATGCGATTCCTCAGATTATCATTGTTGCTGAAATAAATGTAATAAATATGATTAATGTAATATGTTGATATTAAATTATCAAATTTTCATCTTGTGAATTTTCCTGCACCAATGCGGCAAATGAATTGATCTAGCAGGACCCTTTGTGTTTAAACGTGGCATTATTTGTTATACATGGCATACTAGGAGCATTGAGCTGACACATAAGGAAGTAAGCTGCACCCAAAGCAACCATGCCATTGAAATATCTATAGGCTGCCCCTGCCCCTTCTGTTTCCTCAGTGAATGGCAACATATACATCTGAAACAGCATTAATAAGGATTTTCACTTACATTTCATTAGATTTCCAGTCGTTTCAAATATCACTGCTATCTGAAGAAATGCACAACACTGATTCAGTGTTAATATATTCAGTTTTTACCGAGATCTGTCGTTTTTTTTTTTTTTAAATTAAGGTGTACCTGAAACTGCTATTAAACTTCACAATTGTGATCATTAGGCCTTACCTAAGAACCATAAATAACACCCAGAGATTTATAAAATTTACCTTTATTCTCCTACTAGCCAAATGACATAATATTTGAGCCGTATTGGCTAATGGAGAATGGACCTGTATCTTTTATATCCTGCCCTAATATAGCAAATTATATTCATCTCCTGGCTCTGTTACGTATCAGCACCTTAGCGATCCTGGGACTTGTAGTTCTCCAGTGATTCCGGTTATGCCTTACTGAATCTAGCTAGCAGGAGCCTCGTGCTCCACTGCTGAACTATTAACTGCACAGTTTTGAAATGGCGACGAAGATGTTTAGTGCTGACGACGATGCCATTATCAGCATGACTATTCCGGTGATTTACATGCTGGAGCACACATTAAACAGAATTCAGAGTCAGGTGGTGGGACAAGAGGAGGTGGAGGAAGTAGAGGAGGAGTCGTATGCGGAAGGGATAACATCTCCAAGGTCCAGACGGTTGACAGCACCAAGGCGGCAGGCATGGGAGGGTGGGGGAGAGGGATTAACCAGGGCGCATGGTAGCAGCCAAACTGTTGAGGAAGGTGCAGGAGCCAAGGAAGAATTGGAGGACGAACTGGCGATGGGCATGGGAGACTCATCAGATGAGGGAGACCTTGATCACATTTCTGTTGTGCGAGGTTGGGCGGAGAGGGCAGAGGAAGGAAGCATGATTCTTACCTCGCTACCAACACAACAAGGACTTGGTCCTCCTGGATGCGCAAGACACATGAGTGCCTTCTTGCTGCACTACCTGCAACATGACCCTCAGATTGTCAGAATTCGAAGTAATCCCGACTACTGGGTTGCCACACTCTTAGATCCCAGGTACAAAAGAAAATTTGCCGAAATAATTCCTGCCATAAAAAGGGATTGACGCATGCAGGAGTATCTGCAGACGCTGTTGCAGAATCTTACATGTGCTTTTCCACAAAACACCAGTGGTGCACGTAGTGAATCTCACAGTTCTAACTTGCCAACCGTTGGACTGTCGAGTCTTCATCACTCAAACCGTAACAGTAACACAGTATCTGCTGGTAACAGCAATTTTGCGGAATCGTTTCACCACTTTTTTAGACCATCCTTTGCAAGGCCACAGGAGACAAGAAGTCTGACACATAGTCAATGCCTAGAGAGGAAGGTGCAGGAGTATCTCCAAGTGAACATCGAAGCCATGACTGTGTCACTGGACCCTTGCTCATTTTCGTATTCCAATCTGGAAAAATGGCCGGAGCTCGCCACTCACGCCTTGGAGATCTTGTCATGCCCTGCAGCCAGTGTTCTCTCTGAACGTGTGTTCAGCGCTGCTGGTGGTCTGCTGACAGATAAGCGCACGCATCTGTCCACTGAGAATGTAGACAGACTCACGTTCATAAAGATGAACAAATCATGGATTCGCAAGGACTTTTCTACCCCTGTGTTATCCTTGGGAGACTAAAACCTTGAGGATTTGGTAAAATCACCTCACTAACCGTTTTAAGCAACTGTGGGGCTATTGATGCCACTTAACCCTAGAACGCATGACCATAAAAATCTACACTTTCATATACCTGGGGCCTTTTAGGCCCGTGTGCAAATAACATGGAATAACTCAAACTCAAATGACAAACAACTATATACATGAAGAATACCTAGAGTTTCAAAATTCTAACTAAAGTAATCTTGCAGAAAATAGAAAACAATTAACAGGGCGGGCCTGCGAGGCCGAAGGTATGCGTTCTAGGGTTAAGTGGTGTCTGTGCCACAATTTTGGGAAAAAATGGAGACTCTTTTTGGAGTCCCCTTGCTGTGTCTTACGTGACGTTGGCATCGTCAATTCCAGGTGGGTTGGGTCGCTCCCCCCCCCCTTTTAACTGTAAGAAACTACATACACTATGGCTTGGGGTAACACAGATGGTTGAGTCTGACGAGCTGTTTACTCAGAGGTCTGCTCCAAATCTTCAGTGTTTGCTAGTCAGCGTAGAATTTTTAAATGCATCTAGCCTAGGCAGACTGTGGGGACCCCCAACCAAACCCAGACGCTCAGCCCCCCTACCGCCCCCCTTTCCTTGACAATACAATAATGTAACTCTTACAACTGGATGGGTGAGGATCGGTCACAGCTTTATTAACTCTTTATACTCATTCCATTAGAAAGGCATTTTATTTCTAAAATAATTCAGCTTGTTGCAGCATGCCCTGGGTCTCCACTCCGGCAAGTTGGCCAACAAGTGTAACTCTCCAACTTGTCCTTTCTATTTCCAGGCCACGGAGGATCCTGCGTACTCGTATGCAGGACTCTGACCCCCACCCATCACTCTTAACGCTTGTTCCACTCCGTCCTGGAGTCCTGACAGGAATATGTCCAGTACAATATCCATTAAGTGAACAACGTCGGGCCGTATGAGGCCTGCTTTATCTCCTTCCAGTTGTCGGTGTCGTACCACTACACCGCCTCTGTCTCTTCTAAATTTTGCCATCCGAATATTTATTACCCGCCTTGTCTGTTCGATGGCCGTGATGTCTCGCGCACCTTGCCATACCGCTATCGGCACAATCTCTGACCATACTATAGCTAGTTTTGTGAAAAATTCTCTGAGGGGCTCAGTGTCTAGTTTCATTATTGCCATTAGTTATGCGCTGTTGTGATGACCTAGGTTGTTTCCCCCGGCCTGTATAACTAAGATGACCGGACATCTTGCCTCTCTCCCTACCTTGATTACCTCCATTAGTACCTGTGGCCATAGCAGGCCTCTAATACCTCTCTAACTGAAATATGCGTTATGAAACTCTAATTTCCTCCTGCCTGGGCAGACTTTCGCCCTTTTTTCTGCCCAATACATATACGAGTGGCCTATCACCCACACTGTTGGCTTAGCGTCACCTGTAAAAGAAACAAACCACGTTAGGATAACAAGTCCGGTCTTATGTATCTTGCCAAACACGTGGATCGCCATCTCCCTATCCTCTGAACTTCCGTTTCTGACAGTCCTGCTCTTGCTGCTTCCGTGGCCACACCTATGCGGAATGAGTGTATCCCGTAATCTTTGGGGTGGTTCCCTGCCGATGTTATGCATTTATTAAATATAGCTTGGAACTGGTATTTTGATAATGGCATTCCATCAATGTGTGATAGGAAGAAATTACTTTGTGATCTAATGGTTAGATATGTTTTTACTATTGTTACCCGACTCAGTGTACCGTTTGTGGGTTGCAGAAGTACCCAAGTGCCCCTGCCCGCTGGAACCGTTTTCGATTTGTGTGCAATAAGCCTCCACTGGTGGTAATTTTGGATTGAGGGACTAATTCGCTTATGCATAGCGCCCCGAAGAAGGCGATCACAAATGCAGTAGACAGTAGTGTTGCTTCAAATTGTGAGTGTCATGTTAATGGTGTTAGGGATATGATGTGAGAAATCAGTTTTAGTGACACGGGACGGGACGTCTACACTCCTGACTTGGCTGACCCCTTTTCCACCCTTTTATGGATTGTCTGATGATGAACCTTTGTCACATCTCCCCAATTCAGTAGTTGGAAGTGAAATGCTACTCCGGTCAGACACCGCTGCGCTGACGCCCCTGATATGCCCCTCATAATTAGCTGGTGGAGAAATTCTATGGTGACTTGTGATCTGGCTTGTTCACATTGGTCAACCCGTCTGCCTGCTACTAGTCATGTCCACTCTTCCCATGCCTTACCGTATGCTTGCCACGTCGACGGGGCAACTGACGCTCTGATTAATGGCATCAACTATTCGCCACTAGATCCCATAGGGAAGGTGGCAACTGTTGCCCGATGGGTGGGCGTTGTGGAAGAGCTCTGTGAAAATCTGTCAATTGAATAGTTATAAAGCGTTAGCAGCAGCTTTAGACCCCTCAGCATAGTGGCTAGCGCGGACCCATACATTGTGTTTTAGGCACAGGAATGCTAGCCTGGGTAGTAGGCCTAGCACTGGGAGAGATGATGATGCCATCTTATTAATGCAGTGCGCTAGGCTGGTGTTTTTTGTTATGAAGCGTATATTTTTGTAAGCCAGGCGCGCGCCCCATATTTCTATTGCTACCACTATTGGGAAGAAAAATTATTTTCAGGGCTAGATGCAGCTAATGTTATGATCTGCTGCAGAGACTAAGGAAAGGCAGGAGATCTGTCCCTACAATAGAACTAAACTAGATCCCTACGATGTAACGGGGAACCTGATCCTGCGATCAGACCCGCTAAAGTCCTCGGCTAGTCTGAACGCAGACCTATAGATGTGGGGGAGGGATCCCTACAAGATCTAGGGACTGGGACAAGTTGGACACCTCCTAGCAGAAATAGTAGCAGTCAAAGACAAACACACAACAAAAGCAAAGAGGTCCGAAGACCTAGCAAAACTAACAGAGAACGGCAATAGAGCAACAAGCTAGCTCAACAGTAGTAAATACAAATGAAGTCCAGCAAAGCCAGGAGGGCGGAGACGGATTAAATAGGCAAAATGGTCATGTGACCAGCAAACTAAAAAAAAACTAACAGGAGAGTTGTAACAGTACCCCCTCTTCTAAGAGGATCCTCCGGATCCCCTAGGCCCAGGCTTACCAGGAAACTTCCTGTGAAACGCTCGGACAAGTCTGGGGGCAGAAACATCATCCGCCCTCACCCATGAGTTATCCTCAGGTCCGAAACCCTTCCAAGCGACGAGATACTGCAAACTCCCTCTATACCGTCTAGAATTTAGGATGCGGGAAATTTCATATTCCCCGTCCTCCACCACCGGAGGAACAGTGGCAGAGGCGTCACCATCCGACACATGAGCTTTTTTCAACAGAGAAACATGAAACACCGGATTAATCCTCCAGGACGTAGGAACCTCCAGCCTAACAGCAGATTGGTTAACTATCTGAAGTACCTTAAAGGGCCCTACGAACTTGGGACCCAATTTTTTAGAAGGAATCCTCAATCGCAGATTCTTAGAGGACAACCAAACCATGTCACCAACAGCAAACAAAACCTCTTGCCGTTTCCTATCAAAGTACCTCTTAGATTTTTTGTTAGTCTCCTGAAGATTACCACGCACATCCGTCCAAACTCTCTCCAAATCACCGGAAAAACTCTCCTCCTCAGGCACAGCCGAAACCAATTTGGAGAATGAGGCAAAAGACGGATGTCTCCCAGAACAACAAAAAAAAGGCGAACACCCAGCAGAAGAGGATGTATGGTTGTTAAGAGCAAATTCAGCAAGTGTGCAGAAACTCAGACCACCCCTCTTGATTGTCTGCCACAAAACAACGCAAGAACTGCTCAACATCCTGGTTCTTCCTTTCTGTCTGGCCATTAGACTCAGGATGATATCCGGATGAAAACGACAAATGAACTCCCAACCTGTCACAAAAGGCACGCCAAAAACGAGCCACGAACTGAGGTCCCCTATCAGAAACAATGTCAGTAGGAACACCATGTAGTCTGACAATTTCCTTGCCAAACGCCTTGGCGAGTGTCTTAGCGCAAGGTAGTTTGATGAAGGGAACCAAGTGACACATCTTGCTAAAACGGTCCACGACCACCCAGATGACCGTGAAACCTTCAGAGGGAGGAAGGTCAGTAATAAAGTCCATAGCCAGATGTGTCCAAGGTGCACTAGGAACCTCCAGAGGGCAAAGCAACCCCGCAGCAGGAGCATGCGAAGACTTGTATCTAGCACACACAGTACATTGGTGCACCCACTTAATGACTTCCTTCTGCCATCCAGGCCACCAAAAACTGCGACCCACAAGTCTCTTGGTCTCCGAAATTCTTGGATGACCTGCCAACCAAGACTCATGACACTCAACAAAGAAATCTCTCCTAAAGGTCCTAGGCACAAACAACCTCCCATGGGGAGTGTTAGATCGGGCATTCTCCTGTGCTTTAAGAATCTCATCCTCCAAAACGGAGTCCAAAGCAGCAATCACAACACCTTCTTGTAAAATGGTCTCCTCTTCCTCCTCAACACCGACCATGGGAGAAAAGCTGCGAGACAAAGCATCCGCTTTAACATTCTTGGTACCCGGGATGTAAGTAGCGGAAAAATTAAACCGCGAGAAAAAAAGTGCCCACCTAGCCTGACGGGCATTCAAGCGCTTGGCAGCATCAAGATAGATCAGATTTTTATGATCAGTGAAAACCTGAACGGGAAATTCAGCACCTTCCAAGAGATGACGCCAGTGTTCAAATGCGAGTTTAATCGCCAGCAATTCCCGATTACCAATATCGTAATTAAGTTCAGTCTCGGAAAAATTTTTTGAAAAAAAGGCACAGGGATGTACTCCATCCTTGTTTTCCTGAGACAACACCGCACCAACCCCCACCGAAGAAGCATCAACCTCAACCAAAAACGGCTTAGTCACATCAGGCTGCATAAGGATGGGAGCAGAGGTGAACCTCTCCTTTAAAAACACAAAAGCTTCAATGGCCTCAGAAGTCCACTGAACCGCATTAGCACCTTTCCTGGTGAGATCAGTCAGCGGTTTGACAATAATAGAAAAAATTTTTATGAATTTTCTGTAATAATTGGCGAAACCCAAAAACCTCTGTATCGATTTCAAACCAATAGGCCTAGGCCATTCCTGCACAGCTTGAACTTTAACCGGGTCCATCTCAAAACCTTCATGTAGCCCAAAAAACTAATTCTCTGTACAGCGAACTCACATTTCTCCAGCTTAGCAAAAAGCGAATTGTCCATTAATAACTGTAATACCTCACGTACGCTCCGCCAATGAGACTCCAGATCCGGCGAATAAATCAAAAATGTCATCCAAATACACCACCACATCTTTGCCGATTAAAGGTAGAAGATCTGTCCCTACAATAGAACTAAACTAGATCCCTACGATGTAACGGGGAACCTGATCCTGCGATCAGACCCGCTAAAGTCCTTGGCTAGTCTGAACGCAGACCTATAGATGTGGGGGAGGGATCCCTACAAGATCTAGGGACTGGGACAAGTTGGACACCTCCTAGCAGAAATAGTAGCAGTCAAAGACAAACACACAACAAAAAGCAAAGAGGTCCGAAGACCTAGCAAAACTAACAGAGAACGGCAATAGAGCAACAAGCTAGCTCAACAGTAGTAAATACAAATGAAGTCCAGCAAAGCCAGGAGGGCGGAGCCGGATTAAATAGGCAAAATGGTCATGTGACCAGCAAACTAAAAAAAACCTAACAGGAGAGTTGTAACAGCTAAAAATTATTATTAATTTAAAAGCTGGTGGAGCTTGGTATAGATGGCCTAATACAATGAGTCCCACACACTGCTAGAAGGCCAAATATTTTTTCAGAGCTAGATGCAGACAAAAAATTATTTTGAATTTGCAACCTGATGGAGGTCAGTATAGATGGACTAATAGAGAAAGTCCCACACACTGCTAGAAGGCCAAATATTTTTTCAGAGCTAGATGCAGATAAAAATTATTTTTCATTTGCAACCTGATGGAGGTCAGTATAGATGGACTAATAGAGAAAGTCCCACACACTGCTAGAAGGCCAAATATTTTTTCAGAGCTAGATGCAGACAAAAAATTATTTTGAATTTGCAACCTGATGGAGGTCAGTATAGATGGACTAATAGAGAAAGTCCCACACACTGCTAGAAGGCCAAATATTTTTTCAGAGCTAGATGCAGATAAAAATTATTTTTCATTTGCAACCTGATGGAGTTCAGTATAGATGGACTAATAGAGAAAGTCCCACACACTGCTAGAAGGCCAAATATTTTTTCAGAGCTAGATGCAGGCAAAAAATTATTTTGAATTTGCAACCTGATGGAGGTCAGTATAGATGGACTAATAGAGAAAGTCCCACACACTGCTAGAAGGCCAAATATTTTTTCAGAGGTAGATGCAGAAAAAAATTATATTCAGTTTGCAACCTGATGGAGGTCAGTATAGATGGACTAATAGAACAAGTCCCACACACAGCTAGAAGGCCAAATATTTTTTCAGAGCTAGATGCAGAACAAAATTATATTCAATTTGCAACGTGATGGAGGTCAGTATAGATGGACTAATAGAACAAGTCCCACACACAGCTAGAAGTCCAAATATTTTTTCAGAGGTAGATGCAGAAAAAAATTATATTCAGTTTGCAACCTGATGGAGGTCAGTATAGATGGACTAATAGAACAAGTCCCACACACAGCTGGAAGGCCAAATATTTTTTCAGAGCTAGATGCAGAAAAAAATTATATTCAATTTGCAACCTTATGGAGGTCAGTATAGATGGACTAATAGAATGATGCTATGCCCAAAAGGTTTTACTTCACTAGGTGCAGTAAAAAAATTGGTATTCTATACACAGGTGGGGTATCTGGCAACACAGATAGGCTACTCCACTGACTAACACACTCTGCAATAGGCCAAAAAGGATTAGCTTTGCTAGATTCAGCCAAATGTTGTGAAAAAAACTTGCACAGCACTGGCACAGACCTGCCTGGCAAAAAGTGATAGGAACTGATGTAACCTAGCCCTGAAAAGGACTGCAATTACAATTAGTCTTTACTCCCAACCTATCTATTTAAGAGCACAGACCTGCCTGATAAAAGTCGTATGAAATGATGTAACGTAGTCCTTAAAAGGACTGCAATCACAACTATTCCCTACTCCCAAGCTATCTGTAGATTTGTGCGAAAATTGGCTTGAAATTAACAAGGTATAGAGCACACAGCAACAGCGGTGCCGTCTAACACGCAGCTGCAGCAGTGAGAAAATGGTGGCGACGGGGAAAATGGCTTGGTCTTATAGGGCAAGGACATGTGACATACACTGCCAATGACACATGCCCTTGCTTGTGTGAAAAAAAGCACTTCGCTCCGTGTGTGCGCTGCTGATAGGCTGACAGATTGCACCTCCCCACTGTAAATGCGGGAAAAAGAAAAAAAAATGGAGATCTTCATTATTCCTGCAGAGATCCATCCCCTGCCCCTCCCCCCACCCCGCTGTACACTCAAACTGCGTATTAACATTAATTTTCATCATTACTGAGAAAAAATCCAGTTATGATTTTGGTGCACGAACAGTTATCGAACATAACCTCGAACAGCCGAATTTTTCTCAAATCGTTCGTGTTCGCCAAACGGCTCGAACACCGCCCACAACAGCTCGAATTTGAGATTGGCGAACAGTTCGAGTAGAACAACGCTCATCTCTAGTTACTATTTAACTGAAACGCTTCTCTTATTTGTGTACTGCTTTAAATATGGAAATCACTTTTATTTTTTTGACTGACATATGCATCGTTAGATTTGTAGGTGGATTCTATCCTATTTCTACTATATGTGTGATTGATTTTTTTAACCATTAGTAGTTTTTATTGAAGTATAACATATACAAGTAATAAACAGAAAATATAACAAAAACAAAGTTTCTTCTTGAACTAATTATACAGGAGCACATTAATAATAATGATACTATAATATTTGATTGATAATCGTACCCTGGATTATAACGCATCCATTGCAGTTGATGGCTGTTTTCAATGTACTGTATCCTCTTATTTCTTTATTTAGTGAATATTGTTGTGAGTGTTAAGTATATGGATGCATATTGGATAGTTATTGAAGCCTCACACTATGGATTGAACTGGAGAGTTTTCCTCTGCAATTTGCTATTTACATAGTGATATACAGTTGAAACCAGAAGTTTACACTATATAAAAAGACAGATATGCATGTTTTTATTAATATCTGACATGAAATCAGAATAAACCTTTCCCGTTTTAGTCACTTAGGATTACCATAATTTTTAATATTTGCCAAATGCCAGAATAATGAGAGAGAATGTTTTAAGGAATTTTTATTACTGACTGCAAAGTCAAAAGTTTACATACGATCTGCCTTGAGTGGTACGAGGCCCTATTAAGTTCTCATCAGGACTGGTGCCCACCTACTGCCTCTTACTAGATGTCCCTCCTCCCCTTTTGTCTGTGTCTTGTGTCTATGTTGCCCACTCATTTATCGATATGTTTGAAAATATTTTTTGTTTGACTTCTGTTTCGTGATGATATGTTAAAATCCTCAATAAAGTTTTGAATTGGAAAAGTTTACATACACTAAGATTACTATATCTTTTAAACAATTTTGAACTGCCCATATATATGATGATGACGACGACGACATGTGTTTGGAAGCTTCTGATAGGTTTTTTGGCAACATCTGAGTTAATTAGAGACACACATGTGGATGTATTTTAATGCACAACTAAAACACACTGCTTCTTTGTGTAGCATCATTGGAAAGTCAAAAGAAATCAGCCAAGATATCAGGAAGAGAATTGTGGACTTACACAAGTTTGGCTCATCCTTGGGTACAATTTCAAGATACCTGAAGGTGCCTCGTTCATCTATACAAACAAGTATACGCAAGTTCAAACAAGATGGGAATGTCCAGCCATCATACCGCTCAGGAAGGAGACAGGTTTTGTGTCCCAGAGATGAACGTGCTTTGCTCCGACATGTGCATATCAACCGAAGGACAAAAGCAAAAGATCTTGTGAAGATGATGGCGGAAGCTGGTAAGATTGTGTCAATATCCACAGTAAAACGAGCACTGTATCGAAATGGGCTGAAAGTCGACTCTGTCAGGAAGAAGCCATTACTCTAAAAGAAACCTAAAACAGCCAGATTAATGTTTGCAAATGCACACAGGAACAAAGACCTTATTTTTGGAGACATGTCCTGTGGTCTGATGAAACTAAAATTGAACTTTTTGGGCATAATGACCAACATTACATTTGGAGGAAAAAGAGAAAAGCTTGGAAGCCTAAGAACACCATCCCAACTGTGAAACATGGGGGTGGCAGCATCATGTTGTGGGGTTGTTTTGCTGCAGGAGGGACTGGTGCACTTCATAAAATAGATGGCATCATGAGAAAAGAAGATTATATGGCAATACTGAAGCAACATCTCAAGACATCAGCCAGGTTAAAGATTGGGCGGAAATGGGTCTTCCAAATGGACAATGACCCGAAGCATAATGCCAAAATGGTAACAAAGTAGCTTAAAGATAACACAGTCAATGTTTTGGAGTGGCCATCACAAAGCCCTAATTTCAATCCTATTGAAAATTTATGGGAAAAGCTGAAAAGGCAGGTGCAAGCAAGGCGACCTACAAACCTGGATCAGATACAACAGTTTTGTCAGGAGGAATGGGCCCAAATTCCGACCAACTATTGTGAGAATCTTGTGGAAGGATATCCCAAACGTTTGACCCAAGTCATTCAGTTTAAGGGCAATGGTACCAAATACTAATGAAATGTATGTAAAATTTTGACTTTGCAGTAAGTAATAAAAATGCCTTAAAACATTCTCTGTCAATTTTTAAATATTAAAAATTATGGCAATCCTAACTGACCTAAAACGTGAAAGGTTTAGGCTATGTGCACACTGTGCGTTTTTGCGGCATATTTTCCGCACAGGAATGCACCAAAAACGCTAGGTAATCAGTCTGCCAGTTAATGCAATGACAATCCTGATGTGCTGTGCACATGATGCGGAATTTTCCGCTCAGGATTGTCATTGTGTTAAAATCCGCAGCATGCCCATTCTTTGAAACGTTTCTGCAGCGCAAAAACGCACAAAGATTGGTACCCGGGCCGGGGAAGTAGACTACTTTTCCCATCATCCGACCGCCGCTCCTGCTGATAACAGTGAGAGCGGCGCTGCTGAGGAGAGAAGTAGTCTCTTCAGCCGAGCAGGCGTGTGCGCGGTGTAAAAAAATAAAATAAAAAAGTAAAAATCTATTTAAAATGAAAAAAACATCTTTTCTCACCTGTTCGGCGTCCTCCCGGTGTCCCCCGGCGAACTCATCACTGGGCGGTACACTGACGGGAGAGCGCTCGCTCCCGGCAGTGTACATCGCTGCTGCTGGCGAGTTCCGGGACCTCACTTTACGGCATCGGTGCTGTGCGGGAATTTTCTTACAAATGTTCCCACGCATCACTGATGCAGTAATGAGGTCACCAGAGCTGATCAGCTGATCTTCAACTGAATAACTCAGGTGACCTCACCCCTGCAGCACACCAATGTACACTGACAGGAGTGATTACACTCCTGTCAGTGTACAGAGCTGTCTTCTACAGCAGTCACAACAGGGATTGATATGACTGCTGTAGAAGTGATCCGGATCGCCATGGGACACCCGGATTACGTCATGACGGCAGACAGATGAGGGATATGGATGTTTTTTTTTTTCAGGAGATGAGGGATTTGCGTATTAGGAGAACAATAAATAAATTAAAATAACACTGTGTGTCATTTTATTTCAATAAAAGACTTTATTCTGGCCGTGTCTTTATTGGAATAGCGTTGAAACCCTTTACTATGGGGTTAGTAATGGGGGCGTCTTATAGACACCTCTCCATTACTAACCTGGGCTTCATGTCAGTCGCCAATACAAGGCTGACATGAATCCCAACCCTATTACCCCACTCGCTACCGCTACACGGCAGTGGGAAGAGCGGAGGCTAAGCACCAGATTTGGCGCATCTTATGGACACGCCATTTCTGGGACTGCTGAGGGGTGGTATTAGCTGCAGAGGGGTATCCATGGCCCATTCACTGGCTATTAATATCAGCCCAAGGTTGTCTGTTTAGCCTTTTCTGGTTAGACTTTATACGGGGACCCTACATAAATTTTTGTCTGAGGTCCCCCTGTAATATAGCCCGGAAAGGCTAAGCAAACAGCTGTGGGCTGTTAACAGGCAGGGAACATTTTTGGCTAATGGCCCCTTCCCCGGTTACTGATATCAGTTCCCAGCGGTCAGCTTTCCCTCTGCTGGTTATAAGTGACGCGAGAGCCCACGCCATTTTTTTTTTTATTTTAGGCTATGTGCCTACGATCCGGACGTTGCAGCACTTTGGACGCAGAAAATTTTTGCTGTGTCCAAAACGCTGCGTTCTATTGAACGCAGGTAAATCCACATGTTTTCACTGAACCATGCGGATTTACTGCATTCAATACATTCTAGTGCTCACATTTCTGTTGCAGAGACTAGCGACTCCACAATAGAATTTGACATGCTGCGATCCTGAAAGACGCACTGCATGTCAGTGTCCCCGGGTGATCCGCAGCCTCAGATGCACGCATAGTGGACATGGGATTTCTAGAAATACCATCCACTATGCTGTAACATCTGGACATGCCAGTCTCCACTGCAGATTTTGACCGATTGAAGTGTCATTATATGAGGTGGATCCGCATGTATTGACAACAAAAGTGCGGCATTAGAACAAAGCGTTTTGGACGCAACTAAAATATGCTGCATCCAAAGACAACAATCTTGCCGAAAAGTGTACATACTGAACACAATTTAATTAATCTAGTGAAATAGCATCTACTCCGATATACTGCTGGCTCCTGATAATTCAAAGCAGTTTACAGTGAATTGAAGAAAGGCATAGGGAAGTTTCTTCATGGCAGATAAAAAGCACTAATTAAGTTAACTAGTCATGTGTTTACATCTTTGGAAATTCCACTCAAGCAGCATTTTTATAGATCTTTTCCTTCAGCTCTCTAGCTAAAGTGAAAGTTTGGATCACTATCTAGCCTCCAAACGATCAATATTTAGTAATCAAGTATCACTTTTCAATTTGAATAGATCTTTCCACTATTCGCACTAATGCTCCTATTTGCCCTAGCAAGTCTTTGTGTATTAGTTTTGCATCAGCTTGTCATTTTAATTGTTTTATTAAAAGTTACAGTCCATTAATATTTCTACACTCCAACTGTATTAAACAGTGAATTACAACACTACTGGACAAGAAAATACAAAAATAGATTATTGTATGGAATTGATTTTCACCAGGAAATAGTTTTTTTTTCTAGTCTATATGGAAATGTCACGAAATCTCAAATTAGAGTGCGACATTACACAGATATAACACACGGGAACATATGTGCAGGTCTCGATCAGCCTCGAGTTAGGACTTATTCACACATCAGTATTTGGTCAGTATTTTTCATCAGTATCTGTAAGCCAAAACCAGGAGTTGGAACATACAGAGAAAAACTATAGTTGAAAGAGTTGACACCTGTTCTATGTTTGGGAGACACTTCTGTGTGTTTTGGCTTACAATTACTGATGAAATACTGCTTAAAAATACTGATGTGTGAATAATGCCTTACTCTAAGGGTTCACTCACACTTGCATATAAAACGGACGAGTGCAATCTGATAAAAAAAAATAATATAGGATTACAAGTCGAGCCAATGATATTCGTTGAGGCAGTGCAGATCTGCTTATTTTTTCTCAGCTGTATTCGGTATGAAAGAAAAAAAAATTGCAGCATGCTACAATTTCAATCCAAAAACGTACAGTGCGAGAAAAAAAAAAAATTATAATATATATATATACAGTGCCTACAAGTAGTATTCAACCCCCTGCAGATTTAGCTGATTTGATAAGATGCAAATAAGTTAGAGCCTTCAAACTGCAAACGAGAGTAGGTTTTATGAACAGAAGCATAAATCTTACAAACCAAAAAGTTATGTTGCTCAGTTGAATTTTATTAAATTTTAAACATAAAAGTGTGGGTCAATTATTATACAACCCCTATGTTTAATATTTTGTGGAATAACCCTTGTTTGCAATTACAGCTAATAATCGTCTTTTATAAGACCTGATCAGGCCGGCACAGGTCTGTGGAGTTATCTTGGCCCACTCCTCCATGCAGATCTTCTCCAAGTTATCTAGGTTCTTTGGGTGTCTCATGTGGACTTTATTCTTGAGCTCCTTCCACAAGTTTTCAATTGGGTTAAGGTCAGGAGACTGACTAGGCCACTCCAACACCTTGACTTTTTCCCTCTTGAACCAGGCCTTGGTTTTCTTGGCTGTGTGCTTTGGGTCGTTGTCTTGTTGGAAGATGAAATTACGACCCATCTTAAGATCCTTGATGGAGGAGCGGAGGTTCTTGGCCAAAATCTCCAGGTAGGCCGTGCTATCCATCTTCCCATGGATGCGGACCAGATGGCCAGGCCCCTTGGCAGAGAAACAGCCCCACAGCATGATGCTGCCACCACCATGCTTGACTGTAGGGATGGTATTCTTGGGGTCGTATGCAGTGCCATCCAGTCTCCAAACGTCACGTGTGTGGTTGGCACCAAAGATCTCGATCTTGGCCTCATCAGACCATAGAACCTTGAACCAGTCTGTCTCAGAGTCCTCCAAGTGATCATGAGCAAACTGTAGACAAGCCTTGACATGACGCTTTGAAAGTAAAGGTACCTTACGGGCTCGTCTGGAACGGAGACCATTGCGGTGGAGTACGTTACTTATGGTATTGACTGAAACCAATGTCCCCACTGCCATGAGATCTTCCCGGAGCTCCTTCCTTGTTGTCCTTGGGTTAGCCTTGACTCTTCGGACAAGCCTGGCCTCGGCATAGGAGGACACTTTCAAAGGCTGTCCTGGCCGTGGAAGGCTAACAGTAGTTCCATAAGCCTTCCACTTACGGATGATGCTCCCAACAGTGGAGACAGGTAGGCCCAACTCCTTGGAAAGGGTTTTGTACCCCTTGCCAGCCTTGTGACCCTCCACGATCTTGTCTCTGATGGCCTTGGAATGCTCCTTTGTCTTTCCCATGTTGACCATGTCTGAGTGCTGTTCACAAGTTTGGGGAGGGTCTTAAATAGTCAGAAAAGGCTGGCAAAAGAGATCTTTAATCCACACATGTGAAGCTCATTATTCTTGGTGCCTGAACTACTTCTTAATACTTTTGGGGGACCAAACAGAATTCTTGTGGTTTGAGGGGTTGAATAATAAATGACACTCTGAATTAACTTTTTACGTTTTTAAAAAAAAGAAAAAAAAAAAAAAATTGCTGCAGTGCATTTCCCACTTCCAGGCTGATCTACAGTACAAATGTCACAATGCCAAGTTAATTCCGCATGTGTCAACCAGCTAAATCTGCAGGGGGTTGAATACTACTTGTAGGCACTGTATATATATATATATATATATATATATATATATATATATATATATATATATATATATATATATATATACACATGCATACACTGCTCAAAAAAATAAAGGGAACACTCAAATAACATATCCTAGATCTGAATGAATGAAATATTCTCATTGAATACGTTGTTCTGTACAAAGTTGAATGTGCTGACAACAAAATCACACAAAAATCATCAATGGAAATCAAATTTATTAACCAATGGAGGCCTGGATTTGGAGTCACCCCCAAAATTAAAGTGGAAAAATACACTACGGGCTGATCCAACTTTGATGTAATGTCCTTAAAACAAGTCAAAATGAGGCTCAGTATTGTGTGTGGCCTCCACTTGCCTCCCTACAACGCCTGGGCACACTCCTGATGAGGTTGCGGATGGTCTCCTGTGGGATCTCCTCCCAGACTGGACTCAAGCATCCGCCAACTCCTGGACAGTCTATGGTTCAACGTGACGTTGGTGGATGGAGCGAGACATGATGTCCCAGATGTGCTCAATCGGATTCAGGTTTGGGGAACGGGCGGGCCAGTCAATAGCTTCAATGCCTTCATCTTCCAGGAACTGCTGACACACTCCAGCAACATGAGGTCTGGCATTCTTCTGCATTAGGAGGAACCCAAGGCCAACCGCACCAGCATATGGTCTCACAAGGAGTCTGAGGATCTCATCTTGGTACCTAATGGCAGTCAGGCTACCTCTGGCGAGCACATGGAGGGCTGTGCGGCCCTCCAAAGAAATGCCACCCCACATGATTACTGAGCCACTGCCAAACCGGTCATGCTGAAGGATGTTGTAGGCAGCAGATCGCTCTCCACGGTGTCTCCAGACTCTGTTACGTCTGTCACATGTGCTCAGTGTGAACCTGCTTTCATCTGTGAAGAGCACAGGACGCCAGTGGCGACTTTGCCAATCATGGTGTTCTGTGGCAAATGCAAAGCGTCCTGCACGGTGTTGGGCTGTGAGCACAACCCCCATCTGTGGATGTCGGGCCCTCATACCACCCTCATGGAATCGGTTTCTAACCATTTGTGCAGACGCATGCACATTTGTGGCCTGCTGGAGGTCATTTTGCAGGGCTCTGGCAGTGCTCCTCCTGTTCCTCCTTGCACAAAGGCAGAGGTAGCGGTCCTTCTACTGGGTTGTTGCCCTCCTACGGCCCCCTCCACATCTCATGGTGTACTGGCCTGTCTCCTGGTAGTACCACCAGCCTCTGGACACTACGCTGACAGACACAGCAAACCTTCTTGCCACAGCTCGCATTGATGTGCCATCCTGCATGAGCTGCACTATCTGAGCAACTTCTGTGGGTTGTAGAGTCCGTCTCATGCTACCACGAGTGTAGCAACCAACATTCAAAAGTGACCAAAACATCAGCCAAAAAGCATTGGTACTGAGATGTGGTCTGTGGTTCCCACCTGCAGAACCACTCCTTTATTGAGCGTGTCTTGATAATTGCCAATAATTTCCATCTATTGTCTATTCCATTTGCACAACAGCATGTGAAATTGATTGTCAATCAGTGTTGCTTCCTAAGTGGACAGTTTGATTTCACAGAAGTTTGATTTACTTGGAGTTATATTCAGTTATTTAAGTGTTCCCTTTATTTTTTTGAGCAGTGTATATATATATATATATATATATATATATATATATATATATATACAGTACAGACCAAAAGTTTGGACACACCTTCTCATTTAAAGATTTTTCTGTATTTTCATGACTATGAAAATTGTACATTCACACTGAAGGCATCAAAACTATGAATTAACACATGTGGAATTATATACTTAACAAAAAAGTGTGAAACAACTGAAAATATGTCTTATATTCTAGGTTCTTCAAAGTAGCCACCTTTTGCTTCGCTGACTGCTTTGCACACTCTTGGCATTCTCTTGATGAGCTTCAAGAGGTAGTCACCGGAAATGGTCTTCCAACAATCTTGAAGGAGTTCCCAGAGATGCTTAGCACTTGTTGGCCCTTTTGCCTTCACTCTGCGGTCCAGCTCACCCCAAACCATCTCGATTGGGTTCAGGTCTGGTAATTGTGGAGGCCAGGTCATCTGGCGTAGCACTCCATAACTCTCCTTCTTGGTCAAATAGCCCTTACACAGCCTGGAGGTGTGTTTGGGGTCATTGTCCTGTTGAAAAATAAATGATGGTCCAGCTAAACGCAAACCGGATGGAATGGCATGCCACTGCAAGATGCTGTGGTAGCCATGCTGGTTCAGTATGCCCTCAATTTTGAATAAATCCCCAACAGGGTCTCCAGAAAAGCACCCCCACAACATCACATCTCCTCCTCCATGGGAACCAGGCATGTAGAGTCCATCCGTTCACCTTTTCTGCGTTGCACAAAGACACGGTGGTTGGAACCAAAGATCTAAAATTTGGACTCATCAGACCAAAGCACAGACTTACACTGGTCTAATGTCCATTCCTTGTGTTCTTTAGCCCAAGCAAGTCTCTTCTGCTTGTTGCCTGTCCTTAGCAGTGGTTTCCTAGCAGCTATTTTACCATGAAGGCCTGCTGCACAAAGTCTCCTCTTAACAGTCTTTTAGAGATGTGTCTGCTGCTAGAACTCTGTGTGGCATTGACCTGGTCTCTAATCTGAGCTGCTGTTATCCTGCGATTTGTGAGGCTGGTGACTTGGATAAACTTATCCTCAGAAGCAGAGGTGACTCTTGGTCTTCCTTTCCTGGGGTGGTCCACATGTGAGCCAATTTCTTTGTAGTGCTTGATGGTTTTTGCAACTGCACTTGGGGACACTTTCAAAGTTTGCCCAATTTTTCGGGCTGACTGACCTTCATTTCTTAAAGTAATGATGGCCACTCGTTTTTCTTTACTTAGCTGCTTTATTTCTTGCCATAATACAAATTCTAACAGTTTATTCAGTAGGACTATCAGCTGTGTATCCACCTGACTTCTGCACAACACAACTGATGGTCCCAACCCCATTTATAAGGCAAAAAATCCCACTTATTAAACCTGACAGGGCACACGTGTGAAGTGAAAACCATTTCCGGTGACTAACTCTTGAAGCTCATCAAGAGAATGCCAAGAGTGTGCAAAGCAGTCATCAAAGCAAAAGGTGACTACTTTGAAGAACCTAGAATATAAGACATATTTTCAGTTGTTTCACACTTTTTTTTGTTAAGTATATAATTCCACATGTGTTAATTCATAGTTTTGATGCCTTTAGTGTGAATGTATAATTTTCAAAGTCATGAAAATACAGAAAAATCTTTAAATGAGAAGGTGTGTCCCAACTTTTGGTCTGTACTGTATGTGTATATATATATATATATATATATATATGTATATATATCGCATGTCATATGGACATATACATTACAATTCTGTAGTATAGGAAACTGTAAATGGTCCTGTAGATCTTTAAAAAAGGATTGCACATTGACAGCACACAGATGAGAATGAAAACAAACCGTTCCACTCTCCTGGATGAGAATGGAACCGATTATTATTATTATTTATACGCAAGTGTGAACGAACTCTAAGGATGTATTCACACAGAGGCTTGTTGAGTTTTTAGAGCAGAAACTCTCCTCAAAAAGTCAAAACTCCTCAAAAACTTGCAGTTTGTGACTCAGTGTGAACACACACTAAGCCGATAAGCAGATCTCATGGCAGCGCACACATTGAAGAATACATTTACATAGAAATTAATTGAATAATGTAACCGTGCAATCAGATGGGCCAATCTCGATCCGTTAATGAGCGCCGATCGACTATATTCAAACTAATCAGTTTTTGTTTATTTTCCTGCTTAAACAGGTTGAGTACTGATGGAAACAGAACGATCTTTGTTCCAATAATACTGTGCCAATATAGCATCACTATCAGCAGTACATCCAGTTTTCCAGTTTATAATGTGCATACAAAAATCAATATTTTTTATGCCAGCATCAATAATCAAATCACTCTACGAACAAGCATTAGCTCATTCGTTAGGTGACAACATGTTTACAGTGGTCAATGATCTTCCGAACATTCGTTCATGGCTTCTCAGCCCACCTAATTGCACCTCTAGACATAAGGAAGAATTAATCAGACACTTATCTTTCCTATGGATAGGTGATAAGTTGTGATTCTGAAAAGACCCCGTTAAATAGCTCCTTTATATTTGAAGGACCAAGGTGCTGTGAGGTTTCTGACGATCAGATCCCCATCAACCTACCAGGTTCATATTTGCTTTTAAGCCATAGATAGAAAATTCCACAGATTCCATTATCTCTATAAAACATTTTTTACAGCATGCAGGAATAACGGAAATTTGATGGACCCCATGTAGTCAATGGGGATGGACTGGCATCATTTGAAAAATGGAACTCCGAACATTAGAGTAAATCCAGCCTAATATATATGACTGTACAATAGCAGGAAAATCCCTTTAAATCATCATCTTTGCCACACAGCTCAGCAGGGTAAATTTGGGAATCTGTATCTGCAATAGAATAAATGGATCCATTAGGTACATTAGCTGCTTTCTTTCAATGAAATGTGACGGGACTTTACCTGGTTCATATACTACATTCTTAGAGGGATCTGCTAAGATAAATTATTCAACTGAAGCTGTAAAAAGGCCAGAGGTGTCTGAACAGCAACTTTAAAGGTGATAGAGAGTAGAATTTCAGGAAATTGAATCCAGGTCAGAAATTCAATTACTTAATGACAGCTATTTTGTTTCAGTTAGTGCTTCTTGGAGCAGGGGGAGCTCTCTTTTAGTCAGCAGAAAATACAATTTGTTAAAGGGAAAATCAACACATGGCTGAGTAAACAAGATACTCTTTTTGGTTAAGTAATGCTTTAGCAGCGCCGACAGGGATGATAACAAGCACCTGAATGGCCTTCGAGCCTTTCATTTGTACGCTCCTGCAGTCAAACTATCCTTTGATGCCTAACATAAGGTTTACGAGGCATCAAATATGGACGTATTCGACTAAGAGGTTTCCCTTTATTGTCATTCAAACAAGAGGCTTGGAAAATGATTGCATTTATTTTACTGGTTAATGTACATTTCTTCTGCGCATCTAGCATGAAACTAAGGACTGTACATGTGCACAGGTATACACCCACACACGCTCATATTTGTCGGAAATAAAAGTAATAAAGAGCGCTGGTTAGGAAAACGCTGGGTTTCAGAAGTCTCCTATTATATGTGATCAGTCATTGTGTGAAGGATGACAAATGGAAAGGAACAGGTGTAAAGAATAGCACTTTTATGAGTTTTTAACAGCCATGCTCCAGGTAATAGTTACCTTCCAGCCCTTTATTTGTCAACATTGTCTATCTATACAACACACAACTACATATATAAGCATGGTAGAAGCTCCTATACAGCAATTTTAGTGTTTTGTTTGCTCTGCAAACAAGCAGGCAGTTTGTGACACTTAAGGCCCCGTCACACTTAGCGACGCTGCAACGATCCCGACAACGATACGACCTGTCAGGGATCGTTGTTGCGTCGCTATGTGGTTGTTGGTGAGCTGTCAAACAGGCAGGCTCACCAACAATCAGGGGAGCAGAGACATCGTGGAAAGAATCTTTCCATGATGTCCTGCTCCTGGTTACCAGCCTGCTGAAGCAGGAGCAGGCTGGTAACTATGGTAAACATCGGGTTACTAGGGGCACACGCGCTCCTAGTAACCCGTTGTTTATCATGGTTACCACTCTGCTACAGTGAGCGGAAGGTTACTGCTCACTTTAGCAGGCTCGTAACCATGATAAACAACGGGTTACTAGGTGCGCGTGTGCCCCTAGCAACCCGATGTTTACCATAGTTACCAGCCTGATCGCTGCTCCCGCTGGTCACACACAGCGATGTGTGCTGACCAGCGGGAGAGCAACGACCAAAAAATGGTCCAGGACACTTTGCAGCGATCAGCGACCTCACAGCAGGGGCCTGATCGTTGCAAAGTGTCACACATAGCGACATCGCTGGTGAGGTCGCTGTTGCGTCACCAAAACCGTGACACAGCAGCGATCTCGCTAGCGATCTCGCTATGTGAGACGGGGGCTTTATTTCCTATAAACCTCCATTGTTTTTTTTCTTTCCACCATTAATAAATGTATGTGTTAATGCCAATTCCTTTATTTTTTGTTGTTGTCTATTGTAACGTTTTTGACATTTCATATTGTCAATCCAAGAGAAATTGCATGACTTGTAAATTTAAAAACTCAAAAAGTAATGAAAAAAAAAGTACTAAAATAAAAAAATAAAAATAATCTCTTGGGCCCGATTCATTATAGCCTTTGTGTCTGTTTTTTTGTTTGCACCCAATGATTTATCCTATTAGTGCCATTTTTTATGTTTATTTTTGTATGTGCCCTTCTGCCTGCCCCCAGTATGTGAATGACCGGCCTCCTCTATATGAAATCCCAGCAGTGACTTGTCATTCACAGACGGGAGGCAGGGTGAGGGACTGGGGAATTGCAGGCTGGGAGAAGACCCCCTGTACAGTCCGGCCCCTGTGCACCGAAATCAAATTAGTAGAAAACTTCAAATGGTGATTAAAAAAGAACCACAAAGCGGGTTTCTTCACCAAAGGTATCAATATAGCCGAGGAGGAATAATGCTGATAGTGATATAATATAAGACAAAACCTAAGATAGAAACAAAATGACTTCTACCCTGCTATAAGCAAGTAAAAAGCAATGGTGCATTTAAATAACATAGGATACTCAGTAAACACTGTTTTTGATTAAAAAAAAAGCATAAAAGCCATCCCACCAGCGACATGGTGAACCCAGTCAAGATGGTCCTAAACTCTAGTAATAAAACATAACCAGGTGTCAAAAATGACCTCAATGTCACATGGAAAGATTTTAAAGGGGTTTTCCCAGGAACAAAAGTTCATTTTAATCAATGGCAGCGTCTGACCATGTACGGAACATTGTCTGATCATATCACAGCTCCTGGGCAGGAGAGGAAGAAAAAGAGTATACAGACATTACAGCACGGGATCACAGCTGATGCTTTCTTTCTTTGAAGTAAAACATTGTTTAAAAACAGGCAGTGAAATGTTTTACCTCACAAAATGAATCCTCTGCGATCCCCTGCTGTAATGTCTGTTTATTCTTTTGCTTCCTCCCCCGCCCAGGAGATGTGGTATGAATTGATTGCCCGTTACTGCATTTTATTGCAATGTTGCGGCAACCAAAAAACGTAATTCAGGCATTTAGAATTTTTTTCTTGTTACGCCATCTACCGATCGGATTAATTCATTTTTTATATTGATAGATCGGGCAATTCTGAATGCAGCGATACCAAATATTTGAATTTTTTTTATTGTTTTATTTTGACTGGGGCAAAAGGGGGTGATTTAAACTTTTATAATATTATTTTTTTAAATATTTTTAAAAACATTTTTTTTTTTTTTACACTTTATGCTTGCTTCAATAGTCTCCTAAAAGCTGCAGTTGCCTGATCCTCTCTGTTACACGCAGGCAATGAGCAGATCGACAGTAGGCAGCAGATTTGCTTACTCGCTATGAGCACCGACCACTGGGCGGCGCTCACAGCAATCTGGACATGACAACCACAGGGGTTGGCTGCAGACCCCGGATTGTCATGCCAGCCCATCGGTGACCCGCGATCATGTGACGGGGTCACCGATGGGCGGTGTAAGTGACGCACTTCTGGCACGGTGCTGTTAAATGCCGCTGTCAGAGATTGACAGCGGCATTTACCTAGTTAACAGCCGCGGGTGGATCGCGATTCCACCCGAGGCTGTTGCGGGCACATGTCAGCTGTATAAATCAGCTGACATGTGCTCGGTTCAGTGCGGGCATAGCGCCAGGGGGTTACGACGTGGTGTGTACTATTACGTACCACGTCGTAAAGGGGTTAAAGATAGCCTATATCTATTAAATCAATCAATAAATGTGTAAATACAAAAAATAGATAAATAGATACACTGCATATACACTGCTCAAAAAAATAAAGGGAACACTCAAATAACACATCCTAGATCTGAATGAATGAAATATTCTCATTGAATACTTTGTTCTGTACAAAGTTGAATGTGCTGACAACAAAATCACACAAAAATCATCAATGGAAATCAAACTTATTAACCAATGGAGGCCTGGATTTGGAGTCACCCCCCAAAATTAAATGGAAAAACACACTACAGGCTGATCCAACTTTGCTGTAATGTCCATAAAACAAGTCAAAATCAGACTCAATATTGTGTGTGGCCTCCACGTGCCTGTATGACCTCCCTACAACACCTGGGCATGCTCCTGATGAGGTTGCGGATGGTCTCCTGTGGGATCTCCTCCCAGACCTGGACCAAAGCATCCGCCAACTCCTGGACAGTCTGTGGTGCAACGTGACGTTGGTGGATGGAGCGAGACATGATGTCCCAGATGTGCTCAATTGGATTCAGGTCTGGGGAATGGGCAGGCCAGTCCATAGCTTCAATGCCTTCATCTTGCAGAAACTGCTGACACACTCCAGCCACATGAGGTCTGTCATTGTCCTGCATTAGGAGGAACCCAGGGCCAACCGCACCAGCATATGGTCTCACAAGGGGTCTGAGGATCTTATCTCGGTACCTAATGGCAGTCAGGCTACCTCTGGCGAGCACATGGAGGGCTGTGCAGCCCTCCAAAGAAATGCCACCCCCCACAATTACTGACCCACTGCCAAACCGGTCATGCTGAAGGATCTTGCAGGCAGCAGATCGCTCTCCATGGCGTCTCCAGACTTTGTCACGTCTGTTACATGTGCTCAGTGTGAACCTGCTTTCATCTGTGAAGAGCACAGGGCGCCAGTGGCGACTTTGCTAATCATGGTGTTCTGTGGCAAATGCAAAGTGTCCTGCATCGTGTTGGGATGTGAGCACAACCCGCATCTGTGGACGTCGGGCCCTCATGGGGTCGGTTTCTAACCCTTTGTGCAGACACATGCACATTTGTGGTCTGCTGGAGGTCATTTTGCAGGGCTCTGGCAGTGCTCCTCCTGTTCCTCCTTGCACAAAGGCGGAGGTAGCGGTCCTGCTGCTGGGTTGTTACCCTCCTACGGCCCCCTCCATGTCTCCTGGTGTACTGACCTGTCTCCTGGTAGCGCCTCCAGCCTCTGGACACTACGCTGACAGACACAGCAAACCTTCTTGCCACACCTTACATTGATGTGCCATCCTGGATGAGCTGGACTACCTGAGCAACTTCTGTGGGTTGTAGAGTCCGTCTCATGCTACCACGAGTGTGAAAGCACAACCAACATTCAAAAGTGACCAAAACATCAGCCAGAAAGCATTGGTACTGAGATGTGGTCTGTGGTCCCTAACCCCCTGCAGAACCACTCCTTTATTGTGGGTGTCTTAATAATTGGCAATAATTTCCATTTATTGTCTATTCCATTTGCACAACAGCATATGAAATTGATTGTCAATCAGTGTTACTTCCTAAGTGGACAGTTTGATTTTCCAGAAGTTTGATTTACTTGGAGTTATATTCTGTTGTTTAAGTGTTCCCTTTATTTTTTTGAGCAGTGTACATATTATAAGAATGACATACTATGTAGGAGAAAAATAGCATAAAGTATAGGACCCCAAGACTCCGATGTATGTTTCGCCCTTGGCTTTCCCAAGAGAGAAACACTGACTTGTAAACAATATAGTGAAAAACATTTTAAATTCATAGCATTTCTCGGAAGTTAAAAAGGAAATGATAAAGTATATGTGAAGGAGGCAAAATTTAAAATTACTCTTCATCTTCTTGTTTATGTGGCCCTCCTCACCACATCCCCACAGTCACTACCACCACCTATCCAAGATCTATCACAAACTCTCACAACCCTTCTAACCTCATACACATCCACCCAGCCCCCGCTTCCCTAGTCCCACTAACAGGAGCTCTATCGAACGCTCGCTCCGTCTGCAACAAACTTTCCTACATCCATGATCTTTTCATCACTAACAAACTTTCCTTCCGCGGCATCCCCAAAACCTGGCTCACCCCCTCTGACACTGCCTTTCCAGCTGCACTTTCAAATGGTAGATTCCACATTTCCCACACCCCCGCCCCATTGGCAAGCATGGTGGAGGAGTATGTTTTCTCCTGCCAGATAACTGCTCCTTCACCCAAATCCCACTGCAACCCTCTGTTACTCTCCCCACTTTTGAAGTGCACTGTGTGCGCATCTACTCCCCCTCCAACCTGCAACTGGCTGTCATTTACCGCCCCCAGGACCAGCCACCACCTTCCTAAACCATTTCACCACCTGGCTACTTCATTTCCTTTCCGCTGACATCCCCACTATCATCATGGGCGACTTCAATATCCCCATTGACACTTCTCTCTCAGCTGCCTCTAAGCTTCTATCACTCACTTCCTCCTTCGGCCTTACTCAATCGTCTTCCGCAGCCACTCACAAAGATGGCCACACTATGGACCTCATCTTAATTTGCCTCTGTTCCCTATCTAACCTCTCTAACTCAACCCTCCCTCTTTCTAGACACAACCACTTACATTCTCTACCCTCTCCTCTCCAGGGCCACAATCCCCAACCCACAAAATTACATACCCTCGCATAAATCTTAAACACCTTGACCTACACTCACTATCTGAATCCCTCCTCCCTCTTACAGACATCAGTTCCTTACATGACACAGATGTTGCTGCCGCTTTATATAACACAACAGCTGCAGCTCTCAATTCTGTTGCCCCTCTCACACATACAAAAGCTTGCACAATCAACCAGCAACCCTGGCACACCAGCCTAACAAAAGAACTGCGACGGTCCTCCAGGGTTGCTGAGCGTAGATTGAAAAAGTTCCACTCCAATGAGCACTTCATCGCATTCAAACAGTCCCTCACTACCTTCAAGTCCACACTCACTGCAGCAAAACAAACATACTTCTCATCTCTCATATTCTCCCTGTCTCACAACCCTAAACAACTATTCAACACCTTCAATTCTCTCCTCTGCCCCTAATGACTCCTCCCTTTCCTCTCATCTCAGCCGAAGATTTTGCCTTATTCTTCAAGCAGAAAATTGACACCATCAGACAAAATTTTTGCCTAAAGTCCCCCCAGCCCCTCCTCACACCTACTCAATCCTCCTCCTCCAAAACCAGCTTCTCCACCATTACGGAAGATCAACTTTCCTCTTTACTCTCCAAATCACACCTCACCACCTGTGAACTTGACCCAATCCTGTCCCACCTCATCCCCAACCTTACCACTATCCTCATCCCAACCCTAATCCACCATTTCAACCGGTCACTAAGAACTGGTGTCTTCTCCTCATGCTTTAAACATGCCTCGATCACACCCATCCTCAAAAAGTCCTCCCTTGACCCATCCTCTCTGACTAACTATCGCCTCATATCACTTCTCCCTTACGCCTCAAAACTACTCGAACAATATGTCCACTTTGAACTTTCCTCCCACCTCTCCTCCTGCTCTCTCTTTGACCACCTGCAATCTGGTTTCCGACTGCACCATTCTACTGAAACTGCCCTGTCTAAAGTCACCAACGACCTACTAAACGCCAAATCCAAGTGACACTACTCTGTCTTCTTCCTCCTAGAACTGTCCTCTGCCTTCGACACAGTGGACCATTCCCTCTTACTGCAGACTCTCATCTCTCATCATCACAGACTTGGCCCTATCTTGGATCTCTTCATACCTAACAGACAGGACATTCCGTGTCTCCCACTCACACACCACCTCCTCATCTCGCCCCCTATCTGTTGGTGTCCCCCAAGGTTCAGTTCTAGTACCCTTGCTCTTCTCCATCTACACCTTTGTCCAGGGACAGCTCATAGAGTCTCACGGCTTTCTGTATCACCTTTTTGTTGATGACACACAAATCTACCTCTCTGGACCCACTATCTCTTCCCTACTAACCAAAATCCCACAATGTCTGTCCACTATTTCATCCTTCTTCTCTGCTAGATTTCTAAAACTTAACATGGATAAAATTGAATTCATCATCTTTCCACCATCTCATTCATCCCCCCCACCTGACCTATCTATCAATGTCAATGGTTGTTTAATTTGCCCAGTCCCGCAAGCTCGCTGCCTTGGGGTAACCCTGGACTCTGATCTCTCCTTCAAACCACATATCCAAACCCTTTACACTTCCTGCCGGCTCCAACTCAAAAATATCTCCCGGATCCGCACATTCCTCAACCACGAATCTGAAAAAACACTAGTGCATGCCCTCATCATCTCCCGCTTCGACTACTGCAACCTCCTGCTCTGTGGCCTCCCTTCCAACACTCTTGCACCCCTCCAATCTATCCTAAACTCTGCTGCCCAACTAATCCACCTGTCCCCCCACTATTCCCCGCCCTCTCCTCTCTGTTAATTTCTTCACTGGCTCCCCATTGCCCAAAGACTCCAGTTCAAAACCCTAACTACGGCATACAAAGCCATCAACAACCTGTCTCCTGCATATATCTGTGACCTAGTCTCCAGATACATACTGCACGCAACCTACGATCCTCACAAGATCTCCTGCTCTACTCCCCTCTTATCTCCTCTTCCCACAATCGCATACAAGATTTCTCCCCTGCATCCCCCTACTTTGGAACTCTATACCAAACACATCAGACTCTCGCCTACCGTGGAAACCTTCAAATGGAACCTGAAGACCTACCTCTTCCGACAAGCCTACAAACTGCAGTAACCCCTCGCTCCACCATACCGCTGCAAGACCAGGTCTACTCTCACCTACTGTATCCTCACCCATCCCTTGTAGATTGTGGGCCCTCGCGGGCAGGGTCCTCGCTCCTCCTGTACCAGTCACCATCACGTTTTGTTCAAGATTATTGTAATTGTTTTTGTATGTATACCCCTTTTTCACATGTAAAGCGCCATGGAATAAATGGCGCTATAACAATAAATAATAATAATAAAAAAAAAAAAAAAGAGGAAAAAAATGCCATGAAATCCATTTGCATGAGACTGCTCATAGCCATGTGCACAAGACATTTGTCAGTTTTCTGTGTATGTGGGAATGTGCACAGATGAATAGGAATACTGGCTCAACAGAAGCATATTTCTTATCAATATTCATTTATACAGGAGACATACAAGCAAGTTTGCATAAACATACCAGTAAAGCCATAAAAAAAATAAAGTCCACCCTTATAAATTATTGTATAACTAAAAAAGCCAAGTACAAATTCCTTTTAAACTTATCCTGCTTTGAGAGCTATACCTATTTTTTTTAATTACCCATATGATGGCTATTTTCTTGAGGGACAAGCTGATTTTAATACCACCATTTTGGGTTAAATATATTGTATTAAAAAAATATAGCTATTTTTTTGGACGGGTGATCGAAAAAGAACAATACTTGTACAATTTTTTGAGTTCAGTTTTTAAAGCGATCACTATGTAGCATAAAAGATACAGTATGTTAACCTTAATTTGTCAGTTTAGACAACTACAACTCCATCTTTAAGGCTTTCACAGCGCAGACTTTGTAGTATTTTTGTTGGCGCTTGGAAAAAACACTGTTAAGTTCATGATTTTTTTTACAAATATTTTTGGTGTCTTTCTTTGGGGGACATTTTAACATAGACTTAGAGCTCATTCAGACATTAGTTTTTCTCTCACGAATGCTGTCGGTGTTTTTTTAATCATGATAGTCTATAGAGAAGTTCACATGTCCAATTTTTTCGTTGACCGAGTGGTCCGCACATAATCACTGCACAGAGACTTTTCTGACATTGATCTGGTTGTTGGATCCAACTCGCCAATGCAACTCTATGGGTCAGTGAAACAAGTGGACAGTACTCGGATGCCATCCATGTGCTGCCCATTTTTTCATGGACTATTTGATAAAAGAAGCTTGAGAACCCGCTACTAGTATTTTTCCATACAAGAAAAACTGATGAAACTCTACCATACTCTGATGGTAAAAACTGACACACTCACCAAACTCTGATAACACGGATCAAAGAAACTGGTGAATCTCCGACCATTTTTATTGTGAGTGAGAAAAATCACTGACGTTCGATTGAGGCCTTATGTATAGGAAAAAAATTCTATAGAAATATATACCTAGAGTATGAGAGCGTGGTGCTTTTAAAAGCAATACCACACATACACAAAAAAAGCAACTCATTAAATACATGACACAAAAATCACAATGTTTGTATTGGGTTACATAATTTGCTATGAAATGCCAACTAACAATTGGCCAATGAAAGCAGCCTGGTGCTGTTTTTTTTCATTGGTTTTTGGCAAAACACACACAAAAATTTGACACCATATTCTGAGACAAATAACTATTTATTGCAGGCGGTAGTTTTTATTGGTGTTATTTTGGTAAACACAATTTGTTGATTACTTATGCCATTCTTTTGAGAAGGCAAGGTTACAAAAAACTATAATTCTGTTTTTTTTTGTATAAGGTATACAGTATGTTGAAGCTGGCATGGTAATTTTAATAGCATGAATTGTTATGTACATGGCAATACCAATTATTTTTATTTTTTACATAACAAAAATGCAATCAGGAAGTGGTCTGTAGCTTTCAATAATTGTCTTTCCTATGTTTTGTTTACAATTTTTTATTCGCACTAAGGTCATGTGCACACGTTATGTACAGTGCATTGTGAAAGTATTTGGCCCCCTAGAACTTTTCTACCTTTGGCCACATTTCTGGCTTCAAACATAAACATATAAAATTCAATTTTTTTTGGGAAGAATCAACAACAAGTGGGACACAATCGTGAAGTGGAACAAAATTTATTGGATATTTTAAACTTTAACAAATTAAAAACTGAAAAGTGGGGCGTGCAATATTATTCAGCCCCCTTGAGTTAATACTTTGTAGTGCCACCTTTTGCTGCGATTACAGCTGCAAGTCGCTTGGGTTATGTCTCTATCAGTTTTGCACATCGAGAGGCTGAAATTCTTGCCCATTCTTCCTTGCAAAACAGCTCGAGCTCATTGAGGTTGGATGGAGGGCGTTTGTGAACAGCAGTTTTCAGCTCTTTCCACAGATTCTCGATTGGATTCAGGTCTGGACTTTGACTTGGCCATTCTAACACCTGGATACATTTATTTTTGAACCATTCCATTGTAAATTTTGCTTTATGTTTGGGATCATTGTCTTGTTGGAAGATAAATCTCCGTCCCAGTCTCAGGTCTTTTCAGACTCCAACAGGTTTTCTTCCAGAATGGTCCTGTATTTGGCTCCATCCATCTTCCCATCAATTTCAAACATCTTCCCTGTCCCTGCTGAAGAAAAGCAGGCCCAAACCATGATGCTGCCACCACCATGTTTGACAGTGGGGATGGTGTTTTGAGGGTGATGAGCTGTGTTGCTTTTACGCCAAACATACCGTTTTGCATTGTGGCCAAAAAGTTCGATTTTGATTTCATCTGACCAGAGCACCTTATTCCACATGTTTGCTGTGTCTCCCAGGTGGCTTGTGGCAAACTTCAAACGAGACTTTTTATGGATATCTTGGAGAAATGGCTTTCTTCTTGCCACTCTTCCATAAAGGCCATATTTGTGCAGTGTCCGACTGATTGTTGTCCTTTGGACAGACTCTCCCACCTCAGCTGTAGATCTCTGCAGTTCATCCAGAGTGATCATAGGCCTTTTGGCTGCATCTCTGATCAGTCTTCTCCTAATTCGAGATGAAAGTTTAGAGGGATGGCCGGGTCTTGGTAGATTTGCAGTGGTCTGATACTCCTTCCATTTCAATATGATCACTTGCACAGTGCTCCTTGAGATGGTTAAAACTTGGGAAATATATTTGTATCCAAATCCGGCTTTAAACTTCGCCACCACAGTATCTCGGACCTGCCTGGTGTGTTCCATGGTCTTCATGATGCTCTCTGCACTTGAAACAGAACCCTGAGACTATGGCTGTGTGCCCACGATGCGTTTTTAATGCGTTTCTGCAGCTGCGGAAATGCATTAAAAACGCATGGTAGAAGGGCAGCAATGTTCCCCAATGATAATCCGCATGTGCTGTGCACATGCTGCAGAAATTTCCGCTGCGGATTATCATTGCGGAAAAAAACGCAGCACTACCAATTATTTTGCGGAAGTGCTGCGTTTTCGCCGCCATTGACTTGCATTAGAATGCACCAATTCCGCAAGACTGCATCTGTACTTGCGTAATTGGCGCGTTCTAATGTGCGGATGGTACCCGGGTGTAGAGGAGAGGAGAGTCTCATCCACACCCAGGTACCATTAAAAAAGCTGTAAAAAAGGAATAAAATAAAAAATAAATGTATACTTACCTTCTGGCGGCCCGCGGTGCACTCCTCCTTGCTTCCCGGCACTTCGCGATGGAATGAAGGACCTTCTGTGACGTCAGAGTCATGTGACGGGTCACGCGACGCTGACGTCGGCAGGTCTTTCAATCCACCGCTGTCAACAAGGGAGAGCGGAGTGAGCAGAACAGAACACCGGGGGCCATGGGAGGGTAAGTATACATTTATTTTTTTATTTTTAACCACTCTCTCGGGTCACACTATATAAATCCATGCAGTTTGCATGGATTTATATAGTGTGACCTAGTTGTCACAAGCACTTTCCAAGTGATGCTAATCGCTTGGAAAGCGCTTGTCAATCCGCATGCGGAAATGCCAGTGAATAACGCTTCATTTCCGCATGTCCCTGGCAGGAAAACGCATGTACAATCCGCATGTACAATCCGCATGCGTTTTTTTCTGCCAGGGAGATGCAGAAACGCTCAGGAAAAAATCCTGAGCATTTCTGCATCGTGGGCACATAGCCTATCACAGAGCAGGTGCATTTATACGGAGACTTGATTGCACACAGGTGGATACTATTTATCATTACCAGTCATTTAGGACAACATTGGATCATTCAGAGATCCTCACTGAACTTCTGGAGTGAGTTTGCTGCACTGAAAGTAAAGGGGCCGAATAATATTGCACACCCCACTTTTCAGTTTTTAATTTGTTAAAAAAGTTTAAAACATCCAATAAATTTCGTTCCACTTCACGATTGTGTCCCACTTGTTGTTGATTCTTCCCCCAAAAGTTTGAATTTTATATCTTTATGTTTGAAGCCAGAAATGTGGCAAAAGGTAGAAAAGTTCAAGGGGGGGCAAATACTTTCACAATGCACTGTATTTGAAGAGTTTTTTTACATCAGTATTTGTAAGCCAAAACCAGGAGTGGAAAAGTCAGAGGAAAAGTAGAACAGAAACACATCACCACTTCTGCATTTTTCACCCACTCCTGGTTTTGGCTTACAAATACTAATGTAAAATACTGACCATGAAAATTACTCAACATGTGAATGTGGCCTTAGTGGCTTTTGTATGATACACTGTATTGCAGTGTAGCATGTCTGTCAGGACTATCCCATTTAGGCTTGCCTCTAAGAAGGCCTTACAGAAGTACTAATTTAAGCCTCATTCAGATGGCCGTGAAGCATGGTCCAAGCACTGACCATGATGCATGGACTGGCTGCGGGTCTCCTAACCATCACTTGACAGTCTCATAGACATATACGAGACTGTTGAGTTCGGGTTGGCAGACCTGCCGACAGTCCTTTTATCACAATTTGTACATACAGGTGCATCTCACTAAATTAGAATATCATCAAAAAGTTAATTTATTTCAGTTCTCCAATACAAAAAGTGAAATGCATATATTATATAGAGTCATTACAAACAGAGTAATCTATTTTAAGTGTTTATTTCTGTTAATGTTGATGATTATGGCTTACAGCCAATGAAAACACAAGAGTCATTAACTCAGTAAATTAGAATAATTAACAAAAACACCTGCAAAGGCTTCCTAAGCGTTTAAAAAGGTTCCTTAGTCTGTTTCAGTAGACTCCACAATCATGGGGAAGACTGCTGACTTGACAGATGTCCAGAAGGCAGTCATTGACACACTCCACTAGGTCCCTGAGTTCCAATTTTCATTTGGAAATCAAGGTCCCGGAGTCTGGAGGAAATTGGTGAGGCACACAATCCAAGCAGCTTGAGGTCTAGTGTGAAGTTTCCACAATCAGTGATGATTTGGGGAGCCATGTCATCTGCTGGTGTAGTTCCACTGTGTTTTATCAAGACCAAAGTCAGCGCAGCAGTCTACCAGGAAATATTAGAACACTTCATGCTTCCCTCTGCCGACAAGCTTTTTGGAAATGGAAATTTCATTCTCCAGCAGGACTTGGCACCTGTCCACACTGCCAAAAGTACAAATACCTGGTTTAAAAACAACAGTATCAGTGTCCTTGATTGGCCAGCAAACTCGCCTGACCTTAACCCCATAGAGAGTCTATGGGGTATTGTCAAGAGGAAGATGAGACACCAGACCCAACAATGCAGACGAGCTGAAGGCTGCTATCAAATCAACGTGGGCTTCCATAACACCTCAGCAGTGCCACAGGCTGATCGTCTCCATGCCACGCCGCATTGATGCAGTAATTGATGCAAAAGGAGCCCCGATCAAGTATTGAGTGCATTTACTGAACATACATTTCAGTAGGTCAACATTTCGGATTTTAAAAACATTTTTCATGCTGTTATAAAGTATTCTAATTTACTGAGATAATGACTTTTGTGTTTTAATTGGCTGTAAGCCATAAACATCAACATTAACAGAAATAAACACTTGAAATAGATCACTCTGTTTGTATTGACTCTATATAATATGAGTTTCCCTTTTTGTATTGAAGAAAACAAATAAATTAACTTTTTGAAAATATTCTAATTTAGTGAGATGCACCTGTACATGTCTGAATGAGGCTTTAGGTGGAAGATCTGATGGCTTTTTTTTTAATGAAGCACAATTACAAAAAGATATTGCCCCCGAATTGGTCTAGATCCTTTAATAATTTGAAATCATATAAAGTACTTTTAGGCTATGTTCCCATGAGGAATATTTGGTGAGTTTTTGAGGTTTCAGATGGTTCACAACATTTCTGCACGTATTAGGTAAAATTAGGTTACTTATTTTTTTTTATTACTTTTTTACGTTTTTATTTACATTGCAGTTTTTGTCTCTATTTATTTTGTCACGTTTTAAATACTTCCTGGTATTTGGCTTTGACAAATTTTATGGATACAGTCATGTGTGGATTACATGCGTTTTCCCACATCTAATGCAATTCTATGGGGAAAACCTGCACATAAAACTCTATAAGGCGATGTTTAATATTTGTAAGCCTAAACCAGGAGTGGGTGATAAATATAGAAGTGGTGACGTGTTTCTATTACACTTTTCCTCTGATTTTTCCACCCCTGATTTTGGTTTATAAATACTGATGTAAAATACTGACCAAATACTGAACGTGTGAGCGTGGCCTAAATCTCATCTACTTTGCTGGAACTACAAGACGTTGCCTTTTTGGCTCAGCGAAAATACAGTGTCAAAAACCCACCAATAACTCATTGTGGGAATTTAACCATAAGTTTATAGAATTGTCCAGCTAACATTTTCTTGCAGACATACTTCTGGATACCGATTCAGGATCACCATAGAAGCAGCTCCATGGCTGCACTGTTTATATGGAGTTTGTGGAGTCATTTGCTCACTCCCGTCAATGCATCTAAAAATACAAGTGACTAATGTACTCCATCTTTTGATGACCTTTCTAATAATACCAGTGAAAAGCAGCTCTGTACAATAAGATGAAAGGCAAATTGTAATAGTATTTCCAGATGACATTGGGAGGAGGAGGGGGGGTCCATGTTCAGAATAAGTGTAACCAATAGGGAAAATGATGCCCTTGTACATCACTGAGAAGAGTAATGGTCTGCAGAGGTCATGTGGGTGGTGGGGATGACGTTATTGCAGCACAGTAAACAAAGACTAGTGGGGGGCTGGAAAATATCGATTTATCACTTGAGTAAGGCCTCATTCAGACATTTGTGTTTTTCACGTATGCAAAAAAAAAAAAGATAACAGTGACATCAATGCTTTAGATCAGAGATTCATGAGTGTTGGCTTTATGTGTCAATTTTTACCATCAGTGATTTTCATCTATGGATAAATAAATGATAGATTCTCCTATTCATGCCAATGTTAATCATGGACAGAGTAAGAACTACACTGATTCCATCTGTGTGCTGTCTGTGATTTTCACGGACCCATAAACTTATATTGGTACTTTTTATACTTGATGCCGATAAAAAAAACGTACATTAGCTCCATGATTTTTACACAGACATACAGTCCGCAAGAAAACAAGGACATGTGAATAGCCCTACAGGCTATAAAAGGTATGTGCTCTGTCCGTGAAAAACACATGTGAGAAATGCACATCAGAATGAGCCCTAATGAATCGTTGATCGTTTCATGCATTTCACAATTTAGCCATTTTTTTCTGAACTATAAAAATCCCCTTTAAAGCCATGATGTCACTACCTCATCTCCTCCTCATGATACGTTAACTTAATCTTCGACATCAATTGCACGCTTAAATTAAAAATTCTGATGCAAAGAAATCCACACATTACTGAATCTCCTTTTCCGGCAAGTTTCAAATTCCCAAAATAAACCAATAGGGAATTTTTGCTTGCAATGGTAGATCCTACAGAAAAAAAAAATCACAAGTTTTTTAGGTCTGATTCTCATATTTCACATTTATTTTGGCATTTCTATTGCAGGATTTATACTATAAATGTACAAAAAATTTCAATATGATGGAAGTGTAGCTTCCACACACCTCATTCACATACAAAATGAAATATTTCAGATCATTCCCAAGTAGAGATAATGCAGTTGGTTTTAAATTGGGCATTTACTTTTGGAAAATCCACATCAATATACAGTACTAACATTGTACATGAGATTTTAAGAAATTTCATGAGCACGCTATGAAAGATATGTTCATACTCTGAATTATTTTAAAATCAAAAATAGGTTCAACTATGGAATAATATTACCAAACTGTTCCATGTAAAGTATATGTAATGTGATAAGCAGGGTTGTGGAGTCAGTAAGCCAAACCTCCGACTCCGACACCTCTATTTCCATGACACCGACTCCTTCATACATGGCTGATGTTTAAGTGATAAATTTACTGTAACACAGATTCATCTCAGCTAAAAGCCTAGACCCTTAGATCAGGAATAGGACAGACATTTATAGGACATTTCAGAACTTTCCCAAATTCTTATGAAAAAATATTCCTCACAAACAGCATTGAATTACTGTACCCAATTTTAGGAGTCGAAGTCGGTTCATTTTATACCAAATCCACAGCCCTGGTGGTAAGGCTCATTAAACGGTCACTATTAGTGTTGAGCCACCCCCGTAGTGTTCGGGTTCGGTTCGGTTCGTCGAACACCGGGATGTTCGAGGAACTGTTCGTCGAACTGTTCGTCGAACACCTTAGAACACCGTCGAACACCGTTAAAACCAATGGCAGGCAAACAAAAACACATAGGAACACATAGAAAACACCTTCAAAGGTGTCCAAAAGCTGACAAACTGCTCAGAAGACGCTTTCTTTAAAAAAGCCGGCCGGCAATTCAGCAGCTGCATACACCGGTACCCGACAATTTAGACATGAAGGAATAGAGCATCACACATAGATTAGATAGATAGAAACATGTCAGTCACATATATATGAAGTACAGTGACAGTGTTGCTTACTGTACTTGTCATTTAGTGTAAAGGATTTATTAAAAAATATAATAGTGTTTTCGTGCACCGTCTCTTTAAAAAAGCCGGCCGGCAATTCAGCAGCGGTACCCGACAATTTATAACAGACAGAATAGAGCTTCACACATAGATTAGATAGATAGAAACATGTCAGTCACATATATATGAAGTACAGTGACAGTGTTGCTTACTGTACTTGTCATTTACTGCAAAGGATTTATTAAAAAAAATAATAGTGTTTTCATGCACCGTCTCTTTAAAAAAGCCGGCCGGCAATTCAGCAGCGGTACCCGACAATTTATAACAGACAGAATAGAGCTTCACACATAAATTAGATAGATAGAAACATGTCAGTCACATATATATGAAGTACAGTGACAGTGTTGCTTACTGTACTTGTCATTTAGTGTAAAGGATTTATTAAAAAATATAATAGTGTTTTCGTGCACCGTCTCTTTAAAAAAGCCGGCCGGCAATTCAGCATCTGTACCCGACAATTTATAACAGACAGAATAGAGCTTCACACATAGATTAGATAGATAGAAACATGTCAGTCACATATATAATAAGTACAGTGACAGTGTTGGTTACTGTACTTGTCATTTAGTATTAAAATAAAGGATTTATTATTAAAAAAAATTGGCGTGGGGTTCCCCGTAATTTTAGTCTCTAGCGGAGGTTAAGCAGACAGCTGGGGCAGATGTTTGAAGCCTGGGAAGGGGGTAATACCCACGGAGCTTCCCAGGCTACTAATATCAGCCCCCAGCTGAATACCTAGCCTTTACTAGCTATTAAAATGGAGGACCCCCCCCAAAAAAATGACGTGGGGTCCCCCCTAATTTAATAGCTAGCAAAGGCTAGGCAGACAGCTGGGGGCTGATATTAATAGCCCAGGAAGGGAGCCATGAATATTGGCCCCCTCCCAGGCTAGAAACACCAGCCGTCAGCCGCCCCAGAAATGGCGCATCCATAGGACGTGCATGAGGTGCGGTCCTATGGATGCGCCATTTCTGGGGCGGCTGACGGCTGGTGTTTCTAGCCTGGGAGGGGGCCAATATTCATGGCTCCCTTCCTGGGCTATTAATATCAGCCCCCAGCTGTCTGCCTAGCCTTTGCTAGCTATTAAATTAGGGGGGACCCCACGTCATTTTTTTGGGGGGGGTCCTCCATTTTAATAGCTAGTAAAGGCTAGGTATTCAGCTGGGGGCTGATATTAGTAGCCTGGGAAGCTCCGTGGGTATTACCCCCTTCCCAGGCTTCAAACATCTGCCCCAGCTGTCTGCTTAACCTCCGCTAGAGACTAAAATTACGGGGAACCCCACGCCAATTTTTTTTAATAATAAATCCTTTATTTTAATACTAAATGACAAGTACAGTAACCAACACTGTCACTGTACTTATTATATATGTGACTGACATGTTTCTATCTATCTAATCTATGTGTGATGCTCTATTCTTTCTGTTATAAATTGTCGGGTACCGCTGCTGAATTGCCGGCCGGCTTTTTTAAAGAGACGGTGCATGAAAACACTATTATTTTTTTTAATAAATCCTTTACACTAAATGACAAGTACAGTAAGCAACACTGTCACAGTACTTCATATATATGTGACTGACATGTTTCTATCTACCTAATCCATGTGTGATTCTCTATTCTTTCTGTTATAAATTGTCGGGTACAGATGCTGAATTGCCGGCCGGCTTTTTTAAAGAGACGGTGCATGAAAACACTATTATTTTTTTTAATAAATCCTTTGCAGTAAATGACAAGTACAGTAAGCAACACTGTCACAGTACTTCATATATATGTGACTGACATGTTTCTATCTATCTAATCTATGTGTGAAGCTCTATTCTGTCTGTTATAAATTGTCGGGTACCGCTGCTGAATTGCCGGCCGGCTTTTTTAAAGAGACGGTGCATGAAAACACTATTATTTTTTTTAATAAATCCTTTGCAGTAAATGACAAGTACAGTAAGCAACACTGTCACAGTACTTCATATATATGTGACTGACATGTTTCTATCTATCTAATCTATGTGTGAAGCTCTATTCTGTCTGTTATAAATTGTCGGGTACCGCTGCTGAATTGCCGGCCGGCTTTTTTAAAGAGACGGTGCACGAAAACACTATTATATTTTTTAATAAATCCTTTACACTAAATGACAAGTACAGTAACCAACACTGTCACTGTACTTCGTATATATGTTGCTGACATGTTTCTATCTATCTAATCTATGTGTGTTTCTCTATTCCTTCTATTCTAAATTGTCGGGTACAGATGCTGAATTGCCAGCCGGCTTTTTTAAAGAGACGGTGCATGAAAACACTATTATTTTTTTTGATAAATCCTTTACACTAAATGACAAGTACAGTAAGCAACACTGTCACTGTGCTTCTTATATGTGTGACTGACATGTTTCTATCTATCTAATCTATGTGTGAAGCTCTATTCTTTCTGTTCTAATTTGTCGGGTACCGGTGTATGCCGCTGCTGAATTGCCGGCTTTTCATGTTTCACTGTGAGCACTGTTCCCATCGATTTGGGCAATCACTGTAATGCCACAACCACCATGGCTGTGGCATTACAGTGAGTGGCAGACAATCCCTGCATGATTGGTGCTCTAAATAGCGGCAGACATGCAGGACACGCTTTTGGTGCACGAACAGTTATCGAACATAACCTCGAACAGCCGAATTTTTTGCAAATCGTTCGGGTTCGTCGAACAACTCGAACACCACCCAAAACAGCTCGAATTTGAGATTGGCGAACAGTTCTAGTCGAACACCGCTCATCTCTAGTCACTATTGACTTTTACGATTGCTACTTCCTGTAGGTGGCACTAGAGTTCAAGTCCTCTTCCTCTCTGAAGAGACAATTTTCATGTAAAGTATATGCACACTGCTAATAATGGTGGTCTCTACATGTAAGGTAAAGTACGATAAAGAAAAAGAAGGGAAGCGCCTCTAGAGCAAATCATACGGGGTAGATGAAACACTTGAAGGTGATATTACTCACCGTGTGAGGTTGTGCTCTTAGGAAATAAGATGCTCCTTGAGGGCTGCAGCTTCACCCACTGGGTTCCAACGGGAGTCCAGAAAATCGGATGACGGATGGTAGGAATGGGTGATCGATAGCGATGCCCAGGAAACTGATGTTACAAAAGAGTAATCTTTAAAATTTGTATATATTTGCTCCTTTGTGACATCGGTTTCCTGGGCAGCGCTATTGATCACCCATTCCCACCATCCGTCATATGTAAGGTAAAGAGAACACCAAATATTTTGTAATAATGTCCAGATAACTCACATTTCTGTAGACATCTTTTTAGGCTCTGTTCACATGTTCAGTAATTGTATCCATTTTTCTGAGCTGTTTTGGGATCATAACAGAAATAAAATGTTTCAGTACAGGACCCATTTATTTGAATGAGAACAGAAAATGTCTTCTGTTTGCCTCCGTTCCATCAGCTACATCTTTTATGCCAAAACAAGAAAATCAAAGTCTGCTCAATTTGTGTCCAGAAAAAAAATAAAAAGTGAGATTATATACAATAGAGGGTCATCGACTGGATTCATTTTTTTCTAGAAGAATTTAAATTGATCTTTTTCTTTTTTTAGTGATGGATTCATTCAAAAACCAAAATATTGGTTTCCATTGTGCATTAGTTTTTGCTCCAGCTGAAATGAATTTTTTTTTTTAATTATAATACAGCATCCGTTACAAACAGATGACAACTTGACTTGTGAACAAAGTCTTATATTTTAAAGGGGTATTCCCATTTCCAAGATCCTATCCCAATATCTAGTAGGTGTAATAATAATAATATTAGAAAATACCTCCAATTAGAAATGTAGTATAGTTCTTCTGATTAAGGGTGTGTGTTTCTCCATATGCAAATATTGCAGGACCTTAGGTATCTATGGTTACAACCACTGATATAGTGAGTTAGCTAGGTGCTAGTGGTCGTAACCATGGATACCTAAGGTCCTGCAATGACTACACATTAGGAAAGAGACATAGCGAATCAGAAAGTATATTACATTTCTAATTGGAGGGATTTGCTAATATTATTATTATTATACCTACTACATATTAGGATAGGATCTTGGAGATGGGAATACCCCTTTAAGGCCACATTCACAAGTTGAGTATTTGGTGAGTTTTATTACCTCAGTATCTGTAAGTCAAAACCAGGAGTGGGTGATAAATACAGAAGTGGTGACGTGTTTCTATTATACTTTTCCTCTGATTGTTCCACTCCTGGCTTTGGCTTATAAATACTGAAGCAAAATACTGACCATATACTGATAGGCCATGTTCACACTAAGAACAATTTTTCCAGCTAATACTCTAATCACATAGAGCATAATTATATCGTATTACAGATTGAATTATGAATTATTGCTATCATTTGAATTGAATCAAACTAAAAAATAAACTTAACAAAAAGTAAAATGTTTTTTCAATATATAAATGTGTTTTTATATGTTATGTCTTAAACAAAACTGATTTGTTTTTGATACTTCCTGGTATTTGGCTTTGACATTTTATTGATAGTTGTGTGGATGTATGTTTGTTTTTTACCTGAGGATTTTTCGCTCCTAATGCAAGTCTAGGGAAAAATCTGCACAGAAAACTCATTGCACGCTCAATAGAAATTGACATGCTGGGAATTTGAGACACGCACCGCAGGCCAGTTTATGCCAAGTAAAAAAAAAAAGTATAGTGGTCATGAGATTTCTACTAATAAAATCCACTTTGCTGGATCTGTAAGGCCACGTGCACGCACTGAGTATTTGGTGAGTTTTTTATATCAGTATTTGTAAGCCAAAACCAGGAGTGGGTGAAAAATACAGAAGTGGTGACGTGTTTCTATTATATATAAGCCAAAATAAAAAAATAAACCAAAAACAGGAGCAGAACAATCAGAGGAAAAGTCTAATAGAAACACGTCACCGCTTCTGTATTTATCACCCACTCCGGGTTTTGGCTTATAAATACTGAGGTAAAAAACTCACAAAATACTCAACATGTGCACATGGGCTAAGACACAGCAAAAATATGCAGCATCAAAACTCACCAAAAGCTCATCATGGGCACACAGCCTTAGCTAAATTTGCTTACCTGAATTTTTTTTCATTGCATTTGCGAGTACATTTTTTTTTTAACATCTATGGCAAGTCTATGGGCAAAATCCGCAAATTAAACGCAACATACCCGCAAGAGATACTGACATGTTGCGGATTTCAAAGACGCACTACAGGTCAGCTTACGTTAAGTAAATAAAGTACAGAGGGCATGACATTTCTATATATCCCATCCACTTTGGGGGAACTGTAAGATGCTGCATTTTTTGTGCAGCGAAAATAGGCATTGTCAAAAACTCACCAAACACTCATCGTGGGAACTTAAAAGGGGCATTCCCATCTCCAAAATCCTATCTCAATATATAATAGTTGTCATAATAATAATATTAGCAAATAACTCCAATTAGAAATGTAGTATAGTTCTTCTGATTCGATATGTGCAAGCATTGCAGGCCCTTAGGTATCCATGGTTGCGACCACTAGCAACCAGCTGTCACTATATCAGTGGTCATAACCATGGATACCTAAGGTCCTGCAATGCCTGCACATGAGGAAAGAGACACAGTGAATCAGAAAAACTATACTACATCTCTAATTGGAGGCATTTGGTATTATTATCACTACTACACCTACTACATATTAAGATAGGATCTTGGAGATGGGAATACCCCTTTAATCCAAAGGGCTTGTTCACATGCTGTATTGTTGCCGAAGAAAAAAAAAATGCAGTATTTTACAGTACTGTCAGGGATTACCACACAAGGACGACACCAGGGAGATAATGCGATATCTCACCGTGCTGTCACGCTGTCAGTATTTCATCCAGAATCGCGAGCACACGATCCAGACTACTCGCTACGTGGATATCGGCAAGTGACCAGTGAGAGTATGGTGTCACAATGGTGTTCCAATGCATGGAATCCGTGTTTATGCCCCCATACCGTCACTGTCAGCTTCACGATAGCTCGATTATTATTATTCTCTGCCACCACCGGCCGAGTTTGAAATATAATACAGGCCTGGTCGGACGCCTGTGTTTTGGTAGCGTACATGGCTTCGGGGAAGGGAGAGATTACAGAACCAAAGAAACAGAACTATTAAATTTTATATTTAATCCAAAAGGGAGGCAGTGTTTAAGAAAAAATATATACAAGGATGTTACAAAGGAGACATTAAAAATACATAAGTAGTTACATAAAATAAACAGGATAAAAGAAAAACTTACACTATACGATTGTGGAGACGATTCAATATAGGTGGAGGAGGGGCTCCCCAGTTTGATCATGCTGTTATCAAACAGGACCCATTGCTTATAATCCTTATACCCCCTGGCAATGAGTGCTCCTGTATTCTCCATGGGTTCTCTTATACCTAAGGGGAGATCAGGTCACACGCCCCCTGTGGTGACATCATGTGGGCTGGTCTCCAGCCTGTACATTTTTATTAAAAACGCTAACTTCTGCAATAACTAATTGCTTGTTGATCGCAGAAGCTTGCAAATGACGCTATTTTTTCCCTTATGATTTTATCTGCATTTAGAGACCACACATCGCATGGCTGCAGTCTGCTATTCTGATGTTTTTGCGCTATAGCTCTAGGTAGCGTTTATCAGTGCCAGAAAAATATCCCTATCATTCCCTAGTTGATTCTATCTCTAAGGATATAGGTCCCATTATTGTTGGACGCATGGACCTTACAATATTTCATATTTCGCTTCGGAGTCAGCGTGTTCTTTGAGGCTCGGGAAGCCACCTCACGGTTATGTAACGGGTCCGGGAGGCGGAACCTCTGAGCTATTATACAAGGGGGCGGCCCTTGTAAGGGAGCGGGTGGCAGTCTCTGGGTGAACGGACAGGGAGTTACGGCAAGTGATCAGGGCAGTCTCTGGGTAAGGGGTAGGTACGACCTGTGATGGCAGAGCCTCCGGGTAGGCTAGCAGGCAGATGGTAGATGTGTGCTCCCAGGTGAGCAAGCGAGAGTCTCTGGAATAGCAGGTGGTCACGGCACGTGACGGCGGAACCTCCGGGCTGGCAGGCAGGTAGGTAACGGAGAAGCGCTCCCAGGTGAGCGGGCAAGAGTCTCTGGAATAGCTGGTGGTCACCGCACGTGACAACGGGACCTCCGGGCTGGCAAGTAGGCAGGTAACGGAGATGCGCTCCCAGGTGAGCGGGCAAGAGTCTCTGAGATAGCTGGTGGTCACAGCACGTGACAACGGAGCCTCCGGGCTGGCAAGCAGGCAGATAACGGAGAAGCGCTCCCAGGTGAGCGGGCAAGCTGGTCCATAGACAGACTGACCGGAGTAGTAAGGCAGACCGTCGGACCTCAGGCAAGCAGGCAGGTAGCTGATATGCGCTCCCAGGTGAGCGGGCAGGCTGGTCCTTTAGACAGACTGACAGGAGTAGTAAGGCAGACCGTTGGACCTCAGACTGGCAGACAGGTAACAAGTATTCAGGCAGGAATCAGGCAGGTAACTAGCAGGAAACTGGCAGGAAACTGGCAGGTAACTGGCAGGTAACTGGCAACGGGACCTGAGGGCTGAAGCACAGGTGAGACACAGGTGCAAACAACATTGCTCGGGCACCTCCATTTTGGAGGAGGTGCCTTATATATGATGAAGTCCTCCGGCCATTGGCCGGGGACTCCTTAGGACGGCGCGCGCGGTCCCTTTAAGAGGAGGGGAGCGCGCGCGCGCGCGCCCTAAGCACAGGGGCCGGGAAGGAGCGTGCGCTGAGAGCAGAGCGGGAGGAGGACGCCGGGAAGGAGCGCGCGCTGACAGCAGAGCGGGGAGAGGACGCCGGGCACGGAGCAGAGCGGTGAGGGGAGCAGCGTCCCTGCCTAGCAGAGGGCAGGGACGCCAGCGCTACAGGTTACACTTAAATTAGTGCAAGCCGGCGTTTTAATTACCTTCTGCATCTTTCAGGGACAAGATGCTTGATTCCTAACGAAGTTATAACACTCCTTGGCTGGCATTTGTTTGTGTAAACTATTTCTCAGGGTGTGTTAATTGGGGCTTTTGTGCTGAGCAAAAGGGGAAGAATGGTCAATATCTGGGTCAGGGAAATATGGAAGAACATTTTCAATATTCCTCAATAATTCCCTGACATCTCCCCCTCTTTGAGGTCGCGTAATGGGTGATTTACTGATCACCCCTTTAAGCCCAGGGGCCGGGAAGGAGCGCGCGCTGGGAGCAGAGCGGGAGGAGGACGCCGGGAAGGAGCGCGCGCTGACAGCAGAGCGGGGAGAGGACGCCGGGCACGGAGCAGAGCGGTGAGGGGAGCAGCATCCCTGCCTAGCAGAGGGCAGGGACGCCAGCGCTACAGTACCCCCCCCTTTAGGCCCCCCCTTTTTTAGGCCAGACAGAAATTTAGCTAGGATGAGAGGGGCATGGATGTTCTCCCGGGGCTCCCACGTTCTCTCCTCAGGACCAAACCCCTTCCAATCTACCAGAAAAAAGGTCTTTCCTCTTACCCTTTTGGTGGCAAGAATGTTCTCTACCTCAAACTCGTCCTCAGCAGAAACCGGAGCAGGAGGCGTACCTGTAGACTAGGAAAAAGAGTTAAGCACTACAGGTTTGAGGAGAGACACATGGAAGGAGTTAGGGATCCGTAAGTTGGCCGGGAGTTTCAATTTATAGGCCACCGGGTTGATCTGACTGATGACCTCCAGTGGGCCGATGAACCGAGGCCCTAACTTATAGGAAGGGATCTTGAGCCGGACATATTTGGACGAGAGCCAGACTTTATCCCCAGGGCGGAATTGAGGAGGGTCCAGACGTTTTTTGTCAGCGTGTCTTTTCATACGCTCGGATGACAGAAGGAGTGCGGACCGGGTACTCTCCCATATGGAGGAAAATTTGTTAACAAGAGATTCCGCAGCCGGATTGTCCGCCGAGGTGGAGACGGGAAACGGGATCCGAGGATGCTGACCGTAGACTACAAAAAACGGGGATTTGGAGGAAGACTCGCTCTCGTGATTGTTGTACGAGAATTCGGCCCATGGCAGGAGATCCACCCAGTCAGAATGGTGGGCATTAACGAAGTGCCGAAGGTAACTGGTCAGGTTCTGATTGATCCGCTCCACTTGACCATTAGACTGTGGGTGGTAAGCGGAGGAGAAGTCCAGGGTGACATCCAGCAATTTACAAGTGGCTCTCCAGAAACGGGAAGTGAACTGTACCCCACAATCCGACACGATGTGACGGGGCAGGCCATGAAGACGGAAGATGTGGCGGATAAAGTCTTTAGCCAGCTCGGGTGCAGACGGAAGACCTGGCAGTGGAATGAAGTGAGCCATCTTGGAGAAGCGGTCAGCGACCACCCAAATGACCGTACAACCGGCAGAGACGGGTAGATCAGTAATGAAGTCCATCGCTATATGCTGCCAGGGGGCAGCAGGTACTGGCAGAGGTAGGAGGCGGCCGGCCGGCAGGTGTCTCGGAACTTTGTTGCGGGCGCAGGACACACAGGCAGAAACAAAGTCTATTACATCCTTGTGCAGGTTAGGCCACCAGTAGTGCCGGGTAATAAGCTGGAGGGTCTTTTTCTGACCGGCGTGGCCAGCTAGTTTAGACGAATGACCCCAGTGTAGGATCTTCTCCCGATCAGGTACTGGTACGAACATCTTACCAGGAGGAAGACGATTTAGACTCACGGGAGCCACCTGCATTACTCTGGCGGGATCGATGATATGTTTCGGATCCTCCTCGAGATCAGACACCAGAAAGGACCGAGACAAGGCGTCCGCCTTGACGTTTTTGTCAGCCGGGCGAAAATGAAGGACAAAATCAAAACGAGCAAAAAACAAGGACCACCGGGCTTGGCGCGGGTTAAGTCTCTGGGCATGCTGGAGGTAAGCCAAGTTCTTGTGGTCAGTGTAAATTATTACCAGGTGAAGAGCCCCCTCGAGCAGGTAACGCCACTCCTCCAATGCCAGTTTGATGGCCAATAACTCTCGGTCTCCTATGGAATAGTTGCGCTCAGAGGAGGAGAAGAGTTTAGAGAAGAAGCCACAAGTTACCATCCTCCCGGAAGATGATTTTTGAGTAAGTACCGCTCCGGCTCCAGAGGAGGAGGCGTCAACTTCCAGGAAGAATTGTTTGTTGCCATCTGGGCGATGCAGCACCGGGGCGGAAGAGAAGGCCTGTTTAAGGGAAAGAAAGGCCTCCTCTGCTTCGGGTGGCCACTCTTTGGGATTAGTACCTTTACGGGTGAGCGCAGAAATTGGGGCCGTCCGGGAAGAGAAGTGTGGTATGAAGAGGCGGTAGTAGTTGGCGAAGCCCAGGAATCGCTGAATGGCCTTCAACCCCTCCGGTCGGGGCCATTTCTCGATGGCAGACAGTTTCTCAGGATCCATTTGTAGGCCGGTCTGAGAGATAATGTAGCCCAGAAACGGAAGCGAGGTCTGCTCAAAGAGGCACTTCTCAAATTTAGTGTAGAGATGGTTCTGCCTTAGCCTGAGCAGGACCTGACGAACGTCCCTCCGGTGAGTCTGGAGATCCGGAGAGAAGACCAAGATGTCGTCCAGGTACACCACTACGCAGGAGTAGAGAAGGTCCCGGAAGATGTCATTGACCAACTCTTGAAAGACGGCAGGAGCGTTACAGAGACCAAAGGGCATTACCAGGTATTCATAGTGGCCGTCCCGGGTGTTGAATGCCGTCTTCCATTCATCCCCCTGACGAATACGAACCAGGTTGTACGCCCCACGAAGGTCCAGTTTGGTGAAGATCCTAGCCCCCCTCAGGCGATCAAATAATTCTGGAATGAGCGGAAGGGGGTACTTATTCTTCACCATGATCAGGTTTAGGCCTCTATAGTCTATACAGGGACGGAGAGAGCCGTCCTTCTTTTTGACGAAAAAGAAGCCTGCTCCCGCCGGGGAGGTAGATTTCCGGATGAATCCTCTGGCCAGATTCTCCTCAATATATTCGGACATTGACCGGGTCTCAGCAGCGGATAAAGGATAGATACGCCCACGGGGAGGAGTAGTACCGGGTAGCAGATCGATGGGACAGTCGTATGGTCTATGTGGTGGTAATGTCTCTGCCTCCTTTTTATTAAAGACATCTGCATAAGACCAATAAGGAATCGGAAGTCCAGGTAGATTAGCTGGGGTAGGAGAGGGACGGACGGGATGGACGGGAACCAGGCAGGTTTTATGACAGTCTTGTCCCCAGCGAAGGACCTCTCCGGTTTGCAAGTCTAGCACGGGTGCATGTCTCTGGAGCCAGGGCAGACCTAGCAAGAGGGCGTGAGAGAGTCCAGGCAGAACATGAAAGGAGATACTTTCAGAATGCAGCATTCCCACCTGCAGGGTAATGGATTCGGTGATGAGTTGAATGGGGCGAGGTAAGAGGCCCCCATCCACGGCAGCGACAGACAAGGGTACAGCCAGAGGTTTGGTAGGGATGCGGTATTTCTCAACCAGGGACTGTGAAATAAGGTTCCCGGCTGCTCCAGAGTCAAGTTGGGCTAGTTCGAAATAACGGTTCTCCCCGTAGATGATCGAAACTGACAACAGCAGGGATGGAGAGGATTTATTCTTGTCTAGGTGGACCTCTCTGAGCGAACCTAGACACAGGCGTTTCCCGACCTCTCCGGGCAGGCACGGATCCGGTGCTCCTTACTGCCACAGTAGAAGCAGCTCCCCTCGGCACGGCGTGAGTCCTGACGGGTGTTGACCATCTTGGTCTGGTCGACCCGCATAGGCTCAGGAGAGTGTACCTGGGGAGAGATGGAGGGAATGACGGGTTTCTGGAAAGTAGGAGCTAAACGTGGAATCCTTCTCTCACGGGTGACCTCTTTGGCACGCTCCTGGAACCGTAGGTCAATCCGGGTGGCAAGGGTTATTAGATCATCGAGAGAGGTAGGAATGTCCCGACCAGCAAGTTCATCTTTAATACGACCGGACAGACCCTCCCAGAAGACGGATACCAGAGCGTCGTTATCCCAGGCCAGCTCCGAGGCAAGGGTGCGGAACCGTATGGCATATTGGCCCACGGTGAGACCCTCCTGACGGAGGCGTAGCAGAGAGGATGCGGATGAGGTCTTCCGTCCGGGTTCGTCGAAGACTTTCCGGAAAGCCGAGAGAAAAGCAGGCAAGTTGGACACCAGGGGGTCTCCTCTCTCCCATAGAGGATTTAGCCAGGCCAGGGCCTCCCCGGTGAGATGGGACATGATAAAGGCAATTTTGGCCCGGTCGGAATTAAACTGATGGGACAAAAGTTCAAAGTGCAGGGTGCACTGATTTATGAAGCCCCGAGCCTGGACGGGGTCGCCTCCGAAGCGAGGAGGTGCAGAAAACCGGGGTCCGGGGTAGGATACCATAGTATTAGTGGGCAGCGGAGCTGCCGGATTGCAAGATATGGCACTGGCGGAGGTTGTTGGTGGATCAGACAGGGTGTTCAGGCGAGTATTAACATTCCGCAGATGACCCAGGATGGCCTCCTGTTGGGACTTCTGACGGGACAGTTCAAGACAGAGGTCCGAGAGCGAGGGAGCTTGGGTGCCACCGGGTTCCATGGCCCGAGCAAACTGTAACGGGTCCGGGAGGCGGAACCTCTGAGCTATTATACAAGGGGGCGGCCCTTGTAAGGGAGCGGGTGGCAGTCTCTGGGTGAACGGACAGGGAGTTACGGCAAGTGATCAGGGCAGTCTCTGGGTAAGGGGTAGGTACGACCTGTGATGGCAGAGCCTCCGGGTAGGCTAGCAGGCAGATGGTAGATGTGTGCTCCCAGGTGAGCAAGCGAGAGTCTCTGGAATAGCAGGTGGTCACGGCACGTGACGGCGGAACCTCCGGGCTGGCAGGCAGGTAGGTAACGGAGAAGCGCTCCCAGGTGAGCGGGCAAGAGTCTCTGAGATAGCTGGTGGTCACAGCACGTGACAACGGAGCCTCCGGGCTGGCAAGTAGGCAGGTAACGGAGATGCGCTCCCAGGTGAGCGGGCAAGAGTCTCTGAGATAGCTGGTGGTCACAGCACGTGACAACGGAGCCTCCGGGCTGGCAAGCAGGCAGATAACGGAGAAGCGCTCCCAGGTGAGCGGGCAAGCTGGTCCATAGACAGACTGACCGGAGTAGTAAGGCAGACCGTCGGACCTCAGGCAAGCAGGCAGGTAGCTGATATGCGCTCCCAGGTGAGCGGGCAGGCTGGTCCTTTAGACAGACTGACAGGAGTAGTAAGGCAGACCGTCGGACCTCAGACTGGCAGACAGGTAACAAGTATTCAGGCAGGAATCAGGCAGGTAACTAGCAGGAAACTGGCAGGAAACTGGCAGGTAACTGGCAGGTAACTGGCAACGGGACCTGAGGGCTGAAGCACAGGTGAGACACAGGTGCAAACAACATTGCTCGGGCACCTCCATTTTGGAGGAGGTGCCTTATATATGATGAAGTCCTCCGGCCATTTGCCGGGGACTCCTTAGGACGGCGCGTGCGGTCCCTTTAAGAGGAGGGGAGCGCGCGCGCGCGCGCCCTAAGCACAGGGGCCGGGAAGGAGCGCGCGCTGAGAGCAGAGCGGGAGGAGGACGCCGGGAAGGAGCGCGCGCTGACAGCAGAGCGGGGAGAGGACGCCGGGCACGGAGCAGAGCGGTGAGGGGAGCAGCGTCCCTGCCTAGCAGAGGGCAGGGACGCCAGCGCTACAGGTTACACTTAAATTAGTGCAAGCCGGCGTTTTAATTACCTTCTGCATCTTTCAGGGACAAGATGCTTGATTCCTAACGAAGTTATAACACTCCTTGGCTGGCATTTGTTTGTGTAAACTATTTCTCAGGGTGTGTTAATTGGGGCTTTTGTGCTGAGCAAAAGGGGAAGAATGGTCAATATCTGGGTCAGGGAAATATGGAAGAACATTTTCAATATTCCTCAATAATTCCCTGACATCTCCCCCTCTTTGAGGTCGCGTAATGGGTGATTTACTGATCACCCCTTTAAGCCCACATCCTGGCCCACCCTTCCTGCTGATCCGACAAGCTGGGGATCCAGCTTTCCGATCACCCTGACAGGTTTGGGATACATTTTCCCCACACCTCTGACAGGCTATGGCTGCCTTCTTCCCATACTCCTGACTGACAGGGGGACATACCTTTCTCCTACCTCGCCTGGTTGCAGGGCCTACCCTACCACCCCTCATGGATACCTGGGGGGCTGGGCTAGCTGTGGGGTAGCTATGACCGGCCATGTCACAGTCCGTCGTGGCAGTGGTCGGCGGCACGGGACCACTTTTCTTATGATCCCGTGCTTCTCCCCATCCTTGCTCATCAGCTCTGGAGCCGTGCTAGTTATGGGGCATCTACCATTGACCATGCCACTATCTGGTGTGACAGTGCTCACCTGCACAGGACGACCTGCTTCCTGGTGTCTGTACCTGCTTCCCTTACCCCTAGCACTTATGCTGGCTCGCTTTAGGGGTTCCTCAGCAGCATCACCCCGCGGGGTGAGGTGGCTGAGTTCCCCTTTACCACAACACACACTTTTATTATTCATCACATTGACATTTTTGACAGCGGAATTACATAACATACCAGATCTGGGAGGGTTGTCAGGAATGAATCGGGCAACCAACCGTCCCATATCAGTTCCCAGTAGCACATTAGTGGGGAGATTCTCCAACAACCTCACTTCCCTTAACCCCCTCCCCGCACCCCAGTCCAGGAAAATTCGGGCCATCGGTATGGGACGGTGAACACCCCCAAACCCGGTGACAGTCAGGGTCTTCCAGGAATGAGTTCCTCTGGCAACACAAACTCAGGGCGGATCAGGGTGTGTTCTGCGCCAGTGTCCTTAAGGCCGACAGTGACAGTGTTGCCCATGGTAACAGGTTGTAAGTTCTCCCGGGCCCGTCCAACCCCCCCACCCACAAAAAGAATGGCTGCAGTAGGCCCTGGGGCCTCAGGTGTGGTGATCATCTTCTGCCTCTCCAGGCAGACAAGGCTGATGTGACCCGTTTGGTTACAAGTATAGCAATTACGGGAGTCAAATGCAGTCCAGGTGCTGGAAGATGGGGCAGAACCCACTGAGGGCCGGCTGGCCGGAACACTGGGGGTAGTTGTAGACTTACCCCCTTTCCAGCTGGCGGTGGCTGACTTCCACACCTCTTGTGTGTAGTTGGCCTCATAGGCATCTGCGATTTGGGCTGCGGCCGGCGGCTTCCTTCGGTTCCCGGTCAAGCACAAACTGTCGCACTTCCACTGGGCAAAGATGAAGAAACTGGTCCTCCACCATCAGATCCTTCAGGTCCTCGAAGGTGGTAATGGACAGTCCTCAGATGCACTGCTCAAAGTTGGTTCTGAGCCCATCTACCAAATCACTGTAGCTATCATGGGGTCCAGGTTGGAGGGCTCTGAACTTTTTCCGGTAAATCTCCGGAGTCAGCTGGTACTTTTTTTATCAGGGCCTGCTTGACGGCCTCTTAGTCTCTATCTTGTTCTCGAGGGAGAGAAGCAAACACCTCCAGAGCTTTTCCTCGGAGCCCTTGAGTTAAGTACCTTGCCCACTGGTCCGTGGGCAGCTGATACTGCCTGCAGGACTTTTCAAAGCTTCGCAGAAATGTGTCCACTTTCCCATCCTTTTCCATCACAGGAAAATGCTCAGGATGGGGTTTAAAACAGTTGGCACTGTTGGACTCACTGGTCTGCATGGAGGATGACTCCTTCTGAATCCGGGCTAGCTCCAGCTGGTGTTGTCGGTCAGCTTGTCGCTCCTCCTGGTCAGCTCTGGCCTGGTGCTACTCTCGGTCAGCTTGTGCCTGGCGCTCCTCAAGGTCAGCTTGTGCCTGGACCTCAGCAGCCTCTCGGTGAGCTTTGGCCTGTTGCTTGGCTTGCTCCTTAATTTCAGAATCAGCTGCAGCGATCCGTCACAATCGTTTGCGGGGAGCTGCTCCAAGGCCATCTACAGGTGGGGGTCCACATTACCCTGGCTGTCGGTATGGCTGGCAATCACAGGTGGGACCCCTGCAGCAGCGCGATCTGGGCCTTGGCTGGCTGCCCCATCATCAGGGCTCTGCTGTCGGACGGGCTCTGCAGCACCTTGCAACAGTTCAGCAATCATTTGGACCTTGGTTTTGCCCATGGGGTCAATCTGTCGCAGCTCACAGAGGGCAGTGATAGTGTCCTCTGACTGCTGGTGATACCAGGGTTCTACACGTGTAACCATCATTGCCAAATAAAAGATAGGACAGAAAAACAAGAGAAGGGAGGGGATGCAACTGCTACACGTACAATAATGTCCCAGATAAAAAAAAATTCAAACACCGAGTCTGATTTCTTAAAACTCTGCACAGAAGTCTCGCAAGAACCGTGCAAGTTTTCAGTGACAGGAATGATTGCTCAATCCAGCCACTGATGTTCTGTAATATCCCACGGTTTTCCACCAATTTGTCCGGGATTCCAGACAGCGACTATATCGGGGAGATCACACAATATCTCACCATGCCATCACGCTGTCAGTATTTTGCCCAGAATCGTGAGCACACAATCCAGACTACTCGCTACGCAGATATTGGCAAGCAACCAGTGAGAGTATGGCGTCACACCTCTGGGTTCCAATGCATGGAATCCGTGTTTACGCCCCTGTACCGTCACTGTCAGCTTCATGATTATTACTATTCTCTGCCACCACCGGCCGAGTCTGAAATATAATACAGGCCTGGCCAGACACCTGTGTTTTGGTAGCGTATATGGCTTCAGGGAAGGGAGCGATTACAGAACCAAAGAAACAGAACTATTAAATTTTATATTTAATCCAAAAGGGAGGCAGTGTTTAAGAAAAAATATATACAAGGATGTTACAAAGGAGACATTAAAATTACATAAGCAGTTACATAAAATAAACAGGATAAAAGAAGAAAAACTTACACTATACGATCGTGGAGACGATTCAATATAGGTGGAGGAGGGGCTCCCCAGTTTGATTATGCTGTTATCTAACAGGTCCCATTGCTTATAATCCTTATACCCCCCTGGCAGTGAGTGCTCTTATATTCTCCATGGGTTCTCTTATACCTAAGGGGAGATCTGGCCACACGCCCCCTGTGGTGACATCATGTGGGCTGGTCTCCAGCCTGTACATTTTTATTAAAAACGCTAACTTCTGCAATGCTCGTTGATCGCAGAAGCTTGCAAACGATGCCATTTTTTCCATTATGATTTTATCTGCATTTTGAGACCAAACATTGCATGGCTGCAGTCTGCTATTCTGGTGCTTTTGCACTACAGCTCTAGGTAGCGTTTTTCACTGCCAGAAAAATATCCCTATCATTCCCTAGTTGATTCTATCTCTAAGGATATAGGTCCCGTTATTGTCGGACGCATGGGCCTTACAATATTTCATATTTCGTTTCGAAGTCAGCGTGTCTGAAAATTTTGCTTTGAGGCTCGGGAAGCAGCCTCACGTTTACACGCAAATTAGTGCAAGCTTGCATTTTAATTACCTTCTGCGTCTTTCAGGGACAAGATGCTTGCTTCCTAACGAAGTTATAACACTCCTTCGCTGACATTTGCTTGTGTAAGCTATTTCTCAGGCGTGTGTTAATTGGGGCTTTTGTGCTGAGCAAAAGGGGAAGAATGGTCAATATCTGGGTCAGGGAAATATGGAAGAACATTTTCAATATTCCTCAATACTTCCCTGACAAGTAACAACCAAGTGATTGAGATTTCTGAAATCTCATGCACATACTGCTTATTTTTCATTACGGATTTGAACCATCCAAGCTTTTTTTTTTTTTATAAATCTACAGCATGTATGTGAACTCTTTCAGCATTTTTCTTCCATTCAAATGAATAGGAAAAAGCGCATAAAAAAACGCTCCAAAAAACATGAGTATTCTGCTTTTTGCTGTAGAAAAATCTGCAGCAAATGCTCAACATATGCACATACCCTATGGGTAACGGTGCAAAAGTATCAGCACTGTGTGAATGTATTCTAAAAAATTCTATTATGACTTACTCTTTAGGTTCTATTCCCAATTTTATTATGAAAGAAAAAGAAAACAAAAAAAAGAAAACAAAATCAAAACACTGGAAACTGTAATATGGGTATTTATTTTAGATAGTTCCATGTCCCTTATATATTATTTCTTTTGGAAGATCTGTTTCCAGGTGGAAGGAGTGACATTTCCAGTCTGGTAAATTATTAGTGAAATGCTTCAATCTGTTTCAACATTATGTGATTCCATAATCTAATGGCTCCAAACCAAAATTTCCTTTTAAAGTTCTAAATAATTAATCATTAACTACCAGTGCATTATCTGCCTAGGTAAAGAGAAGGATGAATGTCAATGAATATATTTTACTGAACTACAGCATCCCGTGTAACAAAGGCACTGTTCCTAGGGTGGGATGAAGGAAATCACTAATTCTTGTTAAACAGTATATACATGTGCAACATATGTAGTCATATATTTAGCATATAATAAGATACATAATAAGGCCTCCTTTACACGTCCATGTTTGCAGTACGTGTGGCATCCGTTTTTCAAGGACCCCATGTACCCATTATAACCTATGGTGCTATGCACATTTCCATGTTTTTACTTGGACTGTGTGCCCGTGCAAAACACAAGGAGGCATGTCCATTTTTTACTGGCAGCACGTATGACCAGGGTCAATAGATGTCTATGGGTCCATGAAAAACACGTTCAGCACATGGATGGAATCCATGTTCTGTACATGTTTAACCTTGAAAAGTATAGGAAAAGCTTTGTCATTTATTTTTCTTTTGCCATACTGGAAAAACACTGATGACCCTCAGATCCAAAACACTGATGACACACGAATGATAAAAACAGACACACTGGTGGCACTGGTACTGTTTATTTTCCAGTACCAGTTTTATATGGACATGTGAAGGAAGCCTAAAGCAGCATTTTCATACAGGTTGACAAGAATTTTGAAAACTGTAAAATGATTCACTTACTGATAATGTGTCAGCTCGCCCATCTAGAAGTCCATCGCATGGAAACCTGCAGTGCCGCAGGAGATATAAGCAAGGAAGGAGAGTCCAGCGTCAGGATCGTCCGTAAAAAAAAAGTTTAATTTATTAGGTACAAATTTAAAAACCAAAGAAAAATCAATTGTCATAACCACTTCAGAGAGGCTATGGGCAAACGCGTTTCGGCTAAGAATCCTTAATCATTGCATACAACAGCCGCATATTCTTTGGCGTTTTATGTCACGTCCTGTCAGGAAACATGAACTAAAAAAAAACATCATATAAGAAATGTCTTTAATTGTAATTCATCATACATAATATATCTTATAACCTGCAGAATTTGTGACATTCAATATGTAGGTTGTACAACTAAAACTTTGAAAACACGCATTATGAGACATCTGTCGGATATATATCACATATATATTAACAAAAAAATGTTCAGCAGCCTCCAGACACTTTACCTTGACACACAATGGAGATACTTTCTCTTGTGTTATCACAGGAATTGAACGAGCTTGAAAACTCTATAGAGGTGGGGACCATCAAAGGAAATTACTTGACTGTGAATCATGGTGGATTCATGAGCTTAATACGAGGTTTCCTTTTGGAATGAATATACAACATGATTTAATTTCTCACTATGAATGAATTGCTAACCCAAAAATTGCTTTTGCAGTTTTTAACCAGTAATGTTTGTTACAAACTTTTTAACCTTTCTAGGATTGGAGAATCTAGATCATGTGTCCTGACAGGACGTGACATAAAACACCAAAGAATATGCAGCTGTTGTATGTAATGATTAAAGGGGTTTTCCCACAAATAAAAGTTCATTTTATTCTTGGAATAAAAATAAGATTCATAATTGGATATTATTAAAAAAAATGTTCCTGTGCTGGGATAATCTTATAAATGACCCCCTGCTGTGTACTGTGTAATGGCCGTGTCTGATGGTGTATGAACATGGTCTGATCATACCACATCTCTTGGGCAGGGGAGGAAGCAAAAGAGTATACAGACATTACAGCAGGGGATCACAGCTGATTCTTTTTGTGAGGTAAAACATTTCTCTGCCTGTTTTTAAACAATGTTTTACCTTAAAGAAAGAATTATTTGTGATCCCATGCTGTAATGTCTGTATATTCTTTTTCTCCCACCCCCCCCAACCCAGGAGATGTGGTATGATCAGACAATGTTCCTGTACGGTCAGACACAGACATTACACAGTACACAGCAGGGGCACATGTATAAGATTATCTCAGCACAGGAACATTTTATTTAAACACATCCAATTGTGGAACTTATTTTTATTCCACGATCTAGTGAATACAATGATCTTTTGTTCGTGGGAAAACCCTTTTAAGGATTCTTATCTGAAACGCTTTTGCCCATAGCCTCCCTGAAGTGGTTGTGACAATTGATTTTTCTAGGGTTTTTAAATTTGTACCTAATAAATTGAACCTTTTTTTATGGAAGATCCCGATGCTGGACTGTACTTCCTTATTGATAATGTGTAGTTTGCCTTGATGCCACTATAAAAGGGTTCTCCATAAGTAGAAAAAAATAGATAACTGGAGGAAATAAAATTCTAAATAAATTCCTAGAATGTTAATGAGACAAGTGCCTGTGAGAAGGTGCAGTAGAAGCTCCGCTCCCTTCCTTCATATGTAAGGCATACTCCCAGAAGATATTCTGATCTAATTCTGAAGATAGCAGATTTGCTGAGGTAAGAAGAGGCTGCTCACACTGCTGTCCACCATGTCTTTCTGCATGCTGAGCGGCTGCAGTGACCTGAAGCTAGTACATGATCTATTCTGTCTTCAGGTCACCCCAGCTGCTCAACATGTAGAAAGACATGGTGGACAGCAGTGTGAGCAGCCTTTTCTAACTCAGCACCCGTTATTAGATATTGCAGGGTTAAAGGACCCATCTAACCACTATTATGGTTTAAATTGCAGGGATCGGTGTTCACTGGCTGTGCATGATACCTCATTACAGGATAGAATGAGTTAAAGCTACAAAAAAAAAAAAAAACTACTTGACAAAACCTTGGTGCCCAGGAAAGCAGACTTGCTGGGTCCTTACGGATCAGCTCTGCCATCATGTGTGGCCTAGAAAGAAGCTATTTTCCCCTGTACCTAATAAATTGAACCTTTTTTTATGGAAGATCCCGACGCTGGACTCTACTTCCTTATTGATAATGTGTAGTTCGCCTTGATGCCACTATAAAAGGGTTCTCCATAAGTAGAAAAAAATAGATAACTGGAGGAAATAAAATTCTAAATATATTCCTAGAATGTTAATAAGACAAGTGCCTGTGAGAAGGTGCAGTAGAAGCTCCGCTCCCTTCCTTCATATGTAAGGCATACTCCCAGAAGATATTCTGATCTAATTCTGAAGATAGCTTATTTGCTGAGGTAAGAAGAGGCTGCTCACACTGCTGTCCACAATGTCTTTCTGCATGCTGAGCGGCTGCAGTGACCTGAAGCTAGTACATGATGTATTCTGTCTTCAGGTCACCGCAGCTTCTCAACATGTAGAAAGACATGGTGGACAGCAGTGTGAGCTGTCCTATGGATGCCCCAGTCCTGTCCTATGGATGCCCCAGTTACAGTAGATATAAAATGAACAAGCAAAAAAAATGTTCCCAAAAGATATTTTATGATCTTTTGGGGACAAATTGTGTCAAAAAATAATATAAATATGTATAAAATCATCTTCAAATAAATAAAACATCCCTAATAGAAAAAAAAATGTATATTTATATCAAACACACACAGACACATTATATATATATTATAGACTTGTATTAAAAATAGATTAAGCTAGCTACACACTGCGCCTGTGCTCTTAGCCTACAGTATATGTTGAGAGATTTTCCCAATGTATACTGCAACATTGACATAATTATCATTCTTTCTGCATCCATCTGGGTGGTATCAGTATGCCGTTTACCTCTATAGGAAAAAGCAGCAGACAGCACTTTCCTATAAAGAGGGCTACTACACAGAAATGTATCCCATGCAGTACAGGTTTCTTTACAGTGGGCTTCTATGGAGGACGGACGCCTTGATATCCATCCTGGCTGTGCACACCTCCTGAGTGTACAAGCCCATCAGTAGGCACATACAAAGTGTGGACTGAGCCTTAATCTTAAGTTGCACTGAGTTGATTGTAATACAAGTGCAGTTTAGTATTTGTATTACAGATGCATACCAGACATACTGTATATCTGTTAGGCATCAGATGGTTGCTGGATCTGAAAATGGGTCAGAATCTATAAGTGGATTCTGTGGTCTCTCACTCTGGTCCAGCCAGGGCAGATGCTGCTTAGCATCACCGTTGGTCCCAATGCCTAGCCAGTGCACGAGATGTACAGGCAGTCTCTTGTGTCTTTGTTCCTAGTAGTGTTAAGCATAGGTTGCGGAGGGGAACAGGGCTGCTACAGTCTAAGTCCAGGATGCACTGCACTGACCATGCCCGTGACATGGCGGACAGTGATTGTTGGTTTGGTATCAGCTGATCCGGTGACCTGGCACCGCCTGATTGGTCGCGTGCGACGTCATCAGTAGTGCGACCAATAATGCGACGGTGGGCAGGGCTTAGTCTTTAAATAGGCCGCCCACAAGCATGGCGGTGCGCTCTGATCATTTAGTTTAGGTTGTGTTCCTGTGTGCTCTCTAGCTGCTCTCTCCGTGACCTGCCGGTGCCAGAGTTTGCTCCGCTGATTAGCATAGGTTTAGCGGCGCTTAGGCAGGTTTAGCGGGGCTTAGGTAGACTTAGCTGGGGGAGACAGGTGGTTCCCGTTTGGTAGTCTGGCTCCAGCAAGGAGGTTGCTATACACCTCAAGCAGACTACGGGCTCCGTACCCCTGGCACTGCCTGTTAGCCACGTGGAGAGTTACTCCGCAGTCCGGTCCCACACCGGCTGGAGCACGTACATGCCGGCGTGAGTCACACACACTTCCTAGCGCCTGCTGCGTAGCCTCTGTGCAGTTAACAGGGCTACAACTACGATTATTTGTGGCACATCTCTCGTGCAGTTAATGGAGATAGTGCGAATCCCTTTTCCAGTCCAGGTGTGTTGTAACACTGGAGGGATTTACACTTTAAGTTGGTTGTCTAACACTCTTACCCGGTGGGTGTTCAGCTGCAGTCTTCGTGGCTGCACCGCGGACCCCGGGGTTCGGTTGCATATCATTTTAATAAAGTTGCTGCAACCGTCCCATTAACATATATCACTATAGTATTTCATGGGCAATATACAGCCATAACCAAAAGTGAATCCAAAAGAGAAAAGTGTAATGAGGCATATAAATTATAATCTGCACCAAAGCTGCAACTTTGGGAAGTTTTCGGTTACTTCTTATCACTGTGGTAAAAAAAACCTGAAGTGCTAAATGGAGTAACAGTAAGTAAAAGTTTCATAAATCGAGGACAGGATTTCATAAATATTTCAACATGCAATTAACACATTTAGAAAACTGTTACAGACTATTTAGTATGTGCTAAATTTATGAAGAGCCTGAAACATATTGACCAACAAAACTTTAGCCTACGCCTGGTAGACCCAGCACACATTTGAAAGCACAGGGTGAGATGACCGTAAGGAGTCACAAATTCTTGCTTTATTGATGAGGAGCTTTGAGGACAAATCACTAGAAGAAAAAATACTAGTTAAAATGTGACTTGTGTTTTGTAAAAGATAAATGTTATGATCTGCAACATGAACTAAGGAAAGAAAGGGGAAAGCTGTCCCTACAGTAAGACTAAGCTGAATCCCTACGATGTAGCGGGCTGCCTGTTCCTTGCGAACAGACCCGCCTTAGTCCTCGGCTAGTCTGAACGAATACCTATAGCATAAGGACAGGGGTCCCTAAAAGAACTAAGGACTGGAACAAAAATGGGACACCTCCTGAACAGAGAAAGTTGTTGCAGAGCACAAAAAGAAAAACTGACAAAAAGGTACAAGAGGTCCCAGAAGGACCAAGCGAACTGACAGAGAAAGGCACCGAAGCACCTGGCTAGCAAAACAGTCAAACAACACTGAAGTCCAGCACAGCCAAAAGGGCGGAGCTGGAATATAAAGGCAGATGGTCACGTGACCACAAAACACAAGATGGAAAAAACAAACAGGAGGGTTCTATAAGTACCCCCTCTTTTATGAGGATCCTCCGGATCGCCCAGGCCTATCCAGAAACCCCTTGTGGAAAGCTCTAACAAGCCTAGGAGCAGAGACATCATCCGCCCTTACCCAGGAGTTATTTTCAGGACCGAAACCCTTCCAGGAGACAAGATACTGTAATCTCCCTCTATGCCATCTAGAATTCAAGATACGAGAAATTTCATATTCGCCGTCTTCCACCACAGGAGGAACTATGACAGTGGCATCTGATACATCAGCCTTTTTCAACAAGGAAACATGAAACACAGGATTAATCTTCCATGAAGTAGGGACATCCAACCTAACCGCAGATGGGTTAACAAGCTGAAGCACTTTAACCCCTTAATAACATCTGACGTACTAATATGCGTCTGTGCCCTGGGACTTAAGAGCCAGACCCGTATTAGTACGTCATGGCGATCGCGCGCGCACACAGGCTGTGCGGGCGCGATCGCCGCCGGGTGTCAGCTGATTGTCACAGCTGACACCCGATACTATGTGCAGGGAGCGGTCCTGCACCGCACTCAGCACATTAACCCCTGCGATGCTGCGATCGAAGTCGATCAAAGTCGATCGCAGCATTGCAGGGGCAAGGGGAGGTGATCGCAGATACTCACCTCCTCTTCCGGCTTCCAGCGCTGTCTCACGCGGCTTCCCGGGTGTTGCCATGACGACCCGATGTCGTCATGACAACATCCGGGTCACCAGACAAGCAGGAAGATTGTTTGGACATGGGCAGTGCATCTCCAAACAATCTTCTCCCCGTCCAGCGCTAACAGCCTGCATGACACAGGGATGGTGCTGCATTCCTGTGCCATGCAGGCGATCAGAGAAAAAAAAGTGAAAGTCCCATAGTGGGACAAAGTAATAAAGCATATAAACATTCAGAAAGTGAAAAAAAAATTTAAAAAAAATTTAAAAAATATAAAAAAAAAAATAAAAAAAATAATCCACCAAAAATAAAAATATAATGTACCCATCAATAAATATTATTATAAAAAAAAAATAAATAAATAAAAGTACACATATTTGGTATGGCCGTGTCCGGAACAACCTGACCTATAAAACTGTCCCACTAGTTAACCCCTTCGGTGAACACGGTAAAAAAAAAAAAAAAAAAAAACGAAGCAAAAAACAATGCTTTATCACCATACCGCCAAGCAAAAAATGGAATAACACGAGATCAAAAAGACAAATATAAACAAAAATGGTACCGCTGAAAACGTCATCTCGTCCCGCAAAAAACAAGCCGACATACAGCTCCATCAGCCGAAAAATAAAAAAGTTATAGCTCTCAGAATAAAGCTATGCTAAAAATATTTTTTTCTATAAAATTGCTTTTATTATGTAAAAGTGCAAAACATAGAAAAACGATATAAATGTGGTACCGCTGTTAACGTACTGATCGGAAGAATAAAGCTGCCTTATCAATTTTACCACACGCGGAACAGAATTTAAAAAAAAAAAAAAAAACAATTCCTGAATTGTTGGTTTTTGTTTATTCTGCCTCCCAAAAATCGGAATAGAAAGCGATCAAAAAATATCACGTGCCTGAAAATGGCACCAATAACAACGTCAACTCATCCCGCAAAAAACAAGCCATCACATGACTGTCTGCCAAAATCTGGAAAAATGATAGCTCTCAAAATATGGCGATGCAAAAACTAGATTTTACAAAAAATGCGTCTTTTAGTGTGTGACAGCTGTCAGTCATAAAAACCCCATATGATTCTGGTATTGCTGTAATCACACCGACCCGAAGAATAAAGTCGTCTAATCACTTATAATGCACGAGGAACGGCGTCAAAAATAAACTCTGGGTTTGGGGTTAGGGTTGTGATGGGGTTGTGATTTTTTTCAAAAGTAAGAAAAAAAAAGATGACGATATGGCGACTAGTGTTGAGCGCAAGTGCTCGCTACTTGAGTTTGCATCGGGTGCTCTGGTATGCATTGAGTATCGTGGGTATTTGAGTGACATGCTCGAGTCTCCGCCCCATATGCTTTGCGGCCAAAAAAACTTTACGGGGATTGCCTGCCATGCACGAGCGATCCCCGCATGTTTTTTTTTGGGTGTCTAATAACAGTGAAACATGCGGGTGGTGACTCGAGCATGTCCATCGAGCACACGCTGTACATGGTGCATTCCTGAGTACCCGATGCAAACTCAAGTAGCGAGCACTTGCGCTCAAGACTAATGACAACTTATTCAATATGATGACCTAATGTTATCAAATTCTGTGTCGTACCTCTGGGTTCAAAATGTTCACTATACACCTTAATAAAATCCTTGAGGGGTATAGTTTCCAAAATGGGCTCACTTGTGGGGGAGCTCCACTGTTTAGGCACATCACGGGCTCTCGAAACGCGACATGGTGTCCGCTAACAAATTGAATGGAAAATCGGCTCAAATTGTTAGCGGACGCCATGTTGCGTTTGGAGAGGCCCTGTGTGCCCAAACATTGGAGCTCCCCAAAAAGTGACCCCATTTTGGAAACTAGACCCCCCAAGGCACCTATCTAGATGCATAGTGAGCACTTGGAACCCCCAGGTGCTTCACAAATTGATTCATAAAAATGAAAAAGTGTTTTTTTTTTCACTTTTTCATTTTTATGAATCAATTTGAGCCGACAATTTGTTAGCGGACACCATGTTGCATTTGAAGAGTCCCTGTGTGCCCAAACATTGGAGCTCCCCCACAAGTGACCCCATTTTGGAAACTAGACGCCCCAAGGCACCTATCTAGATGCATAGTGAGCACTTGGAACCCCCAGGTGCTTCACAAATTGATTCATAAAAATGGAAAAGTGTTTTTTTTTTCACTTTTTCATTATTACGAATCAATTTGTGAAGCACCTGGGGGTTCCAAGTGCTCACTATGCATCTAGATAGGTGCCTTGGGGGGTCTAGTTTCCAAAATGGGGTCACTTGTGGGGGAGCTCCAATTTTTGGACACACAGGGGCTCTCCAAACGCAACATGGTGTCCGCTAACAATTTGAGCCGACAATTTGTTAGCGGACACCATGTTGCATTTGAAGAGTCCCTGTGTGCCCAAACATTGGAGCTCCCCCACAAGTGACCCCATTTTGGAAACTAGACCACCCAAGGCACCTATCTAATTGCATAGTGAGCACTTGGAACCCCTAGGTGCTTCACAAATTGATTCATAAAAATGAAAAAATGAAAAAAAAAACACTTTTTCATTTTTACAAATCAATTTGTGAAGCACCTAGGGGTTCCAAGTGCTCACTATGCATCTAGATATGTGCCTTGGGGGGTCTAGTTTCCAAAATGGGGTCACTTGTGGGAGAGCTCCAATTTTTGGGCACACAGGGGCTCTCCAAACGCAACATGGTGTCCGCTAACAATTTGAGCCGACAATTTGTTAGCGGATACCATGTTGCATTTGGAGAGTCCCTGTGTGCCAAACATTGGAGCTCCCCCACAAGTGACCCCATTTTGGAAACTAGACCCCCCAAGGCACCTATCTATATGCACAGTGAGCACTTGGAACCCCCAGGTGCATCACAAATTGATTCATAAAAATGAAAAAGTGGTTTTTTTTCACTTTTTCATTTTTATGAATCAATTTGTGAAGCACCTGGGGGTTCCAAGTGCTCACTATGCATCTAGATAAGTGCCTTGGGGGGTCTAGTTTCCAAAATGGGGTCACTTGTGGGGGAGCTCCAATGTTTGGGCACACAGGGCCTCTCCAAACGCAACATGGTGTCCGCTAACAATTTGAGCCGACAATTTGTTAGCGGACACCATGTTGCATTTGAAGAGTCCCTGTGTGCCCAAACATTGGAGCTCCCCCACAAGTGACCCCATTTTGGAAACTAGACCCCCCAAGGCACCTATCTAGATGCATAGTGAGCACTTGGAACCCCCAGGTGCTTCACAAATTGATTCATAAAAATTAAAAAGTTTTTTTTTTTCACTTTTTCATTTTTATGAATCAATTTGGGAAGCACCTGGGGGTTCCAAGTGCTCACTATGAATCTAGATAGGTGCCTTGGGGGGTCTAGTTTCCAAAATGGGGTCACTTGTGGGGGAGCTCCAATGTTTGGGCACAAAAGGTCTCTCCAAACGCAACATGGTGTCCGCTAACAATTTGAGCCGATTTTCCTTTCAATTTGTTAGCGGATACCATGTTGCATTTGGAGAATCCCTGTGTGCCCAAACATTGGAGCTCCCCCACAAGTGACCCCATTTTGGAAACTAGACCCCCCAATGCACCTATCTAAATGCATAGTGAGCACTTGGAACCCCTAGCTGCTTCACAAATTGATTCGTAAAAATGAAAAAATGAAAAAAAAAACACTTTTTCATTTTTACGAATCAATTTGTGAAGAACCTAGGGGTTCCAAGTGCTCAATATGCATCGAGATAGGTGCCTTGGGGGGTCTAGTTTCCAAAATGGGGTCACTTGTGGGAGAGCTCCAATTTTTGGGCACACAGGGGCTCTCCAAACGCAACATGGTGTCCGCTAACAATTTGAGCCGACAATTTTTTAGTGGATACCATGTTGCATTTGGAGAGTCCCTGTGTGCCCAAACATTGGAGCTCCCCCACAAGTGACCCCATTTTGGAAACTAGACCCCCCAATGCACCTATCTAAATGCATAGTGAGCACTTGGAACCCCTAGCTGCTTCACAAATAGATTCGTAAAAATGAAAAAATGAAAAAAAAAACACTTTTTCATTTTTACGAATCAATTTGTGAAGCACCTAGGGGTTCCAAGTGCTCACTATGCATCGAGATATGTGCCTTGGGGGGTCTAGTTTCCAAAATTGGGTCACTTGTGGGAGAGCTCCAATGTTTGGGCACACAGGGGCTCTCCAAACGCAACATGGTGTCCGCTAACAATTTGAGCCGACAATTTGTTAGCGGATACCATGTTGCATTTGGAGAGTCCCTGTGTGCCCAAACATTGGAGCTCCCCCACAAGTAACCCCATTTTGGAAACTAGACCCCCCAAGGCACCTATCTAGATGCATAGTGAGCACTTGGAACCCCCAGGTGCTTCACAAATTGATTCATAAAAATGAAAAAGTGTTGTTTTTTTCACTTTTTCATTTTTAACGAATCAATTTGTGAAGCACCTGGGGGTTCCAAGTGCTCACTATGCATCTAGATAGGTGCCTTGGGGGGTCTAGTTTGCAAAATGGGGTCACTTGTGGGGGAGCTCCAATGTTTGGGCACACAAGGTCTCTCCAAACGCAACATGGTGTCCGCTAACAATTTGAGCCGATTTTCCATTCAATTTGTTAGCGGATACCATGTTGCATTTGGAGAATCCCTGTGTGCCAAAACATTGGAGCTCCCCCACAAGTGACCCCATTTTGGAAACTAGACCCCCCAAGGCACCTACCTAAATGCATAGTGAGCACTTGGAACCCCTAGGTGCTTCACAAATTGATTGGTAAAAATGAAAAAATGAAAAAAAAAACACTTTTTCATTTTTACGAATCAATTTGTGAACCACCTAGGGGTTCCAAGTGCTCACTATGCATCTAGATAGGTGCCTTGGGGGGTCTAGTTTCCAAAATGGGGTCACTTGTGGGAGAGCTCCAATGTTTGGGCACACAGGGGCTCTCCAAACGCAACATGGTGTCCGCTAACAATTTGAGCCGACAATTTGTTAGCGGATACCATGTTGCATTTGGAGAGTCCCTGTGTGCCCAAACATTGGAGCTCCCCCACAAGTAACCCCATTTTGGAAACTAGACCCCCCAAGGCACCTATCTAGATGCATAGTGAGCACTTGGAACCCCCAGGTGCTTCACAAATTGATTCATAAAAATGAAAAAGTGTTGTTTTTTTCACTTTTTCATTTTTAACGAATCAATTTGTGAAGCACCTGGGGGTTCCAAGTGCTCACTATGCATCTAGATAGGTGCCTTGGGGGGTCTAGTTTCCAAAATGGGGTCACTTGTGGGGGAGCTCCAATGTTTGGGCACACAAGGTCTCTCCAAACGCAACATGGTGTCCGCTAACAATTTGAGCCGATTTTCCATTCAATTTGTTAGCGGATACCATGTTGCGTTTGGAGAATCCCTGTGTGCCAAAACATTGGAGCTCCCCCACAAGTGACCCCATTTTGGAAACTAGACCCCCCAAGGCACCTACCTAAATGCATAGTGAGCACTTGGAACCCCTAGGTGCTTCACAAATTGATTGGTAAAAATGAAAAAATGAAAAAAAAAAACACTTTTTCATTTTTACGAATCAATTTGTGAACCACCTAGGGGTTCCAAGTGCTCACTATGCATCTAGATAGGTGCCTTGGGGGGTCTAGTTTCCAAAATGGGGTCACTTGTGGGGGAGCTCCAATGTTTGGACACACAAGGTCTCTCCAAACGCAACATGGTGTCCGCTAACAATTTGAGCCGATTTTCCATTCAATTTGTTAGCGGATACCATGTTGCATTTGGAGAGTCCCTGTGTGCCCAAACTTTGGAGCTCCCCCACAAGTGACCCCATTTTGGAAACTAGACCCCCCAAGGCACCTATCTAGATGCATAGTGAGCACTTGGATCCCCCAGGTGCTTCACAAATTGATTCGTAAAAATGAAAAAAAAAACACTTTTTCATTTTTACGAATCAATTTGTGAAGCACCTAGGGGTTCCAAGTGCTCACTATGCATCTAGATAGGTGCCTTGGGGGGTCTAGTTTCCAAAATGGGGTCACTTGTGCGGGAGCTCCAATTTTTGGGCACACAGGGGCTCTCCAAACGCAACATGGCATCCGCTAATTATTCAAGCAAATTTTACAATCAAAAAGTCAAATGGCGCTCCTTCCCTTCCGAGCCCTGCCGTGCGCCCAAACAGTGTTTTTCCCCACATATTGGGTATCTGCGTGCCCAGGGGAAATTGCACAACAAATTTTGGGGTCCATTTTTTCTTGTTACCCCTGTGAAAATAAAAAAAATTGAGTCTAAAGTAACATTTTTGTGAAAAAAGTTAAATGTTCATTTTTTTCTTCCACATTCCAAAAATTCCTGTGAAGCACTTGAAGTGTTAATAAAGTTCTTGAATGTGGTTTTGAGCACCTTGAGGGGTGTAGTTTTTAGAATGGTGTCTCTTTTGGGTATTTTCTGTCACAAAGACCTCTCAAAGTGACTTCAAATGTGATGTGGTCCCTAAAAAAATGGTTTTGTAAATTTTGTTGGAAAAATGAGAAATCGCTGGTCAACTTTTAACCCTTATAGCTCCCTAACAAAAAAAAATTTTGGTTCCAAAATTGTGCTGACGTAAAGTAGACATGTGGGAAATGTTATTTATTAACTCTTTTGTGTGACATATCTCTCTGATTTAAGGGCATAAAAATTACAATTTTGAAAATTGCAAAATTTTCAAAATTTTTGCCAAATTTCCGTTTTTTTCACAAATAAACGCAAGTGATATCGAAGAAATTTTACCACTATCATGAAGTACAATATGTCACGAAAAAACAATCTCAGAATCAGGGGGATCCGTTGAAGCGTTCTAGAGTAATTACCTCATAAAGTGACAGTGGTCAGAATTGTAAAAATTGGCCTGGTCATTAACGTGCAAACCACCCTCGGGGCTTAAGGGGTTAAATGGACCCACAAACTTAGGACCCAGTTTTTTAGAGGTAATCCTCAACAGCAGGTTCTTTGAGGACAACCAAACCATGTCACCCACAGTAAACAAAACCTCCTTACGTTTCCTGTCAAAATACTTCTTGGACTTCTTGTTAGCCTCTTGAAGGTTGCAACGTACATTAGTCCAAACTCTCTCCAAATCACTGGAAAAATTCTCCTCCTCCGGCACTTCCGACCCCAATTTGGAGAACGAACCAAAAGACGGAAGTCTCCCAGTACAACAAAAAAAAGAACACCCAGCAGAGGAGGATGTATGATTGTTAAGAGCAAATTCTGCGAGAGGCAGAAACTCAGACCACACCTCTTGATTGTCCGCCACAAAACAACGCAAAAACTGTTCTACATCCTGGTTCTTTCTTTCAGTCTGTCCATGAGACTCAGGATGATACCCAGACGAAAATGACAAATGGACTCCCAACCTGTCCTAAAACGCACGCCAAAAGCGAGCCACAAACTGAGGTCCTCTATCAGAAACAATATCTGTGGGAATGCCATGAAGCTTGACAATCTCCTTAATAAACGCCTTAGCGAGAGTCTTGGCGCAAGGCAACTTAATGAATGGAACCAAATGACACATCTTACTAAAAAGGTCCACGACCACCCAGATGACAGTAAAACCCTCGGACACAGACATATCGGTAATAAAATCCATTGTGAGATGCATCCAAGGCGCACTAGGAACCTCCAAAGGGCAAAGCAACCCCGCAGCAGGAGTATGTGAAGTTTGACCTAGCACACACCGTACATTGACGCACCCACTTGATGACTTCTTTCTGCAATCCAGGCCACCAAAAACTGCGACTGATAAGTCTCTTAGTCTCAGAAATTCCTGGATGACCTGCCAACCGAGACTCATGACACTCCACAAACAAATCTCTCCTAAAGGTTCTAGGCACAAACAACCTCCCATGGGGAGTGTTAGGTGGAGCATCATCTTGAGCTTTCAGAATCCCATTCTCCAAAACGGAGTCCAATGACGCCACCACAACTCATTTCTGTAAAATGCTCTCCTCCTCCTCGGCACCGACCGCAGGAGAGAAGATGCGAGATAAAGCATCGGCTTTAACATTCTTAGTACCAGGGATATAGGTAACAGAAGAATGAAACCGAGAACAAAAAAGTGCCCACCTAGCTTGACGGGCATTCAAGAGCTTGGCAGCATCCAGATAGATCAAATTCTTATGATCTGTGAAAACCTGAATAGGAAATCTAGTGCCTTCCGAAAAATGACGCCAGTGTTCAAACGCGAGTTTAATAGCCAGCAACTCCCGATTTACAACATCATAATTCAGTTCGGTTTCCGAATTTTTTTTCGAAAAGAAGGCATGAGGATGTACTCCATCCCTGTTCTCCTGAGACAAAACTTCTCCGACCCCCACCGATGAAGCATCGACCTTGACCAACAAAGGCTTGGTCTCATCAGGCTGCATAAGGATAGGGGCAGAACTGAACTTCTCTTTGAGATACTTAAACGCTTCAATGGCCTCAGTAGTCCACTGGACCGTATTCGCACCTTTACTGGTGAGATCGGTTAGAGGCTTAACAATTACAGAAAAATTCTTAATGAATTTCCTGTAATAATTGGCAAAACCCAAAAATCTCTGTATAGATTTCAAACCAATAGGCCTAGGCCATTCCTGCACAGCCTGAACCTTCACAGGGACCATCTCAAAGCCCTCGCTGGAGACAATGTAGCTCAAAAAACTAATTTTCTGCGCAGCGAACTCACATTTCTCCAGTTTAGCAAAGAGTGAATTATCACTCAATAACTGCAAAACTTCACGTACACTCTGCCAATGGGACTCCAGATCTGGCGAATAAATCAAAATGTCATCCAAATACACAACCACATTCTTACCAATCAAAGGTCTCAGGATGTCATCAATAAGGTTCTGAAAAAAATGCAGGTGCATTGGTAAGACGAAAAGGCATCACCAGATTCTCCAAATGACCTACCGGAGTGCTAAAAGCAGTTTTCCATTCATCACCCTCCTTCACTCGTAACAAATTGTATGCCCCCCGGAGATCAATTTTAGAGAACCACTTGGCCCCCACTAACTGGTTAAACAAGTCAGGAATTAACGGCAATGGGTAGGAATTGCATACGGTAATCTTATTAATTTCACGAAAATCCAGACAAGGAAGTAAACCCCCGTCCTTTCTTTTAACAAAAAAATATCCAACTGCCACAGGCGACTTAGAAGGTCTAATGTGACCAGCAGTCAGGCTAGACTGTATGTACTCCTCCAAGGCCTTTCTTTCAGGGATAGTCAGATTAAACAAGAGACTCTTTGGAAGAGTAGCTCCCGGAACAAACTCAATGGCGCAATCATAATCCCTATGAAGAGGTAAAACTTGCGACTCCTCCTCCAAAAAAACCCTCCAAAAATCTTGAATAGGTACAGGTAATTCCCCTTTTTCCACAGTCGCAATGCGACCATTACAACATTTATCATAGCACTTCGGACTCCAAGACTTAATCACATTAGTAGACCAGTCCAGTAAAGGATTGTGCAGTTTAGCCAAGGCAATCCTAGAACGACTGGAGAGGGTAAATTATCTAAAACAACCAAGTCCAAAATTTCTTGGTGAAGATCATTGATAGTGAGGGGAAATGCAGCAACCTTGTGAGTAACACATTTCAAGGGAGTGTTATCAATTGCAATCACAGAAATAGGTGATGACAAAGGTTTGGATTTCAATTTAAGTTTTTCCAAAAACCCTTTATCAATCACATTAAGTGTTGAACCACAATCCACAAATACCTGAAATTCAATCAAATTTTCCTGCAAAGTAGTACTCCCAGAAAGAAATACTCCTGCAGAGCGTAAACAAGCTATACGGGCGTACCTGACCTCTTTTTTTTTTCTTTACTTAAACGAAGCTCACAATACTTAATCAAATGGTCAGCTTTACCACAATAAAGACACAATCCCTCGGCGAACCTCCGGACTCTTTCCTGAGAGCGGAGTAACATCGCCCCGACCTCCATCGGTTCTCCGCCGTCTGAGCAAATTTTCTGGGGACTAGGACCTGGCATTACAGGAGTCTTTACCTCATTTTGCCTGGACCTCAGCCTCCAATCCACACGAACAGCTAATTGCATAGCATCCTGCAGAGTCTCAGGTGCAGGGAATGCAATTAGAAAATCCTTAATCCTTTCACTCAGACCAGCAAGAAATAAACATTTCAGAGCAGGATCATTCCATTTAACTTCAGAAGCCCATCTTCTAAAGTGTGTGCAATAATTTTCAACATCACCTGACCCCTGAATCAAACGCCTGAGTTCTGCCTCAGCAGATGAGATTCGATCAGGATCGTCATATAATAGCCCCATAGCAGAAAAAAATTCTTCTACCGACCTTAAGCATGAATCATTAGGTTGGAGAGAAAAGGCCCACCCCTGTGGTTCATTGCGCAAAAGTGACATAATAAAACCAATGCGCTGTGATTCATTCCCAGGGGACCTTGGTCTCAAACAAAAATATAACAAACAAGCATTTTTAAAGGAAAAAAAATCTTGCTGTTTACCATAAAAAACATCAGGCAGTCCTACCTTGGGTTCCACAAAATGCGCTCCAGAACAGCTACTCACGTGTTGCTGGACCTTGGCCACCTCCAGAGACAATCCCTGCAAGCGTTGAGCCAAATCCTGGAGGGAAACCATACTGATCCCCGAATTCCTTTCCTTTTTTTAGTTTTTTGGGCTGGACTTACTGTTACGATCTGCAACATGTACTAAGGAAAGAAAGGGGAAAGTTGTCCCTACCGTAAGACTAAGCTGAATCCCTACGATGTAGCGTGCTGCCTGTTCCTTGTGAACAGACCCGCCTTAGTCCTCAGCTAGTCTGAACGAAGACCTATAGCATAAGGGGAGGGGTCCCTAAAAGAACTAAGGACTGGAACAAAAATGGGACACCTCCTGAACAGAGAAAGTTGTTGGAGAACACAAAAAGACAAACTGACAAAAAGGTACAAGAGGTCCCAGAAGGACCAAGCGAACTGACAGAGAAAGGCACCGAAGCACCTGGCTAGCAAAACAGTCAAACAACACTGAAATCCAGCACAGCCAAAAGGGCGGAGCTGGAATATAAAGGCAGATGGTCATGTGACCGCAAAACACAAGATGGAAAAAACAAGCAGGAGGGTTCTAACAATAAAATGGAGTGGGCGATACAATGGATTAGCCACAGACGCACATTGGCTAAGTGAGATAGGAATGCTTCTATTAGTGGGCAAGATCATAGTGACCAACGGGATAGCTTAGTATGGTTATATATGCCAGCCTACCCATATAAGTCTGCCTACTGTGCCTAAGACAGACCTTGTAAAAGGTAGCATGCTTCCATAAGTAGAATTACCAGACTATAAGATGAGACTCTATAGAATGTTACTTGTCCTAAGAAAGATTAAGAGCTCATTCAGACATCCCTCAATGCATGGACTGACCGCAGCACTCCCAACCAGAGCATGATAGCCTCATAGAAAAACATGAAGCTGCCATGTTTGTTTGTTGTATTTGAACAGTTTATGGTGTAGATTGTGCAGCAGAATCTGCTCCAAAATGTAAGTACACAAAACCCTGGCAAGTGTAACCCTAAGGGTATGCTCACAGCTGCGTAGAAAAAGTAGTTGAGATTCTCAGACAAAAAAATTGGAGAGTCAGGTGAGTGTCATGCATTTTTTTCTCACCTAGCATCCATCTGTCATGCGAGTTCTATTTTAGTGTGCGTTTTTTCCTCACCTAGCATCCGTATGACATGCGTATGCAATCCATATGCAATGCATTTTTAACATTAGCTTTTACATACAGGTGCATCTTACAAAATTAGAATATCCTCAAAAAGTTAATTTATTTCAGTTCTTCAATACAAAAAGTGGAACTCATTATATAGAGCCATTAAAAAAGTGATCAATTTCAAGTGTTTATTTCTGTTAATGTTGATGATTATGGATTACAGCCAATGAAAACACAAAAGTCATTATCTCAGTAAATTAGAATACTTTATAACAACAGCTTGAAAAATGTTTTTAAAATCTGAAATGTTGGCCTACTGAAATGCGTATGTTCAGTAGATGCACTCAATACTTGGTCAGGGCTCCTTTTGCATCAATTACTGCATCAATGCAGCGTGGCATGGAGGCGATCAGCCTGTGGCACTGCTGAGGTGTTATGGAAGCCCGGGTTGATTTGATAGCAGACTTCAGCTCATCTGCATTGTTGCGTCTGGTGCCTCTCATCTTCCTCTTGACAATACCCCATAGATTCTCTATGGGGTTAAGGTCAGGCGAGTTTGCTGGCCAATCAAGCACAGTGATACTGATACTGTTGTCTTTAAACCAGGTATTGGTACGTTTGGCAGTGTGGACAGGTGCAAAGTCCTGCTGGAGAATGAAATTTCCATTTCCAAAAAGCTTGTTGGCAGAGGGAAGCATGAAGTGCTCTAAAATTTCCTGGTAGACGGCGGCGCTTACTTTGGTCTTGATAAAACACAGTGAACCCACACCAGCAGATGACATGGTTCCCCAAACCATCACTGATTGTGGAAACTTCACACTAGACCTCAAGCACCTTGGATTGTGTACAGGGCAGGCGTCAGCAACCGGCGCACCCGGACAAGTGCCGGGGCTCTGAGCAGGCGGGGGGGCCCCCTCACCGTCAGGCACCCCGGCGCGCTATGGGACCCGTGAGCGGTGCGGGTGTCAGCGCCCGCTCCCCCCCGCTTGCTCAGGGCCCCAGCACAATACTTACCACTCCCCATGCCTCCGCAGCAGCTCCGGTCTCTTCCGCGGCTGCTGCACTGTGACGTCTCAGGTCAGAGGTGCAGTGACGTCTTTAAACTGCGCTCTCTCCTGAGCCGTCACAGGCAGTGCAGAGCGGGAAGACGCCGGCGCGGGAGAGGAGTCTGGAGCAGCGGCATCAGGTGAGAAGTGAAGTATTTGATTTTTTTTTTTATATGTATGGAGGCATGGGGCATTATATGGTGGGGGGGACAAGTGACATCCTTAATGGGGCATTATATGGGAGGGGGACAAGTGACATCCTGCATGGGGCATTATATGGGGGGGACAAGTGACATCCTGCATGGGGCATTATATGGGGGGGGAGTGACATCCTGCATGGGGCATTATATGGGGGGGGACAAGTGACATCCTGCATGGGGCATTATATTGGGGGGAACAAGTGACATCCTGCCTGGGGCATTATATGGGGGGGAGACACGTGACATCCTGCATGGGGCAATATATGGGGGGGACGACAAGTGACATCCTGCATGGGGCATTATATGGGGGGGAGTGACATCCTGCATGGGGCATCATATGGGGGGGCAAGTGACATCCTGGATGGGGCATTATATAGGGGGGAACAAGTGACATCCTGCATGGGGCATTATATGTGGGGGGGGGACAAGTGACATCCTGCATGGGGCATTATATGAGGGGAACAAGTGACATCCTGCATGGGGCATTATATGGGGGGGTGACATCCTGCATGGGGCATTATAAGGGGGGAGGAGAGGTGACATCCAGCATGGGGCATTATATGGGGGGGAGAGGTAACATCCTGCATGGGGCATTACAGTGTTGGACTGGGGTGTCTGGGGCCCATAGGAGGAATTGATCCTCAGGGCCCACCCTACAGCTATATGCAAATACCTGTTAGCCGTTATCCTTGTTATAGAGGAGCGTCGACTGTAAATCACAGGCGGCTCCAGCACATATACTGTGCGCCACCATAACTGGGATTTACAATTACGTTAGTTGGCATTAAAGGGGTTCTTTGGTTAAAACAAGTTATCACTGATCCATGGGCTCCACAAAATAGGTGATAACTTATTGATCGTTTGGGTTCGAACATTGGAAAACGCACTGATCGGAAGAATGGGGACATTTTGTCCCTGACAGGACACTTAGTTATCCCGATTTTAAAATGCAGCGGCAGGTGGGACATCTGACCGCAGCCTGATTCATTCTCTTTGTGGCTTCCAGAAAAAAACAAGAATAGCCACTGAAGGAATGAATGGATCAGTGGTCAAGTCGCACATCAGCTCCAGTCTAATGGGATGAAAACTCCACATTCTACCAATCGGTGCGGGTCCCAGCAGTCAGACCCCACTAATCAATAATTTATCACTTATCCTGTGGAGAGGTGATTACTTGTTTTCCCAAGGAAACCCCTGTAAGTGCATCTTGTTCCAAGTATTTAATCACTAATGGAAATAAAGAATCTTCTAATTATTATTAGAGAGAACAAATGACCGCCATACACAACACAATCCACTATACCAACACCAATAGTACCACATACGAGGGAGAAATACTGCCACACCATGACCAGACCACATATTACCACCACATAGTGACAGAATAATACTACATACAAGGGAGAAATACAGTGACACCCCTGACCAGACCACATATTACCACCACATAGTGACCGAATAATACCACATACAAGGGATAAATACCACCACACCATGACCAGACCAAATATTAACAGCATATAGCGTCCAAATGATTCCCCATCATTGCTCTCCCCCACCTCCTCCATCATTGCTCTCCCCCATCCCCATCATTGCTCTCCCCACCTCCTCCATCATTTTACTATCTCCTCCACCATCATTACCTTATCTCCCCCATCATCATTGCCATATCTTCCCCACCTCCTCCATCATCATTGCTATATCTCCCCCCCACCTCTTCCATTATTGTCATATCCCCCAACTCCTCCATCATCATTGCCATATCTCCCCGCACCTCCTCCATCATCATTGCCATATCTTTCCCCACCTCCTTAATCATTGCCATATCTCCCCCACCTCCTCCATAATCATTGCCATATCCCCCCCACCTCCTCCATCATCATTGCCATATCTCTCCCACCTCCTCCATCATTGCCATATCCCCCACCTCCTCCAGCATTGCCATATCCCGCCACCTCCTCCATTATTGCCATACCTCCCCCACCTTCTCCATCATGGCCAGATCTCCACCCACCTCCTCCATCATCACTGTCATGCCATATCTCCCCCCACCTCCTCCATCATTGCTGCCATATCTCCCCCCACCTCCTCCATCATTGCCATATCTCCCCCCACCTCCTATACCATCATTGCAATATCTCCCCCACCTCCTCCATCATCATTGCCATATCTCCCCCACACCTCCTCCATCATTGCCATATCTCCTCCCCACCTCCTCTATCATCATTGCCATATCTCCCCCACACCTCCTCCATTATCATTGCCATGCTATATCTCCCCCATCATCATCGCCATATCTCCCCCCACCTCCTCCATCATCATTGCCATATCTCCCCCACCTCCTCCATCATTGCCATATCTCCTGCCACCTCCTCCATCATCAATGCCATATCTCCCCCCACCTCCTCCACCATCATTGCCATATTTCCCCACACCTCCTCCATCATCATTGCCATATTTCCCCCCACCTCCTCCATCATTGCCATATCTGCCCCACCTCCTCCATCACCATATCTCCCTCCACCTCCTCCATCACCATTGCTATATCCCCCCCACATCCTCCATCACCATATATCCCCCACCTCCTCCATCACCAATGCCATGCCATATGTCCCCCCCTCCTCCATCACCATTGATATATCTCCCCCCACCTCCTCCATCACCATTCCCATATCTCCCCCACCTCCTCCATCACCATTGCTCTACCTCATCTCCCTCAACCTCCTCCATCACCATTGCTCTACCTCATCTCTCCCCCACCTCCTCCATCACCATTGCTCTACCTCATCCCCCCCACCTCCTCCATCACCACTGTATTAGTTAAAAATAAACACTTACCCTCTCTGCTCATTCCCCTGCAGCATCGTCCTCGGCTTCCTGCCCAGCATCTATCTCCCTGACACAGGCCCGCGCTGGAGGAAGCACAGGATGGATCCATCCAGCTCCGCTGCCATTTTCCTCCCGTCAGCAGCAGAGCGGGAGCAATTGCATCCCTCCCTGTCTGCTGCACACTATGAGGGCAATCGGGCCATGGGCCCCCCGGAGCCTGGGGGTCCATGAAGCAGGCCAGATTGCCCTCATCAGCCGCACTGCAAGGGCCCTTCCTCCACCTTCGGGCCCCGATGCAGGTGCAATGGCGGCCATGTTAACCAGCCGGCCGTGTGCGTCCTGCTCAGGGGCCCACCGGTGTCCCGGTGCCCCAGTCCGACCCTAGGGCATTATATGGGGGGGATGACATCTTGTATGGGGCATTATATGGAGGGGAGAGGTGACATCCTGCATGGGGCATTATATGGGGGGGAAAGGTGACATCCTGCATGGGGCATTATATGGGGGGGAGAGGTAACATCTTGCATGGGGCATTATAAGGGGGGGGTGACATCCTGCATGGGGGATTATGTGGGGGCCAGTATTCTGTATGGAGCGCTATATGGGGACCAGTATCCTGAATGGAGCGTTATATGGGGACCAGTATCCTGTATGGAGCATTATATGGGGACCAGTATCCTTTATTGAGCGTTATATGGGGACCAGTATTCTGCATGGAGCAATATATGGGGCCCATAATACTGTATGGAGGACTATACTGTTCGGTCCGCACTGTGCGTTGAGAGAATTCACCGGTTTCTGAGCTATTGTAGAATTTATAATAGATATCGCTCATGTAATGTAAGAAGTGAAATCTTCGGCATTGAACTATATATTTCTCTGCGGTATCTGTGCATCATGAATCGTGGTATGTTTTAAAGGGGCCCACTGAGACTCTTTCGCCCAGGGCCCACAAAAACCTGGAGCCGGCCCTGATTGGACCCAGACTCTGGGACCTTGATTTCCAAATGAAAATTGGAACTCTCGGACCTTGTGGAGTGTGTCAATGACTGCCTTCTGGACATCTGTCAAGTCGGCAGTCTTCCCCATGATTGTGGAGCCTACTGAAACTAAGGGACCTTTTTAAACGTTTTGGAAGCCTTTACATGTGTTTTTTGTTAATTATTTTAATTTGCTGTGATAATGACTTTTGTGTTTTCATTGGCTGTAAGCCATAATCATCAACATTAACAGAAAAAAACACTTGAAATAGATCACTCTGTTTGTAATGACTCTATATAATATGAGTTTCAATTTTTGTATTGAACTGAAATAAATTAACTTTTTGATGATATTCTAATTTTGTGAGATGCACCTGTACAGTAATTCTTTGTCAATTCAAGCTAGCTTTCTAAATAATAAAACAATCTTATATACAGATATAGATAGAAATATGTCTGACATATATAATTATTGCTGTGGGTGTGTAGTTTACTGTACATGTATTTAGCTAATAATTAAATAAATTAAAGAAAAAAATGTTGTGGGGTCCCCCTTAATTTTCTTAACCAGCTGAGGGAAAACCAACAGCTAGGGGCTGTTTATAGTCTGGGAAGGGAGTAATAAACATGGAACTTCCCAGGTTATTAATATCAGCTCACAGCTGTCTACCTAGCCTTTAGTAGTTATTAACAAGGGGTGACCCCTCCCCCCCAAAAAAATGAAGTGGGGTCCCCCCCATTTTTAATAACCAGCAAAGGCTAAGCCGACAGCTGCGGGCTGATATTAATAGCTTAAGAAAGGAGCATGGAAATTGACCCCCTCCCAGACTAATAACATCAGCCCTCAGCCTTCCCAGAAATCATGCATCCATTAGATGCGCCAATTCTGGTACTTAGCCTCCGCTCTTCCCACTTGCCCTGGTGCAGTTGCAAGTGGGGTAATAGCATAGAGATTGATGTCAGCTTTGTAAAGGTAGCTGACATCAAGCACAGGGGTTATTAATGGAAAGGCGTCTATAAGGCACCCCCATAATTAACCCCACCAATTAAAGTAAAAAAAACACACACAGAAAGCAAAGTTCTATATTTGAAAAAAATGAAAAAAACATTCCCCGACCCTCTTTTACCCATTTATTAATATCCAAATAAAAAAAAACAACAAAGAAATCCTCACTTGTCCGCCGATAATCCATATGTCCCGCGAAGAGAGAAAGTTCTCATGCAGCGAGCAGTGAGGTGATTGAGTTCATCGGCTATGAATGCCAGTCACCTTACCGCAGTCAGCGCTCGGGACTGAAGTTGTGTTCTCATGCTCAGCTCAGTGTCTCCTGGATGCCGGTCTGAGAGGTGGCATTATATGTCACCGCTCAGTAATGCATCCAGATGTAGCCGAGTTGGGGTTGTCGTGGGACATAAGGATTATCGGCAGACAGGTGAGGATTTCTTTGCTTTTTTTATTTGAATATTAATAAATGGGTAAAAGCGGGTCGGGGAGTGTTTTTTTTTTTTTTTCCAAATGGATGCGCTATTTCTGGGGCAACTGAGAGCTGATATTTTTAGTCTGGGAGGAGGCCAATATCCATGGCTCCTTCCTGGGTTATTAATATCAGCCCACAGCTGTCTGTCTAGCCTTTGCTGGTTATGAAAAATAGGGGGACCCCAAGTCATTTTTTTTTTTGGGGGGGGGTAGGGGGAATCACTCCTTGTTAATAACCAGTAAAGGCTAAGTGGACAGCTGTGAGCTGATATTAATAGCCTGGGAAGCTCCATGTTTATTACCCCCTTCTCAGACTAAACATCGGCCCCAAGCTGTTGTTGGCTTTCCGTCAGCTGGTTAAGAATAATATGGGGGACCCCACCCATCTTGCACACTGTACAGAATGTAATGTTTGCACAGTCTCTACACCCATCTCGCACACTGTACAGAATGTGCTGTTTGCACAGTCTCTACACCAATCTCGCACACTGTACAGAGTGTGATGTCTGAACAGTCACTACACCCATATCGCACTGTACAGCATGTGATGTTTGCAGTCACTACACCCATCTCGAACACTGTACACCATGAGATGTTTGCAGTCTCTACACCCATCCCGCACTGTACAGCATGTGATGTTTGCACAGTCATTACACCCATCTTTCACACAACAGCATGTGATGCTTGCAGTCTATACACCCATCTCTCACACTGAACAGCATGTGAGGTTTGCAGTCACTACACCCATCTCTTACACTGTACAGAATGTGCTGTTTACAGTCACTACACCCATCTTTCACACTACAGCATGTGATGCTTGCAGTCTATACACCCATCTCTCACACGGTACAGCATGTGATTTTTGCACAGTCTCTACACCATGTGATGTTTCCACAGCCTCTACACCCATCTCACACACTGCAAACATTACATTCTGTACAGTCTCTACACCCATCTCACACACTGTACAGAATATGCAGTCTCTATACCTATCTCGCACACTGTACAGAATTTGCAGTCTCTATACCCATCTCGCACACTGTACAGAATGTGATGTTTGCACAGTCTCTACCCCCATCTCGCACACTGTACAGAATTTGCAGTCTCTACACCCAGTTCAAACACTGTACAGCATGTAATGTTTGAACAGACTCAACACCCAGTACAGAATATGTTTGCAGTCTCTACACCCATCTCACACACTGTACAGAATGTGATGTTTGCACAGTCTCTACACCCAGTACAGAATATGTTTGCACAGTCTCTACACCCATCTCGCACACTGTACAGAATGTGATGTTTGCAGTCTCTACAGCCATCTCGCACACTGCAAGAATGTGATGTTTGCAGTCTCTACCCCCATCTCGCACACTGTACAGAATGTGATGTTTGCACAGTCTCTACCCCCATCTCGCACACTGTACAGAATGTGATGTTTGCAGTCTCTACAGCCATCTCGCACACTGCAAGAATGTGATGTTTGCAGTCTCTACCCCCATCTCGCACACTGTACAGAATGTCATGTTTGCACAGTCTCTACCCCCATCTCGCACACTGTACAGAATGTAATGTTTGCAGTCTCTACACCCATCTCGCACATTGTGCAGAATTTGCAGTCTCTACACCCAGTTCACACACTGTACAGCATGTAATGTTTGCACAGTCTCTACACCCAGTACAGAATATGTTTGCAGTCTCTACACCTATCTGGCACACTGTACAGAATGTGATGTTTGCACAGTCTCTACATCCAGTACAGAATGTTTGCACAGTCTCTCCACCCATCTCGCACACAGTACAGAATTTGTACAGTCACTACACCCATCTTTCATACAACAGCATGTGATGCTTGCAGTCTATACAACCCCTGGCAAAAATTATGGAATCACCGGGCTCGGAGGATGTTCATTCAGTTGTTTAATGTTGTTGAAAAAAAGCAGATCACAGACATGGCACAAAACTAAAGTCATTTCAAATGGCAACTGTAGGGCTTTAAGAAACACTAAAAGAAATCAAGACAAAATGTGGTACTCAGTAAGAGTATTTTTTTTAGACCAAGCAGAGGGAAAAATTATGGAATCACTCAATTCTGAGGAAAAAATTATGGAATCATGAAAAACAAACACACAAAAGAATACTCCAATACATCACTGGTATTTTGTTGCACCACCTCTGGCTTTAATAACAGCTTGCAGTCTCTGAGGCATGGACTTAATGAGTGACAAACAGTACTCTTCATCAATCTGGCTTCAACTTTCTCTGACTGCTGTTGCCAGATCAGCTTTGCAGGTTGGAGCCTTGTCATGGACCATTTTCTTCAACTTCCACCAAAGATTTTCAATTGGATTGAGATCCGGACTATTTGCAGGTCATGACATTGACCTTATGTGTCTTCTTTCAAGGAATGTTTTCACAGTTTTTGCTCTATGGCAGGATGCATTATCATCTTGAAAAACGATGTCATCATCCCCAAACATCCTTTCAATTGATGGGATAAGAAAATTGTCCAAAATATCAATGTAAACTTGGGCATTTATTGAAGATGTAATGACAGCCATCTCCCCAGTGCCTTTACCTGACATGCAGTCCCATATCATCAATGGCTGTGGAAATTTGCATGTTCTCTTCATGCAGTCATCTTGCACACTGTACAGAATGTGATGTTTGCAGTCTCTATACCCATCTCGCACTGTACAGGATGTAATGTTTGCACAGTCTCTACCCCCATCTCGCTCACTGTACACCATGTAATGTTTGCAGTCTCTACCCCCATGTCGCACTGTACAGGATGTAATGTTTGCACAGTCTCTACCCCCATCTCGCACACTGTACAGAATGTGATGTTTGCAGTCTCTACCCCCATGTCGCACTGTACAGGATGTAATGTTTGCACAGTCTCTACCCCCATCTCGCACACTGTACACCATGTAATGTTTGCACAGTCTCTACCCCCATGTCGCACTGTACAGGATGTAATGTTTGCACAGTCTCTACACCCAGCTCACACACTGTACACCATGTAATGTTTGCACAGTCTCTACACCCAGCTCACACACTGTACACCATGTAATGTTTGCACAGTCTCCTACAATTCCTAATTCCTCCATGTGCATCTTTTGCAGGACGTGCTGCTATGAAGCCTCTGTGACTGCACTGGTTGATGATCGCTCCCTGCAGCCGCAGCACGATGACAGCGCCGGGCACACGTGCGCACACAGCTTCTTCCTAGGACACATGTGGACCATCTGTTGAGCCCCCGGAGCTGAGCGACAGCTGTAGGGAGAGCAGCGCCTTCCCCGGAATGCCGCGCCGGAGTGGGCACCCTGCAGCACATGGCAGCCACACAGTAACACCCACCTGAGTGCTGCCTCCCAGTGCCGGCGGCGTGGAGCCTGGGGACATGTGTGCTGAGGACTCCTCGCCGGCCGCACGTCCCAGCACCGGGACACACTGAGCCGCTCTCCGGCCACAAGCTGCTCTTTCATTGCTAGACCCCGCCCAGGCGCTGACGTCATGCCCTTTGTTTTGGTTCGCCCGACCAATCGGACGTGCTGCTTGGATTCTACGGGAGCTGAGATGGGTCCTTCCTCCCGGACTGAGGACTTCCCCATCCATGACAGAACGCATTGCGCTGGGTGCACAGCCTGGCGATCCTCCTGCAGCTTTAACAGCTCTGACATGGAAACATCGCTGCAGTTCCAGCACGGCTTCTTCCCAGAGCAGCCGCCTCCTCCTTCTCCTCAGCAGCAGCAGCCGCACAGTCCGGGCGAGCAGCTCTTCTTCCAGCAGGACGGCCCGTGCCTACAGTGCAACAGCTGCTCCCTGCACGGGGACAACCTGCCACTTCTCCGCACCTCGTCCCCGATAACCGCCGGCGCTTTCCGCAGTAACTCATCCCCGCTGTCGTCGTCCTCCTCCCGGCAGGGCAGCCAGCTGAACGTGAGTGAGCTGACGCCTTCCAGCCATGCCAGCTCCTCCAGAGCCCAGCAGCACCAGCACCAGTACCAGCAGTGCCACAGCCGGCAGCAGGCGAGTCCCAGCAGCCAGCGCCGGGAGAGTAACCCCTTCACGGAAATAGCCATGAGCAGCTGCAGGTACAACGGCGGCGTGATGAGACCGCTGAGCAACCTGAGCGCGTCCCGCAGGAACCTCCACGAGCTGGACTCCGAGTCTCAGCCCCTGCAGCCGGTGGCCAGCGCCGCCCCGGAGATCGTCGTGTCCAAGCCCGAGCACAACTCCAACAACCTGGTGTCGTACGGCGGCTCCGGGCAGGCGGCGGGCGGCGGGGGGCAGAGCTCCAGCGGAGGCAGCAAGTCCAGCAAGAAGAAGAACCAGAACATCGGCTACAAGCTCGGGCACCGGAGAGCGCTGTTCGAGAAGCGGAAGCGCCTGAGCGACTACGCTCTCATCTTCGGGATGTTTGGGATCGTAGTCATGGTCATAGAGACTGAGCTGTCCTGGGGAGCCTACGACAAGGTGCGACTGCCGGCCACGCGTGGGCACTGGGGTGGGCGCACACTGATCTGAAATCCTACTCACAAACTGCTGCAAACCCCTCTGGAAAATCCATTTTACTCTTCATAGAAGGAGTTGTTTTTTTTCTTGAAGAGGTATTGAAAAACTTCTGGAGTGAAAAAAGTGCATGTCACTCTGAAGGAAACTTCTCCAAACTAGGGACTGTCCTATCAACAGATTGTAAAGACCACTTGAGGGGAAAAAAAAACTTTTTCCAAAACTTTTTCAAAACCTCTTCAGGACAAGAAAATCTAAACATCCAAATGAGATTTCCCCGAAACGATTTCTGCTTGAAAACCCCTGGTTTTTGAACTCATGAAAAAAAACTGAGTGTGAACACACCCTAAGCCTGTTTTCTGTGCACATAAGAATAAATCTATATACATATTTTCCCTGTTAACAGCCATTCCAGAGGCTAGATGTAGAGATCCTGGATGAGATTAGTGACAAGAAGTTGATAAAGATGTCTGCCCCATCAGCACTAGTCTAGTTCACCTATGTCTATAGGGTAGAGCAGCTTTACCATATGTTTGGCTCTTAGTGACCACTGTAATGCTTCTTTGGAAATGTATCAGTGCCAGGAGGTAGCGGGCAGAGGTGTTTCTGAGCTACCTGTGCCCCCATGGCTCTGACAGCTGCCCTGTCCCTGTAGTTCGGCTCCCATTGTATCCCCCTGAGACTCTTCCCCTGTGCTCCCAGACACTTGCCCTGACCTTCTTGTGACTACTTTTCTCTGTCTTATCTGACAATGGTAACTTTTGTTTTTACCAAACTGAACCGTGTTTCTATTGCAGGGCTCGCTGTACTCATTAGCTCTAAAATGCCTTATAAGCCTTTCCACGATCATTCTGCTTGGTCTTATTATTGTATACCACGCAAGGGAAATTCAGGTAAATGACTTTTCTATCACTTATGTCATAGTTGCCATTCATCCTGTGTTTTCCTTAAAGTGAAGTTTTTTGTTGTGTGCACCTGAATATATGACATGACTTTTCAGTTTATCCCGTACAGAATGTATAAAAGTTAATTTCCCAGTCCTCGTATTGGGTGGATTCTCTGTTCCCCCAGCAGTCAGCCCTGAGTGTGATAAGTGGGGCATCCACAGCTCCTGCTTTCTGAGTGAATAGATCACACAAGAGGTGTCATTAATTCCTTGTTTGTTCGGGGAGTAATATTTATGTGACAGTGGAATTATTTCATGTTTTGCTTAGAGCATCTTTTAATAACTCCCTGGACTGGGTGTAATAAGGAAGGGTTTATGACCCTTCTAGGGAGAATTCACTCATGTCAGTTATCTTATATGTCCTCTTTGCCTTATTTTTAATAATTCATTCCGCTTTACCTACATAACTGATAACTTGTGGAATTGGAATCGTTGAGATGAATTAATTGAAAATGATAAAGGTCTTCTTGATGTGGTGTGCGGTCTGCTGTAATGGTTGGCACTTGTGGATGTCACATTCTTACAGAACGTATATTTACATACCCCCTTGTGTTGGTGTAGTTTAGTGATTGTCTGCTTGTTATTTCAGAATGTTGGCATTTTGTTTTACATGTATAAATTACCAGGTGATGCAAACATACAAATATACAAGAAAGAATATTGGGGTAGTAAGTGACATACATTTCCGTCATGTTTTGACTACAGAAAAGCAGAGTAGAGTGTCATGTTGTTCGCGTTCTGTGTGAATAGATGTAGCAGAGCTAATCTTGTTATTTATCCCTTTCCTAGCACACTCCCTCAGTTTCGGACTCTGGTTAATTAATTAGTAATGCAATAAGCATTATATATGTGCAGACTGTCTGGTTTTTAACGTCTTTAGATTTTCTTCATTACTTTAAAGCCATTATTCCTGAGCTCATGTGTCAATTCTTTTACCCAATTCGTTTTGCTACAATTCGTTTAGCTACAATACTGCTCCACAAGATCATGTCCTATGCAGGGAACCTAGAATTCAGGCGTTCAGAGCTCGGATTTTCTATAACAATTATTACTTCCAATATGTTAAATATGTGGATTACGGAGATTTTAGCACCAGAGAGAGCGCCTCGCATTTAGGATTTAGAGCTCCCTCCTCCTATGCTGCTGGCTAAGGAGCTTTCAGCACCAGGGAGAGCACTGCACTGTGAACGGACCTGTAATACTCTGCCCATGTGCTGTCCCGGGTGGAAATCCACAGATTGATGCCCCTCAACATATGAACATTATATATCGTTCAGCACCACATACATATCCCCACTTTTCCTCTACTACATACAGAGTGATCATTCTTCTCTTGTACGGTCAGCAGTATGGAGAGCTCCTTGTACAGGACATCCTGGAGCAGCTTGCAGCACCACGTACAGCTCATTGCACTTGTTACTTTACATTACTTGCAGGTTTTTCTGCACTAGGAGAATATCCTGTACATGTAATGCATAAAACATGCTAAGCACAGTGTTATTATCCTACATATGATGCTTTCCCCATCTCTGGGAGCTCCCTGCACTCTACCATTATTACTCTTCTAATTCTCTTGTAATGTGCAGACTGCAGAGTAGCCAGCAGCATGGAGAGCTCCCAGCACGTCTGTGCTGCTATCACTACTGTCATGTTCTTGTCTCATGTAGATTACATGGCGAGCTCCTTGTGCGTTTAATATATTTGGTTCTGCGTTATTTCTTTCGTGTTCTACAATGCGCAAGGCAGAGCATTTTCTACTGTTGTCAATAGTAGTCACCCCCTGGAGACATATTACACCTTTCATACAGTTATTTATTACAGAACATGACTCCAGCACCACCCAGAGCAACCTACGCATCCTTTACTACATGCATTATTAGAATTGTCATGCTCTTTTCATTTGCATGATTGAGAATCTTATGTATGGTATTAATGTTTCTTTACAGTACAGAGCAGTCAACATCAGGGAGATCTAAATGCACTTATTATACTAAATGCAACATTATTTTGCTTCTGGTCGTGCTGTACTTTCTCATGCTGCTCATATGTACATTATACAATGCAATTGCAGCCATTACGCTTTATTAGAATGTAGACTGCACAGTTTGCAGCTCCACTAGCCGCTGACTGCATATACTATACAGTGTTAGCACTGCTTTTATGGCTGTGTCCTACGCTCACTGCACAGCTTTTTGCACCACAAAGAGCCCAACACACACATATACTCATTACTGTCATTTTATTGTTCTCATGCCCTTGTCCTATGTGCAATGCAGAGCTTTCAGCACCCATGGGAGCTCCCTGCTCCCTGTTTAACGACTTGCAGCGATGCTCCTGTTCTCACGCCCTTCACCTGTGTAGAATGCAATTATTTCAGTACCAGAATGAGCTTCTGTAGATATTATATCACATACAGGGTTATTACTGTCTACATGCCCTGGCCATAAATATACTGCAGAACAATCTACACCACAGAAAGCTCTGCACGAATACACAGACACCCTACATTTATATTACTATCCTCACGCTCATTGTCCTGTGTAAAATATTAAGCTTTCATTACCATGGAGCATCTTCTACACTTACATGCTCCATACAGAGCATATATGTTATTAATTTGATTATGCCTCCGAGCTGTGTAACCTATAGAGCTTCCAGCACCACAGAAAACTCCTTGTTTAATGTGAATGTGTGTGTGTGTATATATATATATATATATATATATATATATATATATATATATATAGCTCTGGTGCTATAGATCCTTGTCCTGCATACAATGTTATCACAGCTCTAATACCCTTGCCTTCTGTGATCTGGAAAGCTTTCAGGACCCCTGAGGTCTCCCTGCACATATAATACTACATAAAGTGCTATTACCGCTCTCATACCATTGTCGTATGTGATCTGTATTGCTTCCAGCACCATGGAGAACTTTCTGCAGATATCATGCTACATACAATGTTATTACTATGTCATCTGTTGAGCTTTTAGGACCACTGAGGGCTTTTCGCACATATAATGTTATTACAGCTCTCATACCCTTGAGCTCCAGTGTGTTGTGTGTAAAGCTTTCAGGACTACAGAGAGCCTCCTGTCCATATTATACTGCATACAGTTATTACAGCTCCCATATGATTGTGCTATGTGGTCTGTAATGTTCTCAGGACCACGGAGAGCTTTCTGTGTCTGCACATATTATTCTGCATACAGAGTTATTACAGCTTTCAGGACCTCGGAGAGCTCTCAGTACATATCATGATGCACACAGTATTATTGCAGCTTTCAGGACCCCGGGGGAGCTCTATCTCTGTACATATTATACTGCATATAGTTATTACTGCTTTAAGGACCCCATACATTATTATTACAGCTCTCATGTCCTTCTGCTATATACTTTGTACAGCTTTCAGGACCAGGGAGAGCTGTGTGTTCATTTCATGCTGCATACAGTATCATTACAGCTCTCAGGACCCCAAACAGGACCACATACAATTATATCACAGCTGTCTGAACACCATACAGTCTTATCACTGTTCTCAGGACCCCAGTCAGGACCATGTACAGTATTATTACAGCTCTCAGGACCCTATACAGTCTTATCACAGCTCTCAGGATACCATAGATGACCACATACAGTCTTATCACAGCTGTCAGGACCCCATACAGTCGTATCACAGCTCTCAGGATACCATACTGGACCCCATACAGTCTTATCGCAGCTCTCAGGTTACCATACATGACCACATACAGTCTTATCACAGCTCTCAGGACCACATACAGTTATATCACAGCTCTCAGGACCCCATACTGTCTTATCACAGCTCTCAGGGGACCATGCAGGACCATATACAGTCTTATCACAGCTCTCAGGGGACCACATAAAGTCTTATCACCGCTCTCAGGGCACCATACCGTCTTATCACAGCTCTCAGGATACCATACTGGACCATATACAGTCTTATCACAGCTCTCAGGATACCATACAGGACCACATAGTCTTATCACAGCTCTCAGGACCCCATATAGTCTTATCACAGCTCTCAGGGGACCACATACAGTCTTATCACAGCTCCCAGGACCCCATACATTCTTATCACAGCTCTCAGGACCCCATATAGTCTTATCACAGCTCTCAGGGGACCACAAACAGTCTTATCACAGCTCCCAGGACCCCATACAGTCTTATCACAGCTCTCAGGACACAATACAGAACCACATACAGTCTTATCACAGCTCTCAGGACCACATACAGTTATATCACAGCTGTCTGGACCCCATACAGTCTTATCACAGTTCTCCAGACCCCATACAGTGTTATCACAGCTCTCAGGACGCCATACAGGACCACATAGTCTTATTACAGCTCTCCGGACCACATACAGTTATATCACAATTGTCAGGACCCCATACAGCATTATCACAGCTGTCAGGACCCCATACAGCATTATCACAGCTCTCAGGACCCCATACAGCATTATCACAGCTCTCAGGACCCCATACAGCATTATCTCTCAGGACCCCATACAGCATTATCACAGCTCTCAGGACCCCATACAACATTATCACAGGTCTCAGGACCCCATACAGCATTATCACAGGTCTCAGGACCCCATACAGCATTATCACAGCTCTCAGGACCCCATACAGCATTATCACAGCTCTCAGGACCCCATACAGCATTATCACAGCTCTCAGGACCCCATACAGCATTATCACAGCTCTCAGGACCCCATACAGCATTATCACAGCTCTCAGGACCCCATACAACATTATCACAGCTCTCAGGACCCCATACAGCATTATCACAGCTCTCAGCACCCCATACAGCATTATCACAGCTGTGGCCCCGCGTCTCTGATCGCAGCATAGCTAATATCTGCCTCTGCCCTTGTCTCGTTGCAGTGGTCTAGATAAAGCCCCTTTTCCTGCAGATGAGTTCCTGCACATGAGCCCATTATTAATGATGCGGGTGAGAATGGCTGCTGTCTTATTAATGATGCGGGTGAGAATGGCTGCTGTCTTATTAATGATGCGGGTGAGAATGGCTGCTGTCTTATTAATGATGCGGGTGAGAATGGCTGCTGTCTTATTAATGATGCGGGTGAGAATGGCTGCTGTCTTATTAATGATGCGGGTGAGAATGGCTGCTGTCTTATTAATGATGCGGGTGAGAATGGCTGCTGTCTTCTCTGCGCATTTCTACCAGTGAGAAGCGTATTACAGACAGCTGAGAGCTGGCGCTTCCTCCCGTCTGCAGTGTTCCCCGCCTGGCTGCAGGAATCCCATCTCGCTGGAGGAGCTGTTGCTCATGTCTGGCTGGAGACCCCTTGCGGATGAAGGGGGATTCCCTATGCTTTCCCCGCTAATGTTACGTGCAGCAGCAACGAGGTGTCTCAGCTGCCAATCCCAGGTGCCCCCTCACCTACTGACTGAGCTGTTTGCATTATTAATGTTTCCGAAGCTAAACATAGCCGCTTGCCTTTAGCTGAGGAGCCCGCAGATTATTAATGAGGCGCGTTCTGGGGTTACCCCGGCAGGAATCACCCGGCTCTTCCACACTCCAGCTGGGAGTGCGCATGCGCGTCACTGCAGTGCGTGGGAAGGAGAGTGCTGGAGGCAGCCGCCACTAATCATCTGTGCAGACAGGAGGCAGGAGCAGGGCAGCCAGTGTACGATTCCTCCTGGGTGACTAGGATGGGGGATTCCTGCAGGCACACGTAGCTGCTGCTCCGAGGTGTGTGAACAGATGCCTACACCTGCAGCAGTGATCTCCTGTGTGTTAGGTCTTTTTCTTCTATAAGAACCTGAAACATACAGAAGGTTTATTGTGTATGATTAAGCACATAGCTGCCAAGGCCCATTGTAGGGCCCGCTTTATACTAAACACAATTATAGAAAAAAGAACCTCATTACCTTTTGCAATCACACATAGGGAAGCCTGATAATAGCAGGTGGACAGGATTGTACCGCAGGGATTAGTCTATTGTCTGCTTTGATTTATTAAAGTTGATAAAAACATATTTTTTCTATCTACTGACTCCGATGTTGCAGATGACATATGTCCCTCCAATATCCAGTAACTGAGTGGTGACTGCTGAGAATGCTATTAGCATCTAAGAGAAGCTGAATGCTCAAGGTTGTCACACAGACAATAATGCTTGTGTATACTAAGCCAAGCTTCCATCAAGGCGGCTGGTGCCCTGTATGTGTAGAATAAATACATGGCTTTGTTTTTACACCATGCATTTTACAGGAATTAATTCTTTTATTCTGAATTACTCCACCTAATATGTCTGCATGTGTTGAACTATATAATCTCATTTCTGACTCTTGCAAATAAGCCATATTTATGTCGATATTAAAATAGTTTTTCTTTAGGAGCTGTTTCACAAATGGCAATAAAACAATGAGATTACACTCTGTTATTATGTGTTCTAGCACTCTGAAGATAATAACAATAAAGATATTTCATTGATAGAGATTCCTTAGTACAGCACATTGCCAATAAGAATGAAAGCACTAGCCAAATAAAAAGACACAATTCAATGCAACTATAAATTATACTCTATATCCAGACGCTTATAAATTCTCTGGTTGGCTGCACATTGTCTAACATTCAGGCTGACGTTGACAGTTTTCAAAGCTGCCAAGCATTTCTTGCTTTATTTTTCTAGCAAGGGCAGGGTGAGGTGAAAGTAAAGCTAAGGACAAGAAGCCACGCAGCACCGTGTATGGGAGAAATTACATTCCTGTTTCTCCAAGGGCTAATTCAGATGTGCAGTTTTTTACACACGAGAAAAATGCTCATAGTTTTATCAGTAATTTTGTTCAGTTTCATCCGACTTTCCTTAACGTCGTCAGAGTTTTATGAGTTTTTCACAGAAGAGAAAAAAAATGTTTTCCACCTTGTCCTGTATAGCAGCCCATGAAAAACAAAAATAAAACGGATCACACTCAGATGGCATCCTAGTGCTGTTTAGATTTTTGCACAGAACCATAGACTTGCATTGCCGATTTTGATACGACACTCAGGTCAATATCGGACGTGTCTTAGCAATTTTGCGCAGACCACAGTTAAAAAAAATCTATATATATTTGCATATGAACAGACCCATAGACTATGCAAGGTACGTGTTGTATCCGTGAAAACTACTAATACAATTCCTAGGCTAGGATCACACAAGCGTATAAAAATTATTCCGATTTTAATTCAGAAAAGTGGGACGATTATTTTCTCACCTGTCATCCGTGTGCAATCTGTTTTTTTTACATTAGAAGTAATTAATCATTTACAGGAACATTTCCATTTCTCTATGTTACAGAATTGCAATGTATCCGTAAAAATCGGATACCATACTGTGTCATCCAATTATTTTCTCGCACCCATAGACTTGAATAGGTGAGTCTTGCCTGATTTTAGACTGAAATCGCGGCATGCTGAAATTTTTTTCACAGACAGATTCTGTCAATGAAAAAAAATGGCCATCAGCACTGCCCCATTGAATAACATTAGTCCAATAAATATCAGATATCACTTGTCCAATTTATACGGTTGCGTCAGTGAGTCCTAACACAGTGAATCATGGATGTGCTGATTTTATTGGCGATGTTTAAAAGAACACTGTCTATAAGATATGAGTGACCTGTCTGGAGGGTGAAAGTCTTCTGTTGTATTAATGCTTGTATGAAAAATGTAGTATTTTATATTCCACCCCATATTCCTGCAGTGTTCACCCATAATGCAGCAAACAAACATTATAAATGTTGTACTGTAATAATAATCACAGCATCTACCAAATATTGATGTTTGGTAAACAACCTTTCTTTTCCTCTGTCTAATGTATGTGACTAGGAGAGTGACATGCAATATTCCTGCACTGTAATAGGTAGCACTCTTCAGCCTGCAGTCTCTCTGGGATTACTTAGTACTAAAGCAAGATTCATTCCCTTTGCAATAAGAGAATGCATATGGGATATGCCTAAAAATAGCATTAAAAACAACAATTACAACTTCAATACTATTTCATTGATGGAGCTCATTCTTAAATATGCCTAATCTTTATAATAATGATATGTGCTTGCAATCTTACAGTTTTTAGAATCTGGCTGTGTGGTAATCTGAGTTGTTGAAGCTTAATTAAAGAAGATATAGTATGTGAGACACTAATGCCGCTTTTATATAAAGCCTAGGGTGTCTTGATTATACAGAGAATGCTTCATTGCTTACAAATAGCCTTTTCTCCATTAAACCTTTTAGCTTTATTAGGCTTCGTAAGTGAAATTCTCCTTTTTCTATGACTGTAAATAGTTATCATGCACTTGATTTATTTTGACATATAAGCTGTGATTTGGAAAAATAGTGGCATTTGATTCTTAAAGGGAATCTGTCATCAGAAATGATGTTATTAACCTGCAGATATGCGGTTAGTCTGCAGGTTAACAGCGTTATAATGCTGCCCGGCGCCTGCAAGTAGCCGAATGCAGCGGGGAGAAAATGAATTTTTTTCTCCCCAGCAGCATTCGGTTTCAGTTATGGGTGACAGGGGCGCCACTGGTTCAGACACCACTCTGAGAATACAGAATAACCGCTGTAACCGCGCCCCGGCCCTGACTGACAGCCGACCCCAATGCAGAGCGAGTGTCAGTCAGGGCCGGGGCCGCGGTTGCTGGAGCATCTCTGTATTCTCAGAGCGGTGACTGAACCATCGCTGGCCCCACCACTTATGACTGAAACCGATTGCTGCCGGGAAGAATAAAGTTAATTTTCTTCCCGCTGCATTCAGCTACGTGCAGGGGCCGGGCAGCATAATAACGCTGTTAACCTGCAGATTAACCGCGTATCTGCAGGTTAATAGCATTATTTCTAGTGACAGGTTCCCTTTAAGTGATACACACAGGAGGGTTTATATTGGGAAATTCTAGTTAAAAGGGTATTCGCATCTTTGATATTTATGGCATTTCCAAGGGATATGCCATTAAAACGATAGATGTAGGACCCATCACCATATGTGCTGCTCCTTCCGTTCACATCTATGGTCATTCCTAATGTAGCCAAGCACTCCGATAAAGGGGCAGCCACTTCAATTCCTGGCAGCTCGAAACAGGGTCCCTTTCTCAAGATAGATGTGGATGCCATTGGTTGAACCTGCATCCCTCTCTGAGGCCCGCAACTATCTCAAGAATGGTGCAGTGAATGAAATGGTGGCTGTGCATGCAGCACTTTTTCCATTTACAGTGGGTACGGAAAGTATTCAGACCCCTTTACATTTTTCACTTTTTGTTTCATTGCAGCCATTTGGTAAAGTCTAAAAAGGTCATTTTTTTCTCATTAAGGTACACTCTGCACCCCATCTTGACTGAAAAAAAAACAGAAATGTAGAAATTTTTGCAAATTTATTAAAAAAGAAAAATTCTTCCTTGCAGATCTTCTCCAGTTCCGTCAGGTTGGATGGTGAACGTTGGTGGACAGCCATTTTCAGGTCTCTCCAGAGAAGCTCAATTGGGTTTAGGTCAGGGCTCTGGCTGGGCCAGTCAAGAATGGTCACAGAGTTGTTCTGAAGCCACTCCTTTGTTATTTTAGCTGTGTGCTTAGGGTCATTGTCTTGTTGGAAGGTGAACCTTCGGCCAAGTCTGAGGTCCAGAGCACTCTGGAAGAGGTTTTCATCCAGAATATCTCTGCACTTGGTCACATTCATGTTTCCTTCAATTGCAACCAGTTGTTCTGTCCATGCAGCTGAAAAACACCCCCATAGCATGATGCTGCCGCCACCATGTTTCACTGTTGGGATTGTATTGGGCAGGTGATGAGCAGTGCCTGGTTTTCTCCACACATACCTCTTAGAATTATCAATAAAAAGTTCTATCTTCGTCTCATCAGACCAGAGAATCTTATTTCTCATAGTCTGGTGGGAGTCCTTCATGTGTTTTTGAGCAAACTCTATGCGGGCTTTCATATGTCTTGCACTGAGGAAAGGCTTCCGTCGGGCCACTCTGCCATAAAGGCCCGACTGGTGGAGGGCTGCAGTGATAGTTTACTTTGTGGAACTTTCTCCCATCTCCCTATTGCATCTCTGGAGCTCAGCCACAATGCTCTTGGGGTTCTTCTTTACCTCTCTCACCAAGGCTCTTCTCCCACGATTGCTCAGTTTGGCTGGACGGCCAGGTCTAGGAAGACTTCTGGTGGTCCAAAACTTCTTCCATTTAAGGATTATGGAGGCCACTGTGCTCTTAGGAACCTTGAGTAATGCAGAAATTCTTTTATAACCTTGTCCAGATCTGTGCCTTGCCACAATTCTGTCTCTGAGCTCTTTTGGCAGTTCCTTTGAGCTCATGATTCTCATTTGGTTTGACATGCACTGTGAGCTGTGAGGTCTTATATAGACAGGTATGTGCCTTTCCAAGTCAAGTCCTATCAGTTTAATTAAACACAGCTGGACTCCAATGAAGGAGTAGAACCATCTCAAGGAGGATCACAAGGAAATGGACAGCATGTGACTTAAATATGAGTGTCTGAGCAAAGGGTCTGAATACTTATGACCATGTGATATTTCAGTTTTTCTTTTTTAATAAATTTGCAAAAATTTCTACATTTCTGTTTTTTTTCTCAGTCAAGATGGGGTGCAGAGTGTACTTTAATGAGAAAAAATTGAACTGTTTAGAATTTACCAAATGGCTGCATTGAAACAAAGAGTGAAAAATTTACAGGGGTATGAATACTTTCCGTACCCACTGTACTTCTATCATAGTTTAAAAAATATAGACATACACGATGCATCAGAACAATGCAATTAATTAATTCATGAACTCCGATAATGCTGTAAACATTAAAAGGGTCAGGTACTTAGCGTTTCTGATTTAAAGAGCGCAAAAGCCATCCATCCACGTCAAGTTGTAGCTTTTAACCCCTTCACAACCGGCCCAGTTTTAGTTTTTGCGTTTGCTTTTTTGTTTTTACCGACCCTTCTTCCCAGATCCATAACTATTTTCTTTTTCTGTCATATGAGGGCTTTTGCAGGTTGTACTTTTGAATTTGACCATTCATTTTTTCACATAGTTTACTGGAAAATGAGAAAAAAAATTCCAAGTGCAGTGAAATTGTGAAAAAAGTGCAATCCTGACATTGTTTTTCTGGGAATTAATTTTACGGTGTACATTGTGTGGTAAGAATGACCTCACCGTATGATTCTGCTCATCAATATGATTATGGCGATACCAAACATGTCTAGTTTTTTTTATTATTTTAGTGGTGAAAAAAAATTAGAAGTTTGCAAAAAAAAAAAGGTTGTGTCGCCATTTTCTGAGACCCATAACGTTTTAATTTTTCGGGGTGAGATAATGTTTTTATTGATACCACTTTGGGATAGATGTGACATTTTGATCGCTTATTACAGCATTTTTATAGTGTTGCAACGACCAACAAAAACATGATTTTGGCATTTTTTAACATCATTATTTTTAATGTGGGAAAAGTGGGGGGTGATTTGAACTTTAATTTATTTTTTTATTTTTTTCATATATATATATTTTTTAATTTTTTACTTTTTGCTGTATTTGTTAGTCCCCTTAGGGGACTTGAGGCTGTGATTCTTTGTGCTACATGCAACAATGCTACAGTATTTCTGCATATAGTAAAAATATTGGTCTATTTTGAAGCATAGCCACAAGCTGGGTTTCAAAGGTGCTCCATAATGACAAGTACGGAGGTCTTGAATAGACCCCTGGCTGTCATAGCAACCCATCGACGACCCGCAATCATATAGCGGGCATGCCAATGGGATCGACAGTGACATACATTTAACAGAGGCAGGTGCTGGCTGTAATACACAGCCATGACCTGCCAGGTATGGGGTGTAATGCTGCACAAATACACTGTGTGGCCAATATACAAACATATACATACACTGTGCGTCAGCACACTGAGATTAATGCATACATGAACTCTAATGTTGCTGTCGTTAGAACACCACTGGGTTACCATGATACAGCATCTCATATCCTTTAATGTTGTATTGTCAAGATGGATTTTCCTGACTTCCTAATACAATCCTAACCTGATTATTTAATTGTAAATGAATATTAGCATGTGGTGGGATGATGACATTTGTTGTTCTAGTTCTAGGAAAGCAGCTGTGTTGTGGCTGTCACTATACAATGGAACAAATTAACTTGAACATTGAGCTTGTGTAATGTTCTCTAGCAAACAGTGAAATAGCAAATGAGGCTTCAAGACACCTTTTTATCCTTTGATAAAAAGACATAGTGTGAATAATAAGAGAGTGCAGCTAAAATTACATGAACACTTCTGTGCAGTTTCATGTGTCTTTTGTGATGTGATTTGCTGCTACAGAATATTGGTAAACAGAGTCACTCTCTAGATCTAACCTGTAATTGAAACTATAAAGCCACTAATGTGTAACTGATATTTTTGTATGCGTTTGCCATGAAAGTTTGTAATATTTTCATTTTCTAATTAACACTTGACATATAGGGACAATCAATGGGGTAACAATGTTTTGAACTTTTGACTTTCAGGCTCCATATCTCACCATCCACTACTGCTTCGATCGTGAGACTACCATTATTTTATAGACAATCATCTTGGCTATCTCATTCATAAATTTGACTTGCAACTAGTTAGCATATGATTAGTTATGCAGAGTCTTGTCATGTCACTTCATTGTTACTGTTTTGCTCCTGGTGGTGGAAAAAAATGTTTCTTCCTGTATACTACAAATTACAACCTATTCTCACATTCCCTAATAGCTCAGTGTTTTATTAGGTTGATACTCAAGTGAAAGATCATTGGTTCAAATAGAGAAGCAGAGAAACAGCATCATCCAGCTCATCAATAGCGATCTCTCGGCCAAGAAAAATGCCAATCTGCGTGATTTGAGTGCCATGGCAGTTGGAAGAATACGAAATGAAGTCCGTCCACCATTCAAAAGCCAAGAGGTGGACGTCCAGGCAAAATATCGGAATCCACAAGTCGGCTCATCACAGGGTCTATCAGCTCTGGCGCGACAAACACGGCAGTGGAGGTGACTCGTATGCTTCGTAATAGTGAGATCACAGATGTCCATGCAAGCACTGTGTGACACACATTACACAAGTCTGGAATGGTGACTCAAAAAAGGTGTAGAAGCCTCAACTTCAATATTGTCATAAGAAGCGTTGACTCGAGTTTGCAAAAAAGTACGAAAGTGGACAAAAGAATATTGAAAACGGGTGATTTGGAGCAGTGAGACAAAAGTCAATAAACTTGTGTCTGGAAGAAACAAGGGAAAAAGGGGCTAACAGATTGAGAAATTGAAGGAACTTGACAAGGATCTATGGTGGTCTCAATGCTGAGCTATACAAGAGTATCCTACGAGGCGAGTTACTTCATACACTCGAGTACTATGGGTATAAAAAGGACAACAGTGTTCCAGCAGGACAACGACTCAAAGCATATGTTGAGATTAGTGAAGAAGTGGTTCAATGACAATGAAGTAGAGGTGTTGGATTGGCCCCCACAGTCCCCAGACCTCAACCCAATCGAACACTTGTGAGTAGAGTTGAAGAAAAAACTGTATGCCTACCCAAATGAATCGACCAGTATGCACCAATTTTGGGAATGTGTAGAAGAGACCTGGGATCAGATTTTGGTCGAGACATGCTTGAATCTGATCCAGAGCATGCTCAGAAGGATTAAGACAGTGTTGAAAGTCAATGGTGGATTTACAAAATAGTAACAAAATAATAAAAACTTAAAAACTAAAATTTAGATTTTTAGGAGCAAAACAGTAACAATGCAGTGACATTATTATTATTATTATTATTTATTATTATAGCGCCATTTATTCCATGGCGCTTTACATGTGATAGGGATATACATAACAAAAGCATTTACATAATCTTAACAAAACGAGTCAGCGACTGGTACAAGAGGAGCGAGGACCCTGCCCACGAGGGCTCACAGTCTACAAGGGATGGGTGACGATACATTAGGTGAGGGTAGAGCTGGTCGTGCAGTGGTGTTTACTGCAGGTTGTAGGCTTGTCGGAAGAGGTGACATGACAAGAATCTGCATAACTAATCATATGCTAAATACAGTAGTTGCTAATCAAATTTATGTATGATATAGTCTAGATGATTGTCTATAAAATGATGATAGTCTCATGTTTGAAGCAGTAGTGGATGGTGAGATATGGAACCTCAAACTCAAAAGTTCAAAACATTGGTACCCTTTTGTTCGTCACTGTATAAAGCGAATTCTGCTAAGCTCTACCTGGCTTTAAAATGAATAATGGTATATTTAAAGTGATGGCCTATCCTGCTTCCTCTGTGTTCAGTTGCCATGGTAGATGCTAACCCCATCACTGAGTAACATTTACATTTTTCATCTGTTCTTTAACTACTTTGATCATTTACCTTTAAGGTATTTTATATTTTCTGGAACATACACTAAAGTACACCCACATTACACCTGCAGGAGGTTTTATGACATCTCATCCTAAATCAATAGAAATATTTATGTAGTTGATCTTCTCTTTGTAGCAATAACACCTTTCGCTCTTTTTGGGAAGACTTTCTACAAGATTTTGGGGTGTGTCTGTGGGATTTTTTGCAATTTTTTTTCCAGAAGAGCATTTGTGAGGTCAGACACTAATGTTGGATGAAAGGACCTGGCTGACAATCTGCCTTCTAGTTCATCCCAAAGGTCTTTGATGCAGTTGAGATCAAAGTGCTGTACAGACAGTCAAGTTCTCCCACATTAAACTCAGGCGGTCATGGACCTTACTTTGTGTATTGTGGCACAGTTATGCTGGAACAGAAAAGGATCTTCCCAAACTGTTTCAATGAAGTTGGAATCATACAATTTTCCAAAATGTCTTGGTAAACTGAAGCATTAAGATTTCCTTTCGATAAAATTTAACCTCTTGCCGACCGCCCATTGTATATAAACGTCGGCGCTGCCTGGGCTCTGTGCAGCGCCGACGTTTATAAACGATCGGTGGTCCCGCAGCGCTCAGGACCCCCAGGGTTCTGCAAGCGCTGCAGGTGCGGTGCAGAGTGACAGCTCTGACAGGGGACATCATCGGGACCTGATTGGATCAGGTCCCAATGATGTTAACCCTTTACTATCTTCTAGATGCCGTGATATATAGCGATCGTGGCATTTAGAAGATAGTGAAAGGAGAGGGGGATGTCCACTTACCTCACTGGTGGCCCCCCTGATGTCTGAGAGGACGTGGCGTTGTCATGGCAGCCGGAGGTCACATGACCGCCTCCGGGTCTGCCATGTACGGTGTCCTGCTAGGCTCAGCCTGCAGCTGAGTCTAGCAGGAGATAATTACAGTTTTACACTGTCAACAGAGCTCTCATGCAATGCAATACAAGTCTATTGCATTGCATGAGAACAGTGATTAGAAAAATAAAAATTGATGTCCCGTACTGGGACTAAGTAAAAATGTAAAAAAAAAAAGTCTAAAAAATGTTTTCAAACTGTTAAAAAAATCACAAAATAAATAAAAATAAATAAATAAAATATTAAACCAATAAATCCGTATATTGATGCAAAAACAAAAAAAGCACAAATATTTGGTATCGCCGCGTCCGAAACAACCCAATCTATAAAACTGTCACACTAATTAACTCCTTCTGTGCACACCGTAAAAATTTTTTTAAAAAAAAGCGCAGCAAAAAACTATGCTTTTTCATCATATCGCCAAATAAAAAGTGGAATAAAATGCGATCAAAAAGCCAAATGGAAATAAAAATGGTACCGCTGAAAACATCATCTTGTTCCTCAAAAAAAAAGCCGCCATACAGCTCCATCAGCCGAAAAATAAAAAGTTATAGCTCTCAGAATAAAGCGAGGTAAAAAAATATTTTTTCTATAAAATTGTTTTATTGTGTAAAACGCCAAAACATAAAAAAAAATATACGGTAAGTGTAGTATCGCTGTAAACGTACTGACCCGAAGAATAACTCTGCCTTATCACTTTTACCACACGCAGAATAGCATAAAAAAAAACTCAAAAAACAATTCCTGAATTGTTTCATTTTTGTTCATTTTACCTCCAAAAAAATGGAATAGAAAGCGATTAAAAAATGTCACATACCCAAAAATGGTACAAATAAAAATGTCAACTCGTCCCGCAAAAAACAAGCCCCCACATGACTCTGTCAGCCGAAATATGGAAAAATTATAGCTCTCAAAATATGGCGATGCAAAAACTAGATTTTGCAAAAAAAAGCGTTTTTTACTGTGTGACAGCTGTCAGTCATAAAAACCCGATATAAATCTGGTATCGCTGTAATCGCACCGATCCGAAGAATAAAGTAATCTAATCATTTATACCACACGAGGAATGGCGTAAAAAATAAATAAAACCAATTCTTCACCTGCTACTGATTTGTTTATTATGTCTCCCAAAGATCGCAGTAAGGCTCTGCTCACATTTATCCTGTGCTCTGCGCTGAGCACTTACACCAGAGTTTCCATGTAAATCTCTGAAATACGTGATTCAGACGGAACCCATGACAGAAGATTCCCTATAATAAGGCAGAAAGAGGCACTGTGGATGCCGTCTGGCCTGTGATCCCACAGTGTCAGTTTTTTTAGGCGTGCATAAAAGTGCTATTGGCCACAATTTTGTGCACTTCTAAAAAAAATGGACACCGCTAAACGGAGTCCAGAATAACTCTGCTGCCTCATTATAGTGAATGGATCCCGCAGGGGTTTCATCTGAATTACATCACTTGAAAATTTAGATGGAAACCCCAATGTAAGTGCTCAGCCTAGAGCGCTGGATAAATGTTGTGTAAAATATTCCCAATAAAAGGTTCAACTCAGTCCTCAAAAAAAGCTAGTCCCCACTCAGGTCCTTTATCTGTTAAAAATATAAGGGACTTCCAAGTCACTGGTAGCGGAAAGGCTCTGGAAAAGCGAAATGGCCCTTGTCCCCCAAAAGAAATTCAGAAAATTTTGTGCTCCCAAATCCAAATGCCTCCCTCCCATCTGAGCCCCACAATGTGCCTAAACAACATTTAGGGTCCACATGTTTGGCATTCCTGTAGCGATGAGAGCTTGCCTAATTTATAGGTGCATGTCTCCAGAAACATGAGCTGGGCACAACGTACTGGTCACTACAGCGTACTGGTTACTTCAACGGCAGTTTGAAATTTTCACTCAGCAACATCCACTGCTGCTTGTTTCTGGAAAAGACCCATGGAGTCAAAATCATCACTACACCTGTAGGTAAATTCCCAAAGGGGTATAATTTCCAAAATGGGGTCACTTGAGTGGGGATTCTTCTCTTCTCTTCTTCACTTAGGGGCTGTGTATATGGAGTCCGCAAACTATTCTACAATAATTTGTTCTCCAAGAGTCAAATAGCGCTCCGTCCCTCCTGGATCTCATCGTATGGCTAAGCGGTACGGTACAGCCACATATGGGGTATTGCCACATTTAGAAGAAATTGTGTGACACATTTCGGCACCATTTTTACCCATTACCCTGTGTGAAAATGTAAAATCTGAGGGTAAAACATTTTTTTGTGGTAAAAATATAATTATGTTTTCTTCACTGCCCAATTTAAAAACGAAAAAATACTCACTACTTCCCTAGATGAATTCCTTGAGAGGTTTAGTTTACAAAATGGGGTCACTTGTGGGGGTCTATGCTGTCTCGGCATGTCAGCGACTCTTCAAATGTGACATGGTGTCTGCAACCTATCCCAGCCAACATAGCGCTCCTTTCTCTTCCGAACCCTGCCGTACACCAAAGCAGTGGTTTTCTCCCACATATGGGGTATCGGCGTACTCAGGAGAAATTGAACAACAAATTTAATGGTGCAATTTCTCCTGTTTCCCTTATGATAATGCAAAATTAGGGGATGAAAAACATTTCTGTGGGAAAAATGTGAACATTTTATTTTTACGGCTCCATATTATATAAACTTCTGTGAAGCACCTGGGGGTTCAAGGTGCTCACCACACATCTAGATAAGTTCCCTAAGGGGTCTAGTTTCCAAAATGTTGTCACTTGTGGGGGGTTTCCACTGTTTAGGCACATCAGGGGCTCCCCAAATGAGACATGGAGTCTGCTAATTATTCAAACAAATTTTACATTCAAAAAGTCTAATGGCACTCCTTCCCTTCCGAACCTTGCAGTGCGCCCAAACAGTGGTTTTCCCTCACATATGAGGTATCAGCGTGCTCAGGAGAAATTGCACTACAAATTGTGTAGTCCATTTTTTCCTGTTACCCTTGTGAAAATAAAAAAATTGGGTCTAAAGTAACATTTTTGTTAAAAAAAAGTTAAATGTTCATTGTTTTCTTCCACATTCCAAAAATTCCCATGAAGCACCTGAAGGGTTAATAAACTTATTGAATGTGTTTTTGAGCACCTTGAGGGGTGACGTTTTTAGAATGGTGTAACTTTTGGGTATTTTCTGTCATAAAGGCCCCTCAAAGTCACTTCAAATGTGATGTGGTCCCTAAAAAAATGTTTTTGTAAATTTTGTTGGAAAAATGAGAAATCACTGGTCAAGTTTTAACCCTTAGAACTTCCTAACGAAAAAAAATGTTGGTTCCAAAATTGTGCTGATGTAAAGTAGACATGTGGGAAATGTTATTTATTAACTATTTTGTGTGACATATCACTCTGATTTAAGGGCATGTAAATTGAAAGTTTGAAAATTGCACAATTTTCTAAATTTTCACCAAATTTCAGATTTTTTCACAAATAAACGCAAGTGATATCGAAGAAATTTTACAACTATCATAAAGTACAAGATGTCACAAAAAAACAGTCTCAGAATCAGGGGGATCCGTTGAACCGTTCCAGAGTTATTACCTCATAAAGTGACAGTGGTCAGAATTGAAAAAATTGGCCTGGTCACGAAGGCGAAAACAGGCTCTGGCGCGAACAGGTTAAGAGCCTGTTCAAATCCTTTAAAAACAATGATTGTTTTTAGTATTGTCCACACTTCATCAAACGTTACAGATGGAACAATGCTGCCAGAGAGGTAACGTTCTCCTTGCATTTACCAAACCCAGACTCATCCATCAGACTGACAGATAGAAAAGTGTGGGCTCTCACTCCTGAAAATATTTCTAATATTGCAGAGTCCTGTGGTTTACAACACTACATTTGATGCTTGTCATTGTGCATGGTGACTTAAAGCAGCTGTTCGGCGATCAGAACCCATTATATAAAGCTCCCAGTGGGGCAGAGGTTTGGAGCTCTACAGTTTTTTGAGCCAGATGAGTGCTGGTGACTTTTATGCACTATTTAATAAAGTCCCATCTTGTGCTTATCAGGCACCTAAATAACAATCTAAATTTTACCCAAAATAATTGGTGTAGGATAAAGATTATTAATTAAAATCAAATTATTCTTTATCATTCAAGTGATGATTAAAATATAAAGACAGAGCACTAGATAAAATTACAGATATACGGAAACCATAAAAAGATAAAGACGGCTACCTGAACTCGGTGATAAAAGTAATGTAGCTTTACCTGAACCAGAACTCCTTGTGGACAATATACATACAAAGAGAACAATAACCTTGTGTTACCCAGGTAGAGGTATGAGACCAGGCAGCCACCAGCACCAAATGCTCGTTTTGTGTATGGCCTTCATTCGGGGGGCATACTTAGTCTCTGAGTCCAGGTAGCTTTGTTGAGGGAGAGATTTTGATCTGCTATTGATTGATAGAAAGTTCGTCATCCTTATCAGAATATTTGCAGCAGATTAAGTGTTTATTATTTTTTTGCATCAGGGACACAACAGTAAAAGGTGGGGGCTACATGATGACTTTAGCAATGACACATGTCATCCGGCCAAAGACCTTTATGTGTAGCTGCTACATCACAACGCAATAGAACTGTATAAAGGTACATTGAGACCCCTAAGATCCTGTGATTGCAGGACCTTAGGTGTTGCAATGAGACTTCATTCACTTCTGCATTCACTTCTATTGCGCTGCGACATACACATAGGCGATCTTAGGCTATGCTGTAGGTGTTGTGGCCAAAGTCACCAAATAGCTCTAGCCTAGTACAACAGCATTATGCAAACAGTGTTAAAAAAAAGAAGTTTTCTGAATATGTAATCTGAGACTGATACCTGCTGCATCAGTCATCTCTGCCTACTTATCAGGTTGTGGCATCAGAATCTAATAATTATACAAGTGAAATATAAGTACATAATGTACGTTAAAACTTTAAATTCTTATGTATAATATACATTGAACACATTTACCATAAACAATCTGCCTAATAATTAGGGTTGAGCGAGCGTGCTCGTTTAACCCTTTAAACAAGCACGCTCGGGTACTCGTCAAGTAGTTTCGATGTGCTCGACTTCTCTATTTGATCCACCGCGGCTGCATGTGTCATGGCTGTAAGGCTGTGTTCCCACTATGCGTTTTTTAAGCGTTTCCGCAGCGGCAATTCCGCTGCAGAAACACTTAAAAAAAACGCTTGGTAGAAGGTCTGCTATGTTCCCCAATGATAATCCGCATGTGCTGTGCACATGCTGCGGAAAATTCCGCTGTGGATTATCATTGCGGAAAAATCCGCAGCACCACCAGTTATTTTGCGTAATTGCTACGTTTTCGCCACCATTGACTTGCATTGAATCGCTTAATATCTGCATGACTACATGTGCACATGTGGATATTAAGCGATTCCATGTGCGGATGGTACCCGGGTCTGGAGAAGAGGAGACTCTCCTCCAGACTCGGGTACCATAGTACCTGTTAAAAAAAAGAATTAAAATAAAAAATATACATTATACTTACCTTCTGATGGCCCCCGGTCTCCATAGCAATGCGTCCTGGCTTCCCGGCAGCTCGTGATGGTCTAAAAGGACCTGCCATGATGTCGTTTAGTCTTGTGACGGGTCACGCGACCGCCGACGGCGTCCTTTTACACAACCACGAGACACCGGGAAGACTGGACGCATCGGATAAGGAGACCGGGGGCCATCAGAAGGTAAGTATAATTTTTTTTTTTTTTTTTACCATTTTTATTCTTTTTTTTAACTAACTTGGTCACACTATATAAAATCCATGCCGGTTGCTTGGATTATATAGTGTGACCAAGAAGTCAAGCACTTTCCAAGTGATGCTAAAATCGCTTGGAAAGCGCTTGACAACCCACATGCGAAATCGCATGATCAAAATGCTTCAATTATGCTTGTCGCTGGCAGGAAAAATGCATGTAAAATCCGCATATGTTTTTTCTGCCAGGGAGATGCAGAAACGCTCAGGAAAAATCCGGAGCATTTCTGCATCGTGGGCACTTAGCCTTAGACAGCTGTGACACATGCAAAGAATGCCTGTTTTGCGGCGGATCAAACAGAGAAGCCGAAGAACGCTAATGTGTAAGTCCCATTGTGCCACCTAAATAGCTCTTCCTTCTTAAGCCAAGGATTCCACAAGACCTCTGAAGATGTACTCTGGTATCTAGCACAAGCAGACAGATTCTTTAAGGTGCATTCATGAATCCAACTTGTTTTTCAGACACATTCCACAGATGTTTCTCATGCTATTCCTGAACAATTATTGCAGTGTAGCAGTTCATATCCCACTGAAAAAGGCCACTAACACTAAGAATTAAATATGCCAACATAAGATGTATTTGGCTTGAAACAATACTCAGGTAGATGGTATGCATATCTTCTACATGAATAACCGGACCCAGGTTTTCCAGTAGAACAATGCCCAGAGCAACACACTTCTTCTGCCAACGTTGCTTTTTCCCATAATGTTTTTAGGTGCCATCTCTTCCACAGTTGAGCAATTAAGCAATGTAAACACTTAGAATCCTAGAATGTTAGAGTTGGAAGGAACATCCAGGGTCATCGTGTCCAACCCCCTGCTCAATGCAGGATTCACTAAACCATCTCAGACAGATGTCTGTCCAGGCTCTGTTTGAAGATTTCCATTGAAGTAGAACTCACCACCTCTCATGGCAGCCTGTTCCACTCATTGATCACCCTCACTGTGAAAAAGTTTTTTCTAATATCTAATCTGTATCTTCTCCCATTCAGTTTCATTCCATTGCTTCTCGTATTTCCATATGCAAATGAGAATAAGGATGATCCCTCTTTTACTGTGACATCCCTTAAGATATTTGCAGACAGCTATTAAGTCTCCTCTTAGCCTTCTTTTTTGCAAGCTAAACATTCCCTGATCCTTTAACCTTTACTCCTGGGACATAGGTTGCAGTCTGCTCACCATCCTGGTAGCTCTTCTCTGAAATTTGCTCCAGTTTTTCAATGTCTTTTTTTAAAATGTGGTGCTCAGAACTGGACACTGTATTCCAGATGAGGCCTGACCAAGGAGGAGTAGAGGGGGTTAATTACTTGATCTAGACTGTATGCTTCGCTTAATACATCCCAGTTTTGCGGTTTTTGCTGCTACATCACACTGTTGAGTCATGTGCAGTCTGTGATCTATTAGTATACCCAATCTTTTTCTTACATGCTGTTACTTTGTTTTATTCCCCCCATTCTTTATTTTTTGTTTTTTTTGCCTAGATGTAAAATCTTGCATTTCTCCTTGTTAAATATCATTCTATTAGTAGCTGCCCATTGTTCAAGCTAATCTAGATCCTTCTGAATCCTTTCTCTGTCTTCTCTAGTGTTAAGGCCCCGTCACACTTAGCGACGCTGCAACGATCCCGACAACGATACGACCTGTCAGGAATCGTTGTTGCGTCGCTATGTGGTCGCTGGTGAGCTGTCAAACAGGCAGGCTCACCAACGATGAGGGGAGCAGCGACAGACATCATGGAAAGAATCTTTCCACGATGTCCTGCTCCTGGTTACCAGCCTGCTGAAGAAGGAGCAGGCTGGTAACCATGATAAACATCGGGTTACTAGGGGCACACGCGCACCTAGTAACCCCTTGTTTATCATGGTTACCACTCTGCTAAGGTGAGCGGAAGGTTACCGCTCACTTTAGCAGGCTCGTAACCATGATAAACAGCGGGTTACTAAGTGCGCGTGTGCCCCTAGTAACCCGATGTTTATCATGGTTACCAGCCTGATTGCTGCTCCCGCTGGTCACACACAGCGATGTGTGCTGACCAGCGGGAAGGCAACGACCAAAAAATGGTCCAGGACACTTTGCAGCGATCAGCGACCTCACAGCAGGGGCCTGATCATTGCAAAGTGTCACACATAGCGACATCGCTGGTGAGGTCGCTGTTGCGTCACCAAAACCGTGACACAGCAGCGATCTCGCTAGCGATCTCGCTATGTGAGACGGGGGCTTTAGCCATCCCTCCTATCTTTACATTGTCTGCAAATTTGATTAGTTTACTTTCAGTTCCCTTATCTATATAATTTATAAAAATGTTGAACAACACTGGGGCAGGACAGAGCCTTGTGGTACCCCACTTGACATCCGGCTGTCAACGTGAAGTAAAAGAAAATCATCACACCGGACCAGACCACCTTTTTCCCGTTCTGATGCTCACGTGCTGCCCACTCTAGGCCCCTTTTGAGGTGGAAATAGATCTGCATGGTCACTCTCATGTGATGCATTGTGGTTCCTGATACATTTCTATTATAGACAACAATAACTAATTTCAGCAATTTGAACTCCAGTAGCTCCTCTTGAGACTGATTCCCATTCTCTCCAAATGTGCATATTTGAGACATGGGGGCCCACAAAATATTCCATTCTTTGACAAGTTTTATAGTAATGAGATAATCAATGTGATTTATTTTTATTTACTTAGTTTTAATGTTATTGCAGACCACTTTAATAATTTTTGTGTTATCACAAATCACTTTGATAATTATACTGTATACTAAGCCATCTTGTACTGTGTATCTTCTACACTTCATGTTCTGTACAACTTCTCTTCAAAAACCATGCATGGTGGAGCAATTTATCTTCATTTAATTTCATGTTTTCTCTGTCACCTACAGCAGGTTTAATAGGATTGATTCTCTAATTATGATTGATAGCTTCCCTCTTATTACTTGTCTTAGATCAGATAAGTTCTCTTTTGTCTCTTGTGAATCAGATTTCATAGCATTTTTATCATGTCATGTAAATTGTTGGCTAACATTCACTGATGAAATCATGTAAGTTATTAGATTATTAGATTGTGTAGTTTGTGCATTATTGTAGTATTATACATCGTACTATGTGTGTTTTACAGCATATTAGAAGTCTGTAAATGTGAAGTCACACTTGAATATCCCACACAGTAAAGTTCTACCTTTATGCTAAGCTAGGTTTTCACATTGTTACAATAATTACAATATGTCCAGTTCTGAGTGAACTTTGGCAAATTTAAATGCACAAAAAAGATCATTAAGTTTACAAATGTTAGAATTTCTGTTTCTGGCTCATTTGCCATAGACTTCAATTTTAAGTCGCATGTGACTTCTGTGCAATCTGGATGTTTTTGACAGCTACATCTGCGCTGTAAAATTGAGCTCAAGACTTGCTGTGGAACGACACATTAAAGAAGTTGTACAGTACTTTATATTACCCCCCCAATGTTTCCCCCCAGGGCCCCTAAGACTTTTTGTAATTACCTTACATTGCAGATAATGCCTATGAGCGGCGCTATCAGTGGCCGCTCACAGGCTTCACGTGACCCCGCGCTGACTTCACGACAAGTGAGGCGTGACACAATGCTGGGGACCCCGCGGTGGCTGCTGGGTTGTGAGCGGGGTTACCCCCTGCATCACACCCAGCATCCACCTCACGCTTTCCCAATGAATGGAGAGAGGCAGAGCACGCGGTGGATGCCGTGTGTGACGCGGGGGGTAAACCCCGCCCACAGCCTGGCATCCACCTGGAACGCGAAAGACAAAGACCCCCGGCTGCTGCCAGCACTTGTCGTGACATCAGCGGATGTCAGAGCCAGCTGGCTGCGGCCAGTGATAGCGCCACTCACTGGCAGTATCTGCAACGTAAGGTAATTACAAAAATCCTTAGGGGCCCCCCGGGGGGATACATTGGGGGGGGGTAATATGAAGTACTGGACAACCCCTTTAATGATCTGACATATTGCCTACACTTATGTTAAACATGTTTTTAATTACATGTTTGCAAAATGTAGCCATTTTTACACTAGCCATTGAGCCCTACAATATTCCAACAATTTCACCAGAAACTGCCACGTTATGATGAACTTGTCAGTGGGTCCCTCACCTGTCAGACGTAGTGCCGTGCGGCGGCCACCATTGCAGCGACACTGCGCCAGCAGGGGGAGCGACCCAGGTTCCCCACAGCACCCATTCTCACAGCTCCAGATGGCACCACCCTATAGGCACAACACCATAACAGGACTAACACCAAGTGAACAGATTTAAAAACTTTGTCTTGCAGTTTGAGTGCTGTGTGGTGCTTGAGTTCAGTTTTGTAAATTTTGCTTAGCCACAATAAATCAATGTATAACATCTGTATGCGCAGTAATCAATGTATAACATCTGTATGCACAGTCCTTGTCTTTTTCTACAGTTACTTGTATGTTACTTTTCAGTATGTCCCATGTACACCAGGAGCAGGGGCAGCAGCAGGGGCATAACTATAATATGTGCAGGGGTTGCAATAGCAGTCGGGCTCGGGAGACAAGGGGGGCTCCAAAGGACCATTTGAAAAGACTATTACTATTAAAGGCCCATTTGGAGATTTTGCTTCCAGTTAGGCCACTGGTTAGCAGTCATTATTATATTTAATTAACAGGACAAAATTGCAATGAAAGCTTAAGGTGACCATGCCCCTTAGAAAGCTGTCAGTCTAGCTCCTTCAGCTGTCAGCTATTCCTCCCAGCTAGTGATGAGCGAGTATGTTCTGTTAACCCTTTCGCCGAGTATGCTCGAACGAGCGCCAAGTATTTACAGCGTGCTGGGTGATATGTTTGAATCACTCCTGTGTGCATGATTTGCGACGGTTTGACAGCATTAATACTTGTGAGGAATGTGTAAGAAGCAGACATTCCTTGCATGTATTAAAGCTGTCAAACCGTCGCAAATCATGCACACGGGAGTGATGCAAACATATCACCGAGCCCGAGTATACTCGGCGAAAGGGTTAACAAAACATACTCACTCATCACTACTCCCAACCTCTCCGGTATACACACACTCTGACTTGGCCAAACATAAATGTGTTTTCAGTAGCGAAAGGGAGTAAGTAGCTGTCAAGAACCTCTAGCCGTGGCTTATCTCTGTGTGTCAAAAGGATTGGGTATGTTGAATTCCAGTGTGCAAGAGAGTCTGGACATCTTCATACTTATTGGAAGATCAGCTGTTGGGCTGAAAGTTATGGCTTTGGAGATTGTTCATCGAATGTGTATGTCCAGCTTAACGCCTTATTATAAAACTGTACAGATAATACAGGACTACACAATTGACAGTAGATGAGAGTGCCTGACAAGCTACATAAGTACTCCTACTCTTTCCTTTCCTGCAAAAAGACCCCTGTGCATACTAGAGAGCATGCTCCCAATACTGTAAAACAAGCCAACAGGTCACTCTAACATTAGACTCTCTACCTCCCACAATGAGATGTTGGCATCTAACCATGTTCTCCTAATGGCAATTTTGGTTTTGTTCTCTACTTTATTATTTATAATAGAAAAGCAATTAATTACCTTTTCAGTAAGTCCAATTTTGTCCAAAGGCAGTGTTTTTGTGCAACCATGTGATAGATATTTCTTCTCCTACGACTCTATGTGGCCATGACAACAATCTTCATATCTCAATGGTAGTTTAGCGGAGCTTTCAGATAAGTGGTTTCGCATAAAGAACTACTTTACCCACAACAAGCATGACATGTTACTTCTTTTCATGCACAAAAACTAATGCTGTGTAATTGTTTAATTATAATAGATTACTATTTCTTTTGATCGCTTATCCAGTGAGAACATTTTGCAATTACTTAATTTTTGGTGTTTAAACTATACCATTACTGTTGTATTTCCAACTGCAAATGGACAATCCAGATTCCCCCAGATTTATAATATTTCTATATTTTTCGTGGATGTTATAAGTTGTTTGTGAACATTTATGTTTGATGAAAGGTTTTACTTTTAAGCATTTACGACAGATTTATTTATTGTTTTTTTGCCCCAGGGTCGATCACTCATTCAGGATCATTGTAGCATGGTTAGTATCTGGTTAGCTACACCAGATACTGAGAGCAAAGGGTCACATACTTCTATGAATGACGGATATGATTTTGGATCAGTTTCTTCATTTAAAAAAATATTTCATATTTTTAATCATTTTTATATTTTTAATCATTTTGTTTTATTTGGTTCTCTATCTACTTTTAGGACTTTTGTGAAAATCTGTTGCATTTTTAGGTCAAATTTATTAAAAAAAATATATATCACAAACCTTCAAGCGCCACTATATAGATTTCTTTTGCCAATGTATGTTGCCCTTTAGAGGCACCATAATTTACTAATTAAAGCATTAACACTCGTGATATATGAAACTTATTGAAAATTTTAGTAAAAGCATTTAAAGGAGTTGTCTCTTCTTATTATTTCGGAAGCACACCATTCCCCAGCCAGCTGACTTCCTGATTGCTGTCGGGTGGGTGCTCTTGATTGATTGACAGTTTGGACCATCAACATCGTCGCACTACTGGCTAGATTTGCTATATGAGGCAACCTTGCCTCTGTGATTAAGCTGTCTGGGGTCATGAGCTAACAGTTCTCTCCATTGGTCCTGGCAAGCTTCAATGTAGTGCTTACTAGCTCAATAGAAAAAAGTTTGTAAACACTGCACCGTAGACAGCAGAGGTAGCCACGCAGCTTTAGAATGATATTAACCTTCAGAAGGTTAATTTTGTTTGGGGACATGACAGGTTCTCCCTTTTATGTTTTATTTTACAGATTTGTTTTATACACCATATCCTATGAGGATACTGGAGTAAGCAATGATATAAAATGAAACCTTGTATATCATTAAAAAAAGATATTTATCCAAGCTCATGTTATGTAGAAAAACCACTTAAAAATATTTACCATTTTTCTCCTGATTCAAAAATGCTGGCTCTCAAATGGTTAAGGTACATTTGTTGAAGGCAGCTATTTACCTGACCTGATGGTCCCTCCTGACCATTCATTAATGATGTATTGAGTGACACTTCATCCTACTTACACCTCCTGACCAAGTAGTTATTATGGCACTTCCTGCTCGACATGTTTACTACATGATGTCATGTAGAGTGAAAAGTCAGGTAACCTAAGATGGCACTCAAGGCAACGCAGCTGCCGATAAGCATCTTTTTTTTTTTTTGTGTTTTATTTTTTTCCTCCTTGTCCTCCAAGAGCCATGAGTTTTATTTTCCTAAGGCTCGGGTCACACGACCATTTTTCTCTCATCTGAGAAAATCAGTCCGATTATGCTAATCACACTCTGTTCAGAGTTTGATCAGCTTGTGATCCGATTTTCTCAGAGGTAGTAAAAGAAAAGTTTCTCCACCTTCTCTATATTGTCAGTCAATGATGTCATCCGAGTGTGGTCCAATTTTTTTTTTTCCACGGATCCATAAAGTTGAATGAGTAAGTGCCACCCAATTCTTGAAGGCAAAATGACAGATAGCACTTGTCCAAACTATAAAGTCGTTATGAACCCTTACTGCACAAGCCCTTATATTTATCATTCTGAGCTGTAGTTTTTGTGTGTACAGATGACATTTGATCACTTTTTGTTTCATTTTTATTTGGAAATGTGGTAGCCCAAAAAATATCAATTTTTGCTTTATGATTTTTTTTATTTACGATGTTTACAATATGGAGTTCACAAGAGTACCAATATGGCACTGATGGGGTCTTCATCAGGCCTCAGGCAGCTATGGCAACCTGTTGACTCCCCATGAAAGACAGCAGCATCTAAGTGGTTAATATATTTTGATTGGAGCTAGTTGTGATTTTAGCAGTTAATTTTGGGTGCCAGCTGGCATCTGCGCTGTATGATCAGGCTCGCTCCATATAGTGTTGATGCATTTCTAGTATACATGTCTGGCGCGCATCTTCAGAGTTTTTATTCACATTTTAATTTTTATTTTCATTGGGGATGCTGGGATGGTTAAATACATAGACACATGGATTAAAAGTAACCAATTGTATAGTAGAAATATGTGGTCCTCACTGATAGATCATTCACATCTTCACTTCACTTGAAATTGTGCTCACAGAATATTGAAATAATTGCTATTGCATCTTATTGTCACAATTTCAGTAAATAAAAGGAAAGGTAAACATAGATTCTAAACCTATACTGATACACATAGCTGTATACCAATATCTATAAGACGTTTTACACTTCCTGACAAAATGTTATGAATGAATATTGTGAATAGTCATCATCTTTACCTTTATTTGAATTACACCACATTAAGTGAAGCAATCCAGGAAAATGTAGAAAGTTTCACCAGGTTTAGCTTTACAATTAGTGATGAGCGAACATGCTCACCACTGCTTAATACTTGATCGAGCAACGGGGTGCTCAGGTACGCTCGTTACTCGATTGAGTATCGCTGGTGTAAGAGCGCCATGCTCGAGTCCCCGCTTTGCATGTTTTGCGGCTGTTAGACAGCCAATAAACATGCGAGGATTGTCTGCCATATACAGTAATGCCATAGCCATATTGGCTACTGGCATTACTATGATAGGCCGACCGCACTGAGTCATCGGGTCTTATATAAGACCCGGTGACGCGATACTCGGTATACTCTCCTCTGGAAGCATCAGGGAGAGTAGATCTATGAAGGTGAGATTAGATTATAGCAGGTTTATTGGCAGTGTTTAATTGCTATTACAGTACTTGTATACTGCTGGTGGATGAGGGATAGTTTTGGATTAGAGGCATATAGGCAGGGTTTATTACTTTAGAGTTCTTTTATAGATATACTGCTGATGCAACCTAAAAACAGGGCTACTTATCTTCTTTTCACTATTAATACCGGAAAGTTTACAGGCATATATTACCGTATTTTTCGGACCATAAGACGCACTTTTTTTCCCCAAAAGTTGGAAGGAAAATGGGGGTCTTATGGTCCAAACGTTACTTTACCAGTGGTGGTGGAGCAGGAATCGCAGGGTCCTCCGGCGGCCGCAGAGGTGAGATGCGGCTGGAGCCGGGGCCTGTACCTGTGCTGGAGAGGCTGGTGTTGGGTGGTGAAGTAGAGGAGCCGGGGCCTGTGCCGGGCTGTGAGCAGTGTCCGGCGGTGCTTCAGAGCAGCGTATGCAGCTTCCGGTGGCCGCGGCCATCTTCCTGAGGCCGTGATCTACAGGAATATTTCAGCCTGAGCTGGCATATGCGCCAACCTGGAGCTTCCAGTATCCGTTGTTTCAGATGCTGCACATCTTGTATCTTCACAGCATAGACAATTGCCTTCAGATGACCCCAAAGATAAAAGTCTAAGGGGGTAAGATCGGGAGACCTTGGTGGCCATTTAACTGGCCCACGGCAACCAATCCACTTTCCAGGAAACTGTTCTTGTAGGAATGCTCGGACCTGACACCCATAATGTGGTGGTGCACCATCTTGTTTGAAAAACTCAGGGAACGTGTCATCTTCAGTGCCTACAGAGGGCCACACATCATCATGTAGCAATTTCAGCTATCCAGTGGCTTTGAGGCTTCCATTGATGAAGAATGGCCCCACTATGTTTGTACCCCATATACCACACCATACCATCAAGATACGAGATGTGCAGCATCTGAAACAACGGATACTGGAAGCCTGTGCTAGCATTTCTTCTGCGGTATTGCTATCAGTGTGTCAAGAGTGGGAGAAGAGGGTTGCATTAACAATCCAACACAATGGGCAGCACTTTGAACACATTTTATAAGTGGTCATAAACTTGTAAATAACTAATGAAAGAATAAAGTTAAGTTAAAACCAAGCACACCATTGCTTTTCTTATGAAATTCTCAATAAGTTTGATGTGTCACATGACCCTCTTCCCATTAAAAAAAATAAAGTTGGATCCAAAATGGCCGACTTCAAAATGGCCACCATGGTCACCACCCATCTGGAAAAGTTTTTCCCCTCCCATATGCTAATGTGCTACAATAAGGAAGTTGATATCACCAACCATTCCCATTTAATATAGGTGTATGCATATAAATTGCCCACCCTGTACATACAGGTGCATCTCACTATATTAGAATATCAACAAAAAGCTAATTTATTTCAGTTCTTCAATACAAAAAGTGAAACTGATATTATATAGAGTCATTACAAACAGAGTGATCTATTTCAAGTGTTTATTTCTGTTAATGTTGATGATTAAAATTTGAAAAAAAAGCAAATTGGACATAATTTCACACAAAACCCCAAAATGGGCCAGACAAAATTGTTGGCACCTTTCTAAAATTGTGCTTAAACAACTTTGTTTCACGCATGTGATGCTTGTTTAAACTCACCTGTAGCAAGTAACAGGTGTGAGCAATATTAAAATCACACTTGAAATCAGATAAAAAGGGGAGAGGTTGACTCAATCTTTGCATTGTGTGTCTGTGTGTGTCTCAGGATATCCCACAAATGAATTGTGCCATAAATGTCTGATGAATGTAACTTTAATCTCTGGGACCCACAGATATTTCAAAAATGGGGCCCTGCCTTATACTGCAGGGAATAGAGAGTTGGCTGCACCTCGACTAGAGTGCTTTGCTAATTTAGGAACACCAATATATGTGTATGGAGGGAGCTGCTCATGTTTAGGGACTCTTATCATTCAGACATTTATGGCGTATTCTGTGTCTAAGATGGGACAGCCTCTTTTAAAATGCATTTTACACAATTTTTAGTTCCCATTGATATAAATAGAAACCCATTAGACATCTAAGGCCAGGTCACACATAATTTTTTTGTTTTGTCAAACATGAAAAGTAGTCTGTGTTTTTTTTTCAGTATGCTAGACCCATTTTTGGTCCTTTTGTCTGTTTTTTTCAGTCCTTGTTGCATCCTTTTTTCTTGTAAGAGAAACAATTTCTTAGTTTCTGCTACTCATTAAACAGTAAAATACACATATTTATGGGGCCATTGACTTGCTGGGTTTGCATTGATCATAGTAGGATATGCATCTGATTTTTTTTTCTTGGGGGAGGTGGGGAATGGTCCACAAAGAAAAAAAACACAAGAAAAGATGCATTCATTGTAATGGATCTGTGATCTATCCGCAAGAATAACAGATAGTACACGTACCCAAAAAATGCATTTGTGAGTCTTAAATGGCATATATTTATATCGGTATTCATTTTACAAGGCTTTCTAAATCTATCCTAGAAAATTGCACACCAAACAATTGATGGAAATGCTCATAATGGCCAATTCGATTTTTTTAATGTCATTTATTATTCCTGTGAATTAAAGCAACAATCAGCAAGTGATTCAGTGCAGACACTAGCACTGGATCCTAGAGCACACATTACACATGAAGCATTATCAGCTCTTTATAATTATTGTCTATTATAAAAATAATCTAATTTTTGTTTGCGATCTTTAAATTAGTGACTTGTTAAGAATAGTAACTGAAACTGCTCAAACATTTTCTACTTACAGTTATTCATGGTGGATAATGGAGCGGATGACTGGAGAATAGCCATGACCTACGAGCGGATCTTCTTTATCTGCCTGGAAATACTAGTGTGTGCAATTCATCCTATACCAGGAAATTACACGTTCACATGGACAGCACGACTTGCCTTCTCCTATACCCCCTCCACAGCTACAGCTGATGTGGATATTATTTTATCTATACCAATGTTCTTAAGACTTTATCTCATTGCCAGAGTTATGCTTTTGCATAGCAAACTTTTTACTGATGCCTCTTCTCGAAGCATTGGAGCACTAAACAAAATAAACTTCAACACACGTTTTGTAATGAAGACTTTAATGACAATATGTCCCGGAACAGTACTGTTGGTTTTTAGCATTTCCTTATGGATAATTGCTGCATGGACCGTTCGAGCTTGTGAAAGGTAAGGCCTCTTTTTTCCTGAATTTCTATTGATGAGCTAATAAATATACTGTATCAATTTAAGAACATTTTTCAACTTCAAAGTCAGCGGTTAAGAGAAATGTCTTTGTTTCAGTGTAATATTACTATATGTAATTGACTATAATACAGCTCCTGTGTAGACCTCCGACTACAAACTACATATAAGCTAAGTTTGCAATGTGATTCTACAGACTAAAATTCAGCTCCTATGTAGTCGGCTATAGGCTATATACAATATACACTGCCCAAAAAAATAAAGGGAACACTCAAATAACACATCCTAGATCTGAATGAATGAAATATTCTCATTGAATACTTTGTTCTGTACAAAGTTGAATGTGCTAACAACAAAATCACACAAAAATCATCAATGGAAATCAAATTTATTAACCAATGGAGGCCTGGATTTGGAGTCACCCCCAAAATTAAAGTGGAAAAACACACTACAGGCTGATCCAACTTTGATGTAATGTCCTTAAAACAAGTCAAAATGAGGCTCAGTATTGTGTGTGGCCTCCACGTGTCTGTATGACCTCCCTACAATGCCTGGGCATGCTCCTGATGAGGTTGCGGATGGTCTCCTGTGGGATCTCCTCCCAGACTGGACTAAAGCATCCGCCAACTCCTGGACAGTCTGTGGTGCAATGTGACATTGGTGGATGGAGCGAGATATGATGTCCCAGATGTGCTCAATCAGATTCAGGTGTGGGGAAAGGGCGGGCCAGTCCATAGCTTCAATGCCTTCATCTTGCAGGAACTGCTCACACACTCCAGCCACATGAGGTCTGGCATCGTCCTGCATTAGGAGGAACCCAGGGCCAACATATGGTCTCACAAGGGGTCTGAGGATCTCATCTCGGTACCTAATGGCAGTCAGGCTACCTCTAGCGAGCACATGGAGGGCTGTATGGCCCTCCAAAGAAATGCCACCCCACACCATTACTGACACACTGCCAAACCGGTCATGCTGAAGGATGTTGCAGGCAGCAGATTTCTCTCCATGGCGTCTCCAGACTCTGTCACGTCTGTCACGTGCTCAGTGTGAACCTGCTTTCATCTGTGAAGAGCACATGGCGCCAGTGGCGACTTTGCCAATCCTGGTGTTCTGTGGCAAATGCCAAGCGTCCTGCACGGTGTTGGGCTGTGAGCACAACCCCCATCTGTGAACGTCGTGCCCTCATACCACTCTCATGGAGTCGGTTTCTAACCATTTGTGCAGACACATGCACATTTGTGGCCTGCTGGAGGTCATTTTGCAGGGCTCTGGCAGTGCTCCTCCTGTTCCTCCTTGCACAAAGGTGGAGGTTGCGGTCCTGCTGCTGGGTTGTTGCCCTCCTATGGCCCCCTCCACGTCTCCTGGTGTACTGGCCTGTCTCCTGGTAGCGCCTCCAGCCTCTGGACACTACGCTGACAGACACAGCAAACCTTCTTGCCACAGCTTGCATTGATGTGCCATTCTGGATGAGCTGCACTACCTGAGCAACTTCTGTGGGTTGTAGAGTCCGTCTCATGCTACCACGAGTGTGAAAGCACAACCAACATTCAAAAGTGACCAAAACATCAGCCAGAATGCATTGGTACTGAGATGTGGTCTGTGGTCCCCACCTGCAGAACCACTCCTTTATTGAGTGTGTCTTGATAATTGCCAATAATTTCCATCTAATGTCTATTCCATTTGCACAACAGCATGTGGAATTGATTGTCAATCAGTGTTGCTTCCTAAGTGGACAGTTTGATTTCACAGAGGTTTGATTTACTTGGAGTTATGTTCTGTTGTTTAAGCGTTCCCTTTATTTTTTTGAGCAGTGTATATATAAAATATAAAAGAGATGTTAGCATTGTGAACCTACATAGTAAAATAAGTCTCCTATACAGAAATATATATATATATATATATATATATACATATGTATGTATGTAAAAGCCATGTTTGCAATGTCAGCCTACAGACTAGTATCCAGCTAATATCCAGCTCTTATGTAGTCGTCTGACTGTAGGCTTTATTCAAGCACCATGTTTGCAGTGTGATTCTACCGAGTAAAAATAAAGCTCCTATGTAGTTGTCTGACTATAGGCTACATACAAGCCATGTTTGCAATGTGGTCCTTCAGGCTACAGAGTAAAATACAGCTCCTCTGTAGACATTTCACTGTAGGCTGTTTACAGACCATTTTTTTAATGTGATCCATTAAAATACAGTTCCCATGCTGATTTCTGACTACAGATTACATACATACCATGTTTTTATTGTGGTGCTATATTAAAGAAGTTGTCCACTATTTTATATGAACCCCCCAATGTATCCCCCCGGGGCCCAGAAGTGTTTTTGTAAATACCTTGCGGTACCTTTTCTGCCTCTGAGCGGCGCTATTGCTGGCCACTCAGAGGCATCACGTGACCCGTCACTGATGTCACGTCAAGTGAGTCGTGACATCAGCGACGCGCTCCCCGCGCGTTTTCCCAGTGAATGAGGAGAGGGTGAGCGCGCGGTGGATGCCGTGTGTGACACGTGGGGTAACCCCCCCCACAACCCAGCATCCACCAGTGGAACGCGGAAGAGGGACCCTCGGCTGCAGCCTGGACTTGTCGTGACGGCAGCGGATGTCAGAGCCGGCTGCAACCGGGGGTCAAGTGATGCTTGTGAGCGGCCAGTGATAGCGCCACTCACAGGCATAAAAGGCACCACAAGGTAATTAGAGAAACACTTATATAAAGTAGTGGACAACCCCTTTAATTTTGTTCTTCCCTTTTTACTCTTTTATTATCTGCAGATTAGTAAACAGAGTGAAAATAAAGTATCACTCCAAGATCAGACTGTACAGAGTTTGTTTGGAGACCACACCCACTGATACATGTCAATTAGAATAGGAGCTGACCAATAGGCCAAACCATGCGATATTTTTGATCGTCTAATTGCAAAGGAGTGTTATTTATGTACCGTAATTCTAGATGCAGAGTAGCGAAATTGGATGTAAGTCTTTATTACGTTTTTTTAAGGGCTAGAAAGTAAAGGGTTTGCGCCACATTTGTTCAAAGACTGTGCTTTGGATTTCAGTTCATGCCCATTTGTAATGCAGACAAGTTTCTATGCATTTTCAAGTGGTAGATGGGAGCTTGAAACTTATTTAAAAAGATTTTAGTGAAAGTAGAAGAGGGAACCAGTTACCTTATGTATGTCAATACATTAAATGTGTCAGAATTTTGCGGGCACATGCAGTTGTGGATACAGTATATAATGATGTTGCCCTGGCTCTTGCTCCCGGTCTTGTCTGCTGTCACTCTGAGCCTGCCTTTAATGGATTTTATTAATGCTAAAACCATGTACACCTTCATTCTCTTCGGGCCTCTATTTTTCCTCCCTTTAAATAAAGCCTAGAGAGTGAAGTATGTGGGGAGAGTGGTATTGTTTTGTTCAGCAGCTTGGGCCATAAATCCTTTTTAATCATGTATATTCAAAGCGCAGATGCATATTGAGTTACACTTATAATTTTTTTTGCATGAAAACTTTAAAACTGCAGCATATTCATTAATTAGTGGAAGTACCACCAATTTGCTAACAATCTGCAGCAAAACCCACATGCAACACAATTTTTCTGCCATTTCACCATGATTTTGGTGAGTTATACAACAGAAATTTCTGGGACATGTACACTAACCCTCATTCTCTTATTGTTCTCTAATTCTCCTATTTTCAACATTCACCCTAATTTAGAACATACCTTAGAAGAGGTGCATTATGGGGGTGATTATAGGTGTAAGGCCACATTCAGCTTTTCCTTTGTGCTAAGAGCAGGATTCATTCTTTCAGTATAAAGCAGTGACTATAATGTGCTACACAAGCTTTTATCAGGTGCTGATCTTGGCACTAGTAAGAATTTCCCAAAAAGATTATTGGTTATTTGGTACATACTAAAGTATATTTAACTGTGGAATCAAGCTTTTGTGTGCTTTGTGAAATCCAATTTCTAGTATATAATTTATTTACTTATTTTTTTCTTATCGCTTAAGAAAAATTAGTTCATAGGAAACTGCTGTTACCATAGTTACAAAAAAAAGCTGCAATAGTCAAAACTAATGATTAGGGAGACATTTTTTTGTATGATTAAAAAAAACATAACTTTCATAGCCTAAGGCTGCGTGCCCACTATGCGTTTTTCAAGCTTTTTTCCCACAGAATTTCCGCAGCGAAAACGCTTAAAAAACGCTTGGTAATACGTGCCCCATGGTCCCCAATGATAATCCGCATGTGCTGTACTCATGCTGCGGAAATTTCCGTTGCGGATTATCATTGTGGAAAAATCCGCAGCATGTCCATTAATTTTGCGGACACGCAGCGTAATTGCCGCCATTGACTTGCATTGAATCGCTTAATATCCGCAAGACTACGTGTGCACATGCGGATATTAAGCGATTCAATGTGCGGATGATACCCGGGTCTGGAGAAGAGGAGACTCTCCTCCATACCCGGGTACCATAGTACCTGTAAAAAAAAGAATTTAAAATAAAAAATATACATTGTACTCACCTTCCGATGTCCCCCGGTCTCCTTAGTCACATGACTAAATTATGTCATGGAAGGTCCTTTTACACCACCGCGAGCCGCCGGGGAGCCAGGACGCATCGTACAGGAGACTGGGGGACATCGGAAGGTGAGTAATGTTTTTTATTTTTTTACCATTTTAATTCTTTTTTTTAACTATTTACTTGGTCACACTATATAAATCCTTGTTGGTTGCATGGATTTATATAGCGTGACCAAGTTGTCAAGCACTTTTCCAAGTGATGCTAAAATCGCTTGGAAAAGCGCTTGATAACCCGCATGCAGAAATGCATGCAAAAATGCTTGACAAACGCTTCTACCTGGCCAGAAAAATGCATGTAAAATCCGCATGCGTTTTTCCTGCCTGGGAGATGCAGAAAAAATCTGCAGCATTTCTGCATCGTGGGCACTTAGCCTAAGAAAAATTTAAACAAATCAATATGAGCAACATTTGGCAAATTTACAAGTTGTTCAAATTAACACATAATATTGTTACTTACCTGTTCTGGCACAAGCGCCTGGTCTGGCTCCCTTCTCCTATGGCTGCATAAACTTGCAGTCACCCATGCTTGTTTTTTTTAGGTAAACCAGCAAACTTCTCTAACAACAGAGCTGGCCTTAAAAGACTTTAGGTCTTTTAAGGCCAGCTCTGTTGTTTGTTATTAGGTAGCATTACCCACAACAGTTGCCTTAAACTGGTCATGAGATTTTGTCGCTTCACTTCTAGTTTACTTTGCTGCTGTTAACTATGGTCCTCCTGGAAGATAACAGGCTGCATTTATGCCACTTTTACTTTGCTATTATTAACGCTTGACCTGCTGGAAGATACAATACTGCATTTACTTTTCAGTTACTGTTGTATTTAGCCATTTCCCAACTGGAAGATACCAACTGCTATCCTATGATTTACTGCTTCCCTGCTGGAAGATATATATTTCCTATACAATTACTGTTCCCCTATTTGTCCAGACACACAGATTTGTTTCATATGTGAAACCTTTTCAGTTTGTTTTTCTGCCATACTGTATACTCAGCTGTCCTGGACCTCACTGATCCTTGACCCCCTCTGCTGCAGCATTGCCTTCGGTCCATGCTACTCACCCAGACCTATTGTTTAGAGAATCCACCTTATCATGTGAGCCCATAATAAATCTCTATGTGACCATGTAGGTTTATTTTCCTATACCGTACATTGCATTTTATATTGATTTTAATTATTTTTTAATAGTTTTGTTTGCCAAATTGTAAGTATTGGAAAGAATCTGTAGCCTGGTTTTTGCTTCTTAATCCGAGATCAGCATAATACAGAAGGAAAGAACCTGACTCCGGAGCTGTGTCACTTCCTGGTCTGCGTAGCGGAGGTTTTATGAAATAACTGTTTTAGCATGGAAGATTATCACTAGAGGACTATTTCGCTAGCCATGCCCCTACCACTGATTGACAGTTCTTTGCCTATATACAGTGTACTCAGAAATCTGTCATTCTGTACTGTGGGTGGAGTTATACAGAGCTCAGCATTCAGAGAGCTGATAGATCTGCAGCAGATACAACAGATTTTAATCAAAACTGCATCTCCCAGTAAAGTACAGTTGGGAAAAAAAAGTATTTAGTCAGCCACCAATTGTGCTAGTTCTCCCACTTAAAAAAGATGAGAGAGGCCTGTAATTGACATCATAGGTAAACCTCTACTATGAGAGACAAAATGAGAAAACAAATCCTGAAAATCACATTGTCTGATTTGGAAAGAATTTTTTTTCAAATTTTGGTGGAAAATAAGTATTTGATCAATTACAGACAAGCAAGATTTCTGGCTCTTACTGACCTGTAACTTCTTCTTTAAGAAGCTCCTCTGTCCTTCACTCATTACCTGTAGTACTGGCACCTGTTTGCCCTTGTTATCAGTATAAAAGACACCTGTCCGCAACTTCAAACAGTCACACTCCAAACTTCACTACGGTGAAGACCAAAGATCTGTCGAAGGACACCAGAGACAAAACTTTAGCCCTGCACCAGGCTTGGAAGACTGAATCTGCAATAGGCAAGCAGCTTGGTGTGAAGAAATCTGTGGGAGCAATAATTAGAAAAGGGAAGACATTCAAGACACTGATAATCTCCCTTGATCTGGGGCTCCACACAAGATCTCACCCCGTGGGGTCAAAATAATCTCAAGAACGGTGAGCAAAAATCCCGGAACCACACAGGGGGACCTAGTGAATGACCTGCAGAGAGCTGGGACCAATGTTACACAGGCTACCATCAGTTACACACTACGCCGCAAGGGACTCAGATCCTGCAGTGCCAAATGTGTCCCTCTGCTTAAGCCATTACATGTCTGGGCCCTTCTGAAGTTTGCTAGAGAGCATTTGGATGATCCAGAAGAGTATCGGGAGAATGTCATATGGTCAGATGAAACCAAAGTAGACCTGTTTGGTAGAAACACAGCTCGTCTTGTTTGGAGGAGAAAGAATGCTGAGTTGCATCTAAAGAACACCATACCTACTGTGAAGCATGGGAGTGGCAACATCATGCTTTGGGGCTGTTTCTCTGCCAAGGGACCAGGACGACTGATCCGTGTACATGAAAGAATGAATGGGGACATTTTGTGAGATTTTACATAGTTTATAAGGCCGAAAAAGACAAGCGTCCATCCAGTTCAGCCTATTTCTAGTGCACTGCAGCTATTCCGCAGCGTTGATCCAGGGGAAGGCAAAAAAAAAAAAAAAACATGCGGTATAGGCCAATTTACATCATTGAGGAAAAATTCACTTCCCGACACCAATCTGTCAGTCAGATTGAATCCCTGGATTAATTAACTAAGCATAAGATGTAATTTTATTGTTCTCAAGAAAGGCATCCAGGCCTCTCTTGAACTCATTAAGTGAGTTGGACATCACCACTTCCTCTCCCAGAGAGTTCCAGAGTCTCACGGCTCTGACCGTAAAGAATCCCCTTCTATGCTGGTGCAGGAACCTCCTTTCCTCCAGACGCATAGTGTGCCCCCTCATCTTTGTCACCATCCTTGGTATAAACAGGTCATGGGAGAGATCTCTGTACTGCCCCCTGATGTATTTATACATGTTTTTGAGGTCTCCCCTAAGCCTTCTCTTTTCCAACGTAAATAGGCCTAATTTTGACAACCTCTCAGGGTATTCTAGTCCCTCCATTCCCTTTATTACCTTAGTCGCCCTCCTTTGTACCCTCTCTAGCTCCAATATGTCTTTCCTGTGCACCGGAGCCCAGAACTGTGCACAATATTCTAAGTGCGGCCTTACCAGCGCTTTATACAGAGGAAGAACAATGTTCTCATCATATGCTCCTATTCCTCTTCTGATGCATGCCATGACTCTATTTGCCTTCTCAGCTGCTGCCTGACACTGGGCACTCCAATTTAATTTGCTATTAACCAAGACGCCCAGGTCCTTCTCCATGTCAGATTTCCCCAACGGTTTCCCATTTAATATGTATGGGTGACTGCTGTTTTTCTTTCCCATGTGCATGACCTTACATTTATCGGCATTGAACCCCATTTGCCATTTTTTGGCCCAACTCCCCAATTTATCTAAATCCTCCTGTAGCTGTGCGCTATCCTCATCTGTATTAACTACTTTACAAAGTTTAGTATCATCTGCAAATATTGCTATTTTACTATGCAACCCTTCCACTAGATCATTAATAAATATACTAAATAATATAGGGCCCAAGACAGACCCTTGAGGCACCCCGCTAGTAACCCTGACACAACCTGAGCTTACTCCATTGATAACCACCCTCTGCTTTCTATCACTCAGCCAGCTATTTACCCACTGGCACACATTATCCCCCAGACCAAGCATTCTCATTTTATATACCAACCTTTTGTGTGGCACGGTATGAAACGCTTTGGAGAAGTCAAGGTATACAACATCCACTGACTCTCCCCTGTCCAGCTGTGAGCTCACCTCCTCATAGAAGGTCATCAGGTTTGTTTGGCAGGAGCGATCCCTCATGAATCCATGTTGATATGGAGTTAGACAGTTATTATCATTAAGATATTCTACAATAGCATCTCTAAGAAATCCTTCAAACAATTTACCCACAACAGACGTTAAGCTGACTGGTCTATAGTTCCCAGGGTCACTTTTAGACCCCTTTTTGAATATTGGTACCACATTTGCTTGGCGCCAGTCTAGTGGGACAGTCCCTGTCCATAAAGAGTGCTTGAATATAAGATACAGCGGTCTGTCTATCACATTACTTAATTCTTTTAGTACCCGGGGGTGTATGCCATCTGGGCCTGGTGACTTGTCTATTTTGATATTATTTAGGCGTTTCTGAACTTCCTCCTGGGTTAGGTGGGTGATATTTAGCGGAGGGTTTACTTTATCACTCTGCATTTCCTCCGATAAATTGTTTTCTTTTGTGAAAACAGTGGAGAAGAAGCTATTGAGTAGGTTTGCTTTACCCTCATCGCCCTCTATGATTTTACCCAGGTTATTTTTCAATGGGCCAACTCCATCAGTTTTAATCCTTTTACTGTTTATATAGTTAAAGAACAGTTTGGGATTCGTTTTACTTTCCTTGTCAATTAGTCTCTCTGTCTCCTCTTTTGCTATTCTTATTTGTTTCTTACAGATTTTGTTTTTTTCCCTATAAGATATTAGCGCTTCCTCGCTGCCTTCTTGTTTAAGTTTACCGAAAGCCCTTTTTTTGTTTTTCATTGCCCTCTTGACTTCCTTATTTAGCCACATTGGCTTCCTCCTATTCCTAGCCCTTTTATTCCCATAAGGTATGTACCTTCTACAGTGACTATGTAGGACTGTTTTGAAAATTTCCAATTTTCTATCCGTGCTCCTATTACTAAAGATACTATCCCAGTCTATAAGGTGAAGGGCATCTCTTAGCTGATCAAACTTTGCCCTCCTGAAGTTCAGTGTTTTTGTGACTCCCTTGCTGGGCACCCTACTGAAGCACATGTGGAATTGTATAATGTTGTGGTCACTATTTCCCAGGTGCCCCCCCGACCTGCACCTCAGTTATTCTGTCTGGCCTGTTAGTTAATATTAAGTCTAAAAGGGCCGTCCCTCTAGTTGGTTCCTGCACAAGTTGTGACATATAATTGTCTTTGATAATTGACAGAAACCTGTTTCCTTTCTGAGATCTACAGCTTTCGGTTTCCCAGTCTATATCGGGGTAGTTGAAGTCCCCCATAATAATCACCTCGTTATTTTTTGCTACTTCGTCTATTTGTCTCATTAATAGACTTTCCGTGGCTTCTGCTATATTTGGTGGTTTATAACAGACTCCTATGATAATTTTATTATTGTTTTTTGCCCCATGTATCTCCACCCATAAGGACTCGACCTCCTCATTTCCCTCCCATACATCCTCCCGTATTGTAGGCTTTAGACATGTCTTTACATATAGACAGACTCCACCCCCTTTCCGACTTCTTCGATCCCTTCTAAACAGACTGTAACCCTGTAAGTTAACTGCCCAGTCATAGCTTTCATCTAACCATTTTGAGTGCAACCTCCTTCCATCAGCAAGGGCATTGAAGATGAAACGTGGCTGGGTCTTTCAGCATGATAATGATCCCAAGCACACTGCCAGGACAACAAAGTAGTGGCTTCGTAAGAAACATTTCAAGGTCCTGGAGTGGCCTAGCAAGTCTCCAGATCTAAACCCTATAGAAAACCTTTGGAGGGAGTTGAAAGTCTGTGTTGCCCAGTGACAGCCCCAAAACATCGCTGCTCTAGAGGAGTTCTGCATGGAGGAATGGTCCATCATACCAGCAACAGTGCGTTGCAACCTTGTGCAGACTTACAGAAAACGTTTGACCTCTGTCATTGCCAACAAAGGATATATAACAAAGTATTGAGATGAACTTTTGTAATTGACCAAATACTTATTTTCCACCAAAATTTGAAAAAAAATTCTTTCCAGATCAGACAATGTGATTTTCATGATTTTTCTCATTTTCTCTCTCATAGTTGAGGTCTTCCTATGATGTCAATTACAGGCCTCTCTCATCTTTTTAAGTGGGAGAACTTGCACAATTGGTGGCTGACTAAATACATTTTTCCCCACTGTAAGTCATACATCACTGGAATCAGGGTCTCTGATGCTACATCATGCTGCTCTCAGACTGGGCAGCAAAAACTTGGTGAAAGATTCTCTTTAACAGCTGTGGGATAGCATTTACAATTTCCCATGCTGGATAACTCAGTCATCAATAAACTACATATTGATCAAACCATGTTTTTTATGCTAAATATATATTTTACTATTTTTTTTTTATTTTCTATGGTGTAGTTTAATAAAGTAATCCTAAAATATTTGATTTATGCATTAACCACTTTGCCTCACAGGGGACTAATTCGTAAAGCTGGAGGCAGATATGACAATATAACAGTACTCACAACTGAAGTCATCCTCCCTTTTATTGCACTGTCTCCTGCCATATTGCTTGCCCACAACACTCTCCCAGTTAAGGCAATAAAGGAGATTTTCCAGATGGTGACGGTATTTTCAAGTAACTTTTCAGAATAAGCTGTCTTGTGTGTAATCGAGGAATTGTATATTGCAATTTCTCCAGTTTTCCCTTCTGCAGGCTCTATTTCTAATTTTCAGTTGTCTCTGAGCTGGTTGGAGGAGACTAACTGTTATGTTTCCCATATAATGGACAGCACACAGGGATGAATTCTTACTTTTCATTCCTTAACGAGCATGCAGAGCGAGCAGCAGTAGCATAGAGGTAAAAGTCTTGTTATAAAGCTCAGTATGACATTTTTGTCTCCCACTGTCTGTTTTTTCACTCTGCTCTTCATTCCTCCTCCCTCCTCCTCTATTGATAGAGTATCTAAAGATGTTTAATCTGACACCTCTTTGATGGCAGAGATGATCTGTTTTTCTTCAGCATGGATAACAAGTTCCCGAGTCAGAGTGGAGGGGAAGAAGCATCTCATTAATTGATAAAGAAGCTGATTTCACTAATAAGATGTATAACAAAGTTTATTATATTTGCCTTTACAATTTATGCAAAGGTTGTTGCAATACATTTTCCTTTTAAGCTGTTTGCACCAGTTTTGGTATGAAGTCTAAAATGTTGATGGTTGTCTGTTTTGTGAAAAACATATTTTTTTTGACAATTTTAGACTTCTCTTGCAATTTTTCTAAAAAATAAAAAAAATCAGTGGGGCTTAGTGATGGCAGGACTATCCACAGATTTACTATAATCTACATAAAAAAATCCCGAAATTGTAGTGAAACCTATCTCGGCTCATATCTAATGTAGGTTTTAGTTTACAATACACTAACAGCTGAAGATGCTGTAAATGTATAAAGAGATGTTCACCTCTTAATACATTTTCCAGTCTTACACCTTTCACATCTGCTCTATAAGGTTGGCATATACAACCCCTGGCAAAAATTATGGAATCACCGGGCACGGAGGATGTTCATTCAGTTGTTTAATGTTGTTGAAAAAAAGCAGATCACAGACATGGCACAAAACTAAAGTCATTTCAAATGGCAACTTTAGGGCTATAAGAAACACTAAAAGAAATCAAGATTAAAAATGTAGTACTCAGTAAGGGTAATTTTTTTCAGACCAAGCAGAGGGAAAAAATTATGGAATCACTCAATTCTGAGGAAAAATTATGGAATCACCCTGTAAATTTTCATTTCCAAAACTAATAACTGCATCAAATTAGATCTTCTCGTTAGTCTGCATCTAAAAAGGAGTGATCACACCTTGGAGAGCTGTTGCACCTAGTAGACTGACATGAATCATGGCTCCAACAGGAGAGATGTCAATTGAAACAAAGGAGAGGATTATCAAACTCTTAAAAGAAGGTAAATCATCACTCAATGTTGCAAAAGATGTTGGTTGTTCACAGTCAGCTGTGTCTAAAATCTGGACCAAATACAAACAACATGGGAAGGTTGTTAAAGGCAAACATACTGGTAGACCAAGGAAGACATCGAAGCGTCAAGACCGGAAACTTAAAGCAATATGTCTCCAAAACAGGAAATGCACAACAACACAAATGAGGAACGAATGGGAGGAAACTGAAGTCCATGTCTGTGACCGAACTGTAAGAAACCGCCTAAAGGAAATGGGATTTACATACAGAAAAGCTAAACAAAAGCCATCATTAACACCTAAACAGAAAAAACAAGGTTACAATGGGCTAAGGAAAAGCATTCGTGGACTGTGGATGACTGGATGAAAGTCATATTCAGTGATGTATTGCGAATCTGCATTGGGCAAGGTGATGATGCTGGAACTTTTGTTTGGTGCCGTTCCAATGAGATTTATAAAGATGACTGCATGAAGAGAACATGCAAATTTCCTCAGTCATTGATGATATGGGGCTGCATGTCAGGTAAAGCACTGGGGAGATGGCTGTCATTACATCTTCAATAAATGCCCAAGTTTACATTGATATTTTGGACAGTTTTCTTATCGCATCAATTGAAGGGATGTTTGGGGATGATGACATCATTTTTCAAGATGATAATGCATCCTGCCATAGAGCAAAAACTGTGAAAACATTCCTTGAAAGAAGACACATAAGTTCAATGTCATGGCCTGCAAATAGTCCAGATCTCAATCCAATTGAAAATCTTTGGTGGAAGTTGAAGAAAATGGTCCATGACAAGGCTCCAACCTGCAAATCTGATCTGGCAACAGCAATCAGAGAAAGTTGGAGCCAGATTGATGAAGAGTACTGTTTGTCACTCATTAAGTCCATGCCTCAGAGACTGCAATCTGTTATTAAAGCCAGAGATGGTGCAACAAAATACTAGTGATGTATTGGAGTGTTCTTTTGTGTGTTTGTTTTTCATGATTCCATAATTTTTTCCTCAGAATTGAGTGATTCCGTAATTTTTTCCCTCTGCTTGGTCTGAAAAAAATTACCCTTACTGAGTACCACATTTTTAATCTTGATTTCTTTTAGTGTTTCTTAAAGCCCTAAAGTTGCCATTAGACATAACTTTAGTTTTGTGCCATGTCTGTGATCTGCTTTTTTTCAACAACATTAAACAACTGAATGAACATCCTCCGAGCCCGGTGATTCCATAATTTTTGCCAGGGGTTGTAAAATGCCAGTTTTGATTAATCCATTAATCCCCCGCAATATGTAGTTTCTTTTGTTAATGAATCTACAGTAAAACAAAGCAGCATCTCATTAATGAAAAAAATATGAAAAACATACTGTATACAATCAGATAGCAAAAATCCACATTGTCTCTAAACATCAGAGTTTGGCATCTAGGAGTGTAAAGTGAATTTGTACTCATGTAATTAAGACAGCCGTGGAGGAGGAAACTATAACTGTGGATCTCTGTGGGCTTCATTGTTCAGGCATTTTAGATTATGTTATTAAAATTCTTTTCCTGATTACCTCTGAGAACCTGTCAGCAAAGTTATATTTTGATGAATCATCATATAAGTTACTTACCATCTGCAATTAGTGCATCATAAATTCAGTTATTAGATTTTAAAGTGAATCTGTCAGCAGGATTCCATCCCCCACCCCGTCCCCACCAAACTATTTATATGCAGATGTAGCTCTTACAAATACAAGTCCAGCAATACTTCACCTCTACCCACCTAACTGACATCTTCTATGCTGTGTGACTTCAGGCAAAGGAGGAAATGGTTCTGGACGGGGTATAGAGCTGGAGTGACATAGGCTTCAGAGCTACAAATAGCTCTCTGGCTTCATTTCCATATCAAGTCAAACAATGATTTCTCAGTCATGGAGGGACAGACTGGCCATGTAAATTTATTGCTGGACTTGTCTTAGAAAGACCTACATGCACATAGAAATAGTTTGAGGTGAGAAATCCTCTTGACAGATTCCCTTTAAAGAGGTTTTCCCATGAACGAAAGTTAATTTTAATCAATAGATCTTGGAATAATAATAACTTCCACAACTGAATGTATTTAAATAAAATGTTCCTGTGCTGAAATAGTCTTATAAATGTGCCCCTGTGTACTGTGTAATGGCTGTGTCTGACCGTGCAGGAACATGGTCTCATCATACCACAGCTCCTGGGCAGGGGAGGAAGCAAAAGAGTATATAGACATTACAGCACGGGATCACAGCTGATTCTTTTTGTGAGGTAAAACATTTCCCTGCCAGTTTATAAACAATGTTTTACTTCAAAGAAAGAATCAGCTGCAATCCCCTGCTGTAATGTCTGTATACTCTTTTGCTTCTGTGGCACCCCAGGGGTCTGGTCTCCACAATAATAGCAATATTATGTCTGAGAGCAGGTGGGAGGTCTCTTGGTCAGGGATCTTATGCATGCCACACCTCCTGCCCAGTCCTGGGAGGGGAAGAACTTCCCCTATATAAACCTGGGGCTGAGGCAGGGTTAGGAGAAGAGTAGAGAGAAGAAGAGAAGCAGTAATAGGAAAGAAAGATCAGGAGCTCTGTGGGAGTCGTGCTAAGAGGAGGTCAGGGCTGGAAGCTGTAGAGCTCGCCCTGATTGAAGATTTCTTACCGGACCCGGAGTCCGAGGCTGTGGGGACTAACTCCTACCCAGCAGCAGAAACCGACCGGCAGGGGATTTCAGGTTCTCTGGTCCAGAAACCCGAAGGCTCGGTCACAAGAGTGGGACCAGCACCGCCGTCGTGGAGCGGAAGCTACTAGAAGGCCCCGAGTCACCGGCCATACGGGTGAGCACCACACGGTACACTCAGGGACGTGGGCTACCTTTACCCGCCTCTAGCAAGGTAGCCAGAAGAGTACAATTAGTTGGGGAGGCCTACAACTCCGCCTGGCCAAGGGGGATCCCATCAGCTCAAGGACTGACCAGGCCCCGACCGCTAGCCAGTACTCCGGGAGGGTCTATCTTTGTCACCAGTAAAGACCCTGAACTACACTGCATCGTCTCTGAGTGATTCCTGCTACCCCCATCATCCACGTCGGCTGCCCTGAGGCCATACCCCTCCCGTTGGGGGTTATACCATCCACGCTGCACCATCCTTCCACCGGCCTCAGCGGTCTGCCCTGCAGCGGCAGCTCCATAGCTGCATTCAACGGGTGGCGTAGTCGTCCTACATCTACTGCTAATATACCGCCACTTAGTCTGACTCCCTGGGCACGGACCGGGTCACCGCCACGAGACTACTACCCCTATCAGATCCGGCTCCGGGTAGTCCCTGCGTGCACAACGCTACATCACATAGGCCCAGGGCGCGTCAACTTTTGGCGTAGTCGGCAGGATTTCGTGCCCGCAGCCACCGGGTACTGCGTGCCTGAAAAAGACTGGTCAAACTTACCAGTGGTGAAGATTCCCGCCATCCGGCGCCATCTTCAGCCTTCTTCCCGCCATCCGTGAAGATTCCCGCCATCCGGCGCCATCTTTTGCCTTCTTCCCGCCATCCGTGGAGTTTTCCCGCCGTTGGACGCCATCTTGAAGACGCCGCGCGGGAAGAAGAGGGGCGTGGACTCCGAAAGCGCGCGAGAACTGAAGCTCCGCCTCACGTCCAGACGTCGCGTAAGGTCCTGGAAGGAGCCCAGCAGACGCTGACGTCACAGGAGCGCGACGGAAGGTCCTCAACCCTGACGATCCACTGCGGAGCCGCGGCCTACCGAAGAGGATCATCGCAAGGTAGGCCACGGTCCACTAGGGGGGAGGAAGATGTCGGATACGGAGGAGAGCTTCACTGCCTCTACCCCCGCCAGCGCCACCGCTGCTGCAGTCATGCCTTTCACCATGCCCTATATCCCGGGAGCGGCCTGGCTACCCCAGTACTCAGGGGAGTCACATACTCTGCATGACTTTAGAGAAAAGCTGGATAGCCTCTTCCAGGTGTACCCCCTCACAGAAGAGCAAAAAGTGAGCATCCTGGTGGCCCAATTAACTGGGGCAGCCCAAAGGGAGGTAAAGTCCTGGCCACCTGGGGGGAGGACTGTCGCAGGGATACTAACCCGGCTGAAGGACACCTTTGATACCCGCACCTCAGCCGAGATCAAGCTTAGATTCTACGGCTGCAAGCAGCGAGCACAAGAGAGTATAAGGGACTATGCACTAAACCTACAAGAGGCCCTGAGAGCCATTAAGCAGACTGACCCTGACGGCGTGGGAGACGAGGACCGGCTGTTGACTGAACAATTTATAGAGGGTTTATATTGCAATGCCCACCGAACCCAGTTGCGGGCAATGGCCTTACAGGACCCTCATCTGGGATTTGCACAGTTCAAGGACAGAGCCATCCGGGTGCTCCGAGAACCGGCACCAGGTGGCGTTGTGACCCACAGACGCCCCACTACCACTTACCACCAGGAGGCGGCGCCCTTGTCAGCAGGGCCTGTGGGAGCTGATGCGCAGGCTTTGAACAATGACCCGGCTCCCGACCTGCACCATCAGGTCCAAGAGCTAGCTAAAAGCGTTGCTGCGCTAACCCGATGTAACATACCTGGCGGCGTCCTTGCATGGTGGTCCATCTCCCACTGTGCAAGAGGGCGCACTTGATCTCCTGTCCAGAATGTCTCTCTGGCTTCCCTCCATGCTGTCTGTTTGTGTCTGTTTCTGCTGCTTAAGGGCGGCGCCCGATCACTTCCTGCCTTTTGTACCTGCTGTGGGTTACTCCCCTTGTGCGTCCTCAGCCTATTGCTGTCTGTCACTTGGTATATAGCTCAGCAGCTCCCTTCTATCCCTGCCTGAGCATAAGTGTTTCTTTCAGTGTGTGCTTGCACTCTGAAGGTGCCAGGTCCCGTTCTGTGTTCTCTTGTCTGCCTATCCTGGAGGCTGTATTTCCAGGCCTGTCTGAACACGCTCCTAGCCTGTTCCTCCTGCCTTCTAGGGGCCGATTACCTAGACCTGTTCCTGTATCTTGTCTGACCTGTCTGAACACGCTCCTAGCCTGTTCCTCCTGCCTTCTAGGGGCCGATTACCTAGACCTGTTCCTGTATCTTGTCTGACCTGTCTGAACACGCTCCTAGCCTGTTCCTCCTGCCTTCTAGGGGCCGGTTCCCTAGACCCGCTCCTGTATCTTGTCTGTCCTGTCTGAACACGCTCCTTGCCTGTTCATCCTGCCTCTCTGGGGGCCGTATTCCCAGACCCGCTCCTGTATCCCGCTGCAGTGTCGGTCTCCTCCGTACACTCAGTTCCAGTCTGAACTCTCTCCTATCCTTTACCTGTTTTTCCTCTATGTCCGTTCCCTTCCTTTTTCTGCAGAGTCTGAACTCGTACCTAACTCCTGCTTGTTGTCTCTGTACTCCCGTTTGTGAGTTTGTGGTCCACTCGCTACTTCACTGCAAGTACCCTGTGGGTGTCTGGCTCTGCCTTTCCCTTCCTGTCTGTTCCGTGTGAACAGAGCCCTGTCCCCCCTACTCAGCCTAGCCTGCTCTGACTCCTCTGGCCGCTGCTCCGGCAGTCCTGTCCTGCTTCTGCCCGCTGCTCCGGCAGTCCTGTCCTGCCCTGCTTCTGCCCGCTGCTCCGGCAGTCCTGTCCTGCCCTGCTTCTGCCCGCTGCTCCGGCAGTCCTGTCCTGCCCTGCTTCTGCCCGCTGCTCCGGCAGTCCTGTCCTGCCCTGCTTCTGCCCGCTGCTCCGGCAGTCCTGTCCTGCCCTGCTTCTGCCCGCTGCTCCGGCAATCCTGTCCTGCCCTGCTTCTGCCCGCTGCTCCGGCAGTCCTGTCCTGCCCTGCTTCTGCCCGCTGCTCCGGCAGTCCTGTCCTGCCCTGCTTCTGCCCGCTGCTCCGGCAGTCCTGTCCTGCCCTGCTTGTGCTCGCTGCTCCGGCAGTCCTGTCCTGCCCTGCTTGTGCTCGCTGCTCCTGCAGCCCCGTCCTGCTCTGTTCTTGCCCACCGCTTCGGGCGTTCCCTCTCTGCTGTGGTTGTCTACCGCATCTGCGGTTCTGTGACCCAGTCTGTACTGGGTCTTAACCTTTCTGTGCTCCAGCCCGTCCTTTCGGCCAGTACCTCCCTGCCTGCATACTCGCCTGTATCCACCCATCTGCATACCAGCCGTGTTTGCTTATATCCACCAGTCTGTGCCAGCCTAACCTGCCTGTTCCTGAGTCCCAGTGTGTACTGGGTCCTATCCCGCCTGTGTTCCTACCTGCTAGTGCCTCCCTGTCTGCACTCTAGCTGCGCTTGCCTTTACCCGCCTGCCTGCATACCAGTCGTGCCTGCCTATACCCTCCAGTCTGTGTGCCAGCCTACCAGCCTGTTCCTGTATTCCCCTGTGTGGGTCAACAGCCGTGTCCGGGGTCTGTCCTGGAGTAGCACCTGGTCCCTCTGCTCGGTTCCTCCTTGGTGCACTGGCGTCGTATGCCGTCGTGCGACCCTGGTCGGATCGGGTGAATACCTAGTTACGCCCCTCCAGGCATTCACTCTCCGGCACGGTCCAGTGGAATCACTACCAATCCCACGCACACGCCGCTTAGCCCGGGCGTGTGCATAACAGCATGCTCAGGCCATGGTTCCCGTTGAGCCCCACGGCCTTCGCCCTCTGAGAAGTTTTCCAGCGAATATATGCATTAAAATAAATAAATAAATTTTTTTTCTCTTAGCTGAGTTCCAGGCGAAATTACGCACCGTCCAGATGGATCTATCAGCTCTCGTTCCTGCGGATCCGCCACGTTACTATGGGGATCCAAGACAGTGTCGTGCATTTGTGGAGCAATGCATGCTACACTTTAAGGCCTACCCTCTCTACTTTCCTTCCGATTGGGCTAAAGTGGCCTTTATGATGTCTTACCTGGCGGGTGATGCCTTGGAATGGATCAACCCCCTATATGAAACACAGGATCCGATCCTCCGGGACCTAATGGCCTTCCTGGTGGCCTTTCTAATGGTCTTCGATGATCCTAACCCGGAGGCTCCTGCTGAAGCTTCACCTCCCAATATCCCGGAGCAGCCCCGATGGGTAATGTGTGTGGGTAGCGCAATAGTCCTCCAGCCCAATGAGACTACTGCCCACCCAGAATCCTCACAGGGTGACTACGCTTTCCGGAATACTTCTCTCAACCTCAAGAGGCAGTCCAGACGTGCCAGACTTAGAGGCAAGCCGTCACGCCAGGGTCTGTCCTCCCTGAGACCTCCTGACCCCAACCTTGAAGTCCCTACTGAAGCTTCATCTCCCTGTATCCCGGAGAAACCCCAATGGGTAATGTGCGTGGGTAGTGCACCAGTTCTCCTGCCCGAAGAGACTTCTGCCCATCCAGACTCCACACAGGAGAACTTCCTGCACCCGGCATCAGTTGCTTCTCTCTCTTTAACCGGTGTGCATGTCCAAGGATGCGCCAAAGCTGTGGTTACCTCAGAGTCTGTGCACCTCTACTACCTGGCGGAGGATCCCCTGTTGCCTCCAGAATCCTCCGGGATACCACTCGATGACAAATGGAGAGAGACTTCTCTACACCCGGTACTCAATACTTTGTCCGCTTCGTCCTGTGAGCCTGACAATGGGTACCCCAAAGTGGCAGTTACCCCCGAGTCTCTACACCCCTCCGACCAGGCGGAGGATCTCCAGTTGTCTCCTGAACCCTTCGGGGTGCTACCTGGTAGCGAAAGGACAGAGACTCTCCTATACTCTGTACCTGATACCTCGCTCGCTTCGTCCAGTGAGTCCAACCTAGTGTACTCCGAAGCAGAGGTTACTCCCGAGTCTCTACACCCCTCCGACCAGGCGGAGGACCTCCAGTTGTGTTCAGAACCCTTTGGGGTGCCACCTGGTGGTGAAAGGACAGAGACTCTCCTATACTCTGTACCTGATACCTCGCTCGCTTCGTCCAGTGAGTCCAACCTAGTGTACTCCGAAGCAGAGGTTACTCCCGAGTCTCTACACCCCTCCGACCAGGCGGAGGACCTCCAGTTGTGTTCAGAACCCTTCGGGGTGCCACCTGGTGGTGAATGGACAGAGACTTTCCTATACTCGGTACCCGATACCTCGCCTGCTTCCTCCAGTGAGTCCGACCTAGTGTACTCTGAAGCAGTTGTTTTCTCTGAGCCTCTGCACTCTTCTGACCCGGCGGAGGACCTCCAGTTGTTTCCTGAATCTTCCGGGATACCACCAGATAACAAAGAGACAGTGACTTTTCCTCATTATGTACCTGATAACCCGTCTTTTTCTTCCTGTGAGCTTGACAAGATGTACCTCGAAGCAGAGATTACCCTTAAGTCTCTGTTCCCCTCCAACCCAGTGAACGACTGGTCCTCGAATTCCCTGCGGAAGATTCTGGCAGGCCTGAAGAAGAGGGGGCGTAAGGGGGGAGGTACTGTAACATACCTGGCGGCGTCCTTGCATGGTGGTCCATCTCCCACTGTGCAAGAGGGCGCACTTGATCTCCTGTCCAGAATGTCTCTCTGGCTTCCCTCCATGCTGTCTGTTTGTGTCTGTTTCTGCTGCTTAAGGGCGGCGCCCGATCACTTCCTGCCTTTTGTACCTGCTGTGGGTTACTCCCCTTGTGCGTCCTCAGCCTATTGCTGTCTGTCACTTGGTATATAGCTCAGCAGCTCCCTTCTATCCCTGCCTGAGCATAAGTGTTTCTTTCAGTGTGTGCTTGCACTCTGAAGGTGCCAGGTCCCGTTCTGTGTTCTCTTGTCTGCCTATCCTGGAGGCTGTATTTCCAGGCCTGTCTGAACACGCTCCTAGCCTGTTCCTCCTGCCTTCTAGGGGCCGATTACCTAGACCTGTTCCTGTATCTTGTCTGACCTGTCTGAACACGCTCCTAGCCTGTTCCTCCTGCCTTCTAGGGGCCGATTACCTAGACCTGTTCCTGTATCTTGTCTGACCTGTCTGAACACGCTCCTAGCCTGTTCCTCCTGCCTTCTAGGGGCCAGTTCCCTAGACCCGCTCCTGTATCTTGTCTGTCCTGTCTGAACACGCTCCTTGCCTGTTCATCCTGCCTCTCTGGGGGCCGTATTCCCAGACCCGCTCCTGTATCCCGCTGCAGTGTCGGTCTCCTCCGTACACTCAGTTCCAGTCTGAACTCTCTCCTATCCTTTACCTGTTTTTCCTCTATGTCCGTTCCCTTCCTTTTTCTGCAGAGTCTGAACTCGTACCTAACTCCTGCTTGTTGTCTCTGTACTCCCGTTTGTGAGTTTGTGGTCCACTCGCTACTTCACTGCAAGTACCCTGTGGGTGTCTGGCTCTGCCTTTCCCTTCCTGTCTGTTCCGTGTGAACAGAGCCCTGTCCCCCCTACTCAGCCTAGCCTGCTCTGACTCCTCTGGCCGCTGCTCCGGCAGTCCTGTCCTGCTTCTGCCCGCTGCTCCGGCAGTCCTGTCCTGCCCTGCTTCTGCCCGCTGCTCCGGCAGTCCTGTCCTGCCCTGCTTCTGCCCGCTGCTCCGGCAGTCCTGTCCTGCCCTGCTTCTGCCCGCTGCTCCGGCAGTCCTGTCCTGCCCTGCTTCTGCCCGCTGCTCCGGCAGTCCTGTCCTGCCCTGCTTCTGCCCGCTGCTCCGGCAATCCTGTCCTGCCCTGCTTCTGCCCGCTGCTCCGGCAGTCCTGTCCTGCCCTGCTTCTGCCCGCTGCTCCGGCAGTCCTGTCCTGCCCTGCTTCTGCCCGCTGCTCCGGCAGTCCTGTCCTGCCCTGCTTGTGCTCGCTGCTCCGGCAGTCCTGTCCTGCCCTGCTTGTGCTCGCTGCTCCTGCAGCCCCGTCCTGCTCTGTTCTTGCCCACCGCTTCGGGCGTTCCCTCTCTGCTGTGGTTGTCTACCGCATCTGCGGTTCTGTGACCCAGTCTGTACTGGGTCTTAACCTTTCTGTGCTCCAGCCCGTCCTTTCGGCCAGTACCTCCCTGCCTGCATACTCGCCTGTATCCACCCATCTGCATACCAGCCGTGTTTGCTTATATCCACCAGTCTGTGCCAGCCTAACCTGCCTGTTCCTGAGTCCCAGTGTGTACTGGGTCCTATCCCGCCTGTGTTCCTACCTGCTAGTGCCTCCCTGTCTGCACTCTAGCTGCGCTTGCCTTTACCCGCCTGCCTGCATACCAGTCGTGCCTGCCTATACCCTCCAGTCTGTGTGCCAGCCTACCAGCCTGTTCCTGTATTCCCCTGTGTGGGTCAACAGCCGTGTCCGGGGTCTGTCCTGGAGTAGCACCTGGTCCCTCTGCTCGGTTCCTCCTTGGTGCACTGGCGTCGTATGCCGTCGTGCGACCCTGGTCGGATCGGGTGAATACCTAGTTACGCCCCTCCAGGCATTCACTCTCCGGCACGGTCCAGTGGAATCACTACCAATCCCACGCACACGCCGCTTAGCCCGGGCGTGTGCATAACACCCGAACTGTGCAGTCTTTACAGGTTTCTACTCCAGGGAAGATCCAGCTGGCATCCGGACCGGAGGACATCCCGTGGCGCCGACCAAGGAGGACCCCACCGGCCAGAGGAAGACCCAGCGACCGATACAACGAGGACGGACAACCTATCTGCCGCCGCTGCAATCAACCCGGACATATGGCAAGGTACTGTCCTTTAAACTGGCACAACCTAGGGTAGAGGGCCAACCCCTAGGAAAAGATCATCAGGCCCATCAAACTGGCGTGACAAATATGTGGGAGGACGTCCAGTCTTGCCTGTGGTACTGGATGGCATTCCTATGAGTGCCCTACTGGACACTGGGTCACAGGTCACCACCATCCCGTACGTGCTCTTCAAGCAGTACTGGAATGACTCGGATTTAACCCGCTACCCTGACGACGACTTGAGTATCGTCGCCAGCAATGGTCAGCCCGTGCCACAGATCGGATTTAAAGAGGTGACCATTAAAATCGGTAGAGTCGAGCTGGCAGCCCAGGGACTGATCATTGTGGACATTGACAAGCGCGAGAGTCACCCTAAGATAACTCTAGGAACTAATGTAATTGAAAATTGTCTTGCAGAGGTGATTTTTATTTTACAGCAGGTTGCCAAGAACGCCAGCTCTGGCCAGCAGCGAGTGCTCCAAAAAGAGATCCGGGCACTGATGCGACGGCAACAGGTGGAACTCTCCGGCGGTGAGATTGGTAGCGTGAGAATGTGTGACCCTTTTCCTATTGCCATGCCCCCAAAAAGTGAAATGATGATTTGGTGCCGGGCGGCTATTGGTCTGAGGGGTAGAGATTACCAGGCAATGGTAGAACCAGTTTACTCAGACAGTAGGCCCACCATTTTGACAGCACGGGGGGTGGTCAATGTACGCCATGGGAGGGTGCCCGTTCGCATAATAAATATCGGGAAGAGGGAAGTGTACCTGCCCCGGTATGCCACGCTAGCCAAATTGTATACTATCAATCAGAATTCCATACAGTCCGTAGAACCCTTGCCTCCATCTTCTCCGGAGGAAGGTAACGGCTCTAAACAACATATGGAGGATTGGTGTCAGCAACTACATTTGGGTACTGACTCCACTCCCTCACACCAGAAACAGGGAGTCTATCGGGTGGTTCAAGAGTATGAGAGAGTGTTTAGTAAACACCCGTTAGACTTCGGGCGAGTCAAGGGGGTAGAACACCACATCCCCACGGGAGACCATCCTCCCATAAAAGAGAGGTATCGACCCGTACCCCCTGCACACTACCAACACGCCAAGAGGATGCTTAGAGACATGAAGGAGGCTGGGGTAATCAGAGATAGCTGTAGCCCCTGGGCAGCTCCACTAGTCTTGGTCAAAAAGAAAGACAACACCATGAGAATGTGTGTAGATTACCGGAAAATCAACCGTATCACACACAAGGATGCGTACCCCTTACCAAGGATAGAGGAGTCTTTGGCTGCTTTAAAATCTGCTAACTTCTTCTCTACCTTGGATCTCACTAGCGGGTACTGGCAGGTTCCTGTAGCAGAGGCGGACCGGGAGAAAACTGCATTCACCACCCCGATGGGACTTAGTGAGTTTACCTGCATGCCGTTCGGGCTCTGTAACGCACCAGGAACCTTCCAACGATTGATGGAATGCTGTCTGGGACACCGAAACTTTGAGACGGTTTTGTTGTACCTGGACGATGTCATCGTATATTCCAAGACTTATGAGGACCACCTGAAACACCTGGCGGAAGTGTTCGAAGCTCTGGCAAGCTACGGCCTAAAGGTGAAACCCTCCAAGTGTCACCTCCTGAAGCCAAAGGTGCAGTACCTGGGACACGTGGTGAGTGCGGACGGAGTGGCTCCCGACCCTGATAAGATCACCGCAATTAAGGAATGGCCAAGCCCCTCCAGCGTAAAGGAAGTGAGGCAGTTCCTCGGGTTGGTAGGCTACTACCGAAGGTTCATTCCCGGTTTCACCAAAAAGGCAGCCCCTATGCAGGACCTCCTGATAGGCCAGTCCAGGAAAGCCAAGAACCAGAAGCCACCCTTCAGATGGGAGAAGCTGGAAGAAGAGTCCTTCCGTCAGCTGAAGATGGCCCTCACGGGGGATGAAATCCTGGCGTACCCTGATTATAGCCAGCCCTTTATCCTCTACACCGACGCCAGTAACATCGGGCTAGGAGCCGTACTGTCCCATATCCAGCAGGGGAAAGAACGGGTAATTGCTTACGCCAGCCGAAAACTGCGACCCACCGAAAGAAACCCTGAGAATTACAGCTCATTTAAGCTAGAGTTCCTGGCAGTGGTGTGGGCAGTCACCGAACGCTTTAAGCACTACCTCGCTTCTTCCCGGTTCACCGTGTACACGGATAACAACCCGTTGACACACCTGGACACTGCAAGACTCGATGCCCTAGAGCAGAGATGGATGGCCCGCTTGTCCAACTATGAGTTTACAATCAAATACCGGGCAGGACGCTCCAGTACCAACGCGGACGCCCTGTCCAGGATGCCAAACCTACCGGACGAGGGTGAGGATTCAGAAGACTTGGAAGAGGTCGAACTCCCTGCGTTCCACCGTCATGGGACTATCCAGTATTCCCACCGTGTAAGGGGTAAGCAAGCCGCTACGTTCAACCCCTTACCTCACTACAACTGGGCGGAAACGCAAGACAGTGACCCTGCCGTCCGGCTGGTGAAGGAGATGCTGATTCAGCCAGAAGCTCGCCTTGACCCAGACGCTCCGGAGGAGGCCAAGCAACTGTGGGCAGAGAAGAGTCGACTGTTCCTTTACAAGGGGAAGTTGTGCCGCAGAATGGTTAACTCCCGGACGCATGAACTGATCTGGCAAGTAGTGGTGCCAAGAAGGGACGCAGCTATGGTGATGGAGGCATACCACGATGGGGCTGGGCACTTCGGATGGAAGAAGCTGGAGTTCCTGCTGCGCGGGCGGTTCCATTGGGTAGGCATGAGAGGAACCATCGAGAGGTGGTGCAGAGACTGTGGCCCATGCAACCTAAGAAGGAAGGACCGTGCCAGCCAGAAGACCCCCCTTCAGTCCATCGTCACCCGGCAGCCGTTGGAACTGGTCGCCTTGGATCATGTAAAACTGACCCCAAGCAGAAGTGGCTACGTCTACGCATTAACCATCGTGGATCACTACTCCCGGTTCTTGGTTGTCGTCCCCGTCAAGGACTTAACGGCTCAAACAGCAGCTAGAGCCTTCCAGCAGCACTTCTGCCGTCCACACGGCTACCCAGAGCAGGTGCTGACGGACCAGGGACCTGCCTTTGAAGCGGAGGTCTTCCAAGAGTTCTGTACTCTGTATGGCTGCCGGAAGATCAGGACGACACCCTATCATCCGCAAACTAATGGACTTTGTGAGAAAATGAACCAGGTGGTGATAGATCTTCTAAAAACATTGCCCCTGGAAGAACGCAGTCTGTGGCCTGAGAAGCTGCCCGACCTGGTGGACCTATACAACTACATCCCTGTAGGTTCCACCAACTGTACCCCGGCTTACCTAATGAGGGCAAGACCCGGTAAGCTACCTGTTGACCTGGAGATGGGAGTCCTGACACCCGAGGACACTTCACCGGAAGCAGACTGGGACACAGAGAGGCAGCAGCAGTACCGGAAAGTACAGGAGAGCGTGGAGCGAAGTCTCTGTCTAGCTAGGGAAAGACAAGAGAAAACTTACAACCAGTATGCTCCCGCTGTTCCCTTGGTACCCGGAGAGCAGGTCTTGAAGAGGAAAAGACGGCTCCACAAGTTGGACGACCAGTGGGAGAAGGACCCGTACATCGTACTGCCCTCAAGCCACGACAACCCGAAGGTCTGTACCATCAGTAAAGACGGAGGGGAAACCACAACCATTGTATCCCGGGATCACCTGAAGAGGTGTCCCGAACAGCTACGGAATCCTGAAGAGGAACAAGAAGACCCTCGACCCGTAGAGGAAAGGGAAGATGTGGTTAGTACTGTGCTCGGAGACTTCCCTCGGTCCTGGACTCAAGTCAATGGTGCAGTTGTGGTACCCGTCCTCACGTTCCTCCAACCAGCATCCCAAGTACTCACGGAGCAACCAGTAGAGCTGGAAGAACAGCCGGTCCAGGAGGCAGAAGACTCCACACAAGCAGATCAGGAGGATCAACCCTCTGCTTATAGTGAGCCTGCCATACCCCTAGTGAGCCAAAGAGCCTGTAGACAGCTGCCCAGTTTACCCTTGACAGCTCCTACACCCTGTAGTTCAGGGCCAGACAGTCAGCTCCGTAGGTCCACTAGGGCCACTAAAGGCCAGTTACCCGCACGTTGGAGAATTTGAAGTGTTTAAATTGTTTTATTTGTGGTCATCTGTCTGTTACTTGTAAATAATTATGAGTTTCTAGTTATTTTTAGGAGTCCTTGGTGGATTTACCGGGAATCCTTGTACAATTGGTTGGAGCGTAACTTAGGAATGGACTAAAGACTGTTAAGGACTCGGGGCAGGACAGACCCCTACCTGGTTACGTCTCCCTGTTTTGGTGAAATGGACACCTTGCTTTTCTTCAAAGACTGCACCCGGTTGCGGACACACCGTGACCATCTTTATGTGTTTCCTTATTGTATTTTATTGTTGTTGTTATACCCTGTTATGTTTTTGTAAAATATGTTTAGTCCCGGAGTACTAAATTTCACTAGGGGGGAATGTGGCACCCCAGGGGTCTGGTCTCCACAATAATAGCAATATTATGTCTGAGAGCAGGTGGGAGGTCTCTTGGTCAGGAATCTTATGCATGCCACACCTCCTGCCCAGTCCTGGGAGGGGAAGAACTTCCCCTATATAAACCTGGGGCTGAGGCAGGGTTAGGAGAAGAGTAGAGAGAAGAAGAGAAGCAGTAATAGGAAAGAAAGATCAGGAGCTCTGTGGGAGTCGTGCTAAGAGGAGGTCAGGGCTGGAAGCTGTAGAGCTCGCCCTGATTGAAGATTTCTTACCGGACCCGGAGTCCGAGGCTGTGGGGACTAACTCCTACCCAGCAGCAGAAACCGACCGGCAGGGGATTTCAGGTTCTCTGGACCAGAAACCCGAAGGCTCGATCACAAGAGTGGGACCAGCACCGCCGTCGTGGAGCGGAAGCTACTAGAAGGCCCCGAATCACCGGCCATACGGGTGAGCACCACACGGTACACTCAGGGACGTGGGCTACCTTTACCCGCCTCTAGCAAGGTAGCCAGAAGAGTACAATTAGTTGGGGAGGCCTACAACTCCGCCTGGCCAAGGGGGATCCCATCAGCTCAAGGACTGACCAGGCCCCGACCGCTAGCCAGTACTCCGGGAGGGTCTATCTTTGTCACCAGTAAAGACCCTGAACTACACCGCATCGTCTCTGAGTGATTCCTGCTACCCCAATCATCCACGTCGGCTGCCCTGAGGCCATACCCCTCCCGTTGGGGGTTATACCATCCATGCTGCACCATCCTTCCACCGGCCTCAGCAGTCTGCCCTGCAGCGGCAGCTCCATAGCTGCATTCAACGGGTGGCGTAGTCGTCCTACATCTACTGCTAATATACCGCCACTTAGTCTGACTCCCTGGGCACGGACCGAGTCACCGCCACGAGACTACTACCCCTATCAGATCCGGCTCCGGGTAGTCCCTGCGTGCGCAACGCTACATCACATAGGCCCAGGGCGCGTCACTTCCCCACTGCCCAGGAGATGTGGTATGATCAGACCATGTTCCTGCACGGTCAGACACGGCCATTACACAGTACACAGCGGGGACACATTTATAAGATTATCTCAGCACAGGAATATTTTATTTAAATACATCCAATTGTGGAACTTATTATTATTCCAAGATCTATTGATTAAAATGAACTTTCGTACGTGAGAAAACCCCTTTAACTTTCTACTAGAGAAAATTGAAGCTAAAAAATATTAGATAATCAAAAAGAAGCATAATGTTGAAAGTAATACATTTTGCTATTTGCTAAAATGTAACCTCTTACCGACATAAGATAATGGTACACCATATATCGGCTCCCTGACCTTGATGCAGGCTCAGGAACTTTGCTGGCAGATGATGGTTGTATTATTCAGCCATCATCTGATATGCCGCTGTCAATCTCCGGGGAGGTTGTATCCAAGTGTAGATGTATACATTTTGGATGCAAAATATTGGTGTACAAACGATGAGGTGACATATGGAAGAGGAAAAATTCAACTATGCCTAGGAAGTTGTTCCTAATTTATCATGCAATGTGCATAATTTTTACCACCTCAAAAACTGAAGCTTTCTATGACAGTATTAATACATTTTTATAATTTTGATAAAATATTTATACAGCTTAAACATGCACAATAAACCCCCCATATTAGGATATCAGAACGGATCGTAGTCTGGCTTGAATTTGCTTTTTTCATTGTGTCCTTACAGCAATCTTATGGGACTGGGTAGCCTTTCGACAAGTAGTCCATCAGATGTGTAATTATAACATTCAAGAAAAGACAATGAAATGTATTTCTTCTATGTAGATGATATATGAGCAGTTTGGACCTCACCGACCACAGCAGCAATCTTCCATGTGAATAAGGCCATGCATGGCTATCAAAACTTGATCATTTTGCTTCACCTCACTGGCTGTTATTTTAAGAGTCAATGTTCCTGGTGACTCATTAAAGGAAGACACCTGCCAGGAACATTACCCTCCACCGGCTCTACCTGAATCACAGTTTCAGCTTGAATCTCAGCTGGAATCATAGGAAGTTCCCTTGTAACACCTAGCAACAGGAAAAAGCAAATTGTGCCACTCAACTGGAGGCCACAAAGCAAATTATTTAAGAACAGACAGGTTTCTCAACCGTCAGCAAAAGTTCAGCCATTGCTAATTGCTTCTTGGTTTTCTACATTGAATGAGGCGCTCCAGGAAGTCAATTCCTGCACATTATACACTGGGTATAAAATAATAGATACATAGTATACATATGTTATGTATTACCAGCCAGGGAATATGGTAGGAAGACTGATAAGAATGCAGTTTTATAGTAATTATGAGATGGACATTGCCAGGTACTTACCAGCTTGAGGGACATAACAGTATTCCACATCATGACAACAAGACGTAATTGACTGTTTAACCTAGTGTCCACTTGGTTCTAGTTCTAAGGGCTCCCTCACACTGCTGTAAATTCTCTCATGCGACAGAATCGGGACGATTATGCTAATGACACTCAGAACAAACTCTGAATAGCGTTTAAGCTGAATGGCATCTTATCTGATTCTCTTGTATCAGAGAATCGCAGCACAGGTGCCGAGAAGACAGAGAACTTAAAAAGGTTTTCCCACTACCCATGTGCATTTTAATGAATATATCTTGGAATAAAAATAAGTTCCTCAATTGGATGTGTTAAAAATGTTCCTGTGCTGAGATAATCTTATAAATGTGCCCCTGCTGTGTACTGTGTAATGGCTGTGTCTGACCATACAGGAACATGATCTGATCATATCACATCTCCTGGGCAGGGGAGGGAGCAAAAGAGTGGATATTGACAGAACAGCACGTGATCACAGGTGTGTTTTTCTGTGAGGTAAAACATTTCATTGCCTGTTTTTAAGCTATGTTTTACCTCAAAGAAAGAATCAGATGCAATCCCCTGCTGTAATGTCTGTATACTCTTTTGCTTCTCCCCTGCCCAGGAGATGTGGTATGATCAGACCATGTTTCTGTACAGTCAGACACAGCCATTACACAGTACACAGCAGGGGCACATTTATAAGATTATCTCAGCACAGGGACATTTTATTTAATCACATTCAATTGTGGAAGTTATTAATATTCACAGATCTATTGATAAAAATGTTGATTAAAATTAACTGTGTTCATGGGAAAACCTCTCCATCTTCTCCATTGTTTCTGTGAATGTACATCGGACTGCACTCTGATGTCATCCGAGTGCAGTGCGATATTTCACACGCACCCTTAGACTTGAATGGATGCATGTGATCCTATTATCAGAAGCACTTGCAGCATGCTGTAATTACTTTCTCATGCTGAATCGGCATGAGAAAAAAAATAGCAGATCTGAACTGCCCTTTAGTATAACATTGGTCCAAGTGCTATCCGACAAAACATTGCATAGCACTTGGCTGTGCCATACGTCAGTGTGAGCGTACCCTCAACATGCAATTACATATAGACAGGATTGGAATACAGAAATATTACATTTGGTGCTCTGCTTTTCTGTCTGGACGTCATAAGGTATCGACTTTTATCTCAATTAGATGAGCAATTATACTATTCATAGAAGCCAGTTGTCTAATTGTGTCATTTATCAAGTTCTTTCCGTACTTAGAAACCCAGATGGAAGGCATGATATGTTTTATTACATATGATGTGTTCAGCTAATATCAGTGCCATGATAAGTATCTCTCCCTGCCTTTAAGATTATTGAGGTGACGTGTGATACATTTGATATATGTCTAACCCTATTAATAGATGGAGAATTGATACAAATAGTCTTCTCCAGTGCTAGATATACACAGACCCAGTGAAAAAAAATCTTAATTTGGTGATCTAAAATAATGACACTGCTACAGTACAAAGTGGTGTTGGGCAATCTATATTCCGTGATCACTACCCCTGTGTACAACCTACGACAGTCTGACTCCAACACCACCCAACATACCAGAAGTATGTCCCAACACACATGCTATGCCTAGAAGACTAATATTGCTGCACTTCAGGGGAACTGAATTGATGATCATCTATTTAAAGTACCACTCCAGGTTTTTTTTTTTTTAAAGTTCCCTACTTCTATTTTTTTCCCTTCTAGCCGCCGTCTTCATCTTTTATAGGCACCACTCCGGTCGATCTTTAGCAGTGTGTGACCTGCCGGATCGCTCCAGTGTTTTCTGGGTGATCCAAAAGTCGCAAGTCAATGTAAGTTGTTGAAAGCTAGAACAAGGCTCTCATAGACTTGCATTGAGAGCTTGTGACCTCTGACATCCTATCAGTGAGACTTTGCAATCACAAGATGGCGGCATAGGACTGGAGCGTCGCCGGGAACAGCTGAAAACAGCAGCTGGTAAGAATAACACTAGGATCAGGGAACTTACATTATTGTCACCTCCCCATCGCTGAAATAAGAATAAAAAGCTGGCGTGGTGCTTTAAGCCATCGTAATGGCATCTGTGGCTATCAGGTTAATGTCAGTAAGTAAATAGTAGGATCGAAAAAGAATTTATGTCAACGTCAATTCAACCTTTATGTTGGTCAACAAGTTAATAACCTTTTTAGAACTTCGGGCCGTGGTCATAAGCACAATTTAATTTCAGGAATATATAAAGTCTTTATACTGTGAGCGGGTTGAAATCAAATCCAATGTCCCATTAATGCCAAGCTGATTTGTGTCCTGTCACTCTGCCATGCAGTATTTAACAGATGTGACAGATGGTTTTTACAGTCGCCTTTCATATCTGCTAATGCACAATAGCATGTTCTGTCTTTTTTTGTGGAGTTGACATTGACATCATAAAAAAAAGTAAAATATATGTGTGTCAAATATGGCTAGCCTTGTATGCAGACCTGCTGAATAGATCATTAGTACTCATTTACATCCCATTGTATACTTCATCACACAGTTTATTTACATGGTTTGGTGCCGTTAAGGTCAAAGCAAAGATTTTCATGTTGGCTTGCTTGAGGGTGTATTGAATGTGCCGCAGCTACTGATCATGTTTCTACAATTACTGTAAAAGTACATGTTAAATATTCATTAACACAGGTATCAAGCTGTTTTGCTGTCACCTTGATTTATGGCTAGGAAAGAATATGAAGGGTGAGCTAGCTGTTTCAACCAAAGTTTCAAATGAGTAAAAGTTAATTGAAGTAAGTCGAAGCCTAAAATGTACTTCTAAATCATTCATAAATAATACACTTAAAAGCCTCTGTAGCGTAACACAAGTTGTCCTTGTTTAGTGATATGTGCACCCTTGGTCAATGCCATTACAGCTTTTTTTTATATTACCACACTATACAACTATAGGATGGAAAAGTTTGATGGTCAGTTCCTAAGAATAAAGAATCTACTGTAGATAGAAACTTCAGTGTGAATGGACTTCTTATGTCACAACTTACAAACACGCCTTTGATTTAGAGACAAAAAGCCTTACATAAGGATAGAGCGCATCGTATTTTATTTAATATTGCAAGGTTGGAATTAGGATTCTGCTGCATCTACTGCTTTTTCCTATGTGCAGTCTCATTCCCCTGTGCCTACTGCTTGTCAGTGCTCTCTGTGCTCTCACTAATTAAATGAGTGTTGCCTGTGTCTCCTCTAGCCTGAGCTAAGCTAATTGAAGCAGGAGATGTCACAGGGCAACGTAAGTGCTGTGCATGGTGCTTCCAGTAACACAGTCATCTCGCATGCCCAGGAAGCTCAGACGTTGAAGCAGATGATTGTATACACTATACTATGACTGTGCTGTGCAAATCCTGTATAAAAAAAGTACTGTATATACTCTAGATGTCAGTGTGAAGTGACATCATGTAATAAGTGAAGCAAAAGAATAAGTTGCAAGCGTTTAAAATTATGCAAAATTGCTAAGGCATGAGTAGTAAAATAACTATTCTACATATTCTAACTGATAAAAAACTGCAGAACTTTAAATCCTATGAAGAAAAATCACTGAAAAATTATGGCGCATAAAAAGTAATAAATCACACACTAAGACCACGGCCCCACTATCAGTATTTGGTCAGTATTCGGTCAGTATTTTTTCTCAGGAGTGGGAGCCAAAACCAGGTGAAGAACAATCAGAGAAAAGGTATAATAGAAACAAGTCACCAATTCTGTATTTATCACCCACTCCTGGTTTTGTCTCCCACTCCTGAGAAAAATACTGACCGAATACTGACCAAATACTGATAGTGGGGATGTTGACTAACCCCCAAAACGTCAATGGCACTAACTAGGACCTGATGGTCATAATTCATCAAGGTCAGCGACTTTCACATGAGGGTGCGTTGGAGTCAGATACTCCTGATTCATTAAGAGGTACATGTCAATGGAGACGGATGCAACCATTGCCATCCATTATAGAAGCTACGGAGAACAGTCTTGGGAATATATGTGCCAGTTGTAATTACTCCGCATGTTAAATAAAGAATAGTAGAATAAATTTGCATAAAATGGTCGCAATGCTTTGTTAAGTGTTACCAATAAAATCAATAAATAACCAATAACGGCTCAGTCGATAACCATAATCAAAACATTTACTTATAATATTAACCAGTTCCAGACCATGCCATTTAACCCCCTATCCTGACCAGGCACGTTATTTTTTCATACATGTGGTTTAAAGAGTTGTAAAAAATGTTTTTCTTCAGATATTCAAGTAATGTTTGCGTATTTTTTTCATGATACATAGGGCTTTATTTTTATCTCATTATCTCATTCTCTTTTTTTTTCTGATATTGGACAATATCAGTGGGAAAATAAGGGAAAAAAGTGTCTTTTTCCCCCCATTTTTTTTATGACCACAAAGGACCACTAAAATATATTTAAAAATGTGTTCCCCATTCTGCAGTAATTATTTTTATATCTCAGACACTTTTATTTAAGGGTTCAGGGCTGGTAACAGCGATATGCACCTCAGTGTGCGCCTCGCCACAAATCCTTCTCCAGTCGCCACACTACCGTCCCACCTCAGCTCCGCCTACTTTGTCAGAACCAGGCAAAAATGGTGTGAGAACGCCAAAAGTCACAAAAATTTATCACATCTTTGAATTGAGTCAAAATTATGCAACTGTTCAAAGGTGTTTATGCCAGTTGCGTAAAATCTTTGATGAATTGGGCCTTGTGCAGTGCGGAAGTGGTTAACCATATTCACTCAGCCTGAGAGCTGGGTGTCACCCCTATCTAAAAAGCATGCGAAAAAACGTAACCTTAAAATTCTTGGGGTGAAATATTCAGTTCTTTTTCTCATAGAATGACCGCAATGCCGATGTCCAAGAGCTTCTATAAACCACTTTTCCACCTTATGGGCTAACTTGACAAGTCCAAGAGCGCCATTCTGAGCAGTAAATTTCTTTCTAGGGCTTCCAATTTGTGCGATAACCTAGTAAACTCATGACACCTTAACACAGTTAACCACTGATGTAGCTCAAAGAAAAATATACGATTAGTTACTGACCATAACTATTAAAAAATTACCAAACTCTATTCTCCCAATACTCCCAAAGGCCCCCTATGCCTTTTGCCCCTCTGGCCCATCATTTGGTCATCCAACCCGTATACACATGTTATAACTAGGATTTGACATATAAAACAATGGGAAAAAAAGCAAGTTCCTATTGTGAAATAAATACAGTGGGTACGGAAAGTATTCAGACCCCTTTACATTTTTCACTCTTTGTTCACCATCCAACCTGACCGAACTGGAGAGGATCTGCAAGGAAGAATGGCAGAGGATCCCCAAATCCAGGTGTGAAAAACTTGTTGCATCATTCCCAAAAAGACTCATGGGTGTACTAGCTCAAAAGGGTGCTTCTACTCCATACCGAGCAAAAAAATGAACTTTTTAGAATTTACCAAATGGCTGCAATGAAACAAAGAGTGAAAAATTTGAAGGTGTCTGAATACTTTCCGTACCCACTGTATATAATATTCCTTTTACTACAGTGTGGTGTGTATAATATATTCATAAATCAAGAAACCGGACCTAAATTATCTACAAAGTTGGACAGTCAGGTGAATAAAACCATAAAAGTCTCAGTACATCAAAGTAAGTGAAACATAATCATATTTTATTAGAATCAGGAGACAACAGATAGACGACAAACCAATGTCATAAAACATAGAAGCTAAAATACATAAAAAGGGGTGCACACCCAGCAGAATTGGTGATGAGTGTGCTAGTGGGGAGTCATTAGAAAGTATGTATGTAAAGCTAATGTGAATTTGCACGGTTAGACTATCTTTACAGAACGTGTATAGCTGTACTACGGAATAGGACAGAAGAAATATATAAGGTGCTAGTGCATAGAATAAAGTCCTATAATTGATAATATGGTGGAAAAAACTGTATAAAGGTGCTAGTGCATAATTATATCAGTGTAAATGGCAATAGGGTGTATATATATACAATGTATATACAATGTACTAGAGCAAAAGCTAGATTATCCCATAAGCTACACAGATGGCTATATCAAATATATACTATTAGAAAAATGGAGAAAACCATTAACATAGGTGCATATGCAGAACAAATTGCATTGTTCAATAAAGTTATTAAGACCTCCTAGCCAATTATTATAGCACACAATAGTCAAGCATAGGCTAGAGCCCATTTCTTATAGTGCTCGCCATCATGGGTGTGTAAGGTATATACTTATAAAGATAATGGAAACTTACAATTACTGAACTTCCTCTCCCTAGTGGCGTCCACCCCAACGCGCTTTTCGGCTTCCGCCTTCGTCAGGGGGTCAAGGCAGTAGCCGAAATGTCATAAAACATCTATGCTTTATGACATTGGTTTGTCGTCTATCTGTTGTCACCTTATTCTAATGAAATATGATTATGTTTCACTTACTTTGATATACTGGGACTTTTATGGTCGGATTTTTTCTTTTCTTTCTTCCTATAACAAGGGTGGTCATAGGAAATCCCACACTGGACCTACTAATAAAAATTCCTCCATGTATATATTTTTTATTTTTTTGCAAAGTATAAAGTAAGTACTGTATATGATTCATACATCAATAAGAAAAGATGGCTTTTTAATAGTGAAGCCTAAGACCTGCAGTGTGCACATGTCTCTGTATGGTATTTGCTGGTGGATTAATAAAACAAAGAACAGAGGTTGGTTCCCTGAACATACACAATCTGTATAGCACACTTGACACTACTCGAAAGACTATTCTAGTGGTTCATGTTGGTCAAGAGTTCTAGTAACCATGGATACCTGTTGTCATGACTTCCAACGCTTCTCTTCCATAAAGAAAAAAACATATATTTATCCTACATTTCACCTGATAGAAAAAGTAAACTGACGTCCACAAGTGGCTCACATACCCTACATACATAGGTACTGTATATATGAAGAGGGTCGGGCAGGTTGGAGAAATAGACCAGTTTTATATTCACTTCCTACGGGTCGTCCCTGTAAATCATTTCAAGTATTTTTTTCCAGAAAGTATGAGATCCAGATCCTTCCATTACACTGTGTGGACGTAGATGGAGATATTTGCTGGACGTCGATTCCTGCACATTTCTGCTTTTAATTAGAAACACAAGTGACCACAGTTGTTGCATAGTAAATAACTAGGCAGATCGTTGTTTTTCTTCTTAAGAGGATGGGACTTTTCGCTAGTCTTTATTCGGACAGAGATATTTAATCTTTTATATTACCACTTTGCAAATATTGATTTATGCAACCTACTCAGCTGATTAGTCCATTAAGTGGAGTGGAGGCAAGATTAAATAGTTAAGTAAAATATCATGTACAGCTTCTATGTAATTAGATGGAGGGGTGGTCTGTCGGGGAATGATAATTATCTTCAATAGCAATTATAGAAATAAAAAAAAAAAGTATAGCTCAACATGTCAGATCCAACATGTGGGATATGGAAATCATTGCTCTGTTCGCAGTTATTTCAAATGCAACACATGCATTACATCTGTCACAAGTTCTGTCTGATCTGACGGGAGGATTAGCTATTCTTCCCGACTTCACAGACGCCACAACAGGACTCTGACCAAGGGTCCATCAGGTGCTGTTGGAATCTACAATGAATCTTTCAGAGCTTTGTGGCTTATGCTGTGAATTCGAGTGTAAACATGTTAGTTTTAATCAGTTTTTTTTTCTTCCAGTCCAATATCAAGTTGGTTATTTTAAAGCAATTTGTTTAGTTTTGGTTGTTTTCACCGTAGACAGCCATCAAACCCAATTTTCACAGTAATGGTAGGTTCTCAAGACTGATGTCTCCACATCTGAGAAAAACGGTATGATTATTCTGATCCGACTTTGATCAGAGTGGCATTCGTTTTTCTCGGATTTGGAGAGAAAAAAAAAGTTCCACCACCTTATCCATTCTGTCTTTTTGTGAAAATATAATCCGATGGCGGTCTGTTTTTTTTCATGGACCCATAGTGTTATGCCTGCCAAAGCACATTCACACAGGTAATATACAAAGCAGGGAGACAAATACCTGAATCTGACAAGGACCTGTTCAGACTAGGTGAAGCCCTTCTCTGACCCTGGTCTGTCCCTGCCTGACCTCACAGGTTGGCACCCTAAGATAACGCAATAGCGCCCCCACTCGACGGCAGCTTACCCTGAATGTCCTTAACAGCATCTAGGATAGTGTCACGGGTGTGTCAGAAATGACAGTCGCCCTGCAGTTGGTTGCAGGAGATCTCGTAGTTTGGCATTACAGACACCTTCTTAGAAGCTGTCTCTCTAGGACCCAGCGGCTACCTTCCTCTTGCTAATTAACACCCTGGCCTGGGTGTATAAATATCTGCTGATTGCTAGAGGGAAGTGCCAGAGATACTCACATGACCCCTTGTGAAGGCTTGGGGCAAGTGCATTACTTCTTTGTCTCTGGTGCTAAGAGGACATGCGTTCATCTCTCTGAAGTCGACTAAAGCTAAGCTATCTTCCCTTGTTTGTTCCTCCTTGTTGTCTTTAGTTATCAGTGGGGATCGACTAGCGCTCATCCCCTCCCTTACCTAGCCAGTGCCAAACGCCAGGGAAAGACAGGACGAGGTTCCTGTGTGGCGATTGGTGCGGAACCAATATAGGGACATCAGGGGAGATAGGGTGATATAAGGTCAGCCTAAGAGGTCTCCACTATCCCTTTTCCCCCTTCCCTTTGTGTTGCACTTAGTCTTTCCTACACCTTGCGTGACAGATAGCTAGAGTAGCAGTTCTCCAAGGAATAAAGGAATCACACTCAAAACAACTAAACCAACACAGACTACAGCCAAGTGAATGAATCCAACAAAGTCTATCACAGTAGGAAACACCAGTAGCTGCACCCGGAAGGTGACAGGACAGACAAACAGTAAATGAAGAACACCTGTGTTAAGCTATAGAGACTGCAGCCAGAATAGCAAAACCCAAACACCCAGAGAAAAGGTATGTCTCCTGTGGCTCGGCAGAAAGAGAAGCTGACCACAGAACACAAACTCAAGGGATTAAATCCAGGAGCATGACACATAGTCTTGCATTGACAATTTAAATCCAACACTTGATTCAAAATTGGACACGTTTCCAATTTTTTTCCCGCAGACCAGACCGCTTGGTCCAAAGAAAAAGTAGGAAATGTACATAGCCCCATAGAAAATCATAGGTACGAATGCTATCTGTGAAAACCATGGATAGCACTTGTACAAGATTAGCGGCCATGTGCACGAGCCCATAGCATGTAAATTAAGCAACAAAGGAAACAGTTTGTCCAATATTTTTCAGAATTCATTAAAGTGAATCTTTCACTGGATTTTGCAATTTAAACTGAATTGCTCCACCAATTGCCGCTGGTGCATTAAATTCTCAGTCTAAGGCCATGGCCCCTCTATCAGTGTTCAGTCAGTATTTTTTCTCAGGAGTGGGAGCCAAAACCAGGAGTGGGTGGTATAAATGCAGAATTTTTGCACTTGCTTCTAGTATACTTTTTCTCTGATTGTTCCTCACCTGGTTTTGGCTCCCACTCCTGAGAAAAAAATACTGACCGAATACTGACCAAATACTGATAGTGGGGCCATGACCTAAAATACAAAATCCACTTTAATGAATTCTGGAAAATTATTGACAAAGTATTTCTTTTGTTGCTTAGTGTACATGTTATCTGTGCGAATTGGGTTTGATACCTGTCTACTTTGAAAGAGACCAGAACCAAATAAGTTGGATTAAAATAGCCAGTATAATATTGGACTGAAGAAAAACAGATTAATCCCTTCACGACCTTGGACGAATAGGTACGTCCAAGGTCTTGTCCCTGCTTTTGATGCGGGCTCCAGCGCTGAGTCTGCATCTTTCCCTGCATACGAAAGCTGATCTGATCAGCTGTCATGTGCCTCTTAACAGCCGCGGGTGTATCCGAGATCCACCTGCGGCTGTTAACAAGTTAAATGCTGCTGTCAATCTCTAAAATGTGTCAGACGAAAGCACATCACAAGACCCGCCCATCAGCGCCCCTGTCACATGATCGCAGGGCGCAGATGGGTTGTCATGACAGCCGTGGGTCTGCAGAAGATCCCCATGCCTGTCATTGTGAATCTCCTATGAACGCTGGCCCGTGGCTGGCATTCTTCGAAATCATGATTTATGTTACACATAGCAGGACTGGAGAGCTCTGCTATGTGTAGCACAGGTGATCAGAAGATCACAGCTTCAAGTCTCCTAAGGGACTATTGAAGTCAGTAAAAATGAAGAAAAAAGTTTTAAAAAAATAAAAAAAAACATAAAAGTTCATAAAACACCTTTTGCCCCATTCAGAATAAGACAATTAAAAAAAATAAAAACATACACGTTTGGTATTGAAAACCCCAGAATTGTGTTTTTTTTTTGGCCACCCCAACATTGCAATAAAATGTAATAACAAGCGATCAAAACATTGTATCTAGCCCAAAATTGTATCAATAAAAACATCAGCTCAGATCCCCCTGTCAGATGAGACAGAACTCGTGACAGATGTAATGCATGTGTTGCATTTGACATAATTGTGAACACAGCATATGCCAATGATTTCCATATCCCACATGTTGGATCTATTATTTTGGCAAAATTCAATAGGTTCCTATAAAGTATTATCTAAATCATTGGTCATTGGAGTATTTGAGGTACTCAATTTAATGGTAACCTCTTAGGTTGGATAACACTATAAACCTGCAGATATAGGGTTAATCTGAAGGTATATACCATTAGGAAGGCACCCTGCTGCTGTACTGAACCTTTGAGAAAATTAACTTTTTTCCTCCCGGGAACCGCTGACTTTCAGTTATACAGGTGTGCTGGCAGATGCTGCAATCACTGTTCACAGCAATGTGAACTGAAGCTGTAAGCACATCTCCGGCCCTGACTGACAGCCGGCTCGGCACTGATGCATTGCACAGCCGGCTGTCAGTCAAATGTTTGCATATATTTTACATATCCTTATTCTCTGACTAGTAGAGAATAAATTGTGTACTGTACTTGGCTGCATCACAATCATGTAATAGTGTGCCACAGTAGAAAGATGCGAGCATTTGCATCCACTGCTTGATGCTGTAGGTAGACACAGATATCATTGCTTGGGAAAACTTTTGGTGAGCGGTACCACGGACTTCATTATGTATTATCTCAAAACACACATAGTGTTTTTAATACATTTACATTTGAAAATTATTTATTTTTACATATTTTGTCCAAGGAATAATGTATTCCTCTTGGGATTATCTTTTTAGCTAGTCTTCTTCTGTTTAGTACATTGTGCCTAATTGTTCTACATTGGGTTATTATTAGTGTTGAGCGAGCACTAAAATGCTCGGGTGCTCGAAGCTCGGGCCGAGCTCACTGTGACACTCGGGTGCTCGACCCGAGCAACGAGCCCAATGTTAGTCTATGGGAGACCCGAGCATTTTTGCGGCGGCTCCCCCGGCAGTCTGTAGAAAGCCTAAAAAGTGCCCAAAACGATAGTGACAGGGCTCAAATGACATGGGGACAGCATGGGGATCGCCCCTGGAAGCATTTCTGACCCCCAGGTCACTGCTGTCAACAACGTGGTCAGAGGTATTAAGCCACTTTTACAGGCTCACAATAAAACGTTCAAAAACGAAAGTGAAAGTGCTTTCCTGTGAAATATGTTAACCCCTTAACGACCATGGGTCTTTCTGTTTTTGTGTTTTCCTTTTTTGCTCCCCTTCTTCCCAGAGCCAGAACTTTTTTAATTTTCGTTCAATATGGCCATGTGAGGGCTTATTTTTTGCAGGACGAGTTGTACTTTTAAACACCATCACTGGTTTTACCATATCGTGTGCTGGAAAATGGAAAAAAAATTCCAAGTGCAGTGAAACTGCAAAAAAAATGCAATTCCACATTTGTTTTTTGGGTCCTTTTTTTACCACGTTCACAGATTGCTAAAACTGACCTGCCATCATTATTTTCCAGGTCGTTACGAGTTCATAGACACCAAACATGTATAGGTTCTTTTTTATTTAAGTGGTGAAAAAAAAATCCAAAGCTTGCTAAAAAAACAAAAAAAAATGACGCCATTTTCCGAGACCCTTAGCTTCTCCATTTTTCGGGATCTGGGGCCAGGTGAGGGCTTATTTTTTGCGTGCCGGGCTGACGTTTTTATTGATACCATTTTGGGGTAGATCCGATGTTTTGATCGCCCGTTATTGCATTTTATTGCAAAGTTGTAGCGACCAAAAAAACTTAATTCTGGCGTTTAAAATTTTTTTCTCGTTACGCCGTTTACTGATTGTATTAATTCTTCTTTTATATTGATAGATCAGGCGATTCTGAACGCGGCGATACCAAATATGTGTATGTGTTTTTTTTTTATATATATATATTTTATTTTGAATGGGGCGAAAGGGGGGGTGACTTAAACCTTTATATATATATATTTTTTTTTTTATTTTTTTAAAAACTTTTTTTTTACACTTTCTGCTTGCTTCTATAGTCTAGAAGCAGCAGTTGTCTGATTGCTTCTACTGCATACAAGCGATGAGCAGATCGCTTGTATGCAGGAGAAATGCTCACTTGCTATGAGCGCTGACCACTAGGTGGCGCTCATAGCAATTGAGACATGACAACCACAGGCGTCTGCTGCAGACCCTGAGTTGTCATGCCCACCCATTGGTGACCCGCGATCACGTGACGGTGTCACTGATGGGCGGGGCTTAGGACTCCCGGAAGCGCGAGTTAAATGCCACTGTCAGAGATTTAACATGTTAACAGCCGCGGGTGGATTGCGATTCCAATAATCAGCTGACATGTGCTCGCTTCAGTGCGGGCTCACCGCCGGAGCCCCCGCTGAACCGGCCTTCCCGACCTGGTGCGTACTATTACTGACCAGGTTGGAAAGGGGTTAAGGAACATCCTTTCCAGGGTAAAGACTTGTGTATAAGGTAAAATAAATAACCAAAAACAAAAATACTCCTCCACACCTTGGGCTATGTTCACAAGTAGCATTTTTTATGCGTTTTTGCACGTTTGTATTGCTTTCAACCGTGACAAATGCATTCACCGGGAAATGTCATTTTAACATTTTACAACCTTATCTGGCCATGTGCTGTGTGACACATGCATACAGTGCTAAAAAGACATGGGAACAGCATGGGGAAGACACCTGGAAGCATCTCTGACACCCAGGTCACTGCCTAAAAGTGTGCCCATCAGAAGTGATCCTTGCCGCATCAGAAGATGCAGACTTGCAACTATCCCTGTGCAAGTCCTTGTCCCAGGGCAGTGTTCAATTGTACCTCCCCCATAACTTGCAATACAAGCGCAAGTATGCAGCCTGCCACCCACCCACCCCCAGGCTGCAATACCATACTGCTAGCTTGCTTGCACTTGAAATTGGGCCTTTTAGGCATGTGGAGGTGGAATCTGGCCACCATGTCATGGCTGCGTCGGTAGCCTGGTATTCATACTCAGTCCCCAGCCGCCCGGCGGCCGGGTGTCCACGCTTGGTCCCCAGCCGCCAGGGGGCGGCCAGGTGTCCATACTCAGTCCCCAGCCGCCCCTATTTGTCCCGGTGCGCCTTATACACAAGCGCTCATACCAAAACATTACCTGTGCCCTCCCCAGTGCATTTAGTGGGAAGGACAGCCTAACCACAAACACGTGGACAAGTGAATGTGGCCAGGAATGGTCCATCTCACTGACGCCTTCACACTGAGTTAATATTGTGGAAGCCGGGACACAGTTGGACACTGGGATGCAACACGTCCTCCAGACATAGAGGATTGCGGGTCCTGGGTCAATCAGGCTTCAACACAAAGTTCAGAAGGTAGACAGCAGCAGTGGTCGGCCTCCTACACAACGAGTAAATTATTCATGATCATGAGGCCATCCACCTCCTTAGCTTTCTGTTCCTTGGAATGCAAGCGCATGTATGTAGTAGCAGCTAGGCCTGAGGTGGTCAGCGTTTTGGCGCATATTCTACCTCCTTCGAGGATTGCTGGATGTTTTCCTGCTACTATCCCAGTTCTATGACTCCCGTTAAAACAAAGCTTCAGGTGATGAATGATGGATGAGGTGGTGGAAAAGGAGAAAGAGCAGGAGGAACAGGGACCATTCACATCAATATCAGGCCAGCCAACCACACATGTCTTGTAGGATATGTTTCTGTACCAAAAGGAGCGGTTCAGCTACACAGTTATAAGGCATACAGTGAATGCAATGCCTACCAAAAATTTCGAGGCACTCCAATGCCCCTTAGAAGTGACATGGAGGTCAGAGGGCCTTAACTAAACCGTTTTTTCCATTTATAGCAACTGGGTCTCCTGTACACTGTTGGCCTAAGCAGGGAATGGAAGGCTTTCCAAAAATTATTAGGCACTGCAATGCCCCTTGAAACAGACGTGGATTACAGCGTATTAAAAACCTTCTACCCATTATTGGGGAGTGGGTCTCCCTTAGTGTTCGCCTATGCATTGAAAAGCAAAAGCTGACAAAAATTAGGAGGAAATGCAATGCCCGTTGCAAGAGTCGTGGAGGTTAGAGGTAATTAAAAACAACATATCAATGCCCCTTGGAAGAGCTGTGGAGTTCAGAGTGGTTTAACAAGACGGTTTTAATACCCCTTAGAAGAGACGTGGAGTTCAAAGTGGTTTAACAAGACAGTTTTAATGCCCCTTGGAAGAGATGTGGAGGTCACAGTAGCTTAACAAGATGGTTTTAATGCCCCTTGAAAGAGACGTGGAGTTCAGAGTGGTTTAACAAGACAGTTTTAATGCTCCTTGGAAGAGTGGTGGAGGTTACAGTGGAATAAAAAGACAATATCAATGCCCCATGGAAGAGACGTGGAGGTCACAGTAGCTTAACAAAGACGGTTTTAATGCCCCTTGGAAGAGTGGTGGAGGTCGCAGTGGAATAAAAAGACAATATCAATGCCCCTTGGAAGAGTGGTGGAGGTTACAGTGGAATAAAAAGACAATATCAACGCCCTGTGGAAGAGACGTGGAGGTCACAGTAGCTTAACAAGACGCTTTTAATGCCCCTTGGAAGAGTGGTGGAGGTCGCAGTGGAATAAAAAGACAATATTAACGACCCTTGGAAGAGACGTGGAGGTCACAGTAGCTTAACAAGATGATTTTAATGCCCCTTACAAGAGCCATGCAGTACAGCATGTTAAAAACATTATTCCCATTATTGGGGAGTGGGTCTCCCATAGTCTTTGCCTATGCCTTCCAAGCAAAAGCTGCCAAAAATTAGGAAGGGGGAACTTGCAATGTCATAGAATCATAGAATCATAGAATGGTAGAGTTGGAAGGGACCTCCTGGGTCATCTGGTCCAACCCCCTGCTCAAAGCAGGATTCACTAAATCATCTCAGACAGATGTCTGTCCAGCCTCTGTTTGAAGACGTCCATTGAAGGGGAACTCACCACCTCTCGTGGCAGCCTGTTCCACTCATTAATCACCCTAACTGTCAAAAAGTTTTTTCTAATATCTAATCTGTGTCTCCTCCCATTTAGTTTCATCCCATTGCTTCTAGTCTTTCCTTGTGCAAATGAGAATAAAGATGATCCTTCTACAATGTGACAGCCCTTGACATATTTGTAGACAGCTATTAAGTCTCCTCTCAGTCTTCTTTTTTGCAAGCTAAACATTCCCAAATCCTGCAACCGTTCCTCATAGGACATGGTTTGCAGACCAGTCACCATTCTGGTCGCTCTTCTCTGAACTTGCTCCAGTTTGTCTATGTCTTTTTTAAAATGTGGGGCCCAGTATTCCAGATGAGGTCTGACCAAAGAGGAGTAAAGACCAATAATGACTTCACGTGATCTAGACTGTATGCTTCTGTTAATACATCCCAGAATTGTATTTGCCTTTTTTGCTGCTGCATCACACTGTTGACTCATGTTCAGTCTATGATCTATTAGTATACCTAAATCTTTTTCACATGTACTGTTGCTTAGCTCTATTCCTCCCATTCTGTATATGCTTTTTTCATTTTTATTGCCCAGATGTAGTACTTTGCATTTTTCCCTGTTAAAAACCATTCTGTTGGTTGCTGCCCACTGCTCCAGTTTATTTAGGTCTTTTTGAATCCTCTCTCTCTCTTCTCTAGTATTAGCTATCCCTCCTAGCTTTGTGTCATCAGCAAATTTAATCAGTTTACCCTCAATTCCTTCATCTAAATCATTGATAAAGATGTTGAACAATACAGGTCCCAGGACGGAGCCCTGTGGTACCCCACTTGAGACATTCATCCAGCTGGATGTGAAGCCATTTACAATCACCCTTTGAGTCCGATCACTAAGCCAGTTATGAATCCACCTAACAGTTGCCTGGTCCATTGCATACTTGGTCATTTTTTCAATAAGGATGGTGTGAGATACTTTGTCAAATGCTTTGCTGAAGTCAAGATATACTATATCTACAGCATTTCCCTGATCCACCCAGTCAGTGATTCTGTCATAGAAGGAAATTAAGTTAGTCTGACATGACTTGTTAGTTATAAACCCATGCTGACTCTGGTTAATCACTTCATTCTTATCCAGGTACTTACATACATGTTGTTTAATAATTTGTTCAAAGATCTTTCCTGGTATAGAAGTCAGACTCACCGGCCTATAGTTCCCTGGGTCCACCTTCTTCCCCTTTTTGAAGATAGGAACAACATTTGCTCTTCTCCAGTCTTCTGGGACTTCTCCTGTTCTCCAAGAATTTTCAAAGATTATGGAGAGTGGTTCTAAAATTTCTTCTACGATCTCCTTCAGTACTCTGGGGTGTAATTCATCTGGACCTGGAGACTTGAACTCATTTATGTTAGCTAAATATTCCCTCACAATCTTTCTGTTTACAGATAACTTGGATTCTTCTATTCCTTTAAAAGGACAGTGAAGATCAGTTGATGTTACATTTTCTTTCTGAGAGAAAACAGATGCAAAATAGGAATTAAAAAGTTTGGCCTTCTCAACATCCTCTCTTACCATTTCTCCATTTTCATCCTGTAAAAATCCTATAGCATCTTTGACTTTTCTTTTACTTTTGACATACCCCCAAAATCCTTTTTTATTGCTTTTGACATCTCTTGCAAGCCTTAATTCATTGTCAGCTTTAGCTAACCTGATGCATGCCCTGCAGGATCTGCAGACTGCATTAAAATCTTCTTTAGATATGCCTCCCTCTTTCCATTTAATAAACATTTCTTTCTTTCTTTTTAGCATGTGTTTAAGTTCTGTGTTCATCCATCCTGGTTTCCTTAAATGCTTCCCATTCTTCCTACTTTTCGGGATTGTTAACGATTGTGCTTTGAGAATCTCATTTTAAAAAATTTCCCATCCTTCCTGGACATTTTTGTCCTTAAGGACATCCAGCCATTGGATCCCTCCTATTCTCTTTCTGAGTCTCTTAAAATCTGCCTTTCTAAAATCTAACCTTGAAGTTTGAGTCTTCACATGTCTTCCTCCTCTAGTTATCCAAAATTCTATAATAGCATGATCGCTGCCTCCTAGGGTCCCAGCCACTTTTACCTCCTCAACCATTTCCTCCTTGTTTATAAGGATTAGATCCAAAGTAGCAGATCCCCTTGTTTTCTCCCCTACCTTTTGGAAGATAAAGTTGTCAGCAAGAGAGGATAAGAATTTGCTTGACCTGTTAGTTTTACTTGAGAGAGATTCCCAACAAATGTCTGGATAGTTAAAATCTCCCATGACCACTACGTCATATTTTTTTGAGAACTTGGTCATTTGATACATAAAGAGTTCATCCATATCTTCAGCTTGCCCAGGTGGCCTGTAGTAAATGCCTACAATGGTGTCCTTTCCGTTGTTCTCTCCTTGTATTCTTACCCAAACAGTTTCCACAGAACTCCCAGTCTCTGAAGCTTCAATCTCTGTGCAGATATACGCTTTTCTAACATACAATGCGACACCTCCTCCTCGTTTATCAAGTCTGTTTCTTGCAAATAAGTTGTATCCTTTTAGCCTTTTATTCCAATCATGTGTATCGTCCCACCAAGTTTCAGTGATTCCAATGACATCATATTTCTTTTCCTGCGTTAGTAGTTCTAATTCTCCTTGTTTGTTGCCCATGCTTTGTGCATTTGTATAAAAACATTTTAGTTTGTGATTGGTTTCTCTTCTTCCCATATTTTTATTATTTAAATTGTTTTGTCTTTGTTCTTCCTTTCCACTTCCAGTAGCAGAGATCTCAAAAGTATTTGTCAGCTGTATGGCTTTTTCTGGCCATTTGCTTCCCTTCCCACATTGTTCTAGTTTAAAGCTCTCCTGATGAGTGCAGCAAGGCAATTTCCAAATACATGTTTTCCAGTCTTCGTAAGGTGCACCCCATCTCTAGCAAGTAGTCCATCGTATAGGTAATTCATTCCGTGATCCAGAAATCCAAATCCTTGTTGACGGCACCATCGACGTAGCCAGTTGTTCACCTGTAGAATCTTATTCCACCTCATTGTTCCATGGCCATCCACTGGGAGGATGGATGAGAAGACCACCTGCGCTCCCAATTCTTTCACTTTCTTGCCCAAGTCTTCAAAGTCACTGCAGATGGTTTCCAGGTCCTTTCTTGCAGTGTCATTTGTCCCCACATGTATTAGCAGGAATGGGTAGTGATCTGTAGGTCTGAAGAGTCTTGATATCCTGTCAGACACATCTTTAATTTTTGCTCCTGGAAGACAGCACATTTCTCTTGAGGTTATGTCTGGTCTGCAGATAGCAGCCTCTGTTCCTCTTAACAGGGAATCCCCCATGACCACCACTCTCCGTTTTTTCTTCACAACATTCTTCTTTCTCCATCCAGGAGGATTCTGAGGGCTTACAAGGTTATTCATTGCTGGCAAAGTCTTATCTTGCTGTATTTCTTCATGGTTCTCCTGCGAGAGAGCCTGGTACTGGTTCCTGAGCAGTATAGGTGCTGACTGCCTCTCTATCCTCCTGCTTCTCTGGGTCACATGCTTCCATTCCTCTGTTTCCTCAGGTGCAGTTCGAATTTCTTCTCTTTCTGAATCATGAAGAGATAATTCTGCTCTGTCTAAGAACTCTTCACCTTCCTTAATGATTTTCAAGGTAGTTAACCTCTCTTCTAGATTTCACAACTTTTCCTCCAACAGGGACACAAGCTTGCATTTCTGGCATGTGAAGTTTGGCTTTTCCACTGGCAAGTCTGTGAACATGTAGCAGGATATGCAGCTCACCAAATGGCTCCTGGACTCTTCCATGTTCTTACTGTTAATGTTCTGAAAACAGTGAAAAAAGCTTCAAAAAAAAGCTTCAAAATCCAACAGCCAAAATCCAGTGTTCTTTGAGCTCACGGAGACTCTTCACTTACCCCAAAATGCAGTGGGAATATGCAAATTATCTCCTTAGGACTCCTCCCCTGGTTTACCGATGTCCTCTTTTCAGCTCCAACAGCCAAAACCCAGTGTTCTTTGAGCTCACGGAGACTCTTCACTTACCCCAGAATGCAGTGGGAATATGCAAATTATCTCCTTAGGACTCCTCCCCTGGTTTACCGATGTCCTCTTTTCAGCTCCAACAGCCAAAATCCAGTGTTCTTTGAGCTCACGGAGACTCTTCACTTACCCCAAAATGCAGTGGGAATATGCAAATTATCTCCTTAGGACTCCTCCCCTGGTTTACCGATGTCCTCTTTTCAGCTCCAACAGCCAAAATCCAGTGTTCTTTGAGCTCACGGAGACTCTTCACTTACCCCAAAATGCAGTGGGAATATGCAAATTATCTCCTTAGGACTCCTGTCCCTTACAAGAGCCATGCAGTACAGCATATTAAAAACATTATTCCCATTATTGGGGAGTGGGTCTCCCATAGTCTTTGCCTATGCCTTCCAAGCAAAAGCTGCCAAAAATTAGGACAGAGGAACTTGCAATGCTGGCAACATGGACCACGGTCATCCTGGTGGTATAGTGGTCGTGGAGGCTGAGGATAAGGAGAAGAGCAAAAAACAGCCGAAATGAGGAAGCGTATACCCATGTGTGGGTGTGAAGCGATGCATGGGCATACACCTCCCGAAATAACACAGTGGATTTGACTTTATGTTACTCTGCTGTCATTTGGTGGTGATGAGAAGTCTGGCCCAATCCAGCCCTTGTTCATTTTGATAAGGGTCAGCTTGTCAGCATTGTCAGTTGACAGGCGAGTGCGCTTATCAGTTATAATTCCCCCAGCGGCACTAAAAACACGCTCCGATAACACAATAGCGGCAGGGCAGGCCAGGACCTCCAAGGCATACAGAGTGAGTTCATTCCAAGTGTCCAGCTTGGATACCCAATAATTAAAAGGCACAGAGGAATCACGGAGGACGCTGGTACTCCCTCACCATCTTTTGAAACTTTCCACTCCTTGTGAGAGTACCCTGCACCTCAGGGCCTGTAAGCTGGGCAGGTCTCAGAAAACTGTCCTAGAACATTGACAGTGTTCCCCTGCCTCTGCTGGATTGGAGTTGCGTCTCTCTCGCCTGTATGCCTTAGTTGGGCAGCGAACTGTGACCTCTACCGTGTTCAGATGGGAATTTTTTTAATAGTTCTGCAGCAAGGGCCTTCTGGTACTGCCCCATTTTTGTAGACCTCTCCAACTCAGGAATAAGAGAGTGAAAGTTCTCCTTGTAGAGGGGGTCTAAAAGTGTCATCAACCAGTAATGACTGTCACCCAACATTTTGACAATGCGAGGGTCACGGTTAAGGCAGCGTAACATAAAGTCAGCCATGGGTGTCAGACTGGTAACGGGCAAGACTTCCGTGTCCTCACCAAGATGATGACTGATAGTGTTGAGCGATCACTAAAATGCTCGGGTGCTCGAAGCTCGGGCCGAGCTTACCGTGCTACTCCGGTGCTCGACCCGAGCGACGAGCCCAATGTAAGTCTATGAGAGACCCGAGCATTTTTGCGGCAGCACCCTTGGCAGTCTGTAGAAAGCCTAAAAAGTGCCCAAAACGATAGTGACAGTGCTCAAAAGACATGGGGGCAGCATGGGAATCGCCCCTGGAAGCATTTCTGACCCTCAGGTCACTGCTGTCAACAACGTGGTCAGAGGTATTAAGCCACTTTTGCGGGCTCACAATAAAACGTTCAAAAACGAAACTGAAACGGTTTTCCTGTGAAATATGTTAAGGAATTTCCTTTCCAGGGTAAAAACTTGTGTATAAGGTAAAATAAATAACCAAAAACAAAAATACTCCTCCACACCTTGGGCTATGTTCACAAGTAGCATTTTTCATGCGTTTTTGCACTTTTGTATTGCTTTCAACCGTGACAAATGCGTTCACCGGGAAATGTCATTTTAACATTTTACAACCTTATCTGGCCATGTGCTGTGTGACACATGCATACAGTGCTGAAAAGACAAGGGATCAGCATGGGGAAGACCCCTGGAAGCATCTCTGACCCCCAGGTCACTGTCTAAAAGTGTGCCCATCAGAAGTGATCCTTGCCGCATCAGAAGATGCAGACTTGCAACTATCCCCGTGCAAGTCCTTGTCCCAGGGCAGTGTTCAATTGTACCTCCCCCATTCCTTGCAATGCAAGCAAAAATATGCAGCCAACCACCCACCCACCCGCAGGCTGCAATACCATACTGCTAGCTTTCACTTGAAATGGGGCCTTTTAGTTTGGAGGAGGCCGAAGCTGGCCACTACCTCATGGCCGCTTCGGCAGCGAGGTATCCATACTCTGTCCCCAGCCGCCCGGCGGCCGGGTGTCCACGCTCGGTCCCCAGCCGCCAGGTGGCGGCCAGGTGTCCATACTCGGTCCCCAGCCGCCCTGATTTCTCCTGTCACCTTCCCCCACACTTTTCTTAGCCTGGCCTGCTTTAGGGCAGCATTGGACGAGCCCACCAGAGAACCAGACTCCTCCGGTGGGCCCTGGCTTCTCCATCAGGGGAGTTGAGAGTGCCTAGGTGAGGAGCATGATGATGATAGAAGTTAGCATCTGCTTTGTTTTCTTGGAATGCAAGCGCATGTATGTAGTAGCAGCTAGGCCTGAGGTGGTCCGCGTTTTGGCGCATATCCTACCTCCTCCGAGGATTGCTGGATGTTTTCCTGCTCCTATCCCAGTTCTATGACTCCCGTTAAAACAAAGCTTCAGGTGATAAATGATGGATGAGGTGGTGGCAAAGGAGAAAGAGCAGGAGGAACAGGGACCATTCACATCAATATCAGGCCAGTCAACCAGATATGTCTTGTAGGATATGTTCCTGTAACAAAAGGAGCGGTTCGGCTACACAGTTATAGGGCATACAGTGAGTGCAATGCCTACCAAAAATTTCGAGCCACTCCAATGCCCCTTGGAAATGACATGGAGGTCAGAGGGCGTTAACTAAACCTTTTTTTCGATTTATAGCAACTGGGTCTCCCGTGCACTGTTGGCCTAAGCAGTGAATGGAAGGCTTTCCAAAAATTATGAGGAACTGCAATGCCCCTTACAAGAGCCATGTGTGGCATCCCAGGGGTCTGGTCACCACAGTAATAGAGATATTACGTCAGAGAGCAAGTGGGAGGTTTCCTGGTCAGGATCCCTTAAACATGCAACATCCTCCTGCCCCAGTCCTGGGAGGGGAGAATTCTGCCCTTATAAACTGGATCTGGGGCGGGTTTGAGTGAGACAGAGAACAGTCAGAGTCAGAGTGAGAGCAAGGGAAAGTAACAGCAAGGAGCTCTGTAGGAGCTAAAGACCAGGGGCTGGAAGCTGAGCAGAGCTCGCCCTGGCAGAAGACAATAGGAACCGGACACAGGAGTCCAAAGCTGTGAGGACTTATATATCCAGCAGCAGAAACCAGCCGGCAGGGGATTTCAGGTCCTCTGGCCATAGAAGCCCGGAGGCTCAGTCACAAGCAAGGGACCTGCACCGCCGTCGTGGAGCGGAGGCTAACAGAAGGCCCCAAGTCACCAGCCATACGGGTGAGCACTACACGGTACACTCAGGGACGTGGGCTACTTCTACCCTCTTACAGCAAGGTAGCCAGGAAGAGTGCAGACAGACGGGGAGGCCTACAACTCCACCTGGCCAGGGGAACTCCTGCTTGCTCACAGACTGACCAGGCCTCTTATGCTAGCCAGTACTCCCGGGAGGGTCTACCTTATAATCATCAGTAAAGACCCTGAACTGCACTGCAAAGACTCTGAGTCGTTCCTGCTGCGCTCGTGCACCATCACCCCCATCATCCACACTCACTGCCCTGAGGCTATACTCCTCCCGAGGGGAGTTATCCCATTCTATGCTGCGCACACAACACCAGCCTCAGCGGTCTGCCTCGCAGCGGTGGTACTCCCTGACCGCAATCCACGGGTGGCGCAGTCGGACAATTAACCTCAAAACCTAAGAAAGACTGCCACTGGTTTGACCAGCCTGAGCCACGGGACCGGGTCACCGCCACGGAGACTACAGACCCCTGAGACCTGGCACCGGATATCCCACACACGTGTACACACGGCCCAGGGGGCGCGTCACATGCAGTACAGCATATTACAAACATAAGTCCCATTATTGGGGAGTGGGTGTCCCATAGTATTTGCTTATGCCTTGCAAGCAAAAGCTGCCAAAAATTAGGACGGAGCAACTTGCAATGCCCCTTACAAGAGCCATGCAGTACAGCATATTACAAACATAAGTCCCATTATTGGGGAGTGGGTCTCCCATAGTATTTGCTTATGCTTTCCCAGCAAAAGCTGCCAAAAATTAGGACGGAGCAACTTGCAATGCCCCTTACAAGAGCCATGCAGTACAGCATATTACAAACATAAGTCCCATTATTGGGGAGTGGGTCTCCCATAGTATTTGCTTATGCTTTCCCAGCAAAAGCTGCCAAAAATTAGGACGGAGCAACTTGCAATGCCCCTTACAAGAGCCATGCAGTACAGCATATTACAAACATAAGTCCCATTATTCGGGAGTGGGTCTCCCATAGTATTTGCTTATGCTTTCCCAGCAAAAGCTGCCAAAAATTAGGTTGGAGCAACTTGCGATGCCCCTTACAAGAGCCATGCAGTACAGCATATTACAAACATAAGTCCCATTATTGGGGAGTGGGTGTCCCATGGTATTTGCTTATGCTTTCCCAGCAAAAGCTGCCAAAAATTAGGACGGAGGAACTTGCAATGCTGGCACCCTGGTGGTATAGTGGTGGTGGAGGCTGAGGATAAGGAGAAGAAGATTAAACAGCCGAAACGAGGAAGCGTATACCCATGTGTGGGTGTGAAGCGGTGCATGTGAATACACCTCCCGAAATAACACAGTGGATTTGACTTTATGTTACTCTGCTGTCATTTGGTGGTGATGAGAAGTCTGGTCCAATCCAGCCCTTGTTCATTTTGATAAGGGTCAGCTTGTCAGCATTGTCAGTTGACAGGTGAGTGCGCTTATCAGTTATAATTCCCCCAGCGGCACTAAAAACACGCTCCGATAACACGCTAGCGGCAGGGCAGGCCAGGACCTCCAAGGTGTACAGAGCGAGTTTCCAGCTTGGATACCCAATAATTAAAAGGCACAGAGGAATCACGGAGGACGCTGGTACGATCGGCAAGGTACTCCCTCACCATCTTTTGAAACTTTCCACTCCTTGTGAGAGTACCCCACGCCTCAGGGCCTGTAAGCTGGGCGGGTGTCAGAAAACTGTCCCAGAACGTTGACAGTATTCCCCTGCCTCTGCTGGATTGGAGTTGCATCTCTCTCGCCTGTACGCCTTGGTTGGGCAACGAACTGTGACCTCTGCCGCTAGCGTGTTCAGATGGGAATTTTTTTAAGAGTTCTGCAGCAAGGGCCTTCTGGTATTGCCCCATTTTTGTAGATTTCCGTGTCCTCACCAAGATGACGACTGACCATGCTCTCCTCCTCCTCCTCCTCTTCCTCCTCCCCCCTGTCCTCAGGCCACCCACGCTGAACCGACGGTATGACACTTGTACAGGTACTACCGTCTGCAACGCATGATAGCAGCTCCTGTTCTTCCTCCTCCTCCTCCCCCTCCTCCTCCTCTCCCTCATTGTCCCCCAATGCACGTTGGGATGAGATGAGGCTGGGCTGTGTGTAATCGCCTGCTACGGCTTCTTGATCCATCTCATCATACTCTGGCTGCAATGCCTCCTCTTTAATTCTCTGCAGAGAGCGTTGCAAAAGACAGACAAGTGGGATGCTGACACTAATGATGGCGTCATCGCCACTCACCATCTTGGTGGCCTCCTCAAAGTTTGTCAGGATGGTACATATGTCAGACATCCAGGTCCACTCCTGAGGTCTTATGTGTGGAGTCTGACCTGAATATCGACGGCCTTGTTGCAGCTGGTACTCCACAACTGCTCTCTTCTGCTCACAAATCCTTTGTAACATGTGGAGGGTAGAGTTCCAACGTGTGGGGACATCACACACCAGTCGGTGTGCCGGAAGCTGCAAACGCTGCTGCAACACAGCAAGGGCGGCGGAAGCTGTAGCCGACTTGCGAAAATGAGCTGACAGGCGGCGTACTTTCACGAGCAGATCTGGCAACTCGGGGTACGATTTAAGAAACCGCTGAACCACGAGGTTAAGCACATGAGCCAGGCATGGTACGTGTGTGATCTCACCTCGCCTCAGAGCCGCCAGCAGGTTACGGCCATTGTCACACACGACCATGCCGGGATGTAGGTTCAGCGGTCTCAGCCACAGATCTGCCTGCTCTTTCACAGCTGTCCACAACTGACAAGCAGTGTGAGGTTTATCACCTAAGCTTATGAGTTTCAGCACAGCCTGTTGCCGCTTGGCGGAGGCAGTAATGCAATGCTTCCAGCTTGTAACTGATGTGGTGATATCTGAGATGGAGGCTGAACATGAGGAGGAGGAGGAGGATGCACAGGAGCTGTACACTGTGGGGGCAACTCTGACTGACATAGGGCCCGCAATCCTCGGTGTGGGGAGGATGTGTTCCGTCCCAAGGTCCGACTGTGTCCCGGCTTCTACTATGTTTACCCAGTGTGCCGTCAGAGAGATGTACCGTCCCTGGCCACAAGCACTTGTCCACGTGTCCGTTGTCAGGTGGACTCTCCCAGTAACTGCGTTGTTGAGGGCACGGCAGATGCTTTGGGACACGTGCTTGTGTAGTGCGGGGATGGCACACCGGGCAAAATAGTGTCGGCTGGGGACCGAGTACCGAGGGACGGCCACCGCCATAAGATTGCGGAAGGATTCCATCTCCACCAGCCTAAAAGGCAGCATTTCCAATGCAAGCAGTCGTGAAATGTGCGAATTTAGGACTGTGGCCTGTGGGGCGTTAGCTGCGAATTTCCGCTTTCGTTCAAAGGTCTGGGATATGGACAATTGAACGCTGCGGTGGGACGTGGACGTGGACGTTGATGCTGTTTCTTGAGAAACTGCCATAACAAGTGAAGACTGAGAGGAGGGGGCATCTTTACATGCAGTATGGACAGGGGATTGCCTTGCACACACAACAGGGGGTTCTATTGCACACACAACAGTGGAAGAAGCAGTGGTGACACCCGCTGACACTGGTCGTGGACCCTGGGTTTCGCCCCACAAAGTCGGGTGCTTTGCTGCCATGTGCCTGATCATGCTGGTGGTGGTCAGGCTGGTAGTTTTGTCACCCCTGCTGATGCTGGCCTGGCAGGTGGAACATATGGCCTTTTTGGGGTTATCAGCAGAGTCTTTAAAAAAATTCCAGACTCTGGAAGACCTACCGCTTGTACTGGCAACATCCCTCGTGTTGGTGTTACGGGGAACGGTTGCCTGCTTTCTGTCTGCGGCCACCACACTGCTTCTTCCTGCCTGTTGGGGTATTCTGCCTCCCTCCCCCTGTGTGCTGCTGGCCTCACTCTGCATGTCCTCCTTCCACGTTGGGTCAGTTACTAGATCATCCACCACCTCCTCCTCTTCCACTTGCGCACCACGATCCTCCTCCTCACTTCCTGGCAATTGTGTCTCGTCATCGTCCACCTCTTGTGACAGATTGCCAACGTCGACTTCCTGTGGCCGTGGCTGTTCAAATATTTGGGCATCGCAACATGGGATCTCCTCTTCCACCACTTCAAGCGTATCAGGCGAGGGGCCCAAATATGGAAATGGACCAGTGAACAGCTCTTCAGAGTGTCCAAGTGTGGGATCACTTGCTGTCTGACGACACTCGGCATGGTGGGAGGAAGGAGCATCAGGGTGAGGAGGAGTATGCGGTCGAGACTCACGGCTACTAAGAGTTGACCGTGTGGAAGACAGACCGGAGGTGGTGGTGCCCAGGTAACTGGAAGTATTGTCTGCTATCCAATTAATAACCTGTTCACACTGATCAGTTCTCAATACTGGTGTTGTTCTGTGCTTCCCTAGTAATTCGGTCAAGAAGTGGGACCGAGAAGATGTGGCTGTTGGTTGTGGCACATTTTCACCTTGACCATGGCCCTGTCCTCTGCACGAACCATCACCAGAACGTCCACTTCCACGTCCCTTGCCACGCGCCTTGCCCATTGTAAATGAAGTAAAATAGCTTACACTTGCACTATCAATGGAAAAAGGGTAATAAAGAGTAGATTAGAACCGTGGAAGAGGAAAACCACAGTTATTGTTTACTGGGGTATACCACACTTTTTTAAATAAAGATATTTGCGGCTGAACAGTGAGCGACACACTGAAACTGCTTTTTTTTAGATACCAAAGACCCAAAACTGGATAGTACAGCGATTTGACCCGTGGAACTGTGAAACCACACTGGGATGTCGGGCCTACACAAGACTATTTTCAACAGATATATTTTTGTGTCACAACAGTCAGGAGACACTACTGTTTTTCTTTACGGAAAAAACTGCCAAAACCTGAATAATAGAGATTTTTTACCGTGGGATGGCAAAACCACAGTTATTGTTTACTGGGGTATACCACACTTTTTTAAATAGACATATTTGCGGCTGAACAGTGAGCGACACACTCAAACTGTTTTTTTTAGATACAAATGGCCCAAAAGTGGATAATACAGAGGTTTGAACCGTGAAACAGCAAAGCCACACTTGTATTTCTCGGGCCTACACCAGACTATTTTCAACAGATATATTTGTGTCTGAACAATCAGGAGACACTATTTATTTTTTACGGCAAAAAATGCCAAAAGCAGGATAATAGAGATTTTTTACTGTGGAACAGCAAAACCACAGTTATAATTTACTGGTGTATACCAGGCTTTTTAAAATATATATATGTTTGCGGCTGAACAGTGAGCGACACACTCAAACTGTTTTTTTTAGATACAAATGGCCCAAAAGTGGATAATACAGAGGTTTGTACCGTGGAACTGCAAAACCACACTTGTATTTCTCGGGCCTACACCAGACTATTTTCAACAGATATATTTGTGTCTGAAAAATCAGGGAGACACTATTATTTTTTTTTTTACAGAAAAAAATGCAAAAAGCAGGATAATAGAGATTTTTTACCGTGGAACAGCAAAAGCACACTTCTGTCTCTCTGGCCTACACCAGACTATTTTCAACAGATATATTTGTGTCTGAAAAATCAGGGAGACACTATTATTATTTTTATACAGCAAAAAATGCCAAAAACAGGATAATAGAGATGTTTTACCGTGGAACAGCAAAACCACAGTAATAATTTACTGGTGTATACCAGACTTTTTTAAATATATATATTTGCGGCTGAACAGTGAGCGACACACTCAAACTGTTTTTTTTAGATACAAATGGCCCATAGAACTGCAAAACCACACTTCTATTTCTCTGGCCTGCACCAGTCTATTTTCAACAGATATATTTGTGTCTGAAAAATCAGAGGCACACTTTTTTTTTTGGGGGGGGGGGGGCACCAAAAGGTTAATAAGATGGGTATTTGTACATTGTGAAGGAGGAAAAAAAAAAGAGGATTTAGATAAAAAAAAAAAGGATTTTTCCTGGCCCCCGGACCTGGAGCTAAGTCCAGCAATTTCAGCAACAGGAGCAGCACACAGGACTGTAATGCAGCTTTTGCTGGTATAACCACTGCGTCTCCTATACAGCCTGCCTGCCTGCCTGATATATCTGGGATGGATATTAGTCCTGAGAAGGACTGTTTGTTTGTTCTGGCAGCCTTTACAGACCCTACACTAACTATTTTGCAGGATATATCTCTCCCTAAATCAGCAGCGCTGTCCCTACACTGTCTGATCCGGAGCGACTGTGTCCAAGATGGCGGCGCCCGGTTTTAAATACTCGAGGTGACGCTGTGCGGCCAGCCAATCACTGTAATGCCCACAAACAACATGGCTGCGGCATTGCAGTGACTGGCTGGCAATCCCTGCATGTTCATTGGCTCTGTAAAGAGCGCCAAACATGCAGGGCGGAGACCCGAGCTCCCGCCCGAGTAACCCGGAAATGCTCGGTGCTCGCCGAACATGCCGAGTAGCGTGATGCTCGGGCGAGTACCGAGCAGTGTCGAGCATGTTCGCTCAACACTAGTTATTATCTCACACTGAATTCTGCGCTAGAAGCTTTGAAAGCAAAATACAGTATAAGTGACAATATTCCATGAAGTAATTTTTTTTAAAACACATCACTAGATGGAAATATATTGATGTACATATTCCCATACAAACACATTCATATCTTATTGGGATTCCATGTTTGCATGAGTCCTGAATTTAACATTTTGCTCAAGGGTTTGTTGATTTATTAGCTATTTATTTGATTTTAAAGAGGTTGGATACTACTTGGACTACTCCTTTATAAATACTGTATTCCTTAACGTACAATAAAAATAACATATATTCCTGCACCAGTGCCATTGCAGCGAGTTGGTGGCCTGTCTCCCAGAGTTTGCATGATATTGTGACGCTACGTGAGCGCTGGAGCCAATATGCAGCCACCAATGGACTACTTTGTCACCCTTCCCTCAGATGACACTCAGACGTCCAAAGGAAGTGTGAGAATAGCAGCACATTGGCCGCAACACTGATGTGACATAGCTACTGTATGTAATACGAACCCTGAATGATCCAGTGCCGACATCGCTGGAACGACACCAGTATGGGAGGTAAGTTATTTTTATTTTTCACTGGAGAATATAGTGTTAAGAAGAGATTGTCCAAAAAGTGGACAACCTCTTTAAGGCTACATTCCCATGATAAACTTTTAGTGAGGTTTTAACCCCTTCATGACCAGAGCATTTTGCGTTTTCGTTTTTCGCTCCCCTTCTTTCCAGAGCCAGAACGTTTTTATTTTTAGTTTCCTTAAAAAAAAAAAAAAAAAAAAAATGGCGCTATTTTCCAAGACCCGTAGCGTCTCCATTTTTCGGATCTGGGGCCGGTTGAGGGTTTATTTTTTTGCGCGCTGGGCTGACGTTTTTTATTGATACCATTCTGGGGTAGATCCGATATTTTGATCGCCCTTTATTGCATTTTATTGCAATGTTGCAGCGACCAAAAAAACGTAATTCTGGCGTTTGGAATTTTTTTCTCATTAATCCCTTTACTGATCGGATTAATTCTTTTTTTATATTGATAGATAGGGCGATACTGTACGCAGCGATACCAAAAATGTGTATGTGGGGTTTATTTTTTATTATTTTATTTTGAATGGGGCAAAAGGAGGGTGATTTAAACTTTTATATTTTTAAAAAAAATTTTTAATATTTTTAAAAACATTTTTTTTTTTGCTTGTTTCAATACTCTCCATAGCAGACTAGAAGCAGCAGCAGTCTGATCCCCTCTGCTACATAGAGGCGATTGAGGAGATCGCCTCTATGTAGTCGAAATGCTCACCTGTTATGAGCACCGACCACTGGTTGGCGCTTATAGCAATCTTTACATGATAACCACAGGGGTCTGCTGCAGACCCCGGGTTGTCATGCCCACGCATCGGTGACTCGTGATCACGTGACGGGGTCACTGATGGGCGGGGCTAATGCCGCACTTCTGGTGCGGCGATGTTAAATGCTGCTGTCAGAGATTGACAGCGGCATTTAGCTAGTTAACAGCCACGATTCCACCCGCGGCTGTTGCGGGCACATGTCAGCTGTATAAATCAGCTGACTCGTGCCCGGTTCAGCGCGGGCTCAGCGCCGGAGGCCGCGCTGAACAGGAGATACCGACGTGGTCCATACTATTACGTACCACGTCGGAAAGGGGTTAATGTTGCAGCATTACTGCACCTAAGAAAATGAGGTTTCTTGTGTTTTTGTATTGCTTTTTTTGTGTGCATGTCTTTATCGCCTTTTTGACGCTGTGGCTTTTGTCTCTGTTTGGTATGTCATTTTTTAAACAAAGCTGTTTTGATTTTGATACCTCTTGGTATTTAGTTTTGACTTTTTTGTTAAGTATATAATTCCACATGTGTTAAGTAATATTATATATCACTATATGAGGATAGGCTAGAAAATTCCTTCCCTTCATGCTTCATCTGTCAGTGAAACAAATGTCTTGATGAGATATCTAAATGTGGTATGTCATCATTTAGTTTTCGGCTTGTTTTATTCATTTTGTCTACAATAATTTTTCACAACTGCAATAATGGTCATTTTAGTAAATCACACATATAAATCTACCAATCACTTCTAAAAGTCTCTTGGTGCGCAGCCAGTCCTAAATAAAAGGACCTATTTGTATGCCAGTGACATCATCATGCAAATTATATGAAAGGATGAACATATTGACATATAAGATTATGTATTAGTTGTGTCAGATGTCATACCTAACAATCTGCATGTGTCATGTGTAATGTTGTATTTCAGCTTGTACAGTAAATGACATTTCTACACTGCTTCGTGCCCATATAGAGTTAATATATTCCACATCTAGAATTACACATGGCGCGTGATCAATCACATCTGTCCAATCACATTTGTTAAGTTAAAAAAAAACAAAGATACAAAGTAGTAAGCGTTAATTCATGGTTGTCATGTTCCATTTCCTGTAAATTTTACTGATAGATGCCACAGTCTCTTCATATGTATTACTATGACTCATATGACCAAATCTTGTCATGAATTAAATATACCGTACCATCCTTTCTGAAGAACATTAGTATTTGTCTTCTTTTGTTTGCCTAGTCTTGTACAGGTACAGTTAATCATTTTTATCTCTTTACCAAAACATATTCATTATACAGCTATGTAATCAATATGGCCTTAAAGTGCAGACTCTCAGCTTTAATTTGAGGGTATTCACATCCCATCTAGAGTAAGGATTTAGGAATTACAGCTTTATAACTTATAGTTTTTTAAAGGGAAAAATAGTTTGGACAATTATCTCAAGAGCCCTTTAATGGGCCGCATGGGATATTCCCTCACTAATCCATCATCAATTAAGCAGGTAAAAGGTCTGGAGCTGGTTCCAGGTGGTGGCATTTACACTTGGAAGCTGTTGCTGTGAACGTACAACGTGCTCTCAATGGAAGAGACACAGACCATCATTAGGCTGAAAAAAAAGATGAAATCCATTAGAGAGATTGCAGAAATGTTAGGAGTGGCCAAATCAACAGTGTAGTGCAATCTTCAAAAAAAAGAGCACACTCGTTAGCTTGGGAACTCAAAAAGGCCTGGACATCCACGGAAGACAAAAGTGATCGATAATCACAGAATCCTTTCCATGGTGAAGAAAAACCCCTTCACAATATCTACCCAAGTGAAGAACACTCTCTAGGTGTTTCAGTCTCTAAGTCTACCATAAAGAGAAGACTTCATAAGTACAAATTAATCAGAACCATTAATCAGCCTAAAAATAGAAAGGCCAGATTAGACTTTGCCAAAAACATCTAAATAAACCAGCCAAGTTCTGGAAAAACATTATTTTGACAAGAGAAACGAAGATAAACCTGTACCAGAATGATGGGAAGAAGAAAGTATGGAAAAGGCCTGGAACAGCTCATGATCCAAAGCACACAACATCCTCTATAAAACATGGTGGAGGCAGTGTGATGGCGCGGGCATGCATGGCTTCCAATGACACTGGGTCACTAGTGTTTATTGATGATGTTACTGAAGAAAGAAGCAGCCGGATGAATTCTGGAGTGTACAGGTCGATCTGTTCAAATTCAACCAAATGCAGAAAGGATGAATGGACGGCGCTTTACAGAACAGATGGACAATGACCCAAAACATAATGTAAAAGCAACACAGGAGTTTTTTAAGGCAAAGAAGTGGAATATTCTACAATGGCCGAGTCAATCACCACACCACAAAAGATGCATTTCACATGCTTAAGACAAAACTTAAAGCAAAAAGAGCCAGAAACAAGCAACAATTGAAGTCAGCTGCAGTAAAGGCCTGGCAAAGCATCTCCAAGGAGGAAACCCAGTGTCTGTTGACATCCATGGATTCCAGACTTTAAGCAGTCATTGCCTGCAAAGGATTCTCTACAAAGTATTAAAAATGAACACTTATTTATGGTAAAGTTAATTTGTTCAATTCCTTTTGAGCCCCTGATATGAGGAGGCTATGTAGAAAAATTAAAACCTAAAGCGATGAACTGGAATATAAGTTGGTGTGCATGCAGCGTGTAAGCTCAATTTCACACTGGCTGCTAAACAGACAAAACCCAAGATAAAAACGTAATAAGCAAATACCCTGCAGTAAATAAATAAACAACAATAGTGCGTGAAAACAACATAGGGTGCTTAGTTAACATAATTTTGTTAAAAATAATATAAAACTGGATAAGCTTACATGCTACATGCAAACCAACTTATATTCCAGTTCATCTCTTTAGGTTTTTGTTTCAGTCTGTTTTCACCCAGTGCAGATAAAGGATTGGTCTGCCTTTTCCTTGAGCTGGACATTACATTCATGTTGTTCACCATGGCCGTGTGTCCACTAGCCGGGTTTCATTCCTTCTCCGCCCTTATCCACACTTGACAAATGGTAACATTTTAATATTAGAGGGTAGGACCGTCCCGAATAGGGTCACCGTGATATGATGGGATGGCTTTTACATTTTTTTGATCAAAATTATGTTAACTAAGCACCCTATATTATTTTCATGCACTATTGTCGTTTATTTATTTACTCCAGGGTATTTGCTTATTATATTTTTGTCTTGCGGTTTGTTTGTAGAAAAATGGTTGCAATTCCTAAACATTTCACATCATATTTTTTGTTCAACCACTTTAATTAAACCTGAAAGTTTACACTTCAATTGCATCTCAGTTGTTTCATTTTAAATCAAATCGTGTCCTGCAGTGCTGAAATCATGAAGATTCTTTCACCGTACAAATATTTCTGGACCTATTTATATATATGTTACTGCAATATGAAGTTACCACTTCTTCATAAGTATATAAAGAAGTGGCAACCCAAATATGGTGCAGGTGCAAGCCTCTGGGTCCACAGACTGTAAGACCACTAATTACAGAAAATTCCTAATTACTCCCATGCAATATAGGTGAAAAAGTGACTTACTTCTTCCATGCATCACATTGACACAGGAAAAATACATATATTTGTACCGTGTTAGCCAGTAGATAGAAAAATATTAAGCTTTGAGAGTCCTCAGTGGTTGATACCTTTTAATGGCTAACCGAAAAGATGGTAACAAATTGCAAGCTTTCGAGACTACTCAGGCCTCTTCATCAGGCATAGAATAGCACAATCTGAAAAATGACATATTTACACACAACAGGGCAAGAATAATGCAATAGATGAGACAAGTGATGTGAAGCAGAACTCCCATACTCATTGTTCTGCTTCACGTCACTTGTCTCATCTATTGCATTATTTCTGTGTCCTATTGTGCATAAATATGCGATTCTTCAGATTTTGTGTTAATCTATGCCTGATGAAGAGACCGGAGTAGCTTACAATTTGTTACCATCTTTTCAATTAGCCATTAAAAGGTATCAACCACTGAGGACTCTGAAATCTTAATATTTTTCTATATATATTGAGACATTCAATAAATGAGTCACTTTTTTACTTGTATACATTATTCCATAAATGGCATTCTGACAAGCAGTGTGTAATGCCTAGTCACAGGCAACAAAGCTGGAGTTTATAGCTTATCATCTACATTGGATCTACACACTCTAGTATATGTCAATATTTTTCTTTATTTTTGATCAAAATTAACATTAAAACAGGACAAAAATGTTTTACAGACTCATTTTTCAATATCGGTAAAGAATAGGATCCAATTTTTTTTGTTGTACAATAGAATCAAACGGCATCAGAAAGTAACAGGATAGCCATCAGGTAGAATCACGTTAATGGATTTTTCTCTTATCCTTTCCAATCTTGAAATAAAAACAGTACCTGCCAACAGGATCCAAAATGTGGTGTCAACAGAACCTTATCTAGATATTTCAGGAGTATGGGAAAGAATTATAGTTGTCCACAAATATGTCCCTTGTGTTTCTTTCCTTCATTTTGTTTGGGCTAATTCCTTAGGTCTTTGTGGTGGTCCTTCATCTCTCCTGTATTTTATAGATTTGGCTGAACAACCACTCGGATTTCAGAATGAAAAATAGTGTTTCATGTATTTTTGTGTAAATCCTGCTTATTTTATTGTTGGCCATTATTCTGCACATAAGCCCTTTTAAATTTCTTATTACGTTTTGTAGAATATCTTCACAGTTTATACATAAATATATTACAACATTACTATTATGGGATATGTGACAAATTAGAAAATGAGATATAAAAAAAAAAACCTAGAGCTAGATAATATTTCAAGCGTACTTGTCCACAGACAGTGATCCAGTGAGAAAGCCGCATGCAATGTAAATTATTTATGAAGCGTATATGTTTTAGGGCCTTTTCACACTATCTTATGATCGGACAAATGAATATTAGTTCCGATTTTTTGCCCATCAAAACAGACCTAGCAACCACCCAACAAATGGTCAAATGCTTGTTTGTCGGCTGATCGCATCTTTTTATGTGACCCTGAAAATGATCGTTGGTGAACTGCACGTCTCCTCGTGTCTCACTGCAAACAATAACAGAGGGGGAATGCGCAATTTTACAAATGCCTTTTTGTTTGTGCCACCATGATTGCTTGTTGAAAATGATGGTTAGATCACCAAGTGTCTCCGTTATTGTCGGCAGGAGCTTGTCTGGGCGAGTAAAAGGAAAATTCTCTCCTAATATACTGCTTTGTTGTATGTGGGTGAGGACGGGCTTTGTGAATAAATTCAAACATTTCTGTGTTTTCACACCTCCATGGTGGGATTGCCATATTGTAGTTTCTCATGCAAAAGTGAAAACATTGTCAATGGGAATATTTACATGTATTTTGGTGCATGAAATAAAATCTCAATCCATAATCACAGTTTATTGTAAAAAAAAATATATTTTTTGAACTGCTGAGAAGAATGTAAAAAATAAAAATTGCATTTTCTTACAATTCTTTTTCTAATGCTGCCTAATCCTCCGCTGGTCTCTGCTTTGATGTCCCGATTGTTAAGCTCGCGTCCGGACTGACTGGCGTGAGCGTGATTAGTGATCCCACTGTACCATGAACCCAGGAGTGCCTGGAGGGGCGTAACTAAGTATCAACCCAATCCGATCAAGGTCGCACGGTGGCTTGTCGACTCCGTGGACCAAGGAGGAACCGAGCAGAGGTACTAGGTGCGACTCCAAGTCAGACCCCGGTCACAGTTGTTGACCCACACCGGGGAATGCAGGAACAGGCAGGTTAGACTGGCATACAGGCAGGTGGGTATTGGCAAGTACGGCTGGCATGCAGACAGGTGGGTACTGGCAAGTACAGCTGGTATGCGGACAGGTGGTCACTGGCAAGCACGCCTGGTATGCAGACAGGTGGGCACTGGCAAGCACCGCTGGTATGCAGACAGGAAGATACTGGCAAGCACGGCTGGAATGCAGACAGGGAGGTACTAGCAGGTTGGAGCGCAGGCTGAATAGTGTCCAGTACAGACTGGGAGACAGGTACAGAGCCGCAGATGCGGTAGACAAGCAGAGTAAAGCGAAACCGCCGGAGCGGAGGACAAGGCAGAGCAGAGAGGAACTGCTGGTGCGGTGAGCAAGCAGAGCGGAACGAAAACCACAGGTGCGGTGGGCAAGGCAGAGCAGAGCGGAACCGCCGGAGCGGTGGACAAGGCAGAGCAGAGAGAAGCCGCCGGAGCGGTGGGCAAGGCAGAGCAGAGAGAAGCCGTCGGAGCAGTGGGCAAGTCAGAGCAGAGAGAAACCGCTGGTGCGGTGAGCAAGGCAGAGCAGACAGAAGCTGCCTTAGCGGTGGGCAAGTCAGAGCAGAGAGAAGCCGCTGGAGTGGTGGGTAAGGCAGAGCAGAGGGAAGCCGCCGGAGCGGTGGGCAAGTCAGAGCAGAGAGAAACCGCCGGAGCGGTGGGTAAGGCAGAGCAGAGGGAAGCTGCCGAAGCGGTGGGCAAGTCAGAGCAGAGAGAAGCCGTCGGAGCGGTGGGCAAGACAGAGCAAAGCAAAACCGCAGGTGCGGTGGGTAAGGCAGAGCAGAGGGAAGCTGCCGAAGCAGTGGGCAAGTCAGAGCAGAGAGAAACCGCCGGAGCGGTGGGCAAGACAGAGCAGAGCGAAACCGCAGGTGCGGTGAACAAGGCAGAGAGGACAGGGCTCTGTTCACATGGAGCAGACTGGAAAATACAGGAAGATGGCTAGAACACAGGAGGAAGATACGGAGGAAGGGAAAAGGGACACGCAGAACCAGATACACACAAGGTACTTCCTATGAAGTAGCGAGTGGACACAAAACTCACAAACAGAAGTACAGAGACAATGAGTTGGAGCTAGATGCAGGTTCAGATACTGCAGGAAAAGGGAAGGTATGGACATAGAGACAAACAGGTAACAGGCTAGGATACAGTTCAGACAGGAACTGCTACTTCAATGAGATACAAGAACGAGCCTGGGTATACAGCCCCCAGAGTGGCGGAAAGAGACTAGAAGTCACAGGTAACAGGCCTGGGTATACAGCCCACAGAGTGGCGGAAACAGACTAGAAGTCAGAGATAACAGGTCTGGGTATGCAGCCCCCAGAGTGGCGGAAACAGACTAGAAACAGGAGATGACCTGGCAATTCAGTAGCAAGGACTAACTGAGTGAAGGTGTTGCTCAGGCACCTCCTTCTGGGTGGAGGGGGTTTAAATATCCAGTGACTCACAGCAATAGGCTGGAGACGCATTAGGGGTGCGCCCACAGCAGCTATAAGAATCAGGAAGTAACCGGGCCGCCGCCCTAAGCAGTCAGTCAAGAGACATGCACACAGCATGAACTGGAGCAAGGTTTGTAGGCTGGACTGACAGGTAAGATTGCGGTTTTGCATAGTGGGAGGTGGTGCACTATGCAAGCACGCCGCCAGGGATGTTACACCGGTGATTATTAGTTTTGAAGCCTGTCCCAGTTGCCAATGATGGACTGCAGCAGTCACATGAGATGGTCAGAGTATGCCTTTTAAAAAAATTTTACACTAATCTGAGCAGGTAAAAAAATATTTCTTCTTTATTTTAAACTGGCAGCTCGGTGGCTCAGTGGTTAGCACTGAAGCCTTGCAGCGCTGGGGTCCTGGGTTCAAATCCCACCAAGGACAACATCTGCAAGGATTTTGTATGTTCTACCCATGTTTGCGTGGGTTTCCTCCGGGTTCTCCTGTTTCCTCCCACACTCCAAAGACATCCTGATAGGGAATCTAGATTGTGAGCCCTAATGGGGACAGCGGTGATAATATATGTAAATTGTCTGAATTGTAAAGCGCTGCTTAATATGTTGGCGCTATATAGATAAAAAACTTAATTATGATTATTATTATTATTATAAACTGTTAATACTGGGAATATGTTTTGTTGTATAAAACTGTATCAGCTTGGTTTATACAGATCAGGCCAGTAGCATAGCATTAAACTCACACTAAAAATGCTACCGTGGGTTAATGTCAGTGGGTACTGTGGCCCTTTGGCCAGGTTCCTATGTAGTGTAAATGCTGTGTTTTTCACTGTTTATTTCAAGGTGCAAATAATCTACATTTAACAATTCATTAGAAAACTCAAAGGAGAGGCACAAATACACATGCTCACATTTAGCAATGTAAATACATGGTGAGCAAATGGATAAGTATATAGATTAAATAACCATGTATCTTCACATAAGTACATGTGTGAGCCGGACTAATGTAAGACGACCCACCGTGCTTTCTCTAGCAGTCCCACCATCCCATAAACAATGAATGAAGTGGAAACCAAGCATTCGAACCTTCGTCCATTCAGGACAGGGTTGCAGCGCCTTGTTCTCAAGGTGGTAGAGCTGGGGGTCCAAGTGGTCGGACAAGTTATCCTCTGTGAATTAAGGATAATTTATTTTGGTAATAACCCTTTAATTATGTACATGGATTACTGGGTGACACATTTAAAGCATTAAACTGTAAATGTTATTGTCCAGAGACAGATACAGTGTTCTGGATCATGCCAGTATCATCCATATTATCAGAGAGAGGACTTTTTATTTATAGATGCATTTGTTACTATTAGACATCATTATTCGCTTCAATATAATTCACTGCAATTCCCCCCATTATATGTTTGCGTGATTGTAAGAGCTGTGCTATATGTATCACAGAATCCAGCACTTTAACTTTTGGCATCTCGTCATACATTTTCAGGCAAGCATTATATAACTGGGCTACATTTTTTCTGTTGCCCTGGGACATGACACAAATCGGCTTTGTGCTTTGTATTGGAAACCACAGAATCCAGCAAGAAACTGTTTTTTTGGTTTCCTAGAGAATATGAGAATTCTGACTATTAGCTAAAAAAGACAAAAGGAAAAGAAGAGGATCTGTCTTTGATGTTTTAAGAAACTATTTCATTACAGAGACAGCAAATTACTGTCAGTGATTCTGCAAATCTGAGCACGGTGCTCAAAGGGAACCTGACGGCAGGATTTACCTCCATAATGAGTTGCTCTATCAACTTCCTAATAAACTTCCTAATAACTTTTGTAATCATGTTTTGATTAGAATTATTTATGTATTTACTGCAAAATGGAAGTTTATTTTTGGTGCCCTTGTACCCGGGCTAGTCCTAGACCTAGAACGCCGTCATTTGTGCCAGCATTTCACTGTTATAATACCCACAGCAGGATGATTGGCATATAAAGCATGTGCAGGGAGAAGTCGTCCTTCTTACCTTCCACCTCTCTGCTCTCTTTGCCCACATTGGGTTGTCAATTATGCTGCTGTGGCTGTGATACAAGTGACGTGATGGAACAAGTGATAGCGGGACAAGTGATGGGGGGACGAGTGATGGCGAGACGAGTGATAGCGGGACGAATGATGGCGGGACGAGTGATGGCGCGACGAGTGATGAAGAGATGAGTGAAGGCAAAACGAGTGATGGCGAGACGAGTGATGGCGAGACGAGTGATGGCGGGACGAGTGATGGCGGGACGAGTGATGGCGGGACGAGTGATGGCGGGACGAGTGATGGCGCGACGAGTGATGGCAGGACGAGTGATGGCGGGACATGTGATGGCGGGACGAGTGATGGCGGGACATGTGATGGCGCACCAAGTATAGTTACAGATTAATCTTCAGTATTTTAGTAAATACATAAACACTTATTTATTAAAAAAATAGCCATGCTCACAAGCGTCATTAGGGGCAAATCCAGCTGTCAGGTTCCCTTCTACATAAATACATAGTCATCTACTTGGATACAACTAGTGTAAAAATATGGATTTGCAACTCATCTCCGTTGACAAGTTTGTGGAGAATATGGACCCGTAATGGATTCTCTGTTTATAGAAGATCTATAAACATCAATGGAGTCTAAGAATCTTTTGATATATGGAATGAGATGTGATCTGTGTTCAATTAAATCTAAAATAGAGTCTTATCCTTGTACACGCCATTGGCGTTATGAAGAGATTAATTAGCTATATTATACATTCATATTTTTAGACTCCATTCATTTTATGGAGAGAGAATAGTAGCAGTCAGAAGTCATTACAGGCTGCATAAATGCATAATTGATAATAAATTCTATATGAGCAAAAAAACTTCTTGAATGCTTGGGACTAGCTGTCATTTTTTCTTGCCCGGAAATGCTGGCGTCAATATGTGCCACCGATGCTTGACTACTAGAGAATGGAGTCTGTGTCATCTGTCACCCATGGCATAGTAAACTGCGCCAGAGATACGATTAAGTCTGAAATATAAACACAATCTTAAGAACTAAGGCTCTGACTATGCTAAGTTTAGCCATACCATTTTATTAAACTTTCTTATATTCAACTATCATATTCCACGGCGCTTTACAGACATTCTCATCACTGTCCTCATTGGGGCTCACAATCTAAATTCCCATCAGTATGTCTTTGGAGTGGGGAGGAAACCGGAGAACCCGGAGGAAACCCACGCAAACACAGGAAGAACATACAAACTCCTTGCAGATGCTGTCCTTGATGGGATTTGAACAACAGTGCTTACTATTGAGCCACCATGCTGCCCAATATAACTAATAGTATACTGGAAATAAAAAAAAAAGAATCCAGGCATATACTGTACAGTAAAACAAAGTACACTAGCCATAGACTACTTTGAGACAAACGTTATGGTAAAAGTGTGTCTTTGTTAAAGGGAGCCTGTCACCAGGTTTGTCTGATATGAGATAAGGCCACCACATTCTAATATGCTGTGTATATGCCCCCAATCTGGGCTGCAAGACAAGAAAAACACCCGGGGCGGTCGGGTCCGATGGCCGTCGCTAGTTCTGGTTCGGTGCTTCCTCTCTTCTTGTGATGCCATACTCCTTCTGTGCTTCATGTGGATGACTCGTCCTACATCATCCACACAGTGTCTTCGGCATCGCACTCCTGTGCAGGCATATGTCTCTGTTCTGACCAGGGCAGAGCTAAGTACTGCAGTGTGCATGCGCCTGGGCTCTTTGCCCATTCCCGGCACATGCGCACTGCAGTACTTTGCTCTGCCCTGGTCAGAACAGAGACGTATGTGATGCCGGGGACCCTGTGTGGATGACGTAGGATGCCTCATCCACACATCATCCACACAAAGCACAGAAGGAGGACGGCATCACAAGAAGAAGGGAGACGCCGGACCAAGACGAGCGACGAAAAAAAAAAATGTAGTGCTATTGCACTGTGTGAACACTTTTACATTGCATTCACATAGTATGAGCATATCCTTAGTGTGTTTTTTTCCCTATTGATTTTAGTCCATCTCTGTGTGCATGAGACCTTGTCCACATATAATAACAATATTTGAGATTGATTGGAGAATGAAAGAGTCTTTTTATACTTCAGAACATTGACTGCCTACAGCTGAGCTGCATGTGACTAGCACTTGCCTCCAGGGTATTTAATTCAGCTTTGTCTGTAACATTTTTATTCTGTTATAGGTGCTGATTTTTTTTAAATATTTCTTTGTACTCTTGGTGACAAGTTTTACATTATATCCTTTTATAATTTCCATGTAGGCTTTCAGTACAGCAAATCATGTTCATATTACAAAGGGCTTCGTATATTATTGCAGCCATTTGGAAACACAATGATGGGTTCAATAGGAAAGGATATTTTAGCACATTTGTGGGGGCAAACATTCTGAAAATGTATCTCTGATTGTTAATGTTTCAAGGCACTTCACATCTAATTAGCTCTGCTTGGGTCAGTGATCAATTTGCTGGGTGTCAATGGGATGCATTAGAAGGGGGATTTGCAAAGGGAAGCATGAATTTCAACGCTGTAGCTGTTCCTTTTTTCACATTTTATGATTGCATACTTCCATAAAAAATGAAGTGATGGATTCATCCCCAGTTAACTGATTGATGTCATATTTAAAGCAAGACATGCAATATTTAACTAAAGTTTTCTAGAAGCTTTTGATGCAATTTTCTGAGTTTTTATGATACTCAGCTTTGTTATCCTCCCATAATAACTACTGTGCGGCTTGAAAATTGCTAGCATTACAGAAGTGTAAAAATACATTTATCTGCTTGTGCACACCTAGGCAATAAGTCTATAATCTCACTTATTAAGACATGTAGACTCGGTTGAAAACTGGAGTAAGAGTGTGATAACAATTGAAACATAATCTTCAGTCTACTCTAAAAGTGTTCACCAACACCCTCCCTATCAAGTAAAATAGCTAGTCTATATAAGTTATTACCGTACCCTCTCCTGTCAAGTTAGTTTCAATCAAAATTAGTCGCATGTCTGCGTCAGATTTCTGGAAAGCACCATGTTGGATGCTGCAGTGGTAAATCTAAAATGTTGTTTATTTTTTTAATTTATATAATCCAGGTGAGTTTATTGTTGTTGTACTGGGTTTATATGACACGTCTGCCATGTACATTGAATAAAATACAATGTTCTTTCTTTCTTCAAAACATAATTTTATCATAACACAGGGCAAAAAAAACTAAAAATAAAGCTAAATAGTTGCTAAAATGAATTAGAGGTAAGAAATATACAGGTAAGCAGGTATATAGTTGACTGTTCAAGAGGCAGCATAGACTACATTACTATCAAAAATGAAAAAATCCAGCTCCAGTAATAAAATTAAAAAACTTTATTGTTATTCAAAAAATCTTGTTAAAAATTCATTTTTAGAATTCAACAATTCAACATTTGAACACTTGAAGGCATTCTTTGTCAAAGAACCCCTTGGAGCGTTTGAAACACGTTGCTGACAGTCCTAGATTGCATGGATTAATATAGCACAGGAATTTACCATGTTTTCCATTCCTTGTTGAATTCTAAAAATGAATTTTTTAATAAGATTTTTTGGATAACAATAAAGTTTTTTAATTTTATTACTGGAGCTGAATTTTTTTGTTTTTGCTACTTTTATCAAGCGTCTGGTCAGGACGATTCTCCGTGCTCGATCTATGGATCACACAAGATGAGCTGTGATTGTTCCCTTTTTTCACTACATTACTATACTTTAAAAGAGTTGTCACAAAATAGACATATATAGCTTATCCACAGGATATGCCCTAAGCATTTTTTAGATGTGGGTCTCTAAAAGCACCCAAGTGCTCATAGGGAGGAACAGCCTTAGGATATGACGTAAATGACTTTAGAGAAGCACTCCTCCAATCAAAATTTTTATTCTCTTCATATATTGCAGTCATCATATTATATAGCACTGTGTACTTACAATTGCTCATTTTGCCTTTCTACTCAGTTACTTCTCTTTTCTATTAGGTCTATGATATCATGTGATTAAAAAAAAAAGGCTATGTGCAGACGATCCGGAGCCAACTGCGGCCCCGAGTCTGCGGAGAAGTCGACTCCGGCTTCTGCTCATTATGCAAATGAGCGGCTGCCGGTTTTTTTTTTGCTCACAGGCGGGCTTTCCCCATAGAGATTAGGTCTATGGGGAAAGCCCGCATGTGGACCCGCAGGAGGAAATAGACATGCTGCAGTCTGGAAAGATGCGCAGCGAACACTGATCATGTGCACATACCCTAACTGAAGCCTTCTAAGCTCTGTGTAGAAACAGGAGGTCTCTGTTCCCTAGATGAATCATCACTGCAAAAGTCCTTTGCAGGGGTTAGGACCAGAGCAGCTGGGTCAAGCTGAAGAGGGGGATGACTCATGCAGGGAAAAGAGACTTCCTGTTTCTATGTAGAGCAGAGATAAGAAACAATGCTATATAATATGATAATTGCAACACATTAAGAGGATAAAAACTTTGATAGGAGTGCTTCTTTAAGGAGACAATATCTTTAAGTGATGCTTTAGGCAAAAGTTGAAAATTGGGCCTTTGAACTACAGTGAAGTTGCCCACCTCTCTTTTAGAGGGGACAATATGAAAGCCCCATTAAAGGAATTTGCCTTAAGTTTGGAAGTTATTCCCTCTACATGTGATAGGGAATAACTTTTCTATCACTGTGGATCCAATTGCTGGGATCCCTACCAATCATGACAACAAAGGAACACCATGTGATTGGAGCAGTAGTCGATTATCTGCACATCTGCTCTATTCATTCTTAACGGGAGTCCCGAAGACCATCTGAATGCAGTGCTTGGCCATTTCCAGCAGTACCATTGAGAATGATTGGAGTGGATGTGTGCATGATCAATAACAGCTCCATTCCCATGAAGCTCTTCAGAACCCCAGTTCTTGGGATCGTGAATGTCCCAGCAGTTTAATCCCCAGCAATCAGGAAGTTATCCCCTATCCAATGGATAGAGGATAATTTCAAAACTTCAGGCAACTCCTTTGACACATAAGATTCCCTGAAAAAATGTAGATATGGTTGATCTAAATGTGGTAGAAAAATTCTATAAAAGGACTTGATTAGAGATGAGACAAAATTCAAATTCTCTTGTTGCAAATTTTCCTATCAAATTCAATTTGCAGATTTGTTATTTTCCACGAATTGAATGTCCCTTATTATTCTCTGGTGTCTCAAGAGACCAAAGAGAATAATAAACATAATATGTAAAAAATAAAAAAAAATGTATACTCCACTTTCTGCTCATCTCTCCGTCCCCTCTGCTCCTCACCATCACCTGTCCAGTCTTCATCGCAACTACTTACCACTTCCGCAAATGCTAAATCCTCAGAACTCATCAGGGCCGGAAGTACCGCCTTAGCATGAAGAGGCCCGGGGATTCAACACTTGCGGCAGTGATAAGAAGATGTGATGAGAACCAGACAGGGTACAGTAAGGAGTGGAGGGGCTGGAGAGATGAGTCGTAAGGTGAGTATATTGTTTTTTAGAATGTTCTTACCTTTTGATAGCCCTTTATGCTTCAGCATAATCCAGGCTTGCGGCTGCCATCTTGCTGAATCTGCGCTGAAGCAAATTACTAAAAATCTGCAGATTTTTGTAATCGAGTAGAATTCGATTTCACTCAAATATATTTTCTCATTTCTAGATTTGATATCTCCTTTTCTGGCACATCATTTTTTATTATAACTCCTTTTTAATGTTTTTGAACTGCTTTGTCTTAAATGGTCAATTCTACTACCATCTGCCTCCATCTGTCTGAACTGGTGCCAATACAACGTCTGCACTATTTGATAAAACTCTTACCAGTGAATTATGCCTACAGGCTGAGATGACTCAACGGCAATTGGCCTTTATGTGTCTTTCTTTTTTTTCTTTCCTTCAATCCAATATTTCCCTTATCCACTGTCTTAGTTATACTGCATTGGATAATAAATTTAATATATCTAGCTTTTTTAAATATATGGTTATATAATTTTGAAATGCGCAGCAGAAAAAACATTCTTCATAACAAAGCAGACTCACTCCATGTATATGGGCCATCCAGTTTATGGACTTATCACTCAAAAATGTTCTAGGACTAAGAAAGAGGATCTAAACGTGGTCAGTTATTGCATCATAGACCCAGGTTTTTATTACTGGGGGAAGTGTATGGACTTTTATGTGTAAAGCAGAATGGACACTAAAGTGAAAAATAAGTTTCTGTAGGCTATCACAAATATAAAAAGGTTGTAATCGTATCTACAGTGAACTTTAAGGATTGTAATCCAAACTACTGTGATTCTTCTCTTCATTCCATCAAACTTAAATGTACTACTGTCATTCAGAAAATTGTCTAGATGGAAAGAGTGCCCCCCAGGGTCATTTGTGTTCATCCGAGTATTCATCTAGCATGACCTACAAAAAATAAAGATTTCTGCCTTCCTGTGCACTGGATGAAGTGGAAAGAATTATAAAAAGCCAAAGCATCACGACAATGATTTTTTATTCCTTGCAAGGAAGATAATTATCTAACATTTTGTTCTGCATATTACAATATACTGTAATCAATAAATGGCATCTTATACTTGTAAAGTGTGTGGTAGATAATTTATTTTCCAATATCAAACATTACATCAATAGATGTAAGAACTTGTATAAAATGACACAAAAGAATCCAAATGTCTGCAGTAAAGCAGACATTATAAAATATATATCCTATCGTCATATACAGTAATATCTTACATTTTCTATTAAATTGTTAACTACATTAGCAGCACAAGGGGAATAAAGAACATGGATTGAAAATTAAAGAGATTTTCCAGTGGTGCACAAATGTGGCTGAAATAAGTGAGCAGTCAATGTACTTTGATATCATTGTTAGGTCTGCACCTACGCCAGCATTGCTCAGCCACAGTCCTTGAAATTACTGTAATACAGCACTTCTCTTTACAGCACAGAAATAAATACCTAATATGAGATTTCACTAAACCAATGAGCAGAGATAATCAGAAAATTCCTCCCACACACATAGTTGTATTAGCATTTTTTGGTATATTAGGCTCTCCTTGTGAAGATTCTCTGTCCTTTAAACAAGACCTTTCATCTGCATAGCATAATTACTTTTTTTTATTTTTTCAGTCACCCTTCCTTTGTGGAGATATTAGCAATCAAAGTATTTGGCAAATGAGTTAACATTTTTTAAGTCCAATTTTTAATGGTGGTAGGTCATATACTTCTTCCCCCTGTATAATGCTGACCAATCATAAGCAGGCAGCAACGCACAAAGAAAAAAAGAACACACCCCCACCATAGCTTAGAGCCGGTTTCCCAGTGTATATTATGTATAATGACAGACAGCCTGGTCTCATGGTCGAACCTCCTGCATGATTAGAAAGCACAGATGACTGATACCTTTCAGATAAGGTCCTTGCGGGGGGAGGGGGCAGCACAGCTGAGTTTATTTGTGTCACATTACAAGCCCTTCTATCAGCTCTCCTAGCAATGTCAGCTCTGCTGTATTGCTCCTCCACCCACAGTGCCTTTCCAAGTTGTGTCAGTAATCACACTTGTGTCTGTTGTGCTCAACTTGTGCGCTGTAGTGAGTTTAGAGCAGGGTGTTATTATATCTCACACCGGAGTAGCCGAGAACAGGCTCATATTCCTGTGTGAGACAAATTGTCTGCCCTGATTTCACTGCAGAGTGATTGAAGTTGAACCTGAGCACAGTAGACATAAATGTGAGCACTGACACACTCAGTGGTGAAAGAAGGGTTTGTAATGTGACAAAGCATAACTCAGCTGTGCTTCTCCTTCCTCAACATTGACTTAAGCAGGAAGTTAGACCAGGAGATCTCATACACTGAGAAACCTGCTAAGCTATTGTGGGGGTGTGTTCTTTCCTTTGAATGTTGCTGCCTATTTATGATTGGTCAGCATTATACAGGGAGATGAAGCACATGCTCCCAGTAAAAACAGTCTGATAACACCAACTTGAACTTAAAAAAAGTTTTCTCATTAAGTTAGAAAATACTCTGATTGCAAATATCTCCATAATGAAAAGGCAAAATTTAAAAAAAAAAAAAGTTTTATTTTGCTCTGCTGCCACTCCACTTATTTCAACATGAAAAATTTGGTGAAAGATCCTTTTTCAAAGGAACCTATTATATACATGCAGACCAATCTGTTTCCAGCCTGGTATAGAGAAAGAGGAGCTGAGCAGAATAATATATAGGTTTGTGGAAAATATGTATTATAACTTGTAATTTATTAATTGAAATCCCTAGTGTTTATATGTATATAAGTCCAGTGGTCGGTCCTACTCAGTGAATGACAGTTATCTGTGCATACACAGTCATACAGTGACATCTCAATGGACTGTATACACAATATATACAAATAACGGGTATTTAAGTGAATAAAATGCAAGGTTTATGGAAACTTTTCCCACAAAAATGTACCGTATTTTTCAGACTATAAGACGCACTGGACCATAAGACACACCTAGGTTTTAGAGGAGGAAAATAGAAAAAAAATGTAAGCAAAAAATGTGGTCATGAAGCACTGTAATGGAGGAGGGGAGCTGCTACTAACACTGTTATATGGGTAATGTCCCCCAGTTCTGTTAATATCCCCCATCCTGGTGAATATGCCCCCACACTTCCTATTATACGTGGCCCCCATCCTCATCCTGGTATGCATGGCACTCCTGATCCCCATCCTGGTATGCATGGCACCTCTCCATCCTGGTAAGCATAGCACCCCTGATCCCAATCCTGGTATGCATGGCACCCCTCATCCTGGTATGCATGTCACCCCTCCATCCTGGTATGCATGGAACCCCTCATCTTGGTTTGCGTGGCACCCCTCCATCCTGGTATGCATGGCACTCCTCCATCCTGGTATGCATGGCACACCTCCATCCTGGTATGTATGGCACACCTCCATCCTGGTATGTAAGGCACACCTCATCCTGGCATGCATGGCACCCCTCCATCCTGGTATGCATGGCACCCCTAATCTCCATCCTGGTATGCATGGCACCCCTCCATCCTGGTATGCATGGCACCCCTAATCTCCATCCTGGTATGCAAGGCATCCATGATCCCCATCCTAGTATGCATGGCACCCCTCATCCTTATCCTGGTATGCATGGCAAACCTCATCCTTATCCTGGTATGCATGGCACATCTCATCCCTATCTTGGTATGCAAGGCCCCCCTCTTCCTTATCCTGGTATACATGGCACCCCTCATCCCTATCCTGGTATGCATGACACCCCTCATTCTTATCCTGGTATGCATGACACCCCTCATCCTTATTCTGGTATGCATAGCACTCCTCATCCCTATCCTGGTATGCATGGCACCCCTCTTTTTTAGCCTGGTATGCATGGCACCCCTCATCCCTATCCTGGTATACATGGCACTCCTCATCCTTATCCTGGTATGCATGGCACCCCTCATCCCTATCCTGCCATGCATGGCACCCCTCATCCCGATCCTGGTATGCATGGCACCCCTCATCCCTATCCTAGTAAGCATGGCACCCCTCATCCTTATTCTGGTATGCATGGCACCCCTCATTCCTATCCTGGTATGCATGGCAACCCTCTTCCTGGTATGCATGGCAACCATCTTCCTGGTATGCATGACCCCCCCTCATCCCTCTTCCTGGTATGCATGGCTCCCCTCATCCCTCTTCTTGGTATGCATGGCACCCCTCATCCCTCTTCCTGGTATGCATGGCCCCCCTCATCCCTCTTTCTGGTATGCATGACCCCCTAATCCCCATCATGCTGTACATAAAAAAAAGAAACACCTTTCTTCCTTCTGCTCCAGTGCTCTGCCGCCAGCACTGATCTCACCGTGTAAGCCGCGCATGACATCACTGCCATGCGCCCTCACAAGGTGAGATCAGCTGCGGGAATAGTCACTGCTCCCCACGCCGGGACTGTGTGCTTGGGGAGCAGTGACTTCATTCTCCTTAATAGCCAGCACACAGTGTAGCCGCAGCGCGGCTCCTGCTGCTGCCGGGCGATCGCCTGTGCCCTTTATTAAAGAGCATGAATATTCACCCCTCTATACTCCCATGGGCGTGGAGAGGGGTGAATATTCATGCCCTTTAATTGCGGGCACACGCGATCATCCGGCAGCAGCAGGATCTGCGCTGCGGCTACACTGTGTGCCGCTGTTAAGGAGAATGAATATTCAGTGCTCCCCACGCCCATGGGCATGGGGAGCAGTGAATATTCAACTTCTTTAGCAGCGGGCACAGTGTAGGCTGCTGCCTCCTGTGCCTTGCTCCTCTGCCACTACCGCTCCCCCCGCACCCTCCACCAGCCTCAGTATATATATATATATATATATATATATATATATATATATATATATATATATATATATGTACATACACCACATTCAGACAAGAAGACGCACCACCCACAGACCACCAAAATTTTGGAGGAAAAAAGTGCGTCCGAAGAATACGGTATATCACTTTGATCATCTGTATAACATCCTGCCTGCAGATCAGATACCATTTTCAATATGACAGATTCCCTTTAATTGTTAACATGTCATTGATATCTTCCAAGCTTGTACAAATAGATTTCAATGGGGAAAACAAGTTACAATTTTTAAGTTGTGTGGACATTCTCACTGTTACATTGCCTCTGATGTTGGGGAAAGAAGATTGGGTATAATGTCATGATGTGGCCATCTTGGGCTGGATTGTTGATGGAATCCAGTAATCTATCTATCTATCTATCTATCTATCTATCTATCTATCTATCTATCTATCTATCTATCTATCTATCTCATATCTATCTATTTCATATCTATCTATCTCATATCTATCTATCTATCTAAAGTTTGTGTGGTATTTCCTTACACTGTATATGAAGAAGAGATGAAGCTATGAAATCTCACATTCTGGTGTTCTACTGTCCTAGAGACCAATGGCAATAGTAGCACCATCACTATTAGGCTGTGTGCCCACGAAGCATTTTCCAAGCGTTTATGCTGCGGAATTTATGCAGCTTAAACGCTTGGGAAACGCTTGGTAATCCACCCCCATGGTCCCTAATGACAAACTGCAATATCAATGCCCATGCTGCGGATTTTTCCGCAGTATTTATGCTGCGCTCAAAAATCCGCAGCATGTCCATTAATTTTGCGGACACGCAGAGTAATCGCCGCGGATATCACACAGTTCAATGTGCGGATGGTACCCAGGTCTGGAGGAGAGGAGACTCTCATCCAGACCTGGGTACCATAGAAACTGTAGAAAAAAGAATTTAAAATAAAAAATAAAGATTATACTTACCTTCCGATGTCCTCCCGGTGTTTGGTCCGCTCCGTCCGGTCTCTTGCATTGCTCGCGCTGTTGTGAAGGACCTGCCATGACGTCATTGAGTCATGTGACCTGACACATGACTGAATGACGTCACCGCAGGTCCTTCATTTATGCTGCACTCAAAAATCCACAGCATGTCCATTAATTTTGAGGACACGCAGCGTAATCGCCGCCATTGACTTGCATTGGACCGCGTGACATCCGCATCACTACATGTGGACAAGCGGATATCACACGGTTCAATGTGCGAATGGTACCCAGGTCTGGAGAAGAGGAGACTCTCATCCAGACCTGGGTACCATAGAAACTGTAAAAAAAAGAATTTAAAATAAAAAATAAAGATTATACTTACCTTCCGGTGTTCTCCCGGTGTTTTGTCCGCTCCGTCCGGTCTCTTGCATTGCTCGCGCTGTTGTGAAGGACCTGCCATGACGTCATTGAGTCATGTGACCTGACACATGACTGAATGACGTCACCACAGGTCCTTCACCGCGAGCAGTGCAAGACACCGGACGCGGCGGAGATAACACCGGGAGAACACCGGAAGGTAAGTATAATCTTTATTTTTTATTGTTTACCATTCTTATTCTTTTTTTTTTAACTAACTTGGTCACACTACTATAAATCCATGTTGCATGGATTTATATAGCGTGAACAAGTTGTCAAGCACTTTTCCAGGTGCTTGATAACCCGCATGCAGAAATGGATGCAAAACCACTTGACAAACGCTTCTACCTGGCGGGAAAAACGCATGTAAAATCCGCATGCATTTTTCCTGCCAGGGAGAAGCGTAAAAAATATGCAGCATTTCTGCATCGTGGGCACATAGCCTTATACCTTTTATTAAACCTTCATCATTTATTCGCTTTGATTGACTGATTATAAAGTGAAGTCTAAAATAGTCAATCAGAGTTCGTAAGGAAGAAACATAGTTTGATGTGCTATTAATGTGGCATTGTAATTGCATAGGACAGCCAAGGCTAAATGGTTTGTTTATAACTAATATATTGATGACCTATGTTTAAGTTGTTTAGGTTGTCAATATTAGAGTGGTCGGGGTTTGACACCCAAAACACATACAAATCAGTTTTTATCAGTTTCGGCATTGGCCAAATGTAAAAAGTGTATGGAGCCAAAATGGCATGTCCCTGTGCGCTCTGTTGTATTAGTCATCCCAGAGTAATGTGGCTCAGCTCTTGTTGGAGGAAACGCCACTAAAGAGGGTAAGGACCCTCCCGTATCTGATTTTGATGGCCAGTGCTATTGATAAGTCATCAATACTACCATCATGCATGTTGTACATTCTGATTATGAATAGTGATGAGCGCAAGTGCTCGTTGCTTGTAAAAACAAGGCAGTTTAATTTAAAGGATGACACACAAAAAAGACAAAAAAACGCATGTTAAAAACCGCACACAAAAACGCAGTGAAAAAAAATAAAATAACGTAATTTACGTAATAGGTGCAGAAATGCTTCAGCGTCAAAAGCGCATCGTGGGAACGTGGCCTAATATTCCTATCATCTTTCATTGAGAATCTATATGGTATATTTTCTTTAAGATGATCTGGTTATTTCAATATTAATGACCTTAATGCCTAAATCTTGAACAAACCTTTATAAGCAATGTATTTAATGTGTAGGGACTTCATTCTTGTGACATAGAAAGCCAATATCCTGCTCAACTTGAATTTAGCTAATGAAGCTAGGTTTTCTGCCTGGGGTACAGTTTGTTCTCTTTTATTATGGAAGATATTTTGCATGCTCTGCTTATTACACTAACGGTTAAAACATGTCTCCTGGCTTTTTAATAAATGTTCTCAAAATAGAAGTAGCTTTCTTCTGCAGATATATGAGTGTACATATGTTTATGTATGCAATTAAAGAATTTTTTTTATTTTTCCATTCATTTTCATAGCAAGTAGCCCATCAACTCCCAGCAATTAACGCTCTTTGCATGCCTAAGGCAAAAAAAATCTCAGCATTTTATTATGCACCAGTGCCCCATCCCAATACATTTTCCTCACTATAGTATCCGTACCAGAACGAATTGCTTCTGTAGTAATCAGGCCAGTTTAAAAGATGTGAGAATCTTGAACCATGCTCAGAGGGTGAATTATTCACAAGTATTACATACAGTATAGCAGACAGAGTGTCTCAATTTTAAGTGAAGTGTTCCTAAATGCCATACGTTTGTGTCTTCGGGCTAGAACACTTTGGGGCAAATGTGAGTAATGGCAGATGAGGTGCAGCCACTTTATGAATGAAACTACTGACACACACTCATCATTTACATTTGATTTATCCATCGTCAGTGTTCCCCGTAGACTAGATGTGTTACCCAGCACTGGAAATCATCCAGAATTTCTGACTAGCACAAAAGTTATCTGAGTATTTAAAGGGAAGTTGGATCCCTTAAAATTGAAATCGTAAACCCCTAATTGGGAGGAAATATTAGTTTATTGGCTATTCACTGGCTAGTACCTTCACTTTCATCAGAGAAGGTGGTGATATAGCACTCACGTTTAGATAGGACCTTTCACCATTTTGAGTATGTTAAATTGACTACATCATTGAGTAGATGTTTTTGTTCCTGAAGAAGTGGGTTAACCTTCTCTCTCTTTGACGGTTTAAATATGGTAATATTTTATGCTTGAATTTTTGTATTAAAATTAAATTGAAATAAAGTTAATATATATATCTGACAGGCTCATCATAGCAAACCTTCATAGTGATCTCATTGCACAGTCTTATCAAAACTACCAGAGACCTTCACAGTCACATCTGACTGTCTCATCCAATATTTGACCACCCAGAAAACCTTCATAGTAATATGTGACAGTCTCATCCAATCGATCGCCACCTAACACATTTTCATAATGGTACATGACTGTCTCATCTAATTTTTGACCAGCCAGAAAGTCTAAGTATTAACATATCACTGACTCATGTTAAGGCTCCCATACTTATTAGACTAATGTTGAAACCTGACTATATCGACAGTTCAATGAATATGGTGGCCTCTTCTCCCCTGACAGATGATATCGGGGGAGAGAAGGATTTTGCAAATAGGATTTCTGATGGAAGGTCCTTTGTTTCCTTCCATATGTAAGCATCTACCAGAGGAGTCTGGCAGTGGCTCTCTTATAGAGAACGCATGAATGTTTGGCTGAGCGCTCCTATATATGGGGAGACTCATAGATCACTGTCAGATGAACAGTCGTTTGTCTGACAGATATCTATTGTTTTTGGGGGGCAGTATTCTGCACCCAGCAAAACCTTCATAGTCTTAACCAACATTCTTAGTTTAGTCAAGATCACCTACAAACCTTCATAATATCTGACTGTCGCATCCAATTAATGACCTTCCATCAAACCTTTTATAATGATATATGATAGTCTCATCTAAGTCATGACCACCCAGCAAATGTACATTGTATTTCACAGACGAGCGAAAGGGTAACAATGTTTTGAACTTTTGACTTTCAGGCTCCATATCTCACCATCCACTACTGCTTCAAACGTGAGACTACCATCATTTTATAGACAATCATCTTGGCTATCTCATTCATAAATTTAACTTGCAACTATTTTGCATATGATTAGTTATGCAGATTCTTGTCATGCCACTGCATTGTTACCTTTTTGCTCCTAAAAATCTAAATTTTAATTTTTATTATTTTGTTAGTATTTTGTAAATCCACCTTTGGCTTTCAACACTTAATCCTTCTGAGCATGCTCTCGATCAGATTCAAGCATGTCTCGACCGAAATCTGATCCCAGGTCTCTACACGCGCCCAAAGTTGATGCATAATGGTTGACTCACTTGGGTATGTATACAGCTTTTTCTTCAACTTTACCTACAGGTGTTTCATTGTGTTGAGGTCTGGGGACTGTGGGGGCCAATCCAGCATATCTACTTCATTGTCATTGAACCATTTATTCGCAGAACTCTTCATACGCTTTGGTTCGTTGTCCTTCTGAAACACTATGTCGCCTTTTCATATCTATAGTCCTCGAGTGTTTGAAGTAACTTGTCTTGTAGGACACTCACATATAGCTCCGCATTGAGACCACCATCAATCCTGGTCAAGTATTCAACACCTTTGGCTTTGAAACATCTCCATATCATCAGGCTTCCTCCACCAAATTTGACAGTTCTTTCAATTTCTCGATCCTTAGCCCCTTTTTTCCTTGTGTCTTCCAGATACATTTGCACCTATCAGAGCCTTGTCTATTGACATTTGTCTCACCACTCCAAATCACCAGTTTCCAATCTTCTGTCCCTTTTTTGTACTTTTTTGTAAACTCGAGCTGATGCTTCTTATTCATATTGAAGTCGAGGCTTCTTCACCTTTTTTCGGGCCACCATTACAGACTTGTGAACCGTGCATCACACAGTGCTTGTATGGGTGTCTGTGATCTCACTATTAGGAAGCATACGAGTCACCTCCACTGCTGTGTTTGTCACTCCAGAACTGATAGACCTTGTGATGAGCAGACTTGTTGACTCCAATATTTTTTCTGGACGTCCACCTCTTGGCTTTTGAATGAATGGACAAACTTCATTTATTTTTCTTCCATCTGTCATGGCATTCCCATGATGTAATTTGGCAATTTTCCTGGCTGAGAGAGCGCTATCGATGTGGTGGATGATGCTGTTTCTGTTTTCTTGAGAAATCGTTTTCATGGCTGCTCCTCGATTCAAACCAGTGACCTTTCACTTAATTGTCTATAAAATGATGGTAGTGTCACGTTCAAAGCAGTAGTGGATGGTGAGATATGGAGCCTGAAAGTCAAAAGTTCAAAACATTCTTACCCTTTTGCTCATCAGTGTTTCTGACAGTCTGATTCAACTTATTGTCACATGACGAGCCTTGAAAGTAATATTTGACATTTTTGGCATCTTGATGCACTGATGCACCCACTCAAAGAGGCTTTTTATTCAGTTGATGAACCCAGCCAATACGATTCCACAGTGATAACCGACATGCTCATCCAATTGTTGTGCCCAACTAGTAATATCTTAATAGTAATATCTTACAGACATCTCCCCTTGATGAGCCCACCCTGCAGATCTTCAATGTATTAACAGACAAACTAAACCAATTGATGTGCCCACCAAGCAAAGTCTCACCCAGGAAACCTTCACAATGATAACAGATAGCCTCATCCATTCTTTGTTCCTATTTGGCAAAAATCTCACCTCCATCCATCAAACCTTCACAGTGATAGCAGAAATTCTTATCCAATCAATGTGCCTTCCTAGTAAGACTTTATTGTGAAAGCTGACAGTCTTTTCAGTTGATAAGCTCACTCGGTATGGCGCCACAGTGATAACTGACATCTCATTCACTTGATCTGCCCACTCAGCAGACTTTCACAGTGATAGCTGACATTCTTTTCCTATTCTCTGCAGAGTGATTGTTATAGAGCCGTAGTAGGTAAAAGTGGATGTTCTGCTTCAAGACGTGAACTGCCCAGTGGTTGTAACTGGCCGTCGCTATCAGCATGAGCTCAAGGGAATACTGTTAGATTTTGTTTTAAAATATTTATTGCAGCTCCTAAAGATCCCTTGTTTGCAAAAATACGTTGCTGGAAATGAGAAGCTGCATTCATAAAAGATTTATATGAGAGAATAAATAGCAATTTAGTTTTATTTTGAAGTGTCTGTACAGGATTAAAGGAACAAGGTTACTTTCTTTTAAAAACAGTGCCACACCTGTTCACAGGCTGTGTGCAGTATTGCATGCTAGCCTTATTCACTTAACCCCTTTACCCCCGAGGGTGGTTTGCATGTTAATGACCGGGCCAATTTTTACAATTCTGACCACTGTCACTTTATGAGGTAATTACTCTGGAACGCTTCAATGGATCCCCCTGATTCTGAGATTGTTTTTTCGTGACATATTGTACTTCATGATTGTGGTAAAATTTCTTCGAATTGATTTGTAAAAATGAAAAAGTGGGGAAAAAAAACACTTTTTTATTTTTACGGGTTAATTTGTGAAGCACCTGGGGGTTCCAAGTGCTCACTATGCATCTAGATAGGTGCCTTGGGGGATCTAGTTTCCAAAATGGGGTCGCTTGTGTGGTAGCTCCAATGTTTAGGCACACAGGGGCTCTCCAAACACGACATGGTTCCAATTTGTTAGCAAACACCATGTCGCGTTTGGAGAGCCCCTGTGTGCCTAAACATTGGAGCTCCCCCAAAAGTGACCCCATTTTGGAAACTAGACCCCTCAGGGAACTTATCTGGATGTGTGGTGAGCACTTTGAACCCCCAAGTGTTTTGCAAAGGTTTATGACGTAGAGCCGTGAAAAAAAAAAACATTTTTTTTCCACAAAAACGCTCTTTTAGCCGCAATATTTTTATTTTCACAAGGGTACTAGGAGAAATTGGACCCAAAAGTTATTGTGCAATTTCTCCTGAGTACGCTGATACCCCATGTGTTGGAGAAAACTACTGTTTGGGCGCATGTCAGGGCTCGGAAGGGAAGGAGTGACGCTTTGGAATGCAGACTTTGATGGAATGGTCTGCAGGCGTCATGTCACGTTCTCAGAGCCCCTGATGTGCCTAAACAGTGGAAATGCCCAACAAGTGCCCCCTTTTTGGAACGGATACCTGATATGTCAATTTTATAATGTAGTGTTATACGCCAGTTGTGTAGGACAACCTGACAAACACTACACAACTGAAGTATGACAACCTGACGAACACTACGTCAGCTTTGTAGTGTTCGTCAGGTTGTCATACGTCAGAAATTAATTCAATAGTCCATGGAAGTATGGTACCTTTTGAAGCAGTCTTTCATGCAGAGGCCAGGTTTGTCGGGGCAGGTGTCACATTGGTAAATGGTGTCCTTGCGTATTCCCCTTCGGTAACACACTCGGCACTTCTTTTGTGACTTACCTTTTTTTCCGCTGTGAGGGATCTGCCCCGGGAAATGCTGGCCCGGTACAATTCGAGGTCCTTCAGTTCCAGAAGTAGTGGGGCCCACTCCGCCACCACTGCCAAATATCAGGGCCTTGATAACTGTCTCCTGAAAGTGAAGATACGACGCAGAAGTCTGGCCTGCACATTTTGACAGAAGGAAAGCGTTGTGCATTGCCATCTGAACAATGTGCACGGCCAGCTTCTTATACCATACCTTGGCCTTTCTCAAAGCACTCTACGGCTGGAGGACTTGATCGGAGAGATCAACTCCCCCCATGTACTTGTTGTAACCCACTACACAGTCTGGTTTGGCGACCTGTGTAGTGGAACCTCTTACAGTGCTGAGGGTGCTGCCATCACCATGTATGGTGGTCAAGAGAAGGACATCCCTCTTGTCCTTGTACTTGACCACCAACAGGTGGTCGCTACATTGGGCTCTGCTCTCACCCCTTCTGAGCTGCTGCCCAATTGGAGTCTTTGGGAGGCCTTTCTGATTTTTGCGGACAGTACCGCAAGCTGCGGTATGTCGCGCAGAGAGGGACTTGAAGAGCGGGATACTTGTATAAAAGTTATCCACGTACAGGTGATAACCTTTATCCAGCTGTGGGTGCATCAAGTCCCACACAATTTTCCCACTCACTCGCAGAACAGGGGGTTCAATCCGGGAGTCCTTCCCTTCATAAACTCTAAACTTGTAAGTGTACCCTGAGGTACTCTCACAAAGTTTATACAGCTTGATCCTGTACCTGGACCTTTTACTGGGCAGGTACTGCCGGAATCCAAGCCGCCCCTTAAAAGAAATTAAGGACTAATCCACGCAGATGTCCCTTTGGGGCACGTACACTTCACCAAACTTGTTGTTGAAGTGTTCGATGACCGGCCGAACTTTGAAAAGACGATCAAAGTTCGGGTCATCGCGTGCAGGACACCTTGCATTATCTTGGTAATGCAAGAACTTGCGGATGGCCTCAAAACGTGTCCGGGTCATGACCATTCGGAACACTGGAGTGTTATACAAAACGTCAACACTCCAGTATTGCCGAACCTCTGTTTTTTTCAGGATCACCATATGAAGAACCAGGCCCCAAAACTTCATCATTTCTTCTGCGTCTACAGGAGACCAGTTAGAAAATGATGAAGAGGGGTTTTGTTCCAAAAATTGATGAGCATACAAATTAGTTTGGCCCACCATGATGTTTATAAAATCCTCAGAGGAAAAGACTTTGAAAAAGTCTATTTCTGGGAGGCCGGTAGTGTCAAACTTGATTCCTGATTCCGCCACGAAATCAGGAATCAGTGGCTCAAAATTTTCAGGGGGCGAGGTCCATATGGGGTCAGTAGTGGGGGTCGCTGGAACATCTTCTCTCCAGCGACGACTGCGGGGCGGTCCAGCCGCACCTGAGGAGGAAGAGGAGGAAGAGGAGGACGATGAGGCGTCGGAAAAGTAAAGAAATGTGGGATCCTCTCCCTCGCTGTCAGTCTCAGTGTCGGAGGCAACAATAGCGTATGCCTCCTCCGCTGAATAGCGAGTTCGGGATGAGCCGGACATTTTTGTTTTCTCGTGTATGTGGTGCGTGTGTGTCAGTACTTTATTCAGATTGTGTGTGTGTCAGTGTGCTTGGTGTGAACTTTTTTTTTCTGAAAAAAAAAAAGAGAAAAAAAGGAACTACCGTAGATGGTGCAAACAGCGAGCACGAGTGCGGATCGGTGAACTATGTCACCAATCAACTCTCGGCAGCTGCTGGGTGTGTGCGTGGATGTGGTGCAAAGGTGGGGGGGGGGGAATTGACAGGGACAATAAAAAGTCCTGAAAAGCAGCGAGCACGGACGTTGATCAGTGACGTAGACACTGCTCAGCGCTCGGCCGCTGCAGGACGCACAAAAAAAAAAAAAAACTGGGGGGGGAGGAGGATTGGGGGTAAAAAGAGGAGGGGGGAGAGGGGTGGATGAGGGGAGAACAGAGATGGACTTACCAAAGTCTTCTCTGTTCTTCTTTCAGCAGGATCAGCAGCAGGTTCTGGAAGAGGCTCTGGAGCAGGATCCGCAGCAGCAGGAAAAGGAGCTGGAGACCCAGGACCCTGTAGACAGCAGCAGGACGCCGAAGCTGGAGACCCAGCAACCTGGAGACAGCAGCAGGACGCCGGAGCAGGAGATCCAGGACCCTGGAGACCGCAGCAGGATGCCGGAGCAGCAGCAGCGACTGGAGCAGGTAGGAGAAAGGTCTTGTAGTGTAACAGAAGATTCTGTGGCACTACAAGGCCCAGCACAGCGCAGATCAGACGTGACCGCTCTGTAGAAATCCTCACCAAGTGTGAGGATCTGCAGGGCGGTCACAGGGGGGTGACAGGGTGGTGACAGGCAGGTCACAGGCCGGTCACCTCCCGGTCAGGTACTCTGATTGGTGCGATCGATGATGACATCGATCGCACCAATCAGAGATGGCTGGGGCCTGGGCACGCACCAAAGGGGGTCACAGGGAGGTGACAGGCAGGTCACAAGCTGGTCACCGCCCTGTGACCGCCCTGTCACCTGTGTTCAGGTACTCTGATTGGAGCGATCAATGTCATCATCGATCGCTCCAATCAGAGCTGGCTGGGGCTTCTATGACATCACAGGGGGTCATGGGGAGGTGACAGGCAGGTCACAAGCCGGTCACCGCCTCGTGACCGCCCTGTTACCGAGCGGTCCCGCTGTGATCGGTGCGATCGATTTGATCGGCGATCGCAACGATCCTAGCAGTTTGGGGAGAGGGCTGGGGTTACTAGGCAACAGCCTAGGATCGGTGCTCTTAGGAGCACCGGTCCTAGGCTGCACATCACTGTTTCTGGCAAACAGTGAGAAATGCTGTGATTGGCTGTTCAGAATTGAACAGTCAATCACAGCGATCGTGGGTGTGAAGGGGCTGCGACATCCCCAGAGATGCTGGCGCCATCTACCCTAAGGTAAGATGGCACCGGAATTGTAATGCTATCACCGCGACTTCGGTCACGGTGCCGCATTAAAGATAGGGCGTATTAATACGTATCTGGTCCATGAGGCCCAGGGCACAGATACGTACTAATACGCCCTATGTCGTAAAGGGGTTAAAGGGGTTTTCCCACGAACAAAAGTTGATTTTAATCAATAGATCTTGGAATAATAATAACTTCCACAATTGGATGTGTTTAAATAAAATATTCCTGTGCTGAGATAATCTTATGAATCTGCCCCCGCTGTGTACTGTGTAATGGCTGCATCTGACCGTACAGGAACATGGTCTGATCATACCACATCTCCTGGGCAGGGGGGGTGGGGGGAGTATACAGACATTACAGCACGGGATCTCAAATTATTGATTCTTTGAAGTAAAACAATGTTTAAAAACAGGCAGGGAAATGTTTTTCCTCAGAAAAAGAATCAGCTGTGATCCTGTACTGTCTGTATACTCTTTTGCTTCCTCCCCTGCCCAGGAGATGTGGTATGATCAGACCATGTTCCTGCACAGTCAGGCACAGCCAGTAAACAGCAGGGGCACATTTATAAGATTATCTCAGCACAGGAACATTTAATTTAAACACATCCAATTGTGGAAGTTATTATTATTCCAAGATCTATTTATTAAAATCAACTGTTGTTTGTGGGACAACTTCTTTAAAGGGAACCTGTCATGCCTTATCTACTATGTAAACTGCCCCCATAGCGTTGTTAGTGATGCAATGTGCATCACTAACATGCTTTTTTCATTAAAATTGGTGCAAATATAATGAGTATATAACATTTTATATATTTATAATAAACCCTTCTGATCAAAGCCAAATATGACGTAAAATATAATAGGGCAATGTTGGAAATACCGCAGTGGGGCCCAGTGTTCAAAAGAAGATTACTAATGTCCATGTAATGTCCAGTATTTTGGATACATTGTTAAAGAGGTTGTCCCCTTTCAACAAACTTTTACCCATAGGCTCAGTTAGAAGTAAAAAGCAAACTGAGCCTTACTTACCCTCCCAGGGTCCCGCACTGTCTCTTCGTCACTGCCCAGGTCTTAGTTGTTTGACTGCAGTGTTGCATCCAACTTTTGAGCTTAGTGGCTCTGCTGATGTCGCTGATCTGAGTGATGGGCTGCAGTTCTATTGACATGTTGTCATTGCTGCAGCCAATCAACAGAGACCAGGGCAGCACCCTGTGTGGGGCAATCGTACACTGTGTGTGCTGTTTGTAATGCCACCGCTGTAGGTGCACAAAATGAGTCAAGGAACTACATTTTACTAACAATGGAATCTGAGTTACTCCGACAACGCAAAATAGAAACACACTTAAATCTCACACACATCTAGCCCAGGTCGGCTAGGACCCCTGCGCTGCACAACCATTAGGCCCAGGACATTCTAGCGGATACACTATAATTTGCCTGACCCGTTGTTCTGCCTAATGCGTTAACTGAGAGTTAACCAAGTGCAAAGGTTTAGTTAGATGGGTGCAGTACAGAGATTCACAGACTTAACAATTTTCTAAGATTACAATTCTAGTAGGCTATATGTATACAAGTTCCCCCTAATGAGATATCACTGACTGCGGTGGAACATAATAAAATATAACTTTTATTGAATATATAAAATAACAATACACCAAATCCACCGTGCTTGTGTGCAGTCTACCCAAGTGTGCCTGCATAGGCAGGACACCCCATGGGTATTGATAGACCTAAAAATGACAAATAAATGTCCAGCATCAGCTCGTAATATATGGAGGTACTAGACTCACTGATATTTCAAATCCCCAACTGATGAAAGAGGGCATAGAAAAGCTAAACCAAGAAGGGAGACCCCCTTCATAAAGTGCAATTAGTTGTATATTGCACACTAGCCCAAATACTTGTCATAGAGCCCTGTCACAGAGCTCTTTATTTCATAAAGTACAATCAGTTGTATATTGCACAATAGCCCAATTGCCTATAATAGAGCCTTGTCATAGAGCTCCTTATTATAACCCTCATTCACCCAGAGCACCTTAGAGTTTACTACAGATAGCTCCCACAAATATTATGGTCTATAACACAGGGGTACTGCGATGGGGAGCCCTTGTGCCCCCACTTATGCAAATTTATTCCTGGGCTGGTGGGAGGAAACTCTGGTTTTTAGTGATGCAAATGAGGAATGGGCATCTAATGTGTCTTTATGGATAAGGTTTATAGACAACGTCCTCATTTTGTGGACTGGAACCATTGAGTCGTTTGAAAACTTTATCTCAGTATTAAACAATAATAACATTGGTCTGAGACTTACATCCGCCATTCGTAAACATCAAATGTCATTTTTGGATTTGAATATACAAATTGACTCCACAGGACATCTGGTCACGAATCTACGGCCACCAATAGCCTCCTTCAATATAATAGTCATCATCCTCCTCCCTTAAAACATGGAATTCTGAAGGAACAATATTTAAGACTTAGGCGTAATTGTTCATCTTTGGTGGATTTTGAGAAGGAGGCCATTAAATTGAGAGATAGATTTTTGAGACGGGATATCCCAATAGCACTTTGGAATCAGCATACCATCATGCCAAAGCTGCCAACAGGACCTCCTTGTTGGTTCCTAGGCAGAGAAAAGAGGATGATAAATGTATACGCCTTATAGGTACCTATGATGATAAGTCAAGGGAGGTTATGAACATCTTAGGGACTTTTTGGGAAATCCTTAAACTGGATCCTGATTTGAGGGAAGTGATAACCCCTCATCCTTCGGTCACTTATCGGAGAGGCCAAAATTTGAAGGATCGTCTCATCCATAGTTCTCTCTCACCTGATGCGGCCGACCCGACATGGTTGAATAAGACCACACCTAGAGGTACCTTTAGATGTGGCCTATGTAAGGCCTGTGATTATATTTTAAAGGGTAATACCTTTGAAAGTGATACGGCGGGGATTGTCTATGAAAATAGAGAGTTCATTAATTGTCGTACTGAAGGCCTAGTGTATTTGGCTAAATGCACATGTCCTAAATCTTATGTTGGGAAAACGAGTCGAGAATTTAGAAGGAGAATTCTTTAACACATAGGGGATATTAGGAGAAAAGAGGACACCCCCATTGTTAGGCATGTTTGGGAGAAACATGGTGGTGACCTTAAAGCAATGCGGTTTCAAGGTGTGGAGAAAATTAGATCGTCTCCCAGGGGGGTGATCATGATAATAGGATTTTGAGGAAGGAGGCCCAATGGATTTTTAGATTAAAAACGGTAACCCCATTGGGACTTAATGAATGTATTTCCTTTGTCCCCTTTATTTGATGAGAAGAGATTTTATTATGTTCCACAGCAGTCAGTGATGTATCATATTTGGTGGTAAATTGTGAGTTGGTAGGTCCTCTTTCAGTGAATAGTTCCCCCTAATGAGGTCCGTATTTCTCTCTGGTTATACAGTTCTACTAGCAAACAATGTCTCTAGCTGAGAATCTACGTTTGTCACCAAACTCTCTCTAAGTCTGCATGCACGCTCCCACCAGGATCCTAAGCTCAGGACTTACCGGCCATAACCTGGTCACTGAAGAGGCTGCTTGATCGTCTGTTCGGCCATTTAGCTGGGAGACCGGGGAGTGGAGCCTGGACTTGTCACATGGAGCATAGTTTTAGCCTGATAGGCTAGCAGGAGGCCCTCCATGTCACAGCAGATGCCTAATAGGGAATCCAACCATAGTCGTCCTCCCAGAGTAATTCTCTCTCTCTAACAGGCATCACAGGAACAGGTACTTGTTTCTCCAGTATTCTGGTCAGTTTCTGGAACACAGCAAAATCTGAGCTCCCACGATGGCAGTGGATCGTCCTACTCCAGTCAGCTCTCTGCTCGAACTCAAAAACACCATGATGCCTGCAATCGAGTCTTTTCAAAAGACAACAGTGACCTCTTGTGGCCGGAGGCTGATACTGCAACAATGCCTAATCACTACCATCTCACAGGGGGGTGTTGGATCCTAACCAATCTGATGTTGATGATGAATGAGGGACACCTTTTTTGGAATGTTGCTCGTCTGAAGATTTATTTGTAACCCCAGGATAATATGGAAATGATTATATTATGTTGCAGGGGAATCAATATTGCAACAAATGACACTATTGATACTTTATCCGATGTTTTACAAATGCTGAAATCAAATCCACCTAATTTAATAAACTAATTAAATAAAATAGATCATTGAGGTCTTTCTTCTTTCTAAAAAGGTTTTGAAAACACCAAGAATAGACAAATAAAAGCAAAAGCAGATGATTTCAATATTTGTGCAATAATGAAATTACATTTTAATGAGGTAAGAAAATCTTTAGACTAGATATTCGAATATTTATGTAATCTTCCTAGACCTGCAACCTTGATTGCCTTGGGGAAAAAAAGTCTGATTTTATTCGCTTGTGAAATGCAACATCACATTTTATTGAGCAACATGCCAACATATCCTTCTGTACAGGTTCTCCCATGCCATGCATACACAATTTGTATTTTACACCCAAGGCCAAGTTTTAGTAAACTGGAGACCAGCTTAAATGCAGCCATCACCAATAAACACAGGGGTAAGCTACTGTATTTTGTAGAACTCTGTTACTGGGACCAAAGTGCTAGTCACATAATGCTGCCAATAGGATCTGCTCCTAAAAACTTAAAATATTTTACAGCTGAAATGTAGAGTACTGCAGAAAAAAACTTGAAATTCGCAATGCCACCATTCAGTGCTCAACAAAAATGGCTTATGGTGATGAAAAATATTACCATACAGGGCCCAAATGTTACCACCATGCTCAAATAATACAGCCACACAGTGTTCAAATGATACTAACCGGGTATCAAGGTATCAACCGAGACACGGTATTTTGGTGCCCTAGGCAGATGAAGCTGACGATGCCCCCCCCCCGCCCCGATGAACCCTCAGCACCCAAGTAAGGGAATGGGTCAGAGACTAAGGTAAAGGGACCCATAAAGTAACCCCCTCCCCCTTTTCACCAAAAAATACCAGCAAAAGTAAAAAAAAGTGATGTATTATAGGGCTGAGGCTCAACAGGGAGCGGGGCCGTTTGGTTTCAATTAAAGTGTCCACTATTTGGCAGATGCCCTAATGGAAACGAAACAGCCCCGATAGATAAAGGGATCTGGATATGTATGATTATTTTTAAATAAGCACTCAAAATTTTTATTCTCTTCATATATTGCAATCATCATATTATATGGCACTGTGCACTTTCAATTGCTCATTTTGACTTTCTACCCAGTTAATTCTTCCCTTTTTCACTAGGTCTATGACATCACGTGATTAAAAGTGACTAGCTGAATCCTTATAAGTCAGGCCCATATACATTTGTATCTCATGAACCTACTACTTCCAGTATGTCCTGAACAATGGTAAAGATGCTGGGAGTTGTTGTTATCAGTCATTACCACAGTGCGGACCATACAGAAACCATAGTATTGATGAGACGTAGTCAGTATCAACAAGCAAGCGTTTACATCCAGGTACCTTATGAATGTCCTCTTCTCTGATGATGAGTTTTCACATCCACAGCTAGCCTCTGCTGACTTCCCTCTTCTCCTTTCTTCTGCAGCACATCCCCACACAGTGTGCTTTAAAAATAAGAGTGTTATTAAAATGCCCTCTGCATAAAAATATCTTTCCATGCTATGACCTAAATAAGCCTCCTATAGTATATGACCTCCACACTGTCTGCCTTAATGAGCAATACCCACCACACTGTCTGCCATTATCAGCTATTACTGCTACACTGTCCGCCCTTATGAACCACTGCCTATACAATGGCTGTCCCCTCTCTAGTTTTCCCTTACAGTCTCTATATCTCCACACTGTCCCCCGCCATGTTAACCTCTCTCCATACTGTACCCCTATTTCACACTGCCCCTCTCCATATTTATTCTGTGCCCCTTTTCACACTATGCTCTCAAACTGCCCAACACGTTGTCGTCTCCAAACTGTATTCTCTCACACATTGTTCCCTTACACGGTGTGATGGTGACCACAGCCATCCATAGAGTGTGATATCCACAACATCCCCCCAATATACACTGTGATGTCCATCACAGCCCCCAATATACAGTATAATGTTCCCCACAGCCCCTATACAGTATGATTCCCACCACAGCCCCCTTATACAATGATGCCCCCCACATATTCTATATAGTATAATGTCCCCACAGCCCAGGTATAATGTCCCCTACAACTCCCAATATAATGTTCCCCATAGTCTCTGATATAATATGATGTCCACCACAGCCACTTTTTTGATAACTCCCACAGCTAGCCCCTCGTATGTCCCAGAAGCCAGCCCGACTTATGTCCCGGAAGCCAGCCCGACTTATGTCCCCCACAGCCAGCCCGTCTTATGTTCCCCCACAACCAGCCACTCTTATGTCCTCCACAGCCAGCCCCTCATATGTCCTCCATAGCCAGCCCCTCATGTCCCTCATAGCCAGCCTCTCTTATGTCCCCCACATCCAGCGCTTATGTGCCCTATAGCCAGCCCCTCTTATGCCCCCCCACATCCAGCCCCTCTTATGGCCCCCACGTCAGCCCCTCTTATGTCCCCCACATCCAGCCCATCTTATGTCCCCCACAGCCAGCTCTTCTTGTGTCCCCCCCATAGCCAGCCCCTCTTATGTCCCCCTATAGCCAGCCCCTCTTATGTCCCCCATAGCCATCCCCTCTTATGTCCCCCATAGCCATCCCCTCTTATATCCCCCCATAGCCATCCCCTCTTATATCCCCCCATAGCCATCCCCTCTTATGTCCCCCATAGCCAGCTCCTCTTACGTCCCCTATAGCCAGCCCCTCTTATGTCCTCCCATAGTCAGCCTCTCTTATGTTCCAAATAGCCAACCCCTCATATGTCCCCCATTCATTGGCAAAATATAAAAAAAGGCTTATACTCACCTAATCCCAGCTCCCTGTACACCGCGGCCACCATCTCCTCTTGCTTCTTGTACAGCAATGGACTCTGGATGACGTGACCGTCCGACATCCCCTGCGTGTGCCGTCTCCAGCATAATGCAGGCCAGACGTGGCCTGCGTTCTGCTGGAGATCTCCACAGAGCAGAGAGGTGATTATAGCTTTTCTGCTCCTGTCCCGGGCAGTGTGGCTTTGACATCAATTGTATTCGCGTCTGACAGTCGCAAATACAATTGAGTGCAGGAAGAGAGCGACGGCTGGGGCGCAGGACAGAGAGGGGTGACCTGTCTCCATAACTGACTTGTGCCCACGCCTCGGACCTCATTGTGCTGAATATCTGTGGCCGGAGGAAGATGCTGGGCAACCGCAGTCATTCAGCCATGGCACTTTTTTTTTTCTCCTCAAAGTGCGCCCCCTTAGGGAGGCAGAAGGCAGCACCCTAGGCGGGTGCCTACCCCTCGTTCCGGCCATGCCTGGATGCATCTCAGCAGCAGCTTGGTGTCCTCCTCCTAATGATGATTAAAAGGTGGATGGTGATGTGAAAACATTTTTGTTTGAGTAATTAGCTGCTCAACTTAGACTCCAAGTTAAGGCGCAGTCAGATGGCTGTATAAATCTGACTGCGATCGGTCTGCAATGCTCGGACTAGCCGTGCCTCTCCTGACCTGAGCTTGATTGCTTCATATATTTCTATGCAGCTGTCTCGCTCCCCACCGGCCAGTCCGAGCATTGAGTTCCGATCTTGGTCGGATTTATATGTCCAGTATTTTTTCCATATGAGTAAAAAGTGCGCTGGATCGGATTTTTATAAATTTTTAATCTTTTTCTCCATTTTTACCATCAGTGTTTCATCTAGTTTTTCTTATATTAAAAGAAAAATCCAAGAAACTCATCCCCATCAAACAGTAAAAACTGGATACCACTTGGATGACACATGGATGATATCTGCATTCTGTCCATTTTTTTTGGATAAATCGATTGATTTGAATGGGCGATTTGATCTTATAAAAATACGGACGTATCTATGTTTTGTTTTGTTTTTTGCAGACTTTCGATATAAAATAAAACATAGACACACATGTGAACAGCCCCAGAGACTATAAAGGTACCATATTTTTCAGACTATAAGACGCACCTAGGTTTTAGAGGAGGAAAATAGAAAAAAAATGTAAGCAAAAAATGTGGTCATGATGCACTGTTATGGGGGAGGGAGTCTGCTGCTGACACTGGTATTGGGGTAATGTCCCCCAATTCTGTTAATATCCTCCATCCTGGTATGTATGGCCCCACCTTCCTGGTATATGTGGCCCCATCACCATCCTGGTATGCATGGCCCTCCTCCCTATCCAGGTATTCAAGGCCCTCATCCCCATCCTGGTATACATGGCCCTGATCCCCATCCTGGTATATGTGGCCCTCATCCCTATCCTGATATGCATGGCACCCCAATCCCCATCCTGGTATTCATGGCACCCCTTGATGTCCCATCCTGGCATGCATGGCACCCCTTGATCCCCCATCCTGGCATGCATGGCACCCCTTGATCCCCCATCCTGGCATGCATGGCACCCCTTGATCCCTCATCCTGGTATGCATGGCACCCCTTGATTTTGGTATGCATGGCACCACTTGATCCTGGTATGCATGGCACCCCTTGATCCTGGTATGCATGGCACCCTTTGATCCCACATCCTGGTATGCATGGCACTCCTTGATCCCCCAACCTGGTATGCATGGCACCCCTTGATCCCTCATCCTGGTATGCATGGCACACCTTGATCCCCCATCCTTGTATGCATGGCGCCCCTTGATCCCCCATCCTGGTATGCATGACACCCCTTGATCCTGGCATGCATGGTACCCCTTGATCCTGGTATGCATGGCACCCCTTGATCCTGGTGGCCATGGCACCCCTTGATCCTGGTATGCTTGGCACCACTTGATCCTGGTATGCATGGGACCCCTTGATCCTGGTATGCATGGCACCCCTTGATCCCCCATCCTGTTGTGCATGGCACCCCTTGATTCCCCCATCCTAGTATGCATGACACCCCTTGATCCCCCATCCTGGTATGTATGGCACCCCTTGATTCCCCCATCCTATATGCATGGCACCCCTTGATCCCCCATCCTGGTATGTATGGAACCCCTTGATTCCCCCATCCTGGTGTCCATGGCACCCCTTGATCCCCCATCCTAGCATGCATGGCACCCCTTGATCCCTCATCCTGGTATGCATGGCACCCCTTGATTTTGGTATGCATGGCACCCCTTGATCCTGGTATGCATGGCACCCCTTGATCCTGGTATGCATGGCACCCTTTGATCTCACATCCTGCTATGCATGGCACTCCTTGATCCCCCAACATGGTATGCATGGCACCCCTTTATCCCCCATCCTGGTATTCATGGCACCCCCTCATTCCCCATCCTGGTATGCATGGCACCTCCTGAGCCCCCATCCTGGTATGCATGGCACCCCCTGAGCCCCCATCCTGGTATGCATGGCACCCCTTGATCCCCCATCCTGTTGTGCATGGCACCACTTGATTCCCCCATCCTAGTATGCATGGCACCCCTTGATCCCCCATCCTGGTATGTATGGCACCCCTTGATTCCCCCATCCTATATGCATGGCACCCCTTGATCCCCCATCTTGGTATGTATGGCACCCCTTGATTCCCCCATCATGGTATGCATGGCACCCCTTGATCCCCCATCCTGGCATGCATGGCACCCCTTGATCCCTCATCCTGGTATGCATGGCACCCCTTGATTTTGGTATGGATGGCACCTCTTGATCCTGGTATGCATGGCATCCCTTGATCCTGGTATGCATGGCACCCTTTGATCTCACATCCTGCTATGCATGGCACTCCTTGATCCCCCATCCTGGTATGCATGGCGCCCCTTGATCCCCCATCCTGGTATGCATGACACCCCTTGATCGTGGCATGCATGGCACCCCTTGATCCTGGTATGCATGGCATCCCTTGATCCTGGTGGCCATGGCACCCCTTGATCCTGGTATGTTTGGCACCCCTTGATCCTGGTATGCATGGCACCCCTTGATCCTGGTATGCATGGCATCCCTTGATCCTGGTATGCATGGCACCCCTTGATCCCCCATCCTGTTGTGCATGGCACCCCTTGATTCCCCCATCCTAGTATGCATGGCAGCTCTTAATCCCCCATCCTGGTATGTATGGCACCCCTTGATTCCCCCATCCTATATGCATGGCACCCCTTGATCCCCCATCCTGGTATGTATGGCACCCCTTGATTCCCCCATTCTGGTATGCATGGCACCCCTTGATTCCCCCATCCTCGTATGCATGGCACCCCTTGATTCCCTCTTCCTGGTATGCACGGCACCCCTCGATTCCCTCTTTTTGGTATGCATGGCACCCCTTGATCCTGGTATACATGGCACCCCTCCATCCTGGTATGCTTGGCACCCCCTGATCCCCATCACGCTGCCCACAAAAAAAATAAACAATCATACTCACTTCCTCCCTCCTCCAGCGCTGCTTCCTGCTCTGCTGCCGACACTCTCACTGTGTGAGCCGCGCATGGCAGGGCGCGCATGACATCCCTGCCATGCGCCCTCATACAGTGAAGTGCTTTGCCGGAATAGTTATCCCATGGGAGTGGGTTGTAGCGAATATTCATGAGCATTAATAGCGGGCACACAGACCGCTGGCCGTAGCAGGAGCCATTCTGTATGTACAGTTTGTGCGCTATTATGGAAAATTAATATTCATTGCTTTCCATGCCCATAGGCGTGGGGAGCAGGGAATATTCATTTTCTTTAGCAGTGGGCACAGCTCCTCTGCCACTACCGCTTCCCCCAGCCTCCCCACCACCCACAGCCACAGAACATATGTTCGGACTATAAGACACCCCCCCCACTTTCCTCCAAATTTTTGTTGGACAAAAGTGCGTCTTATTGTCCGAAAAATACGGTATTTGTTCTTTATGTAAAAAAAGGTGCGTGAAAAACGATGTAAGATGAGTCTTTTATAGGAACTTTATTATGGTACATTGAATTTTGCATAATTTGTTTTCTGGATGAGCAGGACTCTAACTAATTTTGGCCGTTTTGCTATGCCACCCTTTGTGCAGGCTTTCTAGCACCAAAATTGTCTAGACGCCAGTATTGCAGTCACATGAGTGTAATATAATCATAAATATTTTTCATTTAAAACTGTATTATGAAAAATGACTTGTAGAATCAGTTCAGTGACAATAGCCTCTGGAGATGATTTTGCCTTAGCATGTAGAGCTGTTCCAGCACAGCTCTGTTTTCACAGCTCTTCTTATACAGAAGACCGTTGAAAGTGTCTCACAGTCTCATGTCATGTCGTGTCTGCAGATGCTGCCTTTGGCATTTTTCTGTAAAAAATCATACTCAATTTGGTTCATACTCTCCTTTGATGTTTTCACAGAATGCTCAGATCGCACAGAACATGTAAAATGATACAGCATATTCCAATGGAAATAACAAGTTCTTATGTAGAGGCACAAATAGATAAAAAGAATGATAGTAATTATAGTAAATATAACATACAATTTAATATTACTTGTGACCTTATGCTTTGTCAGAATCGATGGTTGTGAACCTATGTAGCCTATAAGTGTCAGTGGATAGACTTTTCACACTAGGAAATCCTCAATGTATTAAAGTACCAGCAAAATAGATGAAAATTTACCAAATCTTATTCATCACACTGCTAAAAATTTGTCAGGAATTACCATACTTATGACAATTGTACTGTGGTGAAGATATTATTCCATTTTCTTTTATTCTCTGTAGCATTTACCCTTTACAGTGCATTGGGTTAAATCTAAGTGTGACAAAGTCACTGCTAAAGTAGGGCAAGAAGGGGAGATATGTAGCACTGAGATTGTTAGTGCCAGTAATATAAACATAGGAAAAATATTCCAGCAAACAAAGTGATGAGAGGGGTTAATCAGCCATGTTTAGTGCTAGGGTGATTAAACACCTGTAGAGAGGGAGGAGGTCAGAGGATAAATTCCCAGCCTTTTAGAGCATTTAGTGTGGGGTGGGTATGGAGGTGAAAGCTCTGGAGCTGTTTTTGTCATGTGAAGGAAAGCTAAACCTTGAGTTGTTTGTTCCTGAAGCGGGCAGTTACCTGTAGCAACAAGGATAGTTCAATACGTTATGTTTTGTTTTCCCTGATAGGCCACGTTGCCATGGTTTATGCAGTTCCCTTAATAAACAACAGAAGTTTTAAAGAGACAGTGTTCCTGTGTCTACCTCTATGTGCAAAGTGAGCCGATCTACCACACATGGTAAATTCTTGTAATATATTTAAACAATTCTATAAAATTAGTTTGCTACAAATATCTGGAACAGTGCTTTCACTATAGATTAGGTAGAAATAGTGATGAGCGAGCACTAAAATGCTCGAGTGCTCGAAGCTCGGGTCGAGCACATTGGAATACTCGGGTGCTCGACCCGAGCAATGAGCCCAATGTAAGTCTATGGGAAACTCGAGCATTTTTCTGGCGGTCCCCCCGGCGGTCTGCAGAAGGTCAAAAATTGCCCAAATCAATGAGAACAGTGCTCAATTAAACGTCAGGCAGGCAGAATATATAGGCAGACAGGCTGGCAGGGTATATAGGAGGATGCATGAAAAACATAGCAGGGCACTTGGAAAACACTAGTGCCCTCCGATTTTCATGCACCCCTCTCTTTAAAAAAGCCGGCAGGCAATTCATCAGCGGCATACACCGGTACCCGACAATTTGGAACAGAAAGAATAGAGCATCACACATAGATTAGATAGATAGAAACATGTCAGTCACATATATAATAAGTACAGTGACAGTGTTGGTTACTGTACTTGTTATTTAGTGTTAAAATAAAGGATTTGTTAAAAAAAAAATAATAGTGTTTTTGTCTCTTTAAAAAAGCCGGCCGGCAATTCTGCACCGGCATACATCGGTACCCGACAATTTAGAACAGAAAGAATAGAGCATCACACATAGACTAGATAGATAGAAACATGTCAGTCACATATATAATAAGTACAGTGACAGTGTTGGTTACTGTACTTGTCATTTAGTGTTAAAATAAAGGATTTATTAAAAAAAAAATTGGTGTGGAGTTCCCCGTAATTTTAGTCTCTAGCAGAGGTTAAGCAGACAGCTGGGGCCGATGTTTGAAGCCTGGGAAGGGGGTAATACCCACAGGGCTTCCCAGGCTACTAATATCAGCTCCCAGCTGAATACTAGCTATTAAAATGGGGGACCCAAAAAAAAATGACGTGGGGTCCCCCCTATTTTAATAGCTATCAAAGGCTAGGCGGACAGCTGGGGGCTGATATTAATAGCCCAGGAAGGGTGCCATGAATATTGGCCCCCTCCCAAGCTAGAAACACCAGCCGTCAGCCGCCCCAGAAATGGCGCATCCATAGGATGCGCCAATTCTGGCACTTAGCCTCGCTCTTCCCACTGCCCTGTAGCGGTGGCAGTGGGGTAATAGGGTTGGGGTTGATGTCGGGTACCGATGTATGCCGCTGATGAATTGCCGGCTATTCATGTTTCACTGTGAGCACTGTTCCCATCGATTTGGGCAATCACTGTAATGCCACAACCACCATTACAGTGAGTGGCAGACAATCCCTGCATGATTGGTGCGCCAAACATGCAGGACGGGGACCCGAGCTCCCCCCCGAGCATCGCGCAAGTACTCTGTGAGCTCCGAGCATCTTGAGTACTGAGATGCTCGGGCGAGTACCGAGCAGTGGCGAGCATGCTTGCTCATCACTAGGTAGAAACCCTGCCTATATGAGCTTACAATCTATAGGGGAAAGGAAATAGATTAGAAATACCAAAATAAAGTATTTTGTGGATTATAAAACGCACCAGTTTATAAGACGCACCCCATATTTCGTGGACGAAAATAGGAAAAAAATGTTTTTTAATAAACCAGTGCGTGTTATAATTAGCTTACCTGGGGGGCGATGGCATTGGTGGAGTGGGGTCCCAGGTGGCAGGGTCACTGCTGATGGAGGCAATGAATGCTGCGGAAGCAGGATGGGGTGTTCAGAGACAGGAGTCAGGAGATGGCTGCGGACCCCATGCTGGTAGGATGAGGTGATTCTTGGTGCGGGGGCTCCTCTGACATTTTGTGAAAGCCGGAGCCCCGCACCTTCCATACTCTCTAATATGGTGGACTACGAGAAAATATCCGCCGGAGGTGGCGCATACTCAGATTGAGATCTTGACTCCCGATCTCAATCTGAGCATTCGTGGCCTCTGAGCGCGATGAACGGGAAGACAGGAGCGCTCACAAACTGTCATGTGGCCACTGATGCTCAGCGTTTCCGGAGCATGCGCACATAGGATATGAGGCTGGGACGTACACCCAGATTCAGTGCGCATGCCCGGAAAGCTGAGCGTCATTGCGCAAACGCTGTATCTCCTGGGATATTGCAGTGACTTAGGGATCTGACTGGAAGGAATGCTAATGGGATGACCTGGGAGAATTTCAAAACACCGTAGCTGAAAAGTTAGAGCTGCCCACCCCTATGACTGAATCTGGAGGTATGTGGAGCACGCATCAAAGTGTAAAAAGTGATTTGTGCGCTAAATACTCTGACATTTTGCTTGAGACAAGCATGTTAGTGATGCATTGTGCATCACTAGCAAGACACTGGGGGCAGTTTAATAGCCATAAATTTCGTGACAGGTTCCCTTTAAAACAATGTGACATTTTGCTGCCTAGTTAGGTGTAGGTTTCTGCCTAGTTATGCAGTTAAGGGGTATTCTGGTAGGAAGATATTATCAAGCCCTGTGGGTGTCTGACCATTGAGACCCTTAACAATTATCCTATCACCCATATAAATAGAGTAGCAGTCTAAATGCATTTATTCTCTGAGACTGCCAGAACAAGCCAAGTAGAGCATTCAGCTAATTCCAGCAGTCCCATTGAGAACGAATAGAGCGTTTTTTGAGCATGTGTATTGCTGCTCTATTCAAATGCAAAACAGAAGTCCCCTGTTCTGGCGATTGTTTGCAGTGGGACCATCACCTATAGCATTATCTAGTCTGTTGATACATTATAATGACTTCTGGAAAACCCTTTATGAAATCTTATTATAGAGATACTGATATAATATGATACTCGATCTCAGTGACTTCGCCGTTGTGGCACTGCTGCAGGATAGTTTACACTGCATGTTATTGCTCTTCTTGAAGGGAAATATTTGAAGCTTTGTGGATAATTTTTGGCACTACTTGGAGTGTATTTTGTGCTTTACTATGGTATTTATTTAGTTGCGTTTAGGAGGTGTTTTATTGTGCCCTTTGGTGTTGGTGCTGCTGGGTGAGATGCGAGCTATTTTGTGATGCTTTGTTATATTTTATTTTGCTCTGCTGAGATGTGTTATACTTGTATGTGGTAGGTATTGTTGGAATGGGCAAATGAGGCCCTGATTATCGGACTGTATGAGATCCAAGATTTTCTAATGGCTGCCTTAGGTTGATTGTTCCAGTAAATAGTGGGCTCTTTGCTTTTATAAAGTGCTACATACTGGACCACATACAATTCTAAAGCTCTATATAAAGGGCTCAGTGCTTTTATAAGGCTCTGAGGTACAGTATCATATCATCAGATAACGTATAACTAGTTGTAAATTGCTATACTACAAGCCAGCAGGGATCTAGGAAACTACAGTATATACATTTGTTTGAGCTGAGTGCTTTCACACAGTTTCTTTTTAAATCTGACACTTTTGCTCCTCATTTATAGCCTATAAAATTGTAGATTGCAGTAACTAGTGTCTATAGCTGAAAACTAAAATAAAGTGATGAATATTACACCATAGTGTTAAGACCCTATAAACTGATGCACTTCCTTTAATGGGATGTGCAGTATTGGCATTCATTTTCTTCAGTTGCTTTTTCATTTTTGCTTATTTTACTGCCTGCTCTATGTTTCACCGGTTTTACAATTGCCAAAAATACAGTTATTAGCTTAGTTAGGATTTTACTAAGAAATAGAAGAAATGACTGATTTAGATGCATTAATAAGGTAGTTATGTTGTGGCTATTAAACTTAATAGCCTGTACAAACATTAAATGAGATTTCCTTGCCTTTATGGGGCATGACTTTCATAAATTGAAAAAAGTAAAATGAGGATACCAGCCACAAATGGTATGCAAACAAAAAAAAGGAGTTGAATCAAATAATTTTTGGTTGTGAATTTGGTTTGGTTTGAATTTTCCAACGAAAGCTTTGCCATAATGTAAAAGTAGTGTGTGAAAAATTAAGTACACCCTTACTGCTTCCATAGGAATTAACAGGGTAAGTAGCAGTTAAGTTCTGTCAAATGCACTTGATTAATTGTTCTTCATCAAAGGGTGACCACCATTATAAAAACAGAAGTTTGGGCAGTTTCGAACATTTAAGCGTTTGTTAACACAATGCAAAGGAAGAAAGACATCAGCAATGTGAAATAGAGTTGTTGCCACACATCACTCTGAAAAGGACTGTGATACTCTTTCCAAACAGTTTTGCGTCCATCCCCCCAAAAATTTTGGAAAACATTCAAAATGGTTGACAAACTGTGTAATGCTCAGAGACATTGCAAAAAAAGACCAAGAGACTCTGGCTTTAAAGGTCTATATGAGCATGTTAAATGCTCAATTTAATGACCGTACAATAAGAATTAGTCCTGAATGAGTATGGTTTGTTTAGAATGGTTGCCTGGAGAAATATTCTTTCCAGAAAGAATATGATATGGTATTTGACACCCCAAAGGCTGTCAGAGGTTTTCCTGGGATTCTCCCCCTTTTGTTTTAGGCGTTTGGGATTGAGGGGTTGCTATTTTCAATCTGCTTGTTCCGTTCTTGTGTACAACACTTTTGGATTTACATTTATTACCTTACACAGTCACTCATGTCTCTCTTATGAAATCTACTTAGGAGGTGTTAGTGGATAAACCTATTCCTGAGATCCCAAAACTAATCTTATATATGTTCCTTGATGCCAGAATTTCTATTGCAATAGCTTGAAAGACTCCTTTGATTAACATTAATCAAGAAAAAATAAAATGCTCTTGTATCATAGTAAATGGGAAGCTCTCTAATATTCTTCTAGAGAAAAGGCCAAAAATTTTGAGACCACCACAAATTTTTGGTTTTCATAAAGCTTCAGTTTTATCATGGCAATTTGCATTAACTCTGGATTGTTTTTCAGCGTGATCAGATGAATTGCAGAAAATTGCAATTACTTGTCATGAAAATAAGTATAATCACAAAACCACATTTCCTCTGAATTTCTGCTCGACCACAAAATGATCTAGTTACGTAATTTCAGTGATCTTATGATCCTGTTGTTAGCTCAGAAAAACGTGTTAAAAAGGACAACGCAGCTGATATCACTCTGTCATGCTTATTGAATTATAAGATTAGACTAGTTGCTTTTTAATGGGCTGTTGATTGAAATCATTCTATTTTTCTGTTAACCATGGTTACCTCCAAGGAGACACATGCAGTCATCTTTGCTTTGGATCAAAAGGGCTTTACAGGCAAGGACATTGTTGCTTGCAAGATTGTTGCTAAATCAACCACTTATCAAGTCAACAAAAATTTCAAAGAGAGAGTTTCATTTTTTCATTTGGTGTCAAGAAGGCTTCAGGGTTCCCAAGAAAGTCCAGAAAGTGCCAGGACTATTTTCTATAGAGGATTCAGTTACTGGGTCAGTTCAACACCAGTGCAGAATTTACTCAGGAATGGCAGCAGGCAGGTGTAAGTGCATCTGTATGCACAGTGAGACAAACGCTTTTGAACACTGGTCTAGTGTGAAGAACTTCAGCAAAGAAGTCACTTCTATCCAAGAAATCATCAACAGCAGATTTACATTATGCAGGAAGTCCAGGCATTAGTCTGCTCGGGTAAAGCAATTTTCTCTGATGAAGCCCCCTTCAGACTATTTGGGACATCTGGAAGAATGATTATCATTAGAAGGAAAAGTGAGCGTTTCCATGAGCCTTGTTTCATGCCAACAGTAAAGCATCCTGAGACCATTCATGTGGTCCCTTTTATCCAAGGTAGTGGGTTCATTCACAATTTTGCCAAGGAACACTGCCATGAATAAAAATTGGTATTTAAACATCCTGCAAGAGCCACTTCTCCCAATGATCTAGAAGCAATTTGGTGATGAGCAATGCTTTTTCCAGCATAATGGAGCATTATTGTTACAAGGTAAAATTGATAACTAAGTGGCTCAATGAACAAGACATTTAAATGTTGGGTCAATGGCCAGGAAACTCCCCAGATCCTAATCCCATTGAGAACATCTTGGTCAGTTCTCCTTGACAAAGAGAAACAAAGAAATTATGACAAACTCCAAGCACTGATTAGACAAGAAAGGGTTGCCATAAGTCAGGATATGACACAGAAGCTGATATGCCACATGCTAGGGCGAATTGCAGAAGTCTTGAAACATAAGGGTCAGCACTAAATATTGAGACTTTGCTCAAACTTAATGTTTTTGTTGATATAAGTTTAAAATGAAATGCTTATAATTGTACTTCAGTATAACATGGAAACATATGACTGTAGACTTGTGAATCCTCACATCACGCACAGCGTGTGCTGTCAGGATTCTCCGGTGCCAAAGGCAGGGTTGCCAACCATCCAGAAGTTTCAGGACAGGCTATAAAAATAGGGCACTTTAAAAAAAAAAGTGAAGCGTCTGTGATTTTTCTGAAGCTGAAGAAACTTATATAGATTATAATAACTGCATTTATCACCTATTTTACAGTTCACAGTGAATGCAGCTGATGTCTTTATATCAAAATTTTGGGCTGTAGACATGGATCACTTATAATCTAAATGTTTTATTATGGTTTTCTAATGTGTCCGTAAAATATATTGTCTATTCTTGACTTTTTTTTATAGCTGTCCAGAAAAAATAAAAAGTCAAGTTGGCAACCCTGGCTGACGTTGAGACCGGGTGGTCATGTGACATCAAGAATGCGATATGCATACTTCTGGCCACATTCCATTTAGATGGGCTCAAACTCACCCAATTTACTTGTGTCACATGACCGCCTGCTCTCTGTCCTGGCACTGGAGAATCCTGATAGCGTGCTCTGTGCGACATGAGGATTCACAAGTCTGCAGTCACATAGTGATTTTTGTGCCCAACCTGGACAACCCCTTTAATGAACCTTTGCTTATACTGTATGAAACTGAACTGCAAATAAAGGCATTATATAATACATGCCTATAATACAAGTCATGGAAGGAGTTTGGTTAATAAGAGAAAGTATTTGTAAATGAATTGAATCAACAAAATACAAGCACTATCTGAGATCCATGTATTCTGTCAAAAGATGGAGAAGGTTTTGTGATGTTCTGATGGGTAGCGATAAACCTTAACTAGAAGGCTATGTTCACATGCATTTTTGCAGCGTTTTTATGCTTTGTTTTTTTCAGCATAAATAAAGCTGCATTTTACTGTACCAGCAAAGTTTATGAAATTTCAGAAATTTCATGCACATTATTTTTTTTTTCCTAACTGAATGTGAACACTGCGGAGATATTGAAATCTGCAGCATGTCAAGTTTTTCAGCCTTTTCTTTTTTTCAAAGAAAACAGCAAGAAAGCAAAAAAAAAAAAAACGCTGTAGAAATGCAGCAAGCAGGTTTTGCTGCATTTTTTGCTTATGTTTTAGTGAATAAAACTAACTTTATAAAGCATGTACTATAGATAAATCACACATGTAATCAGCACCAAAAAATGCTGCAAATACGCAGCATTTTTACAGCCATGGGAGCAGGTTTTGACTGCATAAAAAATGTTGCAAAAAATACTGCTTGTGGACATAGCTTAACTTTTAAGTCCTACTTTGGTGTTGGTCAAATTGCATTTTTACATGCCGTACTGTATATGCCATTTCGCCGTCCTGAGTTGATGTCTAAACCGGCTTTGCTGTTTATGCTTCTGATATTTACTGAATTACTGCATACCCATTTCCCCTCTAACCCCATTTCAGACATTTCCTCATTGTAATGGGGGATTTGACATTTTACTGTGGCTTAATCAAATCCTTATTTAGCGCTGGCACTGTAGAAACAATTCCTAAAATACCATAATAACATGCAAAAGCATTAACAAGTGATTCTATGTCCGAGATGACTTTTCAAGTAAAATAAGAAATGAAAACAAGGCTGACTTAGGTGACCCTAGAGGATTTTTGAAAAATGGAACAATGTGGATAAAGATATTTGTCCGAGACTGCATACTAGTGAGGTCTTTATTTGAGAAATATTTCAATTGTTGCTAATTAAACAGCGAAATGGACAGATGGTGGATGCAACAGATTACATCAGAAAAGAATTATACTTAAAACACCACTGGGTATTTCCAAATCCTGTATAAACTAAAAAAAATACTGTGTCTCAAAATTCTGGTTTTATTATTATTGAATATTCTATATTTTTACATCATTGGTGTATTCTGCATGACAGGTATTTACTCACATTGACAACTACAGTAGTTCATATAGTAAACCTACCTATATTTGTATGTAAAGAAGTTGTCTCACGTTCTTTAATTGGAAAAAATTCACAATGGAATATTAGGATTATTACAATGTGCAAGCTAAGCTTTATTTTATTAAAAGAAGACAGTTCAATAAGTCCTTAGTAGAGAAGAGCGAACCCGAACTTAAAAGTTCCAGGTTCATACCGGACAGTTAATGCCTGGCGCTAAACGCCTAACACGGACTTCTCCCGGAAGTCCATTGCAATGTTCAAAGTTCTGGGGGAAGAGGAGAGAATTTTTTTTTTATAGATCCAAAGTTTGTGTCTCCATTGTTTTCAGTGGAGTTCGGGTTTTGGTTCAAGTTTGGGTACAGTTCTGCTACCCGAACCAAACTTTGGAGTAAAGTTCGGTTCGGGTACCAGAACCTGAACTTCCACGTGTCCGCTCATCCCTAGTCCTTAGGTTGGGTAGGATTAGGCTGGAGGAGGCGGGGCAATAGTTTGCCCCAGAATTTCTATAATTTACACCAAAGATTGTAGCTTTCAATTTCTGAAGCATGAACAGCATAAGATGACTATTAATAAATGTTGTGCATTTCACTCCAATGTATTTTGCTTTCTCATTCAATAGGCTTTGCTCTTCCTCATTGAAGTCAGTGGGGAACAGATTGTGCATCTCATGAAAATTGTGTATTCTTTTGAGCACATAAAAACATACAGGCTCAAAAGACAAACGTCAATAAAATATAGGTATATAGCCAAGATACAGTACAAAATATATTTATTTTATTAATCAATATACGTACAAAATAGGGTTACAACCCATTGAGTCACATAGAGAAGAAAGAAAAACTCAGCAGGAGGATTCATAAATTGAAAGCCTCCAAAATCAATGTGAGTTTAATGTATACAATACCAAACAGGCCAATAAGATCATACCAATGAGAGTAGCACCTGTAAGGTGGCGGTGTTCACACCATGCAGTAACTGAGGCAGTGACCCAAGCAAGTCCAACATAAACCGCTTTTATTCACCAACTCACGGGTAAAACAGAAAGTCCTCTGGTTCGCAGCCGGGTTAACTTGAGTCCATAAACAACGGTTGCCGTGGGCAACGGCCGCATCGGGCCGCTCAGAGCCTGACGGGTGCAGAGCCTTCCCAGGCGTGGGTTCAGCTACACACATGCCCGCCGAGCTTTCCTGCTATCCTCCTAACAGGACCCAACACTGAACACCACTAACCCTTAGTGTAGGGTTTTTAAAGGACCTGAGGCAAGAGCCACTGGAAAACTCAGGTTGGAGGGAGGAGGCCGCCCCACTGCCTTCCTGTAGCCTCCCCCAAGAAATGAAGGCCCTGCTGGGTTTTACTAATCTGCCTTAGCCAGATAGCCTGACCAGGTCAGTGCTCACCGTCATTCCTGCATTGCAGCAGCAGGTGTGTCTGTGACTGCAATGCACTCCATTGGATTTAATAGGTCTCTGTACACATTCTGGGGAGATATAACGTCTCTCTTATACAATCCCAATCACTGCCTCACACACCATATGTATATAATTGGCATTCAATGGATAAAGTTGCAGAAGTTAATTTTAGTCTGAACAACTGAATTGTAAATACAACACCAATAGGCTTGTAAATCTATATATTGATAGCATCTATTTAATTATAAAAATGATATATATATTATCAAAGTAATAATAATTGTGTAAGAAATGTATACAATAGTTAGGTATATAGTGAAAATCAGGCAATAGAAATGCTTACCCATAGATGTTTCCTCCCAGTGGAGTGGCGCTAGTCCCAACTCACGTTTCAAAGATTATTACAATGTTCAAACTAAGCTTCATTTTACGAAACAAGTTCAATAAGTCCTTAGGTTAGTTAAGGATACGGCTCGAAGGGACACGATCATAGTTGGTACCAGAATTTCTATAATTTACACCAAAGCAAGTTTAGAGCGCATGGACAGTAAAAGATGCCTTTTAACAAATTTGGTGCATTTAACTCCAGTATAGTTTGGCGTAGTTTTCAATAAGCTTTTGTTCTTTCACATTGGGCAATCTTTTGAGCACTTAATATATCCAGGCTGAAAAGACTGGAAAGTGAATGCATCTATTAAGCCACCTTTTTGCTGGCTTCACTCTCCCCGCCTTTGGACGAATCTGACATCAAGAGGAAGTCAGAGATGTGGTTGGCCGCTCACTTCCTTGTGATGTTGGATTTGTCAGAAGGCAACAAGAGTGAAGTCAGCACTGATTAGGCGAAGGGATCACATGACATAATAAATCTCGGCAGCGCGAGTGCTGACACTCTGGAATGGTGCTGACACCGAAGGTTTTAGGCCATGGCCCCATTATCAGTATTTGGTCATTATTAATTCAGTCAGTATTCATTCAGTATTTTTTCTCAGGAATGGGAGCCAAAACCAGGAGTGGGTGATAAATGCAGATTTGGTGCACTTCTTTCTATTATACCTTTTCTGTGATTGTTCCTCACCTGGTTTTGGCTTCCACTCCGGAGAAAAAATACTGACCGGATACTGACCAAATACTGATAGTAGGGCCGTGGCCTAAATATTTTACTGGGGGCAAACATGCTGATTGAGACAGGGTTATCTGAGTAGTGGACAACCCCTTTAAAGATTTTTTGTGGTATAGGTCTATAAAATGGCACCTCAAGCCTAGGTTTGATTTTATATATAGGCACTCAAAGGTCTACAGAATCCTCTTAAAAACGTACTTAAGCAAAAACTTATGGTATGCTCTGTGGCATGCTGTATTGGGGTATGTACAGTGCAGGAAATAAGTATTTGATCCCTTGCTGTTTTTGTAAGTTTGCCCACTGACAAAGACATGAACTGTCTATAATTTTAAGGGTAGGTTAATTTTAACATTGAGAGATAGAATATCCAAAAAAATCAAGAAAATCACATTGTATAAATTAGATAAATTTATTTGCATTTTGCAGTGAGAAATAAGTATTTGATCCCCTACAAACCATTATGAGTTCTGGCTCCTACAGACCAGTCAGACGCTACTAATCAACTCGTTACCTGCATTAAAGACAGCTATCTTACATAATCACCTGTAAAAAAAGACTCCTGTCCACAGACTCAAGTAATCAGTCATACTCTTACCTCTACAACATGGGCAAGACCAAAGAGCTTTCTAGGGATGTCAGGGACAAGATCATAGACCTGCACAAAGCTGGAATGGGCTGCAAAACCATAAGTAAGACGCTGGGTGAGAAGGAGACAACTGTTGGTGCAATAGTAAGAAAATTGAAGAAATACAAACTGTCAACCAACATTAATCTGGGGCACCATGCACAGTCTCACCACATGGGGTATCCTTGATCATGAGGAAGGTGAGAGATCAGCCTAAAACTACACGGGTGGAACTTGTTAATGATCTCAAGGCAGCTGGGACCACAGTCACCAAGAAAACCATTGGTAACACATTACAGGTTTAAAATCCTGCAGTCCCCGCAAGGTCCGCCTGCTCAAGAAAGCACATGTGCAGGCCCGTCTGAAGTTTGCCAATGAACACCTGGATGATTCTGTGAGTTATTGGGAGTAGGTGCTGTGGTCAGATGAGACAAAATTGAGCTCTTTGGCATTAACTCAACTCGCCGTGTTTGTAGGAAGAGAAATGTTGCCTATGACCCAAAGAACACCGTCCCCACTGTCAAGCATGGAGGTGGAAACATTATGTTTTGGGGGTGTTTCTCTGCTAAGGGCACAGGGCTACTTCACCGCATTAATGGGAGAATGGATGGAGCCATGTACTTTAAAATCCTGAGTGACCACCTCCTTCCCTCCGCCAGGACATTAAAAATGGGTCATGGCTGGGTCTTCCAGCAAGACAATGACCCAAAACATACAGCCAAGGCAACAAAGGAGTGGCTCAAAAAGAAGCACATTAAGGTCATGGTGTGGCCTAGCAAGTCTCCAGACCTTAATCCCATAGAAAACTTATGGAGGAAGGTGAAGCTTTGAGTTGCCAAGCGACAGCCTCAAAATCTTAATGATTTAGAGATGATCTGCAAAGAGGAGTGGACCAAAATTTCTCCTGACATGTGCGCAACCCTCATCATCAACTGCAAAAAATGTTTGACTGCTGTGCTTGCCATCAAGGGTTTTGCCACCAAGTATTAAGTGTTGTTTGCCAGAGGGATCAAATACTTATTTCTCACTGTAAAATGCAAATTATTGTATCTAATTTATACAATGTGATTTTCTTGATTTTTTTGGGGGGAATTTTCTATCTCTCAATGTTAAAATTAACCTAACCTTAAAATTATAGACTGTTCATGTCTTTGTCAGTGGGCAAAAACAGCAAGGGATCAAATAATTATTTCCTTCACTGTACATACACAGCAGTTTTGTTGCAGAAACTTATGTGACTGAAAATCCATTAGACTCATATCAATAGGATTTCTGCAGCATTTGCATTGACTACTTTAGGCCTTATTTCGGTAAATGGGACAGATTTGCCATGTGTCAATATACTCATATAGAAGCACCATATTGTAAGTAGCACAGTGGCTACAAGGCCCTAATATTGAACCTTAGGTCTTCTGTTTGCCGTCATACCTGCACCTTTACTATTTGCATGTGTAAAGTGAGAGTTAGAGACTGCACAGTAGTTCCGATTTAGTTGTATCACTTATTGGCTCGTCGTCTTGCACAAATATCATAGTCTAGAATTATCCGCAAGTCACCAGTGATCAGACACTAGGAGCCGGGTACAAGATTTAACAGCACCCTCAGAGTCTGATCAGCCTTTGAGCAATATTGAGACAGTCTTATTAATTAGATGAATTATTACTCACTTGAAGGCAGTGTTATGAAAGGGGTTGAAGACAGTTCATAAGCTTATCTGATACTATACAGTATAAGACATAATTCCTAGGGGTCTACAGTTGGAAAAAGTGTATCGTGTAACGGGTCTGGGAGGCGGAACCTCTGAGCAACTATACAAGGGGGCGGTCCTTGTAAGGAAGCGGGTGGCGCCCAGGGAAGATGGGCAGGTAGTCACAGCAAGTGACCGGGGCAGTCTCTGGGTAAACGGGCAGGTGGTCACGGCAAGTGACCGGGACAGTCTCTGGGTAAACGGGCAGGCGGTCACGGCAAGTGACCGGGACAGTCTCTGGATAACGGGCAGGTGGTCACGGCAAGTGACCGGGACAGTCTCTGGATAACGGGCAGGTGGTCACGGCAAGTGACCGGGGCAGTCTCTGGGTAAAGGGCAGGTACGACCTGTGACGGCTGAGCCTCCAGGTAGGCTAGCAGGCGAGTAGCAGATGTGTGCTCCCAGGTGAGCAGGCGAGAGTCTCTGGACAGGCAGGTGGTCACAGCACGTGACGGCGGAGCCTCCAGGTAGGCTAGCAGGCGAGTAGCAGATGTGTACTCCCAGGTGAGCAGGCGAGAGTCTCTGGACAGGCAGGTGGTCACAGCTCGTGACGGCGGAGCCTCCAGGTAGGCTAGCAGGCGAGTAGCAGATGTGTGCTCCCAGGTGAGCAGGCGAGAGTCTCTGGACAGGCAGGTGGTCACAGCACGTGACGACGGAGCCTCAAGGTAGGCTAACAGGCAGGTAGCAGATGAGCGCTCCCAGGTGAGCGGGCAAGCTGGTCCATAGACAGACTGACTGGTGTCGGAAGGCAGACCGTCGGACCTCAGGCTAGCAAGCAGGTAAGCGGATAACAGGCAGGAATCAGACAGCAAACTGGCAGGAAACTGGCAGGTAACTGGCAGGTAACTGGAAACGGGACCTGAGGGCTGAAGCAGAGTAGTGAACAGTGCAACAACATTGCTCGGGCACCTCCATTTTGGAGGAGGTGCCTTATATATGGAGGGATCCTCCGGCCATTGGCCGGGGACTCCTTAGGGCGGCGCGTGCGGCCCCTTTAAGAGAGGGGGAGTGCGCGCGCCCTAAGCACAGTGACCGGGGGAGAGCGCGCGCTGCAAGCAGAGCGGGAGGAAGCCACCGGGCACGGAGCAGAGAGGTGAGGGGAACAGCGTCCCTGCCTAGCAGGAGGCAGGGACGCCGATGCTACAGTACCCCCCCTTTAGGCCCCCCCCTTTTTTAGGCCAGACAGAAATTTACCAAGGATGAGAGGGGCATGGATGTTCTCCCGGGGCTCCCATGTTCTCTCCTCAGGACCAAACCCCTTCCAATCCACTAGAAAAAAGGACTTTCCTCTTACCCTTTTGGTGGCCAGAATGTTCTCTACCTCAAACTCGTCTTCAGCAGAAACCGGAGCAGGGGGCGTACCTGTAGACTTGGAAAAGGAGTTAAGTACCACGGGTTTGAGAAGAGATACATGGAAGGAGTTAGGGATCCGTAAGTTGGCCGGCAGTTTCAATTTATAGGCCACCGGGTTGATCTGTTTGATAACCTCCAGTGGGCCGATGAACCGAGGCCCTAACTTATAGGAAGGAATCTTGAGCCGGACATATTTGGATGAGAGCCAGACTTTATCTCCGGGACGAAATTGTGGGGAATCCAGGCGTTTTTTGTCGGCGTGTCTCTTCATCCGCTCGGACGACTGAAGGAGTGCGGATCGGGTACTCTCCCAAATGGAGGAAAATTTGCTAACGAGAGATTCCGCAGCCGGGTTGTCCACAGAGGTGGAGACAGGAAAAGGGATCCGAGGATGCTGACCGAAGACTACAAAAAACTGGGATTTAGAGGAAGATTCGCTCTCGTGATTGTTGTAAGAGAACTCGGCCCATGGTAGGAGATCCACCCAGTCAGAATGGTGGGCATTAACGAAGTGCCAGAGGTAACTGGTCAGATTCTGATTGATCCGCTCCACTTGACCATTGGACTGTGGGTGGTAAGCGGAGGAGAAGTCCAGGGTGACGTCGAGCAGTTTACATGTGGCTCTCCAGAAGCGTGAGGTGAACTGAACCCCACGATCCGACACGATGTGGAGAGGCAGACCATGGAGACGGAAGATGTGGCGGATAAAGTCTTTAGCTAGCTCAGGTGCAGACGGGAGGCCTGGCAGGGGAATGAAATGAGCCATTTTGGAAAAGCGGTCAGTGACCACCCAAATGACCGTACAACCGGCAGAGACGGGGAGATCTGTTATGAAGTCCATAGCTATATGCTGCCACGGGGCAGCAGGTACTGGCAGAGGGAGAAGGCGGCCGGCAGGCAGGTGTCTCGGAACTTTGTTGCGGGCGCAGGACACACAGGCAGAAACAAAGTCTATTACGTCCTTGTGCAGGGTAGGCCACCAGTAGTGCCGGGTAATAAGCTGGAGGGTCTTTTTCTGACCGGCGTGCCCAGCTAGCTTAGACGAGTGACCCCAGTGTAGAATCTTCTCCCGATCGGACACCGTTACGAACGTTTTACCGGGAGGGAGACGATTTAGACTCATGGGGGCTACCTGCATTACTCTGGTGGGATCGATGATGTGTTTAGGCTCCTCCTCAAGATCAGACACCAGAAAGGATCGGGACAGGGCGTCAGCTTTGATGTTTTTGTCAGCCGGGCGAAAATGAAGAATGAAATCAAAGCGGGCAAAAAACAAGGACCACCGGGCTTGGCGCGGGTTAATTCTCTGGGCGCTCTGGAGATATGCCAAGTTCTTGTGGTCAGTGTAAATTATTACCGGGTGAAGAGCCCCCTCGAGCAGGTAACGCCACTCCTCTAGTGCCATCTTAATGGCCAACAATTCTCGGTCTCCTATAGAATAGTTGCGCTCAGAAGAGGAGAAAAGTTTGGAGAAAAAGCCGCAGGTTACCTTTCTTCCGGAAGATGACTTTTGGGTAAGTACCGCCCCAGCTCCGGAGGAGGAGGCGTCAACTTCTAGGAAGAATTGTTTGTTGCTGTCCGGACGATGCAGCACCGAGGCGGAGGAGAAGGCCTGTTTTAAGGAAAGAAAGGCCTCCTCTGCTTCGGGCGGCCATTCTCTGGGGTTCATACCTTTACGGGTGAGCGCAGAGATAGGGGCGGTCCGGGAAGAGAAGTGCAGTATGAACAGGCGGTAATAGTTGGCGAAGCCCAGGAACCGCTGAATAGCCTTCAACCCCTCTGGTCGGGGCCACTTCTGGATGGCAGACAGTCTCTCAGGATCCATTTGTAGACCTGTCTGAGAGATTATGTAGCCCAGAAATGGAAGAGAGGTCTGCTCAAAGATGCACTTCTCATATTTAGCGTAGAGGTGGTTCTGCCTGAGCCTGAGCAGGACCTGACGAACGTCCCTCCGGTGAGTAGGAAGATCCGGAGAGAAGACCAAGATGTCGTCCAGGTACACCACCACGCAGGAGTAGAGAAGATCACGGAAGATGTCATTGTCCAACTCTTGAAAGACGGCAGGAGCGTTACAGAGACCGAAGGGCATCACAAGGTACTCATAGTGGCCGTCCCGGGTGTTGAATGCCGTCTTCCACTCATCCCCCTGACGGATACGGACCAGGTTATACGCCCCACGGAGATCCAGTTTGGTGAAGATTCTAGCCCCCCTCAGACGGTCAAATAATTCAGGAATGAGCGGAAGGGGGTATTTATTCTTCACAGTAATCTGGTTTAGGCCTCTATAGTCTATACATGGACGGAGTGAGCCGTCCTTCTTTTTGACAAAGAAGAAGCCTGCTCCCGCCGGGGAGGTAGATTTCCGGATAAATCCCCAGGCCAGGTTCTCCTCAATATATTCAGACATGGACCGGGTCTCTGCAGCGGACAAAGGGTAGATTCGCCCACGGGGAGGAGTAGAGCCTGGCATCAGGTCGATTGGGCAGTCGTATGGTCTATGAGGAGGTAAAGTCTCTGCCTCTTTTTTATTGAAGACATCCGCATAAGACCAATAGGGAACCGGAAGACCGGGCAGATTGGCTGGGGTAGGAGAAGGACGGGCAGGATGGACGGGAACTAAACTAGTCTTATGGCTGTCCTGTCCCCAGCGAAGGACTTCTCCGGTCTGCCAGTCAAGCACGGGTGCATGTTTCTGGAGCCAAGGCAGGCCAAGCAATAGTGCGTGAGAGAGTCCAGGCAGAACATGAAAGGAGATGCTCTCAGAATGCAGCATTCCCACCTGTAGAGTCAGAGATTCGGTGATGAGTTGGATGGGATGTGGTAAGAGGCCCCCATCCACGGCGGCGACAGATAAAGGTACGGCCAGAGGTTTGGTGGGAATGCGGTATTTTTCTACCAGGGATTGAGAGATGAGATTTCCAGCAGCTCCTGAGTCAAGTTGAGCCAGTTCAAAATAGCGGTTCTCTCCGCAGAAGATAGAGACAGACAGCATCAGGGATGGAGAGGGTTTACTTTTGTCTAGGGCGACCTCTCTGAGCGATCCTAGACACAGGCGTTTCCCGACCTCTCTGGGCAGGAACGGATCCGGTGCTCCTTACTGCCACAGTAGAAACAGCTCCCCTCGGCACGGCGTAAGTCTTGACGGGTCTTGACCATCTTGGTCTGGTCAACCTGCATAGGCTCAGGTGAGTGTGCCTGGGGAGTAACAGAGGGAGTGACGGGTCTCTGGAAGGTAGGGGCTAGACGTGGAAACCTCCTCTCACGGGTGACCTCCTTGGCGCGCTCCTGGAACCGGATGTCAATCCGGGTGGCAAGTGTAATTAAGTCGTCGAGAGTGGTAGGAATGTCCCGACCAGCGAGTTCATCTTTAATACGGCCGGACAGACCCTCCCAGAAGACGGACACCAGGGCGTCGTTATCCCAGGCCAGCTCCGAAGCAAGAGTACGGAACCGTATGGCATATTGGCCCACGGTGAGACTCCCTTGGCGGAGGCGTAGCAGTGATGAGGCGGATGAGGTCTTCCGTCCGGGTTCGTCGAAGACCTTCCGGAAAGCCGTGAGAAAGGCTGGCAGGTCGGACACCAGGGGATCTCCTCTCTCCCATAGAGGATTTAGCCAAGCCAGTGCCTCCCCCGTGAGATGGGACATGATGAAGGCTACCTTGGCCCGGTCGGAATTAAACTGGTGGGACAGGAGTTCAAAGTGCAGGGTGCACTGGTTTATGAAGCCCCGAGCTTGAGCGGAGTCGCCTCCGAAGCGAGGAGGTGCAGAAAGCCGGGTTCCGGAGCAGGATACCATGGTATTGGTGGACAGCGGAGCAGCCGGGCTGCGAGTCATGACACTAGCGGTGGTTGCTGGCGGAGCAGTCAAAGTGTCCAGGCGAGAATTGACATTCCGCAGGTGACCCAGGATGGACTCCTGTTGGGACCTCTGTCGGGACAGTTCATGACAAAGGTCCGAGAGCGAGGGAGCTTGGGTGCCACCGGGTTCCATGGCCCGAGCAAACTGTAACGGGTCTGGGAGGCGGAACCTCTGAGCAACTATACAAGGGGGCGGTCCTTGTAAGGAAGCGGGTGGCGCCCAGGGAAGATGGGCAGGTAGTCACAGTAAGTGACCGGGGCAGTCTCTGGGTAAACGGACAGGAGGTCACGGCAAGTGACCGGGACAGTCTCTGGGTAACGGGCAGGTGGTCACGGAAAGTGACCGGGACAGTCTCTGGGTAAACGGGCAGGAGGTCACGGCAAGTGACCGGGACAGTCTCTGGATAACGGGCAGGTGGTCACGGCAAGTGAACGGGACAGTCTCTGGGTAACGGGCAGGTGGTCACGGCAAGTGACCGGGGCAGTCTCTGGGTAAAGGGCAGGTACGACCTGTGACGGCTGAGCCTCCAGGTAGGCTAGCAGGCGAGTAGCAGATGTGTGCTCCCAGGTGAGCAGGCGAGAGTCTCTGGACAGGCAGGTGGTCACAGTACGTGACGGCGGAGCCTCCAGGTAGGCTAGCAGGCGAGTAGCAGATGTGTACTCCCAGGTGAGCAGGTGAGAGTCTCTGGACAGGCAGGTGGTCACAGCACGTGACGGCGGAGCCTCCAGGTAGGCTAGCAGGCGAGTAGCAGATGTGTGCTCCCAGGTGAGCAGGCGAGAGTCTCTGGACAGGCAGGTGGTCACAGCACGTGACGACGGAGCCTCCAGGTAGGCTAACAGGCAGGTAGCAGATGAGCGCTCCCAGGTGAGCGGGCAAGCTGGTCCATAGACAGACTGACTGGTGTCGGAAGGCAGACCGTCGGACCTCAGGCTAGCAAGCAGGTAAGCGGATAACAGGCAGGAATCAGACAGCAAACTGGCAGGAAACTGGCAGGTAACTGGCAGGTAACTGGAAACGGGACCTGAGGGCTGAAGCAGAGTAGTGAACAGTGCAACAACATTGCTCGGGCACCTCCATTTTGGAGGAGGTGCCTTATATATGGAGGGATCCTCCGGCCATTGGCCGGGGACTCCTTAGGGCGGCGCGCGCGGCCCCTTTAAGAGAGGGGGAGCGCGCCCTAAGCACAGTGACCGGGGGAGAGCGCGCGCTGCAAGCAGAGCGGGAGGAAGCCGCCGGGCACGGAGCAGAGAGGTGAGGGGAACAGCGTCCCTGCCTAGCAGGAGGCAGGGACGCCGACGCTACATATCGTTAATAGTTGATTGGTGGTGACTTCCACTTTAAATGGTTCTCTATCAATAATACACACAGATAGCCTCTGAAGGAGAATGGTGACTTTCTCTCTCTGTGGTATAGTGCCTTCTCAGGTCTCAGCCTTTATCATGGGTGACTCCCGTCACCACCTGTCACACGATCCCTTCAGGTACCTCTGGGTCATTTGTTGCCTATTATACAAACGTGGCAGAAGTAGCAGGACATCCTCTCCTGTCAACTACTTTCTAAACCCAACCAATGAGTGTAACTTTCCTAAGCACAGTTATGTGCCCAACTGGCAAGCTCATTTACACCCTTTATATGTAGACTTATCTGCACATTCAATCTGTGATGCAGAGTTACGCTTAACATAACCGTAGCCCAAAGAAACATTGGCCAGTGCTGATTCTCCCAAGTGCCATGTTGTTCATCCAGCAAAAGACCACAATACCACCTTCCAAAAAGGGGAAAACACAACCAGTCTGGTAAAATAACATACAGTGACAATAAAAGTACATTATTAACAGTGCTTCTTCATCCACTTCTGATAAGTTTTTGAGCAGCTCTCTCTCAGAAATACACAATCTTATTTAACCCCATAAGGATCGATCCACTTTGTAGGTTAATGACCAGGCTTCATTTTTTAAATCTGACCACTGTCACTTTATGAGGTAATAACTCTGGAAAACATCAACATTGTTTTTTCATGACATATTGTACTTCATGATAGTGGTAACATTTCTTCGATATGACTTGCGTTTATTTGTGAAAAAAATGGAAATTTGGCCAAAATTTTGAACATTTTGCAATTTTCAAACTTTTAATTGTTATGCCCTTAAATCAGAGAGATATGTCATACAAAATAGTTAATAAATAACATTTCCCACATATCTACTTTACATCAGCACTGTTTTGGAAACAAAATATTTTTTGTTATGAAGTGATAAGGGTTAAAAGTTGACCACCGATTTCTAATTTTTCCAACAAAATTTACAAAACCATTTTTTTAGGGACTACATCACTTTTGAAGTGACTTTGAGGGGTCTATATGACAGAAAATACCCAAACGTGACACCATTCTAAAGACTGCACCCCTCAAGGTGCTCAAAACCACATTCAAGAAGTTTATTAACCCTTCAGGTGCTTCACACGAACTGAAGCAATGAGGAAGAAAAAAATTAACATATAACTTTTTTTCACAAAAAATTTAATTTAGACCCAATTTTTTTTATTCTCACAAGGATAACAGATAAAAATGGACCCCAAAATGTATTGTGCAATTTCCCCTGAGCATGCTGATGCCCAATATGTGGCGGAAAACCAATGTTTGGGCACACGGCAGGGTTCGGAATGGACTGAGCGCCATTTGACTTTTTGAATTCAAAATTTGCTGGAATAATTGGCGGATGCCATGTCACATTTGGAGAGCCGCTGATGTGCCTAAACAGTGGAAACCCCCCACAAATGACCCCATTTTGGAAACTAGACCCCTCAATGAACTTATCTAGATGTGTGGTGAGCACTTTGAACCCCCAGGTGCTTCACAGAAGTTTATAATGTAGAGCTGTGAAAATAAAAAATCACATTTTTTCCACAAAAATTTACTTTTAGCCCAATTTTTTTTATTTTTTTATTTTCACAAGGGTAACAGAAGGAAATGGACCCCAAAGGTTGTTGTGCAATTTCTCGTGAATAAGCCAATACCCTATATGTGGGTGAAAACCACTGTTTGAGAGCACGGCAGGGTTCGGAAGGGAAGGAGCACCATTTGACTTTTTGAACGAAAAATTGGCTGGAATTGAGAGCGGACACCATGTAGCATTTAGAGAGCCCCTGATGGGCCTAAACAGTGGAAATCCCCCACAGGTGACCCAATTTTGGAAACTAGACCCCTCAATGAACTTATCTAGATGTGTGGTGAGCACTTTGAACCCCCAGGTGCTTCACAGAAGTTTATAACGTAGAGCCGTGAAAATAAAAAAAATCACAAAAAATTTCTTTTAGCCCCAATTTTTTATTTTCACAAGTGTAACAGGAGAAAATGGACCTCTCAATTTGTTGTGGAATTTTTCCTGAGAACGCCAATACCCTACATGTAATTGGGAACTACTTTTGAGGCACAGTGCAAAGGTCAGAAGGGAAGGCATATTATAGTGCAGATTTTACTGTTATGGTTTGAGGGTACCATGACCCACTGGGAGAGCCCCTGAGGTGCCAGAACAGCAGAATCCCCCATAAGTGACCCCATTTTACAAACTACACCACTCAATGAACTCCTCTAGGGGTGCAGTGATCATATTGACATCACGGGTGTGTCACAGAAGTTTATACCATTGGGCAGTGAGGAAAAAATAATTACATTTTTACGGCAAAAAATGTTGTTTTAGCCCCAGATTTTACATTTTCACATGAGGATAATGGATAAAAATGGCACCAAAATTTGTTCCATAATTTCTGCTGAATGTGGCAATACCTCATATGTGGCTGTACAGTACTGCTTAACCATACCGCGACACTTGGATGGGACAGAGCTCTATTCTGCAGATTTTCCTAGAATAGTTTGCGGACTCCATATACGGAGACCCTAAATGCTAGAAGAGCAGAATCCCTCCTCAAGTGACCCCATTTTGGAAATTATACCACTGCCAAACATGTGGATGCTAAATGTGATTTACACACACACTGGGGCTCAGAAGTCTGGGAAGGGTGGGGGGTAATAGAATTTCAGAGCGCAGAATTTGCTGAATTATTACTCACTTGAAGGCAGTGTTATGAAAGGGGTTGAAGACAGTTCATAAGCTTATCTGATACTATACAGTATAAGACATAATTCCTAGGGGTCTACAGTTGGAAAAAGTGTATCGTGTAACGGGTCTGGGAGGCGGAACCTCTGAGCAACTATACAAGGGGGCGGTCCTTGTAAGGAAGCGGGTGGCGCCCAGGGAAGATGGGCAGGTAGTCACAGCAAGTGACCGGGGCAGTCTCTGGGTAAACGGGCAGGTGGTCACGGCAAGTGACCGGGACAGTCTCTGGGTAAACGGGCAGGCGGTCACGGCAAGTGACCGGGACAGTCTCTGGATAACGGGCAGGTGGTCACGGCAAGTGACCGGGACAGTCTCTGGGTAACGGGCAGGTGGTCACGGCAAGTGACCGGGGCAGTCTCTGGGTAAAGGGCAGGTACGACCTGTGACGGCTGAGCCTCCAGGTAGGCTAGCAGGCGAGTAGCAGATGTGTGCTCCCAGGTGAGCAGGCGAGAGTCTCTGGACAGGCAGGTGGTCACAGCACGTGACGGCGGAGCCTCCAGGTAGGCTAGCAGGCGAGTAGCAGATGTGTACTCCCAGGTGAGCAGGCGAGAGTCTCTGGACAGGCAGGTGGTCACAGCTCGTGACGGCGGAGCCTCCAGGTAGGCTAGCAGGCGAGTAGCAGATGTGTGCTCCCAGGTGAGCAGGCGAGAGTCTCTGGACAGGCAGGTGGTCACAGCACGTGACGACGGAGCCTCAAGGTAGGCTAACAGGCAGGTAGCAGATGAGCGCTCCCAGGTGAGCGGGCAAGCTGGTCCATAGACAGACTGACTGGTGTCGGAAGGCAGACCGTCGGACCTCAGGCTAGCAAGCAGGTAAGCGGATAACAGGCAGGAATCAGACAGCAAACTGGCAGGAAACTGGCAGGTAACTGGCAGGTAACTGGAAACGGGACCTGAGGGCTGAAGCAGAGTAGTGAACAGTGCAACAACATTGCTCGGGCACCTCCATTTTGGAGGAGGTGCCTTATATATGGAGGGATCCTCCGGCCATTGGCCGGGGACTCCTTAGGGCGGCGCGTGCGGCCCCTTTAAGAGAGGGGGAGTGCGCGCGCCCTAAGCACAGTGACCGGGGGAGAGCGCGCGCTGCAAGCAGAGCGGGAGGAAGCCACCGGGCACGGAGCAGAGAGGTGAGGGGAACAGCGTCCCTGCCTAGCAGGAGGCAGGGACGCCGATGCTACAGTACCCCCCCTTTAGGCCCCCCCCTTTTTTAGGCCAGACAGAAATTTACCAAGGATGAGAGGGGCATGGATGTTCTCCCGGGGCTCCCATGTTCTCTCCTCAGGACCAAACCCCTTCCAATCCACTAGAAAAAAGGACTTTCCTCTTACCCTTTTGGTGGCCAGAATGTTCTCTACCTCAAACTCGTCTTCAGCAGAAACCGGAGCAGGGGGCGTACCTGTAGACTTGGAAAAGGAGTTAAGTACCACGGGTTTGAGAAGAGATACATGGAAGGAGTTAGGGATCCGTAAGTTGGCCGGCAGTTTCAATTTATAGGCCACCGGGTTGATCTGTTTGATAACCTCCAGTGGGCCGATGAACCGAGGCCCTAACTTATAGGAAGGAATCTTGAGCCGGACATATTTGGATGAGAGCCAGACTTTATCTCCGGGACGAAATTGTGGGGAATCCAGGCGTTTTTTGTCGGCGTGTCTCTTCATCCGCTCGGACGACTGAAGGAGTGCGGATCGGGTACTCTCCCAAATGGAGGAAAATTTGCTAACGAGAGATTCCGCAGCCGGGTTGTCCACAGAGGTGGAGACAGGAAAAGGGATCCGAGGATGCTGACCGAAGACTACAAAAAACTGGGATTTAGAGGAAGATTCGCTCTCGTGATTGTTGTAAGAGAACTCGGCCCATGGTAGGAGATCCACCCAGTCAGAATGGTGGGCATTAACGAAGTGCCAGAGGTAACTGGTCAGATTCTGATTGATCCGCTCCACTTGACCATTGGACTGTGGGTGGTAAGCGGAGGAGAAGTCCAGGGTGACGTCGAGCAGTTTACATGTGGCTCTCCAGAAGCGTGAGGTGAACTGAACCCCACGATCCGACACGATGTGGAGAGGCAGACCATGGAGACGGAAGATGTGGCGGATAAAGTCTTTAGCTAGCTCAGGTGCAGACGGGAGGCCTGGCAGGGGAATGAAATGAGCCATTTTGGAAAAGCGGTCAGTGACCACCCAAATGACCGTACAACCGGCAGAGACGGGGAGATCTGTTATGAAGTCCATAGCTATATGCTGCCACGGGGCAGCAGGTACTGGCAGAGGGAGAAGGCGGCCGGCAGGCAGGTGTCTCGGAACTTTGTTGCGGGCGCAGGACACACAGGCAGAAACAAAGTCTATTACGTCCTTGTGCAGGGTAGGCCACCAGTAGTGCCGGGTAATAAGCTGGAGGGTCTTTTTCTGACCGGCGTGCCCAGCTAGCTTAGACGAGTGACCCCAGTGTAGAATCTTCTCCCGATCGGACACCGTTACGAACGTTTTACCGGGAGGGAGACGATTTAGACTCATGGGGGCTACCTGCATTACTCTGGTGGGATCGATGATGTGTTTAGGCTCCTCCTCAAGATCAGACACCAGAAAGGATCGGGACAGGGCGTCAGCTTTGATGTTTTTGTCAGCCGGGCGAAAATGAAGAATGAAATCAAAGCGGGCAAAAAACAAGGACCACCGGGCTTGGCGCGGGTTAATTCTCTGGGCGCTCTGGAGATATGCCAAGTTCTTGTGGTCAGTGTAAATTATTACCGGGTGAAGAGCCCCCTCGAGCAGGTAACGCCACTCCTCTAGTGCCATCTTAATGGCCAACAATTCTCGGTCTCCTATAGAATAGTTGCGCTCAGAAGAGGAGAAAAGTTTGGAGAAAAAGCCGCAGGTTACCTTTCTTCCGGAAGATGACTTTTGGGTAAGTACCGCCCCAGCTCCGGAGGAGGAGGCGTCAACTTCTAGGAAGAATTGTTTGTTGCCGTCCGGACGATGCAGCACCGAGGCGGAGGAGAAGGCCTGTTTTAAGGAAAGAAAGGCCTCCTCTGCTTCGGGCGGCCATTCTCTGGGGTTCATACCTTTACGGGTGAGCGCAGAGATAGGGGCGGTCCGGGAAGAGAAGTGCAGTATGAACAGGCGGTAATAGTTGGCGAAGCCCAGGAACCGCTGAATAGCCTTCAACCCCTCTGGTCGGGGCCACTTCTGGATGGCAGACAGTCTCTCAGGATCCATTTGTAGACCTGTCTGAGAGATTATGTAGCCCAGAAATGGAAGAGAGGTCTGCTCAAAGATGCACTTCTCATATTTAGCGTAGAGGTGGTTCTGCCTGAGCCTGAGCAGGACCTGACGAACGTCCCTCCGGTGAGTAGGAAGATCCGGAGAGAAGACCAAGATGTCGTCCAGGTACACCACCACGCAGGAGTAGAGAAGATCACGGAAGATGTCATTGTCCAACTCTTGAAAGACGGCAGGAGCGTTACAGAGACCGAAGGGCATCACAAGGTACTCATAGTGGCCGTCCCGGGTGTTGAATGCCGTCTTCCACTCATCCCCCTGACGGATACGGACCAGGTTATACGCCCCACGGAGATCCAGTTTGGTGAAGATTCTAGCCCCCCTCAGACGGTCAAATAATTCAGGAATGAGCGGAAGGGGGTATTTATTCTTCACAGTAATCTGGTTTAGGCCTCTATAGTCTATACATGGACGGAGTGAGCCGTCCTTCTTTTTGACAAAGAAGAAGCCTGCTCCCGCCGGGGAGGTAGATTTCCGGATAAATCCCCGGGCCAGGTTCTCCTCAATATATTCAGACATGGACCGGGTCTCTGCAGCGGACAAAGGGTAGATTCGCCCACGGGGAGGAGTAGAGCCTGGCATCAGGTCGATTGGGCAGTCGTATGGTCTATGAGGAGGTAAAGTCTCTGCCTCTTTTTTATTGAAGACATCCGCATAAGACCAATAGGGAACCGGAAGACCGGGCAGATTGGCTGGGGTAGGAGAAGGACGGGCAGGATGGACGGGAACTAAACTAGTCTTATGGCTGTCCTGTCCCCAGCGAAGGACTTCTCCGGTCTGCCAGTCAAGCACGGGTGCATGTTTCTGGAGCCAAGGCAGGCCAAGCAATAGTGCGTGAGAGAGTCCAGGCAGAACATGAAAGGAGATGCTCTCAGAATGCAGCATTCCCACCTGTAGAGTCAGAGATTCGGTGATGAGTTGGATGGGATGTGGTAAGAGGCCCCCATCCACGGCGGCGACAGATAAAGGTACGGCCAGAGGTTTGGTGGGAATGCGGTATTTTTCTACCAGGGATTGAGAGATGAGATTTCCAGCAGCTCCTGAGTCAAGTTGAGCCAGTTCAAAATAGCGGTTCTCTCCGCAGAAGATAGAGACAGACAGCATCAGGGATGGAGAGGGTTTACTTTTGTCTAGGGCGACCTCTCTGAGCGATCCTAGACACAGGCGTTTCCCGACCTCTCTGGGCAGGAACGGATCCGGTGCTCCTTACTGCCACAGTAGAAACAGCTCCCCTCGGCACGGCGTAAGTCTTGACGGGTCTTGACCATCTTGGTCTGGTCAACCTGCATAGGCTCAGGTGAGTGTGCCTGGGGAGTAACAGAGGGAGTGACGGGTCTCTGGAAGGTAGGGGCTAGACGTGGAAACCTCCTCTCACGGGTGACCTCCTTGGCGCGCTCCTGGAACCGGATGTCAATCCGGGTGGCAAGTGTAATTAAGTCGTCGAGAGTGGTAGGAATGTCCCGACCAGCGAGTTCATCTTTAATACGGCCGGACAGACCCTCCCAGAAGACGGACACCAGGGCGTCGTTATCCCAGGCCAGCTCCGAAGCAAGAGTACGGAACCGTATGGCATATTGGCCCACGGTGAGACTCCCTTGGCGGAGGCGTAGCAGTGATGAGGCGGATGAGGTCTTCCGTCCGGGTTCGTCGAAGACCTTCCGGAAAGCCGTGAGAAAGGCTGGCAGGTCGGACACCAGGGGATCTCCTCTCTCCCATAGAGGATTTAGCCAAGCCAGTGCCTCCCCCGTGAGATGGGACATGATGAAGGCTACCTTGGCCCGGTCGGAATTAAACTGGTGGGACAGGAGTTCAAAGTGCAGGGTGCACTGGTTTATGAAGCCCCGAGCTTGAGCGGAGTCGCCTCCGAAGCGAGGAGGTGCAGAAAGCCGGGTTCCGGAGCAGGATACCATGGTATTGGTGGACAGCGGAGCAGCCGGGCTGCGAGTCATGACACTAGCGGTGGTTGCTGGCGGAGCAGTCAAAGTGTCCAGGCGAGAATTGACATTCCGCAGGTGACCCAGGATGGACTCCTGTTGGGACCTCTGTCGGGACAGTTCATGACAAAGGTCCGAGAGCGAGGGAGCTTGGGTGCCACCGGGTTCCATGGCCCGAGCAAACTGTAACGGGTCTGGGAGGCGGAACCTCTGAGCAACTATACAAGGGGGCGGTCCTTGTAAGGAAGCGGGTGGCGCCCAGGGAAGATGGGCAGGTAGTCACAGTAAGTGACCGGGGCAGTCTCTGGGTAAACGGACAGGAGGTCACGGCAAGTGACCGGGACAGTCTCTGGGTAACGGGCAGGTGGTCACGGAAAGTGACCGGGACAGTCTCTGGGTAAACGGGCAGGAGGTCACGGCAAGTGACCGGGACAGTCTCTGGATAACGGGCAGGTGGTCACGGCAAGTGAACGGGACAGTCTCTGGGTAACGGGCAGGTGGTCACGGCAAGTGACCGGGGCAGTCTCTGGGTAAAGGGCAGGTACGACCTGTGACGGCTGAGCCTCCAGGTAGGCTAGCAGGCGAGTAGCAGATGTGTGCTCCCAGGTGAGCAGGCGAGAGTCTCTGGACAGGCAGGTGGTCACAGTACGTGACGGCGGAGCCTCCAGGTAGGCTAGCAGGCGAGTAGCAGATGTGTACTCCCAGGTGAGCAGGTGAGAGTCTCTGGACAGGCAGGTGGTCACAGCACGTGACGGCGGAGCCTCCAGGTAGGCTAGCAGGCGAGTAGCAGATGTGTGCTCCCAGGTGAGCAGGCGAGAGTCTCTGGACAGGCAGGTGGTCACAGCACGTGACGACGGAGCCTCCAGGTAGGCTAACAGGCAGGTAGCAGATGAGCGCTCCCAGGTGAGCGGGCAAGCTGGTCCATAGACAGACTGACTGGTGTCGGAAGGCAGACCGTCGGACCTCAGGCTAGCAAGCAGGTAAGCGGATAACAGGCAGGAATCAGACAGCAAACTGGCAGGAAACTGGCAGGTAACTGGCAGGTAACTGGAAACGGGACCTGAGGGCTGAAGCAGAGTAGTGAACAGTGCAACAACATTGCTCGGGCACCTCCATTTTGGAGGAGGTGCCTTATATATGGAGGGATCCTCCGGCCATTGGCCGGGGACTCCTTAGGGCGGCGCGCGCGGCCCCTTTAAGAGAGGGGGAGCGCGCCCTAAGCACAGTGACCGGGGGAGAGCGCGCGCTGCAAGCAGAGCGGGAGGAAGCCGCCGGGCACGGAGCAGAGAGGTGAGGGGAACAGCGTCCCTGCCTAGCAGGAGGCAGGGACGCCGACGCTACATATCGTTAATAGTTGATTGGTGGTGACTTCCACTTTAAATGGTTCTCTATCAATAATACACACAGATAGCCTCTGAAGGAGAATGGTGACTTTCTCTCTCTGTGGTATAGTGCCTTCTCAGGTCTCAGCCTTTATCATGGGTGACTCCCGTCACCACCTGTCACACGATCCCTTCAGGTACCTCTGGGTCATTTGTTGCCTATTATACAAACGTGGCAGAAGTAGCAGGACATCCTCTCCTGTCAACTACTTTCTAAACCCAACCAATGAGTGTAACTTTCCTAAGCACAGTTATGTGCCCAACTGGCAAGCTCATTTACACCCTTTATATGTAGACTTATCTGCACATTCAATCTGTGATGCAGAGTTACGCTTAACATAACCGTAGCCCAAAGAAACATTGGCCAGTGCTGATTCTCCCAAGTGCCATGTTGTTCATCCAGCAAAAGACCACAATACCACCTTCCAAAAAGGGGAAAACACAACCAGTCTGGTAAAATAACATACAGTGACAATAAAAGTACATTATTAACAGTGCTTCTTCATCCACTTCTGATAAGTTTTTGAGCAGCTCTCTCTCAGAAATACACAATCTTATTTAACCCCATAAGGATCGATCCACTTTGTAGGTTAATGACCAGGCTTCATTTTTTAAATCTGACCACTGTCACTTTATGAGGTAATAACTCTGGAAAACATCAACATTGTTTTTTCATGACATATTGTACTTCATGATAGTGGTAACATTTCTTCGATATGACTTGCGTTTATTTGTGAAAAAAATGGAAATTTGGCCAAAATTTTGAACATTTTGCAATTTTCAAACTTTTAATTGTTATGCCCTTAAATCAGAGAGATATGTCATACAAAATAGTTAATAAATAACATTTCCCACATATCTACTTTACATCAGCACTGTTTTGGAAACAAAATATTTTTTGTTATGAAGTGATAAGGGTTAAAAGTTGACCACCGATTTCTAATTTTTTCAACAAAATTTACAAAACCATTTTTTTAGGGACTACATCACTTTTGAAGTGACTTTGAGGGGTCTATATGACAGAAAATACCCAAACGTGACACCATTCTAAAGACTGCACCCCTCAAGGTGCTCAAAACCACATTCAAGAAGTTTATTAACCCTTCAGGTGCTTCACACGAACTGAAGCAATGAGGAAGAAAAAAATTAACATATAACTTTTTTTCACAAAAAATTTAATTTAGACCCAATTTTTTTTATTCTCACAAGGATAACAGATAAAAATGGACCCCAAAATGTATTGTGCAATTTCCCCTGAGCATGCTGATGCCCAATATGTGGCGGAAAACCAATGTTTGGGCACACGGCAGGGTTCGGAATGGACTGAGCGCCATTTGACTTTTTGAATTCAAAATTTGCTGGAATAATTGGCGGATGCCATGTCACATTTGGAGAGCCGCTGATGTGCCTAAACAGTGGAAACCCCCCACAAATGACCCCATTTTGGAAACTAGACCCCTCAATGAACTTATCTAGATGTGTGGTGAGCACTTTGAACCCCCAGGTGCTTCACAGAAGTTTATAATGTAGAGCTGTGAAAATAAAAAATCACATTTTTTCCACAAAAATTTACTTTTAGCCCAATTTTTTTTATTTTTTTATTTTCACAAGGGTAACAGAAGGAAATGGACCCCAAAGGTTGTTGTGCAATTTCTCGTGAATAAGCCAATACCCTATATGTGGGTGAAAACCACTGTTTGAGAGCACGGCAGGGTTCGGAAGGGAAGGAGCACCATTTGACTTTTTGAACGAAAAATTGGCTGGAATTGAGAGCGGACACCATGTAGCATTTAGAGAGCCCCTGATGGGCCTAAACAGTGGAAATCCCCCACAGGTGACCCAATTTTGGAAACTAGACCCCTCAATGAACTTATCTAGATGTGTGGTGAGCACTTTGAACCCCCAGGTGCTTCACAGAAGTTTATAACGTAGAGCCGTGAAAATAAAAAAAATCACAAAAAATTTCTTTTAGCCCCAATTTTTTATTTTCACAAGTGTAACAGGAGAAAATGGACCTCTCAATTTGTTGTGGAATTTTTCCTGAGAACGCCAATACCCTACATGTAATTGGGAACTACTTTTGAGGCACAGTGCAAAGGTCAGAAGGGAAGGCATATTATAGTGCAGATTTTACTGTTATGGTTTGAGGGTACCATGACCCACTGGGAGAGCCCCTGAGGTGCCAGAACAGCAGAATCCCCCATAAGTGACCCCATTTTACAAACTACACCACTCAATGAACTCCTCTAGGGGTGCAGTGATCATATTGACATCACGGGTGTGTCACAGAAGTTTATACCATTGGGCAGTGAGGAAAAAATAATTACATTTTTACGGCAAAAAATGTTGTTTTAGCCCCAGATTTTACATTTTCACATGAGGATAATGGATAAAAATGGCACCAAAATTTGTTCCATAATTTCTGCTGAATGTGGCAATACCTCATATGTGGCTGTACAGTACTGCTTAACCATACCGCGACACTTGGATGGGACAGAGCTCTATTCTGCAGATTTTCCTAGAATAGTTTGCGGACTCCATATACGGAGACCCTAAATGCTAGAAGAGCAGAATCCCTCCTCAAGTGACCCCATTTTGGAAATTATACCACTGCCAAACATGTGGATGCTAAATGTGATTTACACACACACTGGGGCTCAGAAGTCTGGGAAGGGTGGGGGGTAATAGAATTTCAGAGCGCAGAATTTGCTGAATTATTACTCACTTGAAGGCAGTGTTATGAAAGGGGTTGAAGACAGTTCATAAGCTTATCTGATACTATACAGTATAAGACATAATTCCTAGGGGTCTACAGTTGGAAAAAGTGTATCGTGTAACGGGTCTGGGAGGCGGAACCTCTGAGCAACTATACAAGGGGGCGGTCCTTGTAAGGAAGCGGGTGGCGCCCAGGGAAGATGGGCAGGTAGTCACAGCAAGTGACCGGGGCAGTCTCTGGGTAAACGGGCAGGTGGTCACGGCAAGTGACCGGGACAGTCTCTGGGTAAACGGGCAGGCGGTCACGGCAAGTGACCGGGACAGTCTCTGGATAACGGGCAGGTGGTCACGGCAAGTGACCGGGACAGTCTCTGGGTAACGGGCAGGTGGTCACGGCAAGTGACCGGGGCAGTCTCTGGGTAAAGGGCAGGTACGACCTGTGACGGCTGAGCCTCCAGGTAGGCTAGCAGGCGAGTAGCAGATGTGTGCTCCCAGGTGAGCAGGCGAGAGTCTCTGGACAGGCAGGTGGTCACAGCACGTGACGGCGGAGCCTCCAGGTAGGCTAGCAGGCGAGTAGCAGATGTGTACTCCCAGGTGAGCAGGCGAGAGTCTCTGGACAGGCAGGTGGTCACAGCTCGTGACGGCGGAGCCTCCAGGTAGGCTAGCAGGCGAGTAGCAGATGTGTGCTCCCAGGTGAGCAGGCGAGAGTCTCTGGACAGGCAGGTGGTCACAGCACGTGACGACGGAGCCTCAAGGTAGGCTAACAGGCAGGTAGCAGATGAGCGCTCCCAGGTGAGCGGGCAAGCTGGTCCATAGACAGACTGACTGGTGTCGGAAGGCAGACCGTCGGACCTCAGGCTAGCAAGCAGGTAAGCGGATAACAGGCAGGAATCAGACAGCAAACTGGCAGGAAACTGGCAGGTAACTGGCAGGTAACTGGAAACGGGACCTGAGGGCTGAAGCAGAGTAGTGAACAGTGCAACAACATTGCTCGGGCACCTCCATTTTGGAGGAGGTGCCTTATATATGGAGGGATCCTCCGGCCATTGGCCGGGGACTCCTTAGGGCGGCGCGTGCGGCCCCTTTAAGAGAGGGGGAGTGCGCGCGCCCTAAGCACAGTGACCGGGGGAGAGCGCGCGCTGCAAGCAGAGCGGGAGGAAGCCACCGGGCACGGAGCAGAGAGGTGAGGGGAACAGCGTCCCTGCCTAGCAGGAGGCAGGGACGCCGATGCTACAGTACCCCCCCTTTAGGCCCCCCCCTTTTTTAGGCCAGACAGAAATTTACCAAGGATGAGAGGGGCATGGATGTTCTCCCGGGGCTCCCATGTTCTCTCCTCAGGACCAAACCCCTTCCAATCCACTAGAAAAAAGGACTTTCCTCTTACCCTTTTGGTGGCCAGAATGTTCTCTACCTCAAACTCGTCTTCAGCAGAAACCGGAGCAGGGGGCGTACCTGTAGACTTGGAAAAGGAGTTAAGTACCACGGGTTTGAGAAGAGATACATGGAAGGAGTTAGGGATCCGTAAGTTGGCCGGCAGTTTCAATTTATAGGCCACCGGGTTGATCTGTTTGATAACCTCCAGTGGGCCGATGAACCGAGGCCCTAACTTATAGGAAGGAATCTTGAGCCGGACATATTTGGATGAGAGCCAGACTTTATCTCCGGGACGAAATTGTGGGGAATCCAGGCGTTTTTTGTCGGCGTGTCTCTTCATCCGCTCGGACGACTGAAGGAGTGCGGATCGGGTACTCTCCCAAATGGAGGAAAATTTGCTAACGAGAGATTCCGCAGCCGGGTTGTCCACAGAGGTGGAGACAGGAAAAGGGATCCGAGGATGCTGACCGAAGACTACAAAAAACTGGGATTTAGAGGAAGATTCGCTCTCGTGATTGTTGTAAGAGAACTCGGCCCATGGTAGGAGATCCACCCAGTCAGAATGGTGGGCATTAACGAAGTGCCAGAGGTAACTGGTCAGATTCTGATTGATCCGCTCCACTTGACCATTGGACTGTGGGTGGTAAGCGGAGGAGAAGTCCAGGGTGACGTCGAGCAGTTTACATGTGGCTCTCCAGAAGCGTGAGGTGAACTGAACCCCACGATCCGACACGATGTGGAGAGGCAGACCATGGAGACGGAAGATGTGGCGGATAAAGTCTTTAGCTAGCTCAGGTGCAGACGGGAGGCCTGGCAGGGGAATGAAATGAGCCATTTTGGAAAAGCGGTCAGTGACCACCCAAATGACCGTACAACCGGCAGAGACGGGGAGATCTGTTATGAAGTCCATAGCTATATGCTGCCACGGGGCAGCAGGTACTGGCAGAGGGAGAAGGCGGCCGGCAGGCAGGTGTCTCGGAACTTTGTTGCGGGCGCAGGACACACAGGCAGAAACAAAGTCTATTACGTCCTTGTGCAGGGTAGGCCACCAGTAGTGCCGGGTAATAAGCTGGAGGGTCTTTTTCTGACCGGCGTGCCCAGCTAGCTTAGACGAGTGACCCCAGTGTAGAATCTTCTCCCGATCGGACACCGTTACGAACGTTTTACCGGGAGGGAGACGATTTAGACTCATGGGGGCTACCTGCATTACTCTGGTGGGATCGATGATGTGTTTAGGCTCCTCCTCAAGATCAGACACCAGAAAGGATCGGGACAGGGCGTCAGCTTTGATGTTTTTGTCAGCCGGGCGAAAATGAAGAATGAAATCAAAGCGGGCAAAAAACAAGGACCACCGGGCTTGGCGCGGGTTAATTCTCTGGGCGCTCTGGAGATATGCCAAGTTCTTGTGGTCAGTGTAAATTATTACCGGGTGAAGAGCCCCCTCGAGCAGGTAACGCCACTCCTCTAGTGCCATCTTAATGGCCAACAATTCTCGGTCTCCTATAGAATAGTTGCGCTCAGAAGAGGAGAAAAGTTTGGAGAAAAAGCCGCAGGTTACCTTTCTTCCGGAAGATGACTTTTGGGTAAGTACCGCCCCAGCTCCGGAGGAGGAGGCGTCAACTTCTAGGAAGAATTGTTTGTTGCCGTCCGGACGATGCAGCACCGAGGCGGAGGAGAAGGCCTGTTTTAAGGAAAGAAAGGCCTCCTCTGCTTCGGGCGGCCATTCTCTGGGGTTCATACCTTTACGGGTGAGCGCAGAGATAGGGGCGGTCCGGGAAGAGAAGTGCAGTATGAACAGGCGGTAATAGTTGGCGAAGCCCAGGAACCGCTGAATAGCCTTCAACCCCTCTGGTCGGGGCCACTTCTGGATGGCAGACAGTCTCTCAGGATCCATTTGTAGACCTGTCTGAGAGATTATGTAGCCCAGAAATGGAAGAGAGGTCTGCTCAAAGATGCACTTCTCATATTTAGCGTAGAGGTGGTTCTGCCTGAGCCTGAGCAGGACCTGACGAACGTCCCTCCGGTGAGTAGGAAGATCCGGAGAGAAGACCAAGATGTCGTCCAGGTACACCACCACGCAGGAGTAGAGAAGATCACGGAAGATGTCATTGTCCAACTCTTGAAAGACGGCAGGAGCGTTACAGAGACCGAAGGGCATCACAAGGTACTCATAGTGGCCGTCCCGGGTGTTGAATGCCGTCTTCCACTCATCCCCCTGACGGATACGGACCAGGTTATACGCCCCACGGAGATCCAGTTTGGTGAAGATTCTAGCCCCCCTCAGACGGTCAAATAATTCAGGAATGAGCGGAAGGGGGTATTTATTCTTCACAGTAATCTGGTTTAGGCCTCTATAGTCTATACATGGACGGAGTGAGCCGTCCTTCTTTTTGACAAAGAAGAAGCCTGCTCCCGCCGGGGAGGTAGATTTCCGGATAAATCCCCGGGCCAGGTTCTCCTCAATATATTCAGACATGGACCGGGTCTCTGCAGCGGACAAAGGGTAGATTCGCCCACGGGGAGGAGTAGAGCCTGGCATCAGGTCGATTGGGCAGTCGTATGGTCTATGAGGAGGTAAAGTCTCTGCCTCTTTTTTATTGAAGACATCCGCATAAGACCAATAGGGAACCGGAAGACCGGGCAGATTGGCTGGGGTAGGAGAAGGACGGGCAGGATGGACGGGAACTAAACTAGTCTTATGGCTGTCCTGTCCCCAGCGAAGGACTTCTCCGGTCTGCCAGTCAAGCACGGGTGCATGTTTCTGGAGCCAAGGCAGGCCAAGCAATAGTGCGTGAGAGAGTCCAGGCAGAACATGAAAGGAGATGCTCTCAGAATGCAGCATTCCCACCTGTAGAGTCAGAGATTCGGTGATGAGTTGGATGGGATGTGGTAAGAGGCCCCCATCCACGGCGGCGACAGATAAAGGTACGGCCAGAGGTTTGGTGGGAATGCGGTATTTTTCTACCAGGGATTGAGAGATGAGATTTCCAGCAGCTCCTGAGTCAAGTTGAGCCAGTTCAAAATAGCGGTTCTCTCCGCAGAAGATAGAAACAGACAGCATCAGGGATGGAGAGGGTTTACTTTTGTCTAGGGCGACCTCTCTGAGCGATCCTAGACACAGGCGTTTCCCGACCTCTCTGGGCAGGAACGGATCCGGTGCTCCTTACTGCCACAGTAGAAACAGCTCCCCTCGGCACGGCGTAAGTCTTGACGGGTCTTGACCATCTTGGTCTGGTCAACCTGCATAGGCTCAGGTGAGTGTGCCTGGGGAGTAACAGAGGGAGTGACGGGTCTCTGGAAGGTAGGGGCTAGACGTGGAAACCTCCTCTCACGGGTGACCTCCTTGGCGCGCTCCTGGAACCGGATGTCAATCCGGGTGGCAAGTGTAATTAAGTCGTCGAGAGTGGTAGGAATGTCCCGACCAGCGAGTTCATCTTTAATACGGCCGGACAGACCCTCCCAGAAGACGGACACCAGGGCGTCGTTATCCCAGGCCAGCTCCGAAGCAAGAGTACGGAACCGTATGGCATATTGGCCCACGGTGAGACTCCCTTGGCGGAGGCGTAGCAGTGATGAGGCGGATGAGGTCTTCCGTCCGGGTTCGTCGAAGACCTTCCGGAAAGCCGTGAGAAAGGCTGGCAGGTCGGACACCAGGGGATCTCCTCTCTCCCATAGAGGATTTAGCCAAGCCAGTGCCTCCCCCGTGAGATGGGACATGATGAAGGCTACCTTGGCCCGGTCGGAATTAAACTGGTGGGACAGGAGTTCAAAGTGCAGGGTGCACTGGTTTATGAAGCCCCGAGCTTGAGCGGAGTCGCCTCCGAAGCGAGGAGGTGCAGAAAGCCGGGTTCCGGAGCAGGATACCATGGTATTGGTGGACAGCGGAGCAGCCGGGCTGCGAGTCATGACACTAGCGGTGGTTGCTGGCGGAGCAGTCAAAGTGTCCAGGCGAGAATTGACATTCCGCAGGTGACCCAGGATGGACTCCTGTTGGGACCTCTGTCGGGACAGTTCATGACAAAGGTCCGAGAGCGAGGGAGCTTGGGTGCCACCGGGTTCCATGGCCCGAGCAAACTGTAACGGGTCTGGGAGGCGGAACCTCTGAGCAACTATACAAGGGGGCGGTCCTTGTAAGGAAGCGGGTGGCGCCCAGGGAAGATGGGCAGGTAGTCACAGTAAGTGACCGGGGCAGTCTCTGGGTAAACGGACAGGAGGTCACGGCAAGTGACCGGGACAGTCTCTGGGTAACGGGCAGGTGGTCACGGCAAGTGACCGGGACAGTCTCTGGGTAAACGGGCAGGAGGTCACGGCAAGTGACCGGGACAGTCTCTGGATAACGGGCAGGTGGTCACGGCAAGTGAACGGGACAGTCTCTGGGTAACGGGCAGGTGGTCACGGCAAGTGACCGGGGCAGTCTCTGGGTAAAGGGCAGGTACGACCTGTGACGGCTGAGCCTCCAGGTAGGCTAGCAGGCGAGTAGCAGATGTGTGCTCCCAGGTGAGCAGGCGAGAGTCTCTGGACAGGCAGGTGGTCACAGTACGTGACGGCGGAGCCTCCAGGTAGGCTAGCAGGCGAGTAGCAGATGTGTACTCCCAGGTGAGCAGGTGAGAGTCTCTGGACAGGCAGGTGGTCACAGCACGTGACGGCGGAGCCTCCAGGTAGGCTAGCAGGCGAGTAGCAGATGTGTGCTCCCAGGTGAGCAGGCGAGAGTCTCTGGACAGGCAGGTGGTCACAGCACGTGACGACGGAGCCTCCAGGTAGGCTAACAGGCAGGTAGCAGATGAGCGCTCCCAGGTGAGCGGGCAAGCTGGTCCATAGACAGACTGACTGGTGTCGGAAGGCAGACCGTCGGACCTCAGGCTAGCAAGCAGGTAAGCGGATAACAGGCAGGAATCAGACAGCAAACTGGCAGGAAACTGGCAGGTAACTGGCAGGTAACTGGAAACGGGACCTGAGGGCTGAAGCAGAGTAGTGAACAGTGCAACAACATTGCTCGGGCACCTCCATTTTGGAGGAGGTGCCTTATATATGGAGGGATCCTCCGGCCATTGGCCGGGGACTCCTTAGGGCGGCGCGCGCGGCCCCTTTAAGAGAGGGGGAGCGCGCCCTAAGCACAGTGACCGGGGGAGAGCGCGCGCTGCAAGCAGAGCGGGAGGAAGCCGCCGGGCACGGAGCAGAGAGGTGAGGGGAACAGCGTCCCTGCCTAGCAGGAGGCAGGGACGCCGACGCTACATATCGTTAATAGTTGATTGGTGGTGACTTCCACTTTAAATGGTTCTCTATCAATAATACACACAGATAGCCTCTGAAGGAGAATGGTGACTTTCTCTCTCTGTGGTATAGTGCCTTCTCAGGTCTCAGCCTTTATCATGGGTGACTCCCGTCACCACCTGTCACACGATCCCTTCAGGTACCTCTGGGTCATTTGTTGCCTATTATACAAACGTGGCAGAAGTAGCAGGACATCCTCTCCTGTCAACTACTTTCTAAACCCAACCAATGAGTGTAACTTTCCTAAGCACAGTTATGTGCCCAACTGGCAAGCTCATTTACACCCTTTATATGTAGACTTATCTGCACATTCAATCTGTGATGCAGAGTTACGCTTAACATAACCGTAGCCCAAAGAAACATTGGCCAGTGCTGATTCTCCCAAGTGCCATGTTGTTCATCCAGCAAAAGACCACAATACCACCTTCCAAAAAGGGGAAAACACAACCAGTCTGGTAAAATAACATACAGTGACAATAAAAGTACATTATTAACAGTGCTTCTTCATCCACTTCTGATAAGTTTTTGAGCAGCTCTCTCTCAGAAATACACAATCTTATTTAACCCCATAAGGATCGATCCACTTTGTAGGTTAATGACCAGGCTTCATTTTTTAAATCTGACCACTGTCACTTTATGAGGTAATAACTCTGGAAAACATCAACATTGTTTTTTCATGACATATTGTACTTCATGATAGTGGTAACATTTCTTCGATATGACTTGCGTTTATTTGTGAAAAAAATGGAAATTTGGCCAAAATTTTGAACATTTTGCAATTTTCAAACTTTTAATTGTTATGCCCTTAAATCAGAGAGATATGTCATACAAAATAGTTAATAAATAACATTTCCCACATATCTACTTTACATCAGCACTGTTTTGGAAACAAAATATTTTTTGTTATGAAGTGATAAGGGTTAAAAGTTGACCACCTATTTCTAATTTTTCCAACAAAATTTACAAAACCATTTTTTTAGGGACTACATCACTTTTGAAGTGACTTTGAGGGGTCTATATGACAGAAAATACCCAAACGTGACACCATTCTAAAGACTGCACCCCTCAAGGTGCTCAAAACCACATTCAAGAAGTTTATTAACCCTTCAGGTGCTTCACACGAACTGAAGCAATGAGGAAGAAAAAAATTAACATATAACTTTTTTTCACAAAAAATTTAATTTAGACCCAATTTTTTTTATTCTCACAAGGATAACAGATAAAAATGGACCCCAAAATGTATTGTGCAATTTCCCCTGAGCATGCTGATGCCCAATATGTGGCGGAAAACCAATGTTTGGGCACACGGCAGGGTTCGGAATGGACTGAGCGCCATTTGACTTTTTTGAA